>NC_091437.1:107077130-108310248 GCF_964237555.1 Oryctolagus cuniculus
GCACTTTGCCTGTGTCAAGAATTTCCTGGTTCCCTAAGTCCTGCTAGGCTCTCAAACCTTAAAGCCAAGATGACTGAAAAGGTTTTATTCTGCTTTCTACTCTAGTACTCCCTTGACGCAACAACCTTGGTTCAACTCTGTACTGAAGGGTGTGTGAAAAAGCCCTATCAAAAAACAGTTTAATAGAGTAAAATTGACTTCGTATCCAGAACGGAATAATAAATAAATAAATAAATTCTAAAATGGGCAAAGTATGGACATTTAACTAGGAATGATGAATAATATGAAAAGATGTTCAGCATCATCAGTCATAAAGAAAATGCAAATTAAAACCACAGTGAGATACCATTATACATCTATTCAAATGACTAAAAATAACACTGGCCGTTCTGTATATAAGTGAAAATCTAGAACAATGAACTTGTTATTCCATTTCTAAAGTATTTCTAAGAGAAATGAACATATATGTCCATACACAGACTTGCATGAATATCCAGCAGCTACATTTATAATAATCAAAAGCTGGAAACAGCCCAAATATCCACCAGTGAGGAAACTGGACAAACTATGGGATATCTATACAATGGACTACTTAGCAATTTTAAAAAAATGAACTCTTGATAAATGCTATAGTGCAAGTGAATTAATATATAATTATTCTTGGGGCCAGCGCCTGCAGTACCGCCACCTGCAGTGCCGGCATCCCATATGGGTGCCAGTTTGAGTCCCAGCTGCTCCACTTCCCATCCAGCTCTCTGCCATGACCTGGACAAGCATTGGAAGATGGCCCAAGTCCTTTGATCCCTGTGCCTACTTGGGAGACCTGGAAGAAGCTCCTGGCTCCTGGCTTCAGATCAGCTCAGCTGTGGCTGTTGTGGCCATTTGGGGAGTGAACCAGCAGATAGATTTCTCTCTCTGCGTCTCTATCTCTGTAACTCTGCCTTTCAAATAAATAAATAAATCTTTTTAAAAAAATGTATATAATTATGCTTAATTTAAAAAGCCAGATTAAAAAAGAGTACGGACTATAACTCCATTTATGCAACTTTATAGGAAATGAAAATGAATGGGTCATAACAAAAGTAGAAAAGTGCTGTGGGGTGAGAAAGGTGTTGGAAGAGAAAGGAGAGTAGCAAAGGGGCATGAAGAAACATTCGGCAATGATTGATGTCTTCATTATCTTGATCATAGAGATAATTTTATGAGCATAGAGACAAGTAAAAATGATCAAATTGTATACTTTAAATATTTGCAACTGTTTGGAGTGTCAACTATACTTCAATAAAGTTTTTCAAAAATCTTGTGAACACCTAAATGATTTCTTTTTCTGACTAAGTTTTTTTTATATATATAACAAAGGAATATGTACATGGGGAAAATATAATACTGGGTGCCAGCCGGCGCCTCAGCTCAATAGGCTAATCCTCTGCCTGCGGCGCCGGCACCCCAGGTTCTATTCCCAGTCGGGGGGCACCAGATTCTGTCCCGGTTGCTCCTCTTCCAGTCCAGCTCTCTGCTGTGGCCCGGGAAGGCAGTGGAGGATGGCCCAAGTGCTTGGGCCCTGCACCCACATGGGAGACCAGGAGGAAGCACCTGGCTCCTGGCTTCGGATCAGCGCACCAGCCATGGAGGCCATTGGAGGGTGAACCAACGGCAAAAGGAAGACCTTTCTCTCTGTCTCTCTCTCTCTCACTGTCCACTCTGCCTGTCAAAAAATTAAAAAAAAAAAAATACTGGGTGCCTCATACTTCAAAATAACACCTTTCATACATATATCTCTTCAATCCCACTTCCTAGAATTAACTGCTTATAACTAACTATTCCTGATTTTTAATTCTATAGCTGATTCCTCTACCTTTAAATAACATGCTTAAATTATTATTTTTAATTTAATTTTCATCTAAAGATTCTCTGAAGTTATAGCTCTACTGCATCACCATCTTCTCTGTCCCACTTCCTTTTATTGTGTCAGTATCCTGTTTTATGTTTCCTCAATTCCTTAAAGTCTTGATCTGTTTAATTTTTGCTTCAATGTCAAACATTTTTTCATGCAGCTTTTTATTTTTCTATGCCATGTCACCGAGAGCATCAGTGTATAGTGATACTACTGTTTGAGAACTATTCCTGTATTCTCCCTAAAGACAATCTTCTTAGATTATATTTACTAGAGTTCTTGAGCAGCTAACTGTCCTACAAGAATTCTCTTTTTTGCTTAACTAACTTACAGACTATCTCCCAACTCGTTTCATCCCATTTTCTCTTTCTTTCTTTCTTTCTTTCTTTCTTTCTTTCTTTCTTTCTTTCTTTCTTTCGACAGATAGAGTTAGACAATGAGAGAGAGAAACAGAGAGAAAGGTCTTCCTTCCATTGGTTCACCCCTCAAATGGCCACTATTGATGGAGCCATGCCGATCCGAAGCCAGGAGCCAGGTGCTTCCTCCTGTCTCCCATGCAGGTGCAGGGCCCAAGGACTTGGGCCATCCTCCACTGCCTTCCCGGGCCACAGCAGAGAGCTGGACTGGAGGAGGAGCAACCCGGGCTAGAACCCAGCGCCCATAGGGGATGCCGGCGATACAGGCGGAGGATTAACCAAGTGAGCCCTGGCGCCGACCCCCCATTTTCTTTCTTTTTTCTTAATTTCTATTACTATCATGCTGGATTATATCCTCAAGTAACTTTCATGAGATGATAAATGGACACTAAAGTTTCTCAGTCCTTCTATAGTGAAAAAGGTTTTTTTTTTTCTATTATTAGACTTAATTCAGCTAAATAGAGTACTACTACTCGCAAAAAATCTCATATTCCAGTTTGACTTCATGTCCTTTCTGGGTGACCTGCGCATTTTTTTAAAATTCTTAAGGTTTATATTAAAGGTCTTATCTTTGAGATACTAAATTAAAAAAAAATCAACAGCAGGCCAAGTTTTGCCTGTTACCCATAGTTCATTGACTTCTGGTTTAAGAACATAAAGAACTTGCTTGACAACAGCCATTATATTTATATTCAATTTTAAGTGTCATAATAAATCAATACTCTTGAGTCTATGTAGAAAGGACAGAATCAGAGACAGAGAGCCTGATATATCATACATAAAACTTAATTTACCTATCAGCTTGTTATGTGAGATTTTAAATTTTTCTTATTTTGATTATTGAACTTAGTTTTCTGTTTAGCCAATCAAATGCCCTTATTTGCTAACAAAAACATCCTAATAGAGAGTACATGTGCTTATAACTTAAAATGTGTTTTATTTAAAAAAAATTTGTATTTATTTATTTTTTATTTGAAAGGCAGACAGACAGGGCCAGACTGGCAGGCAGAGATCTTTCAGCCACTGGTTCATTCCCCAAATGCCTACAACAACCAGAGCTAGGCCAGACCAAAGCCAGGAGCCGAGAACTCAATCTGGATCTCCCACATGGGCGGCAAAGACCCAAGAACTTGAGCCATCATCATGTGCTGTCTCCCAGAGTGCACAACAACGGGAAGCTGGAGGAGCTGGGACTACAACCATCACTCTGACATGGGACGTGAGGGTCCCAAATGTCATCTTAACTGTTGTGCCAAACACTGCCCCACAAAAATGTCAACTTTATTTTTTTTGACTTTTTCTTTTTTCATTTTTTTAAACTTTTATTTAGTAAATATAAATTTCCAAAGTACAGCTTATGAATTACAATGGCTTTTTCCCCCCATAACTTCCTTCCCACCCACAATCCTCCCAACTCCTGCTCCCTCTCCCATTCCATTCACATCAAGATTCATTTTCAATTATCTTTATATACAGAAGATCAATTTAGTATATATTAAGTAAAGATCTCAACAGTTTGTACTCACACAGAACATAAAGTGTAAAGTACTGTTTGAGTACTAGTTATAGCATTAATTTACATTGTACAACACAATAAGTACAGAGATCCTACATGGAGAGTAAGTGCACAGTGACTCCTGTTATTGACTTAACAATTGACACTCTTATTTATGGCATCAGAAATCTCCCTAGGCTCTTGTCATGAGTTGCCAAGGCTATGGAAGCCTTTTGAGTTTGCTGACATGGATCTTATTTAGACAAGGTCATAGTCAAAGTGGAAGTTCACTCCTCCTTTCAGAGAAAGGTACCTCCTTCTTTGATGTCCCGTTCTTTCTACTGGGATATCACTCTCAGAGATCTTTCATTTAGGTTCCCCCCCCCCCAGGGTTTCTTGGCTTTCCATGCCTGTAATACTCTCATGGGCTCTTCAGCCAGATCTGAATGCCTTAAGGGCTGATTCTGAGGCCAGAGTGCTTTTAGGGCATCTGCCATTCTATGAGTCTGCTGTGTATCCTGCTTCCCATGTTGGATCGTTCTCTACCTTTTTATTCTATCAGTTAGTATTAGCAGACACTAGTCTTGTTTGTGTGACCCCTTTGACTCTTAGACCTATCAGTATGATCAATTGTGAACTCAAATTGATCACTGGGACTAGTGAGATGCATTGGTACATGCCACCTTGATGGGATTGAATTGGAATCCCCTGGCACATTTCTAACTCTACCATTTGGGGCAAGTCAGCTTGAGCATGTCCCAAATTGTACATCTCCTCCCTCTCTTATTCCCACTCTTATATTTAACAGAGATCACTTTTCAGTTAAATTTAAACACCTAAGAGTAATTGTGTGTTAATTACAGAGTTCAACCAATAGTATTAAGTACAACAACAACAAAAAATACTAAAAGGGATAAAGTATTAAGTTGTACATCAACAGTCAAGACAAGGGCCAATCAAGTCACTGTTTCTCATAGTGTCCATTTCACTTCAACATGTTTCCTTTTTGGTGCTCGGTTAGTTGTCACCGATCAGGGAGAACATATGATATTTGTTTCAATCAGCTAATACTTTTCCTCCTAAAAAATAGATGGCTACATTTCTAATGCCTTTCTTTTCTTTTAATTCCTAACCTTTTCTCATGATCTGACTTGAACAAATACAACAACCATAATGATAAAATTTCAGAAGCACATAAACATCTTATTTCAAGGCCACATTTGCTGAATTGGCACTTAGAGGGGTCCTTAAGGTCACCCTCCATGAAGGATTCATGTAAAAGTCTTGTGATTTCTTCAAAATTAATTAAAAAATATAATTTCACACAGTTCAAAACTCAAGTATATGTAAAGTAAAAGATCTTCTCCCACCCTAGTCCTCAGTCAAGTACTTTTCATTAGAGGCAATCAAAAGTCTCAATCTTGAGTGTATTTTCAGAGGTGTTCGATGCTGTAGCAAACAGGCACACAAACATTTCATACTGTACATACTGTTCTGCACCTTGATTTTTCTACTTTACAGTGTATCTTTAACAGTATTAGACATCACACCCTAATAGATAGTTGATTTATTTTTTTATACTTACTTTGCATTCAATTAAATGGCTATGCTGGTAGGATAGCCTAGGAAATGCTGCAGGAGCTGAAAACTACAAAAGTTCCTGTCTAGCTCATGTTACATGTTTGTCAGGAATTGATTTGGAAATCTATCCCATATTTACCTCTCTGGAGGCCCCCAGGTTCATGGAACAGCCTTTATGTAGTAACTTTGGTGGCAGGTAAGAGAATTCTAGAGGGACTCACACAGAAATAAAATGTGGCTCTCTAAATGGCAGGTGTCACTTCTGTTTATAACATTGGCCACATACAACCAGAATGAACCCAGGAAGCTGAAAATATCTGAGCACGCTAACAACAGCCAGAGGATGTATCATACTCTTTTTTTTTTTTTTTTTTTTTTTGACAGGCAGAGTTGACAGTGAGAGAGAGAGAGAGAGAGAGAGAGAGAGAAAGGTCTTCCTTTTTGCCGTTGGTTCACCCTCCAATGGCCACCGCGGCCAGCGCATCACGCTGATCCGAAGCCAGGAGCCAGGTGCTTTCCCTGGTCTCCATGTGGGTGCAGGGCCCAAGGACTTGGGCCATCCTCCACTGCACTTCCGGGCCATAGCAGAGAGCTGGCCTGGAAGAGGGGCAACCGGGACAGAATCCGGCGCCCCGGTATCATACTCTTAAAACCAGTTTTCTATTAACAATCCTTTATCTTAAATCTTTTGATATTCCAAAGACAATACCAAATGCAATTTTGTGCATGCAAATATTAGGATATAGTCCTAGAAGTTGAATTTTGCATCTTTGAAAGCCCAACCATGGCACAGAGCATCCTAGCAATTTAGTTTCTTCACATTTGATACACATAGAACACATGATAATAAAGTTGTGTTTTCATTTGTGGTGTGGGAGGTGAATACAAAGACATCTGCATGAAGGTGTTTCCTTCAAAGATCCTTAGAACATGTTTAGCTTTTGTTTCACTAAATGCATTGGCTTAAAAATGTTAAGCTCTCCCACTTTATATTTCTTAAATTTTTATTTATTTTAAAGGTAGAGCAGCACAGAAAGAGAAATGGAGACACAAAGAGGTGTCTTCCATCTGCTGTTTCATTCCCCAATGGCTACAATAGCTAGGGTTGGCCCAAGCTAAAGCTAGGAGCCAGGAACTCCATCCAGGTCTTGACCATGTGAATTGCAGGGGCCCAAGTACATGGACCATCATTCATAGCCTTCCCAGGTGCATTAGCAAACAGATGGAAGCTGAGTGACGAGAACTCAAACCAGCACTCGGATATGGGCTGCTGGTGTTGCAGTGGCTTAGCCTGCTATTGGCCTCCAGGCTCCTCTTGTTTAGCTATTTTGCTGTGCTATTATGTGCACTTTCTCTTAGAAGTCTTCCAGAGACACAGTTCATCCCCTGTGCTACGATAGGAAACAGGAATGGCTACAATATTTTGGTTGCTATTCTTTGTCCTAATATTTTTGATGAATTCTTAAAGTTCAGTCAATTCAAAATCACAGTCCTGGTTCTTGCACTGAAAGCTGGGATTAGAAAATGCAATCTCTTAATTATTTGTTTTTGCTGGATTTTGCTGGATTTCCCAATAGTCCCAGGGGAAGTTGATTGTGTTATATTAAAGTACAATTCTTGATCAAATTAGGAAACATCAAGTTAAAAAGAGCTTTTTTATTGTTTAGCAATTATTTATGGGGCCGGTGCTGTGGCACAGTGGGTTAGCACCCTGGCCTGAAGCGCCGGCATCCCATATGGGCTCATGTTCAAGACCTGGCTGCTCCACTTCCATTCTTGCTCTCTACTATGGCCTGGGAAAGTAGTAGAAGATGGCCCAAGTCCTTAGGCCCCTGCACTCATGTGGGAGACCTGGGGGAAGCTCCTGGCTCCTGGCTTCAGATCGGTGCAGCTCCGGCCATTGCAGCCAATTGGGGAGTGAACTATCGGATGGAAGACCTCTCGCTCTCTCTCTCTCTCTCTCTCTCTGCCTCTCCTCTTTCTGTGTAACTCTGAATTTCAAGTAAAATAAATAAATCTTAAAAAAATAATTATTTATTAACTCGAGAGGTAGAGTAACAGACAGAGAGAGGAAGAGACAGAGAGAAAGGTCTTCCATCCGCTGGTCCACTCCCCAAATGGCAATGGCCAAAGCTGAGCTGATCCAAAGCCAAGAGCCAGGAGCCTCCTCCAGGTCTCCCACTCTGGTGTAGGGGTCCAAACACTTGGGCCATCTTCCATTGCTTTCTTAGGCCATCAGCAGAGAGCTGGATCAGAAGAGGAGCAACTGGGGCCGGCGCCGCGGCTCACTAGGCTAATCCTCCGCCTAGCGGCGCCGGCACACCGGGTTCTAGTCCCGGTCGGGGCGCCGGATTCTGTCCCGGTTGCCCCTCTTCCAGGCCAGCCCTCTGCTGTGGCCAGGGAGTGCAGTGGAGGATGGCCCAGGTGCTTGGGCCCTGCACCCCATGGGAGACCAGGAAAAGCACCTGGCTCCTGGCTCCTGCCATCGGATCAGCGCGGTGCGCCGGCCGCAGCGCGCCGGCCGCGGCGGCCATTGGAGGGTGAACCAACGGCAAAGGAAGACCTTTCTCTCTGTCTCTCTCTCTCACTGTCCACTCTGACTGTCAAAAAAAAAAAAAAAAAAAAAAAAAAAAAAAAAAAAAAAGAAGAGGAGCAACTGGACAGGAACCAGTGCCCACAGGGGATGCTGGTGCTGCGGGTGGAGGCTTAGTCCACTATGCCACAGTGCCAGCCCCAACAGAGCTAGCTTTTCAACCACAAGATTTTTCTCAGCCTAAGTGAGAGGGATACAGAAACTGTAAATTCCCAACAAAGGAATATAGTTGGTAATTTCTCAAGTTTATTTGGCTATGGAGCTAGTATTTTATATATAGCCTCATTCTCAACAGAACATATTTAGGGAAGTATTGATTTATGATATTAATAACATAGTTCAGCAAGTAAATATTAGGCACATTCTAACCCCGTGTTAATCATTCTGTGATTACAGCGAAGTAGGCTGAAGTCCTTCTCTCAAGTGGTCTGCAAACTCTTGGGAAATAAATGCCACAAAAAATCCAATAAATCCCTGCAATTTATATAGAATATAAAAAAGCACTTTCCTGAGATGAAAGGTTTAGTTTTCCATTTAGAGTCTAACCCTTTCATTCAGTTCCAGTGTTTCTTGTGGTGTTTGTTTGCTAATTCATTCTTAAGGAAATGAGAAAAACCCTTTCTTTCAGTCTATCCCCCAAGTGAAGCTCCAAGAAAACAAACATCTCAGTAGATTCATGGCTTCCACTTTCTTTTTTATTTTTTAGAAGTTTGTTTTAGTTATTTATTTATTTATTTATTTTGTAAGTCAGAGTTAAAGAGAGGGTAGGAGAGACAGAAAGAAATCTTCTATCTAGTGGTTCATTCTTCCAATTTCCACAATGGTCAGGACTGGGCAGGAGTTTTTCTGGGTCTCACACTGGTGTGCAGGGGTCCAAGCACCTGAGCCATCTTCCACTGCTTTCCCAGGCTCATTAGCAGAGAGCTGGATTGGAAGTGGAGCAGCCAGGACATGAACTGGTGCCCATATGGGATCCCAGCACCATAAAAGGTGGCTTTACCTGCTACACAACAGTGTTGGCCCATGGCTTCCATTTTCAATCTGATTCCAGAGCCCTCGTTCAGCAGCGAATAAAATCCCTGCCTGACCAAACTGGAGGAATTTTCTGGTTTAAGTGACTAACGATCCATTACCAAAACAGGGGAAAAGAAATAGTGTCTAAGAACATGCTTCAAATTAAAAAAAATGTCTGTTTTGCAGTTGTCAGTTTCCAACTTTTCTCAGTCACAAACCAAATGTTTAGTATGTTCTGAGAAAAATTGTCAAGTAAAAATTCCCTTAAAGCAAATGTCGTTTTAATACAATTAATTCTTGATCTTATTTTTAGCACCTGTTCAGCTTCTTCTAGATGAAAAATTATACTCTTGCCAGCATGTTACTACTGTAATGTCTTTAAACATGCTAATATTGCTAATTATTGTGTTCATAAATGTATTTTGATTGAATTGCCTTGAGTCAGGACATAAACAAAACGACCTCCACAAATGAAGTGGAATTGCTTGAGAAACTTCTTTGATAATGTATAGTCAAGGCTTTGATCATATTTTCTTCAGCAATAATCTAAAGGCTGTTTTCTATTCTTTGTTGATTGTTTATTTTTAAAAGTTTTTGAAAGGCGGAGATACAGATGGACAGCCAAGAGAGAGAGAAACAGAGAGCATGCACTCCTGCTTGCTGGCTCACTCCCCAAATGCCCACAGTGGTTCAGAATGGGACAGGCTAAATAACGCTGGGAGCCAAAACTCCATACAGGTCCCCCAAGCGGGTGGCAAGAACCTAATTACTTGAGCCATTACCCGCTGCTGCCTAGGGTGCATTTTAGCAGGAAGATGACTAGGAAACAGAGCTGGCACTAGAGTAAGGGATCTGGGCATTGCAAGTGGTGACTTCACCACTGAGCCAAATGCCAGCCCCATTAGAAGCTGTTTTACAGGAGAAAATTGAATGTTCTTCTGAAAGAAGGCTGAGATACAAACATGCTGATTTAAGACCCAAGAATTACAGACTTTGCACCTGGAGTTGGAGAGAGTAAAGCCAGACAATGTTCTGATGTTGTTATATTTTGATCCTGTGGGTCATCTGTCAGCCCCTACAGAGCCCCTTCAAACACCTAAACAAATAAATCCTCCCCCAGCCACCTTCTAAACATACCTCAGCATGACTTAATTCAACTACAACTTGTCAACAAAGTGAATCTAGTACATAAAACTGCTCCCTTAATTCAAAAGGTGAATTGTCTACACTGGTATCTCTTTTCTTATTCCCTACACAGAGCAAGCAAGCATTCAATGTATTGGTGAAAACATATACCTAGCACAAAAAAAGAAGGGCCGGCCTGTAGTGTCTCAGTGGTGCAGCCAGTTAAGCCACTATTGGAGATGCTGAAATACCATATCAGAATGCCAGTTCGTGTCCTGGCTACTCCACTAAGCCAGAATTCCTGGAAAGGCAGCAGAAGATGGCTCCAGCACTTGGCTCCAGCACTTATAACAAATAAGAAACATAACCCAGTAGTTGGAGACCGGGATGGAGATCCTGGCTTCAGCCTGGTCCAGATCTGATAAACAAATAACTCAATATTGTTTTTAAAAAACTCATCTTTCCAACAAAGATCCATACAGACTGAAAGTGAAAGGCTGGAAAAAGATATACCATGCCAACAGAAATGAAAAAAGAGCAGGCGTAGCCATCTTAATTTCAGACAACATAAACTTTACCACAAAAACCGTTAAGAGAGACAAAGAGGGACACTACATAATGATTAAGGGATCAATTCAACAGGAAGATATAACAATTATCAATGTATATGCACCTAACTACAGGGCACCGGTTTATCTAAAAGACTTGTTAACGGACTTAAAGGGAGACTTAGACCCCAATACAATAGTACTGGGGGACTTCAATACTCCACTCTCAGAAATAAACAGATCAATAGGACAGAAGATCAACAAGGATACAGTAGATTTAAATGACACTATAGCCCAAATGGATCTAACAGATATATACAGAACTTTCAATCCTACAGCTAAAGACTTTACATTCTTCTCAGCAGTACATGGAACCTTCTCTAGGATTGACCACATACTAGGACATAAAGCAAGTCTCAGCAAATTCAAAAGAATTAGAATCATACCATGCAGCTTCTCAGACCATAAAGGAATGAAGTTGGAAATTAGCAACTCAGGAATACCTAGAGCATATGCAAACACATGGAGATTGAACAACATGCTCCTGAATGAACAATGGGTCATAGAAGAAATCAAAAGAGAAATCAAAAACTTTCTGGAAGTAAATGAGGATAACAGCACAACATACCAAAACTTATGGGACGCAGCAAAAGCAGTGTTAAGAGGAAAGTTTACATCAATTGGTGCCTACATCAAGAAATTGGAAAGGCACCAAATAGATGAGCTTTCAATTCACCTCAAGGATCTAGAAAACCTACAGCAAACCAGACCCAAATCTAGTAGGAGAAGAGAAATAATTAAAATCAGAGAAGAAATCAACAGGATTGAATCAAGAAAAACATTACAAAAAATCAGCCAAATGAGGAGCTGGTTTTTTGAAAAAATAAACAAAATTGACACCCCATTGGCCCAACTAACTAAAAAAAGAAGAGAAAAGACCCAAATCAATAAAATCAGAGATGAAAAAGGAAACGTAACAACAGACACCACAGAAATAAAAAGAATCATCAGAAATTACTACAAGGACTTGTATGCCAGCAAACAGGGAAGCCTATCAGAAATGGATAGATTCCTGGACACATGCAACCTACCTAAATTGAACCAGGAAGACATAGAAAACCTAAACAGACCCATAACTGAGACAGAAATTGAAACAGTAATAAAGGCCCTCCCAACAAAGAAAAGCCCAGGACCAGATGGATTCACTGCTGAATTCTACCAGACATTTAAAGAAGAACTAACTCCAATTCTTCTCAAACTATTCAGAACAATCGAAGAAGAGGGAATCCTCCCAAATTCTTTCTATGAAGCCAGCATCACCTTAATTCCTAAGCCGGAAAAAGATGCAGCACTGAAAGAGAATTACAGACCAATATCCCTGATGAACATAGATGCAAAAATCCTCAATAAAATTCTGGCCAATAGAATGCAACAACACATCAGAAAGATCATCCACCCAGACCAAGTGGGATTTATCCCTGTTATGCAGGGATGGTTTAATGTGCGCAAGACAATCAATGTGATACACCACATTAACAGACTGCAGAAGAAAAACCATATGATTATCTCAATAGATGCCGAGAAAGCATTTGATAAAATACAACACCCGTTCATGATGAAAACTCTAAGCAAACTGGGTTTGGAAGGAACATTCCTCAATACAATCAAAGCAATCTATGAAAAACCCATGGCCAACATCCTATTGAATGGGGAAAAGTTGGAAGCATTTCCACTGAGATCTGGTACCAGACAGGGATGCCCACTCTCACCACTGCTATTCAATATAGTTCTGGAGGTTCTAGCCAGAGCTATTAGGCAAGAAAAAGAAATTAAAGGGATACAAATTGGGAAGGAAGAACTCAAACTATCCCTCTTTGCAGATGACATGATTCTTTATTTAGGGGACCCAAAGAACTCTACTAAGAGACTATTGGAACTCATAGAAGATTTTGGCAAAGTAGCAGGGTATAAAATCAATGCACAAAAATCAACAGCCTTTGTATACACAGACAATGCCATGGCTGAGGAAGAACTTCTAAGATCAATCCCATTCACAATAGCTACAAAAACAATCAAATACCTTGGAATAAACTTAACCAAGGACGTTAAAGATCTCTACGATGAAAATTACAAAACCTTAAAGAAAGAAATAGAAGAGGATACCAAGAAATGGAAAAATCTTCCATGCTCATGGATTGGAAGAATCAATATCATCAAAATGTCCATTCTCCCAAAAGCAATTTATAAATTCAATGCAATACCAATCAAGATACCGAAGACCTTCTTCTCAGATCTGGAAAAATTGGTGCTGAAATTTATATGGAGGCACAAGAGACCTCGAATAGCTAAAGCAATCTTGTACAACAAAAACAAAGCTGGAGGCATCACAATACCAGATTTCAGGACATACTACAGGGCAGTTGTAATCAAAACAGCATGGTACTGGTACAGAAACAGATGGATAGACCAATGGAACAGAATTGAAACACCAGAAATCAACCCAAACATCTACAGCCAACTTATATTTGATCAAGGATCTAAAACCAATTCCTGGAGCAAGGACAGTCTATTCAATAAATGGTGCTGGGAAAACTGGATTTCCACGTGCAGAAGCATGAAGCAAGACCCCTACCTTACGCCTTACACAAAAATCCACTCAACATGGATTAAAGACCTAAATCTACGACCTGACACCATCAAGTTACTAGAGAACATTGGAGAAACCCTTCAAGATATTGGCACAGGGAAAGAGTTTCTGGAAAAGACCTGGGAGGCACAGGCAGTCAAAGCCAAAATTAACTATTGGGATTGCATCAAATTGAGAAGTTTCTGTACTGCAAAAGAAACAGTCAGGAGAGTGAAGAGACAACCGACAGAATGGGAAAAAATATTTGCAAACTATGCAACAGATAAAGGGTTAATAACCAGAATCTACAAAGAGATCAAGAAACTCCACAAAAACAAAACCAACAACCCACTTAAGAGATGGGCCAAGGACCTCAATAGACATTTTTCAAAAGAGGAAATCCAAATGGCCAACAGGCACATGAAAAAATGTTCAAGGTCATTAGTAATCAGGGAAATGCAAATCAAAACCACAATGAGGTTTCACCTCACCCCGGTTAGAATGGCTCACATACAGAAATCTACCAACAACAGATGCTGGCGAGGATGTGGGGAAAAAGGGACACTAACCCACTGTTGGTGGGAATGTAAACTGGTCAAGCCACTATGGAAGTCAGTCTGGAGATTCCTCAGAAACCTGAAGATAACCCTACCGTTCGACCCAGCCATCCCACTCCTTGGAATTTACCCAAAGGAATTTAAATTGGCAAACAAAAAAGAGGTCTGCACCCTAATGTTTATTGCAGCTCAATTCACAATAGCTAAGACCTGGAACCAACCTAAATGCCCATCAACGGTAGACTGGATAAAGAAATTATGGGATATGTACTCTTTAGAATACTATACCGCAGTAAGAAACAACGAAATCCAGTCATTTGCAACAAAATGGAGGAATCTGGGACACATCATGCTGAGTGAAATAAGCCAGTCCCAAAGGGACAAATACCATATGTTCTCCCTGATCGGTGACAACTGACTGAACACCAAAAAGGAAACCTCCTGAAGTGAAACGGACTCTATGGGAAACGGTGACTCGATCAGCATAGCCCTGACTGTTAATGAACAACTTAATACATTATCCCTCTTAGTAGTTTTTTTGTCTGTTCTACTTAATATGACTGGTTTAATTCTGTAATTAATACACAGTTAATCTTAAGTGTTAAAAATTAACTGAAATGTGATCCCTGTTAAACATAAGAGTGGGAATAAGAGAGGGAAGAGATGTATAATTTGGGAAATCTCAAGCTGACTTGCCCCAAATGGTAGAGTTAAAAACATACCAGGGGATTCCAATTCAATCCCATCAAGGTGGCATGTACCAATGCCATCTCACTATTCCAAGTGATCAATTTCAGTTCACAATTGATCATAATGAAAGGACTAAGAGTCAAAGGGAGCACATAAACAAGTCTAGTACCTGCTAACACTAACCGATGGAATAAATAAAGGGGAGAGTGATCCAACATGGGAAGTGAGATACTCAGCAGACTCATAGAATGGCAGATGTCCTAAATAGCACTCTGGCCTCAGAATCAGCCCTAAAGGCATTCGGACCTGGCTGAAAAGCCCATGAGAGTATTTCAGGCATGGAAAGCCAAGACACTCTGGCAAAAGATCTCTGCGAGTGAGATCCCAGTGGAAAGAACAGGTCTTCAAAGAAGGAGGTACCTTTCTCTGAAGGGAGGAGAGAACCTCCACTTTGACTATGACCTTGTCTAAACAAGATAAGAATCGGAGAACTCAGAGGGCTTCCATAGCCTTGGAAACTCATGACCGGAGCATAGGGAGACTACTGACGCCATAGACAGGAGTGTCAATTGGTAAAGTCAACAACAGGAGTCACTGTGCACTTACTCCTCATGTAGGATCTCTGTCCTTAATGTGCTGTGTATTGAGATTTAATGCTATAACGAGTACTCAAACAATATATTTCACTTTGTGTTTTTATGGGGGTGCAAACTGTTGAAATCTTTACTTAATGCATACTAAACTGATCCTCTGTAAAAAAAAAAAAAAAAGAAAAAGAAAAGAAATTATCAACTCCCAACTTGACTCTCACTGGGATTAAACATGACAATAGGTCTGATCTGATTTCATCATCATTTAAAAAAAAAATCATCTATTATTTTTCACTTTATGTTTCTGTGTGAGAGCAAACTGTTGAAATCCTTACTTAATGTATACTAAGCTGATCTTCTGTATATTAAGATAATCGAAAATGAATCTTGATGTGAATGGAAGGGGAGAGGGAGTGGGAAAGGGGAGGGTAGTGGGTGGGAGGGACGGTATGTGGGGGAAGCCATTGTAATCCATAAATCGTACTTTGGAAATTTATATTCATTAAATAAAAGAAAAAAAAAGAAAGTAAAAAAAAAAAAAAGAAAAACACAAACCAAAAAAAAAAAATGCATATCCTATGACAAAGCATATATGTTCTGAGAATTTAGATCTTAGTCACAATGTAGTCTGTTGGTGGTTGCTTCTGTCTCCCAAAACCAACATCTGTCCCCTTCTCTCAGCTTCACACTGGGCACAATCTGGCTTACACCCACCCTGCCCAACTGTCTTCTTGCAATAGACCTTTCGGCCCATATTTCTGAGTTTTTCCAGAAGAGGAAGCTGTGGTGAGTTACAGTGCTTTAGTGAAACATGCACCAATAACTCATAGATAAACTAAATCCCATCTTATTCTTCCTATCGTGTGAGACTGAACACAAAGTGAAAATTTTTCCCCCACTTGAGTTCTGACTCAAGTGTTTTCATCATGGAGGTTTCTCACACTCTCAGGGGAGAGGCAACAGGACTTTGTTTCTGACAAAGCCTGCTCTGGAAGGTATCTCGGAGCAAACCACTCTGGCCAAGAGGAAGTTACCAGGTGGAGAATGGGCTGGCTTTTGAGGGTGGCAGGGCCAAGTTTCTTGTCAAATGGAAGCACCGAACTCTAATGTGGGTGCCAACAAGGATGCAATGAAAGCGTGAAGACTGGCAGGAGGACAGCTGGCCCTGGGCTTGTATGCCTCTGCTCAGCGTAGGGGGACGGGAGCAGCCCACCCAGAGGACTTGACAAGGCGCACTTTGTAACTAGAGGTGCCTGTTTCCCAATATCCTTGACTATAGAGCTGTCCTTGCTATGGCTTGGCTCTGGGTTGAGACTCATGCTGAAATCCCATGCCCTTGTGAAACAGTAAGAGTGGGACAGGGTGAAAATAGTAAGAGACAATTACAGCTCTGCCTGCATGAATGCATTAATTCACTCATGCAATTAACAGATTACTGGATTAGTGGATTAATTGATGATCTCAAAAGTTTGCTATAAGAGCCAGTTGGCTAAGTCTCTTGTGGGCTCCCTGTGCCTCATCACACGATGCCCTAATGTCCTCAGGACTCTGCCAGCAAGCAGACCACCTCCAGAAGGAGCCCCTAGACCTTGCAGCAGAACTGTGAACCAAAAAAGAAAGAAAAAAAAAAAAACCACAACAACAACAACAAAAAACTCTTTTCTTTATAACTTACTCAGTCTGTGGTGTTGTGTTACCACTAATGTCAAATGGACTCAGGTCGCCTGTTTTCAGGAGTCTGACATGGCCCTCGGGAAGGGGGAGGACTTCTCTACAACCTGGGTTAGACTGAAGTTCTTAGCATCCTTGGGAAGGAAACTCAGTACCAAACTCGATGTGATTTTGAACAAATAAGAAACATAACCCAAATGTCACACCCTGCCTCACCTGCTCCAGCTGCTCAGGGGTCTCAACCAGATGTTTCTAGAGAAAACAAATTTTTTAAATAAAAAGAGTCTCTTATCAAAGGTTACTGCTTACAATGGGGATCTGGGAGGCCTTTCAGACCTGTCTGATAACATTGTGGGATTTATTATTTGCTTCTGTGAAGCAGAATGGAGCTCATGAGATTGAAACCTTGCCAATCCTACTTCACACTGGGCAGAAACTAGGTCTTCAGAGACCAGGCAGGATGCAATTTTTCAGCTACCAGAATCCAAGTAAAGGGCTGGTCTGGAATAGTCCAAAATGTTTGGAATACAGAGAAACCACAGCCTGTTCTATGCATAAAGGGGAGAATCTTCTAGGACCCTATCATTGGTGCAAGCAGGGCTGATGAGCTGGCGGGTTCAAATGAAGACCAAAATCTAAACACTAAGGTGATTAAGGTTGAGGCTGTAGGCAAAGGAGAAAGGAGATGCTCAAGTCTCATCTTTACAATGATATTTTACACTATAGGGCGGGCTTTTGCAAAATACTGCATTTCTGATTAGCAGTTTGAAACCTCCATGAAAGGACAAAATCACAACCATTTAGTTTAAAAATCTTAGTTTTAATTTTAAGTGTAGAATGGAGCAATGCCTCATTTCATTAGAGGATAGGTGTTCCAAAGTGTTGAGCAGAAGAGGTTGAAAACAGAGAAAGGCTGAAGAAAGCAGAAACCAAAGAGCAAAATGCAGAAAGGTCATTTCAAAGTTATTTTCCTTATAAGACAGAGGCAAGGAGACGGAACAATAGAAAAATAGCTAATTGGTTAACATTAAGTTAGTTCTTTTGTGTAAGGATTAAAGCAGTTAGGAATTCATTAACGTGATTGGAAACTAGCCTGTTTGGCAAATTTGGCTATTTTCTTTCTAACCTTGATTCCTCCAAAGTCAGATAAACAGTTTTATGAGTTGGGGCCTGATACAGGCCCCAACAGAATGGCCTCTTGTAATTTTTAGATAACATCTCATGGGATTCTGTTCACAGATTCTCCCATTGACTGAGATAATTCCATTCTACAAATCTTTATTAGATACCCACCAAGTACAATGTGCTGTTGGAAGATACTGATGTGGGAGAGAGAATCTGAACACAGAGACACTGGCCCCAGATTGCAAACTCTTAAACTGTACCGTGAATTAGAAGTAACATGTAAGAGCAGGATAAGAGGGAAGGAAGTTAAATTGCCCATGTTAAAGAGGAAAGACCGAGAACAATAAAGTCTTCTTGATCCTTTTACTTATTAAGAGAAGGGGAAAATGGGCAAACTAAGTATTAATCTCACTTTCAAATGTAAACTATTTTTACTTATTTCCCAAATACAGGTTAAAAGGTTAGATTTAGGAGTCTTTCAAAAATGGTTATTTAATTACTTTGGAAACTAAAATTTTTCACTTTTTTCCCCATCAACATTTTCCTTATCCTGCAACAAAAGTGTAGTATTATTTTCACCATGTTTTATTTAAAATTTTATAAATTCTCTGGACAACCATTATGTCTACAAGTAATAAGAGGTCTATGTATAACAACAGTAATATCTTGAATCTATGCTGATCTTTTCCAACACTTCCAAGCCCTCACGTAGCAATGATCTTTGCCATTTTCAGGAGATCCTTGTAAGTAACGTACTCTAAGATGTGCCTGCTAGAAGGAACTAAGTGAGAAAAGGGGTTGCAACTTTTCTGGAGCTCTGAATTACTCTCTGCTGAGATCGGAATGAAAATGTGACTTCACTCCCAGTCTGGGGCTCAAACTACCACACCACATCAAATAGTGAAGTAAGTGAGATTCAGTTGGGCTAATGGAATAAACAAGAAAATACCTGTTAGACTAAATAAATAAATATCAGCACATGTCCCTAAAGCATCCCTAAGAAATCTGTCATGAGAATGCTATTCATAACCCGCATAGACATCCTGTAGTTTCCCTCATTGTAAAACACATGTTTCTTCATCAGTGTCACAGGTGTATACCATAAAGTGTCTTCATACAAAGATAGAGACACTTTGCTAGAATGTGAGCAGAAAGCAAGGGGATGAAAGGAGCACCTTCAGTGGCAGAAGTCTGGGAGTTCAGTCCTAAAGAGCTTGTTTAACTGTAACCAACTTAATTTGGGAAACTTTAGAAGTCGGCCTTGGCTAGGCTTACCAGAGAAAGGCATTATGTGTGGGCTGGCCTTTTCTTGCTGGAACTGTATTTAGACTGAATGTGTTTATGATCAAACTCATTCCACACCGTCTTCAATGTGGACTGTCTTTTGTCATGATAATAATCCCACACCCAAGTTGCACGGTTTTTGAGTACTGGTTTTTGCAATTCTAACACAAGGCCTAGCGAATGAGCAGTTTAGCTGTTCCCTCTGATCCAGGTGGTGAAAGTCCTACCTGATAAGCAATCAACCACTGAGATAAGAATCATTGTTTACCAAAGGAGGATGCTCAGCCCAGAGCTGCAGGCTGCTGAGGTCCTGTCCAGCTGTAGACTCGCTGGCATTTGAGAAGCTCAGAGGTTCCGGGGCCAGTACCTGGAGAAATCCACCCCCAATATCAAGGGATCTTTAGGGCTAGAGTCTGTGCTGCTGTAAACTTTGGGATATAGATACCTGACAATTTTTGGTTTGGTTTTTGATTTGAGAGCGAATAATGAGAACTACAATTTCATGGTCATCGAACAGGTGATGGCAGCACAGGGCAAGGGACATGAGGAACAGACTGTTGAGCCTGAGGTGGTAGACTGAGGTATGTAGACGCTCAGTAGTCACCCAATAGTGAAGCCATTCCTCTCTACTTCCAGGAAGTGGATCTCCTTAAGTAAACTCAGTCAGCTGGACATGAGTGGAATGGCAAAAGAGATTTGTGCGTGCATGTGTGTGTACACACACATACACATTCAGGATTCAGATGGGATTGAATTAAGCACCTTGAGATGGGGTCCAGGCGGGTGCTAAAGGCCATCATGAGTGTCATTGCAAGAGGGAGGCAGAGGGGGGCTTTCCTATAACAGAGAAGATTATCAGAATGATGGGGAAGGCAAGGAATGCTGACAGAAGCCAACAGACACAGAAAGAGGCAAGAAAGTAGTTTTCTGCTAGAGCCGCTGCAGAGAGTATGCCCCTATTGACATTGCGATTTGGGCCCACTGATGACTGATTTCAAATGTATGACCTAATGAACAGCAAGAGAGTGCATTTCTAATTTTTTTTTTTTTTTGACAGGCAGAGTTAGACAGTGAGAGAGAGACAGAGAGAAAGGTCTTCCTTCACCCCCCAAATGGCCGCTACGACCGGCGCGCTGTGCAGATCCAAAGCCAGGAGCCAGGTGCTTCCTCCTGGTCTCCGATGCGGGTGCAGGGCCCAAGCATTTGGGCCAACCTCCACTGCACTCCCTGGCCACAGCAGAGAGCTGGACTGGAAGAGGAGCAACCGGGACAGAATCCGGTGCCCCAACTGGAACCCAGTGTCGGCGCCGCAGGCGGAGGATTAGCCTAGTGAGCTTCGATGCCGGCCTAGAGAGCGCATTTCTGATAAGCCACCAGTTAGTGGCAATTTTCTATAACAGCTACAAGAAACCAAGATACATCATTGCCTGAGAAGATCTAAATACACATATGCCACCACATACACTCAGAATTTGTAAAGAAACTGAACCAATGCGCCATAGATGGGATTGGTCTAGTACAACTGGCAACAGGTGGATGAGGGTAGTCC
Source organism: Oryctolagus cuniculus (assembly GCF_964237555.1). Classification (NCBI taxonomy): domain Eukaryota; kingdom Metazoa; phylum Chordata; class Mammalia; order Lagomorpha; family Leporidae; genus Oryctolagus; species Oryctolagus cuniculus. The sequence goes on from NC_091437.1 coordinate 107,097,889, forward strand.
TCAGAGTGGCACCTGGAAAACACATCCTTCACTGCCTGCAGTAAAGATGGACGTGGGTAAAGGAAAGAGGGTAAGTTAGCTGTGCCACAGAAGTTTTACCTAACAGCACTCTTACAATGCAGGAAGGCATTTTTGTTTACTGCTACATGATTAATCTTGTTCTTCCCACCCTCCAGAAAAATATCTTTTATATTTCTTACTAATAGTTTCTAAATAATCAGTGTCTAGTACAGCAGTTCAGTTTGTGTGTGCTTTCCATTTTGAATTATTTCTTCTCATGATGTGTACTGTGTTTAAGACTACCGGAAGTTTTGGGAAATGGAAACAAAGTTGAGAGTTTTGCTAAACTTAGCCTATCTGTGTTTACATCCCTGTCACTGGACATATGAGAGCACCTCACATAAGTCACGGGATGGTTCAATCAGAAGAAAAATTTATTTTGGGGCTGGCACCATAGCGCAGTAGGTTAATCCTCCACCTGTGGCGCCAGCATCCCATATGGGCGCCAGTTCTAGTCCCAGATGCTCCTCTTCCGAGCCAGCTCTCTGCTATGGCCTGGGAAAGCTCAAGTGCTTGGGCCCCTGCACCCGCATGGGAGACCAGGAAGAAGCTCCTGGCTCCTGGCTTCAGATCGGTGTAGCTCCGGTCGTTGTGGCATTTGGGGAGTGAACCAATGGAAGGAAGACCTTTCTCTCTGTCTCTTCCTCTCACTGTCTATATAACTCTACCTCTCAAACAAATAAATAAAGTCTTTAGAAAAAGTTTATTTTGGTGCAAAAGAAATTAAATCCATGCATAGTTTTCTTACCATATGCGTATTCCTTGAACTTTTTGAAGATGGCTAAAGTCTAAGTTTCTGAGCTCGGTCTTTTTGTTGTTGTTTTTTTTTTTTGTTTTTGTTTTTTTTTTTTGACAGGCAGAGTGGACAGTGAGAGAGAGAGACAGAGAGAAAGGTCTTCCTTTTGCCGTTGGTTCACCCTCCAATGGCCGCCGCAGCCGGCGCACCGCGCTGATCCGATGGCAGGAGCCAGGAGTCAGGTGCTTTTCCTGGTCTCCCATGGGGTGCAGGGCCCAAGCACCTGGGCCATCCTCCACTGCACTCCCTGGCCACAGCAGAGAGCTGGCCTGGAAGAGGGGCAACCGGGACAGAATCCAGCGCCCCAACCGGGACTAGAACCCGGTGTGCCGGTGCCACTAGGCGGAGGATTAGCCTAGTGAGCCGCGGCGCCGGCCCTGAGCTCGGTCTTTAACCTTAGCCTCTGACCTCTTACCTCATCACTATGCTTCTATCTCTGGTTGATTTGACCTCTGGGAGAGCAGTTTGAGGACGATTTGAGAATGATTGGGAATCCCTGCATTAACACAGACAAAGAAGTTTCTGTTATGCTGTAGGTGTCTTTAGGAGACCCGTACCCTGGAACAGCCCCCCTCTAATGTGAATTTTATCAGTGAAGTGAAGTTCTTCTTGTGTGCCCTGAACCATCCACCTCATTTTGCTCAGCTCCCCAAAATCATAAACTCTTGTTCTCTCCATCCTGAGCCTCCCTGCGTGCTTTCTTTTCTCAGACCCCAAAGGAATCATTTTCAAATGATGAAAGCTCAGGGGATAAAGCACTTTGCAACTGTCACTTAACTGCCTTCCTCCCCCTAACCTTTCTTTCATCCAACTGCATGTCCTGACACTTGCTTGTCTCCCACACCGAATGTTTGCGCGTGTTTCTCATCAGCATCTACTGTATCCTTTACTCTCCCATTTGTTAATTTTTTAGAAAAATACTCCTCCTTGAAGCCTTCCTGATTAGCCTCTCATAGGGCTCTTGAACACAGCAACTTCTGCATCCATTAGTACACAACCGACATGTGTCCTGCTGTAGTGAAAACTGGTCATCAGCACGCACTTGATGTCTACCCACGAGTTCCTATGGTGTACTGCCGTCTTCTTTTGCTCTCACAATAGTCTAACAGTCTAAAGAAGTTGCCAGTGATAATCAGACAAAAGCATAATCGATAACCAGCATTTGGGAACATGCAGTATGATGCTAGTATCGCCAAACATTATGGAAAACACAACAAAAATGCAAAAGGAGTATAAGTTGAAGCCTATGCCCTGAGGGGAATATCAGAAATAATGAAATATTGAATAATGAAAATAATGAAATATCAAGAAAACTTGAAATATTGTACTGGGGCCAGCACTGTGGCGTAGTGGATAAAGCCACTGCTTGCAGTACTGGCATACCATATGGGTGCCAGTTCCAGTCCCAGCTGCTCCACTTCTGATCCAGCTCCCTGCTAATGTGCCTGAGAAAGCAGTAGAAGATGGCCCAAGTCCTTGGGCCTTGTATCCACGAAGGAGATCCAGCAGAACTTTCTGGCTCCTAGCTTCAGAGTGGCCCAGCCCGGGCTCTTACAGCCATCTGGGAAGTGTACCAGTGGATGGAACATCTCTTTCTCTCTCTCTCCGACTCTGCTTTTCAAATAAATAAATAAATACATCTTTTAAAAATATATTGTACTTACTGGAGAGGGAAGTGATGTGATACAACCACATGGTGGCAAGAGAAACCCAAAGAGAGCTCAATTGTGGGCTAATCAGAGCACCTCACCATGCAAGAGCTGGGCCTGGAAAACCAGGAAAGCAGTCCCCCAGCCACACAGAAAAAGAGCAGCCACTGTTTTATTGGTGCTCTCGGCTTCCACTGACATAAGCCAGTTGGGGCTTTTTGGTCTTTTTTTAGGCACGTATCTCAAATGCAATCTCACATTTATGATTACGGAAAATATCTTCCTTGGTCCCAAATCCTTATGTCAGTTCTCAGTGGAGCCCGTTCTGTTCCACTTCGCTCCGGTAGCTAAGCAGTTCCCTAGGTGTACCGGCGCAGGCTCTCTTTGGGGGTGGAAAGGCTTATCAAAGTCGGCAGCTGCTGGGCAGGAAGCTGTGCAGGAGAGATGGCTCGAGGGAGGGGTTTCGACCCTAGCACATCTCAGCCTGCAATGCGAGTCTGTTCTGTTCTGTTCTCGGTTCTTCCCGTGGAAGATTCTCTATCTGCCCGATTGCCGCTTCCTCTCCTGCTCAGCTTCTCCCTCTCCCTTCCTAAGCCCCACCCCATCTAGTCCCCAGTGAGGAGGGAAGGCTCTGTCCTTTCTGTTTTACGTGGGGACCCGCATTTTCTTTGACTCTTGGCTTTGCCTCTGAGGTGAGCGGAGGTGAGCTCACTTCCGCGGCCGGTCCGCAGCTGGCACACTGACACGGCTTGTGCCTGGGCACTCTGCTTCCCCTGCTGTGGCGATCCCATAGTTCTGGATCCCAGCTCTCTCAGCGGCAGAGTCACCAGCTGGCAAGGACGCCTGGCACCCAGCAGTCTCACCTCTGGAAACCACAAAGAGCCCTGACCCCTCCTCACATGGCAGCCCTTGAGACGGCGGTTGAGCCAATTAGCTTTCCCCTGATGAAGGAGAAGGGGGCAGATCCACTACCCCTGCCCCAGCAGCCACCTCGGGGGAAAGGTCCCATTTCCCTTTCTTTCAGGCAGCACCAAACCATATAAGAATCCTCTTGGCGCCAGCTCTTTGGGCTGCTGAGTGCAAAGCACGTCTTTGTCCTTGCGACCTGCTGTCTCGGGTGCTTCCCTCCTCTCCGCAGGCAGACCTGTGGCCCCAGAGGAGAGCCAGCTGGGACTACCTTCGCTGGTTAGCTTTTCAGGGGCCGCTGGCCTGCAACCCAGGCGCCTTCTCCAATTTGCCACTTGAACCACAGCTCTGCGCCTCTGAAATGCCGGCCAACATGAAAAATTTCATATGGCATTTTCCTGTTTTCTACATATTGAATACATTTGGAAGGCATTTCTAAAATTATTTTCATATGATGCAGTAATCTGCATCGGAGCCATAGTCTGTCGTACCTGCGAATCCCAGGACGTCACGTGATAGTCGCCTGAGAAAGGAACCCGAGACTTTCAGCAGCACGCTTTCTGCAGAGGCAGCACTAACCGGCCAATCCCCGAGGCCAGAGGATTTGCAGCTCTGCCGGGGGATTACGGCTCTATTTATGCTTCCTGTCTCAGCATTTCAACATCTGTTCAACGCCGCCTGTGTAGTGATCATCTATTCTTTACAAACTGCGTTCAAGAATATGAGATAGAAAGAAAGAGGTTTTAATGGAAAGCAAAATATTATTATCACACATTATCTGGAACAAGCATGCAAGAAAATGCGAAAAAAAAATTAGTGTTGCCAAACTTTGATTTCTAAAATAATTATCACCTGAGGATACTTACAGCTTCATAGTTTGAGTGTCCAAAGATTTAAAAATGAGAAGATATTCACCTTTTATAGAAGAATATGTTCTTTCTGATGTTGATGAAATGAAATAATTTAATTCCATTAATTTTTATTATTCTGTTACAATGTTTGAAAGACTATAGAAATCATATTTTGATCATTATTTTTGGCTCCCACTTGATTGGATTTATTGATTTGAGAGGTACAATTACAGACAGTGACAAGGAGACAGAGAGAAAGGTCTTCCATCTGCTGGCTCACTCCCTAAATGGTTGCAACAGCTGTAGCTGGACCAGTCTGAAGCCAAGGGCCAGGAGCTTCTTCTGGATCTCCCACATGGGTGCAGGGGCCCATGCACTTGGGCCGTCTTCTACTGCTTTCCCAAGCCACAGCAGAGAGCTGGATCAGAAGAAGAACAGCCGGGACTAGAACCAGCATCTGTCTGGGATGCCTGTGCCCCAGTTGGAAAATTAACCTACTGTGCCACAACCGTGGCCCCTGTTTTAATTGTTTTTAAAGCATCTGCTTAGATCCACAGAGACAGGCCAGGTCACTACCTCCACTTGCTGTTGCAGTAACTCACTATCATCTCACAGGACTTCAGAGTCAGAAGTGCTTGGGAGAGGCTGACTTGTGTTAAGGGAGATACTCCCTCTGTTGGATAATAAACACGGAGAAGAAAGCGCTCGATTCCTTCATCGAGGATTAATCATAATTTCCTTTTTTTTTTTTTTTGACAGTCAGAATGGACAGTGAGAGAGAGAGAGAGACAGAGAGAAAGGTCTTCCTTTTGCTGTTGGTTCACCCCCAATGGCCGCTGAAGCTGGCACGCTGGGGCCGGCGCACCACACCAATCCGAAGCCAGGAGCCAGCTGCTTCTCCTGGTCTCCCAAGCAGGTGCAGGGCCCAAGCACTTGGGCCATCCTCCACTGCACTCCTGGGCCACAGCAGAGAGCTGGCCTGGAAGAGGGGCAACCAGGACAGAATCTGGCGCCCCGACCGGGACTAGAACCCAGTGTGCCAGCGCCTCAGGAGGAGGATTAGCCAAGTGAGCCGCGGCGCCAGCCCATAATTTCCTTTTCTGACCATTGTTGTTGTTTGTTTTTGTTTTGTGGTTTTTTTTTTTTTTTTTTTTTTTTTTTTTCTGCTTGGATACCCCATAAAAAGCTACACTTCCTGGGACAGGCATTTGACCTAGCAGTTAAGCTTGGACCCTTACATCTCATATTGGAATGCCTGGGTTTGAATTCTGACTCCTCTTGATTCAGCTTCCTGTGTATGCAGACCTAGGAGGCTGCAGGTGACAGCTCAAGTAGCTGGGCTCCCGCCCCCCACGTAGGAGTGCCCAGCCTCTCGCTTCAGCCTGGCCCTGACCCGGCTGCTGTGGGCATTTCGGGAGTGAACTAGTAGATGGGAGATTGGTCTCTCTCCCTTCCTCTCTCCTCCAGCTCAATGGGATCATTCTTACAGCTATGTGTCCTCTCCTCTTCCGAAAGAGCAAGTGAAGAAAAATGAGTCTAAAATGAACCAGTTATGCTTTTAAAAGATTCAAAATCTTCAAACAGCTTCTCATTTGCCACGCCTCCTAAATTTCACCACTAGGGGGCAGGAGGGCACAGTCTCAGCTGAAGGGACTCCCCTTAAAAGCTCCTTCATGCCTGCATCCATGGAGGTGACCCTCTATTTCCTGTACTTCTGACACGGTGGTGAGCCGAATCTAAGGCCAGTACCAAGGGACCAGTTTCCATGGCTTTCGCTTGTTATTTATTTTCTTGTAGTTATTTCCCCGATCTTTGAATGCCCTAGACCATTATTTTCATTAGCAAAGTAGCTTGAAAGCATGAGCGTTATCATTCAAATCTGTTAACCTTTCCTGTGAGTTTGGTAAACACTGCGAGAGTACTCCTGCCACTTACAGTGCTTCTGGCTGGAGCGAATGTTTCTTCAGGGGGAAGCACTGCCCCGGTAATTACTAGGGAATGAAGGTGGATCACCTTGCAGTGCTGGGACGAGCAGGAAAAATTACTGGGTACAGGAACAGCTTTTACAGGGGATCTCTCTCAACCTCCCCTTTAGATGTGTGCTTCAGAGGGGGATTGCCAGGGCGCTCCTATTAAGCAAGACTTAGGAAATCAAACCAAAAGGAGAAAACCGAAGAGGAAGTTATTCAGGCTAACAATTATTAAACACAATGCACACACACGCATGCATACAAATGCACACACATTCATACACATACACACAAATACCAGTGCACACATACAAATATTCATATACATGCACACATACACAGACATGCACACATGTGTATACACAACAGGGAGAGCCTGAGAACCACAGGCTAAGAGGGCTAACCTGTCATCCAAGCTTGACTGAACTCACAGAGGCAGTTCTCCCCTCCTTGTTAAGTCTTTCACATAGGAGTCCTGTAAGATGAGGTTGCCAATGGATTCTGCACAGTTCTTCATTTCAGCCCAGCTTTTTCTCTCCACCATCTGCTTGTGATTACAACCTTTCATCGATATCTTATTTTGAGAGGTTAAGATACCTGTCTCTGATGGAGTTAAAATGTTCTTGGACACTGTTTTCATTTTGTTCACTCTGACTCCCTTGATAAACCTAGCTCCAAGAGTATAAATACATTTTTATTTATTATTTCTATCTGATAGAGAGCTCTCACTTGCTGGTCCACTCCCCACCTCTGCAATGGTTGTGGCTGAGCATGGCAAAATTTGGGAGCCAGATACTCAACCACATGGGTGATAGGAACCTAATCACTTGACCCCTTGCCTATAAGGGTCTACAGAAAATACTCAGAATTCCAATTGATCTGAAAGAGCTTGTCTTTAGGTGGCCACCTTTGCTTAGCACACATCTCAGAACTCATTAGAAGTTGCACAAGCACTGGGTTGATGCACGGAGCACTGTAGACCATTTCCAGATAAGATTCACCAGGATTTTTGGCTGGACCCTCATGGCCTGGCTCCCACCCAGCTGTTACAGAGCTGCTCTAGGTATGGTGAAGCCTAGTGGTTACGTACATATCATATGGGTCCCTATGACAAACAGGCATCCCTAAAGCGAAAACCCAGAGTGCAGTGCTACCAGCAGCCTCCATCCTGCTTTCCTAGCCAGAAAGTAGTCTCAGGCTGTATTTCCCTAATGGCTCCCTGGGGTCCTTTAGCTGAGAAATTGCAAACTGTGGTCTCTGTAGAGTTCTTCATGGGAATGACTGGGGAGAGTAAAATAAGATGAGAAAAGCTGGTTCTCCCAGCTGCAGCACATGGCCAGTCTGCAGATGAAGTAAACAGTCACCACGTGGTATAATTCCCAGGCTTAAACCCATTTGTAGTGATTCTCATGGGCAGCGTGGTGTGGTATTGACCAAGGAGCAGAGAGTGAATTTCTCCCCATGAACAATGTAGGTGTCTGCTTTACTCCCCGTGGTTCTGAGAATCACTCTCAAAAGCTCTATAAATTAGTGCCTGCATGGGGATAAGCCAGCAAGTAACAGAAGACAAGAGGGATTAAGGTGGAAATGTTGGGTGCTGGCGCTGTGGTGTACTAAGTTAAACCTTTGGTTGCAGCACAGGCATCCCTTGTGGGTGCTGGTTCCAATCCCGGCTGCTCCTCTTCTGATCCAGCTCTCTGCTATGGCCTGGGAATGCAGTAGAAGGTGGCCCAAGACCTTGGCCCCCTGCACCCACATGGGAGACCCTAAAGAACTCCTGGCTCCTGGCTTCGGATTGCCCCAGCTCCGGCTATTGAGGTCATTTGGGGAGTGATCAGCAGATGAAAGACCTCTCTGAATCTCCCTCTCTCTGTCTGTAACTCTGCCTCTCAAATAAATACATAAATTGTTAAAAAAAAAAAAAGATGGAAATGTTTAGGGCCAAGCAAGAAAGAGCCAAAGGAGAGAACCGAGTATCCCATCAAATTCCCACGTCACTGAGTTTTCCAGCTCGTACGTGTGCTACGAGTATAATGAAGATAATGAAGAGCAACAGGAAGTACACCAGCATGTGGACAGAAGCAAAGTGATTCCCTGATAAATCAGTACAGTGATTCTAATTCACACGCACAAGAGCAAGAGCGAGTAAGTGCACGTGTGCGCGCACACACAGTAACACTGGCCTTCTCCAGGTCAGCCAAGGCTGCTTACTCACACCGGTTGCCAATAATGTTTTCCTCTGAGTAAATAGTTATTTACATAGTTGTCTGATTATGTGCCTGTTTTTTATTATATTGCAAAAAAAATTAAGATGGCTTCTGTGGATACGTAATATGGCAAGAATGTGTATCAGAACTGAGATTACAAACAAACCAAGGATGAAAGCACAAGAGACAGGAAGAGCAATAAGAGTGTGATGTTCTGCATATCTGCTACCCGTAAACTGCAAACTTGCCTCCAAGCTTTCTCATGGTTAAGTTTGAAGAGAAGCCCAGTTTATGGGTAATTCCCTTGTCTATGAGGGATTCCTGTCGGGGTGGGCAACATCCAACCCGTGGGCCACATCATGCCTGCACTCATTTGGTCCGGCCCTGTAGCAAATGAATCAGTAGCAGGTGAATTTTTTTGAGTGCTTTTTAAAAAAGATTTATTTATTTATTTATTTATTTGAAAAGCAGAGTTACAGGATGGTAGAGTCAGGAAGAGAAAGAGAGAGATAGGAAGAGAGAGAGAAGTCTTCCTTTCGCTGGTTCACTCCCCAAGTAGCTCCAATGACAGGAGCTGAGCTGATCTGAAGCTAGGAGCAAAGAGCTTGCCCTGGGTCTCCCATGTAGGTGCAGGGGCCCAAAGACTTGGGCCATCTTCTGCTGCTTTCCCAGGCACATTAGCAGGGAGCTGGATCTGTAGTGGAGCAGCTGGGACTCAAATCAGCACCAATACGGGCTGCTGACACCACAGGTGGCGGCTTTACCTGCAATACTGCAGCGCTGGCCTCTGTAGCAGGAACTTTTAAGTTGATTATTTTGTATGACCCGCGAGTGACGTTATAAATACCCAAATGGCCCTTGGCAGAAAAAAGGCCCCACTCCCGAATCATCTGAAGACCTCATAAAACTGGAGTCATTCATGCCTCATCTACCGAATTTCAAATTCCGTGATCTGAAATCTATCACGTTTAGAAGTTTCCCCTGGAGCTCTCAGATAAAGGCAGCAGAAGTAATGAGCACAAGACCCATTCTTTTTTATATTACAATCACAGAGGACTTTCCTCTAGAATGTGAGCAAAGAGAGCCTGGTTTAAACGTCCTTATAGACCCGCCAGTTGAGCTGCGCGGGTGGCTCCGGAGGTTGCTTGGGCATCCTTCACAGCTGACCACTACGGAGGCTCCTTGAAGTGATGACATGGAACATTTGGTCAAGGTGAGGGCAGGACCAAACACCGAAATACGTTCTCCAGGAGTTTGATTTAACCTAGGCTGGGAACTAAAAACGTCTTTATGTCTGCTCAATCTCATTGTTTTTGGACCAAGGCCAAAATTAAAAAACCCTGAGTAAATAGGCCAGCAAGACACACAAGCTGCCAGCCAGGCCTGGTCAGCGCTGGGATTTATCTACACACCCTGATGTGGCTTTGCAGGAATGTGATCTGGTTCATCTTATCTTTAAAGTGTCTTCCCCCTCTGGACCGGAACTGGTGTGGGGGAGGAGGCAGAGGGAGCTGTGGCGGAAGCAAGTTCATCCTCCCGGTGCAGATTGCTCTTTGTGAAGACCTAATTTGAAAGGGCCCCGATCTCAATATACAGGTGAGGTCTCAATATACAGGAAGTTTGCATGGTCACGTGATGCTTCATTCATCTCTATTGTACAGCAGAAAAGTCTTAAACTGTGTGTTTTTCACGTCTGCTATGTGTTGCTCTGACAAGAATCTGCAAGACTTTGGGTGCTTCATGGGGTTTTGTTGGCTATGACAACACAGTATGGTAGGTGGTCTGAATGCAGAAATGCAGAATATGTGGGAGAGGGAATAAACCCACTCTTGGGTGGTCAAGGAAGGCTTCTTGGAAGAGGTTACGTGTAATCTAAGACCTAACATGTAGGTTACATGTAAGTAGAAGGCAAACATGTAAAGGTAGCTTAAGAGTGAGTTGAGATGGGTTCAGAATGGAAGGTGAGAGTGTTATCAAAAGGAAACAAAAAAACCTCCTGGAGGGTCATTTGACAGATTGCTGAGGCTGAATGAAATCCATGTGTCCTCTAGCTGGTGCACGGGGGGGGGGGGGGGGGGGGGGGGGGGGGGGGGGGGCGGGGCGGCGGGGCTGACTCCTGGGAGACAGCAGAGGGGGACCAGATCTTGGATGGCTTTGTAATGCAATTTAGACTTTATCCCAAGAGAATTGAGGCCCAGCTCAGGTGGCCATCCTTTATTTGCATTTAGAAAGACTACTTGAACGTCTAATTACCTTGAATCAGGGGTTAAAGGTAGGACCTCAGGTTGAAAACCTAAGGAAGTGAAAGAAAAGTAGAGTGGAGGATGCAGGTGCTGCTTTGAAAAGCCCAACAGCTGCAGGTGCACTGCTCCACAGGTGTGCCCACTTGGAGGTGCCTGGACAAACTGCCACTCCGAGGTCAGGGATCTGGAGGGACCCAGCCAGCTTCGAGAGACCAGAACAATGATAATGTCACGGCATACACTGTCCCCATCGTCTCTTACTCAGGTGCTGACACACCCACCTCCATATCTCCAACATCTAAGCACGCAGTTTCTAATAAGGAAAGCAAGCCTGGCATGTAGTAGTGTCCAAGCGCCCCCTGCCGCCTCCTGCTGGGGTAGCACAAACTCCCTAGGAACAGCAAGCCTAGTATTTGTTAATGTTTCCATGAGAGCTCAGTTATCTAATTGAGACAGTGAAAAATACTGGGGAAGACATATGATAATAAAAGACAAATATTTCACTTTGTACGTGTTTGTGACAAATGAAGGCTTTTAAAAGCTAAAGTTGGAGGACAATTAAGGGCGAGGTCTTAGGACATACAGGGTACCCATGGCTCTGCCTAAAAGATTGTGAGTCAATTCAGCACAGAGTTATTCAAATCTATGGAGAAGTCCCTAGATTTCGACACTGTCCATGAAGTTATTTGAAAGGAAAGACTTCATCCATAAAAACGCTGAGCCTAAGATGATTCCCTGTGTGCAGTCTGCCATCTAGTGTTCACTTGTGGGACTAAAACTGTAAATTTTCAAGCAGGTTCATCAGGTGGCAACATTTCAGTTCAGACATCAAATAGTACCATAAACTCGGCTGAGGTTTGTAGAGGTGGGAGAGCAGGTGGGTGGGTTACAAGAAATCGGTTATTTCTAGGAAACACAATGGTTCTCAATTCTGGCCACCTGGTATTATTTGGGAAACTGTTTAAGAATGCAGATAGAAGGCCGGCGTTGCAGCTCAATAGGCTAATACTCCACCTAGCGGTGCCGGCACCCCGGGTTCTAGTCCCAGTCGGGACGCTGGATTCTTTGCTGGTTGCCCCTCTTCCAGGCCAGCTCTCTGCTGTGGCCCGGGAAGGCAATGGAGGATGGCCCAAGTGCTTGGGCCCTGCACCCCATGGGAGACCAGGAGAAGCACTTGGCTCCTGCCTTCGGATCAGCGCGGTGTTCTGGCCACAGCGCGCCAGCCGTGGCGGCCATTGGAGGGTGAACCAATGGCAAAAAGAAGACCTTCCTCTCTGTCTCTCTCTCTCACTATCCACTCTGCCTGTCAAAAAAAAAAAAAAAAAAAAAAAAAAAAAAAAAAAAGAATGCAGATAGAGGGGCACCTGCTGTGGCACAGTGGGTAAAGCCATCACCTGTGGTGCCCACATCCCATTAGGGCATCAGTTTGAGTCTCAGCTGCTCCACTTCTGAGCCAGTTCCCTGTTAATATGCCTGGGAAAGCAGTAGAAGATGGCCCAAGTGCTTAGGTCTCTGTACCCACACAGGAGATCCAAATGAAGCTCCTGGCTCCTGGCTTCAGTCTGACCCAGCCCTGGCTGTAGTGGCCATCTGGGGAGTGAAGCAGCAGATGGAAGATCTCTCTCTCTTTGTCTCTCTCTCAACTCTACCTTCCAAATAAAAATGAAAGAATACAGATGGCTTGGTAAGAAAATCAGATTCACAGGGCAGGGCTGTGGTGTAGCAGGTAAGGCTGCCTCCGGCAGTGCCCGCATCCCATGTGGATGCTGGTTCAAGTCCCAGCTGCTCCTCTTCCAATCCAGCTCTCTGCTATGGCCTGGGAAAGCAGTAGGAGATGGCCCAAGTCCTTGGGCCCCTGCACTCACATGGGAGACCCAGAAGCTCCTGGCTCCTGGCTTTGGATAGGCGCAGCTCTGACCATTGTGGCCAACTGGGGAGTGAACCAATGGATGGAAGTCCTCTCTCTCTCTCTCTGCCTGTCCTTCTCTCTCTGTGTAACTCTTACAAATAAATAAATAAATCTTAAAAAAAAAAGGTTAAGGAAAGAGAATTAAAAAAAGAAAAGAAAATCAGATTCACTCAGGTGGGATGCCCACAATGGCCTGTATAAAAGGCTCCCAGGTGGCTGTTACGTGCTGCCAGGGCAAGGAGCCCTGGCAGAGACTCAGGCCTGTGGACTCCACCTGTGTCGCTACAGGAGCCTCCCCACTCAGGGGTCTCATCTTAAGCAGGGCAATTCGAGGAATATCTAAGTGCCTCAGCAAAATAAGGATAATAATCTCCCCCAAGCTATTCTAAGTGTTAAATGTGGTCACGAATATTAAGTGCTTAGCCTAACACATGAGGCATTGTGCTCAACAAATGCTAAATATATAATACAGGTGAGATTTATCATAGGAAATATTTTACAAGCTACTTAAACAAGTAAATGACCTGTGTAATGTGAACACTTTAGAGACTACAAAATAGAACATTTAACACTTGACTTATTTCTATTTGTTCTGGACAAGCAGACATGTCAGACCAAGGGACTGACTGCTGATGCCCAGCTCAAAGCCAGCGATTTCTGAGAAGCACATTACTTTTTTTTTTTCCTAAGATTTATTTACTTACTTGAGAGGTGTAGTTACAGACCCAGAGAGGGAGAGACAGAGGTCCTTCATCTGCTGGTTCACTCCCCAAATGAGCTGCCATGGCTGGAGCTGTGCCGATCCGCAGCCCGGAGCCAGGAGCTTCTTCTGGGTCTCTTACATGGGTGCCGGGGCCCAAGGACTTGGGTCATCTTCCCCTGTTTCCCAGGCCATCAGTAGAGAGCTGGATTTGAAGTGGAGCAGCTGGGACTTGAACTGGTGCCCATAGAGCATGCCAGTAACACAGGCAGATACTTGATCTACTATGCCACAGCGCCAGTCCCCGCACATTACTTTTTATCCAGTGCTGACATAAAGCCGCTCATAACATGCAAAACTCTCCCTGATCCTTCCCAATCTCTGTCACTGGGTTCAAACTTCCCAGTTCTCTAGAAAACTCCACATGTTGTGCTTGGATCTGACGTCTCTCCTGAATTAAGCAGGAGCAAAGGCACACCATCTGCAGACATGGCGACAGGGGGCACAGCCCTGTGTCTTGGGGGAGAATCACTGTGATGAGAGGGATCTTTACAATCATTAAAGAAAAAAACATGCAAAACTGTTACTGTAGGCTGTTCTGGACAGAAGGACTATCCTCCGAAAGCACTCGGAGGCAGCCAATTTTCTGTTTAGCTGAAGAGTGAGAAGGTCAGGTGGGACCACGTGATAAAGAAAACTCAGCTGTAGGGGCCAGCGCTGTGGCGCAGTGGGTTAAAATCCTGGCCTGAAGTGCCGGCACCCCATATGAGTGCCGGTTCTAGTCCCGGTTTCTTCTCTTGCAGAAGATGGCCCAAGTCCTTGGGCCCCTGCACCCATGTGGGAGCCCAGGAAGAAGCTCCTGGCTCCTGGCTTCGGATTGGCGCAGCTCCAGCCATTGTGGCCAATTGGGGAGTGAACCATCGAATGGAAGACCTCTCTGTCTCTACCTCTCTCTTTAACTCCGTCTTGGAAAAAAAAAAAAAAAAAAAACACCTCAGCTGTTTAGGTTGGCTGGGAGGGCTGAGGGAAAGGTAAACATCAGCTGTACCAGGCTCTCACTTGCTGTGGGAAGATAGTGCACACCACCGAGCAGCAGCAAATTCTGAGCCACAAACTAACCAGTTGGGCTTGGGACACAGAGGACTCATGACGCAGAGGTCATTTAGGTGTGGCCAACCAGAAAGGATGCTGGAGATTCGGGGTGAGGATTCAGAAGGAAAATATGGGGTGTAGATCAAGACTCGGGAGTCATCAGAATGAGTGAAGGTCAAAGTCATGGGCAGGCACCAGTTTTCCTCACGGTGCGGATTGCACTTTGTGAAGACCTTCACAAATCTCGGTTTGGTAAGGTCTCAATGTGCAACAGGAAGTTTGCATGGTCACGTGATGCTTCATTCATCTCTGCTGTACAGCAGAAAAGTCTTAAATTGTGTGTTTCTTCACGTCTGCTATGTGTTGCTTTGACTCTGACAAGAATCTGCAAGACTTTGGGTGCTTCATGGGGTTTTGTTGGCTATGACAACACAGTATGGTAGGTGGTCTGAATGCAGAAATGCAGAATATGCGGGAGAGGGAATAAACCCACTCTTGGGTGGTCAGGGAAGGATCTGGGGGGGACCCAGCCAGACCAGAACAATGATAGTGTCACTGCATGCACTGTCCCAATCCTCTCTTACACACCCACCTCCATATCTCCATCATCTAAGCACGCAGTCTAAGAAGGGAAGCAAGCCTGGCATGTAGTAGTGTCCAAGCGCCCCCTGCCGCCTCCTGCTGAGATAGCACAAACTCCCTAGGAACGGCAAGCCTAGTATCTGTAAATGTTTCTGTTGGTGATGTTAGTTTTTTTTTTTTTAAAGATTTATTTTAATTTGAAAGGAAGAATTAGAGGGATGGAGGGAGAGACAGAGAGCTCTTCCACCAACTGGTTCACTCTCCAAGTGGCTTTAATGGCCGGGGCTGGGCCAGGTTTAAACCAAGAACCAGAGCTTCACTGAGGTCACCCATGTGGACGCAGGGGTCCAAGTACTTGGGCCATCTTCCGCTGCTTTCCTACTCACATTAGCAGAGAGCTGCATCTGAAGTGGAGCAGCCTGGATGGGAACTGGATCCATCTGGGATCCTGGTGCCACAGGGGGCTGTTAACCCGCTGCATCACAATGTGACCTCAGTAATGTTAGTTTTTCTATGAAGAACTCTTGTAATCTTTCATTATATTAATCTCCAGGCATCTGGTGGCTTTTTTCCTTGAAATTCCAGAGTTGTGTTTTTTTGTTTTTGTTTTGGGGAACAGAGAGAGAGCGCCCATCTTCTGTTTGCTCCCCAAATGCCTGCAACACCCAGGAAGACTGAAGCCAGAATCCAGGTATCCCAAGTGGGTGGGTGGGTAACGTGTCCCCAAGGCTTTGAGCTATCACCTGCTGCCTCCCAGGGTGTCCATCAGCAAGAAGCTGGAATCAGGAGAAAGAGCTGAGAGTAGAATGCAGGCACTCTGATATGGGATGTGGGTGCCCCAACTAGTGTCTTAACCACTAGACAAAACATCTATCCCTCTGATTTTGATTCTGCTTTTAAAAATGCTATTGTAGGGGCCAGCGCTGTGGCATAGTGGGCAAAGCTGCCGCTTACAGTGCCAGCATCCCATATGGGTGCTGGTTATAGTCCCAGCTGCTCCACTTCCGATCCAGCTCTCTGCTATGGCCTGGGAAAGCAGTGGAAGATGGCCCAAGTGCTTGGGTCCCTGAACCTGTTTGGGAGACATGGTAGAAGATTCTGGCTTCAGATCGGTGCAGCTCCAGCTGTTGCAACCAATTGGTGAGTGAACCATCGGATAGAAGACCTCTCTCTCTGCCTCTCCTTCACCCTCTGTGTAACACTGACTTTCAAATAATAAATCTTTTTTAAAAATGCTATGGTAAGTAGTTTTCTTATTTAAATGTTATCTTATGTGTTACTAGCTTACAAAAACAGTTGATTTTTGTACATTGATTTTATCCTCAATGATGACACTAAAGATATTATACACTGGGGCCAGTGTTGTGGTGCAGTGGGTTAAAGCCCTGGCCTGAAGTGCCAGCATCCCATATGCGTGCCTGTTCTAGTCCCAGCTGCTCCTCTTCTGATCCAGCTCTCTGCTAATGTGCCTGGTTCCTGGCTTTGGATTGGCTCAGCTCCAGCCATTGCAGCCATTTGGGGAGTGAACCAGAGAATGAACGACCTCTCTCTCTCTGTATCTACCTCTGTCTATAACTCTGTCTTTCAGATAAATAAAAATAAATCTTAAAAAAAGAGGATATTATACACTAATGGTTTGACTGCAGATGCTTAAAGATTTTTCAAGTAGATGATCACAGAATATGAATTAGTTTTAGTTCAGCCAGTCAATCCTTATATTTGTTTCCTTGTTATGCATTTAAGGTTAAATATTTCCATACAAGCATTGTTTTATCTGCACTCCACAAATGTTAATATATGTTAAAAATAAAGGATCCTCACATAGTTCAGGATGTTCAAAACAGTGAAAGAGCACACACACAAAAAAATGAGAAACCTGAAAGAGACAATGCAGGGGATAGAATAACATTTAGAAATCTAAAAATGGGGGCTGCTGTTGTGACACAGTGGCTTAAACCACAGCCTGCAACACTGGCATCCCATAGAGGCATTTGTTTGAGTCCCAGCTGCTCCACTTCTGATCCAGCTCCCTACTGATGGCCTGGGAACGCAGTGGAAGATGGCCCAAGTGTTTGAACCCCTGTACCTACACTGGAGGCCCAGATGAAGCTCCTAGCTCCCAGCTTCAGCCTGGCCCAGCCCCCGGCTATTGTGGCCATTTGGACAGTGAACCATTGAATGTAAGATCTCTCCCTCCCTCTCTCTCTCCCTTCTATATCTATAACTCTGGCTTTCAAATATTAAAAAATAAAAAATTGAAAAGAAACAAAAGGAAGCCCCGGAGGCACAGGCAGCATCGCTGGTGAGCAGCCGGTTGAGACAGAAGGGAAAAGGGCTCCAAAAGATCTACCTCCAGGACAAAAAGCAAATAGTATTAACAGACAAAATGACTGCGGTAAACACACAGAAATTCATAATGTTTTGGACCAATGTTGTGGCATAGCGGGTGAAGCCGCCGGCTGCAATGCTGGCAAGCCAAATGGGCACTGGGTCACGTCCCAGCTGCTCCATTTCTAATCCAGCTCCCTGCTAATAGCTTTGGAAAAGCAGCAGAAGATGGCCCAAGTGCTTGGGGCCCTTACACCACATAAGAGACCTGGAAGAAGCTCCTGGCTTCACCTGGCTCAGCCCTGGGTGTTACAGCCACTTGGGAAGTGAACGGTAGACAGAAGATTGATCTATCTCTCTCTCTCTCTAAGTCTGACTTTCAAATAAATGAACTAATACGTGTTAGTTGCATAATAATAGAAAGTAAGTTTTCTTCTCCTAAATGAGGCAAAGCAAAGATACTGCTATGGACCACAGTGAAAACAATTTTAAGGGATTATTATTTTCTTTCTTGAAACATTTTAGGCTTGAGAGTAAATATTGAAATTCAGGCCAGTAAGTCACAATGACCTATAACACAGGTAAGGTGCTGACCCAGACACTGTAAACCATCTCTCAAAATCAGTAATAAGGCCAAAGGAAGCCAAAGGATTCTTCAGAAAAAAAGGACATAATAGGGAGAGCTTATTTTTGCTTAAAAAAGGGGGAAGGATGTTCAAATGTTTATATTTTATGGTAGGCATCTCTGTGTGTATATACACATATAAAAAGATAACATGCCCGCTGCATAACATATGCTAAGTCTAAGAAGTCTCGTTACTTACAAGAAATACATTCAAGTTATTGTTGGATAATTTACTTTTCAAACAACTTTTTTCAATATCTAAAGAAATTTCAGCCACAAAACACCCAAGTGCATTTAGAATAAAGATGTAAAGCTACCTATAGGAAAAAAAAAATTTAACGCCTTTGGAAAAGTTGGACAAAATACAAGCAAAAAAATCAGAATATATATATGCAATCACAACTGCAAGTTCCAAATGGGTAATTCAACTCAAAACCCCCAACAGAAGTCTGAATTATAAATTTAATCATGTGGATACCAACGACACTTTTTATTTAAACTTTTATTCATGATAGACTTAACTAAAATAAATTTAATTGCAAAAACAACTGGTCTTAGAATACAGTATGAGATGTTTAAAGTAAAAGTGACCAATAGTGTAAGTACAGAAATTATTATAATACCTAAATCTTGGTATCATAAATATTTAGTGTACTAGGCGTACACAACAATAAAATAACCCCCTACCTTGAGTACTATAAAGAAGCATTTTTCATCTTATCAAATGCAAGGCTCATACAACCGTATAACAGAATTTAACAATCTGTTCACAAGCCAAGAGACAAAGCTAAACAATAAATTAATGCTTTAGAAATGTCTATGAACCAGTAAAATTTTCTTCTTGCATTTTCTAGGCCAAAGGCTATTAAGAAATACTTAAAGGCTTCCTACAGTACAGCAGCAGTGAAGTTAACTAAGGAGTTTGGGAAGAAACCAAATGGTTCAGTGTTAACCACACAGTGCATTGCCAGCACCACCGCAGCGGTGTGAGCCTCCTTCAGACAGGGTAGACTGGATCTGATTAGAACAGACACTGAGAAGAGTGCTTTCGGGAAACAGTTTCTCCTCTGGCCCCTGGTTGTGAACACTGAAGGGAAGCACCCTGTGATGAGGTGCTTTGGAAAACATTAATCACAGAAATGTCTACTCTGCAATGCTACCTGGCAGTACGGTGATGTGAAATATAAAAAAGGAAAACTACGTAATGTTAACTTTACAACCTGAAGCAAACACACGAAATGGTGCGTTCCTGACTTCATGTATCATTCTTAAAATGCTCATAATGCATGTTTTTGAACTGTCTACTGTCTGGCAGTCACTGTGCGAAGCACTGTGGGTACACTGATGAATACAAGAAAATGGGGCTCTCTGCAAAGAAAAAAATGTCTGGCTAGGGTGTCCCTGTTATATCCTTACAAACTTAAAGATGGCTTTTAGAACCAAAGAGAAAATTGTTTCCAAAAAGGTAACTTTCTGATTGAGGGTTACACTTCTGAGGGTCGTATATTCCTGAGGACTATATATATTTAGAAACACACACCTTCTAATGGACCGTTTTGGCTGGTGTAATACATATCTCGCGAACAGCTTACTTCCTGTAAAGTACATTCTTACATGCAAATTTTTTACAACAGTGAAACAAACATTATGGCTATTCTTACATACCTAGTCTTAGTCTATGGAACAATTTCCAATTTTTTCATCTAGACATCAAAGACAATTGAAATCAGTATCCTACATCGGAAACAGATGTCCATCAGTGCATCAGTGCATCTGGGGAAAAGTGGCTGTCACTGAAGGTGAGCTGCAGTCATTAATCTTCATCATCCCTCTGAAAAGGTACTATCTGTATTTCTTTGGCAATCCTTTCTGCTAGTGCTCTAGTACTTGCAGCAATTATTCTTCGTGACATCAAATCAAATGGCCCTCCTAAAATCAAATCAAATATGGAAAATGGTTATATACCGCACAAAAATAATCCATATACTAGAATCAATCCTAACATTTTGGGAGGGAGAGGTCATGGTAGGGGAACAGAGAAAAAGAGAGACAGTTTTCCCTCCATTGGTTCATTCCCCAATTGTCAGCAACACTTGGGCTGGGCCATGCTGAAGCCAGGAGCCAAGAACTCAAGTCAGATCTCCCTCTTGGGTGGCAGGGACCCTAGTAATGAGCTTTTACCACCTCACAGGTAAGCATTAGCAGAAAGCTGGTTCAAAAATGGGAGTATCTTGGTCTCAGACCATGCACTCCAATATAGAATGTGGGTGTCCCAAGTGGTGCCTTAACTGTTGCACCCAACCCTCATCCTAACATTTTAATATTTTCAGTTCTCTTATAAAAAAATCTACTCTGTCACATGGTTACAATGTTTAAGCCCTGGCTGTACATACTGAATTTCTAAGCATCTTTTCTTAAAGAATTTGATTTATTTGAGAAGCAGAGAGAAATAGGGACCAAGGCAGTCAGGGATCTCCCATTTGCTGGTTCACTTCCCAAATGCCCACAACAGCCAGGCAGAAGCTAGAAGCCAGGACCTCAATTCAAGTCTCCCACTTGGGTGGCAGGAAGCTAATTACTTGAGCCATCACTGCTGCTTCCCAGAGTGCACATCAGCAAGAAGATGGGGCTGGAGCGAGAAATCAAATCCAGGCACTCCAGTGTAATTTGCAGGCACTATTAGCTGCCAGGTCATGGGACTGGCACTGTGGCATAGCAGGTAAAGTCACTGCCTGCTGTGCCGGCATCCCACATGGGTGCCGGTATGAGTCCCAGCTGCTCCACTTCCGATCCAGCTCTCTGCTATGACCTGGGAAAGGAGCAGAATATGGTCCAAGTCCTTGGGCCCCTGATCCCACGTGGGAGACCTGGAAGAGATTCCTGGCTCCTGGCTTCGGATGGGCACAGCTCTGGCTGTTGCGGCTGATTGGGGATGAACCAGCAGATGGAAGACTTCTCTCTCTCTTTGCCTCTCCTCTCTCTGTGTAACTCTGACTTTCAAATAAATAAATAAATCTTTAAAAAAACAAAAAATGGAGGGGCCAGCGCTGTGGCACAGTAGGTTAATCCTCCGCCTGCAGTGCCAGCATCCTATATGGGTAGCAGTTCTAGTCTTGGCTGCTTCTCTTCTGATCCAGCTCTCTGCTATGGTCTGGGAAGCAGTAGGAGATGCCAAGTGCTTGGGCCCCTGCACCCATGTGGGATACCCAGAGGAGGCTCCCAGCTCCTGGCTCCCGGCTTCAGATCGGCTCAGCTCTGGCCATTGCAGCCATTTGGGGAGTGAATCAGTGGATGAAAGATATTTTTCTCTGTCTGTAACTCTACCTCTCAAATAAATAAATAAATAAAATATTTTAAAAACAAAAGGAAAAGCTCAACAGATGTGGAAACAAAAAACGATGCTTTACTGCCCTGTGATTTTACCTGTTACATCCATTAGCACACCACCAGCTTCGGTGACAATGATGCCGGCTCCTGCCATATCCCAGCAGTGAATTCCCATTTCATAATACGCATCTGCTCCTCCAGTTGCCACGAGGCACATATTAACAGCTGCCGTGCCAACACCTCGGATCCTAACAAATAGAATTCCAAAACAAGATTTAAAAAATAATCCTTTCAAACAAGGCATTCCTTCTCAACTTCAGTTTATGTGAAGTGTTGACTGAGATAACTTCAATGAATCTAAAGAACACGTACAAAAAGGGGTAAGGGGAGTATCTAATCTTAAAATAAAAAATGTGTAAAATCTAATTAACCTGATATATTATACAAATCACAAAATGAATCCTCACAAAGAATGATTTAAAAAGATAAGCACTGAAATAATCGTTTTTGGGAGAAAAAAAAACTGAGGAAAATGCTATAATTTCAGCAAAATGGCATGTATGTATATTTGTATTTGTTTAAACCCAAGCACTAGAGCCCATATTGTTTTATACACACACACACACACAGAACACAGTCATTAGAAGGTGTAACATATCATGCTACTGGTCACTGCCAACTCGGTGTGTACCAGACATGTGCCTGAAAGGACGCCAGCACGCCTGGGCTCTGTATCAATTCAGGCTTGCCATGGCAGATCACTTTAGGTTTGCCTTCTCACGGCACCTCTCTCTTAGAAATAGACCAACTTAAGATAAATATGGATACTACTTGACAGCTACCACAATAATAACTGACTCAGGAAATAATCATCAATAAATGCTAAAATTAGTGGGTGAGAGTTTGACATTCGAGCACCATGAAAGTATCACACTATAACCAATATAATTAAAATGGAAAAATAGCATCTTTGCAATAGTCTACCATTACCAACCATTACCACTATGACAATGCATAGTGGGTTATCTGCCACCTGTAACATGGGCAACCCATATGGATGCCAGTTCAAGTTTCCGCTGCTCCACTTCTGATCCAGCTCCCTGCTAATGCACCTGGAAAAGCAGTGGAAGGTGGCCCAAGTGCATGGGCCCCTGCACCCATGTGGGAGACCTGAACGAAGTTCCTGGCTTTGGCTTTGGCCCAGCCCTGGCCATTTGGGGAGTAAACCAGTGGGTGGAAGATCTTAATCTCTCCCTCTCTCTCTCTCTGTAACTCCTTCAAATAAATAAATAAAATCTTTAAAGCAAAACAAGTAATATCACTCACAATAGGAAAAAAGGGTACCATGTGCTTCCTGTTTGAAACACTGAGGACAGAACCTGTGAAAAATGCATAATCTAGGCATAATCAAGAGGAAATAAAACAAACACAAATGAGGAGACACACTACAAAATAATTGGCCTGTACTTTTCAAGACTGTCAAGTCCTAAAGACAACTGAGGAGAAATGACAGTGAAATGTAGCATGTAATCCTGGAATGGAACTTGGATTATAATTTTTTCAAAATTTGAAAAGTTTGTGCATTCAAATACTTAACAATGTTAATTCCTGGTTTTAAAAATAATGTTTGGAATATTCTGTTAATTAAAGAAAAATTACACTTGGGGCCGGCACTGTGGGTTAAGCTGGTGCCTACAATGCTGACATCCCATATGGGCGCTGCTACTCTACAATCAATCTAGCTCCCTGCTAATGTGCCTCGGAAAGCAGTGGAGGATGGCTTAAGTGCTTAGGCTCCTGCACCCACGTGGGAAACCCAGATGGAGTTCTAGACTCCTGGCTTAAGCCTGGCCCAGCCTTGGCCATTATGGCCACTTGGGGATCGAACCAGTGGATGGAAGATATCTCTCTCTCTCTCTCTCCCCCCCCCCTTCTGTCTGTAACTCTGCCTTTCAAATAAATAAATCTTTTTTTAAAAAAAGACATATATTGGAGTATGTTTAACAGAAAGGGGTCACATGTCTACAAATCACTTTTTTTTTGAAGATTTATTTTATTTATTTGAAAGACAGAGTTACACAGAGAGGTAGAGACAGAGAGAGGTCTTCCATCTGCTGGTTCACTCCTCAGATGGCATAAACAGCTGGAGCTGCACTGATCCAAAGCCAGGAGCCAGGAGCTTCTTCTGGGTCTCCCACGTGGGTTCAGGGGCCCAAGGACTTGGGTCATCTTCTACTGCTTTCCCAGGCCATAGCAGAGAGCTGAATCAGAAGTGGAGCAGCCGGGACTAGAACTGGCACCCATATGGGATGCTGGCACTTCAGGCCAGGGCATTAACCCGCTGCGCCACAGTGCTGGCCCCTGTAAATCACTTTCAAATGGGTTTTACTCATTAGCAGGAAGCTGGATTGGAAGTGGAGCAGCCAGGACACAAAGCTGTGTCCGCCTGGAATGCTGGTGCCGCAGGCAGAGGCTTAACCTACTATGCCAGAGTGTCGGCCCTTCTCTCCCAAAGCAAATTTTAGAAAGGGGGAGGAGAATGGGCATTATGGCACAGGGGGTTAAATCACAGCTTGAGATTCCACATGGTATATCAGAGTGCCTGGTTTAAGTCCCCACTATACGATGCTTCTGATCCAGCTTCCTGCCAACGCACCTGGAAGGCAGCAGATGATGGCCCAAGTACTTGTCTTCCTGCCACTCATGTAGGAGATCCCAATGGAGATCTGGCTTCTGGCTTTAGTCTGGCCCAGCCAAGGGCTTTGCAGGCATTTCAGGAGTGAGCTAGCAAATGGAAGATCTTGAAATCTCTCTCTCTCTCTCTCCAAAAATGATTAAGGGAAAAGAGTTGGCTCAGTGGTTAAGCAGTGCTTGGGACACCAGCATCCTATATTGAAGTGCCTGATTCCAGTACCAGCTCCTCTACTTGCAATCCAGATTCCTGCTCATGTGCACCGTGGGAGGCAGCAGATGATGTCTCAAGTACTTGGGTCCCTGCCCATGTGACAACTGGATGGAGTTTCAGGTTCCTGGCTTTGGCCTGTCCCAGCCGCTGCTGTTGAGGACTGAACCTGTCTTTCTAGAATCCTGGTCTGGAAGGACAACAGTGATAGATACCAGCAGTGCTTCTGCCTCCTTTTAAAAGAAGATTCTATTTTGTTTATTTATTTGAAAGGGAGAGCTGTTTGGGGCGAGGGAGGGCAGACAGAGAGGGAAGGAGGTAGAGGAAGAAAGGAGGAGACCTTCCATCTGTTGGTTTACTCCAAGATGGCCACATCAGATTTGGGCCAGGTCAAAGTCTCCTACATGGGTGGTAGGGCCCCAGGCTCTCAAGCCATCAGCTGGAAGCTGGCTGGGAAGCAGAGTAGCTGGGACTTGAACTGGCGCTCTGATATGGGATTTCTGTGTCACAAGCAACAGCTTAATTCACAGCACAATGCTGGCCCCATGTCTACTACTAATGAATACTGGGCTCTCTGCAAGTGGCCTCACAGTCAGCAAGAACATATTCTTTTATGGATACATGTTACCAAAGAATTACCACACAGCTTACTTAGCAGGTAATTAAGACTGTGGTCTAGATTCTGCACCACATGTTGTGAATTCTACTGTAGTCTGATCCTCCTATAGTGCTAGCATGGGATAGAGAGAAAAGGTCTGTCTTCAGTGTCATGGAGATTTGGGATTCTTCCCCTGTTAAGCTGTTAAAAACCATGACCTTGAAGAAGTTACTTCTTTGGGTTTTAGCTTTCTTGTCATCAAAATGGTACTACCAACTTACCTTAGACCACTTTTGTAATGACTACAAATTATTTATGTAGTACCTAGTAGACTTCCTAGCATATAAAAAGTCCTTAATATTTTTAAAAAAGTTATGATTATGATAGAATTATTCAAAAAGCCATGATGCCAACACACTTGGTATTACAAGGTGAAGTGCATCTAACTGAATACCAAAATTAAACATAGACAATGGATCTACAATAGCTTACTTTGTCTCCTAAATGCTATTTCTTACTTAAGAACTATTAGATGCTTCTTCTTATTTAAGGCATTTATTTTGATCAAGACTCTTTAGTTTCATTTTATTTTTTATAAGTAATTCTGAAGTCACACTGAAAAACTAAAGAATCGGTTGAATGCAAAATATCATAGAAAGAAATCAAACCAACATTACTCCTTGGTAACATTTCCTGGTTATATTTTTGAAAAGAAATCCTAATTAAAAAAAAAACTCGTTTTATGTCAGCCAATGGCAAAATAAAAGGTTAACATTATAAACCCCTTGCCACTCTTTTATGGCTAACATAACCATTTTATTGCCCATGGTTAAAGTCCTTGCTTTAAGACACTCACTGCAGCTGTAGGCTTTTTAAGTTATACTGCTCTTTCATCATGGACATCATCCAGAAACGTTCTACTTCTACATGACACAGACTTGACGCTTTCACCTAACTCAGTGGTACAACAGACCACACATTTACCCCATAATTACAGCTGGGACAACGGTCAGACTAGACTTTGAATGCTGCAACTCCTGGAAGAGAATTCTAATACTGGAGAAAGAAAAATTATGTGGAAGCCAGGACTCTAGTCATATCCCTGTGCAGCTGTGTGAAATTAGCTCTCTGAACTTCAGTCAACTTGTCTGCAAATAGGCCAGATTAATAGCTGATTCTGATCAGTTCCTAAGAGTCTTATAAGTCAGAGAGGAGATTCTCAGAGGGGAGAAGGTTAAAAGAATTGGTGGTGAAATAAAACCATAAAAATGTATTAATATCCCACAGCTGTATAAAAATGCAGTGATTTAAAAGGCTAAAAATAGAAGGGTGTACAAAGATTTATATGGCAATTAGTAACAGCAAGAAAGCAAGGATTACAATTCTGGTGGAAAAGTAGACTTCAAGATCCCAAACAAGAAACAAAAAAAGAATATTTTATTGTGTTAAAATTATACAATGAAGGTGTAATGATTATGAAAAGGTACCTAATAACAGAACTTCAACCTACATGAAATAGAAGCTGTACAAACTGAAAGAAATACAAAGAAACATACTCATTAAAGCAGACTTTGACACATCATTCTCAACATGAGACAGAGCAAGTATACAAAATAAAATAAAACTAAAACTATGAAAAGGTAAGATCTTTTAGCTATGTATTGAACATTATATCCTGAAAGCAGAGAATACATTTTTTCAGTGCATATGAAATTTTCACACAATTGATCACAGTCTAGGGCAAAAAGAAAACATCCAGTAGGTCCCATAAAGTAAAAGTTTTACAATGCAATAAACTGCAGATTAAAAATCAAACAAATAAAAAACCAAAAAGGCCTCTCCATGTGGAAATTTTTAAATATTACTTTTGGGTATATTTTATATAATAAAAACAAGTTATACAATTTATGAAAAATAATTGTAATTATATCAGCACATGTCAGAATCTATGGGATACACTGAAAGCAGTGATCAGATGAAAATGCACAGCCTGGGGTTGGCATCTGGCACAGTAGTTAAGTCACTACTTAGGATGCCTGAAACTCATATCAGAGTGCCTGGGTTCAAGTCCCTGCTACTCTGCTTCTGATATAGCTTTCTGCTAATGGGCACTCTGGGAGGCTGCTGGTGGTGGTTCAAGGGCTTGGGTCCCTGACACCAATGTGGGAAATCCAGATTGAGATCCCAGCTCCTGGCTTCATCCTGGCCTAGCTCAAGCTGTTGTTGGCATCTGGGAAGTGAACCAGTGGACAGAAGACCTCTCTGTCTTTGTCTCTGTCTCTCTGCCTTTTAAAAATAAAAATAAATAAGCTCTAAAAAGAGAATTCATAGCCTAAATAGTTTTATCAATAGAAACCAAAGAATTAAAATAGATTTCCCACTTCAAAAGGAAAGAAAAAAAGAAACAACAAAGTAAACCAAAAGAAACTGTAAGAATGAAAATAATAAAGCAAAAAAGAAAAAAAAAAAAAAAAACAGAAGAAATTAAAAGATTAGCCTGGTTCTTTGAAAAAGTAAAATAATACATTACTAATCTATGTAACAACACAAAACAAAAACAACAAAGGAAAAGGCACAAATACACAAAATAAGAAGTGACAAGAGGGAAATAACTCATGATAAAGCCAGAAATTATTTTTGAGTCTACCTAGCATATCTAGGTTATGGAAATGCTCTACACTAAAGGATGCTAAAGAAACACATGGCAAAACCCCAAGATGGCGGAATACGGAGGGAGCTTACTACTCCAAACTAGGAGGAGATAGTTTAAAAAAGTTGAAAGAGTGCAAACTCAGGGAAGAGTTAGGGAGAAAACTGCAGTGGAAACTCCACGGAAGGAAGAACACTGTGGTTCTATGTGGAGGGTGTGGATACACAGCATGAGCACAGCCACAACACAGGACCCCAGTAGCCGAGAGCCTCAGCACTAGTTTTCGAGAGTGAGGTGAGACCAGACTGCAGTAGCCCAAGCCACTGGAAATGCAATTGTGGAGAGAGCCTGGCATGAGTCCGGCCCGGAGCCCTGTAGGGGACAGGGTAATTGCCAACCTCAAAGAAAAAATGGGGCATATTTCTATCTCTCCCTCAAAAATGGTTCCCTGCAACTAGCTATAGGCAGGCAACATTTTGGACATATATAACAGCTGTGCCAGCTTGTGTGGCCATGCCTAACCAACCAGCCAAGAGAAGACAAAACAATCTGGCCAGGAGGATTGCCAGGGGGTTGGGCACCCAGGACTGTGAGGTGCCCCCAGGCTCCCAACACATTACAAGCTCTGGGGCTCAAACTGCCTAGGCAGAGCACCCACAGGCAGCTGGCTCTGGGAGCATCTCTGCCTCTCTATGGACAGGACGGACTATGGCAAGGTAGGGTAGATCCTTGGTGTCCTGTGACTGTGAGAGCCTTGAGTGCAGGGACTGTGGAAACACTATGGCTGTGTGGGAGGGCGCAGGGTATGGTTGGGTCTCTGGGCAGTCACTGTGGGCAAGACCACAACCTCAGGGATCCCTGATTGCCTGGGGTGCGTCATTGTGGTGGGATCCTTTTTCACAATGAGGACTGCATGGATCCTTTGTGTGGTTCTTTTGGCAGCGCAGGTAAGTACTGCACCCACTGGGACTAGCACCAGGGCACTGCTCAACTTGGAAGAGAGGAGGTGAGGGTGAGACTAGGCTAACAGAGCTGATGAAAATCTTCCCTCTGATTAAATAAAAAAAAAAAAAGAGGATATCTACCACGCCCAACTTGGGTGTTACCCTGAATATTCCCTGCACCCTCAAGCCCTGAACACAGCTCCCTGGCCACACCAAGCACAAGCCTCTGGGTATTCACTGAAAGAGCAGACAGGCCACTAAGCCAAAGAAGCACAGTCCAAAGATAAAAACCACCAAAAGAAAAACAAAAACAAAAACAAGTATCTCCACAAATGCCTAAAAATAAATGCAGAAATTCAAAAAACAAGAATAAGACAATGTGACACCTTCAAAGGAACACAACGACATTTCAAATACAGAATGTGAAGATGAAGATTGAAGAAATGCCATAAACGGAATTCAAAGATTAATCATAGGATTACTCAGAAGCAGAAAATCTGCAAATCAAAGAGATCCATATATGACATGAGTGAACATTTTTCCCATGAAATTGAGATTTTAAAGAGAAATAAAAATGAAATATTATAAATGAAGAATTTGATAGATTAAATAAAAAATGTGATGGAAAGCAGAAAAAAGAATATCTAAGTTAGAAGAAAAATATCTGAAAATTTTATGGTCAATCCAAAAACAACAAGAAGAAATTAGAAAAATTAAAAACAATGTTGAGAATTTATGGGATACTATCAATGACTCAACATACAGGTCTTAGGAGCTCCTGAAGGTGCAGAAAAGGAGAATGGATCAGAAGGACAATTCAGTGAAATGATTACAGAAAACTTCCCTAATTTGGAGAAAGAAAGGGATTTCTAAGTACAAGAACTCCTAATACACATGACCACAAAAGATCTTCACCACAACACACTGTAGTCAAACTCTCCACAGTAAAACACAAAGACTCCAAAATCTGCACCAGAGAAATGCCAGATTACTTTCAGAGGCTCTCCAATCAGACTCACAACTGATTTATCATCAGAAACCCTACACGCGAGGAGAGAATGGTGAGACATATTCTAAATCTTAAGAGAAAAAAACTGTCAGCCCAGAATACTGTAGTCTTCAAAACTGTCAGTTATGAACAAAGGTGAAATAAAGACCTTCCATAAAAAACAGAAACTGAAAGAATTTATCACCACCCATGTAGCCTTGCAAAAGATGCTTAAGGATGTGCTTCACACAGAAACATAGAAACATAGTCATCACTATGAAAGAAGGTAAAGGAAGAAAATCTCCCAGTAAAAGTACAAAGGAAATCCAAAGTAAATAAGAATATTTATGGAAAAATGGCAGGGCCAAGTCGTTGCTTGTCAATAGCCACCTTGAATGTAAATGGCCTCAACTCTCCAGTTAAATGATATAGACTGGCTGAATGGATTAAAAAACAAGACTCATCTCACAGGCATGGAAAGCCATGACACGGTGGCAAAAAACAATCTAAATGAAAGATCCTGGTGAACAACACCCCAGCAGAAGGATCAGGCCATCAAGGAGAGAGGTGCCTTTCTCTGAAGGGAGGAAGGAATCTCCACTGTGATACGGCCTTGACTAAACAAGTTCAGAGTCGGTGAACTCAAGGGGCTTCCATAGCCTAGACAGCTCATAGCAAGAGTCTCGGGTGATTGCTGATGTCATAAATAAGAGTGCCAATTGTTAAATCAACAACGGGAGTCACTGGGTACATGCTCCCCACGTAGGATCTCTGTCCTTAATGTGTTCTACTATGAAACTTAAAAACAACACTACTAGTCGAACAATACCCTATACCTTGTGTGGTTGTGTGAGTGCAGCCTGTTGAAATCCTTGCTTAGTATATACTAAGTTGGTCTTCTGTATATGGAGGTAATTGAAAATGAAACTTGATGAAGGGCGGGATGGGAGAGGGAGCAGGAGAGGGGAGGGCCACGGGAGGGAGGGAGGTGGGGGGGCCACAACAATACAAAAGCTGCACTTTGTAAATTCACATTTATTAAATAAAAAAAAAACTATATAACAAACAAACAAACAAAAAAAGAAACAGAAAAAAAAGAACTTAATACTTTACCCTTTTAGTATTTTTTATATTCTACTTAAAACTATTGGTTGAACTCTGTAATTAATACACAATTACTCTTAGGTGTTTAATTAATGCTATAACTAGTACTCAAATAGTATTTTATACTTTGTGTTTCTGTGTGGGTGCAAACTGTTGAAACCTTTACTTAATATATGGTAAATTGATCTTCTGTATATAAAGATAATTGAAAATTAATCTTGATGTGAATGGAAGGGGAGAGGGAGTGGGAGATGGAGTGGGAGAGGGGAGTGTTGTGGATGGGAGGGAAGTTATGGGGGGGGAAGCTATTGTAATCCATAAGCTGTACTTTGGAAATTTATGTTCATTAAATAAAATAAAATATAAATATAAAAAAATAAGACTCATTTATTTGCTGCCTACAAGAAACACATCTCACCCACAAAGATACATGCAGACTGTGCAGACTGAAAATGAAAGGATAGAAAAAGATATTCCACACTAACAGAAACCAAAAAGAGATGGTGTAGCCATCATAATATCAGACAAAATAGATTTTAACATCAAAACTGTTACAAGAGACAAAGAAGGGCACTCTGTAATGATCAACTCAACAGGATAATGTGACTATAATAAACATATATGCAACCCAATTACTGGGCATCTGGCTATTTAAAAGAAATGTTAATGGATCTAATGGGGAGATAGAGACTCCAATACAATAGTAATGGGGGATTCCAATACTCCACTTTCAGCAATGGACAGCTCAACCAGACAGAAAATCAGCAAGGAAACAACAGGGTTAATTGACATTATACACCAAATAAACCTAACAGATATCTACAGAACCTTTCACTCCACAGTGGCAGAATACACATTCTTCTCACCAGTACATGGAACTTTCTTTAGGATAGACCACATGCTAGGCTGTAAAGCAAGTCTCAGCAAATTCAAAAAATTCAAAATCATACCATGTATCTTCTGGAACCACAATGGAATAAAGCTGGGAATCAACAACTCAGCAATCTCTAGAACGTATGCAAACACATGGACACTGAACAACATATCCCTGAATGAATAGTGGGTCATAGAAGAAATCAAAAGAGAAATAAAAAATATCTGGAAACGAATGAAGATGACAATACAACATATCAAAACTTATGGGATACAGCAAAAGCATTATTAAGAGGAAAGTTTATAGCAATTGCTGCCTACATCAAGAAATTGGAAAAACACCAAATAAATGAGCGATCAATGCATTTAAAGGACCCAGAAAAACAACAACAAACCAAATCCAAAATTAGGTAGGAGAAAAAAAATAATTAAAATTAGAGAAGAAATAAACAAAATTGGAACCAAAAAATAATACATAATATCAGTGAAACAAAGAGCTGGCTTCTTGAAAAAATAAACAAAAAAAGAAATAGAAGAAGACACAAAAAAATGGAAAAATCTTCCATCTTCATGGATTGGAAGAATCAGTATCATCAAAATTTTCATACTACCAAAAGCAATTTACAGATTAAATCAAAATACCATGGACATTCTTCTCAGATCTAGTAAAACTGATGCTGAAATCCATATGGAAACACAAGAGACTCTGAATAGCTAAAACAATCTTATACAACAACAAAAGAGCCACAGGCATCATAATACCTGGTTTAAAGAAATAACTACAGGTCAGTTATAATAAAAAATCCTGGTACTGGCAAAAAAACAGATGGGTAGACCAATGGAACAGAATAGAAACTCTAGATATCACTCTACACATATACAACCAACTTACCTTTGACAAAGGAACTAAAATCAAATCCTGGAGCAAGGATACTCTCTTCAACAAATGGTGCTGGGAAAACTGGATCTCCATGTTCAGAAGTTTGAAATAAGACCCCTAGTTTACATCTTACACAAAAATCCACTTAAAATGGATCAAAGACCTAAATCTATGACCCACTACCATCAAATTATTAGAGAACATTGGGGGAGTCCAGCAAGACATTGGCATAGGCAAAGAGTTTGTGGAAAAGATCCCAGAAGCAGAGGCAATCAAAGCCAAATTGACAAGTGGGAGAAAATATTTTTATGCAACTGATAGAGGATTAATAACCAGATTCTACAAAAAGCTCAAGAAGCTCAACATCAACAAAACAAACAATCCAGTTAAGAAATGTACAAATGACTTGAACAGGCATTTTTCAAAAGAGGAAATTCAAATGGCCAACAGACACATGAAAAAAATGCTCACGATCACTAACCATCAGGAAAATACATATCAAAACCACAATGAAGTTTCATCACACCCCAGTTAGAATGGCTTTCATACAGAAATCAACAAACAAGAAATACTGGCAATGATCTGGGGGAAAAGATACCCTAATCCACTGTTGGTGGGAATGTAAACTGGTACAGCCACTGTGGAAGACAGTATGGAGATACTTCAGAAATCTGAATATAGACCTACCATATGACCCAGCCATCCCACTCCTTGGAATTTACCCAAAGGAAATGAAATCAGTATATGAAAGAGTTATCTGTACCCCCATGTTTATTGCAGCTCAATTCACAATAGTTAAGATATGGAATCAACCCAGATACCCGTCAACTGATGACTGGATAAAGAAATTATAGGCTATGTACATTACGGAATACGACATAGCAGCAAAAAAAAAAAAAAAAAAAAAAGAAAGAAAGAAATCCTGTCATTTGCAACAAAATGGATACAACTAGAAACCATTATATTTAGTGAAATAAGCCAGTCCCAAAAAGGCAAGTACCATATGTTTTTCATGATTTGTGTTAAGTAATAGAGTACCTAACAGGAAATCTATAGAAGTGAAATTGACACTTTGAGATGTGATGATTCTGAACAACCCTTGTCTCAACTGTTGAGGAACAGTTTTGTGGTTTTTTTTTTTTTATATTATTTGTTGAACTTTTTACTTAGTGTAGGGTTAATCTTATGTGTATAAAATTGAAAATAGATCTTTGTAAAAAATGATAATGGGAATAGCAAAGGGAGAAGGAAGCATGGTGGGAGTATAAGCAGGAGGGATGGTACAGTAGGAAGAATCACTGTGTTCTTAAATTTGTATATATGAAATACATGAAGTTTATAAACCCTAAATAAAAGGTTTCTAAGTAAAAATAAATAAATAAGAAACAAAAAAATAGAAACATAGCAACTTAATGTAATGCCAAACATAGACTGAATCTTGCATTAAAGACAGGAAAATGCTAGAAAGCACATGATTGGGTTCATTAACAAAACTGACTATGGATGGCAGATTAGAGAAAAGTATATTTATGAAGTCAATAATCGTATCATGGTTATAGAAGACAATATTCTTATTCTTATGAAATAAATAAAGTACTTAGGTGTGTACAAGTCATAATAAACATAGCTTACTCTAAAAATGTTCAGGAGAAAAATTGTGTATCTATGCAGAAGAACACACATGCATCCATACAGAATGGTAAAGTGGTCACACAAATGAGGTAAAATGTTAACAAAAGGTCATTCTGGATAAACAATACCACTGTTCTTTGTACTACTTTATTTCTATGATTTTACTGGGAATTTAAAATTATTTTCAAAAGAAGTGTTTAAAATTACATTACAAAATTATAATTATGGTGCTGATCCGATGCCTGTTAACAAATATTTTCTATCTAAAGCAAACCTCATTCCTTTACAATGTTAAATTATCTGGGATTTTAAGATGGGAAATGAAAAGAGCTTACCCATGAACAGGAATGCAAAGAAGTTTCTCCATATTAGAAAGAATAATTTTTACAGTCTCTGGTGTTCTAGAAGAGCCCAGCTCAGTCACCAAGAGTGATTTGGTAATATCTGAAGATAAAATGTTTAAAATAATCACTCGATTTTAATAATCACAATTCTTTTTTTTTTTATTTATTTTTTTTTTATTTGACAGGTAGAGTTATAGACAGTGAGAGAGGGACAGAGAGAAAGGTCTTCCTTCCATTGGTTCACTCCCCTAATGGCCGCTATGGCCGGCGTTGCGCCGATCCAAAGCCAGGAGCCAGGTGCTTCCTCCTGGTCTCCCATGCGGGTGCAGGGACCCAAGCACTTGGGCCATCCTCCACTGCCCTCCCGGGCCACAGCAGAGAGCTGGACTGGAAGAGGAGCAACCAGGACTAGTACCCGGCACCCCAACCAGGACTAGAACCCGGGGTGCCGATGCTGCAGGTGGAGGATTAGCCAAGTGAGCCATGGCGCCAGCCAATAATCATAATTCTTTAAAAAAAAATCACTTTAGGTGTCGGCACTGTGGCATAGTGGGTAAAGCCACCTCCTGTGGCAACAGCATCACATATGGATGCCGGTTTGTGTCCTGGCTGCTCCACTTCTAATCCAACTCCCTGCTAATGCACCTGAGAAAGCAGCAGCAGATGATCAAGTGCTTGGGGCCCTACACCCACGTGAAAGACCTGGAAGAAGCTCCTGACTCCAGGGTTCAGGTCAATTCAGCTCCAGCTATTGTGGCCATCTCTCTCTCTGTTATTCTACCTTCCAAATAAATAAATAAAAATCTAAAAAAAAAATCACTTTGGGGCCAGACTTTATTTTGAAAATGTATTGATTTGTTTAAAACTCAGGGTTACAGAAAGAAAGGGAGACACAGAGAGAATTTCCGTTGCTAGTTCACTAACCAGATGGCAGTAATGGCCAGCACTGGGCCAGTCCAAAGCCAGAAGCCAGTAGTTTCTTCCAGGTTTGCCACGAGGGTAGCAGAGACCCAAACACTTGGGCCATCTTCCGCTTCTACTGCTTTTCCCAGGTCATTAGCAAGGAGCTGGATTGGAAGTGGAGCAGCCAGGATAGACACTGGCACGCATATGGGATGCTGGCACTGAAAGTGGTGGCTTTACCCCCTATGTCACAGCACTGGCCCCATTAGAATTATAATAAAGATTGACACTTGTAATTCAGAATAAAATAGGAAATTTATATTCTTCTTTCTGATTTTATCAAATGTTTCTAAGCCTTTAAATATTAACTGATAATTTTATTATCCTTGTCAGTGTCTTTTAAGTATCAAAAAAATCTAGTTTCTTAGATAATTACCCAAAAAGTGAAGAATTAAATCAATTTTCCTGGTTCGTGGGAAACAAGCAAAATATTTTAAATATAAACCAAAGAGAAGTTAGAAATTAAATTCAATAAGGAATTTATATACAGATCTGCAATAAAGCCATAGTTAAAATTAAGTGGTAACTCTGTCATCTGACCTCCAGTCACTAAGTTGACTCATTATCCAATGTCTTTCAATCCCATCTGAAACACTGTGACTTAAGCTCACAATACTCTTAACAGTCCCCACACTTCAGCTCTTCCCACCAGCGGAGACAGCTGTGTTTGTTCCTAGCATGTTCGTAACTGTTGTACTACTTACAGTCACTTAATTAAGTTACAGATCATGTAAAGTTTAATGTAATTATAAAAATGCAGTTACTTCTATGAAAGCTATCACACTCCTGCAGTTCTACCATGTACCTTTATTCATCTGTTACATCTTGAAAATCAAGACGCACTGTTCAATTTTTGGGGTCTGAAGAGTTAAATAAATGGAAATGAACTAAAAATCTGCTCTCAATTCACATGTTTGATTGTGGCAGAATATTATAAAAGTCTAGAAGAATTCTGAAGTTAAACTGTTTTGAAGTATTTTTGTATTCCTGTTACACATAAAGAACCCTCTGAAAGTACAAACTAGAAAATACTGGATGTAGTTTGAGGAAGAAAGGACTCAAAATGTCAATCAGATGTCATATAACAAAAAGACTTCAAATGCCACTCATCTAGCTCATTAAAAAAAGTATTTGTCTAATTTTTAATGATTCCCAGTTTTAATTTATTTTTCAGATTTATTGTCTAATTATTGGTCCAATGGCATCAGATCAGAGGAAAACAAAACCCACAATCTATGAAGCAGTTCTCAGCTGGAGAACTCCATAGGTTAACATGAAAATAAAGCGCACGGTATCAACTGCACAAAAACTGGAGGATACACTTACCTTCTTGTTGTGAAACCTGAAGTTTTTGGCCATTACAAAAGGCCCCTTTTCCTTTTCTGCCAGTATACATCTTATCCTCTATACAACTGTATACAACTCCAAATTCCATCTGCAAAAGGAAAACAAGTTTCCCTTAATGAATCTGTTTTCTTCATAAACTCAATACATTCAGAAAGCAACATGAAATCAGATGTACTGACTATAATACTGTATTGAAATGGCTAGATTTACAGTGTTAATTTCTAGCATGAACAAAGAGGTCATAGGTCATCTGACCTGAAATCTTTCTCTCCTTCAATTCACGCCTAAACTTTAGTAGGAGCACCCCCATACCTACCTTCAGCCTCAGATGAAGAAGGATGTTTCTATTCTCTAAGGTGAACATTGCCCTCTGTGTTATGATTCCTATCCTAATTTCTCTTCTAGTACCTTTCCATCAAGTTTCTGTCTCCCTTGCTACTATAGTTTGAGTATTTGTGCCCTCTAAAGGTGATGCTGAAATTTAATTGCAAGTGCAATGGTAAGGGAAGTAATTAGGCCATGAGGGCTCCACCCTCCTAAGAAGATTTAATGCCTTACTAAAGGTCTGATCTTAGAAGAAGAAAAAGACCTCACCTCACATGGGACCCCATGGAACCTGCCAGGACCTTGGCCTAAATTTCCCAGCTTCCAGAACTGTGTGCCAATAAAAACAGCACAAATGCATTAAGATGCTTACAAAACCTAGTTTTCCCTTCACTGCCAGAGTAGTCTACACTTTGCATTTTCTAATCTCCCCTTAATATATTACAACAATTTGGCTTCTGTCCTGATCAACCATCCTCTGAAACTGCCACCCAGGGATCACTAGAACTCTTACTGTCCAACTGCCTTACCTGAAGAACTGGAGACTGCTGGCTATAATCCATACTTCTTTAGTACTTAATTTAGAACCTCCATAATTCTAGCAGTACTGTCTTAGTCCTCTTACCTCACTCAATCAATGTCACCCACTCAGTGCCATTTTGAACCTTCTTCTCTTAGCCCTTAAAAGTTGCAGACCTCAGGGCCAGCGCTGTGGCACAGCGGGTTAATGCCCTGGCCTGAAGTGCCAGTATCCCATATGGGTGCCGGTTCGAGACCCGGCTGCTCCACTTCCTGTCCCACTCCCTGCTATGGCCTACGAAAGCCAGCAGAAGATGGCCCAAATCCTTGGGCCCCTGCACCCACGTGGGAGACCCAGAGCAAGCTTCTGGCTCCTGGCTTTGGATCTGGACAGCTCCAACTGTTGTGGCCAGTTGGGGAGGGAACCATCGGATGAAGGACCTCTCTCTCTCTCTCTCTTTCTCTGCCCCTCCTCTCTCTGTGTAAATCTGAATTTCAAGTAAAAATAAATAAATCTTTAAAAAAAAAAGTTGCAGACCTCAATTTTTTTTTTTCCTCCTCTTCCACTGTTTCCATTCCCCTTTTAGCTCTCCATATTGAGATTGGTCCTTCCTTGTTACACAAATTCAACTACCATCTACAATTTTGCTTGCCATGAACTCCATTACCAGAGGTAAGAATCCTTGCTTCAGAACCAAATCTTGCAGAAACCTCATGCAGAGTTCAAAATTACTCAGTGCCTGATCATATCTCAAACCCAGGTGCTCCAATGTGGGAAGTGGGTGTCTTAATCACTAGGCTAAACACCTACTCCCTATGAAGCATTTTAGATCAAACATGAATTCCTCTTATTTGACTCTATCATGTTTCTTTTTCTTGATAACATTATCTTTTAATTATGTTTTCCATGAACTGTTAAATATTTATTTATTCATTTATTTATTTATTCTTACTTAATTGAAAGGTACAGAGACAAAGACAGAGACCTTCCCTCTGCTAGTTCACTCCCAAATGCTCACAAAATACAGAGATAGGCCAGGCCGAAGCCAGGAGCTAGAAACTCAGTCCAGTTCTGCCATGGGGGTGACAGGGCCCAGGTACTTGTGGCCTCCCTGAGTGCCCATTAGCAGGGAACTGGAATCAAAGCATAGCCTAACCTTGAACCCAATGTCCCAAGCAGCATGTTAACCATCTTAAATGCTGCACCCAGAACCCACCCCTACACTGGTGTTTAAATGCTGTATTTCAGTTCTTTGTGTCAGTTTTCTCCTTACAACTCCTGCTTCTGAGAAAACATATTTTCTTCAGTGGAAATGTGTCATGAAACTTATACCAGGCCCATAGCTTATATTTCAAATAATGCAGCTATAAAATTGAATAGAGACAAATCTGAATTTATTACAGGGATATATTTACTCTTTCTCAGAAAATAAGAGAAATGTATTTTATCAACCATATATTTAAAACAACATACCTTTTTATTTACAACAAAGCCAATTGAAACAGCTACAAAAGGAAATCTTAAAAAAAAGAAAAAATATACAAGTTTACTAAGATAGAACTGTTCAATAAAATTCATCTATTCAAATGTAGGTGCTTACAAAATTTTTCATTTAAATAGCACAATCCCTCCTCCTCTACCAAAATACATTAGGTACAAAACAGAGTATATAGTATAAAACATTTTGTGTAAATGGGAGAGTAGAGGGAATCAGTACCTACATGAGGCCTTCAAGAAGTTCATGGAAAATGCATATTATCTTTGAGTTCCATTTTTTCCATGAACTTTCTGAAGTACCCTCCTATACAAACAGACACATTAAAAAAGATGCTTCTACAGGCAAAAAACATAACTGAAAAAAAATACCTAAGAAACTGACAACAGTGATCCCCTCCAGAGATGGGTCCTGGGAAGCTAGGGGACAGAAGTGGGATGGACTCTTTGCACTGCGGTCCATTTCATATCTTCTGAATATCACCATGAACACAGTAACCACATTATATATATGTTATAATTTTCTTTCAAAAAAATGAAACTAAATCTCAACATTTTTAAATTGATTGTGGTTAAAAAGAAGGCCCCTTTCTTCAGTACTTTTTCCCACAGCCTGGTCCCATAATAAACTGGTCCCAGATACTAAACTATGCAAAATGAAGGGTTATTTGTCTCTGCTACAACGTGAAATCTGGAACTTCCTATTCGAAAAGGTTAAATATTGAATACTGCATTTTTAACAAAAGATATTATCATACTGTGTTATAATCTTATTTTGAGGAATTTTCTACATTTAAAATAGCCAACAGTCAATACATATATACATATTGTAGACCTTGACTTCATAGACTTGAATAATTCTATTTGTAGTAGAAATATGTCCAGCTACATGGCAACTTCAAATATAACATCTACGTGTAATCTTACCAAACTGGGCTACTCATTTTAACTCTCACAGGCCTCTCTTCAGGGAGAGTACATTGAGTTATAAAATATTGACTCTGTGTCAGGCTCTATACTAAGAACTTACATATTACACAATTCTCCAAGGTGTATATAATCCTGAATAGAAGAGTCTAAAAGACAATTCAGTGACTATACAAACTGATAATATTAAAAATGTAAAACCATACCTATGTACAAAGTTGGTAGTTCCATCAATCGGGTCAATGATCCACGTGGGGTTGTTGGTTAATGTACTTTTTTCCCCAGCTGCCACAGATTCCTCACCAATAAAACTAAAAACAAAAATGACAAACCTCCTGATGTTCACACTGCTTTCAACAATTTTTAAACTAGCACATCTCCTTAACTAAACAAAGTTTAACATAAAACATGACATATTCCTTTTCTACTATAAAGAATAATAAAAATGGGGAACCTTTATGTCCCCCAAAGTCAAGTCATGTGAAAAGTTAGAGAAGTCCCAATTCTAAAATGTAATACCAGTATAAGTAAGGGTACACGAATGAGCACACATGCACACCTGGAATGGCATTTGTTGCACATGAGAAATTAAGGGAATGTGGTGGTTTTAAAACTATGTCCACAAATTCTCTCACATTCCTCTCTTGGAGATGTACAGCCTAATATCCCTTGCCGTGACTGTAAGCCAGACTTAGCAACTCATTTCTAACCAATAGAGTGAAGCAGAAA
Source organism: Oryctolagus cuniculus (assembly GCF_964237555.1). NCBI lineage: Eukaryota > Metazoa > Chordata > Mammalia > Lagomorpha > Leporidae > Oryctolagus > Oryctolagus cuniculus. The sequence goes on from NC_091437.1 coordinate 107,138,353, forward strand.
TAACAGTGTGAAAGTTGGACCCTAGTTCACCACACAACCCCGTGGTTTCCATCGTGTTCACTGTTTCTTCCTCTGACACCTCAGGAGAACACAGCTACTGGGCAGTGAGATGCTCTATGAAGAGGCCCACATGCAAAGAACTGAGGTAAGATGCCAGTACACAACCCCAAGGAACTCAAGTCTGCCAACAATCACACGGGGGAGGGGAAGCTTCGGCCCCAGTTGAGCCTTGAGATGACCGTAGCCCTGGCCAACAATTTGACATAACTTCAAGAGGTGTCTTAGGAAGAATCAGGCAGCTAAGCAACCCTAGGAAACTGGGGGATAATAAATGTTTATCATCTATACCTCCAAGTTTTTAGGATAATCCACTTTGTAGTAATAGACAACTAGTGTCAGTCAATGGGAAAGCAAATCACCCACAAAAATTACTATGTGTACATGCCTCCCTAAAACATGCTATGTAATATATCTAAGGTAAATTCCATAAATGGAGTCCAAGCTCACTGGTTTTCTTCTTTCCCTTCCTATTTTCTTTTTTATTTATGCTCCTTCATTCAACACTGAATTGTCCTAATAATCATTACTATTACGTTCCTTTATCTTTTCTTCTTTTAGCTACAAGCCTTTTTTTTGAGAATTTTGTCACAGCTTTAACCACTTCTTTTCCTTTCAGTGGCTAAAAAGGCCAGGAGTGACCAACAGCATGACTAGGAAGTACAGAAATATTCTGCCATGTCTTTAAAATGGTTACTTCTGTGTATATAAAAAAAAGCCCGATTTTAGGATTTTGCCTGAAACTCTCTAAAGCTCCTGTCACTCTACCATTTAAAGAAGTCTGCAACATGGGGAATAAAGCTGAACTTCTACATCATAACTATTTCAAACATGTGCCACATTAGTTTCCCAATATCCCAAACATTCCTCTTATCAAAAAGAAACCCAATATTGCCTCCTTCCTATTCCCTGGCAGCTTAGCATGGGAAAAAACCCCTAAACTCAGCAACCTCATGTTCCTGCACAAGATTTGTAATCACAAATTCTAGTAAGGCTAAAAGGTCAGAGTCTGGATTGAGGCCACCGACAACACCCTACAGGCTATGTCTCTCTTGTCCCTGGTTCTTGCCTGAACTTCCTGATACAACCTGTTTCTCATCTTATCATTTGAAATTGAAATAAGAAATACCTGTGAGATGGATACTTTTCCTTTATGGAAGCAATAAGCATTTTCTCAACTTTTTGGTCAGTAGCAGTTACTAAATCAGCTGGAGAACTTTTAATCATAACATTCATTTCATTTTTGAGAGCTTCACGAACCACCTAAAAAGATTTTTTTTTTGTTAAACAAGCAGAAGAGGCCTAAATAATTTTAAATCAAATGAAAAGATGAAGCACAGAAATGGCTTAGAACAGTCAACTGTGTCTTATTGATATTCTAAAATATTTTCTTAACAAAATATGTACAAAGTAAGCCTTTATTGGTTGTAGTCTTCATAGTACAATATTCTATAATCTTACATTCTATTTTACATTCAGAACTGTCACCACAAAAAGTTTAATGATTTAAAAATGGAGTTATCATTCTCCTTAAAATGTTTAGTCAAATGAAAAAAAAAGTAGATTAACCAAAATACAAGTTTTATTGAACAGGCAACCACATACTGTCCACACCCGTCACATTACGGCTGACAAAATTTTAGTTCTTACCTCTCCAGCTTGTCTTGCGAGGGTCACTGCATAATCCATGCACTCCTGCCAAGGATCACCCATCTTCTGAACACATGTAACACATATAAGTACAAAGCAGTGAGGAATCTCTGAAGTCTTAGTTGTAGAACAGTTAATTCATAAAAGCACCTCAAGCGGCAACAGGCTTTCATTTCAGCATTCACCCTCTTACCCATTCTAGAGTTCAATTATTTAAACTTTATTCATAGGCCAAGTAAAATTAATTTTTACATAAATTACTTCTATGGTAGAAATATTTTCATCATAAAAAAATTCTATGAAACTGTCTACCAAAGCGTGCATACCCTATGACATTAAAAACAAATACCACCGGTTTGAAAAATGAGAAAGAAGGGACACAAGAGATATTTTAAAAGATAGGTACATGTCTGTGTGGAGAATAAAATGAAAATAAGAGAAACAATGCTGGAAATGCAGAAATAAAAGTAGCCTTGAAGGCAAGAAGCACAACACACAAGTACTGACTGAGTACCAGTTACCTGTTCCACACAGGGATGTTTTCGAAAAAAATAAGGTTGTAGATACAAGTTAAGACTCAGAGGGGAGAAGTAATTTGCCCAAAGTAACACAGACAATTTGAGCTCAGTTCTGATTTTGAAGTCCACTGCTCTATTAGATGGAGTATTCCTAATCTGAAAATCTGAGTACTGCAAAATCTAAAACTCTGTGAGCACTGACATGACGCCACAAGTGGAAAATTCCACACTTGACCTCAACATAATGGGTCACAGTCAGTAGGCAGTGCCCAAAAACTGTATAAAACTACCTTTAGGCTATGTGTACAAGGTGTATAGGAAACATAAATGAATTCTGTGTTTAAACTTTGTCTCGTTCTCAGGACATCTCCTTATATATGTGCAAATATTCCAAAATGCTAAAAATGAAACGCTTCTGGTCCCAAGGGGTAGGACTTGTTTCCATTCTGATGGAAGAAAATTCCAGGACTAAAAATAAATTAATTAAATTAAAAAGCCAAAATGAAATTTATTTCCCTGAGTTTCAGAGAGGCAGGTAAACAAACACTTTAGTGTTCCCAATTTTCCTAGCTTTCCACAGACTCCTGGCGACTGAAATAACTCACCATTAGCTCGACCACACTCTGAAATCTGTACTGAACACACTGACACTTTTAAACGTGGCATCATCTATGAAGTAACCTTGATTTTGTCATCTTTACAATGGAGAAAAACTGACCAAGTTTTACCTTGAAGACTACTCAGAAATCTCTATTATGCTCACATTCCAGGAGAGGAAGGCAGGAGGAACGACAGATACTGTGAGTTTCTGCCAGGTGGTTTATCTTCCTGATGTAAGCATTTTAAAAAGTTTAAAACGGAGGCCATGTTTTGAGTTAGAAGTAACTCCTAAGAATTCTTCAAGAACTGTTCTGAATTTTTTTCTTTTTTCTTTTCATTCTTATCCCAGGAGTGGGGGAAGGATTTTTAGACAGAGAAGTTGAATGTCAAGAAATACCTGCTTTGGGAAAGCTAAGCAGCTAAGACAGAGAGTAAGAGTTAAGGATGCCCAAATTTTCCACCCTGGCAATGATTGAAATCAAAAAGAAACGTCCATTAGGCACCTGGATACATGGGTGCAGAGCTCAGAGGAGAGGTACGGTCTGCGGATATTAACTAACATCGTTGTAACTGGAGGCTACAGCAACAGAGCTCCTGAGCCTGAATGACATTCCTTGGGAAGGGAGGCAGTGGTCGGGGAGGAGCTCCTAGGGAACCTTGGCCTGGGAGGCACCTACAACTCTGTACATCACTCTCAGGGCGCCCAGCACTGCCTCCCTTCCATTTGGTTCATGTGTGCACGCCCTGTCTTCCCAGTTTTGGGTACATTTCTTGAGGGAAAAGGAGGCTGTGCTTTATTAACTTCCATTTTCCCGAAGCCATCAACACTTGAGACGTTTCCAGCGGTTCCCGTCCAGGGCGCCACCCTGCTGTCACCTGTCCCCAGTGGGCCCTGAGTCGCTGCCCCATCACAGACGCTGCAAATGTGCCAGGTCTCCTTGAGCTTCTTCAGGGACGGTAAAATGAAAAGGGGGAGGTTGTTCTACAGAAGCTGCCGCAGGGGTGAGTGCGATCGCGTGGGTGAAACCGCTACTCAAACATCGGGACAGTGCCCGGTGTCCCTTGGCGGCTCTGGGTAACACCGCCAGGAAGGGTCGCCCCAGAGGTGCTCTCCGCCCGAGGACGCTGACCCTCCACACCGCCCACCGCGCCCACCGTGCCGGCCGCCGGCGAAGAGGGGCAGCCCCGCACCGCCCAGGCCCGCAGTGCATGCCGAATCCGCCACAGGGTGGCGAGGCAGCGAGCGAAAAAAATCAGGTCTCACCTCTGATTATAAGAAGTCCAGCAGGTTCTACAGCCGATGGTATCCAGGGCTCAGCTCTTCCGGAGGCAGTGGGGCTACCCGGGACAGGAAGTCCCGCCTCCGCGAGGCCCGCCCACTGGGGGGTGTGGTCTCCTCAGTATCCGGCCGAAGCTAGAGTTGGGCTCGGAACCGCTCCCCTGAAGGCTGCTATCTCGTCCCAAGCCGCATCTTTCTTTCTCATTTCTGGTCCTTCTAACTTAATTTTCTCTTGCTTGCCCTTTCTTGTCTAAATATTTTAAAATTTCCTTTCCTTTATGTTTTGCCCATCTCTCCCTGTCATTCACTTGTCCACGTCCTCCCATTTCCCTGTTTTGCTCCCTGTCATGTTACCATACTAATATTCTGGCACAACACAAGATTGCACGTGTGCCTTCGCTTGTGCAACTCTATTCGATAAGCCTATGCTAAGGAGACCTATGCTTGCCTTTGTTATATGTATAATCGATAACCAGATCCAATTGCTTCTATTCTTGATCATTCACTTGAATGCTATTTACTGAGGATTTACCGTGCTTCGGGCAATTGCATTTCCATATGCATTACTTAACTTAAATGGTGCCACAGTTCCATGAAGAAGATATGGTTAGCTTTATGGTACAGATGAGGAAACTGGTGCTCAGAGACGTGAAGCAGCTTGTACTCAGGTCAGGCAGCAAGAGGAGGGTGGAATACCCTAACTCCGAGGTCCACATGTAAGGAATATGTACAGTGCAATGAGGTCGCATCGTATGATGTACAAGGGATAGTCGATAGTCCTTAAAATGTTTCCTCTTCCTGCAATAGCAACCCTGACATCACAGAATATTCTAGTGTATCACCGTAAGGCAAAAAGCATTGCACAGATGTCTAGCCATAGCAGGACTAGAGAAGTAGGTCATTTGCTTCCTTGCTGGTGAAGAGGTTGTTTGCTTTAGTTTAATCAAAAGTCAAGATATTGTCACCAACGCAAAACACGTCTCATAGATGAATGATGAGTGCTGTGGACGCAATTCTTAAATCACACAAAGAGCCAGAAACTGTCTTCATTCTTCTAAAGAATGATTGATACCTTAAGAATCTGACTTGGATTCTTCTGTTTGTATATCAGACGATATTTTTGTTGTCTTTGTTTGAAAAAAAAAAAAAAAAAAACTCCAGAAACTAATTTATTGGCTTTTCATTGTCATGATAAAATAAAAATCTTGTCAACTACATGCTGACTAATGTTAATTTATAACAAAATAAAATTTTCCAGGTATTTGCAGAAATATCAGTATCATCTATAAAGATTTCATTTGTAAACTTTTTAAAAATTAAAATGTTCCTACTGATTTGGCAAAGCTGCTAAAATCAGTGTCATTTCAAGTAAGATAAGAAAAGGTCAAATATCTTATTTCTTCTAATTAAAACCATTTCAAGCACACTATGTCACTTAAGCAGGAAGTCCAGCTTTTTCTAGAGGCCTCAGCAGTTATTTCACAATTGTCCTCAGGTAACTTAGTTTTTTCAGCTGAAAATGAAATAGTAGTCTCTGCCAGTGCACAAGGAGTCGAGTGTTCAGATTCAGTTGTGGCAGTGTTGCACAATAGTCCCACACAATCCAAAAGATCCTTACTGGGTGCTGTGAAAGTAGTTCAGATGGCTGCAGACAGCTTACTACTTGTATGTGATGATAAAAGAAAGATTCTGAGCTCTCATAAATTTAGGGGAGGATGGAGGAAAGCAGTGATTGAGAAGCTAGCTAACAGCTTCAGGTCAAACCAAAGGGGGGGGGCGGGGGAGAAGTTCCATATTCCTAAACATGTTGAAACCCTTGAGATTGACCATTAGGCCCCACTGCATTCAGCTTAAAATCACAGCCAATGAAGAAGCAACAAGTAATTATAAGCTATCTTCCCATCCCAAAACTTTGCCCATTTAGCCTCATCCTGTTCTCTTATCTATAGCCAATACAAGTTCAACATAGCAACTTACGTTTTCTTTTCCCCAGATTTCATTATAAAATACTCTGGCTTTTTAGATCCAGCAAACATGCTTTTCCAACTGCCACCTAGAGTTTCTGGTTGTGACTCAGGAAACTTCTAGGACCAACCCCTTCTCCTTGGCTCACATCTATAAAGGTTCAGCAAATGCTTTTATTTCAGAGCTCCTTGGTCTTAAGAATTTGATTTCACAATGATGCACTGCTTTTGGGTTCTGAAAAGGAGAAGTTTTTAAAGCTATAATCACATCTGCAGCCATTGTCTCCAATCCCAAAGAACATTCGCTGTGCCAAGCTGGTTTCTGGGGAAGGAGACAGGTTCCAGTCCCAGCTGCACATTTGTGTCCTGTACTAGGACAAAATCTACTACTTGGCATGGTATCCATCCATGTTTCCAACAATCCCTAATGGTGAGTTCCTGTCTGAAGGCCTTCCATGTTCTTTCCTTCCACCCGACTCCCAGCTGAGGTTCTAATTATGATAAAGTTCAAAAGGTAAGAGATGTGGGATCCCTGCTCTGGACACCTGACTATACACAAACGGCCACCCTTCCCCATGACATGGGGTACTCAACTGCCCAGTGTTTGCATTATAAAGAAGATCCTTCACTGAGATTCTTTCCCCAGAAATTGTAGGCCTCTTGCTAGCTTTCCTTAGTCTCTGGAGCTGATTTCTTTTAAATGACAATTCCTTTCACTAAAAAACAATTTAGGTTCCACACTCCAAGCCTTTTTAATTATTGTTAAGTGGACTTTGATTTAAAATGATCAAACTAACATACAGACAGCACAGCTGCTCAAGGGAGGAATCTCCATGTTACATGATAAGATTTCATGCTTTGATATAATATAGGTGGAGCTGTAGGTCTAGATTAAAACCTTGGCAATGCCCCTGTGATTCTAGTGTCTTTCCAATATTTAAGAATATATTCATATATTATAGAATTGTTATTCTTAGAACAGTATATCACAGCATTATACTCCTTAAGGACTGGAAAGAAACTTAAAAAAAAAAAACTGTCATAACCTGTCCCCCTTGTATATTTTGCCCATCATAGCTATATAAGATAGTTGGTATAGACTCAACTGATTAGAGAGCCTGCTTTATGCCTCTCATTCTGAAAAAAAGAAAAAAAAATAACTAGGATGACTTCAGTCCCATCCAAAATTTCAAAGAAGTCTTACTATGATCACATCTGTCTTCCATGAAGCATATATAAAAGAAATAAAATATATGACAAGTTCCATCTATGCATGTTCAGTTATTTTATATGGTATGATTTTATTCAACTATGCCTACAGTAGCAATAATATTTTATATTATTATGTCTTAGATGTTATTCTGAGGGCCTTGCTCATAGTAACTCAGTTAACCCTAACAGCAACACTATGAGGTAGGTACTATCATTATCCCTATTTTCTATATGATTTAAATATAAAGGGTAAATCATGTGACTAATGTCAGTTAGCTGGTAAATTGACAAGAACTGGAATCATAGACAGACTTGTATAGATATACTGATTGATTTCAATAAATATTTAATGATTATCTACTCTGTTTAGTGCATTGTGCAAACTTTAGGGATTTTTTTTTTTAATGATTTTACTTATTTATTTCAGAGACAGAGTTACAGACAGTGAGAAGGAGAGCCAGAGAGAAAAGTCTTCCATCCACTGGTTTACTCCCCGAATGGCCACAATGGCCAAAGCTGAGCTGATCAGAAGCCAGGAGCCAGGAGCTTCCTCCGCGTGCCCCATGTGGGTGTAAAGGTCCAAGGAATCGGGCCATCCTCCACCACCCTACCAGGCCACAGCAGAGAACTGGATCAGAAGAGGAGCAAGGGGCCAGCGCTGTGGCGTAAAGGGTAAAGCCACCGACTGCAGTGCTGGCTTCCCCAGCGGCTCCACTTCCAATCGAGCTCTCTGCTGTGGCTTGGGAAAAGAGTAGTTGAAAATGAATCTTAGGCAGATGCCACGGCTCACTAGGCTAATCCTCCGCCTTGTGGCGCCGGCACACCGGGTTCTAGTCTTGGTCGGGGCGCCAGATTCTGTCCCGGTTGCCCCTCTTCCAGGCCAGCTCTCTGCTGTGGCCAGGGAGTGCAGTGGAGGATGGCCCAAGTGCTTGGGCCCTGCACCCCATGGGAGACCAGGAGAAGCACCTGGCTCCTGCCATCGGATCAGTGCGGTGTGCCGGCCGCGGCAGCCATTGGAGGGTGAAATAACGGCAAAGGAAGACCTTTCTCTCTGTCTCTCTCTCTCACTGTCCACTCTGCCTGTCAAAAAAAAAAAAAAAATCAAATGAAAATGAATCTTGATGAAGAATGGGATGAGAGAGGAAGTGGGAGATGGGATGGTTGTGGATGGGAGGGAGGTTATGGGGGGAAAAGCTGCTATAATCCAAAAGTTGTGCTTTGAAAATTTATATTTATTAAATAAAAGTTAAAAAAGAAAAAAGATGGCCCAAGTCCTTGGGCCCCTGCACCCACATGGGAGACCCAGAGGAAGCTCCTGGCTCCTGGCTGCTTCAGATCAACACTGCTCTGCCTGTTATGGCCAACTGGGGAGTGACCCAATGGATGGAAGATCTCTCTCTCTCTCTCTCTCTCTCTCTCTCTCTGCCTTTCCTTCTCTCTCTGTGCAACTCTTTCAAAGAAATAAATAAATTAAAAAAAGAAAAAGAAAAAGAGCAGCTGCAACTATAACCAGCACCCACATAGGATGCCAGCAACACAGGCAAAGGATTAACCCACAGTGCCACAGCACCAGCCCCAGGAATTTTTTTTAAAAATTATTTACTTATTTGAAACAGAGTTATAAAGAGCCAGAGAGAGAGAGAGAGAGAGAGAGAGAGAGAGAGAGGTCTTCCATCTGCTGGTTTACTCTGCAGATGCCTGCAATAGTCAGAACTGCACTGATCTGAAGCCAGGAGCCAGGAGCTTCTTCTGGATCTCCCACACGGGAGCAGGGTCCAAAGGACTTGGGTCATCTTCCACTGCTTTTCCAGCAGAGAGCTGGATCAGAAGTGGAGCAGCCAAGTCTCCAACCAGTGCCATATGGGATGCCAACACCGCAGGTGGTGGCTTTACCCACTATACCACAGCACCACTCTGGGAATTTTAAAAATGAATAAATTCGTGGACACATAAAACCTACCTAAATTGAGCCATGAAGACATAGAAAACCTAAACAGACCCATAACCAAGACAGAAATTGAATCAGTAATAAAGGCCCTCCCAACAAAGAAAAGCCAAGGAGCAGATGGATTCACTGCTGAATTCTACCAGAATTTAAAGAACTAACTGCAATTTTTCTCAAGCTATTCAAAATAATTGAAAGGGAGGGAATCCTCCCAAATTCTTTCTATGATGCCAGAATCACCTTAATTCCTAAACCTGAAAAAGATGCAACAGAGAAAGAGAATTACAGACCAATTTCCCGATGAACATAGATGCAAAAATCCTCAACAGAATTCTAGTCAATAGAATCCAACAACACATCAGAAAGATCATCCACACAGACCAAGTGGGATTTATCAATGGTATGCAGAGATGGTTCAATGTTTGCAAATCAATCAATGTAACACCACGTTAACAACCTGCAGGAGAAAAAACATATGATTGTCTCAATAGATGCTGAGAAAGCATTTGATAAAACACAACATGCTTTCATGATGAAAACTAAGCATATTGGGTACAGAAGGAACATTCCTCAACACAATCAAGGTGATTTACGACAAACCCACAGCCAGCATCCTTTTGAATGGGGAAAGTTGGAAGCATTTTCACTGAGATCTGATACCAGACAGGGATGCCCACTCTCACCATTCCTAGTCAATATAGTCCTGAAGTTTTAGCCAGAGACATTAGGCAAGAAAAAGAAATCAAAGGGATACAATTGGGAAGGAGGAAGACAAACTATCCCTATTTGCAGATGACCTGATTCTATATAAAGGGAATCCAAAAGACTCCACTAAGAGACTACTGGAACTCATAGAAGAGTTTGGTAATGTAGCAGGATATAAAGTCAATACACAGCGGCCGGCGCTGTAGCTCAGCACTGGTTCGAGACCTGGCTGCTCCATTTCCAATCCAGCTGTCTGTTGTGGCCTGGGAAAGCAGTAGAAGATATCCCAGGTCCTTGGGTCCCTGCACCCACGTGGGAGACACAGAAGAAGCTCCTGGCTCCTGGCTTCAGATTGGCACAGCTCTGGCTGTTGCGGCCAATTGGGGAGTGGACCATCGGATGGAAGACCTTTCTCTCTCTCTCTCTCTCTCTGTCTCTCCTCTCTCTGTGTAACTCTGACTTGCAAATAAATAAATTAATTAAAAAAAATAAAGTCAATACACAAAAATCAACAGCCATTGTATACCCAAACAATGCCATGGCTGAGAAAGAACTTCTAAGACCAATCCCATTCACAATAGCTACAAAAAAATCAAATAACTTGGAATAAATTTAACCAAGGAAGTCAAAGATCTCTACAATGAAAATTACAAAACATCAAAGAAAGAAATGGAAGAAGATACAAAAAATGGAAAAATCTTCCATGTTCATAGATTGAAAAAATCAATATCATCAAAATGTCCATTCTTCTGAAAGCAATTTACAGATTCAATGCAATTCCAATCAAAACACCAAAGACATACTTCTCAGATCTAGAAAAAATGATGCTGAAATTTGTATGGAGGCAAAGGAGAAGACCTTAAATAGCTAAAGAAATCTTATACAACAAAAACAAAGCCAGAGGCATCACAATACCATATTTTAAGACACACTACAAGGCAGTCATAATCAAAACAGCCTGGTACCGGTACAAAAATAGATGGATAGACCAATGGAAAAGAGTAGTAACACCAGAAATCAATCCAAACACCTACAACCAACTTATTTTTAACCAAGGAGCTAAAACCAATCCCTGGAGCAAGTACAGTCTCTTCAACAAGTGGTTCTGGGAAAACTGGATTTCCACATGCAGAATTATGAATCAAGACCCTACTTTACACCTTACACAAAAATCCACTCAACATAGATTAAAGATCTAAATCTATGACCCGACACCATCAAATTATTAGAGAACTTTGGGGAAACCCTGCAAGACATTGGCACAGGCAAAGAGTTCTTGGAAAAGACCCTAGAGGCATAGGCAGTAAAAGTCAAAATTAACAAATGGGATTACTTCAAAATGAGAAGTTTCTGTATGACAAAACAAACAGGAAAGTGAAGAGGCAACCAACAGAATGGGAGAAATTATTTGCAAACTATGCAACAGATAAAGGATTAATAACCAGATTCTACAAAGAGATTAAGAAACACCACAATAACAAAACAAACAACCCACTTAAGAGATGGGCCAAGGACTTAAATAGACATATTACAAAAGAAGAAATCCAAATGAGCCGGCGCCGTGGCTCAATAGGCTAATCCTCCACCTTGCGGCGCCGGCACACCGGGTTCTAGTCCCGGTTGGGGCGCCGGATTCTGTCCCGGTTGCCCCTCTTCCAGGCCAGCTCTCTGCTATGGCCAGGGAGTGCAGTGGAGGATGGCCCAGGTGCTTGGGCCCTGCACCCCATGGGAGACCAGGAAAAGCACCTGGCTCCTGGCTCCTGCCAGGATCAGCGCGGTGCGCCGGCTGCAGCGGCGGCCATTGGAGGGTGAACCAACGGCAAAGGAAGACCTTTCTCTCTCTGTCTCTCTCTCACTGTCCACTCTGCCTGTAAAAAAAAAAAAAAAAAAAAAAAAAAAAAAAAAAAAAAAAAAAAAAAAAAAAAGAAATCCAAATGGCCATCAGACACAAGAAAAAATTTTCAGGATCACTAGCTGTCAGGGAAATGCAAATCAAAACCACAATGAGGTTTCACCTCACTCCAGTTAGAATGGCTTTCATACAGAAATCAACAAACAACAAATGTTGGTGAGGATATGGGGAAAAGGTACTCTAATCCACTGTTGGTGGTAATGTAAACTGGTAAAGCCAGTATGGAAGTCAGCATGGAGATACCTCAGAAATCTGAATATAGACCTATCATCTGACCCAGCCACCCCACTCCTCAGAATTACCCAAGGGAAATGAAAGCAGTAAATAAAAGAGCTATCCGCACCTACTGGTTTACTGCAGCTCAATTCACAATAACTAAGACATGGAATCAACCTAAGTGCCCATCAACTGAAGACTGAATAAAGAAATTATGGGACACATATACTATGGAGTACTACACAATTTACACAATTGTAAAAAAAAAAAAAAATAAAATAAAATCTGGGGCCAGCGCTGTGGTGCAGTGGGTTAACGCCCTGGCCTGAAGCGCTGGCATCCCAAATGGGTGCCCGTTCGAGACCCAGCTGCTCCACTTCCTGTCCAGCTCTCTGCTATGGCCCGGGAAAGCAGTAGAAGATGACCAAGTCCTTGGGCCCCTGCACCCATGTGGGAGACCTTGAAGAAGCTCCTGGCTGCTGGCTTCGGATTGGTGCAGCTCCAGCCATTGCGGCCAACTGGGGAGTGAACCATTGGATGGAAGGCCTCTCTCTCTTTCTCTCTCTCTCTGCCTCTCCTCTCTCTGTGTAACTCTGACTTTCAAATTAAAAAATAAATAAATCTTTAAAAAAAATGAAATCTGGTCATTTGCAAAAAAATGGATCTGGAAAACATCATACTTAGTGAAATAAGCTAGTCCCAAAGGGACAAATACCATATGTTCTCCCTGATCTGTGAGAACTAATAGAGCACCTAAAACAAAATCTGGCAAAAAATATTCTACATGAAAGATCTCTGTGAGTGAGACCCCAGCAGAAAGAAGTGGCCATTAAAGAAGGATGTACTTTACTCTAAAGTGAGCAGAAAACTTCCACATTGCTTATGGCTTTGTCCAAATACTGACAGAGTTTGTGGACTCGAAAGGCTTCCATAGCCTAGGCAGCTCATTTCAAGAGCCTTGGGTGGTCACTGACATCATACATAACAGGGTTAATTGTTAAATTAACAACAGGAGTCACTGTGCACTAACTTCCCATGTAGGACCTCTGTCCTCAATGAGTTGTATTGAGAGTTAACTGTAAAACCAGTTCTCAAACAGTTGTGTGTGTGTGTGTGTGTGTGTGCAAATTGTTGAAATCTTTACTTATTATAGAGTTGGTCTTCTGTGTACAAAATTAATTTAAAATGAATATTAATGGAGAATGGGACTGGCAAGGGGAGAGAGAGGAGAAGGAAGGGTGGGAATGTGGTTGGGAGGGCTGATATGGTGGGAAGAATAACTATATTCCTAAAGTTGTACTTATGAAATCTGTATTCATTAAAAAATAAATTAAAAAAAATAGTATAGAGTCCTTGCCCTCAGGAAGCTTGTATTTTGGGTGGCTGTCCTAGTTAGAAAGCAACACCAGGAGCCAATGCTGTGGTGTAGTTGGTTAAGCCTCCACCTGCTATGACAGCATCCCATATGGGTACCAGTTCATGTCCCAGCTGCTCATCTTCTGATCCAGCTCTCTGCTTATAGCCTGAGAAAGCAATGGAAGATGGCCCATATGCTCTGGGCCCTGTAGCCATGTGGGAGACCAGAAGAAGCTCCTTGCTTCTGTCTTCAGATTAGCCTAGCTCCAGACATTGTGGCCATCTTGGGAGTGAACCAGAGACAGAAGACCTTTCTCTCTGTCTTTCCCTTCGTCTGTAACTCTGTCTCTCAAATAAATATATAAAATATTTAAAAAGAAAAAAGAAACAGAAAAAGAAAGCAACAGCAATGTATAGTTATTCTCATCACTGTGAATCCTCATTTTGTTCTACTGACTACTCTGCCCTTGGTGTTAAGTACTAGAGTGCTATCCCTGAATCATGGATTGTTACAGAATTGAGCAGGATCTTAAACCCAGTTGAACTTTCTTTTTTTAAAGATTTATTTTATTTGTTTGAAAAAGAGTTACAGAGAAAGGTAGAGACAGAGAAGTCTTCCATCTGCTCTTCACTCCCCAAATGGTTGCAACAGCTGGAGCTGAGCCAGTCTGAAGCCAGGAGCCAGGAGCTTCTTCCAGGTCTCTCATATGGGTGCAAGGGCATAGGGACTTGAACCATCCTCAGTTGTTTTCCCAGGTGCATTAGATGGGAGCTGGATTGGAAGTGGAGCATTCAGGACTTGAACAGGCACCCATACGGGATGCTTGGGATGCAGGCCGGGGCTTTAACCCACTGTACCACAGCACCAGTCCTGAACCCTTCTATTTTACAGATTTGAAAACTGCAATATAGAGAAGTAATTGTTCAAGGTCACAATGTTACTGATGAAAGTACAGCTAGAAAGGTAGATCTCCTGTCTCCCAATTATGCTCATGAAAATGTATGTACGTAGGGGCCAGTGCTGTGGCATAGCGGGTAAAGCCGCCACCTGCAGTCCTGGCATCCCCTATGGGCACCGGTTCATGTCCCGGCTGCTCCACTTCTGATCCAACTCTCTGCTATGGCCTGGGGAAGTAGTGGAGGATGGCCCAAGTCCTTGGGCCCCTGTACCCACATGGGAGACACCAAAGAAGCTCCTGGCTCCTGGCTTCAGATTGGCGCAGCTCTGGCTGTTGCGGCCATCTGGGGAGTGAATCAGCAGATGGAAGACCCCTCTTCCTCTCCCTCTCCCTCTCTCTGACTCTCCTTCTCTCTCTGTGTAACTCTTTCAAATAAATAAATGAATCTATCTTTAAAAAAGTAAAAAATAAATGTATTTAAATTAAATTTGTATAGATGTAATTATATTTTACAACCCTAAGAATAGATCTATATAAATGAGTAATATACTCCATGTGGGCAAATATTTTATCAGATATTATAAAATTACATACCTTTAGGTCTTTTATAAATCTTGGTATTCACATACTGGTTTTGGTGATACCCAAATAAGAAACATTGGTTGTCTTATTAGTTGGCAAAGCAAACAAAAATTTCTAAATACTATGAGCAAAATGGTGAATAAAACTAAGAAAAAAATGTTAAAAGTTTAGGCTCATACACAGTTATCAGACTGATATCCCAAATCAGAAGGAGCTATTTCAGGGCCAAAAGCACTGAGAAAATAATGATAATAACTAACACCGAACACTTACTATGTGCCAGGAACTCTTCTAAGCCCATTATGTGCTTGAGCTCATTTAATTCCCAGGATAATCTGATAGAGCTGACATTATTATCCCCATTTTTAGTTGAGGTAACTGGACTAACTATAGGAAAATTAAATGATGTGCATACAACCAAAGCTATGAAACAGGGAAAGAAGGATTATTTAGAATAATATTTTCTATTCTTGATACCTATTTTTTTCTCTTGGAGAGGGTACAAACTGGGTCTAGATAATGAAATTTTCATTGAAAATTCCAAAGTGGTATTTAAAAAAGTCAGATTGTTCGGCTGGCGCCACGGCTCACTAGGCTAATCCTCCGCCTTGCGGCGCCGGCACACCAGGTTCTGGTCCCGGTCGGGGCGTCGGATTCTGTCCCGGTTGCCCCTCTTCCAGGCCAGCTCTCTGCTATGGCCTGGGAGTGCAGTGGAGGATGGCCCAAGTGCTTGGGCCCTGCACCCCATGGGAGACCAGGAGAAGCACCTGGCTCCTGCCTTTGGATCAGCGGGGTGTGCCAGCCGCAGCGTGCCAGCCGCGGCGGCCATTGGAGGGTGAACCAATGGCAAAGGAAGACCTTTCTCTCTGTCTCTCTCTCTCACTGTCCACTCTGCCTGTCAAAAAAAAAAAAAAAAAAAAATTAAAAAAAAAAAATAGTAAAAAAAAAATTTCAGATTGTTCATCTGGGCCCTAGTCCGTACTTCAATACTTTATTTGAATCAACACATAGAGAATACTGTGCTAGACATTATGGGGAGTATAAAATGAATAATGTAATTCTCACATTCAAGAATTGTGCCACACCCTATGGGAAGTAAAAATAAAAAAATGTAATTCTCATGCTCATGGGTGTGTAGCAAAAGAGGAAGAACAAAACAGGAACACAAATAGCTACAAAACAAGCCAGGTTGGCTCACATGAACAAAGGCATTTTCTTGAGAGACCGTGTCAATTAGTAGGACTGGAGCAAATGCTGAATATAAAGAAGCAGGAGAAAAGATAAAACTAGATTAAAGTCAGACAGTAGAATTAACGTATACCTTACTGAGGAATAAAGACTATTTAAAAGGGAAAAAGCCTTCATAACAAGGAAATTACATGATCAAAGTTAGATTTCTAGGAAGATAAATCTGACAGTGATAGGAGGGTGGACAGAGAAGCCAAAAGCCAGCTTAGAAAGGTTTAGGAAAGAAGTAATAGAAGGCAGAATGAAAGTGACAACACTGGGAAAGGAGGAGACTGATGAAAAGATATTACAGAAAATTTTCTGTAGGAAATAGATTGAGTATAAAGATGAAAAGAGGGAAGAATAAAGAAGAGGGAGAAGAGATGACCCTGTGTTTTAGGATAAATTGTAATAATACCTTTGGTACAAGATGTGGAAGACAGGAAGAAGCACAGCTATGAAAGCAGAGTTGCTACATTTAGTTAAAGACATGCTGACCCTGATGAACCAAGGAGAGCTCCAAACAGGAATTCACATATTTATTCGCTGAGTGAGTTTCTGAATGTCTGCTATGTGGTCATCCCTTCCTCAATATTTGGGATGTATTGTCATCATTATAGGAGGAGTTATCTAATTTTTCTCATTTAAGGGAATATAGTAAGGTATGATTTCACATCCTACTTTATAAAACATTCCCATACAAACTTCGTTGTAAAACTGTACCTTCCTCTGAATTCCTGAATGTTTTACTGTCTGTGCCACTCATTGGGTGCTTAGCACATATGGTTTCATGTATTTATCCCCTCCCCCTATATCAAATTTTTAACCAGATCATATGTGGGTTTGAGAGCAGCGTCATTTTAGCTAGTCTTTGAATCTCCCACAGTAGGAATTTAGTAGTGCTTTGTTAGACTAGAGGAATTCTTTTTCTTTTAACTTCCGCTATAAGGACCAATCTTTTCTTAGCCTTGTAGATCAGAAGGATCAGCAGCATTTCACAAGCAGAACACAAGGCTACTGTGAAAGGAGCCACAGAAGCTAAGTCTGCCCTGGACTGTGAAAAAGAAAGCTGAATAATGACAAGGGCTAAGAAACTATTTAGCATCCCACTCTCAATAGCAACAGTTTTGCAAAAAGGAAGAGGCAGCATACAGACTTTAGCAAAAGAATACCCAAACAATAAACCCAAAGCAGGAACTAAGAGACCCAACAGAAGCACTTCTAGATTAACTGTTTTTAGAAACATAAATCCCATTCTGAAAGTCAAATAAATCCCTGCAAACATTAAACCAAAACTCAGAGGTCTAATTATTCTCTCTAAAAAGTTTGCTTTTTCAGGTATTCTATGCTTGATGACTATTCCAACTGATATTGGTATTAGTATGAAAAGGAGTGTTGACACAATTTTAGAAACAGGAACATGAAATATTCCTGATAGTCCTAATAGCCTGCTATAAACATAAGAATTGATAGGCATCATTATCAGGGCTAATAAAGTTGATACGCATGTCATCAAAATAGCCAACGTGACATCTCCTTCCAGAAGCAGAGCAAAGAGATAGCCCCCACCTCCTCCTGGGCATGTGCAGGTCATTATGAATCCAAAAGCTTGTGCCAAGGGCAATGCCAAAATCTGAGACAAAAGAAATCCACAGAATGGCATAAGAAAAAACTGTGTTACTATTCCAAGAATTATTGGTAAAGGTCTCTTCCATACTGTTTGAAACACCTGGAGTTCAATCTTGCAGCCAAAAGCACACTTATTTAACAGTATCATTGGTAAAATAAGCATTAAGATATTTCTGTCAATAAACATTGATGCTTGCAAAAGACTGCCTTCTCTTTGTTTGAGCACTTTGATTTTGACATTCTTTATCTCTTTAATGAGTCTTTCTTGCCTACCTTCAGAATCCCAAAGTTGAATGGTTAAATTTGTCTCTCCTTCTTCACCTGTCACCAGGTTTATGGAAAAGTCTGCGGCATCTGATGAAGTCTTGGTCACATTCACCACTTGCAGCATTTTAGGATCTTCTAATTGCACAACAAGGTAGCTGGAGTCAGGCCGTTTATCTGTGTAAGCTGACTTTACAAGAACGGTTTCTTCAGTCTTCGTGAAAAGTAGTGTTTCAGCCTTTTCTATATTCAGAAAACTGAGAAATGATTTCCTTGCCTCTCCGAGGATCACAAACAACAAAAGTAGAATCATAAAAAGTTTTCTAATCATTCTTGAAAACTTAAATAAATCATATATATAAAACCAACTTTAAAAAAGATTTTTCATAAAGGTGTTCTAATAACTACGAGAGGTTGAGTTAGGTAACAGTTGTTTTTGCTGGATCAAAGTCCAGTGGGTGGGACCGTTCTTTTCAAACTAATAAGAGTTATCTAGTGAATGACACAACCTGCTTAACTTGTAGGCAAGAAAATTTATTACAACAGAAACCTAATCTCTTTCCTCCAGATTTCCTCATTTCTGTTAATGAGAAATAAAAAAAAAGAAAACCCTCTTCCTTGCCTGATTTTAAAACCTTAGTGTCATCAGTTTTTAGTTTTCTTCCTTGCTAAGAAAAATTCATACTAGATGATGTCAAGATCAAAAAAAGACCTGTAATAGTGTTACTATTTTAATCATTCAAGTAAAAAATCAAATATTTATTTAACATCTGCTTGTTGGAGGCACTAAGCTAGGAGCTAGGAGCTTATACATAGGGATCAAATCAGATGGAGTCTCTGCTCTTTGGCAGCTTAGTCAAGCCTGTTATATTACCTAGAAAGTCACAGAGCCCATAAGCTGGCCTTGGCAGCATCTTCAGGCTGTGAAGTTTCCAATAAATTTCAAGAGTGACTGACCCCATCAGGCAAAAATCTGAAACTGTTTTTGGTGACTTTAAGTAGGATAATAACATCCTGAATTATTTCCAGTTAACTTGGGAACATAGGCAACGAAGGTGGCTGGTACCATGGCCAAAGACATTGCCTGGTTAAGGGCTCCAGCTCCTGGACACTTGGATCCTGACACAACAGAGCAATGGAAAGACACTGGTGTTAAATCTCATCTCTCTTTTAAAACATTTATTTATTTATTTTTGTTTGAAAGGTAGACCAACAAAGAGGGAGAGGGGGGAGGAGTAGAGACAGAGATTACCTCCCATTTCCTCTTATAATCACCAGATGCCCACAATAGCTAAGGCTGGGCCAAGCCAAAGCCAGGGGCCAGGAATTCTATCTGGGTTACCCCCTTGGGTAACAGGACGTCAAGTACTTGAGCACCTGCTGCTTCCCAGGGACATTAGCAAGAAGTTGGATTGGAAAGGGAGGGGGAGTAGATTCCAGGTATTACAATGAAGAGATGTGAGCATCCCAAATGGAGGCTTAATCTGCTACAGCATAAAGCCTGCCCCTGATTCTAATCTCTTATTCCTTCTTTGTAACACTTCTACTGATTCACAGTTAAAGGCAAGGGCACTTAATTGGTCCAAATTAGGTCATTTGCTTGTTGTCACGGCAAAAGAAAAACATCAGGCTTTTTGGACTTCAATTCACACACACACAATTGTATATTTCCCAAACAGGGGAGGCAATTCTGATGCCAAAGCATCAAAAAAAAAAAAAAAAAGAAAAGAAAGAGAAAAGAATTGAAAGAACATTTTAAAATACAAGTGACCACTTAAGCAGATCTTTCATGTACACACAATGAAGTCTGTGTTAAATATGAGGATATTTTGTGTCAAATACTTTAGGTCATATTTGCTTCTCAAAAACTATTAAAGTCATTAAAATTTATTATAATTATTATTACTTATTTGAAAGGCAGAGTGAGATACAGAGACAGACTGAGATCTTTCATCCACTGCTTCACTCCTTAGATGCCTGCAACAGCCAGGGCATGGCCAAGCTGAAGCCAAGAGTTCAAGACTCATTCTGAGTCTCCCTTATTGGTGGGAAAGATGAAGTATTTGAGCCATTACCTGCTGCCTCCCTGCATGCACATTAGTAGGAAACTGGGTCTGGAAGCAAAGCCAGCACTTGAACCCAGGCATTTGAATATGGGGTGAAGGCATCATAAGCAGTGTTGTAACTGCTGCACCAAATATCTGCCCTTATCAAAACTATTTTTTTTTAAAGATTTATTTATTTGAAAGGCAGAGTTACAGAGAGGCAGAGGCAGAGGCAGAGGCAGAGGCAGAGAGAGAGAGAAGTCTTCTACTTGCTGGTTCAGTTCTCAGATGGCCACAACAGCCAGAGCAGACCCCATCTGAAGCCAGGAGCTTCTTCCAGGTCTCCCACGTGGGCACAAGGACTCTTCTTCTACTGCTTTCCCAGGCCATCAGCAGGGAGCTGGATGGGAAGTGGAGCAGCTGGGACTCAAACCAGCACCCATATGGGATGTCGGCACCGCAGGTGGTGGTTTTACCCACTAAGCCACAGTGCCCATCCCTATCAAAACTATTTTTACTGTGCATCTTTGACAATTAAAAAAAAAAATTGGTTGTTCATGGGGCTGGTGTTGAGGTGCAGCATGTTAAGCCGCTATTTGCAACACTGACATCCCATATTGGAGAGCCAATTTAAGTTCCTGCTGTTCCGCTTCAGGTCCAGCTTGTTGTCAGTATACCCAGGGAGGCAGCAAAAGATGGCCCAAGGACTTGGGCCCCTCCCACTCACGTGGGAGATCAGGACGGAGTTCCTGGCTCTTGGATTCATCCTGGCCATTTGTGAACCAGTGATTGGAAGACCTCTCTGTCTCTCCTTCCACCTCTGAAACTCTTAAATAAAATAGCATATACATGAAATAGCACAGGAAATAAATTTCATTGTTTATGTAAGTTAATATTTCAAATACAATAGACTTTAGATTTTGAATTTTATTTCCATGTATCCGATTAAGGAAAACAAGACATACTGTACCAAAGGTGAGATTAGGAAATGAAACTAATAGGTTCTAACAATACTTCAGTTAAATTGCCAGGGAGCTACACTAGTTTAAAATGACAAAAAGAAAACAAAACAAACACTTTTTATGAAACAAAGTTATCTTTACACTAATGTGACCAAGTATCTTTAAGTATCAATGATGTAATGTGAAATTATTTTCCTCTCAGATTATTCTATCTGCAACCTTCTCCCTTCTTCAGTTTCTCCAAGCCTTTTCCTTACCAGAAAACTGCAGGGAATAAAATCTGATAGAGCTGGGAACAAACTGATTATTACTCACTTGTATTCACTGCCCGATTATTTAAACCAAAGCTCTTTGAATCGGTATTATTTCAACTATTTTCTGAATTTAAAACTTTTTTCCCTTTGTAGGTTTTTTACTCAGAATTTAGCTGTCTGCAATTGGCGAGATGATCCTAGGAAGGGTTAGTGTTAGTGAAATCCTAATATTTCATTTAGCATACTTAACAAAGTCCTAAAAGACAATCTGAGAAAATCAGCTGATTTCAGAGTAATTTGGAATGGAGAGCTAGAGGGACTGACAATCTCTATCATACCTTGTTCTTTTAGCAGACTCTTCAGGTTGGAACCACCAGGCCTTAGAACCTCTGGGGAAGGCCGGTGCCGCGGCTCACTAGGCTAATCCTCCGCCTGCGGCACCGGCACACCAGGTTCTAGTCCCGGTCGGGGCGCCGGATTCTGTCCTGGTCCCTCCTCTTCCTGTCCAGCTCTCTGCTGTGGCCAGGGAGTGCAGTGGAGGATGGCCCAAGTGCTTGGGCCCTGCACCCGCATGGGAGACAAGGAGTAGCACCTGGCTCCTGGCTTTGGATCAGCGCAGTGCGCCGGCCATGGCGGCCATTGCGGGGTGAACCAACAAAAAAGGAAGACCTTTCTCTCTGTCTGTACCTCTCTCACTGTCCACTCTGCCTGTCAAAAAAAAATAAATAAATAAAATAACAATAATAATAATAACCTCTGGGGATGCAAGTACTTGTTTCTCCCAGGTTAGTTTCCATCTATTAGTTAGCTTTTCATTACTGAGAAATATCTGAGGCCAACTACTTGATAATGGAGAGAGATTTATTTTGGCTCTTTTTTGGTGGTGGGTTCCAACAGCTTAACCTCTGGTGATGGTGTTCTTTACTGCAAAATCCTGAGGCATCACAGAGAATCACAATCCAACAAATAAGATGTTTGTGTGACTGAATATACCTCATTATAAAACCTTTGGGATTGCTGGCGCCACGGCTCAATAGGCTAATCCTCCGCCTGCGGCGCTGGCACACGGGGTTCTAGTCCCAGTTGGGGCACTGGATTCTGTCCTGGTCCCTCCTCTTCCTGTCCAGCTCTCTGCTGTGGCCAGGGAGTGCGGTGGAGGATGGCCCAAGTGCTTGGGCCCTGCACCCACATGGGAGACCAGGAGGAAGCACCTGGCTCTTAGCTTCAGATCAGCGCACCGAACGCAGAGGCCATTGCGGGGTGAACCAACAGAAAAGGAAGACCTTTCTCTCTGTCTCTTTCTCACTGTCCACTCTGCCTGTCAAAAAACAAATAAACAAAAAAACCACTGGGATCAATCATAGTGACCTAATATAATCTTATCACTCTCTAAAGGCCTCATCTCTAAACATCATAATTGGATTAGGTTTCTACCCTCTTAATAGCATTAACAAGAATTTTGAGTTTTAAGCCCTTGCATGAGTTTGTGGGTCCAATCATACTCAAACTATGGCACTCCATTCTCTGGGACCTAATCTAACTTATTACTATTAGTATACCTATTAAGCCCTTCCCTCCATGTTACTTGCTTGGTTTCCTAATTATTATCAGGACCACTTCTTCATCCTCCCTAAGTTTAACCCCCATAGCAATTGTTTTTCTGGCATATTTAGTTTTACTTCAATGCATGAAACATATGCTGATCACCTACTATGTGCAAATAGTTGCAATAGATGCCAAGGCATTAGTTTGCACTAAAACATTTTGGTATCTGGGAATATTTTAGGATTATTTCTACCTCTGGCTTTATAATTTCTGTTAAAGAAGGTTTTAGAATATAGCTATAATTACTGCCTACTCAGTTGACACTTGTGAAATTACTTTGTATTACAGTTATTAATATTGTATATATCTCTTCATTGTATCCACCAAGGCAATTAGAAACCCTTACATTTAGTAGGCAGTCAAATAAACACTAATGAATGAATGTATAAGCACCTGATAAAAGTGGAATTTATCTCCATTCCTCACATGACAATCATATGAAGAAAAAATTGGAGATAAAATAGGCCAAATGAGTATTATGAGTTTATTCCTTTAAACCTATGATTAAATCTATGATTTAATCAGGAGAGAAAAAGGACAAGGAACAAACAGAAGTAATTTCTGCTCCTTACATAAAGCAGTGCCTTGGGCACAGATGGAAAACATCAGTCAGGAATATATTACTTTGAATTTGTTGGTAAAATGTAGCTCCTTTTGGCATATTTTGCTTGGTATATATGCAAAGACAGTAATGAAGCTGAGCTATTCCATCGTTCCCATTTGTAATATATTTATACAAACAAAAAATGAATTGTACTGAAGGAAGGCCTTTATCAGAAATATGCTCCAAGTAAATTAGGTGACACCAGAGTACCATTTTCCCTTTTTCATTCAAAAACTTAGGTGATTGAAGTAGGTAATCTCTAAGTTTTTGCAATTCATGTGCACATATTACTTTATATATATCATCATGTAGGTATCAGTAAGGGTATACACATTTTTGCCCCACGATGCTAGACTTGGCCATGTGATTGCTTTAAGCAAAAGTGTTCCACACATCTTCTCAGAGCCAACTGAAATGTCTGCTTGCTCTTTTCCTTCTGCCATAAAAATGGCAATGTCTCAAAAAGGGGTTGTTCTTTCACTGGGTTCCTGGAATGAAGAACCTGAAGCAGCGCCACAGCCAATCAACAGCTGATAGTAACTAAACAAGACACAGATCTTTATTGTTGTTTTAACAGCATACCCTAATAAATAGAATTAATTAAATACAAAAATTCTCCACTAAGTGTGTATCAGTACGAATTATAAGACAAAAACTGAAAATTTAATAGAAAACTGATAATGTAAACTATGAAATAATGGAAATAAATTAAAAAGCAACTTAAAAATTCATACTTTTAATACAAGAGATTGATTTAAACATGTACATAAAATTTTCCTGTGCTTTCTGGCTTGAATCCTTGAATGACTACTCCAAGTAAGAATCAACATTTTTTAAAAACTGTTCTTCATCATTAAGATATTCCAAAATAATATTTCCACCATTATATAAGGGGCAATCCTCCTTAGCAATCCAAGTTTCCAAACTATGATCCAAGGGTAAGGCTTCTCCAGAAGTAATGTGACATAACCTTAATTTCTGTTAAGAGAGAAACCATATTGTAATAAATAAACATGCTTGTATAGAGTTTCCTTAAGTTTTTAGGGACAAACATTATAACTAGATATTACCTTAGCTGTTAATTTGTTATTGTCATTTTTCAGACTGGCTAGAGAGGCTGCAAAGTCTATGACCTTTCCAATGCTCCACCGATGGCAAAAGAACATTGGCTTGCTCTTCTCTTTACTCCCCTTAGGTAAGAAAACCTGAAAATAAATTCTTTCTGTCTGAAAAAATAGAGAGTTAAAATACAGATTATATACACACACATGTACACATATACACACATAAGACATTTATATGGTACATTCTTTGTTTTCCTGATCAGAGAAATATTAACCACTCCAATGTTGCAACTTTTAGTGACACAAGTTTCTACACTTCAGAGCTGCCCAGTATCTACTTAGATGCATGATCATACCACCCAGGACACTAGCCAGGGTGATCTGTACAAATTTAGGAATGTGACCTAAATTAGGCCAATTTGGGTCTTTTCCTGAGATTTTCTGTTCAAAAACTGAGCTATGGTGAGCATTTTTTATCTGAGTTGTTAAAAATCTCATTGATTTTAAAACTGATGTTGCTTGTGGCTATCCCTCAGTTCCTAATCAATGTGGAAAAGAAAGTAGAAATGGGAAAGAATGAGTTCCATAGAGAGAGAAGTCAAAAGACTGTGCCTCTTTCAACAAGGTTAAATCTCTAAATCTGGTCATGTCCTAACATCAGATCAAACTGTCATTCTCCATTATACAAGAAAAAATTTCTAAGAACCAAAAAACTGGAAGACAAAGAAAGAAAAGAAAAAAACCAAACCAATAAAACCTTACACAAGTACCTTACTAACCAAAGAAAGAAATTCAGAGATGGTTTCTTTACTATTCTGTACCCTACCTGCCTCCTTATGTTTTCTCTTGCTCAAAGAAATATCAGGAAAAGGTATTGGCAGTTTGATCTTCACTGATTGCTAAAACTACTGCTTTAAAAAGTGCTGCCTTTTTATATCAATTCCTACTACAATAAACATTTTCATGTAACTGGAGTATCTCTAAATTGCAGGGGCAAGATCACAGTTATTTTAACACAATCCTCATCTCAGCACTAAGAATTTAGACTTGTTGAGACCAGTGGAATATGTTATTACAGAAAACAGGCATTAAAAGAAAAAACAAGAAATCATTAGAAATTGGACCAATTCATACTCAGTCCTAGTTCCAAAAACAAATTAACAAGAAAACAGAAAATTAAAAACATGTTAAAAATTTCATTTAAAAAACTGGGGCCAGCACAGTGGTGCAGTGGGTTAATGCCCTGGCCTAAAGCGCTGGCATCCCATATGGGCACCGGTTCGAGACCCGGCTACTCCGCTTCCTGTCCAGCTCTCTGCTATGGCCTGGGAAAGTAGTAGAAGATGGCCCAAGTCCTTGGACCCCTGTACCCACGTGGGACCCAGAAGAAGCTCCTGGCTTTGGATCAGCACAGCTCTGGCCATTGTGGCCATCTGGGGAGTGAACCATCAGATGGAAGACCTCTCTCTCTCTCTCTCTCTCTCTCTCTCTCCTTGTCTCTCCTCTCTCTGCCTCTCCTCTCTCTGTGTAACTCTGACTTTCAAATAAATGAATAAATCTTTAAAAAAATTTAATTTAGAAAGCTAAAAGCCTCATCTAAAACAAAAGATAAATATATCATTGAGGATTGAAGATAAAACCCAAGTTTTCTGGGCTCTAGAAGAGGAAGAGTCGGTCAGCAGCTCAACCTGTGAGTAAAGGGGAAATATAGCACCATGTGGAGACAAAGACAAAGCTCCTGATCAGGTTCCCTGCCTAGGTACCTTGGAAGGCTACTCCGGGAAAAGAGGCTAATGAAGTTATTCATTAAAAGAGGCTAATGAGTTAGGCTATTAGTTATATAAACCAAGATGTAGACAGGCAAAAAAGCACAGGTACCACCTTCCAACAGTGACCAACGCCACACTCTTCCAGTTCAGTAAATCTGTCTATACATAATCTGTAAGTCTCTGGGAAGCAGAAGCACAAACTGCCAGACTCAAACTTCAATTTGGAATTTAGAGGCTAGATGAGTGAGTCATGAGGAAGAAATACAAAATTGCTAGACAGGGATCAGTGAGTGGAAGGGATGAAGAGATATAGCAAGAAGCACTTACTCAAGATGAACATATAAGACTCAGGAAACTGAGATTCCAAAACAAACTGCACCTTAACTTACTACAGGCCAATGAAAATAACTGAATGTAAAAATCATATTAAAATAAGTTTTTTAGGATGCCCAAGGAGATAAATTAAGAAATAATATATATAAAAAGGACTAAAAATTACGAAGATAGAAATAAGACAGCACAGAAAGATGCAAATAAAAATTAATGATATAGTTTCTGAAATAAGAAACTCAAATTTCTAGAACCTTCAATAAAAAGGCTTAATTGTTTAGAAGATGGATTGAAGGTAATCTAAAATGTAGCACAAACAAACCAGAAAGATGGAACTTAGGACCCCAATATGTGTCTAACAGGAGTGTCAGAACAGAGAGAATGGGAAAGAAGCAATGCTCAGAAAAATGACTACAGTTTTCTGAAAGTGAAGAGACAAGAAAAAATAAAAAATGTACCTGAAATGACATCCTGAATAATTAAAAGGAATTTATATCTAGAAACACTGAATAGAAACACTGAATGGAAACTGGCAGATATCATAGGTAAAAACTTAAATCTATAAAAAAAGACAAATTAACCATAAAACAAGAGTAAGACCAACAATAGATGTCATCCCCAATAGATGACAGATGCCAATGAACAGTATATATAAAGAGTTTATAACATCTAATAGACAGTCCTACTAAAAGCAAAATAAGCAAAAAAAAAAAAAAAAAAAAAAAAAAAAAGAATAAAAAGTAATCACCAAAGACCATTACAGAATAAACTACTAAAGAGTGTACTTCAGCAAAAATAAAAGTAATCCTAAGGAAAGGATAAACTTTAAAAGAAATTGGTAAATTTAACTAGCCATGGGCTTAAAAATAATTTTTATGTATTATCTAAGATAGTAGGACAGGAAATATTCAACTGGATAAAGCATGTCAAACTCTTTGTGTTAGGCAGGAGGACATAATACTAAGTAACCTGACTCTGAGACAAAACTTTGTATTTAATTACATGTTAAAATGTAGCACATGCCTATTGTCATCATTATTAAAAACCATTCAATTAGAGATTCTAAATGATGCAGTACAAGATATTGAAATAACTGGTAAACTGTTGAAGAAAATTTATGCTTACTAGCTAATGAGGTGAAATTGAAGATATTAGGGGAAAAAAATCTCTTAA
Organism: Oryctolagus cuniculus; assembly: GCF_964237555.1. NCBI lineage: Eukaryota > Metazoa > Chordata > Mammalia > Lagomorpha > Leporidae > Oryctolagus > Oryctolagus cuniculus. The sequence goes on from NC_091437.1 coordinate 107,166,174, forward strand.
ATTAACAAAAGAACTCAATGAAATGGCTGAATAATATGTACACAGAACTCAAGACTTTTTTTTCCCCTGTATCTATATTAGTACTAGGAAGCAGAAGTGGTGGAGGGAGATATACCTTTTCACAGTGGAAACAAAAACCCAAAAACCCTAAAACGATTAGTGTTGAAAATATGGAATATTTAAACAAAAATGTCATGAAGGCAAGGAAATATGATCTGAATAAATGAAAGACATATATAGTTCTTAGGAAGAAAATGCCATAAAAATGTCATTTCTTCCCAAATTAATAAATATTAATAATGTAAATTCAATGTGAATTATTCAGGAATGGTCCTCAGGCCTAAACCCTGGACTTGCAAATAGATATTGCTGGAAAACTGATTTTTACTTCACCTAACTTGAGGAATGTATTGAAGAGGTTTTGCAGTTGTCACTAACATCTTGTGAGCAGGAAGGGAACTAGGATCCCTAGGACAAAAAGGAGGACAGAAAGATATAAAATGCCTTTGAGATGGCAAAGGGGCCCTCTTGGAAAACTTCAAATCTTCACTTCCTGGATGCACTATTATTCACATCTTTTACATAGTTAGGACTTGCATTATCAGATACACCAGAACTTCTTATAAGTTACTGCATTTAATCAATCTTGGATTGACATGTGAATAAAAATAAATAGATGAGTGGAATGGAATAAAAAATTAAAACAGATACACACAGAAAAAAATGTCAACTTATTACAAAGGTGACATTTTGGTATTCTGATTCAGTGGAACAAAGCTATTTATTTAATAATGAAGTGACATGAAGCTAACCAAGCAACTGGATGAAAATAACACTGGGGGAGTCCAATGTTATGACACAGTGGGTTAAGCCACAGTCTTCAACACTGGCATCCTATGTCTGAGTGCTAGTTCAAGTCTTGGCTGCTCCACTTCTGAAACAGCTCCCTGCTAATGCACTTGGGAAGTACGGCCCGAGTACCTGGGTTCCTGCCACCCACGTGGGAGACCTAAATGGAGTTCCTGGCTGCTGGTTTCAGCCTGTCCAGATCTGGATGTTGGGGCCATTTGGGGAGTAAATTAGCAAATGGAAGATCTTTTTCTCTCTCCCTCTATTTCCCTGTCACTCTATCTCTCAAATAAATAAGTCGTTAAAAAAAAAAGAAAGAAAATTGGGTTGTTAGCTCATATATAAATACACAACAAAAAAATTCAGGTGGATTGAACACAAATGCAAAAATTAAAATTTCTTAAGAAAACCAAAATAGAAATGAAAGAAAACCTTACTGTAATTAGTAGCAACTTGACAGTCATGCTGTAAATAAAGTTTTCTCATAATAAAACATTTTCTATGAATCTTTTGAAGACCCCTGGTATGTACCTCACAAGTCTGTTTGGAGGCTGAAGCATGTTAGAAGACTGCCTGGGACACAATTAAGCTACAGTTTTTGCTATTATAAGTATAAAAGAATTATAAAATAACCTGAATAATATTGTTGAATATTTTAGTGTAAGTCTCAAATTTTTTCAGTATTGACATTTAGGACCAGCAAATTCTTATTGGGGGCACAGTCCTGTTTAGCAGCACCCATGGCCTCTATCCACTAGATGTGTGTACCATCCACCCACAATTGTGTCAATCAAAAATATCTCTAAACATGGGCAAATGTTCCCTAGAGAGCAAAATCACTTTCAACTCTCACAGGGATGGAAATGGATGATGGACACAGGAGGAATGTGTTTTTATTCCTATATAGATCTTCATAGTAGTACTTGTTAAAAGTATGTATTTTTACTATTTTAAAAATTATCTAGGGGCCAGCACTGCAGTGTAACAGGTTAAGCTGCCACCTGCAAAGCTAGCATCCCATATGGGCTCTGATTTGAGTCCTGGCTGTTCCACTTCTGATTCAGCTCCCTGCTAATAAGCCTGGGGAAGTAGCAGAAGATGGCCCATGTACTAGGGTCCCCGTACACACATGGGAGAACTGGATAGAACTCCTGGCTACTGGGTTTGGCCTGGCACAGCCTGGGCTGTTATGGCCACTTGGGGAGTGACCCGGCAGACAGAGGATTTCTATCTCTTCCTCTTTGCCTTTCAACAAATAAAATAGATCTTTAAAAAAAAGTATCTTATAAAATCTCAGAAAGGAAAATACTAAGGTTAACACTAAAAGAAGAAAACTGTAATTAATGGTTTGTAAACCACAGTAAGAGAAAAATCCAATTAATAAAAAAGGCAGGAAAGAGAAAGAATCAAAGAAAATGGATGATGAACAAAAAGATGAAAAGAACATGGTCAAATGTTACCAGCGAGCACAATAAATATAAATGTGTTTAACTCACCTATGGAAGAGAGACACTATCAAACTGGATTAAAAAAATAAAGTCCAGCTATATGCTGCTTACAAGAGACATCCTAAAATAAAATAACACAAAAAAGTTGAATATAAAAGGATGAAAAAGACAAAATAGTTAAATAGTCACTAAAAGAAAGTAAAGTATTACTATAATTCAAATTAAGATTTAAGGCAAAATTTACTAAGAAGATACAACAATGAAGAAATTTCATGCATCTAACACATAACTCAGCAAAACCACTAGAATTCTAAGGAAAAGGCCAGCGCTGCGGCTCACTTGGCTAATCCTCCACCTGTGGCGCTGGCACCCCAGGTTCTAGTCGCAGTTGGGGCACTGGATTCTGTCCCAGTTGCTCCTCTTCCAGTCCAGCTCTCTGCTGTGGCCCAGGAAGGCAGTAGAGGATGGCCCAAGTGCTTGGGCCCTGCACCCGCATGGGAGACCAGGAGAAAGCACCTGGTTCCTGGCTTCAGATCGGCGCAGCACCGGTAGTAGCAGCCATTTGGGGGGTGAACCAACAGAAAAGGAGGACCTTTCTCTCTGTCTCTCTGTCTCTCACTGTGTAACTCTGCCTGTCAAAAAAAAAAAAAAAAAAAAAAAAAGAATTCTAAGGAAAAAAAAGGTAAAACCATTTCTAGGGGAGGGAGCTGCAGTATGGAGGTTGAAGCCATCATCTGCAGTGCTAGTATCCCGTATAGGTGCTGGTTCGAGTCCTGGCTGCTCCACTTCTGATTCATCTCTCTGCTATGGCCTGGGAAAGCAGCAGAAGATGGTCCAAGTCGTTGGGCCCCTGCACCCATATGGGAGACATGGAAGAACTCCTGGCTCCTGATTGGCCCAGCTCCAGCCACTTCAGCCAACTGGGGAGTGAACCAGCGGATGCAAGACCTCTCTCTCCCTCTCGCTGCCTCTCCTTCTCTCTTTGTGTAACTCTGACTTTCAAGTAAACCAATAAATCTTTAAAAAAAAATCTCTAATGGTAATTTTAACAACACATTTGTCTCGGAAACTGATAAAAAAAAAAAACAAAATTAGCAAGGACTCACATGCACACATACATTCATGGACAGATACACACATATATTTATACACATGGACAGAGATAGAAATTGAAATAAAGCAAAAGAGAAAATATAACTAACTCATACATTTGGTGAAAGATAATAGAAAAGTTCTTTGTGCTTTTTTTTAACAACTCTTCTGTTTGAAATAGTATCAAAATAAAGAGTAAAGAAATCAAAACAGACACAGATAACGAAACCTTCACATCTAGAGTACACTGAAAATAAACAGGGTCATCATACAATGTGAGAAGTTAGCAGAACATGAGCGAGAATATCTAAACACAGAAGACAAAAGGAAATCAGAGCAGAGTAGAAATTACTGAAACAGAAAACAAAGACTCAATAAAACTAAAACATGGTTCTTTGAAAAACTAACAGAAAAATAACAACAAACTGCTAGTAAGACTGTTTAGGGAGAAATAAAGAGAAGTACAATTAAAAAATATTAAGAATGAAATGGAATGACTAAAGATAGAAAAGAGAGTTTGGATTTTAAGGGAACAACTTGAACAACTTTACAGAACACATTGTAAAATATACATCTAAAAGGAACTTTTGAAACTATTATGTGCCAAAATTGATTCAGAACCAATCGACTATCCAAATGAACCAAAAAGCATTAAACACACATGAAATAGTATACAAAATTCTCCCCTCCCCTGAAAAAAGACAAAATGTTCAATAGTTATTCAACTGATTCAACAAAAGTTACTACACCTTCAAGAACAGACAATCTTTACCCTCTACAATTATCTCAAAACAACATAAGAGGGAAGGCTGCCCTATTATTTTATGAGTACAATCTTGCTACTGATGTCATTAAATAACACAACAGAAAATCAATTTAACAATGTATTTTAAAGGAATTATATACTAGAATCAAGTAATTTATGCTAGAAAATGTGGCTGACTTCACAACAGAAAATCAATTCATGTAATTGTTCACACAGGTAATGAAAAAAATCATCTTACTAGATGGAAGGAAAAAAAAAACTTACAGTAAAGTTTAATCCCCACTTGTAAGTTCTTAGCAAACTGGAAACAGAAAAAAGTATCATTATCCTGACAAAGGCTATAGCAAACATAATATTTGATGAAAGTCAGAAACATGAAGATACCTTCTTTGACCCATATTATGCAACACTGTTCTGGAGACCTCAGCGCTTAAGACAGATAATAATGATGAAAAAGAGGAATAAGGGGAAAGAAACTCTGGAGCAAAATCAGCCACAAAATCTGACATTTGTAGAAGATATGACTGCATAAAAACTATCCTAGAAAAATCTACAAAGCATGGGAATGAGAACAAATTGGAATGTATGTGCTGGATAGAAGGCCAACATAAAACAACTAGCAATAGCCAATTAGAAAAAAAAGGCTACCATTTACAATGACAGCAAGAAATATAAAGAGCCTAATAATAAGCCTAAGAAAAGACATAAATATTTAGGGAAACATTATAGAATGTTACAGAAGAGAATAACTAAAGCAAAGTTGGCAAGACAATCATTGATATGGATGAGTCAAAATTTTAAAGATGTCAACCACCTCTAATCTAAAAAGCACAATTTCTAAAAAACTGTCATTTCACAAAACAGTGAAGAGTGATCCTAAAATTTTTATGAAAGAATATATGGTAGGAATAGATATGGTGTAAAGCACTATTAGAAGGAGGTAAACAGTACAACCACTGACAACAGGAAGCTGACATTTAGTAAAGCTGAAGATGAGCAAATCCCACGACTCAGGTTTTCTATTTCTAAGTATATTTCCCTGGAGTAGCCCTTTTTTTAGACTGATGGAGTTCTTGAACCACAGATTGGAAAACTAACCCAGTAGGTTCTCATCAACAATTTTTACAATATAATAGAGTAAAACTATCAAAGCACACATCAGAAAATGAGGCTAAGTATCATTTAATAAAACTATATATATATGTATGCATATTGACATATTATATAAAATAATTCATATTGTGAAGTTTTAGAGGGACTGTTCAGGAAATATGTTCCCACACAAATACAAGGATATTTGTCGCTCCCCCATTCACGGAGGAACGACACAGGACCCTGCGCTGTTCTTTTGTCTGCTCGGCCCTTCCCGGGTTTGCTGCTGGTCCTTCCCGGGTTGGCTGCCGACCCCTCCACCTCCGTGGAGGGGCGGCTCCCCTTGCCACTTTCCCCGCTTCCGCAGAGGAGTGGCACACCGCCGGCCGGCTCTCTTGGGGGCTGCTCAGGTGTTCCTTCAGATAGATGTTCCCTGGTGCATGTTGTCTCTCTCCTCCTTTATAGTCCTCTTCCACCAATCCCAACTCTGCTGCCCACACGCTGAGCACGCTGCTCTCCTCCAATCAGGAGCAGGATCAGCTCCTGTAGCTTATCAGTCAAATTGGCGAGAGGCAGCTGTGTAGAAGTTGTTTACTCCTCCCCAGCGCCATATTGTGGGAGAGCAGATGCATAGAATAAGTCTTAATTCCAGTAACAGTCTAGTCCGAGTTGCTCCCCACAGATATTCATTGTACAAGAGTTTATAATAACAAAAATTTGGAAAAAATCTTAATTTTCTCAGACAATGGGTAAACTGGGGTATATGCATATGGAATATTATATAGCTATTAAAATGAATGAACTAGAATAAATGTATCACCATGTATAAATGTTAAAAACATGATGCCAAACCGAAAAAAACACTTGAGTTGAAGGATTCATTTGATTCACTGTCATTTTTGTAAAGTGAGAGAACACAAAATTATTATGCAGCCCATATATCATGTAATACTCCTGTCAGGAATGATACATATTTGTTACTTGATGAGGCAGAGAAATAAAAAGGGACTTCAACCACATCTGGAATCTTTTTGTTTTTCAAAATCTTTAAGACCAACCTGTGGCAATGACTTATCCCCATCAGCATGCATCTTTAATTTCATCAACGCAACCTTTGCAGCTGTTTCACTATTTTTTGCACCTTTCCGTCGTTTACTTGCTGTCTCTCTTGTCTTGGAATCTAAGATATAAGTGTAAACATGTAACAGCCTTTATATTACTTCTTCCAGGGTTTTATTATAAAGCATTTATTAATTACAGCCTTTAAATAAAAACAAATTACACACAACAGAGACATACAGAGACCACTCTACCAGTATTGTATTTACAAAATCAATGGAAAAATTTCATTGAAGTTACCTAAGAAATCTCCATATCAAAAAATTCACTATTTTAGCCTTTCCAACTTAAGCCTACTTGATCTAAAGTGACCACTAATGTTTCTACAGAGAGTGTTAAGATTCTCAAGACTGGGGCTGGCGCTGTGCCGTAGCAGGTAAAGCCACTGCCTTCAGTGCCGGCATCCCATATTGGCGCTGGTTCAAGGTCCGGCTGCTCCACTTCCAATCCAGCTTTCTGCTATGGCCTGGTATAGCAGTAGAAGATGGCCCAAGTCCTTGGGCCCCTGTACCCATGTGGGAAGACCCGGAGGAAGCTCATGGCTCCTGGCTTCAGATCAGCTCAGCTCCGGCCATTGTAACTACTAGGGAGTAAACCAGCGGATGGAAGACCTCTCAGCTCTCTTTTTCTCTCTCTCTCTCTCTCTCTGCCTCTCCTTCTGTCTCTGTGTAACTCTGACTTCCAAATAAATAAATAAATCTTTTAAAAAATGATTAGCAAGACTTTAATTTGTAGTAAATTTTGCTGAGCCAACACACCAGCAGAGACTGATCTAAGTCACAGACAGATTTCTTCCTGGTATCTTGAACCACCTGTATTCACAGGACAGCAGACTCAGATTGGAATTTAGTCTTCACAGAGAGCAATCAATTATGTCAACCTTAGGAATACTATATCTAGCCACGTAGTTTATTGGTTGATTTAAGTACCCCAGTAAAATGCACCATCTGGGTGAGATTCTTTCAAGCAATTTCCAAATTTTCACTGATAGTTTGAGAAATATTTTTAAAAATTTTATTCATTTGAAAGGCAGAATTACAGATAGGAGAAGACACAGACAGAGATCTTCTATCTGCTGGTTCACTCCCCAAATGGTCACCATGGTTGGGTCTTGGCCAGGCCAAAGTCAAAAGTCCAGACTCGATCTAGGTCTCCCTGGGTAGGAGGGACCACAAGTACTTGGGTTATCTTCTGTTGTTTTTCCAGGTACCTTAGCACAAGCTGGATGGGAAGTGGAGCAGCCATGTCTCAAACCTGCACTCACATGGGATGATGGCATTGCAGACAGTAGCTTAGCCTGCTGCACCACAATGCCAGCCCCAAGAAATACTTTCACAAGAATGCCATCAAAATGCAGATTATTATTATTGACAATGTTAATGATACCTTCCATAACTGTTAAAGAGACCAAAGGAGCAGGGGCTCTGGAATTAACAGGGTATACAATGACAAGGAAAACAGCAAAACCAGCTTTCTAGATACTTACCGATAATGTCTTTAACAAGTTTCTGAGTGGCAGCCATGCGAGGCTTTGGTATTTCTAGTTTTTCACACTCATGATCTGACTGATGACGGTGCCTATGAGCAAGAGGAGAGTGATACTGGTATGGGTATCTGTATATGACTTAAGTAGATATACAAAACTCAAATGCTCTAAGTGATCACCTTAGGCAAAAATTCTTCTCACAATAAGGACATAAAACTGCCACAAGCTCTCTTTCAGTACAGTCCTTGAACGAGCATGGGAAAGATTTGTGTGTATCTGTCTTCAGTCTGTCATTGGTTACGGTGATCTAAAAATATAAAATGGGAAAAATGCCATTATATTTTATATGTAAAGCAAATACAAAAATCTTAGGTAGCTTTCACATCATTTTTCTTAAACCCATTAGGGCAAGTTACACACCTTCATATAAAAATCATAATGAATACACAAACAATGATTACTCTGCTGTCAATATTTTCATAATTTTTTACTGTGGTCTATTTATCTGCTAAATTAAAATGACCATGTAGTTACTCTCTGTAATTTTAAGCTACTACATAACAGTCCCACACAAACATGCTCCATAATAACGTGCTCAGGTAATCATCTCATCGATCTTCAAATAACAAGTTACACCTACTTTCTATACTAGCTTGAGTGCATTAAATGCTTTTGGAATAAAACATTCAACAATTATATATCTCTCCATGAGACAAAGGATTAAAAACAGTTTTCAAAATCATATACAGCCTCTTTACATAACCAATTTAGTATGTCAAACTTTCACCTATGGTAACTAACTAGTTTAAAATCTAATCAAATTCTAAATGAAAATACATGAATACAAATATGTTGTATCAGATTGGGAGCACTATGAACATACCTCCAGACAGCCATGAGATTCCTTGCTTCTGTGTTCAAGGCTTAAATAATTTAAAAAAGGAAAGTAGTATCTGTTTAAATTCAATCAAAAACATACTTAAAGATAACCTTAGATATTTTAATATTTAGTAACCTTGAATTACTTTACATTTATCAATAACATCGCATATGAGAATAAACTGAAATGCCTAATAAAGATGGAACTGTAATCTTAAAGCTTTCAAAATACAAATGTGAAGTTCAATATGAGTATAAACAAGTCATTACTCTAAATTAGCTTTACTTTTGTTTATAAATCTTTGCAGTACTTTTAGTTCTTAAAGACCACTGGCAGTAAAATGTCAAAGGAATGCTCTAATTCTGAATGATTTTTAAAATATGTATTATATTTATTTACTTTCAGCAAACTTTTTTGAATTATGACCCGAAAAGGATTCAGTCTTTCAGTGCTGTACTTAGCAAATTAAATGCTTGACAGCTTGAAGTTTAATTGTAAGGAATCTTTGGTTAGTTCATTTATTTAATTTTGCATATGATGTGTTAAAATAACATCTGACACCCATTTCAAGGGATTTACACGTTGGGTTATTTTCATTTTATTAATTAAAATTAAGAGTTATACAGCTGGAGTTTTAAAACCACACTCTTTACATTGTGGTCATTATTTTCTCCTTTAATTAAAAGATAAAACTTCTACATATAATTCACATTCATAACCCCATTCATAACCCCATTTCTGGAAGTTCAAAGATTAGGCATATACATTTGTAAATAATCAGAGCCTATGACTTGTCTGTTTCTTTTTTTCTCAAGTGACTACTGTATTAAATATCAAATATCAATGGCTAAAAGTAACAACTCTTTAATATCTTTTACTTCTCAGAAATAAACACCACATTCCAAAATTATTCCCAAATTCTCCATAAAAACTTAACTTACCAAAATATTCCTGAACAGCCATCACATACAAATGGAAGAAAATCTAAAATTGAGGGAAAATGTTATATGTATGGGTCAATATCTGATTTTGTTTTTGTTTTCTTAAGCAAAAGAATCTTTTTATTCCTAAATTTTTAAGTTTTTTTTTTTTAAGATTTGTTTATTGATCTGAAAGCAGACTTACAGAGAGACAGAGAGATCTTCCATCCACTGATTCACTCTCCAAATGACCATAATGACCTGGGCTGGGCCAGGCCAAAGCCACGAGACAGGAGCTTCTTCCAGATCCCCCACATGGATGCAGGGGCCAAAGCACTTGGGCCATCCTCAGTTTCCTTTCCATGTTATTAGCAGGGAGCTGGATCAGAAGTGGAGCAGCAAGGACTCACCCTCTACACCACAATACTGGCCCCCATGATTAATTTTTTGGTGTAGTAAGTTACTACATGAGGCCAGTGCCGCGGCTCACTAGGCTAATCCTCCGCCTTGCGGCGCCGGCACACGGGGTTCTAGTCCCGGTCGGGGCGCCGGATTCTGTCCCGGTTGCCCCTCTTCCAGGCCAGCTCTCTGCTGTGGCCAGGGAGTGCAGTGGAGGATGGCCTGAGTCCTTGGGCCCTGCACCCCATGGGAGACCTGGATAAGTACCTGGCTCCTGCCATCGGATCAGTGCGGTGCGCCGGCCGCAGCACGCCGGCCGCGGCAGCCATTGGAGGGTGAACCAACGGCAAAGGAAGACCTTTCTCTCCCTTTCTCTCTCACTGTCCACTCTGCCTGTCAAAAAAAAAAAAAAAAAAAAAAAAAAAAAAGTTACTACGTGACCACAGGTAAACAAAGATATCATAACCTCAGTAACCCTGCAGGAAAGTAACTGGATTAACAGGCGATGTTACTTACAGTAGCTTTGTCCAATCAAAAGAAGCAAAGCTCTGAGTTTTATTTATTTATTTTTTGCTTTGTTTTCTTTTGATTCTCAGATTTGTTGGGTATTATTTTCGAGGACTATATACTGCAAAAATTCTGCATTTAGAGTAAAAAAAAAAACAAAACCCTAGGTTTAAAGTCTGATTCCAGGGGAATGGTGTCATGGCACAGTGGGTTAAGCCACACAGCCTGATGCCAGTATCCCACATGAGCAATGGTTTGAATCCTGGCACTGCAGCCTTTTGGGAAGTGAACAAGTGGATGGACGACCTCTCTCCCTCTTTCTGTTTTTCTATTCCTCTCTGTAACTCTAGCTTTCAAATAAATAAATAAATAAATACATCTTTCTAAAAAAATTCATGGTTCCACTGCTTACTGACCTAGCAAAGCTAGACAAGTTACTTCACAGTAAAGCTTGGGCTATTTGCATTCGATACAGTATGTAGTGTTTGTGTGGGTCTCTCTCTCTATATACACACATGTGCACATACACACAAAAATGCTTTAGTATGATTAGGTCATATAAATAGATGCATATAGACAGGTAGATAGATAAAAGACATACACATATAGTGTCTCTCTCCATAAGCAGGTGTGTACGCAAATGTGTTCATGTCTAAATTCGAATCTAGGCTGCATGCCACTTTTACCTAACAGGGTAATTGTAAAAACCAAATAAAATTTTTGTCAAAATCATAATAACATAGTAACTAAAATTAACAACAATTAACAACTTTCGAGTATGCTCAACTCAGAATATTGTAGTAATGAGGTGACGATGCCTTCAGAGATTCCAGAAATTCAATAAAGGACACTTCAAAATTAATTGCTGAGTTCTTTCCTGGTTGTTGAGGACCAATGAATTTAGAATCAAGTAAATAAGTAATAACTAAGTCAGGAATTGAACTTTTAGAAAGTATATAAAATATCCATTCTCAGATGTGGCAAATAACTGCTAATCACTAGATAATATCAATCACTCTCTAAATTATACTAAGGATATCTCATATTTAATTAAGTTTCCTAACCAAGTGAGAATGGACATATCAAATCACACTTTTACAGGTGAAAACCAGGCTCAGCCCCTCTTTACAAAGGCTACAAAGAGCTCATTCCATAAGGTATCTTAACTCAAAATAGGAAGAAGAGATCTTATGGTAACTGAAAGGGACCTCTGGATAACTATACTGTGGAAAAACAGGGCCCAAATCGTTCTTTTCACATCTGAGAAGTGGGCTTGACAAACTCTGTCACTTCTGTTTCATATCAAGAAATTATGGACAATATTTGTCAACAGGAGAAATTAACTGAAACATGTAATACACTTACTGAAAAGTTTTATCCTTTTCAACATGGAAAAATTGTATATGATGGCTACTTTGAGGCTTTTGGTAAACAAGTATGTATCAGATACAAATCAGGACGACCCAGAGTAAAGAGTTAAATTAATTTTCTGGTACATGAACAGGTTGTGACCTGCTGAGTGGCAGGTGATTACAGCCAGTGGTGAAAAATACACATATAAGTAATAAGAAGCTAGCAGGAATTGTGCACAGCCAAGTTACCACTAATAAATTATAGCCCTGGTACTGAATCTGAGCTAAACCCCAGAGTCCTTGTCAACACAGTGATGCAGGTACCAATGACGAAGAAGCAGTGGAAAATGCAACCTATTTTCTACCCTATGTGCCAAATATGATGGCACAGGCTTGGGAGTCAAACCCGGGATCAGACTGAGCAGCCTCTCATGCTTCCTGAACTTGCCTCTTCTGGTGAATGAGCCCCTGAAGCCCGTGTGACACTACCACAGGCTGTGCATATCTCAAGGTCTCTCAGGTCCACGAGGACAGATCATCATCGTATTAGGAAGCTCTCTAACATGCAGCCTGTCAGCCTGAAAGCTCTTCTCTGCAGAAGGCCAAACAAGTGAGTTCAAGCAATGATCATCAGAATCAAAGCAGGACCAGTCTGGGAGCGCAGACGGAGCATCTGATGGAATCTCTGAGAGCCAGGCACCTTTGAGAAAGGCCAAGGGCCTTCTCACAGATGCTCCCCTCCAAAACCGATCCCGTCTAACTCCTTCGTCCAGCGGATCCTCTACGGGTAAGCGGCCGGCCCAAGGCTGCAGTGGCAAGGCCGGAGGGGCGCGGGAGTCTGCGACTCCCAGAGCTAGGCGTCCCCGCTCGCCGAGCTCACTGGAAAGAAGTGGGCGACACCGGACCCCACAGAGTGCCCCGTGGCCTTCTTGGGCAAGGCGCACTCGCAAACCTAGGTGAGCACGGCAAAGGGATGTCTTCGGGAACTGCATGGCTCCCTTTCAAGTCAATTCCAAGCGCTCAGGGGCCACAGGAACAGCACTGCACAGCTCACGGCAGACCCACGAAGGACGCGCCCGCCCCGCTCCTCAACTCCCACTCGGCCCTGAGGCCTCCCTCCCCGCCGCCTCCATGGGTGACGCCAGGGCAGGGCCCGGGTCGGCCGCAGTCACCTCGCTGCCGGCAGTGCTCGACCTGACAGTGCTGCCCGATGTCCAGCTCCGCCATCTCCCCAGGGCCGCGAGGGGTCCAACCGACCGGGAGGGGCGGGGCAATGCCGCGCGCGTAGCGCCTGCCGGGAGCGCGCCGGCGCAGGGGCGGAGCCTGAAGCCGGGGGGCGTGGCGGGAGCCGGAAGCTGGTAGTTTGCCCGTGAGGTAGGGAGCGTATGAGCCCGGGCCGACAGAACTGGGAGTTGGTTTGTTTTTCTCTGAGCGGAAGTCAATCTCTCAATTCTTAAGGAAACACCCAGTCGCCCTTCTGGCTGATTACGTGCTGCGGTGCCCTGTGTGTGGACACTGGAATCGAGCACGGCTTCACGTGATTGCCTTGTTTTTTTCCTTCAATTACTCTAACCTTAAGGAACCAGTACAGTGCGTGCCACAAAGTATTGCAAGAATCAAATGAAAGACCTTAGTTCTTAAGTTTAAGACCTTAGTTCTTAAACTCCTGCTGCAGCCTACAATGATTCACCTCATTACACGTTGGAAGATACGTGATTATATGAATAGTTGGACATAAATGCGGAGGAGTCGTTAGGCTTGGTAAAAAGTAAAAATCTTCCGCCTTTTCTTCTCATTTGAAAAAAACAGTAGTCGGGGGAAAAACGTCAGGCTCTTGAGATCTCCAGAGTGTATGCTGAGCCGCAAACACTTTGTCAGTTTGGAGGGCGCGGACTCATTTACAACTACGTGGGTGAAGTTATGGGGATTCCACCGCCTTGTCAGGGAATATCATGGGGTTGATGAACCGCCCCAAAGGTAGTGAGGAAGCAGAGTCCCAGTGGATGCCATTCCACTGAGTGACACCAGACACCACGCAGACAGGGTGAGTGGCAATCAAGTATACTTAAAACAGGAGCTGGAAAAGCATCCAAAGCCTCCTATTTATTCATTGAGGAAGGGGGAAGGGTGGAACTGGGAAACAGGAATCATTACTTCAGTATTTGCTCAATCTGTTTAAGATGTCCATGTCAGAAATGTTAATAGTGGAAGCCAGAACTAAACTCTTAAGAACTCAACATTTCTGGGTTATTCTTGACTCTAAGGATCAATGACCTGCCTGGATTTTGCATGCTTATATTAGCTGATCACATTAATCAATAGCAGGTTTCCTAGAATTTTACTGCTTTGAATGCCCTAGATTGGTGGCAAATATTTTTCTTTGGTATATTTATCAATTTATATCCTCATAGAGGTGAAATTCTCCTCGCTTCAATGTTAAAGACACTCAGACCGATTTTCTCAACCCAGAGAACTTTCTACAAAACAGACAGTCTCTCTTTTCAACTACATTAAGTCCAAAATGAAATGTTGTCTTACCATATCATCCCCACTCTAACAAAGGCAATCCACCTTAGTAGAAACACTGGATTCCTTTGCCACTTCCCCTTAGTTTTCTCATGGAAGTATCCAACAAACACTAACAATTCTGCCTCAGAAATGTCTCTTAAATTTGTTCCTTACAGTTCCTCCAGTTACCACCCTTCCCTAACCCCTGCCACCAAACTCCCATACAAAATATCTTCCAATGATTCTCCATTATTCACAAGATTCCTTAGCTTGTCCAGTAACACTTTTCACAATCTGGCCGTCATACTCCACAGTCTCAGCAACAACCATTTCCCCACAGTCTCCTTACTCTCCAGTCACTTCCTAAATATACCTTCTGACCCTTTACTATCTCCATGCTTTTGATTATGCCTTTCCTTCCCCCTGGAATGTTCTATATACCTCGATTTCCCAAGCTTTTTAAAAGTAAGAATCAGGTGGAGTGCTACCCAAACCCCTCCCTGGGTCTGATTTAGAAGGGAAATTATATTTTAACAAGTACTCCACCTTCATTCTTATTTTCAGGTAAGTTTAGGAAACATTGTTCTCTCTCACGGTATCTTTTTTTTTTTTTTTTTTTTTTGACAGAGCGCGCTGATCCGATGGCAGGAGCCAGGTGCTTCTCCTGGTCTCCCATGGGGTACAGGGCCCAAGCACTTGGGCCATCCTCCACTGCACTCCCTGGCCACAGCAGAGAGCTGGCCTGGAAGAGGAGCAACCGGGACAGAATCCGACGCCCCGACCGGGACCAGAACCTGGTGTGCCGGCGCCGCAAGGCAGAGGATTAGCCTAGTGAGCCGCGGCGCTGGCCTCTCACTGTATCTTAGGGATGTGATTCTGTTATCCCTTCATCTGGGAAGTTCCTCTGAAAGCATGGGCAAAATGTGCCATCACATCTGTTCTAATAGCATGTGCCATATACTTTCACATACTTTTCTTACTAGCACTAACCAGGTCTTTTTTTTTTAATATTTTATTTATTTATTTGAGAGGTAGAGTTACAGACAGTGAGAGGGAGAGATAGAGAGAAAGGTCTTCCTTCCGTTGATTCACTCCCCAGATGTCTGCAACGGCCGGAACTGTGGCGATCCGAAGCCAGGAGCCAGGTGCTTCTTCCCGGTCTCCCATGGGGGTGCAGGGGCCCAAGCACTTGGGCCAACTTTGACTGCTTTCCTAGGCTATAGCAGAGAGCTGGATTGGAAGAGGGGCAGCCAGGACCAGAACCAGCACCGATATGGGATGCCGCTGCTGCAGGCAGAGGATTAACCTACTGTGCCACAGTGCCGGCCCCTGACCAGGTCTTGTTTTAATTTACCTGCTCCATCCCCTCCAGATACTTCAATGGCTTCTGTTAGCTAGAAAATAAAGCTGCACTCAAGTCAATTCAGCAGGTTTTTTTGAGCATCTACACATCAGACACTATGCAGTGTCTTAGAGAACTGAGTAAGATACGGTCCTTTGCCTCAGTGAGCTCACACCGTCTAAAAAGTAATGGCTCTGTTTGACATTTTAAGTCTTTCAAATCTTGGTACAGCCTTTCTCTCACTGTCTTTTTTTTTCTTTTTTTATTTATTTAGTAAATATAAATTTCCAAAGTACAGTTTATGGATTACAATGGCTTCCCCCTGCATAATTTCCCTCCCACTGGCACCCCTCCCATCTCCTGCTCCCTCTCCCATTCCATTGACATCAAGATTCATTTTCAATTATCTTTATATACAGAAGATCGATTTAGTATATATTAAGTAAAGATTTCATCAGTTTGCACCCACACAGAAACACAAAGTGTAAAATACTGTTTCAGTACTAGTTATAGCATTACTTCACATTGGACAACACACTAAGGACAGATCCCATATGAGAAGTAAGTACACAGTGACTCCTGTTGTTGACTTAAAAAATTGACGCTCTTGTTTATGGCATCAGTAATCTCCCTAGGCTCTAGTCATGAGTTGCCAAGGCAATGGAAGCCTTTTGAGTTCACCGACTTCGATCTTATTCCAACAGGGTCATAGTCAAAGTGGAAGTTCTCTCTCCCTTCAGAGAAAGGTACCTCCTTCTTTGATGGCCCCGCTCTTTCCACTGGGATCTTACTCACAGAGATCTTTCATTTAGTTGTGTGTTTTTTTTTTTTCCAGGGTGTCTTGGCTTTCCATGCCTAAAATACTCTCATGGGCTCTTCAGCCAGATCCGCATGCCTTAAGGGCTGATTCTGAGGCCAGAGTGCTGTTTAGGACATCTGCCATTCTTTGAGTCTGCTGTGTATCCCACTTCCCATGTTGGATCGTTCTCTCACTGTCTTTTGATACAGACTTCTGGTTGCTATCCCTAAAGGCCTCTTCCTATTTTGTGCTCCCCCATAACCCCAGGTCCTTTGCACATGTTATATCTTCTACCTGCAATGCTCTTCCCTCCCCCTTTTAACTTAGTTCATTTCTGCTTTTCCCCTACCTGTCACCTCAAGTCCAAGGGTACTTCAAAATATCCATGGAAAGTGGAATTAGAAGATAATTTTATTTTGGTGTAAAATAATTTTCAATTCATACATATATTTTCCATGACCATTTTGAAGACCCCTTTAACCCTTCCCTAAGGGAGCCACTCCTTTTGGACTCCTATTATGTTTTTTATCTGTACCTCTCTATTAAACAATTATTTCCAAATTTATTATAATCATTCTTATTCACATCTTCTCCCTTATAGGCTAGAACTGTGCTGATGGTTGAGCTGATATTTTATTTACTATTGTAATTCTTTAAATCTACCATGATGCCATTAAGCTTCATAGTAATATTTAGTATAAATTCGTGAAATAATTAACTGAAATTTAGACTTCTGCTTCTTACTTGACAAAGATGGAGTAATTTTCCCCAAGTTTTAGAATGGAAAAGTGACCACAGTCTAACCACCTGAAAGGGTAATGTCCTATACTCCTATTCTGGAGGGAATATGAACACAGGAGAGACAAACAGGAATGCTCTTGGCAGCATTATTTGTCATAGCTCAAACTGAAAATAAGCCAAATGCTTACCAGTAGTAGAAAATATAAATACATCATGGGACAGTCAAATGGTATCCTATTTTACCACAATGAAAATGAATTAACTACAAATGCACACAGGAACATTGATGAGAATTAAAAATACAGTAGTATGTGAGGGAAAAAAACTCCAAAACAATGCCTACTCTTTCGTTCTATGTTTATGAAGTTCAAAAAAGGCATTACTAAATTATATCATTTAGGGTACATAGTGATGTATGTGTAAAGAAAAATGAAGACAACAGTTACTATGAATTCAGAAGAGGGAATACCTGTGAGGGTGATGAAGGGGGTTTTGATCAGGAAGCGATAAATGGGGGGAAGGAGCTCTGTGATGTTGAAAATGCCCTATTTTGTTGCCTGAGTTGTGGTTCCATGTATGTTCACTATATAAATTTTTGGTCTCCTGTCTTGATATGTTTATGTACTTTCCTGTAGACTTTTTGTGTTTTGCAACAAAAGTATTTCTTTAATATGCTAGGCAGTAGGAAATTATTTCACTTAAAGGTTTGGCACACTTAGGTAAGGCAGTAAGGAATTATATGTGATTTCACTTAATGCTATAAAGATGTTAAAAACTCACTCATGACATATATTTGAAGATTAATATACTGTTTTGTTTTCTAGTTGTTTTTTTGTTTTCTAGAATACCTGATTTGAATTTTTAAAGAAAGAGTAAAATGCCTAATGTCATATATTTGAAAAGAATGCAGTATCATTTTATTTTTAAATCCTACATTATATAGACACTATTATTTACTACATATTTTAAATCCCTCTTTATTAAATTTTTTGCTAAATACAGTATTAATAGATGTGGGTAAAATAGAAAACGTGCTATGGGAGTTTATAGTTTCTTAATGTAAACTTTTGTAATTTGCTACAAGCTAGCAGAGTGACAGTTTAATTATTTTCAGCAAATATTCACTTCCTTTCCTTCACATTGAGAGCAAGGTGTACTTTACAACTTCATAGCTGTTGACCATGGCCATGAGACTTGTGTTGGCCTGTGGAATGCTGGCAGATTGGGTACAGGCACAAGCCTGCATCACAGCCTTACAGGTAGGTGCTCCTCTGCATGTGTTCTACGGCACTATCTGAACGCGGGCCAAGTAGCTGCTGCCTTTCAATCTGGACCCCAATATGAACACACGTGGAGCAGACCCAAACCCAGTCCTGAACCTGGAGAGAAGCTCAGATGATCTGTTGCCTGAAGAAGAACTACCGAGTCAAGGTATCTCTTTTAGTCCAACCAAATTCAATAGGGCTGCAGGTTTCTGAATTTCATACGAATGCATGGTATTGTAACTCCCAGAGTTTTAGAGAGCATCATATATCAATAGCTGACTAGTATACAGGCAATAAATAAATAAATGCAGTATATAGACAATAAATAAAAAGTGAGATATCCCATAATTCATATAATAAAATCATTTCTCCTCTGTGAATATCAGTCTATCTTGCATACCATGTTCAAAAGTAAATCTTGAACATTGCAAATTTAAGCTTTAATAATAACAGCCTGCAACTAATCAATCACTTACTGTGTACCAGGCACTGAAATGAAAGATCTCATTTAATCTTCACCACCACCCTTTAAAGCTAGAAACTATTATCTCCATTTTATAGAATTGTGTACAAAAATGACTCAACCTCTGCCTTCTCTCCAGCATCTGAAACTACCCTCTTCCTTCATGTCTTCACTGATGTCTTAATTATTTATACTTTCATTTATTCTGCCCAACATATGTTCTAGTCCCTTATTCTAGAATCTTTCTCCTGTCTCTAGATTTGCATGGTTATCATCACCTCAACTTTCATCTCTCAAAAAAGGCTTCTAGGATGGTAGGCATTCGGCACAGCTGCCAAGATATAGCCTGAGATGTCTGCATCCATATGGGAGTGCCTGGGTTCAGGTTCCACTCCAGATTCCAATTTCCTGCTAGTGTACACCCTGGAAGGCAACAGGTGATGGCTTAAGTGGTTGGGTCCCTGCTACCTGTGAGGAAGAACTGGATTGAGTTCCTGACTCCCAGATTTGGCCTGGCCCAACCCTAGCTGTTGCAGGCATTTGGTGAGTGAACTAGTTTATTACAGCTATCCCTAGCGTTCTCTTTTCCTTTTCAAATAAATAAATGCAATTTTTTAAAGGCCCGTCCAACCTGTTCCTTTTGATAAGGTCTGTTGATAATGTACTGGTTTCTTATTGTTCTTTGGGAATTTAGTCCAAATGTAGTGGCTTAAAACAAATATGTTATCCTACAGTTCTGGCAGCAAGAAGTCTCACAATCGATCTATTGAAAGAGCTGTGTTCCTTCAGCAGGCATGAAGGGAAGAGCCAGTTTCTTATTTTTTTCCAGCTGCTCTCCTTGCTCATGACCCTTTCCTTCATCTTCAAGGTCAGCAGAGTGACATCCTTCAATCTCTCTCTCTTCTTCCTCAACCCCCTCTCATCCCTCTTTCTGCCACATCTCCTCTGGCTCTAGCTTTTTGATTTTCTCTTTTATGGACCTACTGGGATATATCAGATATTCTCTGCATCTCATAAGTATTAACTACACTGAACAGTCCTTTTGCCACATAAAGTAACATAGTCCCAGGTATCAGGGATTAAGAGTATAGAATCTTGGGAACCATTCTTTAAAAAAGATTTATTTGAAAGGCAGAGTTATAGAGAGGCAGAGGCAGAGAGAGAAAGTCTTCCATCCACTGGTTCACTCCCCAAATGGCTGCAATGGCCTCCATGAGCCTCCGCTGGGCCCCTGACACAGGTGCAGGGGCCCAAGGACTTGGGCCATCTTCTACTCCTTAACCAGGGCATAGCAGAGAGCTGGATCAGAAGTGAAGCAGCTGGGACTTGAACCAGTACCCACATGGGATTGCCGGCA
The DNA here is from genome assembly GCF_964237555.1 of Oryctolagus cuniculus. NCBI lineage: Eukaryota > Metazoa > Chordata > Mammalia > Lagomorpha > Leporidae > Oryctolagus > Oryctolagus cuniculus. The sequence continues at coordinate 107,186,559 of NC_091437.1, forward strand.
ATGCAACAGCGGCTTCACTGGCTATGCCACAGCCCCAGCCCCAGCAGCCATTTTTATTTTAAGATTTATTTATTTATTTGAAAGTCAGAGTTACAGGAGGTGGGGGGGGGGAGAGAGAGAGAGAGAGAATCTTCCATCTACTAGTTCAGTTCCCAGATGGCCACAGTGGCCAGTACTGGGCCAGCCCAAAGCCAGGAGCTAGGAGCTTCTTCCAGGTCTCCTATGAGGGTAGCAGGGGCCCAAGCACCAAGCACCTGGGCCATTCTCTGCTGCTTTTCGCAGGCCATTAGCTGGGAGCTGGTTGGGAAGTGGAACAGTCAGGACATGAACGGGTGCCCATACCTGATGCCAGCATCACAAGTGGTAGCTTTACTTGCTACACCACAATGCCAGCCCTAGGGTCATTGTTTTCAACTATTCTAAATTACATTCTTGAGTTTCTTACATTTTATGCATGTCTTCATAACATGTATCCATTTCCAAGTTTATTTATTTTTAAGTACTTCCTTCATTAGTGCTGGGTGTAATGTCTTTCCAAGGATTTTTCCTTTGCCTTAGTTATGAGGAGCCAGACATTTCATGAGAATCTTTGTGTCCTGGTCTCAGATTTCAAAAAAAAAATATTTACACTATATTTGAAAGGCATAGATATAGAATATGATATTCTATTCCCTGTTTCACTACCCAAATGCCTGCAATACTTCAAGCTGGCACAGGGCAAAGGCAGGAATTCAGAATTCAATCCAGGTCTCCCACACGGGTGACAGGGAGCCAAGTACATGAGCCATTATCTGTTGCCTCCAAGGGTACACAATAACAGGAAGCTAGATTGGAAGCAGAGGAGCTGGAAGTGGAACCAGGCACTCTTTTTTTTTTTAAATTTTTTATTTAGTAAATATAAATTTCCAAAGTACAGTTAATGGATTACAATGGCTTCCCCCCCATAATTTCCCTCCCACTCACACCCCTCCCATCTCCCACTCCCTCTCCCATTCCATTCACATCAAGATTCATTTCTCTCCTCCCTTCAGGGAAAGGTACCTCCTTCTTTGATGGCCCCATTCTTTCCACTGGGATCTCACTTGCAGAGATCTTCCATTTAGGTCTTCCTTTTTTTTTGCCAGAGTGTCTTGGCTTTCCATGCCTAAAATACTCTCATGGGCTCTTCAGCCAGATCCGCATGCCTTAAGGGCTGATTCTGAGGCCAGAGTGCTGTTTAGGACATCTGCCATTCTATGAGTTTACTGTGTATCCCACTTCCCATGATGGATCGTTCTCTCCCTTTTTGATTCTATCAGCTAGTATTAGCAGACATTAGACTTGTTTGTGTGATCCCTTTGACTCTTAGACCTATCAGTGTGATCAATTGTGAACTGAAATTGATCACTTGGACTAGTGAGATGGAATTGGTAAATGCCACCTTGATGGGATTGTATTGGGATCCCCTGGCATGATTCTAACTCCACCATTTGTGGCAAGTACGATTGAGCATGTCCCAAATTGTACATCTCCTCCCTCTCTTATTCCCACTCTTATATTGAACAGGGATCATTTTTCAGTTAAAATTTAAACACCTAAGAATAATTTGTGTTAATCACAGAGTTCAACCAATAGTACTAGAACAAAACAGAGAAAATACTAAAATGGATAAAGTATTACATTGTACATCAACAGTCAGGACAAGAGCTGATCAAGTCACTGTTTCTCACAGTGTCAATTTCACTTCAACAGGTTTCCCTTTTGCTGCTCAGTTAGTTGTCGCCGATCAGGGAGAACATATGATATTTGTCGTTTTGGGACTGGCTTAATTCACTCAGCATAATGTTTTCCAGATTCCTCCATCTTGTTGCAAATGACCGGATTTCGTTGTTTTTGACTGCTGTATAGTATTCTATAGAGTACATGTCCCATAATTTCTTTATCCAGTCTACTGTTGATGGGCATTTGGGTTGGGAACCAGACATTCTGATATGGGACACAAACATCCCAAGTGGTTACTTAGCCCCTCTGCCATATGCCCTCCCCTGGTCTCTGATATTTAATGGTTAGAAGTACAGGAGTCTCACCTGTATCATCCCAGTAATAACACAGATTCTTGTATGTAGGATGTGTTTCCAGATATTTTCATTTGTTGTGCCATACTTTGGGTATGTTACCATCAGTGTGTGTGTGTGTGTTTTTTTTTTTTTTTTTTTTTTTTTTTGACAGGCAGAGTTAGACAGAGAGAGAGAGAGACAGAGAGAAAGGTCTTCCTTTATCATTGGTTCACCCCCCAAATGGCCGCCACGGCCAGCGCACTGCGCTGATCCAAAGCCAGGAGCCAGGTCCTTCCTCCTGGTCTCCCATGCGGGTGCAGGACCCAAGGACCTGGGCTGTCCTCCACTGCCTTCCCGGGCCACAGCAGAGAGCTGGACTGGAAGAGGAGCAATTGGGACAGAACCGGTCGCCCCAACCGGGACTAGAACCTGGGGTGCCGACGCCGCAGGTGGAGGATTAGCCTAGTGAGCTGCTGCGCTGGGGAACCATCAATGTTGTATTTCTTCATTCACTCATTGAAAAATTTTGATAAAATGTCCACAATGTTCCAGGCTCTGTTCTAGGCACCAGAAACACACTGGTGAATAACAGAAGTTAAAATTCCTACTTTCACAGGAATATCCTAGCCAGTTGGAAAGTAAACAGAATAAAAAAACAAACCCAGTATGTGATACATGGCGGTAAGTACTGTGGGGGGAAAATAAAACTAGGATAGAGAATAGCAGTCCTAGAGAGTCAGGTGGTGAGAGGAGAGGGTTGCAATTTTAAATATGGTGTTGCGAAAAAGTGCTAAATACCTAAAGCAGGTTATGGAGTGAATCTCTCTGGGTGCAGGTTTCTAGGTAAAGGAGCAGCCTGTGCCAAGAGCCTTCCTGGTGTATTCCAGCCAAAGTGAGGAGCACAGTGTTATTAGAGCAGAGTGAACTGGAGTCAATAAGAGGCTGTATGGACAGGGAGCTACCTGTGAAATAAGAGTGGGGCTGGGTTTATCTCCTATAGGAACCAGAAAACCTTCCTGGCAGAGGAGTAGGATTAGGGAGAATTTGTGTGTTTCTCAATTGCATATGAGTCCCATGTGATATGCTCAGGTGAAACAAAGTACAAAAATCAACTTTGATTTGGTTGTGCAATAACTTCATCTCATTTTATATTCATTATGTGGATAATGTAGGAAACATTTTACAGTCAGCTCTTACCTTAGTTCTTTACCTTCTTTCTGATCAGGGATGGACAAAGGTATGAGAAACATGGATAAAGAGCTACACAAGCAAAACTCAGTCACAGGTACCATCTATCTTCATTGTGGATTAGGGCAATCCAAGTTGTATTTTTGAAAAATTACTATTTTTTCACAATGGCTACTTTTGTACTCATTATTGTGATTGAGTAGTATACACTGTGAAATATTGGCTCCAAAGAACAGGAAGAACTGCTGATGAAAAGAATGTGAACATGCCTGTTGAGCTGCTTAATAAATAACTATTTGATGATGATTCTGCAGTATGTTTAGAGGGTAATTCTTCTTATGTTGCTTTAGAGAGTTCATTTGGCATTTGAAAATGGATGCAATTTCAAGGGGTGACCAAAATGTATCAATTAGCCTGACATCTAGGTCTTCTTAACAGATCTATAAATTTCCAATTTCCTTCGCCATCTTAACCATGCTAAATCATCCTGAACAAGATCATTCTTTTCAACAACAGCCTCCTTATTAGCTCAGATCAATTGAGATTAGAAAATGAAAAATACACCAGATGCTGATAACTCTTTATGAAACCACATTTGTAGGGTGAGTACTGAATGAAGATTAATGTGTTATTTTCAGCTTCTAAATCATTGATTTAAAAATTTATTTTTCACATCTCATTGCTGTATTAAACACTAATATGTATTTAGATTGTGCACTTGCTTGCAAGTGTTATCTTTTCCCCATTGAATTTATGCATTAGTGGAATGGAATGATTTTTAATTTAAATGTATTTTGCTTTGTCTGCCACATATCTTTCTGAAAGTACTTCACATTAAATTGGGTAAATTGATTATTTTCTTCCACCGAATTATAAATTAAAGACTAAATTATTTGTTTGAATTTTTGACTGATTTAGTTTTTCTTTGAATAAAAAACAGGAGGCTTAGCACATTGTGTGAACCCTGAACTCTGCCTATGTTTAAAGGCAATATCAGCTGTTATCTCTTCTACCTCCAAGCCTCAGATGAACTGAGTGTTCTTGAAACTAATACTTTAGACTCAAGATTTTGAAAATATTGTTTAAAATTTTAAATATCTAATACTCTTTACTGTTTTTTCATATAGTACATCATTGTCTTAACTAATTGTAAGGAAGCTCCAAAATGCATGAATGGTTATCATTCTCCACTGATGAACTTCCACATCTAGAACTGTGTATGCCATATAGACTGCACTTAGAAAAAAAGGTGACTAAATGAATACATTAATGGATGAATGAATGAGTGACTTCTTATCCTGGAATACTAATTGCTCTTCTCTAAACCTAGGTAATTTCTATCCCTCATTCAATTTCCAGCTTAACAGTCCCTTTTTTAGGCTACTCCTCTCTGATCCCAACACAAGATCAGTTACCTTATTATTTGTTCTTATAGTCCTATGCTTCTCCACAGGATATTTTAGAACTTTAACTTATAAACTCCATTGTTTGTGAGATAATTTAATTTCTGCTTCTCCTCAAAGCTATAATCTCTGTTGGGATAAAATGTTTCTCTGTCTTGTTCTTAATCATATTTCCAACTCTAGCATAGTGGCTAGAACATGCATGAATGTCCAATAAATATCTGGTGAATGAAAACATGGATGGATGGATGGTTAATCAGCTCTTCATTATAACGTTCAGTACCTCTGTCCCGTTTGTCAATGCTCACCCAACTAAAAAGGGTAATTGTTGAACCATAAAAGAATATTCTATTGTACTGCATAAGTTCCTATTTAAAGTATCCCTTCAGGAATTCAATAAAGCTTGCAGGAGCTCTTAAAGTTAAGTCCTTCATCTAAGAGGTTAAAGTTAACCTCTTTGGGGGTCGGCACTGTGGTGCAGTGGGTTAAAGCCCTTGCCTGAAGTGCTAGCATCCCATATGGGCGCCGGTTCTAGTCCCGGCTGCCCCTCTTCCAATCCAGCTCTCTGCTATGGCCTGGGAAAGCAGTAGAAGATGGCCCAAGTCCTTGGGCCCTGGCACCCACGTGGGAGACCTGGAAGAAGCTCCTGGCTCCTGGCTTCTGAGCTCTGGCTGTTTCGGCCATCTGGGTAGTAAACCAGCAGATGGAGGTCCCCTCTCTCTCTCTCTCTCTCTCTCTCTCTCTCTGTCTCTACCTCTCTCTGTAACTCTGTCTTTCAAATAAATAAAATAAATATTAAAAAAAGTTAACCTCTTCTCCTTATGGTATTGAACAAATACTTAATAACTTCTCCTCTGGATCAAGTCACTTGGAAGGAAGGTCATGGAAATAGTGAAAAGATGACAGGTTTTAAGCCAGAAAGCTCTATTCTACTTTTACTGCCTGTTCCATCAAGTTATCAGTTGACCCTTGGGTCCTTCACCTGTCAAACAGAAATAGCAATCCTATTTTGGTGGGAAGTGTGTGAGAAGTCTTCAAAATGTCCATGGAAAATGCACATAATACCTTTTAAACATAAACATTTTTGTTTGTATTTATTATTTAAGAGGAAGAGAGAGAGACTGACAAAGATTAAGAGAGAGAGAGAGAGAGAAAAGCATTCCCATCTGCAAGTTCATTCCTCAAATGTCTGTATCAGCCAAGAAGCTGATATAGGCCAAAGCCTGGAGAAAGGAACTCAGCCCATTGCAAGTCTCTCACATGGAAGGAAGAGAACCAATTACTTGAGCCATCACCACAACCTCCCAAGGTCTGCATTGGTTGGGTCCTCCGATATAGGATATGGGCCTCTTAACCTGCAGCTTAACCTCTAGGTTACATGCCTGTCTCCACATTACCTCTTCCAATTCTATTTTCCGTGAACTTTTTAATGTGGTCTTTCATAGAGATTATTGATAATGTGTGTAGTGTGCCTGACACACAGTAGGTGCTCAAAAGAAGGCAGCTGTTACTACTATTACTAGATGGCAAGCTCCTAGTAGGCCCACTATACTTACATTTCTAGTACCTCATATAAAGAATATACCATAAAGGGTGGTTTAATTGTCCAGTAGTGGGAATCACAGTGGAAAATGTGCTACCTCTTAACCTTCAAGGGGCTTAACAATCTAATAAAAACTGTCCAAAACATGTTCATGAAATATGTGGATATTAAGGAAATACAATTTTTATTTCAATTTATAATATATACAAAATTAGAGAAAAATATGTGTTATAGACCATAAGCGCTTTGGATAGCCAGGCAAGAAATGATAGGAAATAGCTAGGTACAATTGCCAGGAAATGATAAATTCCTATGTCTAGGTGTGTAAGGGGTAAGCATGTAAGCATGTAAATGTTTAATTTCCTTGGCAAAATTTGATGCTGGTTATACTAATGTTGGCTAAATGAATGAATTTTGCTGTTTCTTTGTTAGTATGATGGCAGACAAAATTGGGTTATTCATCTTAGGTATAAAGGTGAATTTGTCATAGAATGGGTGCTTCTCCCTCCTTCAACTGTGTTTAGCTAATGATCACAAATATGTTAAGTTCCAATGATGTTGTATAATGTTGCTCAAATAGGAGGTATTATGTGGGGTACACCCTAGTCCTTGAAAGCTAGAACATAGACTCAATTCCAGATTCCACTGTGTAGCATGCTCAGCACAGGTTCTCAGTTGTATTGTAACATCACTAATTATTACATATTGCTGTTCTCTCATCTTAACCAAACTCTTTGTCAGCAGCTCTAACAAATGGGACTGACAGCCTGAGCATAAGCAAAAGAATGGCTGTTTCCTCTAGGATATTCTCTGCTTTTTGTCACCAGGTGTTTAAGGGTTTTGAACTTCAGATTGCTGATTATAGAGTTGAATGTAACCATCAAATACACTCAGAAGTCCTGACACTGGCAGAAGAGATGGCCACCTTCTTTCACCCACTTCAAGCCAGGTAATGATTATCTAAGAATACACTCTGGTCAACTGACAGCCTGCGCACATCAGTCCGCCCAGATATACATATGTAGGGACAAGCCCAGTCACACCAGCAGCTCCTAACCTATCCACACACCTGTGGCAGACAAATGTCCAGGAAGTCCCTGGGTCCACACACTCATACCTACATAACACACACCCAGAGAAACATATGGAGACATTCTTATCCACAGAAATAAAGATCTGGACACAGCAACGCTACAACACACACACACACACACACACACACACCACTCTTGCAATCCAGGTAGACAACCTGCGCTTGTTACACACAAGACTCCCAGCCCATTGGTTTGCTTTTCTCTGAGCCATTCACTAGCTTGTTTTTAAACCCTGGGTGCGGGACCAGCGCGGGTAAAGCAGCAACTTTCTTGCCGTCTTTGCAGGCTTTTCAACTTTCTGGGCGCTCCTCCGATTCCCACGGGGCCAGGTGGCGCCGGCCGGCCAACGTCTGACTCCAGCGCCTTCCCCGCCCGGTAGCCGCGCCGAGGGGCGGGGCCGAGCGGGCGGCCAGGAAATGCCCTGGAGAGTGTGTCACCTGCCCCCGACGGCTTGTTGATTCCCAGGAGCGCCGCCTTTTCGGTCTGGACCCCCGGCCCCGAGTGGGCTCTCCTGCTTACCTGTTCCCCAGGTGCGGGCCTGGGAACTGCTGAGACGCTCCCGGGACCGCCGCCTGCCGCCCGCCCCCCAACTTCTGAGCCATGAGCAAGTTGGGCAAGTTCTTTAAAGGGGGAGGCTCTTCTAAGAGCCGCGCTGCCCCCAGCCCCCAGGAGGCCCTGGCCCGACTTCGGGAGACCGAGGAGATGTTGAGCAAGAAACAGGAGTACCTGGAAAATCGGATCCAGAGAGAACTCTCCCTGGCCAAGAAGCACGGCACGCAGAACAAGCGAGGTAGGCTGGGGTCCAGCACAGGTCCAGCGCTTCCCCTGGGGACAACCCGCCCACAGCACCCCAGCTCCCAGCCGGCCAAGTTGGTGCCTCCAGCCTTTCTAGGAACTGGTTCTGACCCCCAGGACCCTGATGGGGTGGGCTGAGCAAGGCACTGGGCCGGGGTAGGCAAAAATCTCAATCATCAAGAACAATATTTTAATGAATATTTAAAAGGACTCACGATTAATACAGAAAAAATCCATGATGAGCAAAATGTCAAAATGTAAACCTTTAGAGACAGGATCAGTATTACTATTTGTTTTCTTTTGCCTCGGGCTCTTATATTGTTTGGCGTGATACTTCTTTAAAGTTTTTTTTTTTTTTTTAATGTGGTATTTTAGTCATCATGGATACTTTTGTATTGATTTTGAATTTTCAAAATATTGTATGAAAATAATATTTATATTGATAACTGAATTTTCTGGTGCCCCCTGAGTTTTGCTGGTGGCTTAACTTCTAGTGCAATCTTACTGACTCCAACACTAAAGTCACGTTTTCTGCTATGTGTTTGTATATTGAATTATGTATCTTAACCTATCTGTAAATTTTTCATGAAGCATATTTAGAATGTTTTGGTTTACGCTGCTCCTCAACTGTTGAAAACTTTAATTGAATGTTGTGCAGGTGCCATCTTTAAAAAACAAAACAAGGGATTAAATATTCAATTTCTCATCACTGGCTTTGGGTGCATACAAGGAACTTTGATCCAGTAATGATTCTTGGTGCTCCTTTGCACCTTGAACTATTTGTTCTTTGCCAGAGTTAATTGGTTTCTTCAGTATACAGCTCTCTCTGTAGGAATAAAACTAAAGAGCACCCATGGTGCATTTGAAAACCCAGTGGGAAAGTTGAGTGATTTGCTCTCGAAACCCCAGGCCAATAGCTGACTCAGAAATACTTGTAGTAGTAAGTGGCAAAACAGATCTCTGCTTGCTATCAGACTCCAGAATTTTCATCCTCAAGTCAGGCTTCTTAGTTGTAAAGAAGCCATAGGAAGATTTAACTCACCCTAATTGATGCTGCTATTGTTTCATGCAAGAAAGGAATGCTGTCTCATAGAGTCAAACTTGGAAATCCTATGTCTTCCCAAAAAAGTGTGTCTGAGATATTTAAGCTTACTTATTACTGACAATAAGAAGGTGGAGTTTCATTTTTCTCTGCTATTTGATATAGCTTTTGTCCATCTTATTGCCTGTTTTAGAGCTAAGTACTGGTTTCTATTTTTACATGATGTCTGAAAATATATTGGGATGTTATTAAATGACAATCTCTAAAGAGAGACTGTGCCATTATGGCTTGCTAAAAAGTCATTGGTCATTCTGTCACTTGCCCTTCATCTTTATTATGATATGCACTCTGCCATTTGCTTAGTGTCAAGGGATTTTTGTCATCCATTTGGATCTGTATATGGCCTTGTCTACTATGGTTGTTTAGCAAATATTGGTTTTTAAAAATCTGAAAAATTGAACATCTGGTTCTAGAAGGTGGCAAAAATGTAGATTTGCTTTCAGAAACAATAATGTAAAAAATAACATTTTTTTTGTTAATATGAAATACATTATGGCTTATCAGAAGTTGGGCTTTGTAAATAAGGACAAAAAACATTAAGGTCCATACTAATTTTTTTTTAGATTTATTTATTTTACTTGAAAGTCAGAGTTACACAGAGAGGAGAGGCAGAGAGAGAGAGAGAGAGAGAGAAAGGTCTTCCATCCGATGGTTCACTCCCCAGTTGGCTGCAACAGCCGAGCTGCACCGATCCGAAGCCAGGAGCCAGGAGTTTCCTCTGGGTCTCCCATGTGGGTTCAGGGGCCCAAGGATTTGGGCCATCTTCTGGTACTAATTAAGATCACCAATATAACTTCCTTAAGTCAGGGAAGTTACAGATGCAAGTATGAAGTGCAAAGAACCAGCTAATGTTTGAAAAGCCATTAATTTTTGGTCATTTATCCTTGGGTGCTTCTCTGGTGTTAGCCCGGGTTTGATTCTGTATTGCCCCTAGGCATGAGAAGAGGCAGTTAGAGTGAGGCCTTTTGTAGTCTGAACTGTGGAAAGCAGTCAGTCATAGGTTCCTGCATTAGAAACTGTCTATATCACCGTATTCCAAGTAAACCAGGTAACTTCATATGCATAAACTCACTGTATTCCATTAGTCACCAACAAATATTTTCTTGAACTTAATAAAATGAACTCTAAGGTGCTCAGTACTGATTGGTTTCTGTGCAACTCAATGTCTTGCTAGAATGGCTGTAATTTATATTATAAGCAGAATGACATAAAGTATCCACAGTTAAACTTTTCCTTCTAAAAGTGGTTGATCAGCTAACATGCTATCAACAATGTTAGCTAAGTGCCCAGGTAGCAGTTTGTTGGAAAGGACCACACCCCTGATCAGGGCAAGTTCTCTCTCCATCTGTTTCTAACAGTGGCTTTCACAGCATTCTGAATGTCCAAAACAGGTTTTATTGGTAAAACGAGTAACTTTTAAATTAGGATAGGAAATGTTACGGGGGCATTTCTTTGGTATTCTAAATGTATGACTTACATAAAATAGTTCAGAGATACTTCCTTGTCCTCCTGGTTCCTGATCCCCTGCATGAACAAGTAATACGAATCTTTTAGGTGCACAACTAACTCGATTTTAGAATGGTACCTGGGGCTTGATTTCAAATCAGTGCAGTGTCCAATCATTGGTTCAGGTGATTTCTGGTTGAATGTACCTCCAATAGGGCATGGCACCTGCCAGGGAGGGTTGCTGCCTGGCTCAGTGAGACTTTCAAAAGTCACTCTGTCCCTGAAAGGACAGAGTTGGGACTTCATCGAGCCCATGAAACGGATTTTTTATAATAACTTGTAGCAAGCAAGGTAGTGTAAGGGTAGCTAACGCGTCTCTTCTGCAATTTTTTTTAGCAGTTATCTTCATCATCTACCAAAAAGAATCTGAATATCTATGACCAAATTGGTTTTGTAGCAGCCACGCTCTCATGATATTCAAGGCCCTGTTGATCCAAAAGAGTAAGAGTTAGAGCAAGACTTAGAATTTTGTTAAAAACCTTAGGAGACCCGAGATTCTTTAATATAGTTTGTTCAGATGACTATGATTTAATTCCTACTTTAATCAGCTTTGTGGAAAAGCAACCTTTTTATAAACCACTTATTTTTTTTTTTTTTCCTGCTTCTTCTGAGCCCTGTCACCTGGAAAAGTTTTCATTCCTGGCTATATATAAAAATCACTTGGAGGCCTGGGCCCACTGCGGTAGATTCTGATGTAATTGGTTGGTATGGGACTCAGGCAAGTTTTTGTTGTGGTCTTTATTGTTTTAAGTGCCTTCCGCTGATTGTGCCTTGTTGCCAAGGTTAAGATTCAGGAGCCTAAAGCCATAGTGATGTTAATGAGGTAGAAGAATCAAGTCTCCTATGTTCCAAATGCTTCCTGACCATTTTAACACTCTACTGAGCATGGGCAATGAATGCTTTGCTGTGATAGGGCAGGTGGCCCTGGCCTCTTCATGCCCAGGCTGGTGGCCTCAGAAGCTTAAGACTATCAATGTCTTAGCAGATTGCAAAGGTTACCTGCCACACTGCCTTGATAATACACCTTAGGGGTCAGTACTCTTCATTCCTTTTTGAGTTTTTTTTTAATAATAAATAGATGTTCATCGAGATGTTGCTCAAATACATTATCCCAATACAATTTTTATGATTTTGGGAGAAGGTAACTTGGTGCTATAGTTAAAAGGAATCGGAGGAATCAACCCTGGCTTTGATGCACAGCCCTGATTCTCACTCAGCAGCTGGTCACTGGCCTGTCTTATTCTTGGTTTTCTCATCTACATAATGGCAATGGTAATATTGATGGACTGGTAAGGATGAATGACTTTACTGTGTAAAGCACTTAGTGTGGTGGTGTCTGAATATTAGAGCTAGACAAATAGCAATTATATTTTTTAAAGCCAAAGTCTGCCCGTTTATTGGCCCACGACTTTTGTTCTAGAATAACATCAACTAAGCCTACTCCATCTGTCCCATGAAGCTTTTACACATATTGGAAGACAGTAATCACTTCTCCCAGGGTTCCTCAATCCCCGTTTTTGTCACTGCCTCTGTGAGCCCTTACTATGCTGAGGTCTGTTCATCGGAGCAGGGTAGGGGATGAGGCAGGTGAGGTGCCTGAGATGCATGGATGAGGCACTGCCTTATATTATGCCCCCACATGTCTCTTTCTCCCTTCATGCTGGTCCTGGCCCTGTTGGTTACTTTGGCCAGGGATAAGTGGCAACTGTCAATATGTAATTATGTAAAAAGAAGTGGATTTGGTCTGGGATTATCTGTTGACTGGTGGCTGTTGGGTGAGCATGGAGCTGATAGATAAAAGGTTGGAATGAGAGGAAGCAAATCTGGCCAAAATGCCTACTTACTAACTTTACTTATGATTTAATAGAATATCTGAAGCTGAAGCTTTCCATCTCTTTGCCAAGTGTCTGATGAAATGAGTGTCCTAGGCAGAGCATCTTCTATTGAAATTAGCCTTCTCACTTTGAAGCCTGGTCTATGTATTGGCAAGACTGTTTTCAGATTCAGGAAGCAGATGGGGTTTTCTTCAGAGTGGGAGTGGGTGCAGAATCCCACTCTTAGCTCATGGGAGGGTCTATGCTAGCTCTTGATTTTGCTTGTTATTATAGCTGTCATGGAGCTGATTTCTTCGATTCTCAGACACTGGGGACCAGAGAACTTCTGTGTGAAGAGAAGCACAACACAATTAGTTGAGTGCCAAACTAAAAGCAAAAGCATGGCTTGGGTAAAATGAGCCAGGCATAGACTACAGGATCTGATGGAAGTTCCCCGGAGAGATACACCTTACCTGGTGACCTCCTTTCTTAGGAGAGTTTCTCAACATGGTTCTCAGATCACCTGCATCAAAATTCCTACTGGATGCTTATTAAAATGTACACTCGCAAGGACCCATGAAAGTCTAGTTTAGGAGGTTAAGTACAGAGTCCAGAAATTTGAACTTTGTATAAATAACTCAATGATTCTGCTCTCCTCACTTGGAGAAGCTATGATGCTGTTCTGGAAGGGCCTGCTCTCTACTCTGTTTTCCTGCCTCACCCATTCCTATCATTTCTCCTTCTATCATCACTCAGATACCAAGATGAGAACCGTCTGCTCACCTTCCCAAACTGTTTGCTCCTGTCAGTCCTCATTATCCTCCTGAATGAGTTTTCTTTAGGGAGAGTCATGTGGTTCATATTGTACTACAACCCACACTGATAATGAAACGTCTCAGTCTATCCTGCATTGAAATTACAACCAGGTACCATAATATATTCTTCTGTGTGTCTCTGAGTGTCCCTTAAGGCCTGAGGGAAAACGTGTTTTCATTTAATAATTAATTTAGTTAATTTAATAGTTTAATTTTTGAGATAGAGGTGTAGATACATAGATATATTGCACATATATGTATATGTATATACATATATGTGTGTGTGTATATATATATATATAAAGAGAGAGAGAGAGAGAAGGAGAAAGAACCCATCTGATATTTCACTCCCCAAATGTCTGCCACAGCTGGGGCTGAAGCTGGGAGCCATAAACCCAATCCAGAGCTCTCATGTGGGCTGCAGGACACCAACCACTTTAACCCTCACTGTAACCTCCACAGAGGTCTGCTTTAGCAGAAAGCCAGAGTTTGCAGCACACACCAGGAATTGAACCCAGGCACTTGACCTGAGACATGGGTGTCCCTTGCAATGCCTTAACCATTGGGCCAAACACCTGCACGAAAAAATGAGTTGTATTCCTGAAGCATTAACACACAATACCTAGGCCAGGACTTGCTCTCTCATCAACTGCCCCTGTCTTCTGGAAAAGAGTGATCAATGGAAATGTGATCCTGCCCTCAACCTTCACCTCGATTTCTGTTCCTCCCCTCAGAAGCTCCATGTGGCCCTTTACTCCTCAGTGGAGAGACCTGAAAGATCTGCACCAGCCCTGGGAGCCTATTCACTTAACTTACTGTTTTCAAACTTGTCGCTTTCCCCTTCCCCTTCTCCTCTCTGATCCCCGCCAAGGATTCTATAGGGACTCACACTCTCCCTCACACTCTTAGGTGTTGACCCAGCACAGAGTGCCTGGCTTTGCGATTTCTTTTGCTCTATTAATACAGCCTTGGTTTGCATATGCCTTCTCAGATGTCCACCCACCTTGCTTTCATGTTTTTGGGTTTCCAGAATTAAAACTCCCAGCCAGATTTACCAATATCTTCCCCTTGTTATTTAAATTTTTATGTTAAGCTTATATTTTGTATTTTACATTTGTTTCTATTAGTTGTCATAAAATAAAGATTTTTGTTTGTTTTTATTTATTTTCATTTTATTTGAAAGGCAGAGAGAAAAGAGAGACAGAGAAAGATCTTCCATTCACTAGTCTACTCCTTAAATGGCTACAACAGCTTGGATTAGGCTAAGCCAAAGTCAGGAGCCCACAGCTGTATCTGGGTCTCCCACGTGGGTGGCAGGGATTCGAGTATTTGAGCCATCACCTGCTGTCTCTCTGGGTGTTCATTAGCAGGAAGCTGGATTGGAAACAGAAGAAAAGGAGCCAGGACTCAAACCAGGCCCTCTGATATGGGATGTGGTTGTACTAAGTGATGATTTACACCACTGCACCAAGCACCTGCCCCATAAAATTAAGATTTTTAAATCTTAGTTTTACTATGTTGTGTAGGAGCTATTTCTTTAAGTTGGATCAGCTGCACATTTGATCAGTAGCCTTATTTTGTTGTTATAAAAACTTTTGTTAAAGCACTGAATAAAACAGACAGATCCTGATAGTATGCCAGTAGAGACTTTATCCCAGAGTAGCTTCTGCATGATAGCAACAACCTTTCATCTGAAATTCAGCTCAGGCGTGATTACCAAGCTGACAGCTCAACATTCAATGACTTCAGTTATTCATCCAGCTATGAATGTTCCTGACTCACATTTATAGCCTATATCATGCATTTCTCTAATATTTTCTATTTTTTTCAAAAATGATCTGAACTAAACTATATTCATACACACCTGAATACAGTAGAGTAGAAAGATCCCTTCCAGATTAGCAGAAGCATAATTTCTCAAAGTGTTGTGGGATCAGAAGCTTCTGGTTACTTTCTGAAAGTTCAAATTTCTGGGCCCTACAACTCAACCTACTAAATTAGTATCTTCAACAGGTACGTGGGGCCGGCGCTGTGGCGCAGCGGATTAAAACCCCAGTCTGCAGTGCCTACATCCCATATGGGCACCGATTCTAGTCCCGGCTGCTGCTTTTCTGATCCAGCTCTCTGCTGTGGCCTGGGAAACCAGTAGAAGATGGCCCAAGTCCTTAGGCCCCTGCACCCGTGTGGGAGACCCCGAAGAAGCTCCTGGCTCCTGGCTTGGGATCAGATCAGCTCTGGCCATTGCAGTCGTTTGGGGAGTGAACCAGTGGAATGGAAGAACCTCTCTCTCTCTCTGGCTCTACCTCTCTCTGTAACTCTTTCAAATAAATAAAATAAATCTTATTAAAAAAAGGTGAGAGGATTCACCAATGCTAGTTTTTAAATTGATGGTGTAGTTTCCTTTTTTTTTTTTTTTTAAAGATTTATTTGTTTATTTGGCAGAGTTAGAGAGAGGCAGAGGCAGAGGAAGGGGGAGAGAGAGAGAGAGAGAGAGAGAGAGGTAGGTATTCCATCCGCTGGTTCACTCCCTAAATGGTCACAATGGTTAGAGATGGGCCAATCTGAAGCCAGGAACCAGGAGCTTCTTCCGGGTCTCCTATGATGGGACAGGGCCCCAAGGACTTGGGCCATCTTATACTGCAACAAGCACCTACATGGGATGCCGGCACTGTAGGCGGCTGTTTTACCCACTATGCCACAGCGCCGGCTCTGATGGTGTAGTTTCATCACATTCCCTCAAGATCCTTCTAAAGTGCTTCACTAAGAGATTTTGTTTCAAGGGATCTGGAATTGGTTCAGGAGTGTGGTTCTCATAGCTTTCTGGATGATTTTGATGTGCTGAAGTTTAGGAAGCCGGGGTGCGGTCTTTCCAGTAACCCAAAGAAAAGAATCTTAGCAGATTAGTTTGGTGTTGTTCATCTTGTAAACTCATGTTGGCATTTAGTAATCATTGTCTTTTCTGCCTAACTCTTCAGAAACGAAGTGTAGAGTACGTTTGTTCCAGCATCATTTTTCTAAGAATGTGTGGCACTGATTTTCTATTCTCATAAAGCTACAAATCCTATCATGGGACCTCACCCTGATGGCCTTATCTAAACCCAATTACCTTCCAGGGGACCCACCTCCAAGTACCATCAAAGTATGAATTTGAGGATTGAGATTCCATGTGATTTTGGATGGGAAATTCAAATCATGGCAGGGGTGAAGTTTGGAGTGGACATGAAGAATGTGATCTGTGGGCATGTTTTGGTATTCATTTTAGGAAATATGCTTAAATACATGCGAGTTTGTTTTTACTTTTAAAAGACAAAAGTAAGAGAGAAACTTAAGATACACAGATAATACTGAGGATTTATTTTTAAAAATCACACTCTCAATCCTGTGCTCTACTCAGCTGGCTTAGTACTTTCCATGCATGCTGCTAGCTTTAGTTTTCTTCTTCTTCTTCTTTTTTTTTTTTTTTCCTGACTATGATCTGATAGATGTTCTATTAAGCACAAGATCGGCTTAAAAGTGTGTGGAAGGAGAAGAAACAAAATAGCCTGGATTAAATGAAATATGAACTGTATAGTGAGCCATTGCCTGATGGATTGACTTCCCTTTACCAGAGGTTTCAATTCTTTACCCCAGACAGCTGGTTCATAGGGAACTGTCTGTTGAAAATACGCAGGATTCAGTCCAAAGCCGTTAAGGTCATGCTGTAAAGCAATAACAGCCCCTAAACCTGTGCCAATTGCTTTTGGCCATCACGCAGCCTTTTTCCAGGTATTTCTCATTTGTAGGGAAATGAGGAGGTGGCAGAAAGCTTGCTGCCTCCACCACCCTGGCTGTCTGTAACCGCCGTCATCTCTTCCTCCATCTAGCAATCTAGTGACTTAAAATATCACCAGTGCAACCACGACCCACAAAACAAAACAAACCTAGAAAAGCAAGCAAATAAGAATGTTTTTTTTTTTAAATTACAGGAAAAGAAAAGTAGATGGTAGTCTGTGAAAAGCTGGGAATCCTTGTGCTAGATGGTAAATTCTTGATTAAAAATTTAAATTTCCTGTCAACATTTAACTTAAGTGAAGCAAAGTTTACACATTTTTATTGGGCTTCACTAGAAATTGAGAGTCATTATTATGCAACCAAAAATTGGACAGGCACTTTGGGCATTTTTTTTTCTATTTTAATATACATTCCCAGTGAATCTTTTTGACTTGTTCACATAGTGTGTGTTATGTGCCACGTGGCTGTGATGGGTGTGTCTCATGTACTGTAGCAGTAATGTTGTTCAGCACAGTGAGCACTTCCGTCTGCGTTCCCATTTCTTGCCATGTATTTAACACATAATGAGCGAAAGTAAATATAACCTTGGAGTTAGAACAAAGATATGTTCCTGGTTCAAAACGTCTAGGTTAAGTGCAGCAAGAAAGAAGGAAAGAAAGAGGAAAGTATACTTTGTTGAATTAATTAGTGTGCATTTCAAAGATTGCTTATATAAGAGCTATGTTGTCTCATCTTGTGAGCAGTTTGCTAGTTTTTATTTATAAAAACTATCTTGATTTGATGTCATTACTTAAATTTGAAAAATCAGGGGCAGTGTTTGGCACAGCAGTTAAAGATACTGCTTGGGATGCCTGGGTTTGAGTCTCAGCTCGGCTTCTACTCCACCTTCCTGATAGTGCGCACGCTGGGAGGCGGCAGATGGTAGTGCAGGTAGCGGGGTCCCCACCACCTGTGCACAAGACTCAGATTTAGATTTGGGCTCCAGGCTTCAGCCCTGCTTAGCCCTGGTTGTTGCAGGCACTTGGATGAGTAAGCCAGTAGATGGAGGATCTCCCTCCATATATCTCTGTATCTGTCTCTCATTCTTTCTCTCACCCTATCTCTCTGCCTTTTAAATAAAATGAAATGTGACTAAAAATTAAAAAGGCTTAATTCTTTAAAAATTTCAAAAAGTAGTATAGTTCATCACTGGTTTAAAGCAAACCTATTCCTAAGTAATTTCAAATTCTAATAATTACCTTGAGGAGCTATATATTGTACAAGATGTGTTGACCATAGAGTCTCAAAGCAATAGTTATAGAATTGTACACAGTGATAGCTGAAGGAGACTGTCAGGATACAGTCTGTGGGTTCTTGAACACCTCATGTGTTGAAGTACCTTTAAGCCATAGACATAGTACTATGAAATACTGCCCCATCACATGCACAAGGAATTTTTTAATATGTAGAAAGTGGAAATATATACATGTCATTTATTATATATTTGGAGTAAATTGTATATATTCAGCCTGTGAAATGAAGGAAAATCAGCTGTTTCGGAAGGTTTCTGTTAATATTTTCTGGTTTCATGTTCATACCATTTGTCTGGTATTCAAGGCGATAACAGGTCTAGAGAGATTACCAGTTTGTGATGTTAAGAATAATACTAGCACAAGTAAAAGCTCATTCATTGCATTAGTTAGATATTCTGCCTGGTGTCAAACAATTAATTGGATTTTTACAAAGAATATCAAGCGTATTTTAATTAGTGTATTGCTATGTTGTTCCAATAACAAGTTAATTCCACTTGCCTGCCAATTGACCTATGAAGCAACTAATTATAAAATATGAGCATTTCAGCAGAAGTTTAGAAGTCTTTTATACAAGTATTTCTTCCTTTTCTGACAATGCAAAGCTAATAGCACTTTGGGTCATGAACTTCCCCTCTGAGATTTATCTCCTCTAATTTTCTCTTGAACAGTATCTTCACAGCAGGAATGTCCCATCTCCCCAAGGAGCTGAGAGCATTTTTAGAATGAAGAGAGGAGTATCATTTCTGTTGGCAAACAACTTTAAATTCCCTTGTCCACTTGCTGCTCTATGGAGGAGGAAGAAGGCACTGCTCAGTCTGTCTTTCTGCTCCTGTACATTTTACAATATTAATCAACTATCATTTTTAAAACTTTATCTATTTGAGAATCAGAGAGACAGAGATAGAAAGAGAGAAAGCTGCCATCCACTGGTTCACTCCCCGAATGGCTGTAATGACTGGGGCGTGGTGGGATGAGGCCATGGGCTGGGAACTCAGTCCAGTTTTCCTGAGTGTCAGGAACACAAGCATTTCAGCCAGCTCTGCACCAGCCAGAGCCAGGGGTCAAACCCAGGCACTCTGACGTAGGAGACAGGCGTCCCAATCCATGTTTAAGTGCTAGGCCAAACAGCCAGGTTAATCACCATTTTTTAAACAAAATTCAGTCTAAATTATTTGGCTTGCTAACAGCAGTATTGCATTTCCAAATACCTTTTCATCAGAATTTCTCTTATT
Organism: Oryctolagus cuniculus; assembly: GCF_964237555.1. NCBI lineage: Eukaryota > Metazoa > Chordata > Mammalia > Lagomorpha > Leporidae > Oryctolagus > Oryctolagus cuniculus. Next base: position 107,206,150 of record NC_091437.1, read on the forward strand.
TTTTTTTCCCAACCTCATAGCTATTTTGTTTTGTTTTGAGGTAACTAGCTAGCCATTGTAGAATCCCAAATACCACTGTTGTGTTCCAGTCTCCTTTCAGGTTCTTATTCACCCTGCTTATGACATCTGAACATTGGTGAGACTTCCAAAAATATGGAGGTTGCATAAAAGATTGAGCTGATCTGGCAAGCTGGTACGATTTGCTCTGTTTCTGGGGTTGATAGTTTATTGTTTCTATTCTATCTCATCCGGAAAGTTTGCAATGGTGTGATATTTGTATTTAGGGAGTGGGTTAAGGATGGGAGGAATCTTCTGCGTAACTCTTTTGATCACTCATATTCTTTGTTGATCAGTGTGTTGAGTAGATGTGCAAACAGTCACTGGGCTTGATCTATGTTGCCTATTCTGTGATGCCTTCTCTTCCCTTCCGAAGAGAGTTTCTAAATTCCTGTATCCATTAAATGCCCATTTCACGTTTTGCCTCTGTGATTGTCACTTTATTTCTTAGTCTCTCCAGAGCGTGGCAATTAAATAAATAGAGAATTATTTTAAAGTGAAGAAATCTAGGGAAGTTCATAATGGAATGCTCCTGTACAAATGGGTTAATATTTTCTAGCATTTCCTCACTTCTTTCCATTCTAACCTTTAGATTTGAACAGAAATATTTAGTTTTGATTCCATGCATGAAATGCTTATGACACTTATTCAGTTGTGCTTTTTGAGAACTAAAACTGTGTGCCATAAGTGGAAGGTATTTCTTAATTAAAGAGGTGAGTCAAACATGAGTAACAAAAGGGCTGGCACACAAGTTCCTCAAATAAAATAAGATCACGAGACTTCCCCGTTAAAAGCAAACGAGGACTTATATGATTCAGTGTGACAGATGTCTTTTGGCACTCTCATGGCCTCATCTTTAGCCTAAGAGACTATTCATTCCTGGATAAGAAAAAAGCTATTGTCTTGTTGCAGTTTCAACCTTCACCAACAGGTTTGTCTATATTCCCTGGGTATGATGGCCCCTAGAAGTCTCTTCCTGTTTGCCAACGAATGGCTTACCTGTACACATTTATACACCTTCAGTGAGTGAAGAACAGCCAATTGACCTTTATAGTCAAGCTGCCTTGTACATTATATGAGCATGAGCAATGAAAATGCATTGCTTTTCTGCCATTGTAAGTTACTTGGCAAAGATGACTGGAAGCCTTCCTCCTTTGGCAACATAACTTGGTGACTTGAATCAAGTGGGTGATTCTCACATTTCAGTCCCAATCCCCCTGTGGGCTGCAGTAAAGTCTCTTCATGTATCCTGAGAGCAGGAGGACATAGAAGACATTGTTCTGCAACCCCATTGCTGAAGGAACACCACTGTTACCTGAGGAGAAGAAACCTCTGGCTGTTTTCCACCACAAGGAATACAGGAGATGCCTTTGTTTTAGGACGAATGCTAAATATACATGCAGGAGTTTGGAAGACTGAATCGCTCCTTCTACTCAGTTTAAATTACATGGCTCTGAAAATGTCCTTCTTTGCCAAATCAAGAGCAATGCTTGATTTGCAGCATATGTTTCATGTCTTTGAAAAAATACTGCAATCTGTTTTCCAAATTATTCATTAGGAAACAAAGTCAAGGACTGTCTGACTCGTGATGTAGCAATGACATCATCATTTCATGTAACAGCTCATGGAGAGACTGATGCACACATTGCTTGCCCAGTGGGAACTGAAGGTCTTTGTAAATAATGCATGAGAGAAGCTTACAGTCCCAGACAGAAGTGTTGGTAAATTCAGATGCCCTGGAACCAGATCCAGCCATGCAGAAGTCATTGGTTTACTTATACAGGGTTTTTTCTTGTTTTACATGTAAATCAGGACTTAAAATTTGGGGCATTTTGCATGCATACCCGGGTTTCTTGCCTCTGTTGAACACATGGAGGGCTGCAGCTCTGCAGGACGTCTGTAGACTGGAGCCAAGTGGTGCTGCCTCCATTAGCTCAGTCTTACTGAGGCTACTTACTCCCTTCCTCGTCTTCATCTTGACCCCTTGATACTGAGGCCAGGGCCCACTGCCATTTATCTTGATCTTTGCACTATTTTTTATTGTTATAGTAGAGAAACATTTCTCTCCCACACAGGAGAGAAAATAAAGCAGGCCCTTTTCCTGACCCTTTCTCTGCTTCACTTCCTTTCATTACCTGCCTGGCTCCCTCGCACAGCTCTGGTTGTTAGTATGGTTAGCCTGTGTTGAGTGTGATATGGTAAAGAGAGCTTTAAGCCAGTTGACTTGGAAAAGAAATTGTTTCAGTTCTTTCCTAAAGGACAGGTTAAACAACTGAAAGCTGTTCTATCAATCAAGTGTAGATGCTGTTTGGCAAGGACTTGAATGGTGGTTTTGCACCTGGAGAGGGCTATGGAGGAGAGCCTAGGGGAAGGCTGGACCTCCACAGTGGGCAGGGTAGGGAGGGAAAGTCATCACTCACGTACAAGGGAGGGGAAATGCTCCACACCCAAAGGATAGCTCTCCCCCACCGCCAGTTGTAGGAATCCTAAGTGATACACTTACTTCTTTCCCATAGAAGGAAGCCTGCCGATCTGCATCCCTACTCATTTTTTCCTTCCTTTCCCCCTCTTCTCATTTCTTACACAGAGCTGTGGGCAGCCTTGCCTTTTAAGGGAGAGAGCTCCTGGGAAACACTCGTATATAATGGCAAGATGCGCAGCTACTTCTGTTCCATATTCTAGTCTTCCCTTTATAAAGATGAAGCTGTAATAGAACATCAGAAGAATTGTAAGGAAGAATGAGTGCATGAAAGAGAAGGATCACAATAAGCAAAACAAACAGTGGAACCCAAGAGAGAGAGCATGTCAGAAGTGAAAGATGTCAAAAGTAAAACTGTTAGTATTTTCAGAGAGACTCAAGAGATGATGGTATCTGTAAGACAACACTCGGCTGCTATAAAAATGTGCAACTAGAGAACATAACTAAAATAAAAGGGGAAAGGGCAAATGAACACAGGCGAGGACTTAATTAGTAATGTGGAAGAGCAACTCAAGGAATTCCTCCAGATACAGACAAAAAAAGAGAGAGAAATGAACAGATCGGAGGCTGGAGCCAAAGTAGCCAATGTCTATCCTATAGTGATTTCAACAGAGAAAAAAAGCAGACAGAATGTTTGGGGAGAGGGGTGATGGTATGGATAATTGAATGAAATTAAATAGGGATTTCAGAAGAGAGTAGACAGAAGTAATGGCAGAGAAAGAAGTAAGAGAAGAAATAGAATATACTTTATCCAAGCTGCAGGAAGACTTGATTTTTCAAAATAAAAGTGTACCTTCACTGGAAAAAACATAAATTAGGGTCACATTCCTAAACCTGTCCTTGGTGAAATTTCATAACTCCAGTGTGGAAAATAAAGTCTTAAACATTTCTAGAGGGGAAACAAAAGCAGATTATCTACAAAAAGATAAGAATAATGTTTCCCAAAGACAATAGAATAGCATCTTAAAATTTTTGAAATATTTTGAACCTAGAACTCTGTAAAAAATCTAAAGTATTACTCAAACTTGAGATAAAATGAAGACATTTTATACTCATTATTTCGTGAACTTTATGCATTTTTGTGTGTTTGTGTCTATAGTACTCATATCTATACATTGAAAATGCACTGCTCAAAAATATTCATTCTAGTAAAATAAAAAAAAATCCAGTGAGGAGGATAGTATGGACACAAGAAACAACTGTAAGGAAATAAGCCAGTAAACACTATTGTCTGGTATAACTATTGAAATTGTGTCCCTGAAGCTTAATGTAATTGTTAAGAAGGATTTCCTTGTGCGGTTGTGTGGGTGCAGTCTGTTGAAATCTTTGCTTAGTATATACTAAGTTGATCTTCTGTATATAAAGATAATTGAAAATGAATCTTGATGAAGAGTGGGATGGGAGAGGGATGGGAGATGGGAGGGCTGTGAGTGGGAGGGAAGTTATGGGGGAAAAAGCCACAGCAATGCAAAAGTTGTACTTTGTAAATTTACATTTATTAAATAAAAAAGGTAAAAAAATTGAAAGGAAAACAAGAAGTCTAAGACTAATGATACTGCAGGTTATTTTAACCAGATGTGGTGGGATCATGGTGGGAAGGGAATCTTGTTTGGAAACAGTAAATTAAAGATACTGATTAATTTTCAATGTGGTTAGAAGACTTGTTTAATCATGTGTGTATGTTTTAAATACAAGGGCATCCAATAGGAGAATATAGTTAGTGTATACAAAATGTAAAAAAGTAACAAAGAATTTTTGATCAATCTACATAAAGACAAGAAAGCTGAGAAAGGAAAAAGTTTAACAAACAGGAAACAAAAAAGAGGAAGGTAAAAAGGCCATAGTAGATACCATTACACTAAATGAGATTAAGTTACAGTCTTCCATTAAAGATAGAGGTGGTCTAGATGGATTTAGAATAATAATATAAACTAAATGAGTGTATGCCATTTGTAAGACATACCATAAAGGAGCAAGTGAAACACAATTTTGAAATAGAAGTCCTTACAAAAATTATTACAGGGGTCGGTGCTGTGGTGTAGCTTGTAAAGCCACTGCCTGCAGTGCTGGCATCTCATATGGGCACTGATTTGAGTCCTGGCTGTTCCACTTTCCATCCAGCTCTCTGCTATGGCCTGGGAAAGCAGTAGAAGATGACCAAGTCCTTGGGGCCATGCACCTATGTGGGCAACCCAAAAGAAGCTCCTGGCTCCTGGTTTCGGATTGGCGCAGCTCCGGCTGTTGCGGCCAATTGGGGAGTGAACCAAAGGATGGAAAACCTATCTCTGCCTCTCTGTAACTCTGTCTTTCAAATACATAAATAAATCTTTAAAAATTATTACAGATTCATACCAAAAGAAAGCCAAAATATTAATCTAATGTGAAGCAAGATGAAATTTAAGGAAAAAGAATAAAATAAGACACAGAGTAATATTTTAACTGATTACTAATAAAATCTATCATGAAAGCATGTGACTATGCAACTTTGTTCACCAAATAAAAACATTGGAATGTATAAAATTAAATGTATTGGAATTACAAGAAGAAATTAACCAAAAGTTATTTAGAAGACAGACATACATACTTTACTCTGAGGCCACAGAACTGCGTGAGTTCTTTTGCCAATTCCATTTAATCACCACTTATCTTCATGTTAGCATTCTTCTGCCACTCCTTTCCTGGACTCCCTCCAGATGATTTATTAAAATACACATGTTGGGGCCGTGTGTGTGTGTGTGTGTGTGCGCGCGTGTGTGTGTTTGCAAGCCATCAATTTTGCTGCATTAAAGAATCCCTTGGTTTGAAGCAGATAAGGTTATCTTGCTGGCGTGCTAATGAGAGGATTATTTGCATGTTGTTTCTCTGAAGGCATTGATCTTTCCTCATGCAAATGAAACATTTAATCCTTGAATATGACTCTTGATGAACATCTATAAGTCATTTCAGTCCAGGATATGCCACTTGCCATTCTAAGTTCTGGTTCCAGCTGCCACTAACTGTCTGCATCTAAGCAGATCACTTAATTTCTCTGGGACTCTGTGAAGTTGCTTTAAGGACGTGGGACTAGAATCGGTTATGTCAGTTCCTTTCCTCGTCTAAAGGATTGTTTTTCTATTGCATGGTTCTTACTTGTTGTTTTTTAAAATTATTTATTTATTTATTTATTAAATTATTTATTTGCTTATTTGAGAGACAGAGACCCCTCACACATAGAAGTTTCCCCCAGCACACACACACACACACACACACACAGAGATCTCACTTGCTGGTTCCCTCCCCAGAACTGGGACCGGCAGAAGCCAGGAGCTGGGAACTGAATCCAGGTTTCCCACGTGTGTAGCAGAGACCCAACTACTTTGAGCCATCACTGCTGCCCTCCATGGTGTGTGTTAGCAGGAAGCTGGAGTTAGGACCTGGAGTTGGGAATTGAATGCAGGTACTGCAATGAGGAATGAGGGCGTCCTAATTGGCAGTTCAACAGCTAAGGCAAACACCTGCCCCTACTCATGTGTTTATCTCTCTTTTTCCTAAAACCCAATATCTACAGAAACATTTCTGTAGCCTATTTTATGGAATATGAACATTGACTTTCTATCCTTTTACATCTGCCAGCTCTTGGGAAGAAAAAAAATAGCAGAATGTTTGAGGGGGTGGCAGTTGGGGCAGGTGCCTGCAGAGGTGGATATTGCCGGTAAGTTCTCAGGATCAAGTGGCAGACTCTTTGTCTTTAGGAATCAAGAAGTCTGAGTCTGGGGTTGACGCTAAGCAATCAGGTGTCTCCATCTCTTCACGAATGTGCCTCTCCCTTAGCTGCCTTGCAGGCCCTAAAGAGAAAGAAGAGGTTTGAGAAGCAGCTCACTCAGATTGATGGCACGCTCTCCACCATCGAATTCCAGAGAGAAGCCTTGGAAAACTCACACACCAACACCGAGGTGTTAAGGAACATGGGCTTTGCAGCAAGAGCAATGAAAGCGGCCCACGAAAACATGTGAGTGACTTTGGTCTCCCTCTGACTCATAAATTCCCTCAGTGATGGGGGGAGTCTTTGGAATTATTGATGATTTTGGTAAAAATGGGCATATTCATTTGAGACTCTTGATATATTGAACACGACTCTCTCAGAGAATGAGTTTTTTTAATTCATGAAAAGAGAAGAGCATTAATATTTGCCATTAATGTTGCTCAGTTCTTTTACTTTTGCCTGAAACTCTCCCTATAAATACTTTAATTCTATAATTTTAAACACTTCGATGGAAACTTCTGTTAGGGTTCTGAAACTGTTCAACAGTGGTTGTCCAAATTTGATGAGAATTTGCAGACATCCAGATTCTTTGAACTTGGAGAGGGTTTGGGTTTTTATTTAGTTTCAATTTAACTTCTTTATGAAAGAGAGATAGATATAGGGGGAGAGAAAGAGAGAGAGAGAGAGAGAGAGAGAGAGAGAGGACACTCCCATGCAATAGTTCACTCCCCAAATGCCTGCAACTGGGGCTGGGCCTGGGCTGGTGCTGTGTCAGGGCTGGGGGCCAGGAGCTGGGAACTCAATCTAGGTCTTCCATGTGGGAGGCAGAAACCCAATTACTTGAGCCATCACCACTGCCTCCCAGGATTTGCATTAGCAGGGAACTAGAATCAGGAGTCAGAGCCAGGAACGGAACCCAAGTACTCCAATGTGGGATTTGAGCATCTTAACTGCTAGGCTAAATACCCACTCCTGTATGTCTCTCTCTCTCTCTCTCTCTTTTTTAAAGATTTATTTTATTTTACTTGAGAGTCAGAGTTACACAGAGAGAGGAGAGGCAGAGAGAGAGAGAGAGAGAGAGAGAGGTCTTCCATCTGCTGGTTCACTCCCCAGTGGGCCACAATGGCAGGAGCCAGGAGCCAAGAGTTTCTCGGGGTCTCCCACGCAGGTGCAGGGGCCAAGGACTTTGGCCATCTTTTACTGCTTTCCCAGGCCATAGCAGAGAGCTGGATGGGAAGTGGAGCAGCCGGAACTCGAACTGGCGCCCATATGGGATGCCAGCACTGCAGTCGGTGGCTTTACTTGCTAAGCCACAACGCCGGCCCCTTTCTCTTTGTTTTTAATGAGGTTCTCTAAAGTGATTCTGATACTACATAATGCTGAGAGCCACTGGCATAGAATAATAGTAATGAGCATAGATTTGCAGGTCAAATTTTCTGGATTATAATCCCAGTTTCAGTGTGACTATCCCTTGTGCCAGTTATTTTGCCTCCTCCTAATTCATTTTTCCTTATCTGCGAATTAGAGATCATCCTAGTAGCACCTTCTTCATAAGGTTATTGTAAGAGTTAGTGAGATACCAGACAAAATACACTTCACATAGTTCCTGGCACAAAGTAAGCACTCAATAATCAATATTTACAGTGGTAGTAGAGCAAGTGAAAATTTGCTTTATAGTCACACTGGAACATAAGTGCCGGAGACATGATCCTTTCCTGGCACTCAGCACGATCGTGAAACCTGGGCAGGGGATGTGCAAGAGCAGTGGATGTCCAGGGATGTAGACCGATTGCCGCAGGATGGGGAAAGATGGAAAACAGGGAGGCTGGTGGCAGCGAAGACAGCTCGGCTCGCATTTCCTTGCCTTGGTAATTTATTAACAATCAAATGTCATTTTGCCAGCTTCAGAGAGATCATTCAGTTTGTTATCACAGTCAAAATCCTCTGAGGTTGCTGTAACTGGGATGCTAGAGTGTATTACAAAACCAGCCTTTCTCCCCAGGTAGCTTAGCAGCATCATACTATTCTAGTCCTTTTGAGAAAAATTCACCCCCAGGCCCAAGTTTTAGCTATACATTTTTCATACTCCTTTTTATAAATTTATTCTTTGTACATTTATTATAAATAAAATAAGAAGAATTAGAAGTGAATAGTGAGTGATAGGAAGGTGGTAAAAGTATTCTTTTTGATTAGCACATAAAATATGTCAGAAATGCTCAACTTTTATAGTATATAAAGACAGAGAAACTAAAAAATAAAAAAGATCAATTCCAGTAGGAATCAAACTTCCAGTGTTTAAAAAGGTTACTTAGTAACGAGGGATATTGTAACTTCTCTGTGTTCCATCAGTGTGGCCTGATTTCAGAGTTGGAGGAACAATGGGAGACAGGATCCTCTAGAAACAGTCCTGAATCCAGCATTCGGACACTGCTGGCTTATGCTGACGGTTAGGGCACAGTGGGGCCCATGGAAACTGGCTTTGAAGATCCCTCTCTCTTGAGCCTATGGGGTGGTTTCTTGGATTCCTTTGTTGCAGTTGCAGATGCCATTGGTCCAGTTCTGCTCTTTAGTAACCTCCCAGGGCATCGTGGTGATGTGGGGAAAACCCTCAGTGAGTCAGGATCTCAGAGCTGTCAGATGTTACAGGAAATGGATCTCGAGTGTCAGAGTTTGGCTTATACAAAGGCTGCTGTCAGAACAGCTCCTGAGAGCCGCCTTCATTTGTCTTAGCACTGGTGGTCCTGGGTGCTCCCTGGCAATGTTTCCTGCAGAACTGATATGCAGCAGCACACATTTGAGTTTTTCCTGTGTTCTATCAGTCAGGATTTCAAAATGGGTCTACAAGTATTGCTAGCTTAAAAATAATTTAATTTCAAAAAATTCAATTTCTAGTGACTCCCAAATGTAGTGGTTATTTAATATCTAAAATATGTGCATATACAGGATTATGAAGGATATTTTTGGAAATGCAAATTATTTTTGAAGTTGGAAAATATTATTATGAGGAATCCTTATCCTACTGAAATAACTAAGAATGCAAATTGACTTATTTTTCATACAGGAATGTATTTAAATTTGTAATTGTAAGCCCAAATTCTAAAAAAGAAAGAGAGAGAGAAAGAGAAGGGAGGGAGGAAGGGAGATATCAGTATTTTCTTAGACTTGTTTCTGTGAACTACATTGAATCTGTTCTCTTTGTATTAATACCACATTAACATGAGAATTATGAGAAAAAATAAATAAATAAAATATTCTAACAAAATATTATTTCCCAGGGATCTGAACAAAATAGATGATTTGATGCAAGAGATCACAGAGCAACAAGATATCGCCCACGAGATCTCTGAAGCATTTTCTCAACGGGTCGGATTTGTTGATGGTTTTGATGAGGTGAGTAAGACAGTATAAAGAAAGCAGTATTGTGGGTGCTTTAAGGGACGCGCCCTACTGTATAGCAGGCAGATTTCTTTACTACTTGGAGAGTTGATGGTATTTGTTAGAAATATACTTCCTTTTAGAGGGAAATGAAGTGTAAGTAGCTCTGATTTAAAGGAAAGATTAATATAGCTTGGCAAACAACCTGCTAATTAAGTTTTCAGCTATTAAGGAAAAAACAGCATGTGATTATGTGAAGTTAGTGACTTTTAATGTTTGAAGCCTAAATAGCCCCATTACGGAGAATCGCGTGCTCACACATCTGGGCAAAACAAAGCAGACTGTGTCACTCTGCAAGGAACAGACGTATTATGCTCCGTAGCTGTTAAATTAGAGGTTGGGCTGCCTCTGTTTATTACTCAGGCTATGAAACAAAATAAATGTGGAGTGGCATTATTAACACACACATTCCATTTAGATTAATCACTCTGATAATACACACAGTCTATAATTATAATGGTGGTGTCTGCACTGCGAATTTCAATTGTTCTACATAAAGCACACACAAGTGGAGCTAGTACGTATTTAGCAACTTTTTCAAGTCTGAGATTAGCATGGCAAAGAATTCAACTTCCTGCATCTATGCAATGTTAAAAATGAAACATCTAACATGTAAGAGATTGTTTCATGGAACCCTAGAAACCAAGGATTGGGTGTCAACAACATTTAAACATGGTGTAGACCAGGGGTTGACAAAATATGGCTCACAGGCCAAATCCTCCCCATAGCCTGTTTTTAAATGGCCAGTGAGCTGAGGATGGTTTTTACAATTCTTAGAGTGTTATAGATTACAGTCTTTTAAATTTTTTTTGTTTAACTCTTTATTTAGAAGAGCCATTAAGCCTTTTACTATAACATTCATGAAAAATGTTTACACAGATAATAAAAAAAAATTAGGTTTAAAAACGTATTGAGACCGGCGCCGAAGCTCACTAGGCTAATCCTCTGCCTGTGGTGCTGGCACCCTGGGTTCTAGTCCTGGTTGGGGCGCCGGGTACCAGTCCCGGTTGCTCCTCTTCCAGTCCGGCTCTCTGCTGTGGCCTGGGAAGGCAGTGGAGGATGGCCCAAGTGCTTGGGCCCTGCACCTGCATGGGAGATCAGGAGAAGCACCTGGCTTCTGGCTCCTGGCTTCGGATCAGCGCAGCGCCGGCTGTAGCTGCCATTTTGGGGGTGAACCAACGGAAGGAAGACTCTCTCTCTGTCTCTCTCTCTCACTGTCTAACTCTGCCTGTCAGAAAAAAAAAAAAAAGTATTGAAGAAAACATTAACAAAGAAGGCCATGTGACAGAGGAAGGTATGTGGCTTGCAAAGCCTGAAGTCTTACCCTCTGGCCCTTGACAGATAGTTTTCCAAGCTTGGTGAACAGCAACCAGCATGTAACAAGTGCACTGTGATATGATGGGAAGGGCTCTGGGCTTGTGAGAATAACTGAGTTCTACCATTTATTAGAAACTGTGTAAATCCCTTTACTTTTCTGACCCTTTATTTTCTCATCTGTAGAATCAAAATAATTGGGTTGGTTAGTAGATTATCTAAAATTTCTTAAACTCTGAAGCTTCTTTATCAATGATCAGATAAGAATTTGGTACCAAAAGATTAAAAATAATGGAGGAGCTTTTTACTGTGCTGTCACATTTGCTAAAGAAAATCCCAATATCTTTCTGATGCTGCTGATAACCCCTAAGCACCGTTGACAGTTTTGAGCACACATTTGGCATAGGAGAGCTTGTTCTACCTTTACCACATTTACTATATTTGTTGCTAATTGTCTTGGGAGCGGAAAGAGATCATCTGTGTGTTCACTGTGATATTATTTTATTTGTGTAACCTGCGGCGAAGCATAGCGCACACAATGGCTCTGTCCATGCTATTTCACATAGCCTGCTGCTGTAAGTCTGCATATTTTGTTTCCTTTCTGTGTGGTAGATTTAACAGAGGTCAGACAAGCTTTCAGCTTACTGCGAATTTGACACTGACTCCATCAAGTGTTATATTTGGCACAAGGATTTCCACTCTTATATCATAATATTATTACTACAGGATACTTATTTATGTGCCTTTCTCCCCACCTAAGTGTTAGCAGGATACAGAGTATTGATTCAATTTTGCCCCCCAATTGCTGAGTTCAGAAGGTTTGCAGGTGTGAGTTCTCCATAAATCTGCTGAATGAATGAGTAAATGAAGACTCTACTTGGTTGAATGACGGGTGTCCCAGGTCATTGCTAACTGTGACGACCTTAGAATTCCGATGAAGACAAATATAGTTTTGGTTCCCAACCTCCTTCCAAGAGGGCTGGAGCCCAGCTGGGAACTGACGGGGCCAGTTAGATCTGAACTGCCTGAGGTCTTCTCAGAGCCGGCAGAACGTGACTTAACTCCCTTAAGCCCTCAAACTAATCTTCCCTCTCCTCAGTGCTTGAGACAGAGAACAGTTCAAGATTAAAGCAGACTCCCCGAGACTATTGTTAAAAGACAGAAATGCAGTACACCTGTCCCGAATGGCAGTTTCTGAGCCTGGACACACAGTGTGATTTACATCGGCTTTGACGATTCGACAAAGGAACCACATATTCTTGGATCCTTTTTTACTTTCTGTGCATTATGATTTTGCTCTACTTATAGCATTAGACAAAATAAAAATATTTATTTCTCCTAATTAAAGTTTCACAGATCCTCAATAGGAGGAAAGAAAAGGACATATGGGAAGAATGAGAGGCAAGGTGCATTTCCCAGAAACTGCAAAGATTATATATTCAGCTAGCACAAATTATTTGACTAGCTGTTTACTGAAGTATTATAAGATTAACTACAACAAATCTGCACAACCCCAAATACTCATTTTGTAATCATTGCTCAATGTTGCAAAAAAAAAAAAAAGACTTAGTTTTAAAATAAATATTCCGTTTCACTGGGTTCTCACATATCAATTGGGTAGCACATGTTCTTGTTATTGTGTTTGAGGAAACCCACATCTTGAAATGTTAACTCCATAATTCTTCCTTTCTCCTGTATTCAGGATGAACTGTTGGCAGAACTTGAAGAATTGGAGCAGGAGGAATTAAATAAGAAGATGACAAATATCCGACTTCCAAATGTGCCTTCCTCTTCTCTTCCGGCACAACCAGAAAGAAAGGCCAGCAGGGTTCCCACTGCACATCGATCCCGAGCAGGTTCGTTGCTCAGCTCAGCCACCTGTGGCTGGACAATTCCCTACACTGATAGCCAGGCCCATCCTCTGCAGCACTCAGTTTTGATTTCATAAGCAAACCCATTTTTGCAAGTAGTTCATACCCGTTTTCTATACTGAAAGTGTGAATGTCACCAGTTACTAATTTTTCTTCCCTTCTTCGTTCCAGCTTCTTCCAGGAGGACAGGAGAAGAAGATGATGATATCAAACAGTTGGCAGCTTGGGCTACTTAAACGAAAATGGAGTTTTTTGACACCTGAATTCATGAGCTGTACATAAGACATGAAAACATGCTTTTTTTCAAGTTCAGAAATTAACAAAGACCCTGTCTTTATTTAATACTGGATGAATGCTTGTCTTTGAAGCCTCATAAGTCAATGTTAAAAAAGGAGTTGTATGCAGACATAGATTCAAGGAAGGAAAAGGGCCTCCTGGCGGCGTCTTGGTGTGCGTGGTTGTCCACCTAACTGTTTTGACACCCTGGGTCCCTGAATCCTGATGATATATATGTCTGTCCATCCTGAGTCCCTCCATACTGATGGGGCAGGGCATGGCTGTCTACCTTGTTTGCTACTCTGTTTCTGGTTCTGGTACATAGTTGGTGCTCTGTGATTCTGTTAAAAGAAAACTAAATTCTCCTGTCATATAAGATGTAAAACAGTGTATAAGCCACTTAAGAGTGATTAGGATAGCTGGGGGAAATACCTCTCTTTTCCATGTGAATGGGAGTTTGCTTGTGTGTATGCATGTTAGTCTGTACACATGTCCATGTAGTCCATGGTAAATGTAAATAAACTGTGTTCCTCTTAGGAGAAGTCTCCTATGAGTCTATCCATACATAGTTTCACTTAAAAGAGCTTTAATTGACATTTATTATGTCAATTAAGCTTGGAATGGGGCAATGGATGCATTTCCCCAAATGTCTAAAAGCACTAACAGCTTTCACTGCTGAGTGAGAATCTCCTGGGTGTAATTTAGCCACTTAGGGAGCTGCATTAACACTCCCAGGCCATTATGAGGCTGTTAAGGCTTCAGCGTACTGCGTGTGTGAGTGTTCATTCTTTTCTGTTTTGTTCTTTCTTGTACATTTGCTTCCACTTTACAGCCCATTCCTTGTAAATACATCAAAATATTGGCAATTAAAAGTGTATCTTGAATCAAATTTTGGCCATCATTATTTTAAAATGAATATAAATTTCCAAATTAGTGCATTGCCTATAATATATCATGGGCCATAAAATGACAAATACCATATAAAATGTTCTAGTAGTCCCTGCCTTTGCTAAGCAGCATAGTGGAATGGAAAGAGCAATAGACCTGAAAGTAGGAGTCTGAATTTCAGCCCCTGCTCTGCCACTCACACATGCCATGAACTCTTGGAGCCTTTTTTTCTCCGTTGGGGAAATCTTAAGATTGGACTTGATGATCCCTATTGGTTCCATCTTGCCACAGGCCTTTTGCATGTGCTGTTGTAACCTGCAGATCATAGATATCAAACCTACTTAGTGTTTAAATCTTAGTTGCTGTCACCCTTGTTTTGGGGAACTTTTCTTGATTGCCTGGACTGTAATGTTCTCCCTATTTTGTGTTTCATGACTTGCTGCTTTGTCTCATCACTTGTGATTTATAACATGTTTACTCGAATGACTACTTAACAACGTTCTTCCTGCGGGGCTGTGGTAGTTTTCATATGCAGGGAAATATTTATTATTAAATGAGTGGCACTCATGTTTTTATGTTATGGGCTAAATGGAATTATAGGCACAGAATTTACCTTCTATTCTTAAGCAATTAGAAAACTGGACAAAATTCACCAAACAAGTTTTCAGTCATTGGACACCAAGTGGCACTGGGCAGTGGTTCCTGAGAGAAGGGAAAGCAATGATGTGGGCACTTCCTGTGCCCTTGCTCATGACCTTCACAGGAACCTTGGGACAGGAACCCAAACAGAGCCTGATGGTCATGCTGAGTTGAGAAAAGTTGTGGAGAAGAAACTTGGAAAACAGGCTGCTGGAAGAGAGAGACAGAGAGAGAGAGATATGGAAAATGAACTGTGTTCTGAATGTTTGTAAGCCCCCCCCCCCATAGGTATTTTGAAACACTAACCCTGAAAGTGGGGGCATTAAAAGGCAGTGATCTTTTGGGAGGTGATCAGGTCCTGAGGGCAGAAGCTTCATGAATGGGATTGGTGCCCTTATAAAGGAGGCCTTAGGGAGCCCATTCATAACCATCTCTTGTGTGAGGACACAGAAGATATGTAAACCAGGCATTGGATTCTGCTGGTGCCTTGATTTCCTACTTCATCATTTCCAGAACTGTGAGAAATAAATTTCTGTTGTTTATGAAGCACTCAATTTACAGGGTTCTGTTAAAGCAGCCTGAAAGGGCAGATGGGACTCTTCAAATCATTGGCTGAGAACTGATTTGTAAACATTTGAGGAAACTACCAAGGCCAGGAATGACCACTGGGAAGATCAATCCCCCAAGCTCACACAGGGTCAGGAATAGGCAGGGAACCCCTGGCCAGGGCAGAAAGACTTCCTCTTCCAGGGAGTATCAGGGAGCATGTGGAAGCACAGAGCCTCAGCGGTGCTTGCTGCTCTGGGCCAACCATAAAATGGCTAAAAGAAAATCTCAAAAGGACCAAATATTTCCAGGAATGTATGTCCCAGAACAAAGCCCCCTAAACATTGACAAGAATACAAAAATAACAAAACAATTAAAACAAAATCCTAGCTCCCAATAGCATGAGATTCATGGAGTCCAGCATTCAATCAGAATATTTCAGGCTTGCAAAGAATGAGGAAAATGTAATCTGTAGCCAAGAGAAAAACCATAATGAAGAGACTCAGAAGACAAGAGTGTGAAAAAAGCTTTTATATTTACTCTCTATGTGCCCTGAAACAGATAGAGTAAATATATTTTGGGTTACAAGAAACAAGAGGAAAACATGACTGTAATGAAGATAACAGTGGAAGAGATTTTCAAAAAGACTCAAATTGAAATTTTCTTTAAGGATTTATTTATTCATTTATTTGAAAGAGTTACACAGAGAGAGGAAGAGAAAGAGAGAGAGAGAGATCTTCCATCTGCTGGTTCACTCCCCACATGGCTACAATGGCTAGGACTGGGCCATGCTGGAACCAGGAGCCAGGAGCTTTTTCCAGGTCTCCCATGTCGGTGGCAAGAGCCTAAGAACTTGGACAATCTTCCCAAGCACACTAGTAGGGAGCTAGATGGGAAGTGGAGCATCCAGGAAATGAATCAGTGCCCAATGTGGGATGCTGGCATTGCAGGTGGAAGTTTTACCTGCTTCACCACAACACCAGTCCCTCAGATTCTAAAGATGAAAACCACATTACCTGAAAATATTACATAATATGGTAGATGATATTAATAGCAGACTCGAACCTAAAGAAGAAAACCTTAGTGAACTTGAACAGACACTATCCAAAAGAGAGCACAGAGAAAAACAAAAGGCCGAAAAGAAGAGAAAGATAGAAAAAGGGAGCAAGATTTATCTGTGGGACCATATTTACTCACTAACAGGATAACTGGAGTTCTGGAGTGGTGAGTGGCCTGGGTAGCCTGGTGAAGAGAGAAGGATAGAAAAAACATCTTTGAGGAAATGATGGCCAAAATTATCCAAATTTGATGAAAACTATAAACTCACATTTCAGTGAAACTCAGCATAACTGTCTTAGCCCACTGTTGCTATAATGAAATACTCAAGAATAGACAATTTACAAGGAGTCAATGTTTAATTGGCCTATGGTTCTCGAGCCTGGGAAATCCAAGACAGGGGGCCAGCATCTGCTGCCAGCCTTGTGCTCACAGTCATAATACAGCAGGGGGTACCACGTGATAAGACACAGCAAGCTGCCAGCACGGGGCTTTCTTACGAAGCTACTGATGTCATTACCGTGGCCCTACTGTCATGATGTCATCTCATCCAAATGACCTCCCGAAGGCCCCACATCCAAGTACCATTAACATAGAGATCTGAAAGATCCTGAACACATTCAAACCATAAGAATACCTCCAGCAAAATCCTTGTATTTTTCAATAACAAAAGTTACCGTGGAATGTTGAAATGTCAAACATCACAAGTGAGATCTGAGAGATGCTTGTGAGGTCTAAAGAAGAGCAATTAATCAGAAGAAATGAGTGATGAGGAATTGAATTTTCAATTCCATTTAATTTTGCATACTTAACTTTGACAGAAATGATACTTGAATCATTTTTTAGAAAGCTTTACATTTGGAAATTGGGAATATAAATTCATATTTTCAACTGTAAAATTTATGAAATCTATATAAACAAAATCTAATGGATTTCTAACTTCTAATTTCTAAAATTTCTAATGGAAATTTTCATCTGGTTTGAGATGCTATCAGTGTAAATTATGCATTGCATTTGACAGATTTAATATACAAAATAAATAAAACATATATTCAATATATATATTCAAATATATAAAATAAATAAAATATATATTCAAGATATAAAATACCTTGAATAATTTTTCAATGATTGTATGTTGAAATATTTTAGATGTATTGGACTAAATAAAACATCATTAAAATTCATTTCACCTGTTCCTTTTTATTTTTTAGATATGTGGTTACTGGGAAATTTAAAATTACCAATATGCCTCATTATATTTCTATTGGTTAATGTGGGCCAGGCTCAACTCCTCTCTATCAGTGTGTACACAGATTAAGCACATGAATTTCAAAATTTTTTTACAGCCAGAAGAACATCTTTTAAGCCCATTTTCCCACAAACATTTTGAAGCACCCTCATATGATTTGAAGTCCTAAAATGCTATAGAATTAAAAATAAAATTTCTAAAGGGGACATATTACTCCGAAAAGAAACAGAAATACTTTAAAATAAATTATAAATGCTGCCCTTCTGCAGACAATAAGAAAATGAACCAAGTGAGAGAATAGTTAAAGATGTAGATCATCTTTTGACTGAAAGGTATTAGAAAGAGTAAGAGTACTAATCAGCCATCTAAAAAAATTTCTAGCAAGATATCCTTAGAATGAGAAAATTCTGGTTAGTAAGGTATAAACATGGATAAAAATTATTCCCACTACTATACAGGGGCACCCTGGAGGGGGACCTTGGTTTGGGAAGTACTAGATAGCTACCTGTTGACCTGTTGGTGTTCTGTGTTTTTAAATAAAACGTTTTCCAATATACAAGCTGGGTTTGTTTTTTCTTTTAGGTTGTAAGAAACACATTTAAGTAACTTTAGAGACAAACTTGGATTTATTTGAAGTGATCTGGATAGTTCTAGAATAAAATCATTTCATGGCCTTTGGCTAAGAGCAAGCACAGAATCGAAGGAAATGCTTAAAAAGTAATTCTGAGGAAAGTCAGAAATCAAAAGGGCTGTGGCGCTCAGGCTGCAGCTCTAACAGCCTCCTTTCTCTGAGTAGCTCACAGGAGGGACCAGCAGGCCACTACCACTCGGAGCAAGGGTTGCACTCAAGAGTCCAGTTCCAGAGCCACATCATTTGATTGGCCAAGCCTGGCTCAAGGGACTACCTCTGAAGTCAGCGTCTGTACCCACATAAACCGAGAAACAGCTAGCTTATAAATAAGGTGATCTTCTTCACAAAGGGGGAATGGATGTTAACCATCGAAAAAATAAACACAGCACCTAAAACAACAGATGGCCCATCAACTACTGAGAATAATTATGTCTGAACTGTAATATTTTCTGATTCTGGGAAAACAGTCTGCACACTAACTTAGTTGAGACTGGAGTAGCATATACTTCATACATCACAATAGTATGTGTCTTGCTAAAACAAATTGGATAATATGTTTAAGTTAGTAAGCGTAGCAAGAAGGAAAAAAAGGGAAAAAAAAAAAAACAAAGAAGATAGGACTAATAAGGATATCTTGGTACCATTATATTATAGCCCCAGGGAATAAATTGATGAAATGTTAGTCAATTGCTGTTTCATCCCTCCACTTCCTTTCTGCTATCTCTTTAATTTGAGACAGACATTAATGTTTCAGTTGGAAACAGTGTTTCTTGAAATAGCTAAAATCTGCCTTGAAACTCAAATTCACTTTGCTTTGTTTGTTTCAGGGGTTCCCAGATGTTTTATTGCACTCTATACAAGGCACTGCAGCAATTTTTCAGAAGCAAAAGACTTAGTATACATTACGAGAGTACAGATAGGACAAAGATACGGAGTTGGTATTTAGAAGAGAGATGTACAAACACTGAACAAGCAGGCAATGCTTCTGGTTGTGAATGTTTCTCCTGAACAATTCTAGTACTCACAGGCTATTGAAGGTTATATATGTGCTATTTATTTATCTTATCAGGAAAATTAAGTGCTCCTTCTTAGCAGCCAAAAAAAATTTCCACAATTTAGGCTTCTTTGTGAAGAAAGCATTGAAAGAATGATGTGGAGTGGTTGGTTATTTGATTATGTTTTAATATTCATATGTATATATAATGTGTGCATATGCTATTTATATAGGCCTATACATGCTTACAGATTAAACATACTCTCTTTATTAATACAATATGTGTGAGTCCTATACTCTTTAGAAAGTCTGCCTCTCCTTGACCACCCTTACTTCCTTGTATCTGCTAAATCCTTACCCACATTTTCCATGATTTGGCTATTGACAGCCTCTCCTTTTTATGCTCTCCATAGATCTTATTTTCTTTTTTAAAGATTTTTTAAAATTTATTTAAAATAAACACAAGTTATTTAGGAAGAAGATATCTGTTAAAAGAAAAATCCTAGGGACTGGCACTGTGATGCAGGGGGTAAAGCCACCCCCAGCAGTGCCAGCATCCCATATAGGCACTGGTTCGAGTCCAAGCTGCTCCACTTCCAATTCAGCTCCCTGTTAATGGCCTGGGAAAGCAGCGGAAGATGGCCCAAGTCCTTGGGTCCTTGCACCTGCATGCGAGACATGGAAAAAGCTCCTAGCTCCTGATCGGTGCAGCTCCGGCCCTTGTAGCCATTTGGAGAGTGAACCAGAGGGTCCAAGACCTCTCTCTCTGCCTCTGCCTCTCTTTAATGTTGCCTTTCAAGTAAATAAATAAGTCCTTAAACAAAAACAAAAACAAAAACAAAAAAAAAAACAAAAAGAAAAACCTTTGATGAATTAACTTTTTTTTTTCTTTTTTTTTTTTTTTTGGACAGGCAGAGTTAGACAGTGAGAGAGAGAGACAGAGAGAAAGGTCTTCCTTTTCCATTGGTTCACCCCCCAAATGATCTGAAACCAGGAGCCAGGTGCCTCTTCCTGGTCTCCCATGGAGGTTCAGGGACCCAAGCACTTGAGCCATCCTCCACCGCCTTCCTGGGCCACAGCAGAGAGCTGGACTGGAAGAGGAGCAACCGGAACAGAATCTGGTGCCCCAACTGGGACTAGAACCCAGGGTGCCAGTGCCGCAGGAGGAGGATTAGCCAAGTGAGCCACGGCACCAGCCTGATGGATTCACTTTAATAGAGTTTAACTGACCAAAGGCTGGTGAACATGACAGTGTTCAGAACCAAACAGATTCAGAAACTCCAGGGTGCTGTGAGTTCAGAATGCATTTGTGGGCAGATGTGGAAATGACGAGCTGAGAGAGTCAACTGGCAGCTCTGCACCTACCTTACTTGAACACAGTTTGAACATTTGGCCACCTGAGATTTACTGAGACTTGGCTCTCTATTATAAGTGTATATTCCCAAGTTAGACTTTCTGTTAGTTTGTGTATTAAGTTAGCTTTAGTTTGTTATGGAGTCCTCCTCAGGCTAAGTTTGCTTTAACATATTGCTAGAATTTTAGGTTTTTAAAAGTATTGATAAATAAGAACTGAAACTTAGAATTTTTTAAAGATTTATTCTTATTTATTTGACAGGCAGAGTTACAGAGAGAGGTAAAGAGAGAGAGAGAGGTCTTCCATCCACTGGTTCACTCCCCAGATGGCCACAACAGCCAGAGCTGTGCTGATCTGAAGCAAGGAGCTTTTTCCGGGTCTCCCACTCAGGTCCAGGGGCCCAAGGACTTGGGCCATCTTCTACTGCTTTCCCAGGCCATAGCAGAGAGCTGGATCGGAAGAGGAGCAGCCTGAAATAGAACCGGTGCCCATATGGGATGCCGGCGCCTCAGGCCAGGGCTTTAATCCGCTGTGCCACAGTGCTGGCCCCTGAAACTTAGAATTTTTATGGACCATTTGAAATAAACTTACAATTTATTGGCTTGACCCTAAAGCTATAAACTTTACAATTTATCTACTCTGTCATAGGCAAAAGAGTAGATTCTGAGCTTTCTTGAGGGTAAGAATTGTAAACAAATGACCCCAACCCATCATACGCCCCCAAAAAGCAGGTGAAATGGTGCACTGACAAGTATTGGTCTGGCATGTTTGCTTAGACCCAGAGCTTGTGTTTTGTAAGAGGTGGTGTGATACACTAGGTCAAGAAGACCGCTGCTGACTTCCAGTATTTGGTCCCTGAACAGCTGTGTGAGGGCTGCAGAGGACTCCCTGGACAGCACACTGAGAATACAAAGGACAAGGCAGAATTTCTTAAGAGAGTGCTTTTGTCATCCACATCCATTAAAGAGAGGGAGAGAAGGGCAAATAAATAGAAAGAGAAGTGGCGTCTCCAAGTTGGTCTCTTAGCTGTTCCCCACCCCGACTCCCACCCCAGGATGCTCCAAGGTGACACTGGAGTTGAGATGATCCCTCATGGAGGAAAGTCTCTGAGTATGGATGCCCTGTGGAGAGGGCACAGCCTTGGGGGAGCAGTGCACACAGATGAGCCCAAGTCCTTTCCAGAAGGAGGATCTGAAAGGCCCCTTACAGCTTCCATCACCATGACCTCAGATAATTTGTTGAACTTTGTTGATCCTTATTTTCTTCAGTTGCAAAACAAACATCAAAAATACCTTCCCTTGGTGTTCAATATGAGGGTGAAATACCAGGATACGTGGAACATCTTTGTAGCACCCAGCACAGGGTAAGGACTTACACTATTGTTCACAACTTCTCCAACAAGTGTACCCATCCTTCTGTAGGGTATTGGGATTTCAGAAATGAGCAACAGGTTCTGCTCTCAGGGAGTCTAGCTGGGGAAGCTCAGAGGCTCAGAAAGGTCATGCAATGCAAGGTGGTAGGTGTTTGCGTGGCGTAAGCTGGACAACCTGTGCTCCCGGAGTTGGGTAAGGAAGGAACTGGCCAGAGGAAGTGGTGAGGGGAGCCAGGGCCAGGAGGTGTGAAGGAGAGAGGTTTTAGTGTTCAACATGCAGGGAGAGAGTGCAGTAAGACTTGAGGAGTCAAAAGGAAGAAAAGAGTTACAAATGCTTCCCAATTTCTGGTTTGGTGGCTCAGCAGGTGATGGTACCTTTCCCTGTTGGGATGAGGGGTGTCGGGAGGAGGTGCAGATGTGGGTGGGAGGCAGGGTCAGTTGGTTTGAACATCAACACTCAGGTGTTCAGGGCCAGGTAAGGGCCACAGGGCTGGACCACAGAGGAGAATGAAGACAAAAGGTGGAGTTTCATCTGGAGTCAGAGAAACAGGATCCTGGAAGAGGGCAGCTAGCATCACTAGTGGATGTCACCAGTGAGGAAGGGGCGTGGATAACTAGGAGAAAATCCAGGGGAGGGCTTCTAATTTCCATCATGTGTCTCACACTTCAGACGAAAATATCGTTTCTAGTCAGTCAAGGAGCAGCTTTCTATTTTTAAAATTCTTTGGACAAGGTCAGTGCTCTCAGAATGTCAAAATCCTCTATCAACGAAAGAGACGCATTAACTCGCAGGAATTTTAGTTTTTCAAAATCAGGTCTCAAAAAGTTACCCAATATACTGCTTTTAGACAACTAGCCAAAGTGAAAAAGGAAAAAAAAAGATTGATCTATAGAATAAAAAAACTCCATTAAGGACCAGCGACTATGAGGAACCAAAATGGTTGTACAGGAATCGTTCTGGTCTGGAATTCTTAACGCCTGTCAGAAACAGGCACGTTACAGTGCTGTGTAGCTGGAAAGAGCATTAAAATAAAAAAAAATAGCTCATAAAAGTTTGCAGCATTTTGGAAAAGAGTACACGTAAGGCAACGGCCATGTTCACGTTCCTACTTTGTGAAGGTAACGGGAAAATATCCCCAAATATTCTACAGTAAACGAACTACAGTGCTATGGAGACTGAGATCTGGTTCAGCTGGGGCACTGCCTCGGACCGGGTAGTCACGCCGCTAAGGTAAGCCTCCTTGGGAGAGAGCTCATTTAGGTCAGGAGAGCCCTTACTGCCCCTTCCCCTTTGTAGCCTCCCTGGCATCTGCCTCCCTCGGTGGTCAGTTTCGTCTCCACAGAACCAGGCGTTACCACGCGCTACCATTCGTCGTGCCCACTAGGCGGCACTCTAAGCTCATCCCAAAAGCGAAGCCCGCTCAAACTGAAACCTGCGGCAGGCACCTTGAAACCCCAGAATTGAACACTGGTGATTTCTAAAGGAAGCAACACATGGCTTCATTGAATCTCAGAGCATGAAGTCCTTGGAAACCTAGGTTTTGCTTTCTGTCCTTCTCTGGTGCATCACTGCTGGCCGGTAAGTGATAAGAACAGTGGCATTTTGGGGGAGAGGCCGCCTTTTCCCTGAGGACAGGTGGTTTGGGACTGTGGCACCTGGGAGCCTCAGGTTTACTACTGCTTCTGAAGGGCTTTTACCCTTCATATGTGTATAAAGTCAATTGAAAATAGATCTCAGTAAAAAGTAAGAGTGGGAATAAGAGAGGGAGGAGGAAGTTTGCAATGGCCGCCTCACTGCTCTCTCTCCCAGCAGCCTCAGACTGCGGGCAGTGACGATGGGGCCCACTGCCCAGTGAACTCAGGGTCACAGCTCTCCTTCCTTCTGCGGTCACAGGCCCTGTGTGAAGAGGTCCACATGCTCACTGCATTTCCTGCTCTCTGGTTGGGGTCCTGGAAGCTAAGCATTTATTCCCTCTGTTTTTTGAGTTTGGAGAGCTTCATCTTTAAAGCCAGCCACCGGGGTGCACTCTCTGACCCTCATTCTCATGCCACGCTGTGGTGACAGCCAGGAAATGCTCTCTGCTATAAAGGTCCTAGAAAATGGGGCATGCCCAGGCAATCGCTGGCAGTCTCCCCATCTCAAGGGCCTTCACTTCCTCACAGCTGCCAAGTTCGTTTTGTCCTATCAGGTTACCTACTTACAGGTATGGGGGGGCGGTTAGGGTGTGGACACCTGGGGGGCACATTATTCTGTCTGCCACAACAAGAAAATTTAAATAGACAATGATCTATTTTCATGAGTAAGATTCTGTTTAGTATTTTGTTTTTACGTAACGATGGAAGACTAATTTTTTCCCCAGAGAAATCTTTTATTTAATGAGTACAAATTTCATAAGTACAGCTGTAGTGATTCTTCCCACTATACCAGCCCTCCCATTTCCACTCTCACTCCCACCCCTCCTCCTCCCTCTCCCATTACCAGTCCCATTCTCCATTAAGATTCATTTTCAATTAACTTTATACACAGAAGACCAACTTTATACTAAGTAAAGATTTTAACAATTTGCACACACACACACACACACAGAGAATAAGTTTTACAATTAATTCTCATAATACAGCTCATTGACGATAGAAGTCCTGCATGGAAAGTAGTGCACAGTGACTCCTGTTGTTAATTTAGCAATTAACACTCTTATGTATGATGTCAGTGACCACCCAAGGCTTTTGACATTGGCTGCCTAGGCTATGCAAACCTTTTGAATCCACAGACCCCTTC
This sequence comes from Oryctolagus cuniculus, assembly GCF_964237555.1. Lineage (NCBI taxonomy): Eukaryota > Metazoa > Chordata > Mammalia > Lagomorpha > Leporidae > Oryctolagus > Oryctolagus cuniculus. The sequence continues at coordinate 107,230,835 of NC_091437.1, forward strand.
AGTATTAAACAAGTCCATAAGCAAAGTGGAGGTTCTCCCCTCCCTTTAGATGAGATTGGATGCTTTCAGGGTGGTATGGCCGTAGACTCTCCTCCCTTTAGAGAAAAGTACATCCTTCTTTGATGGCCAGTTCTTTCCACTGGGGTCTCTGTCACAGAGATCCTTCATGTAGGACATTTTTTTTTTTTTGCCACAGTGTCTTGCTTTTCCATGCCTGAAATGCTCTCATGGGCTGTCCAGCCAGATTAAAATGCCTTAAGGGCTGATTCTGAGGTCCGAGTACTGTTTAGAGTGATTGCCATTCTATGAGTCTGCTGTGTGGATGGCTTCCCATGTTGGAACATTCTCTTCTTTTTCATTCTATTATTATTACCAGACATTTGATCTTATTTATATTATTCCTTTAATACTTAATTCTATCTGTATGATCACTTTAACACTTAAGATGGTATTTTTTACCACCCTGCTTAATGGGATTTGGTGTCCCATGGCAAGCTTTTAAACTGTACCCTTAGAAGTAAGTCTGTAGGAATATGTACAGAACTATACAGCTTTACTGTTACAAACTTCCTCCTCCCTCTTTTACTCCCACTCTTACTTTTTACTGAGATCTATTTCCAATTGACTTTATACACATGATTAACTCTGTTAAGTTTTCAACAAATAGTATGAAAAGAAAAAAACTGTTCCTCAACAGTCAAGACAAAAGACTTTAATTTTTTAAAAAAGATTTATTTATTTGTGTCAGAATTAGGGGGAGAGGCAGAGGTAGATAGAGAAAGAGAGGGTCAGGAAGAGAGGTCTTCTATCCGCTGTTTCCCTCCTCAAAAGGCAGCAACAGGCTAGGTTAGGCCGAAGCCAGGAGTTTCATCAGGATCTCCCACGTGGGTGCACGGGCCCAAGGACTTGGGTCATCTTCAGCTTCTTTCTTGGCACATTAGCAGGGAGCTCGATTGGAAGTAGAGCAGCCAGGACTTGAATTGGCACCATTATGGGATGCTGGCACTGCAGGCAGTGGCTTTACCTGTTTTGCCACAGTGCTGGCCCCGAGTTTATATTTAAAGAAAAAAATTTTTTCCTTTTATTTGAAAGGTAGAGAGCTACCTTCCATCTTCTGGTTTACTCCCTACATGCCCACAACAGGCAGGGCCAGGCAAGGCTGAAGCTAGGAGCCTGGAAATCTATCTGGGTCTCCCGTGGGGTGGTAGGGAGTCAAGTAATTGCACAAGCACCTGCTGCCTCCCAGGGGGCAGATTAGTGGAAAGCTGGATGGGAAGAAGAGCCTTGACATGAACAAGGCACTCCCACATAGGATGCAGGCATCCCAAACATTTCACAACTTAACCATTATACCAAATGCTTACTCCAGGACATTTCTTGTTAATAATTAATGCATGTAAGAAATCTGCATAGTAATTTCTGGAAGCCTACTTAAATATGATTATGGAAGATTTATTGAAGTTCTACTACGTTCCAGGAATCATATTAGGTGGCAGCTGTGCAAAAAATAGAAAGATAAGGCCTTCTCTCTTCATACATTTGAGTAGAGAGTTACAGATTGTCCCCAAATTGTTTGACTCAAGAATTTTTTAACTTTGTGATGGTTTCAAAGCAATATGCATTCAGTAGAAATTGTACATTCAGTTTTTAATTTTGCTTTTTCCAAGCTAGCTATATGCAGTCTGAGACTCTCTCTGGAGTTAGGCGGCAGCAGTGAGCCGCATCTCACTGAAATTGACAGTATACGGTGTTGCTACACTATGATATTTGATGTGGCAGGTGTATTAAATGCTTCTCCAACTTATATGTTCCACTCATGATGGGTTCATTAGGATATAACCCCATTGCAAGTGGAAGAGCATCTGTACAGAAGCAAATTATGTGTAATGAAGTAATATTGGTGCTTTGAGAGACAGCTGAACGATACGTTAAGGGAGAGTTTAAAACTAACATTCTGCAGCTTCTAAAACAACCATCATCTCATTGTGCTTATTTGACTTTTTACTTGTACTCCCAGCGTCAAGGAGAAATGAATCTCTCTAGGACATCTGATATCCCAGTAGACTACCTTAACCTTTGCCTACTATATTTCCGTTCTGAAAGTTAGAGGTCTGTCCTGAATTTGCAAGGATCTTCAGTAGATTGCTAGGAAGGGGGAAAACTCATTTTTTTTTTTTTGTCACCACTGAGAAGGGAAAGAGCTCCCAGGTCAATATTTATTTACTAATGAAAGTCATGACCTCCTTGTGGCGTCCATCTCTGCTGTTGCAGATCTGAGGCCACAGTATGACCATGGGACAACACTGGCATATTCATTGATTCAGCCCTCTGCCAAGTTCCGGCACCAAGATGAAGAACATTTAACTCATTCTCTGCGGCTGTAGCTGAACAGCAGGTGCCACGATCCTTTTTCTTTTCTCTTCTCTTCTCTCCTCTCTCCTCTCTCCTCTCCTCTCTCCTCTCCTCTCTCCTCTCCTCTCTCCTCTCTCCTCTCTCCTCTCCTCTCTCCTCTCCTCTCCTCTCTCCTCTCCTCTCTCCTCTCCTCTCTCCTCTCCTCTCCTCTCTCCTCTCCTCTCTCCTCTCCTCTCTCCTCTCCTCTCTCCTCTCCTCTCTCCTCTCCTCTCTCCTCTCCTCTCCTCTCTCCTCTCCTCTCTCCTCTCCTCTCCCCTCTCCCCTCTCCCCTCCCCTCTCCCCTCTCCTCTCCCCTCTCCTCTCCCCTCTCCCCTCTCCTCTCCCCTCTCCTCTCTCCTCTCCTCTCCTCTCCTCTCCTCTCCTCTCCTCTCCTCTCCTCTCCTCTCCTCTCCTCTCCTCTCCTCTCCTCTCCTCTCCTCTTCTCTTTTCTTTTCTGACAGGCAGAGTGGACAGTGAGAGAGAGAGAGAGACAGAGAGAAAGGTCTTCCTTTGCTGTTGGTTCACCCTCCAATGGCTGCCGCGGCCGGTGCACCGCGCTGATCCGAAGCCAGGAGCCAGGTGCTTCTCCTGGTCTCCCATGGGGTGCAGGGCCCAAGTACTTGGGCCATCCTCCACTGCACTCCCTGGCCACAGCAGAGAGCTGGCCTGGAAGAGGGGAAACCGGGACAGAATCCGACACCCCGACCGGGACTAGAACCCGGTGTGGCGGCGCTGCAAGGCGGAGGATTAGCCTAGTGAGCCGCGGCGCCGGCCTCAGGATCCTTTTTCAAGAACATTCTTGGGGTGGACGTGGGGATGCTTGGACAGAAGTAGAGTTGAGAGAGGAGAGATGTTTACAGAGGAGATACTGTCTTTTCAAGGGAGGATGTGCGATTTTGTAGTGCCTCATCTTATTCTTATGTCTGATGACATTACCAGAATAAGTAGACATTTTATTCTACTGACTCACCTCCGAATTCCTGGCCCTACCCAGGGTCTGTGTTCAAACACCAACACAGGTGTGCTGAGGAAGCACAGCAGTGGCATCCAGATGCTTCTTCATCTCAAGGGCTGTAGGGCCAGTGTGTATGTGTTAGAATCAGAGGGAGGGAGGGACGGGGCGGGGAGAGAGTTCATTCACTAGTTCACTTGTCAAATGACTGCAATAGCCATGGCTGGAGTCAGGAGCTGGAAACTCAATCCAAGTCTCCCATTAGGGTGGCAGGAGCCATCACGACTGCCTCCCAGGGCCTGTGTTAGTGAGAATGGTTGAGTCAGGAGCCAGAGCTGGAAACTGAACCCAGGTACTCCTTTGTGGATGGAGCCCTCTTAACCACTAGGCTGAATGGCTGCTCGGAGAGAGTGCACATTTGTAACAAAGCCACTCCCCTGACATTCATTAATGAATTTATGAGGGCAGAACCCAGTCACTTCCGAAGATTCTACCTTCAGAGATCATTAGCATATGAATTTGGGAATTAGGTTTCCAACACTAAAAACTTTGGGGACATACTCACATAGGACCTGAACCACAACAAGCTGGGTCATGAAAGGCCTTGTTCATTACAGCACATGTTAAGCACACGCCCTGCCGTGGAGAAGATACTCAGTCATGTTTGGTGGTTAAATGCCTGATATATATAGATTACAAAATGTTGGGTAATTGAGAGCAATTCCTGAAACATTTCTGAGATCTTTCTATAAACAGAACCCAAGGCCAGCATACATTATGTTTTTGTTTCCACCATTACCCCAGTCATGGATAGGTGGATTGCTTGAATTGGAGGGAATTCTTATTTCCATATCTTAAAGTTCAATGACTTAGAGTGTACCTTCCCACTTCAGCAGAAGCTGCTGAAAAACGAGTGGAATAAGGTTACTCAAGTTTAGTTTCAAACATTTTTAAGGATAATGCTTTCTGTGCAATTGAGTGAAGAGCAACCAACGCAGAGAGGCACATGTTTAGTCACAGTGACCATTTTGTGCTTTGCAAATAAATTAAGGAAGTGCCTCCATATCAGCTTTTTATGTTTTGCCAGTACAGTACTGCTCTGATATACTTGAAAGATGACACTGAGAGAAAAGAGAAATGTTTCCTAGAAACAAAATGGAAGGAGTTTAATACTTAACCGTGAATAGTTCAACTCGCTTAATTTCCCCATTTCACTGTGACCTTAAGTACTCTGTTCATTCCTCTGACACATTACTAGGCAGTTTCGTTTTAACTTTGTGTTTATAATACAAGTTGTAAGCATCACTTAATTGAGATTTACTGGAAAGGCTGCAGAAGCAGGAAGTTGGGATTTCCCTAGAGAAGTACTGACTTTATTCCTCTACAGAAAGAAAATGTTGCAATTGAAGGTTCTGAGGTGGGAAAATGTTTAGAATACCCAATGAACTGAAAAGGGCCAGTATGGCCAGTGACTCAGAAGAGTGATGGCAGATGAGCTTGAAGTGGGTGAGTTCCAATTTATTGTTAAGTTGGGTATATTAAAAATGTATTTCCATGAAAATATTTATTCAAATAAAGGTTCTACTGTCTTTGAATAAGCTTACAAAAGGTAGAAATATGGATAATTCAGCATTGCAGGTAACTTTCTTTTCTGGTCTCCATATCGTAACTGAATTGTTATCTGTTTGTAACACAGCTTAGTGGGCACTGGGCGAAGCATAAAGTCTTGATGGGGAAAAATGTCTCTTTACACAAGCGCAGAAAACAACACACTCCTGGCCTAGCACGTGGGCTTCATGCTATATTCTAGGCCATAGCAGAGGACAAACGCTCTGCTGAGCACATCACATATTTTTCACCTGTTCTTAATATAATAAACCAGATTTTTGAGCACTATTGTCTCCACTTTCATGGGTACTAAGGCTGAGAAATGGTAAATAGTTTACATTGCTTGGTAGAAGCAGAGTCCTAACTCCAAATTAGGTCTGTCCAATTTTAAAATATATTCTCAATAAGAATTAGATGAAAGGTAGATGAGCATAGAAAGCCTGGGGATGTAAAAATTGGAGAAAAGAAACATTTTGCACATGCCGAAGACTCAGAAAAGCAAACTCAACAGATTTTTGAAAAATATTTTGAGCAAAGCATTGTAAATACTCAAGTATATCCACATGAGCAACATCAACTCTTAGCCAGTAATTACCATCCAGCTGGAAAATGAAACAGTTCCAAATACATGTCTTTTATGTACACCTTTCAGCACATACAATAAAGGTCTTATTTTGAACCTACAGCTGTTTACATATTATAAATGTAATTTTTTCCCAGACCCTGCTAAATAAATCACCGACCAAGTATTTGAAGGATGGGGTATATCACATTACGGTCCTTCCTCCTTTCCTCTGCCTCTGCTTTATCTGCCATATTCCTAGGCCATTTGTCTTCTCACATGCTCAAGTCTGCACTCTGTTGTTAATTAATTCAGCTGGAGGCAAAACTCTCACTTCTTTCTGTCTTCTTACCCCTGTCCAGCTACCACAGGACCATTTTATTCCATTTCAAGCAAAAGTATTACTCTTATGTTGATGGGTAAGCATAAATTTAGAGCTAATGATTGATAGACTAATGCCAAACAAGCAAGCAAATGCACTGTCATTTTTCTTTAAGCCCTTGTGTGGCGGGTCATGACCTAGCCTACCCCAAGTATGAAGTTGCTCAACAGTAGAATTACTAGGTAACTGAGGCCCTGTAAAGAATTCTCTTCACAGTAGTAGATGCCCAGTAGGGCTGAGGTGGCCTCACCCCAGCTTAATAGCACATAAAGCAAGAAAGGGCCAGAGGCTTCTTTCTTGGCTCTGGTGACCTGATGCACTCACTCATTGCCCTGTACGCCCTGTGTGAAGCACTGGAACTTGGCTTGGCCTCCATGAACCAGGTTTGGTAAGCTATTTTCTCACTCACTGTATCCTTCAGGCATACATCTTTTGCCCTGTTAGTTGGCTTATTTAGTTGAGTTGTCACCTTTCAGCAGATTTAAAATCTGTACCAGCTCTTTATGTTTGACCCAGCTCACTCTGAAATCTTTCATTGGATTCTTTGCAAAAATCTCTGTTTAACTTTCATCTCTAATTAAACTGCTTCCCTCAAGCTCTGCATGTCCAGATATGTATCTGTATTATATTTTTTGTTAAATTAATGCTGCAAAGCTATTTTCTCCCATTGCAAGTATTACGTAAATCTCCAATATTGTATAGATTAAAAAGGCATTTTAAGTTTATTTGGTTATCATTTATCAAATGCATCAGTTGGAAATGCAGCCAGAACAAAAGCTGCTTGTAAACTCGATAGACCCTATTCAATCCTTCAAAATATAAAATCTAGGGTAAATGACTGGAATAACATGGTTGGCTAATGAATGATATTGTCTGTCACCAATATCAGCTCAGTAAAGTGTTTCTGCTGTGTTTTATGTGTATACATAGCTACTTCTGAATCATCAATGAGAATGGTATTCAGTGAAGAAGGTTGGCTATCAAATTCTACTCATTATGAGTGCCTCTGATGTGATAGCCTGGACTAGCATTTTCATACTTCATTTAGGCTACAATAAAGGTATAGTTTGGGAGACATTATGTTCCCTTTACAGGAGACATATAGGTTGAGGAATCTGCTGTAAATCCAACAGATGGTGAGACTGTGTGATACACACACACACACACACACACACACATATATATATTAGTTTAAATTAGATTATTTACTGGTTTTAGAATAGTTTTTTTAAATGACAATTAATACATGCTTATGGTAGAAAATTAACTGAATACAACTTCATGAGAAAAATTTCCTATGAGTCCATCATGTAGAGATAACCATGGCTATTTTACTGTTTTTATTCTTTCTATAAGTAAATGCATATCATTTTACTTATAAAAGTGAAGCTGCGCTGCTTGGTAACTTTCTTCTTTTAGTGGTATGAAAATCTTTAATATTCTTCTGCAACATAACTTTATTGGTTACAAAGATTTTGTTTTTTCCTATGGCATTTGGTATTTAACAAATCTCCTTAATACTGGAAATTTTGTGTTGAAGTGTTTGTAATAATTGGCACGTATATTCATTGAGCTAAATCTTTACATATCACACATATATGTCTGTAATTTAAGTTTCCAGAGGTGTACTTGCTGGGCTGAAGACTATGAACACTTTTAATGGTTTTGCTTTTTATTGACAAATTAGCTCCAGAAATATGCCTACACAAATTCACACACCTGACAGCACTGTAGAGTTTACTTGCACACATCATTTTGAAAATGCCATGAAGAAAAATCCCAAGTCCATATATTTATTGCCTTCTTCTAATTGTACTTAGATTTTTTGATTACTGGTGAGATGAAACTTTTTTCATTTTATTGTCTGTTTGAATATTTTTCCTTTAACTTTTGAATACTAAATATTATTAAAATAAGAAAAGAATAAGGACAGAACTTTATGATGTTGTGCTGTTACTGTATTTCCTCCAAAGGAAGAAAAACATGATCGTCTGTGATAACAAATGACTTATGGGATGAAAAACAAATTAACTAGATGAGGCACCTGGGCCCCTTAGGCATATTTCCATGACGCTTGTCTCCATGGTACACATAGGGTCATGAGGTTCTGGTCTTCCTCACTTTAATTCTGCTAACATGAACCCTTAAAATATATCCTAGACCACTATACTATGAGAAAGAGAATCAAGGAATATAAGAGTTAGCACCTTCTAATCAATGTCTTTAGCTCTGTAAGGGCTTTCCCCTTGCATGTTGGACATTTTTATTCAACTGTCTGCTGAAAGTTGCACCTGGGTTGCCTATAGTATTTCAAATCCATCATGTCCTAAATGAAATCTACCTCATCTTCTTCAACCTATTCTCTCTCTGTAAGTCTCTACCTCGGTTAGTGGCACAACAGTCTACTCGGAATGATCAATCTCCAGGACCTAAATTTTCTTTCCAAATAGCTTTTGCTGTTGACATATTTTTCTCTAATGCTTCCCTAATCCAGGCTTTTATAATCTTAGTCCTTCTATAATATTGGGCACTTTCAATGTGCCAGACCCTCTTCCAATTGGAGTTGTGCAGGGAGTAGAGGATAGTAGACAAATCCCGGGGCTGGCGTTGTGAGCACTGGGTTAAAACCACAGCCTGCAGTGCCAGCATCCCATATGGGTGCTGGTTTTAGTACAGGTGGCTTCTCTTCTGATCCAGCTCTCTCCTATGGCCTGGGAAAGCAGAAGATGACCCAAATTCTTGGGCCCCTGCACCCACGAGGGAGACCCAGAAGAAACTCTTGGCTCTTGGGTTCAGATCAGCTCAGCTCTGCCCTTTGTAGTAATTTGAGGAGTGAACCACCCGATGTAAGACTTCTCTCAAATACTTAGTCCCCTGCCATCCACGTGGGAGACCCAAATAGAGTCCCTGGTTCCTGATTTCCACATAGCTCAGTTCCAGCCATTGTGGCCATTGGGGAGTGAACCAATGGACAATCTCTCTCGTCTATCCCTCTCTAACTCTCTGCTTTACATATAAATAAATCTTTAAAAAAAAAATCCAACTATTTAGTTTTTCCAATTCCTGTCTTGGATGTGACAAAGCAGAAAAGGAATGCAACCACCATTGTGTTAGCCAATGAACTGAGCCCACCATCTGAAGGAACTACCAGCTTGGATTGGCAGGCCAGCTAATTTCAGAGTCCTCCTCCTGAGACACAGCTTTAATAACCCCAGAACGGGCTTTACAATTTACATTTCAGTGAAGGACTATAGCTGCTACTTGATTAACACTTCCTATGTCTTTGATTACAATTGGCTAAAGCTGCAAATACTACAGTATGCTATTTGAGGTTTATACTTAGTTTTATCAGTATTTATTACAACAAAGCACTACTTCTTGCTTCTACTGAGTATATATTAGCTGCATTTGTTTCATGTAGTGAAGACACTGAGGTACTTTTCTGTAAATGATAAATACAAGAAAGCAGCACATAAGGTCTCTTCTAACGGGAGGCTATGGTGGATCCTGACTTTATCCATACTGTGCTCTGGCCCAAAACCTACTTACTATAACTTACGATGAGATAGCAGTTTTGAAACTGCAGTCAACATTTACTGGTCTTCAAGGCCTAAAAATTTATTTATTTATTTTGAAAGAGTTTTATGTATCCATAGAGAGGGAGAGACAGAGACCTTCCATCTGCTAGTTCAATTCTCAGATGGCCGCAATGGGCAGTGCTTGGCCAGGCTGAAACCAGGAGCCAGGAGCTGTATCTGGGTCTCCCACGTGGGTGGCAGGAGTCCAAACCCTTGGGCCACCCTCCAGCTGCTTTTCCCAGGCCACTAGCAGGGAGCTGAATTAGAAATAGTACAACGGGGACATGAACTGGATGAACTGGTGTCCATATGGGATGTCGGTGTCACAGGCAACAGCTGAATCCACTATGCCACAAAGCCAGTCCTTACTTTAAGGCTTTTTAGAAGGGAAGAATGATTTGACCTTTTGTCATCATGAGCATCATTTACTGGTGGTGGTATATATTCTAATAAAATAAGTAAACAGGGAAGAACATTTTGATTGGAGGGTGAACCAACGGTAAAGGAAGACCTTTCTCTCTGTCTCTCACTGTCCACTCTGCCTGTTAAAAAAAAAAAAAAGAGAGAGATAAAAAACAAAATATGGGGCTGGGGTTGTAGTGTTGTAGTGTCATGGGTTATGCTGCCATCTGCAATGCCGGCATTACATTTGGATACCTGATTGAGACCTGGCTGTTCCACATTAACTCTGTGCTAATGTTTCTGGAAAAGCAGCAGCAGACGGTCCAAGCGCTTGGGCCCTTGCACACCATGTGAAAGACCCAGAAGCAGCTCCTGTCTTCGGCCTGGCCTAGCCCTGGCCATTGCAGCCATTTAATGAGTAAACAAGTGGGTGGAAACTTTCTTTCTGTCCCCCTCTCTAATTCTTTCACATACATAAATCTTAAAAAAAAAGCCATGATTACTATACAGAAGTATAATCTGTAATCCTATATGGTAGCTTGAGGTGAATAACAATTTGGCTGAGTTGCTCAAAAGACAAAAGAAACAGGAGGAAAAACAAACTAATGGAGTCTTTAAAATAAGAACAACTCACTATTTAGGAAAAGTACAGGTTTTGCTGCTGTTGAGATCTAAGTGAATTTTCTCCTGTGAATGCTAAGAAAGGGTGCACTGAGCCATCATTCTTAAAAACACACCTGTTGAAATACAAGGTTTGATGACTGTTTTTGCTATTAGAAGCTGACAGTACAGAAGCAAAGTGCAATTGACCCACAGTCACTGTTCCCTTCTAATAGTGCTGCCAGCTGAATTAGACCACATAGATGACTCATTTAAGGCACATGGTTTCCTAAATAAATGTGAACTAAGTGGATAATCTGTATATAGAAAATAAAATATATCTTAAATGTTCAGTTTTACAGTTGTACTACCTATTTGTGAACTTAATTTTAAAAGGTTCAAAGATCATCCACAGGGGCTAGCGCTGTGGCGTAGTGGGTAGAGCCACTGCCTGCAGTGCTGGCATCTCGTATGGGTGCTGGTTTGGGTTCTGGCTGCTCCACTTCCGGTCCAGCTCTCTGCTGTGGCCTGGGCGGGGGGGGGGGGGGGGGACTGGAGGATGGCCCAGGTCTTTGGGACCCTGCACCCACATGGGAGACCTGGAGGAAGCTCCTGGCTCCTGGCTTCAGACTGGCGCAGCTCTGGCTGTTGTGGCCAACTGGAGAGTGAAACATTGGATGGAGGAGCTCTCTCTCTCTCTGCATCTGCCTCTCTGTAACTCTGCCTTTCAAATAAATGAATAAAAAGAAACACCATCCACAAAAGTGTTTTCTGTTGTTACATTCAATATTTTATTAATATTGGCCATACTTGAAGTGCATTGCATCTATTCGTAAAAGCTTTAAAAATGATTAATAATATAAAGTGTAAACTTAAAAAGATGACAGACTCATTCCACATCTGTGAAATGCAGCACACGTAATGATAGTCACAGAGGACAGGGATAACACAGAAACAGGAGGAGGAAGGTTGTATTCAACATTGGAACAACACAGCTACTGTTGTACTGAAAAAATAATTTATTAAATGAATATAATACTGGGGGTGAAATGCATTATAAAAGTAAAAAAAGTAAATTCTAAATATATATAATAATGTCTCACCTAATAAGCAGTTTTTCTTTGCCCATTCAGAACTTTGAATACAATCTTTTGAAAATCCAGATTTTAAAAGTGTGTGGTTCACTTTAAAACAAACATATAGCATTACTGGAACTGGACAAATGTCTTGTTTTATTATGCTTAAAATGGTATTAATTTAAATGATTTTCTTTCTAAAACTTTTGCAAATTCTAGAATCACTTTAATATGAATAAACAGATAATTTTATTATACTCACTTCTATCACTAAGGATACTAAACACATTTTCTGGACACTTTGTGGAAAACGCTTATTGTCAGGACACACCTGTGCATTTTGACAAAGACTTAAAATTTTTTTTTTGATGCTTTGGGAAAAAGCAGCCTCTTTTTTAGAATAAAGGTTAACAAAAGCCCTTGGATACATGGATCTTTGTCAGCAGAATTTTAAACAAACACATCTTAATATGCACACCAAGACACTGATAAACTTTTAGATAATAAATATCAAAAAAGGAGATTGTTATTCTAGTTCCCTTGGATTTTAGAAGCATGTATAGTTCAACAGACCCAACTGGGATTTCAAAATGCTAACATGATTATAATGCATATTAACAGCAATATGCAAAACAGCAGACATAGAAAATAATGGGTAACTTCATACTATAACAATAAAACAAGGCATTTTGAATAACCACACATACAATGCTGAAACAAGCATAAACATTTTTTCATAACGCTGACTCAAACCCCAAGAGACTTTTGAAAAAGTGAACATGGTAAAGGCACTACGTAATTCTTTCTCCAGCTCTGCTTACTAAAGAAATCCACCACTTCCACTTGGCACAAACAACTTTAATTATCATAAAGTGCATCACTTGGATAAATATATTAAAACGAGTTTCAGCTATAGCACAGTATAACAACACCTTCACATATACAGAAATAAAAATGCAATGCCAGGAGTCAAGCTAGTTAGGAACTTTGCAGTATATATGGCTTACTGTTTTCTTTTTAGTATAACCTTTGATTTGCTTCAATGCTACAATATATTCTCAAAAGAATATGTCCTGATTAAGAGGTAGTGTCCTGAAAGAGGAAAGCTCACTGAACCTGGATGCAGAGATTTAGGAGAAACATTATGTGACAATAACTACAGTACATTAATAAACTGGTACACATAGTATCTTGACATTAATTAATCAATTTTTAAAGTCAAGGCTATTTTATCACTTTAGCTACATTGTTAGAAGTCTTTCAAATAGTTTTCTTTTGGTACTACAGAGTCATTTTCTTTTAAATAGCATTATTATTTCAAATAAGCATTTTTTATTTAGAGATGATAAACATATATTTAAAACTCAACTCATCTTTACTATGATGTCCACTGATTTCAACCATTAATGAAAATATGTCATGTCAAAGATACAAAGAAATATGTATCACCCAGACAGTAACATGCAATTAATTCCATCTGACTAGTATAACTGGTGATTTAACACACATGCACATACACAAATGAATTTGGAGTAATACACAGATAAAACACCATAATAATTTATGCACAGTATTTAAGAATCTGAGCCTTGGTAACAGAATTCTAACTAGATTTATTTTGTAGTTATTAAATATGGGCTGGATAAAAGACAATATAAAAGCAGTAGTGAATATACTTCCTATCTGAATAACTTACAAAAACCCCTTTTCTTTATGTACACTTTATACATACACATTCTTGCTGTATTCAGTTAAATTTTTCACAGTCCTTTTTAAATAGTATTTGACACTGTATCCTAAGTTTGCTGAAACGTCAAAATGGAAGGAGCTACGTGTGATGTATCAGTCTTCTTCAGCACTGTATGCCACTTCTGCTACTTCTATCTCTGATATTGCACTGTCAGGTTCACTAAGACTTAAGCATGGCTTACTATCAGCTCTGCAAAAAAAAAAAAAAAAAAAAAAAAGATATGCCAATGAATGGATTGAAAACATGCATTCACTCTTACTTTTTAATTCTCTTACTTTTTGGAGAGTACATTTAGATATTTAAGACCAGTTAATTCAGACATAGCTTCAAAGTAATAACAGTGCACAGTATAATAGCAACATGTTTTTAGAATATGTACAGTTCTCTGTTTATCTAAAAGACTTAGGACACCACAGCACTGCGTTCATAGAAATATACTCTAAAGAGTATTAGAGACACTTCCTTCCATTTATTCTAAAGGTAAGCCTATAATAAATTAAATATTGCATACCTAGATTCTTCATCTAAGACATCTTGATCACCCTCAAGTGCAGAGGAATCCATCTTTAGGACCTGGTTAGCTTCTGTTGTTGACACGTACAGTGATTCTTCAGGTTCTAAAGACAATGTTCTAAAAGTATGTTATAGCAACAAGTTATTTTCTATGAATAAAATAGGAATACACTTAGTGTTTTGAATACATGTAGCTTTAGCTGTCTTTAGCTGTTAAGGTGTAATGTAGTCTGGTGCTTAATAAACAGTCTGGGATTTAAAAAAGAAAAACAGCTATGATTAATATAAAATGATTTTTAGTTTCAGTTCGGTATATGCTCATAAGGCAAATTAAAGCTTTCAATGTGAAATACTGGTTTAAGTGAGAGAGAAAAAGATACCAATTAAATAGGTTAAAACAAATGATATTTATCTTGAATAGCTGGAGGCTTATTTTTCTGATATTTCCCATCCTTCAAATGTTTAGTCTTCTAAATAATCAAAGGTAATTTTTCCAAATTATAAAGAAGTATGTCAAGACTCTACAATTTTCAGAATTTGAAATTTCCTAAATTATATTAAAATGTAAAGGACGTCTAGCCCACAGCACTAAAAATTGAACTAGTTAGACACAAGTATCACAACACACCTGATTCTATTCTCTAATGTGTCTATGTGAAGCTGCTGATCATTGACCAGTTTCTTCAGTGATTCTATTTCTTTTTGTTTTTCAAGTAGTTCTTTCTGTAAAAGGTAGTTAGTCTCTTCTAGAGTTTCACAGAAAGCCTGAAGAGGGGGGAAGACATGCAGAAAAAGAAAAAAATTACTTATTCAGTATCTTTCTAACAAAGAAAATCAAAATATGTATATAACATAAAAGATTTGCTCTCTACCCTCATCTTTTTAAGTCATTGCTAAGGAGGACTTATACCTTCAAGTGTCTTGTCTTGAGAATTATTTCAGTAGTAAGCTACCATGACTAGAGTATGTATATCCATCCCTTTAATATAGAACTGGCAAGAAAATAACTAGTATGTACTGTTTTAGCTTCCGTTCTTCTTAAACTGTTTTTTGTCCAGATCTGCATAATTACATTTAAAACAAACTGTTGAATCTATGTATAGTAGTTCAGAAGACAGACTGCTGGAACAGCAACTTCTTTGACAATACATTCAACAGTGCTTCACATCATATTCACTCAAAAGTGACATCCTATTCGTTATACCCAGGATGATGAACATTGCTGAAATAAGAGTAAAACAAAATCATACTAACACAAAGAATGATGTCATGAAAATACTTTGATCACTTACCTTAGTGAGGCTTTCCAATCTATTAATTGTTCCTAGCTATCCAGCTAGTGGCAGTGAGATACCACTTGCTGTTTCTTTTGTCTTAAGCCCTCACCTTCTGAAAATCCTCTACACTAAATTACTATTGCTGCGTCTAAGCCCATTAGATGATCTTGATTTCTACACCAGAAAAAAAAAAAAAAAACAAACCAAAACAACAACAAACAACAACAAAACACCTGCCCCCAGAATCCTAACTGCATTTCTAACCAGTTATTGGTCTCAATTACATGTGTAGATACTTAGGGTAAAGTCTTATTTGCTTTGAAAGCTTATTTATACTTATTCTCTCTTTCATTCCCCTTTCTCTGGTCTTTTTTTTTTTTTAATATTTATTTACTTGAGAAGTTAGAGTTAGAAGAAAGACAGAGAGATCTTCCATCTGCTGGTTCACTCCCTAAATGGCTGCAACAACCAGGGCTAGAGCAAGCCGAAATCAGGAACTTCTTCCAGGTCTCCCATGTGGGTGCAAGGGCCCAAGCACTTGGGCCATCCTCTGCTGCTTTCCCAGGAGTATTAGCAGGGAGCCAGATCAGAAGTTGAACAGCCAAGACTCGAACTGGTGCCTATATGGGATGCCAGCACTGCAGATGGTGGCTTAACCAGCTGTGCCACAGCGCCGGACTCCTGGTTTCTATATTACTAAACTTGCTTGAAGTTTATTAAGTAAACCTTAAATACTCTCTCTATATATGCATTGGTTCTCTTCAATCGGGTGAACTAATAGCAAGTCAAAAAGCATATATTCCCAAGGGACGAGATGGGTTTTGGTGTACTACTTTAAGATGTCTCTTGGGACATTCACATCTCATATAGAAATGCCTGGTTTTGAGTCCAAGCTCTGCTCCATTTTCTAGCTTCCTGCTGATATGCACACTGGGAAGCAGCAGGTGATGTCTTGGTTGGCTGAGTCCCTGTCACCCATGTGGGAGACCCAGGACTGAGTTCCTGGCTATCAGCTTTGGTCTGGCCCAGTCTTGACTATTGTGAGCTTTTGGAGAATGAACCAATGGGTGGTACTTGTCTCTGCCTTTCAGATGAATGCAATAAATAAATTAAAAAAAAAATTCCCAACGGAGCATCTGCTCTATTACCTAATCATTGAGCCACCAGGCAGTCATGATGGCTCATCCCATTTTCCTGTATTCTATAGCACATGGGCAACCCAGACTTTTCTACTTTCCAGTTCTCACCTCTACAATACTTCATCAACATGCCTTGTGTTTTTGTCATTCTATGCCCATTTCCATTGCCATGAGGTATTCAACAACTACAGCATCAGTAAACTAACCGGCTTATTACCTCTGTATATCCTGGCACTCTTCCAATCTAAGCTGGCACTCTTAAAAATAAACCTGAGCATGTACCTACTGGATACGGTCAAATACCCTACCGTGGTAGAAGTACCACACTTTATGATGTGATGCTTTTCACCCCAACTTCACAGTTTGTACCATTACCTTTGCTTTCCTCTGGTCCTTCACATATCCCATGTTCCAACCAAACTACTTCCAGTATCACTAATATTTTTATATGGATAGGAATTTACAACATACATTACTTTGTGACTGCCTTTTTCCTAACTACACAAGATTACAAAAATTCCCTCATTAAAAAAAATTGGATATATTCCTGTCATTATGAAAAAAAGTGAAATTTTCAACTATCACATAAATAGGACCTACCACCATATAGAAAAACAGAATAAATGAACAAATATCTTCCATTAATAATAATATTATAAACTAGATAAACTGAAGCCTCTACCTATAAAATATCTAGCTAAAAACTTAAGTTTAAAAATATCTGTATGAACAAGAAATCTTAAGTGGCACACATGAAAAGAAACTAAAACAAATGCTGATACTATGTGAATCAACACTATACCTGCATGGAGTGGGAGAAGGGGTAAGAGGCTGCTTTTTTGGCAACCTTGACACCTGGGTCAGAACCAGTATGGGACAAGAGATGAGATGCCCAAGTGCTTGGGACAAGAAAAGAGATTGGGGTATTAGTGACAAGAAATAAATCATTTAGCCCTGAAGAGATAAAGTGTTAAAAGAAATCAGTTATCAATGTAGGAATACATTAAGAAAGACTGTCTCATACTGGTCTCTAGGTGGGCAAGGCACAGTCTCTTTGTGAAGAACCAATGGCCAATGCCACATGTGCATTTTGGGAAGAATAATGCATATCAACGAAGACAAAAAATACGTAACAGGTAAAAGATATTGAAATTTCAAATATCAAAATCAACAAGAAGATCTTTAATACCAGGGAGGAAAAAATGTTACTATAAAGGGACTATAATGCAGCAAGAGTGGATATTTTACGGCAGCAATCTATATCAAAGGCAATGGAAAGCATTGCAAAGTACTGAGATAAAGAACTTCTCCCTTCAGTCAAATCATACTTCAAAAATGAGAGTAAGATTAAAATGAGTGTGGGGATTGAATTCCTAAATATCAACACACATTCACTGAAAGAACTATTAAATGACACATTTTAAGAAGAAATGTAACTAAACCAAAAAAGAATGAGATGAAAGAAGAGATGACAAGGAAAGGAAAAGTATCAAACACTCAGTTAAATCAAAAGCATTGACCATATGATATTATAACAGCTAACTTTGGGGAGAACTCTAAATCTTTTTTTAAAAATTCTATATAAGGTGTACAAATTGCATGTATTTCACATATACAGATTTAGGAACATAGTGATACTTCCTACCCTATCATCCCACATTCCAACCCTTCTTCCTCCTCCCTCTTCTGCTACCACTCTTAATTTTTAGAAAGATCTATTTTCAGTTTACTTTATACTCGTAAGGTTAACCCTATACTAAATAAAGAGTTCAACAAACAGTATGGAGAAAAAACATTGCTGCTCAACAGTAGAGATAAGGTCTGTAAACAATCATCGAGTATCAAAATATCCATTTCACTCCAATACATCACTTTTTAGGTACTCTATTAGTTACCCTAGATCAGGGAAAACAGATGGTATCTGTCTTTTTGGGACTGGCTTAATTCACTAAGTATAATGATTTCCAGTTGCATTCATTTTGTTGCAAAAGAATTCTTTTTTTTTTTTTCTTTTTTTTTCTCCCACAGCTGAGTAATACTCCATAGTGTATTTATACCATAATTTCTTTATCTAGTCATCAGTTGATGGACATCTGGGTTGATTCCATATCTTAGCTATTGTGAATTGCACTGCTATAAACATGGGGATACAGATAACTTTTTTTTTTTAATTTATTTATTTACTTGAGTTACACAGAGAAGGAGAGGCTGAGAGAGAGAGAGAGAGAAAGAAAGAGAGAGAGAGAGAGAGTGAGAGAGAGAAAGTCTTCCAACTGCTGGTTCACTCCCCAGTTGGCCACAAAAGCTGGAACTATGCCAATCTGAAGGCAGGAGCTTCTTGAGTCTCCCAAAAAGGTGCAGGAGCCCAAGGCCTTGGGCCATTTTCTACTGCTTTTCCAGGTCACAGAAGAGAGCTGGATAACAAGTGGAGCAGCCAGAACTCATATGGGATGCAGGCACTGCAGGTGGTGGCCCCACTTATTATGGCACAATGCTGGCCCCAGATAATTCTTTCATATGCTGATTTCCTTTGGTTTGGGTAAATTCCCAGGAGTGGGATGGCTGCAGCATATGCTAGGTCTATTTTCAGATTTCTAATTCTAAAATATTAGATACGAACAAATATAACCATCAAATAAAAGACAATGACTACAGAATTTAGAAAGCATGAATAAAGGAAAATGGGAAGAAAAAAAAATTTGTTACGTAATGTGAAAGTGAAGTTGGCATACAGGTTAAAATCCATTAGGTTTGTGAGCTGGAAGATCATGCCTTCGCCACGCCCCTGTGTGATCTCATGCCCCTATCTGGCCACACCTGGGTGTCCACCAGCCAATCAGGTTAATTAACCACTCCCCTTTGGAAGTGGGTTAAAAGCTTGGGACCTGGTGTGTCGGGCTGTTCTCTTCTTCCCTGGCCTCTAGCCAGGAGGGGGCTGGCTGTAGCCCTGTGGCTCCAGGGCACGTGGCCTGTGGGCCATGCACCCTAGGCTTCCAGGCCTATATGCTCCTCAGCTGGTTCCTGGTGCTCGGTATGAATCCAGATTTCTCTCTCTCTCAGATAAAGCTCTCACTCATCTATACATCTTTCTCACTAAATGAAAGCCTAAAATATACCATGCTGCCTTGTTTATGGATGCCAGTATTTAGAATTCTTCTCTAAATATTATGCAAGAACCTCTAGGGCTTGTTAATATTGGGGATTTATTAATAAGCATATGGTGATATCGTATGGCACCCCAAGTTGCGGTAGCGTGTGTGGCATCTCAGATGGTGCTTCTGGGGAACTTTAAGAGTCCACATTTTTGTATACATTTTAGGGGGTCATTCCCAATATCAAAAGGAAGGGCATGAGAAAAATACACAGCATTAAAAAGAGTAAGGTGGGGAGGGCAGCATTGTGGTGTAGTGGGTTAAGTTGCTGCTTGTGATGCTGGCATCCGATATCAGAGTGCCAGTTCAAGTCCTGGTTGCTCCACTTCTGATCCAGCTTCCTGATAACGTGCCTGCGAAGACAGTAGAAGATGGCCTAGTTGGGTCACTGCCCATGCAGGAAACAGGAATGGAGTTCCTAGCTCCTGGCTTTGGCCCTGCCCAAACCTGACTGTTGGGGCTATTTGAGGATGAATCAGCATATGGAAGACCTCTTGCTTGCTCTGTCTCTCCTTCCTTGTCAAATAAGTCAGTCTTTTAAATAAATAAATAAATCTTAAAAAAAAAAAAAAAAGGGAAGGTGTGAGTGGGTGTTTGGCTTAATGGTTAAGAGGTTGGTTAGGATGTCTGCATCCTATATTGGAATGCCTGCAGTCAATGTTCAACTCCACTTCTGACTTCAGTTTCCTGCTAATGCAGACCCTGTGAAGCAGTGGTTATGGCTCAAGTTACTGGGTTCCTGCCACCTATTTGGGGGACCTTGACTGCATTCCTGGTTCCTGGTTTCAGCCCTTGCCAGAGCCTATTTCAGGCATTTGGGAAGTGAACTAGTTGATAAGAGCTCTAATCAAATAAATAAATATTTACTTTTGTAAAGCAGGGTACATAAAGTGCACACAATAAAATGGTAGAAATGAACACAAATATGTTAAGAATTACTATCAGAATTAACTCACCAATTAAAATGCTTTTATTCCCAGACTGTATCAAAAAATAAAAATATAATTCTATATTTACAAAAGGCATATTGAAAATATAAATAGACTCATACTTATCAGGCAAATATTTGCTCCTCTGCCCTCATACAAATTTTTAATTTTCTTAATACCTGACCCACTGCATTTTAAGGTGTCTAGCAGGTACAGGCCTGGGCTGCTGCTAAATACCTACAATATACAGGTCTGTTTTCCAACCCAAGAATGATCCAGCCCCAAATGCCAACACTGTGGATGTTGAGAAACCCTAACTTAAATCAACTTCCATTCTTCTTTTATTCAGTTATGATACCTGACACAAATAAACTAGTATGTATTACGAACTAAGAGATCCTGAAAATATAAGAATGGGGATTGGTGAGTAAAAGGCCCACATGCATGTATAGAGGAGATGGGAGAGAATACAGTGGAAACTAAAAGCTGCTTAATATGTGATACATACCTGAGAATGATCTCCACCTTAAATGTATTCCCTGGCCCACAGACCCATGACCAGAGAGTACAAATCTTACTAATTTGAGGTATTTAAACAAAAATTTTGAGCAAATGTTGGCTGAAAACTAAGTTGTGTAGAGACAGGATGACCAAAAGCAAGCAGGTATACAAAGATTTTTTATTTTATTTTTATAAATATTTTATTTATTTTTTGAAAGGCAGAGTTACAAACAGGGAAAGAGAGACAGAGATAAAGACATTTTTATCTGGTGGTTCACTCCCCACAATGGCTAGGGCTGGGCCATGCCAAAGCCAGGAGCCTGGAACTGCATCCAGGTTTCCATGTGGGTGGTAGGGGCCCAAGCACTTGGGCTGCCTTCTGCTTTCCTAGTTGCATTAACAGGGAGCTGGATGGAAGTGGGGCAACTAGGACTTTAACTGGAATTCATATGGAACACTTGTGTTACAGGTGGTAGCTTAATCACCTGCACCACAACACCTGCCTGACAATCATCAGCTATTACATATGTTAAACTTTAAAAATACACTTAAAGATAAGGATGTTACAAATAGAGAATCTCAATACAGAGAAAGAATGACCCCCCAAAAAAGAAAACAGAAATTTAGGAGTTGAAAATCACAACTGATATGAAAAATTAATTAGAGGGGCTCATAGATTTGAAGTGACAGAAAAATGAATCCATTAACTTGAAGACAGACCAATAGAATTACCTATTCTGAAGAAAAGATAAAAATGTAATTGAAGAAAACTGAAAGCACTTCAAAGATGTGCTACAACTCTTTCTGTTTACCTGCAATGAAAATTTCAGAAGGGAAAAATAGGAAAAATATTTTAGGAAATAATGGCTAACAAATTATAATGGTGAGCATTAATTTACCAAGTCCAAGAAGCTCATTGAAGCTAAGTATGAAAATTAAGAGGAGAACCATAATCACCTCAATAAATCGTTATCAGGGGCCAGAGCTGTGGTGTATTAGGCTAAGCCTCCACCTGTGGTGCTGGCATCCCATATAGGTGCCGGTTTGAATCCTGGCTGCTCCACTTACAATCCAGTTCTCTGCTGTGGCCTGGGAAAGCAGTAAAAGATGGCTCAATGCTTGGGCCCCTGCACCCGTGTGGGAGACCCAGAAGAAGCTCCTGGCTTTGGATCAGCGTAGCTACAACTGTTGTGGCCATTTGAGAAGTGAACCAGTGGATGGAAGACCTCTTTTTCTCTCTACCTCTGCCTCTCTGTTAACACTGCCTTTGAAATAAATAAATCAATCTTAAAAAATCATTATCAGATCATTGAAAGTCAAATAAAGATGTTGAAAGAAGCAAAGGCAAAATGACTCATCACACACATGGAAACTTTAATTAGTGACTACCTTTTCATCAGAGTGGAAGGCAGAAGGCAATGGAAAGACTTATTCAAAGTGCTAGAAGAAAAAAACTTGTCAACAAAATTATCTTTCAAAAATCAATATTCTTAGATAAACAAAGATATGAGAATGTGCTACAAGCAAATCTGCCATACAGAAACACTAAAAGATGACCTTGATGCTGAAAGGAAGTGATACTTGATAACAATCCACTGGAAGAAGGAAGAGGGCCAGAAATAGTAAATAAGTGGATAAATACAAAAGCCTATAAAGTATTTTTTTCTCATTGCTTCTCTTAAGTTACTTAAAAGACAATGGATTGCATGGTGTAGAGAAATAACTACTACACTGTAGTTTTGGGCCTACAACATATATAGATGTAAGACATCTAACACTGACACAAAAACAGAGGAAAAGGAGCTATATTAGAAACAATTTATATTTTAATTAGATTAAGTATTATTCTGAAATAGACTATGATGAAATACAAACAGTAATACATACATCAATTAGCTAAAAATTTATAAACAGCTAGGAGAAAGCAAAAAAGTGTACGGAAGTATCAAAATGGCACTGAAAAGGGCCAGCGCTGTGGCGCAGTGGGTTAATGCCCTGGCCTGAGGCGCCAGCATCCCATATGGGCATTGGTTCTAGTCTTGGCTGCTCCTCTTCAGATCCAGCTCTCTGCTATGGCCTGGGAAAAGCAGCAGAACATGGCCCAAGTCCTTGGGCCCCTGCACCGAGTGGGAGACCTGGAAGGAGCTCCTGGCTTCGGTTCGGTGTAGCTCTGGCTGTGGTGGCCATTTGGGGGATGAAGCAATGGAAGGAAGACCTTTCTCTCTGTCTCTCTCTCTCTAACTCTGCCTGTCAAATAAATAAAAAAAAAATCCTTATCTTTAAGTGTATTTTTTTATTTTTATTTTTTGACTTAAGGCGTCAGCCTTAAGTGTATTTTTAAAGTTTGTTTAGCATATGTAATAGCTGATTTAAAAATGATTGTCAGGCAGGTGTTGTGCTGCAGGTGATCAAGCTCCCGGCTCCTGGTTTTGGATAGGCCCAGCTTTGGCCACTGCAGCTATTTGGGGAGTAAACCAGCAGTCTCTGCATCACTGTAACTCTGCCTTTCAAATAAATAAATAAATCTTTAAAAAAAAAATAAAATGGCAGATGTAAAAGACAGATCTGAAAAAGACCAAGAGCTGGTTTTATGCTATGAAGAGAGACAGAACTTAAATGCAATGACAGAGATTGAAAGTGAAAGAATGAAAATGATATATTATTGAACAGTAATCATAATAGAGCTACAGTAAACAACACAGTATCATATTAACAGAAAAGGCACATAGATCACTGGATTAGAATTAAGAGCCTTGAAACAAACCCTTCCTTTTATGGTCATTTGATTTGGACAAAGGTATCACCATAATGGTACTAGAAAATTAAGATATAGATGGGACCTATAGCTTATCTCATATTTCTTTTTCTTCTTTTTTAAATTTTCACTTTATAATCACAGACTTAGTGCACCACTAACCATAAAGTTCAACAAGTAAAAAGTAGAAAGACCACAGTTCCATAGAATATGGAGAAGGGCTATAAGTAATCAAATCATAAGATATAAGTTTCATTCTTTTTTGTTTTGGTCTTCATATTGTTTGATCTATTCTATTAAATAGAGTTGTCTACATTTCTAATTCTCCTTAGTTTTGCATTCTTATAATTTCTGTTTTTTTTTTAATTTATATAAGGTGCACAAATTTCATGTATTTCAGCTATGCAGATTTAGGCGCATAGTGATACTTCTCACCCTACCCTCCATTCTGCCCATACTCCCACCTTCCTTCCTTCCTTCTTTAATTTTTATGATATACTTTCAGTTTATTTTACAATCATAAGCTTAACCCTCAACTAAGTAAAGAATTCAACAAATAGTAAGAAGAAAATATACTGTTTCTCAACAGTAGAGAAGGACTGTAACAATAATCACATGTCAAAATGTCAATTTCGCTCACATACATTACAAAAAAGCACTCTTTTAGTTACCAAAGATCAGGGAAGTCATATTGAGAGAGAGGGAGGGAGAGACAGAGAGAGAGATCTTTCCATCCACTGTTTCACTTCCCAGATGGCTGCAATGGCTAGCACCAGGCCAGGCCAAAGCCTGGAGCTTCACTAGGGTCTCACATATGGATGACAGACACCCAAACACTTGTGCCATCTTCTGCTGCTCTTCCCTGGCCATTACCAGGGAGCTGGAAAGGAAGAAGAGCAGCTAGGACTTGAACTGGTGACCATGTGGGATATCAGGGTTTTAAGTTGCAGCCTTACCCACCATGCCACAATGCTAGCCCTTTATCTCATACTTCGTAAAAAAATGTTAACTCAAAATGATCATAAACCTAAATGTAAGAGCAAAAAGTCTAAAGCATCTAGAAAAAATTATACAAAAAAATCACTGTGATTTTGGGTCAGGCGGATTTCTTATGATAACACCAAGCATAAGCCCTGTGGTAAAATTAACCTCATTAAAATTAAAAACTGTACTTCATATCATTATGATGAAAAAAATCATAGAGTAGGAGAAAATATACACCTAATACAGATTTGTATCCAAAATAAAGACTTCTTATAAATCAGTAAGACAAATAACCCAATTTTAACAATGAACAAGAGTTACATAGACAATTCATCAAAGAAAATATATGAATGGCAAAATGTACATGAAAATGTGATTAGTGAAAGACATTAAACACATGCAAATTAACACTATAATAAAATATCACTACATTATATTATATTATGAGAATAGCTATAATATCCAAAAGACAGATGATGTCAAATGAGAACATGGAGAAACCAGTGGGAATGTAAAATGCTAAAATGTAAAATTAGCTTTCAAACAGTTTATCCATTTCTTTTTCTTTTCTTTTTTTTTTTTTTTTTGATAGGCAGAGTGGCAGTGAGAGAGAGAGAGAGACAGAGAGAAAGGTCCGCCTTTGCCGTTGGTTCACCCTCCAATGGCCGCCGCAGCCGGCACGCTGTGGCTGGCGCACCACGCTGATCCGATGGCAGGAGCCAGGTACTTATACTGGTCTCCCATGGGGTGCAGGGCCCAAGGACTTGGGCCATCCTCCACTGCACTCCCTGGCCACAGCAGAGAGCTGGCCTGGAAGAGGGGCAACCGGGACAGAATCCGGCACCCCGACTGGGACTAGAACCCGGTGTGCCGGTGCCATAAGGCGGAGGATTAGCCTAGTGAGCTGCGGCGCCGGCCAGTTTATACATTTCTTTAAAAAAGCTAAGCATAAATTTGCCAAATGATTCAGTAATTCCACTAGGGATAGATCCAAGAAAAATGAAAACATATGTTACACACAATTTTTATAATAGTCATATTCATAGACTTTTGGAAGGCCCCTAGAATATACTGCAACTATATATAATATAAACTATATATGTTAAAGACTATTAGCACTGTGTACTAATTATATGTGTACAGATACTATATGATTCTGTTCATATGAAATATGAAGAAAAGGTAAATTTGTAGAAATGGAAAGCAGATTACTTGTTGCCTTGGGCTGGGAATGTGAAGTAACTACAAAAGGACTTATAGGAATTTTTGTTTTGTTTTTGAAGTGATGAGAATGTTCTAAAACTGAATTATGGTGATGGCAGTACGGCTCTACAAATTTACTAAAACTTATTACATTATATATTTACAATGGATTAGTAACTAGCCAATGGGTAAATGTTATGGGTGAAAACTCAACTTCAATAAAACTGCTTTAAAAAAGATATGGCATTCACACTAGCACAAAGAACTGATTCAGTTTAATTGAAAAAAATACCACAAACCTATCAAATCTGTCCCATTTAAACACCACTAAACATTTGGAGGAAAATTTGCATAAAATTCTAGCTAATCTATTATACTAAATCTTTTTGTAAATCTAGACTACTTCAAGAAATAGGCCACCTTAACACGTCAATTAATGTAATTTGAGGAGCATCAAGCATGCACTGCATTGGTAAAAAGACAATCACTTTCACCTCCAAAGCTAAGTTTTAAACTTGACTTTAACTGTTGATTCTTTGACACTTAGGTGAAATAAAGCTCAGGACATAAAGAGTTCTACTGATTGTTGTTTTCAAATCATTTTAATTTTGTGGAAACAGTAAAAATAAAGAATGCAGAATTTAATTTTAGAGCTTCACAGATTATATGATATGTATGCACTTTTATTTTTTCACTGAACCAAGTCATTTACTTCAATGAAAGAAACTTTTGACTCAAAAATTAAAAGCTTTTTGTGTAAAACTACCACAGTCTGAAATCATATTTTACATTTGCTATTCCACTCAAGAAACAATGTGGTTACTGTACTATATTTCTTATTCCTCTTTTCATGTGACATATAATACAGCACTTACCCTGCTTTCTTCTAGGCTATCAAATGGACCTGGTGGATCATCCAGACAAAGAAATTCTCTCACTGCAAGGCTTTTCAAAGGAAAAAAAAATTAGCTGGGACACAAATAAGTTTACAAAAGATAGCAACAAGCAAAAGTTACCTTGAAACTATATAGTGTTTTAAGCAAGCTGGTTTTGCTGACATGTTAAACTAAGTTGTTTATGTGTTTTCATACAAGTAACCAAACACAAATATCAAACTACAAAAATTATGATTTTAAGCCATTTTTCAAGATCTTATGAACACACAGATTCCAAACTTACTGTTACATATAAACCATAGGACTAGCCTTGTTATGACTTTCAAAGAAACATTAACCTGAACTACTTTAACAAAGCCATTATTCCATTATGAATAAATATAACTGCTAAATAAATCTCCACTTATATATTTTTCATTCAGTGGATGCTTTTAAAATAAATGATGAGCATTTACTATGAAACAAGTCAGAGTGCCCTTGAAGTCATGTTTACCATACTAATTTACTGAAATACTTCTCCAGAAGCTTCACAAGAAAAAATTCTGATTACCTCATTTCAGAATTATCATAAATTATAAAATAATATGGTACTGTTATGCCTGTATTTTGCAATTATAAGAAATTAGATAACAAAGCTTCCTTTTAACAAAAATTACCACTCCACTCCCCCAACTGGCCCTGCCAACTTGCTAAAAAACAGTTTTGGAGCAAAAAGACAACTCTTTTGTATGTCAAAACATAAATGTAGATTTTTAAGATCGATTTGACAGAGTTACAAGAGGACAGATAGACAGACAGACGTATCATCCATCCACTGTTTCACTCCCCAAATGGCTGCAATGGCCAGGGTTGGGCCAGGTAGAAGCTAGCAGCTGGGAGCTTCATCTGGGTCTCCCACATGGGTGGCAGGGGCCCAAACACTTGGGCCATCAGCAGGGAGCTGGATCGGAAATGGAGCAGCAAGGACATGAACTGGTGCCTATATGGGATGCTGGATTCACAGGCGCCAGCTTTACCCACTATGCCACAACCCCGGGCACAATCATTAATTAAAAATTAATCATTTTTCATTTGTAAAAGAATATGGATTCTTGATATACTACATAAAGGAGATGCCATTCTATGCTGCAAAGGGAGGAGGGCTTTACATTCAGATTAGGCCAGGAAGGTTGATGATGACATGGAATGTTCATGAAATGGTAAACGGATTTTTCATGAAACTTTCTTCAACAGAAAAACTTTATGAATACAGAGAACTGGTATTAAGAAAACAATCTAGAAGAGCCTAATGACAAAACAAAGTTAGTGGTAGGGCAACCAGATAATTTCTGGATTATAAAATCTTGACAATATAGGTTAAAAAAAAAGACACACAGAGGAACTGAGAAAACACTTGAGTATTAATAAGCATGGAATAATGGAGATAGGAGTCTTAAATATGATCTACTTGTCTACTTGAACCAGTCATTATAAACTTTTTATTCCTTTTTCATGTTCAGCCAAGAGTATACCTACACACTGCCAAAGATGGGGGATGTCATACTTCTTGTTTTTCTGTAACTATACCAAATTTGAATAACACTGAAAATTAGAAAATTATTTCTTTCACAAAGGTGGAGTTTTTCTCCTTGCATCTTCTATCTGTGACGTCTTAGTTCTGTCTTTTGGGGCCATTCTCTCACATAATAACCCTAAACATATATCAAAAATACTATCCCATTTTCATAAGTTTTTATTTCCGAAGAGCAATATTAATGCACTAATATTTTTTCATAGTATGTTACACACAAAATGCTTTCACATACTGTATTTTATTTAATATTCACAACAATCATCTGAGGTTAGAAAAGGTTTTATATATTCATTTCACAAATGATACTAAAGTTCAGAGAGGTAAAATGACTTGCCCATTGTCATATAAGTACAATGGTAGAGAGTATAAATGTGCACTTTTTAAATTCCATTGCGTTATGTTTGGGTTCATTTGGATTTTTTTCTTTGCTGAACACTTCTCTTTGAATACATTCAACTTCTCTATATTCCTATTTAGTTGTAGCCTATAGAGTATTACAACTGGTTTCATAGTTCAGAGAACAGGACTACCACATGGTCTACTGGTTCAGTTATTAGACTTTTACCTACCCATTATTCATAATGGAGTAACTCCTATTAGATAAAAAGAAGCCACAGCAGGGTGAGGGGAGTTCAGAACAAGCCAAAGGAAATAAAACTGATCCGGGATTTGGGTAAAATCTGAGAGAACAGCGTTTACAATTGAAAGGGAAACTCTAAGAAGCACATGGAAGGGTCTTATTTAATGCTTTCAATATATGACAGCCAAATGTGACAGATTATTTTCTTACTGGTTAATATCCAAATTTCCTTATAGTTTAATAATGACTTAACGTATACAGGTTAATCTAATTATTGGGCTGTTGTTGCTAGGAAAGGAACAGAGGGTAAAGGTGTGCGCGCACGCGCGCGCGCGCACACACACACACACACACACACACACACACATTCCTCTTTGTACCTTTAGTTTCCAATTGAACTTTAGCCAAGATTAACAGTGGTGCTGACAGTGTGCCCAGAAACTGGATGAATCTTTTGGAGTGCTATTCTATTTCTTTATACTTCCCTGAAAATCTTCATGCGCTATGGTTTATAGGAGTACTACTTAAATGAAATAAAAAAGATTTCTTAAATATTTTAAAATATAGTTCCAAGGACACATTCCATATCCTACTTTCTTTAATTTGCAGTGTAAGAATGAAATTTGAAATTGGCTTTACAACTTTAATTAACAAAACACTTTTTCAGAGGCTCGATACATTTTCTCTTCAGAAGGCAGAGGAGGAAGAGAGTCAACACCCTCAAAATCTATTCCTACACAAGTAGAGGACACACAAGAGAGTGAGAAAATTTCTTTCTTCTCACCAATTCTGACACATCTCCTCCCCCCTAGGAATCTTTTACTCCTGCTTGAAAGAATTTTATTTAGACTCAATATTTATTGACATTATATGTCTGCCAACATTTTGCTTACTTTTTGGAAATTTTGGTTGTTCACTGATAGGTTCAATACAATCCCCTAATTTCTGTTCTGTGTTCATTCTTTGATGTTTGTTCTGACTATGATAATAACTAGGTAAGAAAAAAGGAAGAAACCTATCTAAGAAAAAAACCACACAATCTAGAATTAAAAGCAAATACTCTATATCATCCAATTCCTTTTATTAGGTAGAATGTTTTTAGTATGCCTGGGAAAATTCCACTTTAAAAGTGGCATCATGGGGGTGGGTGTTTGGCTTGGCAGTGAAGACACCTCAAGTTAGGATGCCCACATTCCACATTGGAATGCCAGGTTTCACTATCAGGAACAGCTTGCGATTTCAATTTCCTGCTAAAATAGATCCTAGGGTGTGGCAAGTGATGGCTCAATTAATTGGGTTCCTGGGGCAGGTGCCATGGCGCACTAGGTTAATCCTCCGCCTGCGGCACTGGCATCCCATATGGGTGCTGGGTTCTAGTCCTGGTTGCTCCTCTTCCAGTCCAGTTCTCTGCTGTGGGCCCGGAAGGCAGTGGAGGATGGCTCATGTGCTTGGGCCCCTGTACCCACATGGGAGACCAGGAAGAAGCACCTGGCTCCTGGCTTTGGATCGGCGCAGCGCTGGCCATAGTAGCCATTTGGAGGGTGAACCAACGGAAGGAAGACCTTTCTCTCTGTCTCTCCCTCTCACTGCCTAACTCTGTCAAATAAAAAAAAGAAAAAGAAAAAAGAAAAAAAATTGGGTTCCTACACTCATGTAGGAAATCTGGGATGAGTTCCCAGCTCCTGACTTTGGTCCCCCATCTGTTGTGGGCATTTGAGGATTGAACTGGTGTATGGTAGCATTCTATCTGTCTTGCTGAATCTCAAATAAATAATGGAATAAATAAAAATTGGGATTAGTTGTTGACTTAAATTTTTCAAAGATAGGGAGAAAACAGGTAGTATCCTTCAGCATTGTTTTTATTATCAGAGCAAATTTTTACTATAACTTCAACTCCTTTTGTTCTCCTAAAAATGTGTTCTTAAGAGTTCTACTGTATTTTCAGACTATGCATTTAATCTAATTCTATCCAGTGAATCTTCACTCTATAGTTACTGTTCCTATTTTTTTCATATTTGTTTACAGTCCACAATTTTTTTTGAAAAAGGTAATTTAACAGCCAAATGTACATTCTGTTTCTCCCCCTACAGGTTTGTGTGTGCTCATGTATAACTTTTTATTTAATTTGAGGGGGGAAACAGAGAGAGAAAAGAGAGCTATCCCATCTACTCATTCACTCTTCAAATGCTATGAAAGCTGAGGCTGGGCAAGGCTGAAGTCAGGGGCCAGCAAATCTGTCCAGGTCACCAACATGGGTGGCAGGGCTGCAACTACTTGAGTCACCTCCTCCTGCTTCCCAGGGTATGTATTAGCAGGAACCTGGAATCAGGAGTTGAGCAGGGATTTGAATCCAGGCACTCTGATATGGGAAACTGGAGCCCCAATCAGTGTCTTAACCATCATGCCAAATATTCATCTCAAAATGTATATTTTAAAAGAAAACAAAACACAACAGGAGAAAGCCTAGAACTCATTAAAAGAATAATTAAGAATTAGGTAAAATGTATCAGAAACACCAGATACCAATTCTGCCAAAGCTAAATTGGGCACAAAAAGTCATTGTACAAAAACATTACTGAGGGATTTTAGATAGAAATATTATACCAGTTTATATTTCTCTTTGGTATTCTCCAATAGATAAAAGAAAATAATGAAAAAGTAGATATTAAATATTACCTTGAGTCTAAGGACTCAGGAATCAAGGTTGGAGAAGGACACACTGTATGAGATGGGTGCATAGCTGTGAGGTTAAAGGGTTCACACTTAGGTTCCTGTGGTGGATATGATAGCCTGACAGTGGGGGACCGTAGTCATCTCCCACCTAGATACCTTTACCTCACTGGTATCCCCATCATCAGCTTCACCCCTTCTAATCCAGAATACAGAAGTCTATCCAGGGCTCCTCTAGCAAGGGAGAACAAAGCCAAGTTCTTTGTGTTGCATGAAGCACCAATGACACTTCAGCAACAGTACACCCTCCAGCCTACTGTGTTGTCTCATGTTTTAGTGCCTTTGTTCATGCTTGTGGCTATTCTCCTGGAACACCTTTCCTACTTCTACCTGGTTAACTCTTACTCATCCTTTATGACCCTGACTAAATTTCTTTATCCTAGTGTTCTATGCATTACCATAGTACCTTGAAAAGATTCCTCTCGGACCATCAAAGGAGGTACCTTTCTATGAAGGGAGGAGAGAATTTCCACTTTGATTATGGTCCTGTAAATAATGCTGGAGTTTGTGGACTCAATAGGCTTCCACAGCCCTGGCAGCTCGTGCCAAGAGCCTCGGATGATCACTGACGTCATAAATAAAAGTATCAACTGTTAAATCAACAACAGGATTCACTTTGTACTTGCTCCCCTTTTAGGGACCTCTGTCCTTAATGAGTTGTACTATGAGAATTAAGGGTAAAACTAGTCTTCAAACAGTACTTTATACTTTGTGTGTCTTTGTGGGTGTAAACTGTTGAAATCTTTGCTTAGTAGAGTTGATCTTCTGTATATAAAGATAATTAAAAATGAATCTTAATGAAGAATGGGATGGAAGAGGGAGTAGGAGGTGGGCCAGTTTGGGGGTAGGAGGGCAGGTATGGGAGGAAGAACCACTATAATCCAAAAGTTGTACCTATGAAATTTACATTTATTAAATAAAAGTTTTCTAAAAAAAAAAAAAAAACCAAAAAACAAAAAAAAGCCCACAAAAAAGATTCCTTTCATAGGACTTGTTACGCTGTATTATTAGTAGCATCTATTTACCAAGCAGTCTGCCCCCTAAAAATGTAGATACACTTCTGAACTGTGCAGATGATATCCAAATCAACGAGCGCAGCACAGAATATTTAACAAATAATGTATTTATTTATAAGAGTTATGCAATTAGAAAGTAACTTATGAAACAGACTATTTAAAAACTATTTAGAACAAATTTCTTTTTTTAACTTTCATTTAATAAATATAAATTTCCAAATTACAACTTCTGAATTATAGCCCCTCCCCCCATAACCTTCCTCCCACCTGTAACAATCCCATCTCTCACGCCCTCTCATCCCATTCTTTTTTTTTTTTTTTTGACAGGCAGAGTAGACAGTGAGAGAGTGAGAGTGAGAGTGAGAGTGAGAATGAGAAAGAGAAAGGTCTTCCTTTTCCATTGGTTAACCTCCTAATGGCCGCTGTGGCTGGCGTGCTGTGGCCGGCGCACCATGCTGATCTGAAGCCAGGAGCCAGGTGCTTCTCCTGGTCTCCCATGTGGGTGCAGGGCCCAAGGACTTGGCCATCCTCCACTGCCTTCCTGGGCCACAGCAGAGAGCTGGACAGGAAGAGGAGCAACCGGGACATAATTCGGTGCCCCGGCAGGGACTAGAACCTGGGGTGCCGGGGCCGCAGGTGGCGGATTAGCCTAGTGAGCCGCCGCGCCGGCCTCTCATCCCATTCTTCATCATGAATCATTTTCAGTTATTTTATATACAGAAGATCAACTTAGTATATACGAAATAAAATTTCAACAGACTACACCCACAAAGACACACAAAGTATAGACTACTGTTTGGGTAGTAGTTTTACCATTAATTTGCATAGTACAACACATTAAGGACAAAGGTCCTACATGGGGAGCAGGTGCACAGTGACTCCTGTTGATTTCAATTGACACTCTTATTTATGACGTCAGTAATCACCCAAGGGTCTTTTCATGAGCTGCCAAGGCTATGGAAGCCTCTTGAGTTCACCAACTCCGATCTTGTTTGACAAGGCCATATTCAAAGTGGAAGTTCTCTCCTCCCTTCAGAGAAAGGTACTGCCTTCTTTAATGGCCCGTAGAACAAATTTCTATCCACTGATATAGATAAAATTGTAGTACAATCAGCAAATTTGATATGGAATTTAGTTTTTAACAGCCTACTTTCACAAGAAAGTAGGCTTAGCAGAGCACAAACTCAAAGTCCTAGCTGTTTCTGATACTATGACTTCAACTAATAAAGATTCATTAAAAAGCTTACCAAAAAGAATTTGACATGAACAATTTTACAAGGAGATTCTGAGAGACCACTGAGCCCAATACTGTATTTTCCAAACAGGAACACTGATTAAAATCAGTTAAGCAATTTGCCTACAATTATTTTGTTTTTAAGCCCAGAAATCTTAGCTTTACTTAAGGTCTTTGAGATCCAATTTCATTAGGTAATGCATGCCTCTAAGTAGGAAATATCTGGCTTTATTACTTATAATATTCACAATTTAGCTCCTACCAGAATAACATTTTGTGGCAAAACTACTGAACTAATCTTAGCAGCTGTGTTGATTCTTACTATATGTTATTATATTAGCTACCTGCATATGTAACTGAATTTTTCTTTCATTTTATAAAAACACTAAGATTAACACAACTGCTCTTGATAATACCTTTATATATAAACCAATTTAGAGACATTAACAAAAATTTCCTGTGAGAAGGCAATTCATGTTCAAAATGCATAAAATAGTTACATTTAAGTATTCTTGTTAAAAAAACATAGAATTATTGAATTTTTATGACTAGAAGAGACCTGAGAGTTGTCCTCCAACCAAATGTATCCCATTTAATAATTCCCTCTTTAAAACTATTTATAGTTATCTAGGCTCTGAAATATTTAATGGTAAAGAGAAACTCACTTTTTAGAAGACTTTTATATAGGACAACTTGAAATGATAATAAACTGTTATCTGAGTGGATAGCACCTTCATTTTTAACTTTTACTATTATTCTGAATTCTATGTGTCAGTTTGCTATTCAAAACGAGGTCCCTAGGCCAGCAGTACCAGCATTACCTAGAAATCTGTTAGGAATGCAGAATATTCAGCTCTGACCTACTGATTCAGGGTCAGTGTTAACAAGATCCCCAGATGATTCACAGGTACACTACAACTGGAAAAGCACAACTCTAAGGCTAATCTATTTGATTAATTCTTTATCCCATTACAATCTTTCAAATATGTGAAAATGGCAATCATATCCTCCAAATACCTTTTCTTTTTAAAGGGTAAATGCTATCATTTCTTTGAATTGTTCCCTCACGTAAATGCTTGGATATTACTTTATTTTTTTAAAAATATGGACTATGGTTAATCCAGATCTCCCTTGAACTTTTTAACAAATGTAGAATTTAAACACTGTTTTTTTTTTTTTTTGGTATGGAAGCCCTTACAGATGGATAGTTATAAGGGAAAATACATAATTTTTAAGAATTATAAAGGAGAAAAAAATTGGTGAATAAGATATATGTGGACTAGTTTTGAAAACAGAAAAGTAACATATCTACTATAACTGATGATTTCAAAGTAGCAAAATATATATTTATATATTATATATTATATATATAAACATATTATATACATATTATATATATAAACATATTATATATAAATACCTATATTTTAACTATGACAGATTATATAAGGTTATCTTTACGTGTCCTTCCCCTTGACAAACTGTTCCTGGTATTGAACTTGTACCTTGTTACTTCTGCATTTTGATTACAACATTCTCTTTCATCTGTAATGTCCTTTTTCATCTTTTCTCTCCTGATCTAAATATGATTCATTTTTTATTTTGGCAATATTTTATACATACACACACACACACACACACTTATATATATGAAAGACAGGCAGACACAGATAGATAGTGATCTCCCACCTGTTGGTTAACTCCTCAAATTCTTGCAATAAACTGAAGCTTGGAGCAAGGAACTCAATTTGTGTCTCCCACATGGGTGGCAGGGACCCAAGTACTTGAGCCATCATTACCTACTGTCTCCCAGGGTTTGCATTAGCAGCAAGGTAAAATCAAGAGTAGAGTTAAGACTCTGACCAGGGACTAAGACGTGGGATGTGGGTGTCCAAAGTAGCATCTTAGTCTTTTAATTGCTATGCCAAAAGCCCATCCCACATGAATTTTTTAAAGTCCATTCTTCAAATTTCATCCTTTGGGAAGCTTTGTCTAATTCTCCTAGTCAAAAGTTATCTGCCTTTCTCACATTTAAAAGAGATCTAACTGTCCAACATCATCATTTTAGGGACATATACGTTTTGATTTGGTTTTTATGTTTGAAAGTAGGATCAGCATTTAATTCAGCTTTGTGCAGTCACAACACCTTTTATATTTTAAGCCCCAAATAATTATTGAGCAAGCAAAATCTCTAGTAAATTATTTTATCATGGAAATATTGCTTGCAAATTTGTGTTTTCTAAATGTATTTGAAAACAATATGCTTTTAAAACATTCAAACTAACAGTCCTTAATATCCTTCCAGTTTTCCCTTTCTTCCACTGTTTTGTCACATTTGGAGAAATTGCATGTTAATAACTGCCAGTTGTGTAATAGCCAGCTCTTAGCCAACATGAAGGCAAATTAATGCCTGTGTTATGAAGTGCTAAGGACATAGACAGGAATATATAATCTATTTATTTGAAAGGCAGAATTACAGAGAAAGGAGGAGAAACAGAGAGATCTTCCATCAGCTGGTTCACTTCCCACATGGCCACAAAGGCTGGAGACAGGGCTAGGCTGAAGCAAGGAACCTGAAGCTTCCTCTGGGTCTCTAACAGGCATTTCAAAAAGTACTCTGGGGGGGTGGGGGGCAGCACTGTGGCATAGCAGGTAAAGCCCCACCTGCAGTGCTGGCATCCCATATGGGTGCAATTCAAGTCCTGGCTGCTCCTCTTCCAATCCAGCTGCTATGTCCTGGGAAACCCAAGTCCTTGGGCTGCTGCTCCAGCATGGGAGACCCAGAAGAAGTTCCTGGCTTCAGATAGGCCCAGCTCTGGCCATTGTGGCCATTTGGGGAGTGAACCAGTGGACAGGCGACCTCTATCTCTGCTTCTGCCTCTAACTCTGCTTTTCAAATAAATAAATACATCTAAAAAAATAAAAAATAAAAAGACTGTGGTGTAGAAGGTTAAACCTCTACCTGCAATGCCAGCATCCCATATGGGCACTGGTTGTCAACTCACAGCTATCTGGCAAGAGCCCCAGTCTTTCTATGTATCTTCTAATTATTTGCTTTTGACTTATATCCATCTTTCTACCCATAATCTCAATCTAGCCTTCTAGGCTCTCAAATTCCACTTCCTACTTCCATCATTTTATTTGATTATTGCAAACAGCACTGATTTTCCCCTTTTCTGAGGTTATCATAGTTTTATCATCTACATTATACACAGCAGCAATTCATAAACTCCCTTATTGTGTTCAAACAGAAGCCTAATTTCTCTAACTAAATTTTAAGACAAATGAGTATATACTTGCTCTTTTATACCCTTCTTACTATGATAGAGTAAATGTTAAGATATAAATAACTCTTTCTCTCCTCCCCTCACTCACGTTTTAAACAATAATTAAGAAACGTTTTCCATTATGAAATAAAAAATGCTATTACCCATAAAAAAGATAGTGTGTACTCTTCAATAAACAAGGTATAAGCAACCTATTGTGAATTCAATTTATGTTATCTACTGTATTCCCTAAATGTCTAATGATATAATACACCAAAAGTAAGGCTAAATAAATGACATTGCTAAGATTATTTCACGTGAAACTTCTTAGAACCTTTATTACTTGAAGAATATCAACGTTTATTGCCCAACTTTTTTGACCAGGAGATTTTTCTTTTCCTGAAACATCTATATGTAAATGGAACAATACCACTACCACTGTTCTGAAGCAATCAGTTTTAGAAATGACAGGATCTTCAACGTCCCTACTAAAGTCTACACCAACAATTGAGATCTATTATCAGTAATTAAAAAATGGAGATGTACGTAAATACTTCAGCTAAGATACACTGTTCCTATTAAAAAATCAAGGAATCATAAAATGAGTTAATAAAGTTTATATTATTTACTATTTCATAAGATAAAATAAAATACCATATATAATAAATTTGATTTCAATTCACTCTTTAAATACAAAGACATAAAGTTTACTGAATAAGGGACAAGAGAAAGGGGATAGGATGTTAACTTCTTCACTGTAAAATTTCCTTTCATGGTAGAGTACAAAATATATTTTCTTCAAAGGCTGTCTTTGTAATTTTAGTGTTTGTTGACTTTTTATTCCTGCTTTGTGTGGCTGAATTAACACTAATTATTATTTTATTCTAAGTGATGTGAAAAACTAAGGAAAAGTGTATCACCCTAAAAGTATAGAAGTTCAATTAATTACATACAATAGGCATTAGGTGACACTTAGCCTCAGTGGAGAACAGGTGATCCAGACACTGAGAAAAGAACCCAGTCTTAAAGTGGTTCTGGGTGAAGGGTCAATCAGGAAAGACAGCTACCTAAGAAGTGAAGTTTCTGTTGAAGGATGAAGGATTGGAAGAGTTACTTAGGCCATGGTGTTTCTAGGGAACAGCATATTTGAAGTCCCTAAGGGATATAGGAGCACAGTATACAGAGAATGGGGGCTGAGAGAAAAATAAGACCAAGGTTGGACAGACAGGCAGGTAGGCAGGGATCAGATGATTTAATCCAACAGCATCACAAAAGCTCACTGTAGCTGTGATAGGCTACAGAAATACAAGAGGATGAAGAAGACCAATAGGAAAGATTTTAGAGTAATTAAGGAAGAGATAACTGCTTGGATTAGGGTAATGATAGCTGAGCTGAAGAAAAATAGAGGAGTGGTACTTAAAACATACAGGAAGGAAGAAGAAGGAATAAGGTACTTAGGGATGTGTCAGTGTGTCAAGATGATTCATGAGTGTTGGGTAGATGATGCTGCTGAAAATGTGGGAAAGTCTGGCGACTACTCTTTCAAATCTTTTTTGGGTCTCAGATAACTTTAAGAGATATCAGAGAGAAGTATTAAGAAGACAGTTGAGTATATGAATCTGGAGTAGGGAGAAAGGGTCTGGCTTAAAGAAAATGAGGAGAAACAGGCAGAGATTCTGGGAAGCCATTAACCTTAGGCAGCACAAATCAAAAAAGTGGAAGAACATGAAAAAATATGCTTTATGTGTAACACAAGGTAATATACATAAAGGCTGAGAAAAAAGGTAGAAAAGTGGTATAGAATGGTTTTCTGAATTGTTTCCTAGATTTATGTGAAAAACTGCTAAACACACTTATGGATATAGATATCTATATAATATGCTACTGCTGCATTGTAAATGCCATCTTCTTTTTCTCAAAATAGTTCTATTAAGTCATTAAGCAATTTTTTTATAAATATACTCAGAAGCAAAAAAAAAAAAAACTATATAGATTCTCTCCCTCCCTTTTTAATGGCATTTGGTATTTTCATATTGCCATCCTTATGTATTAACCTAGGTTCATAATTTTCATATTTTATATCACTTAGGTGTAACATATTACCTAGTATGTGAGCCATTTGTTTGATTACTAAAAAACTAAATTCTAAGTTTACCATTGGGTGCTTTGAGCAAACAGAGTACTGAACTTTTCACTTTACTGACTTTAAAAACCTCGATAAAAACAAAATGCCAAGCAAAGTTATTACAGAAAGGGAAGCAAGAAAATTCCATGTAATGCTTTATTAAAGATAAGTAATTATATTCTTATTCTATATTTTTGTGCATTAGTAACTGTGGTCCTACATTTATTCTTAAGTCGGTATGTTTTCATAACCACTTATTTCAATTTATTACATACCAGTTAGCAATGTCCTTATGAGCTACTAAATTTTGAAGAAATGCTTGTAATCCTAATTGTCTATCTTCTAAG
Source organism: Oryctolagus cuniculus (assembly GCF_964237555.1). Classification (NCBI taxonomy): domain Eukaryota; kingdom Metazoa; phylum Chordata; class Mammalia; order Lagomorpha; family Leporidae; genus Oryctolagus; species Oryctolagus cuniculus. Next base: position 107,270,356 of record NC_091437.1, read on the forward strand.
AAGTCGGCATTGTAGTTATCCTTAAACCATCGTTTTGGTGGAAGTGCTAATCGAAAGCCTGGAAACATCTCTTTTAACTGAAAAAGAAAAAATAAAGTGCAATGTTTAACACAATTATATGAATTTTACAAAATCTACCCAGTTGACTATGTGAACTCATTAGTGAAATAATCCTAAAATAAGAGAATTAGATTCAGCTACACTTTTTGTGTCTCGTTTTATTTCTTAACTTCTAATATAAGTGGAGTTGTAGGTGCTGTTATCCTTGCCAAAACTTGACATCTTCCATGTTTTAATGCTAATCATTATAGTGAATGTGTAGTAGCACCTCACCATGGTTTTAATTTGCAATTCTAGGGGCTGGCGCTGTGGCACAGTGGGTTAACGCCCTGGCCTGAAGCGCTGGCATCCCATATGGGTGCCGGTTTGAGACCCAGCTGCTGCTCTTCTGATCCAGCTCTCTGCTATGGCCTGGGAAAGCAGTAGAAGATGGCCCAAGTTCTTGGGCCCCAGCACCCATGTGGGAGACCTGAAGACGCTCCTCGCTCCTGGCTCTGGATTGGCTCAGCTCCAGCTGCTGCGGCCAACTGGGGAGTGAACCAGTGGATGGAAGACCTCTCTCTCTGCATCTCCTCTTTCTGTGTAACTCTGATTTTCAAATAAATACATAAATCTTTTAAAAAAATTTGCAATTCTCCTGCTTATTTGCCAAAGTATCACAGTTCTTGTGTTCAAGTATCCCTTATGTAGTGTCCTAAGTAACAATGACTACATCATTCAATGAACTTCATCTCCATCTCAAGTAGGTATTATCTCACATCATCACAAGTAGGGTGAGTACAGTGCAAATAAGACAACTTGAAAGAGAATGAGACCACATTCATATAATTTTTATTATAGTATACTGCTATAACTGTCCTATTTTATGATTAGTTGTTGTTAGGCTCTTAATGTGCCTAATTAGTAAATTCAATTCTTATGACAGATACGTATAGAAAAAAACTGTGTATAGGGTTTGGTATTACCTGCAGTTTTAGGCACACACTGGGGCTGTTGGAATGTATCCTCCATGGTTAAGAGGGCATTTCTGAAGGAGCCAAAGAAGGAGCTACCTTTCTCTAAGCAGAGAACCTCCACTTTGATTATGGCCTTGTCTAAATAATGTCTCTATGTGGTAAAAATGATCTCTGGCAAGTAAGGAAACAGTGATAAGTACCTGGTTCCTGCCATCGGATCAGCGTGGTGCGCCGGCCGCGGCGGCCATTGGAGGGTGAACCAACGGCAAAGGAAGACCTTTCTCTCTGTCTCTCTTTCTCACTGTCCACTTCTCCTGGTCTCCCATGGGGTGCAGGGCCCAAGGACTTGGGCCATCCTCCACTGCACTCCCTGGCCACAGCAGAGAGCTGGCCTGGAAGAGGGGCAACCGGGACAGATTCCGGCACCCCGACCGGGACTAGAACCTGGTGTGCCGGCACCACAAGGCGGAGGATTAGCCTAGTGAGCTGAGGCGCTGGCTCTTCAAGGCTATTAAAGTGAAACTCTTTCATATTTTTGGAAACTAGCAAAGATTTCACTTGAATAATTAAAAGGAGAAAAAAACCCACAAATTCAAGAGGAGTTATGGAACAAATAATAAATCAAAACTGAAAAATCAGTTTGGGATTTATTAAAGCACTCACTTTGTCATTAAGCCTGGAGAAGTCAGTGTATCTTCTGAAAACTACCCAGCTTTCTTCTGCGTTTTTCTTTACAAGTATTTTATACACCTGGTGAGAGAAAGAGAGGGAGAGGGAGAGAGAGAGAGTTAAAAATGCAAGTCTGATATTTTAAAGACTTTTAGTGATAAGCCAGACTACATAAATTACTATGTAAAAAACATCAGCAATCACTGAAACCATTAAATATACAAATATAAGCACCAAAGCAAGTTTTCTTAATATCAAAGTAACAAACATGAGACAAACTGCTTTTTCTGTGTACACTAATAAAGAACTCATTTGCTAACAAAAAGTGTTTTATGCCAACATTTTTAATAGAAAACTTCTAATAAATATAAATTTCGAAAGTACAACTTTTGGATTATAGTGGTTCTTCCCCCCATAACCACCCTCTCACCCACAAACCATCCCAGCTCCTCCCATCCCATTCTTCATGGATTCATTTTTAATTATCTTTATATACAGAAGATCAACTCTATGCTAAGTAAAGACTTCAACAGTTTGCATCCACACAGACACACAAAGTATAAAGTACTGTTTGAGTACTAGTTATACCGTTAATTCTCACAGTACAACTCATTAAGGACAGAGGTCCTACATGGGCAGCAAGTGCACAGTGACTGTTGTTGATTTAATTGACCCTATTATTTATGTCAGTGATCACCCGAGGCTCTTGTCATGAGCTGCCAAGGTTATGGAAGCCTCCTGAGTTCACAAATTCCGACCTTATTTAGATGAGGTCATAATCAAAGTGGAAGTTCTCTCATCCTTTCAGAGAAAGGTACCTCCTTCTTTGATGACCCCTTCTTCCCACCGGAACCTCACAGAGATCTTTCATTTAGGCCATTTTTTGCCACAGTGTCTTGCCTTTCCCATGCCTGAAATACTCTCAGGGGCTTTTTAGCCAGATCTGAATGCCTTAAGGTGCTGTTTAGGGCATTTGTCACTCTATGAGTCTGCTGTGTATCCCACTTCCCATGTTGGATTGTTCTCTCCTTTTTAATTCTATCAATTGTTAGCAGACTTTGGTCTTATTTATGTGATCCCTTTGACCCTTAATCTTATCGTTATGAACTTAAACTAATCACTTTAACAAGTAAGATGGCATTGGTACCTGCCAACTTAATGGGATTTGGAGTACCATGTATACCAACGCTTTTTAAAATTCATAAGAGGCAATTATGCTTGAAGAAGCTATAAAAAAAGCTGCATTTATTCTATAATTTCATTTTTAAATCTAACTACCAAGCAAAGTGTTTAAATAGGATCAGTTTTAACCAAGTCTGAAATATAAACCATATCTATACATTAGATAAAATTTTACATTTTTATAATTATTTATAATTATCTAAGCTATTAATAGAAACACTTGGGTTGAAACAAGTCAACATATTTTAAAAAGAACATAGTAGGGGCTGGCACGGTTGCGTAGTGGGTAAAGCCACCTGCAGTGCCGGTATCCCCTATGGGTGCCGGTTTGAGACCCAGCTGCTCCACTTGGGCCCCTCTACCTGTGTGGGACTCAGAAGAGGCTCCTCGCTTTGGACTGGCACAGCTCTGGCCATCGTGTTCAACTGGGGAGTAAACCAGTGGATGGAAGACTTCTCTCTCTGCCTCTCCTTCTCTCTCTGTGTATCTCTGACTTTCAAGTAAATAAACAAATCTAAAAAAAGGCCTCCATTTTTAAAGGTAAATTTTTTTAAAGATTTACTTATTTATTTGGAATTCAGAGTTATACAGAGGGAGGCAGAGAGAGGGGGAGAGGGGGAGAGGAGAGAGAGGGGCAGGGGGAGAGAGGGAGGGGAGAGAGAGAGAGAGAATGTCTTCCATCTGATGGTTCACTCAATTGGCCACAATGGCTGGAGCTGTGCAGATCCGAAGCCAGGAGCCAGAAGCTTCTTCCTGGTGTCCCACGCGGGTGCAGGGGCCCTAGGACTTGGGCCATCCTCTACTGCTTTCGCAGGCCATAGCACAGAACTGGATAGGAAGTAGAGCAGCCAGGTTTCGAATTGGCACCCACATGGGATGCGGGCGCTTTAGGCCAGGGCGTTAACCCACTGCACCAGCCCCAAAAGGTAAAATTTTAAAACTTAGTGATGACAGAATTTCTATGGTATTCTGTATTTGCTGAATGAAATGAAATTATTTTCAAAGAATTTATTTAAATAAAAAAATTTACTTAAAAGGGAAAGGTCGGGGAGAGAGGGAGATGGGGAGAGTGGAGAATTGGAGATTGATTTTCCAACCAGTGGTTCACTCTAAATGCTTGTAATGGCTGGGCTGGGCTGGCCTTGGCCAGGCTGAAGCCAGGAGGCAGAAACTCCATCGGTTTCAAGGGCCTAAGTACTTGAGCCATCACATATGCTGCCTCTGAAGAAGCACATTAGCAGGTAGCTAGAATTAGAAGAGGAGCCAGGACTCTAACCAGGCATTCAATACATGACATGAGTGTCTTAACTGCTGTGCCAAACACAAACCACAAAATCCTTTAGCTTTGAAATAAGGGACAAGTTATGTGTGTAACATTAAAGAACAGAGAACAAGATCATTTCCATATCTTTTCAAAAAAATTATTTATTTTGAAAGAGTTATTGAGAGAGAGAGAGAAAGAGAGTAAGAGACAGAGCTTCCATCTGATGGTTTACTCCCCACAAGGCTGCAATGGCTAGTGCTGGGCTATGCCAAAGCCAGGGGCTTTACCTGGGTGTCCCACTGGATGGCAGGGGCCCAAACACTTGGGTCATTTTCCATTGCTTTTCCCAGGCTATTACCAGGGAGCTAGATTGGAAGTGGGGCAGCTAGGACATGAAGCAGTGCCCATACAGGATGCTGGCGTCGCAGGTGGTAGCTTTACCCACTATACCACAATGCTGTCTCCTATTTCCATCTTTAACTTTGTAATATCTAAGTCTGGGGGAACAAGATTATATGGGTGACCTTTAAAGTCTGCAGAGAATCCTGATCTAAGAGAGTCCTAATGGGTATAAAAAGAAACCATTTTAGGAGTCATTCATTAAAAAAAAAAAGAGATAAATGGAGTGAAAAATCTTTGGAGCAGGAATAACTGATGCATTTGATAATTAGGTTTATCTATAAATAATCTATATTGACTTTGTTTTCCTGTTTCAGAAAATTAACACCCCCCCCCCCCCCCCGCCCCCAACTCCTACTCACCACTGTGGCTCCTGAACACTATTTCTCTAGGAAGCAAAAAGAACACTTTGGTGTTTTCCCTCTTGGAGAAAGCTTTCCTTCCACCTTTCATGCTTTCACTGAAAACTTCATGTGTAGTGCTGCTCACTCCCTTTCCAATGTTCTAGCAGTATTTATTGTTTCTATTCTTTATTTGAAATTCAGCATATATTACTTTGTACTACCTTTTTATGTAGTGTTTATTTTTGGATATGTATATGAACATATGCAGCAGCATACATTGAGCTATAAAATACATGCAAAGAAGCACACCAACCGTGAGGATATAACTTGATGAATTTTCAGGAGGTGAACACATCCATGTGACAAACAGCCAAACTGTGGTACATTTATATAATGGAATAATATCAGTAATAAAAATGAGCTACCTATTTATTATTTATTATCAAGGATAAATCATATAATGCTGAAAGAGACCAGACCCAAGAGCACATACTCAATAATTCCATTTATATAAAGAACAAAAAAGATCAAAACTAATTTAAGTTATCAGAAAAGTGTTGGGTTAGTGGGTTCTGACCAGCAGCAAGCAAGCTGAGCATTTAGGGTGTTAATAATGTTTCTCCACCTGCGTGCTAGTTACATAGGTGTGTCTGGTTTACGGAAGTATATTAAGGTAAAACCAAAGTAAAACCAAAGTTTACTACAGCATGAAAACTACTAGAGCTTTATGTTCAAGAAGTTATGTTATATGTTAATCAATTTAGCACCGGCTTAAACACACATGTCAGCCAATCTTTCACTTTCTCCTGGTGTACTGCAGTCAGTACTTACAGTAAATTTAGCTCTTTCTTCCATCACCTCATAACCCAGGATAGTAGGTGTAGATGGTCTCTCTTCAAAATTTACTCTTTCAGAATTTTGTTCCTCAGTTTCTCTAGGTCTAGCAGAATACTCAATGGAAGAATCTGTACCTGTAAATTTAGTCCTAATGAGGGGACTGCTACAAACAGATGAAGTACCATCCATTTGATCCGGAACAGTTGTCTGTTTAAAATTACCCATATTCGAGTCTTCTAACTGGCCTTTGGAAGAGTTTGAACTTGTTGAGGTACTGCCAAAAGAAGAACTTCTTTGATTTCTGTTGGCTGTAAAACTGGAAGCTGAGTTTCCTATGGGCATAGGAACTGGGACATACGGAGTGGCCATCTTCTTTTGGCCTTTGGAACAAACCTGCCCACTGTTGAGTCCGGCCACTTAGAGGTCAACTAACATGCAATCCATTATTTTCTTTTCAGGAATTCACTACCTAAAAATGAGATGGACATATTGAAGGGTAAGTCTTTAGTCTGGAACAAAATCAAATAGAAAAAAAATGTTTTCAGTTCTGTGAGAGTCTTTTATTTGGAATGAAAACATTTTACAAATCCCTTCCTTTAATTCCAATTATTTCTAAGAGCTTATTTTTGACACCCATGTTACATGTTACTTGTTTCCCATTTTATTTTCTGGTGAAAGATTTCTATAATGTTTATTTTAATCCAATTTTATCTCTATAAAAGAACTGGTAGGAAGGAGAGTAATTAAGACTCTTTGGAAGCTTTATTCTGTGTATTGTCCTGACAGCATTATATGCTTATCTTTCTGATAGTACACATACAATCTTGAGAGGGAACAAAAAATGAGGGAATAATTATTCCCACTGTCTTTTAATCAATGAAACTCTAAACACTTACAGGGATTAAAAACTGACTCAGAAGCTTAGATACTATGTGGTATCAGATGTTTTTAACGTAACATTTAATACAACTCAAGATCAACTGTATTTGAAAAATATAAGCAACAAATAATAAAACCTAATGAACATTAAATTCATTTCTAACAAGATTAAATGATTTAAAGTTTATTTTCCACAGCTTCCAAGTTATCACCAACTCTGCTTTGCAATAATCTGAGGGTTCTTAAACCATTCTCATGTTTAACCTGTTAAAAGGACCAGTCTATCTTGTATAGAAAAATTTCACAGCAACACAAAAAATAGGCTACTGTAAAGTTGCCCATTCCCAAGCTCATAAGAAATGGTAACAACTAAGATCAACAAAATGACAGGACTACACAAAACCTCAGTGGATCCGAGCGCCCAACTTCATCTCTGTTAACTCTGCCTTGAGAAAGAGGAAGAGAGGCTGCCCTGGACTTGGAGAGAGGTTGACACAGGAGTTTTAACTCAGCACGTGGCTCTGGGCAATCCTCCCCATTACCAACATTGAAGAAACCTGAGCTGCTGATTCACCGCTCCTAGCTTCCGCCTGAGGGCTTTCCAAAGGAAACAGTAAATAAAAGTTTGAAAACTTCCACCTGCTCAAGGCCCGGGGGATCGCCCCGCCCTTGGCCACTCCACCCACCACCCGAGGCCGCCAGGTAGTGACAGCGGGAGCGGCCCCTCCACACCGCCGCCGCCCGCGGCCAGAGCGCGAGCTGCCAGAGCGTAAAGCGTTCGGTGCTCACGAGGAGCCGTAGTCCCTGCAGGTCCCGGTGAGGCGATGCCCCACGGGCGGTCATCTCAGTCCCGCCGCGGGCACGCAAGCCGGCTGGCGAGAGGGGCGTGCGGCCAGAGGTAAGTGTAGACAGCCAGGCGCGGCTCCACCCTAGCAGGGTGAGGTCGAGGTCCGCGAAGGGCATCGCTCTGGGGCTGTGTGCGGCCGCAGACACCAGCCACTGCCGGGGCTCCCTCGGGGCCGAGACCCTCCCGCCGCCTCTCACACGCACGGCGGCGTCCGCGGTGCCTTTCCACTCTCCCACGGGCCCGCTTGCCGCCCGCCACACGTCCGCGGTGCAGGTGTCACACGCACCGGAGCCCGGACGGCGCCCGCCCTCCAGTTCTTACCTCAGTCCCCTCGGCAGTCGGACTCGAGCGCGCTTCCCGGGGACGGTTACATCGAACTCTTCAACCGCGGCTTCTCGTCTCCTCCCACAACACGGAAAAGCTCACGTGACTCTCGGTCCCAAATGCAGCCGCTGCCCACCTCACCCCGCCTCCGCAGGGCCGCCGGGCCCAGGAACGCCGCGAGGAGGAGGGGAGGGGCCGGGCGTGGGACCACGATCCAGGAAGTGACGTCGCGGCAAAGGCGCCAGTCTGGGGAGGCGCTGACTGGAGGTGTTGGGCTTCGGCTGTTTTGTAGCGGGAGGAAATCTACTTCCGCGGTGGGAAGTGAGTTTTCTCTCTGCTAGCTTTACGTTTGAAGTCAACTTTTGAGAACTAGAGACTGTGGTACCTAGTTTGTTTTACAGGTAATTAGAAGACTACAATTCCCAGGAGGCACCACATGCTAGCGTTATTCCGGCTTCATGCTTTGCATCATGGAACTTGTAGTCATAACCGGTTTGAGGTAGTTCTACACTATGGATAGATTTCCACAATTAGAGGCGTTTTAGGGGATGACAGTCGTTTGAGGAGTGGGAGGAGAGAACGCCACACATAGCCTGTGTGTCCTACATAATTCAGAAGTCCTCATTGGCAGATAACCGCTGAAATTCTTCAGTGTTTTTTAATTTTATCTGGGATGCAATTTTATCACAAATGGTCCAGTATTAAGCCGGTTTAAGATGATTAGGAAAGCCGTTTTTTGGTATGCAAATACTGAGATTCAGACTAGTCTACTGGCCTGTTGATCATTAGAATTGTGCCATTGGATGTTGAAGTAATTCCATGATTTTTAAGGCTTTTCAGTAGTCCCAAGACTGGGAAAAATTGATGGTAGTAATTTCAATATTAACATAAGCAGATAAACTCATTTTGGTGTAATGATGTGTTTTAGTTGAGAGAAACTGTCTTTTGAGAGTGAATGAAACATAAAAGTAGATTATTCTTCAGAAACAGTGGACTAAAACACAAGTAGTTGCCAGTATAAACTTGGCAGTTTTGATTTTATGGTGTTGGTTGTACCACTGAGTTCTGTAATCTAAGGGTAGGAGAGAGAAAAACAAAGCAAAGAATAATAAGTCTTGGAATATCTCGCTCTGTTGTGAACAGGGCTTCAGGTAATAGCAAAGGGACCTATTTTGAGGACTGCTTGTCCAATATCCAGGAGAACAAGGAAAGCTAAACCTTCAGGAAGTAAGGGTGTTTACATTCTACATGTAGAAGAATAAAGATGTAAAAGAGGTCATTGAAATTTCTGAATAAAAGAGCTTTCTTCAAAACTTGTTGAATGGCACATAACAGAGCATACATACTACATGTTTTCTTTATTTCCTGTAATGGTTTGATTTTACTTTCAAGAAATTAATAAGCATCTGTAGTAATAAAGAAAACGTTTTTTTTTCATTTTAAAATATTTAAAATAATGAAAGTATAAAGTATAAATCTGTGAGCACACATAGATTTAGCAATTTTTAAGACATTTTGTTGTATTTGCTTCATATGAAAATATTATAGACATATAAATATACTGTTTTTGAAAGTAAAGCTGTATATGTTAATATTGCATGATGTGAAATTCATGACAAAGATCATGAAATTAGGAAAGAAGGGTGTATTATTTTGTAAGGAGTATATTTTAGGGAAGACAATAGTTGTACATATATCCCAAACAATACAGCATCCACACATTTTTGAAGTATGTATATATATGCCACAAATGAGAGAAAACATATGGTATTTGTCTTTCTGTGTCTGGATTATTTCAACTCAGTATAATGATCTTCAGTTGCATCCATTTTGTTGCCAGTGTCAAGATTCCATTCTTTTTGACTGAGTAATATTCCATTATATCCGTGTGTGTGTGTGTGTGTGTGTGCATTTCACATTTTATTCATCTGTTCACCCATTTATGAACATCTAGATTGATTCCATATCTTTGTTATGTGAATAGTACTACAATAAATGTGGGAGTGCAGGTATCTCATTCATATGCTGACTTCATTTCCTTTGGATATATTCCCAGAAATGATTTATCTAGGACTTATGATAAGTCTATTTTTAGTTTTTTTGAGGAATCTCCATACTGTTTTCTGTAATGGCTATTTTGCTTTCCCATCAACAGTGTATTAGGGTTCCCTTTTCTTCACATCCTTGTCAGTGTTTGTTATTATTATTTTGCTTTTTGGTAATAACTATTTTAATTGGAGTGAGATGATACTTCTGTGGTTTTTATTTACATTTCCCTAATGGCTAGTGTTACTGAATATTTTTTCTCATCTGTTTGTTGGTCAGTTATGTTAAGGACAGAATATCTTGTGCTTGGTCAAAGTAAAAAATGATGACATTATCACAGACTGTACCTTATGGCTAGTTCTTTTCTATGGAATATTTTAGTTCAGCTCCTGTTCACTCTATACCATTCTCACAAATTGAATTGTTTACATCCTAACTTGCAGCATAACGGAATTTTTTTCTATCCCTTTTATTAATTTAATTTTATATAATACATGGATTCCTAGAAGGGCATTTTGATCTCATCAAAGGTATAATTTCATGGAACATTAAATAGGTATTGGTAACTGGACATACAGAGAAATGGATGTGTAGTCAGGAGGTGATTCTTTAGGAGGCTTCCTCAATCTTAGCATTTCCCCCTTCTCAGGAATTGGTTTATCTTCCACAAGTCTGGGCTCCTATTGGCTGCTTTTGTAATGTATCACTCTTGTTACACTTTTTTTTGAAAAAATTTATGTCATAATTGATTGTATTTGAAGATGACATTTGACCCAAATTATGTTCAACACATGTTCTTTCCTAGAATTAAAATATGAGAATAAAGGGAGGGATGTGAGTTGAAAGTCACAGGAGCTAAAGTCATACTAAAGACAATTCTGTGGTGAGAAGGTACATGGAATTCCGCTAAAGTTCCTGGAATTGATTTGGTCCCTTCCCCTTCTCCACTTCTCTGTGGAGTCCACAAGGTAATCTATTATCCTTTAAATAGATTTGTTTTCTTAAATGTAGCCAGAGTTTATTCTTCTGCTCCAAGCCAGAAATAAAACTAGTATAGCAAGTTGGAATTAGGCAGACTGAAAATGAATAGTAGATACTGATAAATGCCTTCCTGGCCTTTGGAAATAACTTTTTATAATTTATAATCTAAAATCTTAAAGTTTGGCATTCCACATCCTGCTGTCTGCTTATAACATGAAGAAACAATTTAGTGATTTATAACTAAAATGACAAAAACCTTCATTAATTATTTTTGTTTCATTTCATGGATTCCATTATTAATGGATGTTATTTTTATTGCTGGTGTTTCTTTTCTCACTGCTGTAAAATTGTGAATCCAGAGAAGAATCACAAATGATCTCTTTTTAGAGTAATGGGAGATGATGAAAGTAGTAGCAGGGCAACATGACAGCTGAATTTATCTCAGTGAGCCTATGACCTATGTAATTTCCTAAGTCCAGCATAGGAATTATGTGACATTTATAATGTCACAGAGATGACACTTCACTATAGCTAACATTGATTAGTGATTTGCCTCTCACATAAGAAAAGTTTTGCAAGCAAATGTGGAAATCCTACTAAAAGCAGAGACCAAATTCTTTCTGAAATCACAGTTGTGAATGTACGTGATGATCATGAAGATAAGTGTACATGTTATAGCTGAGAGTCAGAGGCTAGACACTCTGCTTGTGGTCACAGAACTAATTCTTCTTTGACTCCCAAACTAGTAACCTTCTTACTGAACAACATAAGACACCATGTCTTGAGCACTTCTATACTATGTTCTGCCTACGTATACTTCAGCTTTCCGATATGTGTTGCTACTGATGTGTCCTCAATTAGTATTTGATATACAGGAAACCTCTAAGGACTTTATGCACATAGAAGATCTGCACTGGGCCTTTTGAGGGTTGGTGGGACCTGAATATGTACAGGAGGAAAGCAGGACACATCAGGCAAAATGAAAGACTTAAGAGAGGACTTAGCAGAGTTGGGGGTGTTGTGGACAATTAGGAGACTGACTTGATTGGATGGGAGGTAGCGTTAGAGTAGGCTGGAATTAGATAAGCTCCTGTGCATCCCTCAAGTCTTCCTCAAATATAATCTTATCAGTAATACCTTTCTACTTTCCTCATATGGAATTAAGTAATTCCCTCCTCTCTGATTGCATTGAATTTGGTATCTGAATACAGACAAAATCATCCCACGATATTGTGAGTACTTATTTATTTGTGTAGCCTAAGGACCAGCATCATATATTAGATACATATGTGCTGAGACTTTCTAACTTAAATAAAAATTGTATGTATTTATGGGTACCATGTGATGCTTTGACACATGTATACATTGTAATGTCCAATCAGAGTAAACATGCCTATTGCCACGAACATTTAAAATTTCTTTATAGTGAAAATATTGAAAATTATTTCTTAAAGATAATTTTTAGAGAAATGTACACTACATTCTCTTTAGTCATTCTGCTATGCAATAGGATACCAGAACTAAAAATCTGAATTCTTTGATTAGTCCTATAAGTCCCTATGTAAACTAACTTTTATATAGTCTTTTTTAAGAAGTCTTTTTATTATAGTTTCATTTATTTGAAAAGCAGAAAAATGGAGGGGTGAAAAACAGAGAGGGATGGAGGGAGAGACAAGGAGAGAGGGGAAGAGAGAGAGAGAGAGAGAGAGAGAGAGAGAGAGAGATTGAGAGAGATTTTCCACCTGCTGGTTCACTCCAGAAATGCCTATAACAGCCAGACTGGGCAAGACTGAAGCCAAAAACTGGGAACCCAATCTGTGTACCCCATGTGGATGGCAGGAACCCAAATACTTGAGCCATGATCTGGTGCTTCCCAGGGTGCATATTGGCAGGAAGCTGGATCTGCAGCAGAGGCAAGACATGGTTCCAGGCACTCTGACAGGGGATGTGAGTATTCTAAGTAGTAGTTTAACTTGATAAACCACAATGCCTACCCCACTTTTACAGTAATATTTCCCCCAAAATAATTATTTGCTTAGTTAATTTATTAGCTGTTTATTCAAGACCTGCCATGTGTAATAAACTTCAAAGTTCATCCTTAACAAATTATTTCATGTTCTGAGCTATTTTTTTTTCTTTATCATTCACTGTGCCTTTTGCCTATAATTCTTCCACTTCCCTCGTTCTATGTATAAGGCTAGTTCAAGGTCATCTCCTCTTTGAAAGGTTATCCTGATCCCTCTCCACAATGTCCTCACAGCCCCACTTGCAGCCACAGCAATGTGTTCATCTCTGTGTATTTGCCACCTGGACTGAATCATGAACTCCTGAAGGCAGAAACAGTGTCTTTTTCTTCTCTGGCTAGAAGAAGCTCTGGCACATAGTGGGGGTAACTGGAATGAATAAATGAATAAAATGAGTGAACAGAGCCTTCTCATTGGATGAGTTTTGTGGGTTTAATATCAGTAAGGACGCACATTCACAGTGGAACTTCGCTTTGAAGAAATGTTAAAGGGAAGCTCACTCTATAAAGCAATTAAAAGTGTGGTTAAAAAAGGATTATTTTAATTACTCAGAGTAATTTGTAAATGGCTAGATAAACAATTTCTAAGGTCTACTTCAGATCTAATACTATAAGAGTTTATTCTGTTACTAAAAATGAATAAATATTGCCTGGTTAGCAGAACTGAGATCTATAAAAGGCATTTGACAGTGCAAAAATGAAATTAAAACAAAAAAACCCTGAACTTAAACAGATCAATGAATCAGATATTATTATACAGTTTAAAGCTTTGTCTTAAGTTTGAAATATGCTTAATTCTTGGCACACGTGTGAGGAATGAAATTCCTTCTCTGAGTTCCTAGAGCAAGGGGTTTCAGCATTCTTGTATGTCACAGATCCTTTCAAAAAGAAAGGTTTCCAGGTGCAAAATAGAGCCTTGGAAGTGCAGCAAGTTTCCAATCTAATAGCACCAGAACTCCTGGCCATCTTCTAGGGGAGCTCAATGCCTCTTCAGGCTCGGCTTTAACATGTGGGTTACCCCTAAGTCTTTTGAGTTACTTACGACTCTGTTTTTCATCTGTAATATGGAGCAGTAATGGTCCTTCCTTAAGAATTTATTGTGAAAAGCAAAAATGACCATGCTTATTAAGTGCTTGGTACAGTGACTGGTGGAAGGAACAATAGCTATTATTAGTACTTCCTGAATTAACTAGAATGTTCAGCTATTTTAAAAGATGTAAATGGTAATAATAATATATGTGATTACTTGTTGACTGAATTAATAGCAGTTAGCTTGGCAGAGAACTGCACTATTGAATTCATGTATGTTAATTCATCACTTTTTTGATCTGTATTTCTCTGTGATTTTTTTCTATTGACTCATATTTGCTTATTTATTTGTTTTCCAGCTTTGTTGAGAAACAAATGACAAAATTGTATGAATTTTAAGGTGTACATCATGATGATTTGATATTTGTATATATTGTGAAATGATTAAAATATAAGGGTAGTTGATACATTGCACTAATTTACTTAATCCTCACAATAATCCCATGAGAGAGTATTATTAATATAATTGCTATTTTACAGATTGAATCTCTGAGAGCTTGATTAGTTTGCCCTTTTTATATGGGAAAATTATTCTGAGAGGCGATGTTGTTTCGCATGTTGGGAAGCAAGCCACATTCTGTCTTTCTCCAAAACCCACGCTCAGATTTCTACTCCACCATACGTTTCTTTGTCACTGTGGGGAACAGAGCCTGGACCTTTAAAGACCCACATAGAAAAAAAACCTTTGTTGAAAAGTCATTCTCCTGACTTGGTTCCAGGAACTCCTGGGTTTCTCATGCCATTTAATGCATAGAGTATATGTATATGAGTATATGTATATTAAGTGATTTTATTTATTTCTTTTCTTTCTTTCTCTTTGGCCATGGGCTCTAGATTACTTTATGTGCCTAATCTAGATGCCTAAAAATATTTGTCTTGATAAATTTGATATTATCCTGTGGCTGTTCTGTTCACAGTGTTACTATTGTTACTCTGACTTATTCTCTAGTACTAGATCGGATGTCATTTCCTTAATTTTCCTGGTAGAAAGACTGGATGAACTGGAAAGATTGGATTGAGTTGTTCAGGTGAAGTGTGTTTCTGGAGGAGACACAAAGGGTGTAGTTGAGCACAGGAGTACCTAAGGCAGAATGCTGTAAAGGCTCTTATAGAAATTTCTTAGCTATGAGAATGTTTTTTGAATTGGAATAAAGACTTGCTGAATAAAATTTGAATCATTACATGATTGAATCAAATTACTGCAGCTCTATAAGAGCTGCATTTTAATACTCATTTCCCAAATATTTGTTGAGTGCTTACCATGTGTCAGTCATTTTTATAAGCCTACAGGATTTTACCAGCAAGAAGATATGCAAGGTCACTCTTCTTACGGAGTTCAGATTCTGTGAATGTTTATGGAGGGACAGTCAATAAATGTAGGAAATAAGTTTTGACAATTTAGCTGGCTTTATATTCCGTGAATTATAAAATAGAGTCATACGAGAAGAGTGGCTGGGGCAGGGGGAAGTGAAGCAATTATAGTCTGGATCATTAAATCAGGTGCCTCTGAGATTGTGTCTTGAATTGCTGAGATTTTAATGTCTAGAATAAAACAACCTTGCACAAATCTGGTGCCCAAGCATTCCAGGAAAGCTGCCTCACATGTTCCATTGGAGGAAGAAAAGGAAACTAGTCAGCAAAAGTGCTCCCCTTTCCTTCTCCTAAGTGCTCCAATTCCAGGAAATAAGAGGCCAGATGTTTCTCTAATCACATTTGTGATCCGCAGGATGCCAAGACACTGGATTTTTAACATTGCTATTGAATTCCAGCTTATTTTAAACTCTGATTTCCTTGTTAAGAAATTCTTGTCTCTGATCATTTTCCCTTTCCTAAGTATTTTTGGTGTTCCTGGGGGACACATTCAGTGCTCCAGCGACACTTTTCTGGGTATTACTCCGTGTCTCTGTTGCTGCGTGAGCTGCTGTCACCACCTTTGCCACTGGATGAATCACTACTTGCCTTGACAGCTCTGCACTATCCTTTGCCCTGACAGAGATTAGACATGCATGTCTCTGGGGTTAAACTCTGACACTGTGGCTGCAACCTGGACATCTTCCAGTAGTGCCACCTGCCTCTGCTGAGCTGGAGATCCTCCAGGCAAGTCTGTTTCTAACTGCAGTGGAGATGCTGCTTTCACTTACACTTGAATCTTAAGTGCTCTGGAGTTTGGAGAGCCAGCCTTTCCATTTTGTTAATAGTTCTCTTCTCCCCAGAGCACGCCATACCAAGTGGCTGGCTGAGTCGGCAGAAGTCCCTTTTACAACTCCGTAGCAGATCCGTTGGCTGCCAACCTTCTGAATCTCTGCATCCAGGGAATTCCTGCCCTATGAACCTTGGCAAGCCGTCAGGGTCCACTTCCCACTGTAAAATTCTAATTTGCCATGGACTTACTTTCTCAGCCTCCCTCACAGCTAATATATAAATACATATCCTAGGCACTGGCTAATCAGATGGACCACTTCACATGCCTGCCAGTTTGCTATCTGAGGCATCTAAGCAGGGTCTAATGGTGGATGGTGACAGCATCCTCATGAGACTAATTTTAATTATTTATTTATTGGAAAGAGAAAGAGAGAGAGAGAGAGAGGGAAATCTTCCATCTGCTAGTCCACTCCCCAAATGCCCATAAACAGCATTTTATGGCTGTGCCAGCCTGAAGTCAGGATCCAGGAACTCCATCCAGGTCTCCCTCATGGGTGGCAGGAACCCAAGTACTTGGACAATCACCTGTTAACTCCTAGAGGCATTAGCAGGAAGCTGGATCAGAAGTGTGGAATAGCTGGGACTCGAACCAGGCTGTCTGATATGCGATGCTGGTCTCTGAAGCAGTGGCTTAGCCCTCTGCACCACAGTACCTACCTCTGTGGTTTGGTTTTAAGCTTTGTTCCTGGCTGTCTTGTCCTTAAGCTCCTTAGAATTTTGGTGAGCTCTCAGAATGGCTGTATCAGAATGTCTGGTTTTGAGTCCTGGCTCTGCTCCTGATTCCAGCTTCCTGCTAATGAGCACCCTTGGAGGCAGCAGAGGGTGTTTCAAGTTCTTGGGTCCCTGCCACTCATGTGGGATACCTGGATTGAGTTCTGGGCTCCTAGCTTTGGCCTGTCCCAGCCCTGGCTATTGTGGACAATAGAGTAAATAAGCTTATGGGAGAGTAAATCAGCTTATGGGAGTGTGTTCTCTCTCTCTCTCAAATAAATAAAAAATACTTTTCTTCTTAAATTGGACAAAGCCACTTTTGGCTGCTTGCCAAGTAGACATGTGAAGAGGGCTGAAAGAAGGGAAAGGCTTATATTTTGTGCTTGGGAGAAAAAAAAATTCCTTTTCTTCAATTGAACATGAACAGGAAAGCAGAGACTCTTGATGGCCTTTGGCAGTAATCGTGGAACTGCAAGGGGGTCACTTCGGAATGACTGGCACAGTGAAGAGGCATGAAACATCTGAATGATACCGTTGTTTCATTGATTGCGTCATACCTAGAGTTCACTCCACTTCTGGGATTGGAATTCCTGAGATAATGAATTTCCTATTGACAAGCAAGCTTAAATGAACATTTTTTTAAAAAAAGATTTATTTATTTATTTAAGAGAATCACAGAGAGGCAGAGAGAGAGAGAGAGAAAGAGAGAGAGAGAGAAAATTCTTCATTAGCTGGTTTACTCCCCAAATGGCCACAACGGCTAGAGCTAGACTGATCTGAAGCCAGGAGCCAGGAGCTTCTTCTGGGTTGCCCACACTGGTGCAGAGGCCCAAGGGCTTGGGCTATCTTCCACTCCTTTCCCAGGCCATAGCAGAGAGCTAGATTGGAAGCAGAGCAGCTGGGACTCGAACACCAGTTCGACTTTACTCGCTACGACACAGCAGAGGCCCCAAATTAGCATTTTCTGTTACCAATTTCTTTCCTACAATAAATACAAATAATGCTGTCTCTATCAAGAACTTTAAATGCTGCAGAAACTTATTTATTTGACAAGAATATTTATTGAGCACTTATATTTATCAATTCATTTGTTACAAATTGTTGCAATAACTAATGTTATGTTATAGTGTTATGTATGTAGATAGATGTATGCACATTTACAGACAAATGCATGTTTTTTTTTCTTTTTTTTTCTTGACAGGCAAAGTTAGTGAGAGGGAGAGACAGAGAAAGGTCAAATGCATGTTTATATATATATATATATATATATGATATGTAGTCATGGGCATGTATATTGTTATAGGTTTAGGCATGGCTGTTATGGCTATAGATAGAGGTGTAAAAAAGAGTTAGGGGTGGGTGTTTAGCCTAGTGATTAAGGCCCCACATTAAATATCAGAATATCTGGATTTGATTCCCTAGCTTTACTCGTGATTCCAGCTTCCTGTAAATGAGCACCCTGGGAGGCAGTAAGTAATGATTCAAGTCCTTGGGTCCCTGCTACCCATCTGGGACACTTGGGTTGAGTTTTGGGCTCCTTTTTTCCATCTTAGAGCAGCTCTGGATATTTTCTGCCTTTAGGGGCGTGAAACAGTTTTCAGGAGCTCTCTGTTACTCAAATAAATAAAAAAATCTAATAAGTGAAAAAAAAAGATTAAAAATATGCAACTAAGTGATAAATCTCCTGAGATGTCAGCTAAATCACAAAGATGAGTATAGGATATAAATTTCCAAGGACACCATATCATAAGAGTATGCCACAGAAGCAGTTGGAGCCAGCAGTGCTCTCTAAAATTCTTCTTCAGAGGTGTAAGTTCTGAGAACGGGACCGATCACCGACATTGCCTAGGTACTGTTAGAGAAGGGCCAAGAGAAAGGGCAGTACCCTTTTGGAAAACGGAGTATTTATGAAGAGAAGTGACTTCTTTCCCATTACAACAGCTAGAAGTTTACATTTTTCTAGTCTCATAATCCAGATGGTCAACTATTCTGACTGTAATGTTGCCTTACAACATGCTTTTCTCACTAAGCCTATCTTGCATAATACCAGAATCTGAACTAGATAGTATATTGTAGGAGTATAAGCAATATAAACAAACTGTTGCTGAGACTTGCTGAAACAGCAGTAAGAAAATGTATTATCTCAAATACCTGAAAATCCATAAGTAGAACAGATTTCAAGTTTGGGTGATTACAAGACTTAAGAGTTCTGATCTGTTTTCTGGTTTTGGGCTAATTAGCTCCATGGGTATAAGATGACTGCTAGTAGTAATCAAGTATGAGGCTACTTTAAAATGTGAAAAATGGAATTAAAATGTAAGTTTATTTTAATGCAAAAAATTTTGAAATCCATCTAGTTTATTATATTGTGCATTTTCCATGAACTTTGTGGAGACTCTTCTCATATGCATGCAAGTTTTTTTCAAGGTTTTTTTTGTATAAAAATAAACTATTTAAATTCTACATTTCTATAAACTTTTTGAAGTCCCCTTGCATATGATTTCCCTTTTTATTCTAGTGAGTGAGTGAGAGAGAGAGAGGGAGGGAGGAGGGAGGGAGAGGGTGGGGGGGGGAAGAGAGAGAGAAAGCGAGAGAGAGAGAGAAATTTCTGTCTGCATATCCCAACCATGTTTCCTGCATTCATTCTTTTTTTTTTTTTTTGACAGGCAGAGTGGATAGTGAGAGAAAGAGAGAGAAAGGTCTTCCTTTTGCCGTTGGTTCATCCTCCAACGGCCATCATGGCTGGTGGGCTGTGGCCGGTGCACCGCGCTGATCTGAAGGCAGGAGCCAGGTACTTCTCCTGGTCTCCCATGGGGTGCAGGGCCCAAGCACTTGGGTCATCCTTCACTGCCTTCCCGGGCCACAGCAGAGAGCTGGCCTGGAAGAGGGGCAACTGGGACAGAATCCGGTGCCCCGACCAGGACTAGAACCCGGTGTGCCGGCGCCGCTAGGTGGAGGATTAGCTTATTGAGCCGCGGCGCCGGCCTGCATTCATTCTGATTCAGCACTTTGTCATATGCCTAGTAGTCCACTCATTACTGTTGTTAGGGGAAAACAATATATTTGCCATCTTAAGTCAATCAAGTTCTACACTGAGATCAGGGACTTTGAATCATCTTTATCCGAAGTTCATAGGTTGTGTGGGACATAGAGATGGATATCTGAATTAAAATATGAACGTTATTAGGAAGGGAGAATAGAGTGTGGATGCTGAAAAATAGATTGTCCTCTTCAAGGAAAGTTAGTGATTTTGTGAGAAGTGATCAACTGTGGAGATACATATGAACCCTAGCTGGAAGGCAGAATATGGCCACTGTCCCAATTTTTATGTAAATATAACAGCTTTTAGAAGAAGGTTAGGGTACTGTTGAAGAATTCTTTTACAACATTCCCATTTTTTATTTTTTTAAATACAAATTTCATGTATTTCCTATATACAGATTTAGGAACATAGTGATACTTCCTATCCTATCCTCCCTCCAGCAATGCTCCCTATCCTACTTCTTCCTTCCTTTCCCATTTCTACTCTTAATTTTTCTCTTATATTCAGTTAACTTTATGCTCGTGAGATTAACCCTATACTAAGTAAAGAGTTTAACAAATAGTATCAAGGAAAAAAAGAACTATTTCTCTACAATAGAGACAAGGGCTATAAACAATCATTGAATATAAAAATGTCAATTTCATTTATATAGAGCACTTTTTAGGTACTCTATTAGTTATACAGTTCAGGGAAAACATATGGAAGTGTCTTTTTGGAACTGGCTTATTTTACTAAGTATAATGAGTTCTAGTTGCATCCATTATGTTGAAAAGACAGGATTTCATTTTTATTTTTACTGCTGAGTAGTATTGCATAGTATATATTCATTTTTATTTTTACTGCTGAGTAATATTGCATAGTATACACACACACACCCATCCACACACACACCCACACCATAATTTCATTAGTCATCAGCTGATGGACATCTGTATTGATTCCATATCTTAGTTATTGTGAACTGAGTGACAAACATGTGGGTACAGATAACTCTTTCAACTGCTGATTTCATTTTATTTGGGTAAATTCCCAGGATTGGGATTGCTTGGTCACATTGTAGATCCATTTTCCGAATTTTGAGGTATCTCTGTACTATTTTCCAGTATGGCTGCACCAGTTTACATTACCACCAACAGTGGATTAGGGTACCTTTCCCCCCACATCCCTGTCAGCATTTATTGCTTATTGATTTCTGTATGACAGCCATTCTAACTAGGGTGAGTTGAAACCTCATTGTGGTTTTGATTTGCATTTACCTGATGGCTAGTGTTCCTGAGTGTTGTTTTCATGTGTCTGGTAGCTATTTGAATTTCCCCTTTTGCAAAATGCCTGTTCTAATCCTTTGCCCATTTCTTAACTGGATTGTTTGGTTTGTTGTTGAGTTTTAGGAGCTCTTTATAATTTCTGGGTATAAATCTTTTACTAGTTTCATATTTTGAAATATCATCTCAAGTTCTGTTGGTTGCTTCTTCACTTTGCTGAGTGTTTCTTTGCATGCAGAAGATTCTCAGCTTGATGTAATCCCATTTGTCAATTTTGGCTTTGATTGCTTGTTCTTAGGTTTTTCGCACTACAATGTTAAATGTTTTTTAAATGTTTTTTGCAAGAAGTCTTTGCCTATGCCAATGTCTTGCAAGAGTTTCCCCAATGTTCTCTAGTAATTTGATAGTATTGGATCATATATTTAGGTCCTTGGTTCATTTTGAGTGGATTTTTTTCTGTAAGGTATAGGTAGGAGCCTCGTTTCACTTCTGCAAGCAGAGATGCTTTTCTCAGTATCATTTGTTGAAGAGACAGTTCTTTCTCCAGGAATTGATTTTAGCTCCTCTGTCAAAGGTAAGTTGGTTGTAGATGCATGAATTGATTTCTGAAGTTTTTATTCTGTTTCATTAGTCTACATATCTGTTTTTTCCAGTACCAGACTGTTTTGATTATAATTGCCCTGTAGTATGTCTTGAAATCTGGTTTTTGATGCCTGTGGCTTTGTGCCTGTGGCACAAGTTCGCTTTTAGTGCTTTAGCCTGTGGCACAAGTTTGCTTTAGTGCTTTAGCTGTACTAGGTCTCTTGTGTTTCCATATGAATGTTAGCATCATTTTTTCTAGATCTGAGAAGAATGTATTTTGATTAGGATTGCATTGAATCTTTAAGCATCTTTCTTTAAAATGGACATTTGATGACAGTATAGATTCCAATGCATGAACATGCAAGATATTTCCATTTTTTGTGTCTCCTTCTATTTCTTTCTTTAATGTTTTGTAGTTTTCATCATATAAAGAATCATGCCATCTGCAAATAGGGATAGTTTGACTTCCTTCTTTCCAATTTGTACCCTTTGGTTTCTTTTTGTTAACTAATGGCTCTGGCTAAAACTTCCAGGACTGTATTGAATGGCAATAGTGAGAGTGGGATTTCATTTTTTTAACAGCTGAGTAGTACTCCAGAGTGTAAGTATACCATAATTTCTTTATCCAGTAACAGTTGATGGACATCTGGGTTGATTACATGTCTTAGCTATTGTGAATTGTGTTTCAGTAAACATGGGGGTACAGATAATTCTTTCCTATACTTATTTCTTTTGGTTTGGAAAAATTCCCAGGAATGAGATGGCTGGATCATATGGTAGATCTATATTCAGATTTCTGAGATATCTCCATACTGTCTTCCACAGTGGTTGCACCAGTTTACATTTCCACCAACAATGGACCAGTGTACCTTTTTCCCTACAATCTCGCCAGAACTTGTTGTTTGTTGGTTTCTGTGTGAGAGCCATTCTAATTGGAGTGATGTGAAACTGCATTGTGGTTTTGATTTGCATTTCCCTGAAGGCTAGTCATCTGAGCATTTTCTCAAGTGTCTGTTGGCCATTTGAATTTCCTCTCTTGAAAAATGCCTGTTCAAATGCTTTGCCTATTTATTAATGGGATTGTTTGTTTTATTGTTGTTGAATTTCTTGAGCTCTTTATTGATTCTGGATGTTAACCCTCCATCAGTTGCATAGTTTGTAAATAATTCTCCCATTCTGTCAGTTGCCTTTTCATTTTGCTGAGTGTTTGTTTTGTCATGCAGAAGCTTCTCAGCTTGATGTAATCCCACTTGTCAATTTTGAATTTGATTGCCTGTGCTTCTGGGGTCTTTTCCAAGAAGTCTTTGCTTTTGCCAATGTCTTGCAGTTTCCTCAGTGTTCTCTAATGATTTGATGGTATCGGGATGTAGATTTGTTCTTTGGTACATTTTGAGTGGATTTTTGTGTAAGGTATAGGTAGGGGTCTAGTTTCATACTCCCACATGTAGAGTTCCACTAGTGAGATGGCATTGGTACATACAACCTTGATGGGATTGTATTGGAATCCCCTGGCACGTTTCTAACTCCACCACTTGGGGCAAGTTCGATTGAGCATGTCCCAAATTATACATCTCCTCCCTCTCTTATTCCCACTCTTACATTTAACAGGGATCACATTTCAGTTAAATATAAACACCTAAGAATAATTGTGTGTTAATTACAGAATTCAACCAGTAGTACTAGAACAAAAAAAATACTAAAAGGGATAAAGTATTAAATTTTACATCAACGGTCAGAACAAGGGCTGATCAAGTCACCGTTTCTCATAGTGTCCATTTCACTTCAACAGGTTTCCCCTTTGGTGCTCAGTTAGTTGTCGCTGATCAGGGAGAACATATGATATTTGTCCCTTTGGGACTGGCTTAATTCACTCAGCATGATGTTTTCCAGATTCCTCCATCTTGTTGCAAATGACCGGATTTTCATTGTTTTTACGGGAAGCAACTCGGACTAGACTAAGTTACTGGAATTAAGACTTATTCTATGCATCTGCTCTCCCACAATATGGCGCTGGGAGAGGAGTAAACAGCTTCTGCGCAGTTGCCTCCAGTTCGACCAATAAACTGCAGGAGCTGCTCCTGATTGGAGGAGAGCAGCGTGCTTGGCGTGTGGGTAGCAGAGTTGGGATAGGTGGAAGAGGATTATAAAGGAGGAGAGAGACAACATGCACCAGGAACATCCGGATAACATCTGAGCAGCCCCCGAGAGAGCCGGCCGGTCGTGTGCCGCTTCTCCGCGGAAGTGGGGAAAGTGGCAGGGGGAGCCACCCCTCCACGGAGGTGGAGGGGTCGGCAGCCAACCCGGGAAGGACCAGCAGCAAACCCGAGAAGGGCCGAGCAGACGAAAGAACAGTGCAGGGTCCTGTGTCGTTCCTCTGCGAATGGGGGAGTGACAGTTTTTGACTGCTGTATAGTATTCTATAGAGTACATGTCCCATAATTTCTTTATCCAGTCTACTGTTGATGGGCATTTGGGTTGGTTCCAGGTCTTAGCTATTGTGAATTGAGCTGCAATAAACATTAATGTGCAGATAGCTTGTTTGTTTGCCAGTTTAATTTCCTTTGGGTAAATTCTAAGGAGTAGGATGGCTGGGTTGAATGGTAGGGTTATATTCAGGTATCGGTGGAATCTCCAGACTGACTTCCATAGTGGCTTAACCAGTTTGCATTCCCACCAACAGTGTGTTAGTGTCCCTTTCCCCCCACATCCTCTCCAGCATCTATTGTTGGTAGATTTCTGAATGTGAGCCATTCTAACCGGGGTGAGGTGGAACCTCATTGTGGTTTTGATTTGCATTTCCCTGATTGCTAGTGATCTTGAACATTTTTTCCTGTGTCTGTTGGCCATTTGGATTTCCACTTTTGAAAAATGTCTATTGAGGTCCTTGGCCCATCTCTTAAGTGGGTTGTTTGTTTTGTTTTTGTGGAGTTTCTTGATTTCTTTGTAGATTCTGGTTATCAGCCCTTTATCTGTTGCATAGTTTGCAAATATTTTTTCCCATTCTGTCGGTTGTCTCTTCACTTACCTGACTGTTTCTTTTGAAGTACATAAACTTCTCAATTTGATGCAATCCCAATAGTTAATTTTGGCTTTGACTGCCTGTGCTTCCGGGGTCTTTTCCAAGAAGTCTTTGCCGGTACCTGTATCTTGCAGGGTTTTTCCAATGCTCTCTAATAATTTGATGGTGTCAGGTCATAGATTGAATTCTTTAATCCATGTTGAGTGGATTTTTGTGTAAGGTGATAGGTAGGGTTCTTGCTTCATGCTTCTGCACGTGGAAATCCAATTTTCCCAGCACCATTTATTGAATAGACTGTCCTTACTCCAGGGATTGGTTTTAGATCCTTGATCAAATGTAAGTTGGCTGTAGATGTTTGGGTTGATTTCTGGTGTTTCTGTTCTGTTCCATTGGTCTATCCATCTGTTTCTGTACCAGTACCATGGTGTTTTGATAACAAGTGCCCTGTAGTATGTCCTGAAATCTGGTGTTGTGATGCCTCCGGCTTTGTTTTTGTTGTACAAGATTGCTTTAGCTATTCGAGGTCTCCTGTGTCTCCATATGAATTTCAACATCATTTTTTCCAGATCTGAGAAGAATGTCTTCGGTAATTTGATTGGTATCGCATTGAATCTATAAATTGCTTTTGGGAGAATGGACATTTTGATGATGTTGATTCTTCCAATCCATGAGCATGGAAGATTTTTCCATTTTTTGGTATTCTCTTCTATTTCTTTCTTTAAGGTTTTGTAATTCTCATCGTAGAGATCTTTAACATCCTTGGTTAAGTTTATTCCAAGGTATTTGATTGTTTTTGTAGCTATTGTGAATGGGATTGATCTTAGAAGTTCTTTCTCAGCCGTGGCACATAATTACGTCTTTAGGAATACAGTGATTATTCCTACTGTACCTGCCCTCTCTCCCCCACTCCCTCCCCACTTCCTCCTCCCTTTCCCATTACAAGTCCCATTCTACATTAAGATTCATTTTCAACTAATTTTATACACAGAAGAGCAACTGTATACTAAGTAAAGATTTAAGCAATTTGCACACGCACACACACACACAAGAAATATAAAAAACTGTTTGTAAACAAGTTTTACAGTTAATTCTCATAGTACAATTCTTTGAGGACCAAAGTACTGTATGGGGAGTAGGTGCGCAGTGACTCCTATTTTTAATTTAACAATTAACATTCTTATGTATGATGTCAGTGATCTCCCGAAGCTCTTGACATGAACTGCAAGTGCTGTGTGGAAGCCTTTTGAATCCAGTCTCTGTTAGTATTTAGGCAAGGCCATAGGCAAAATGGATGTTCTCTTCTCCCTTCAGAGAAAAGTGTATCCTTCTTTGATGGCCACTTTTTTCCACTGTGGTCTCACTCACAGAGAACTGCATATAGGATTTATTTTTTATTTTTTATTTTTTGCCACAGTGTCATGGCTTTCCATGCCTGAAATACTCTCATGGGTTTTTCAGCCAGACCAGAATGCCTTAACAACGGATTCTGAAGTTGGAGTGCTATTTAAAGCAATTGTCATTCTGAGTCTGCTGCGTGGACTGCTTCCCATGTTGGAACATTCTCTCCTTTTAAATTCTATCTAGCATTATTATCAGATACTTGATCTTATTTATTTGAGCCCTTTAACACTTAATTCTATCTATGATCACTTTAACACTTAATATGGTCACTTTAACACTTAAGATGGGTATTCTATATTAATCCATTCAGCCAGTTTGTTTGTTTTCACTGGGGAGTTGAAACCATTTACAGTCAGTCTGACTGTTGTTAAGTACTGACACTGTGCTGCAATGTTTCCATAAATAGTTTTAATTTTGCATTTTGGGGTTCCTTTGTGCTTTTACTGGGTCATTTTCTGCGTTTATCTTCTTTCATATTGATGCTCCTGTTTCTGTGTTTCTGTGTGTAGCACATTCTTGCACATCTTTTGTAGGGCTGTATTAGTGATTGTAAATTCTTTCCTGCTTCTGTTATGGAAGATCTTTATTTCTTCTTCATTCATAAATGAGAGCTTTGCAGGGTACAGTATTCTGGGTTGACAGTTATTTTCTCTCTCTCTCTCTTTGACAGGAAGAGTTAGACAGTGAGAGAGAGAGAGAGACAGAAAGGTCTTCCTTCCGGTGGTTCACTGCCCCCCCCCCCCCCAAATGTCTGCTACGGCCGGCGCGCTGCACTGATCTGAAGCCAGGAGCCAGGTGCTTCCTCTTGGTGTCCCATGTGGGTGCAGGGCCCAAGCACTTGGGCCATCATCCACTGCCTTCCTGGGCCACAGCAGAGAGCTGGACTGGAAGAGGAGGAGCAACTGGGACAGAACTGGCTCCCCAACCGGGACTAGAACCCGGGGTGCTGGTGCCGCAGGTGGAGGATTAGCCTAGTGAGCTGCAGCGCTGGCCCGACAGTTATTTTCTGTTAACACTTGCAGTACATCTCACCATTCTCTCCTTGCTTATAGGGTTTCTGGTAAGAATTCCAGAGTGAGTCTAATTAGGTTTCCTCTGTTTGTGATTTGGCATTTCTCTCATGCACATTTTAAGATATTTTCTTTATGTTTTATTGTAGGGAGTTTTACTACAATGTGTCATGGTGAAGATCTTTTCTGGTCGTGTCTATTGGGAATTCAGCAAATTCACATGCATCAAATAAAATGTATGACTTTAAAGATAATTGAGAAGACTTCTAAAAATCAAGAAACATGGCTTTTATTGCTTATCCAGAAGATACTCATATTGTATTTTCATTCTGTACTAATTTATTACTAAAAGCAAACACCTTTGACTTTAACTATATATGGAGTACATGAAACTAAAAACAAACACATAAAACTAAAAAAAGAAAGTGTTCTAAATGCTAGGATATCTTTCTCAACAGGGTACTTGATCAATGAAAAGAAGAGAGGAACAATTTTAGTTGTTTTGGAGGTTTTTGATTAGGTACAATGCTACTCAGTTCATGTATGACTGAAATATGGCTTGTCTGTATCAAAATTCATGTTGAAGTTTAATTTCCCATGGGGATGGCGTTGTGCTGTAGTGGATAAAGTCACTTGTTGCCATGCCAGCATCTGATATGGGCAACAGCTTGTGACCTGGCTGCTCCACCTCCCTGATAATGGCC
Organism: Oryctolagus cuniculus; assembly: GCF_964237555.1. Lineage (NCBI taxonomy): Eukaryota > Metazoa > Chordata > Mammalia > Lagomorpha > Leporidae > Oryctolagus > Oryctolagus cuniculus. Next base: position 107,298,190 of record NC_091437.1, read on the forward strand.
TGGGAAAAGCAACAAAAGAAGGCCCAAGAGCTTGAGTCCCTGCCACCTGCATGGGAGAACCAGATGAAGCTCCTGGCTCCTGGCTTTGGCCTGGTCCTGTACTGGTCATTGCGGCCTACTGGTGAGTGGACCAGCCCATGAAAGATCTCTGTCTCTCCCTCTCTGCCTGTAACTTTGAATTTCAATATAAATAAGTACATTTTTTTTAAAAGAGTAAGTTTAATTTATCAGTGTGATAATGTCAGGGCCTGGAGCCTAGTAGGAGGTGTTTGAGTCATGGGGGTGGATCCCTCATTCATGATTCTGGCTTTTTATCACAGGAACAGTTTAGCTTTTCAGCCACCTTTTCTGTCTTCCCTATACATTTGCCCTCCGTTCTGCTTTCCACTGTTAGTTGAGGCCACAGGAAGCTCTAATCAGAAGCCAAATGGATGACATTGCCATGATCTTTTTGGACTTCTGAACCATAAGGCAAAATAAACTACTTTTTCTTGTAAATGTTGCTGCCTCAGGTATTCTGTTATAGCAACAGAAAACCAATGCGATATGTATGTTATGTCATAAATTCTTTTTCCGACAACAGATATGAATCAACAGTCATGGCTGCCACACTCTGAAGTAAGAGACATCATGGTAACTTGAATAGTAGTAGTAGCAGTTACCCTCAAGGCATTTACAGTTTCACGGGGAGGGGACAGACCAAGCAGGTACTAGCAGTACAGTACAGAAAGCACCATAATTGGCAAAAGTAGAGGGTGGTTCTCACGAAGGAGGTGTGCTTCTTGGAGGAAAGAATATGTAGGTTCAAATTTGAAGAATGAGAAATAGTGAGGCAGGTGAAAGGGATAGAATGGGAAAGAGAGGTAGATTGTTTCATGCAGGACAGTATTTCCCAAGGTTTGGAAGTGAAAAACAGCAGAGTAAAATAAAGAATATTAGGGGTAGAACATTATGAATATATGAGTAAATGCAATTTTCCAAACACTCTTGACTTTTAAAAACAGTTTAATTTATTTGTTTATTCATTTGAAAGGCAGAGTGACATGCATATCTATGACATCTATATCTATCTATATACCTGTCTATCTATCAAGATCTTATATACGCAGATTCACTACCCAAATGCCTGAAACAGCTGGCAATGGGCTAGGCCAAAGCCAGGAGCCAGAAATTCCATCTAGATCTCTCAGACGGGTTGCAGGGATCTAAGTACTTGAGCCATCACCTGCTGCATTCTAGTATGTGCATTTGTACAAAGGTGGATTGGAAGCAGAGTCAGGACTCAATCCCAGGCCTTCCTTTATGACACAGATGTGGGTTGCAGGTAGCTGAAACAGTGGTGTTAACCTACTGAACCATGATACCCTCTCTTATAGTTAACTTCTAAGATGTAGGTGTTAATCTTTCTTATTAGATAGTAGTGATTTTTTTAAGCATGAAAAACCACAAAGAGGGATACCTGAACAATATCCTTCTCTGAAAAATTCCATATGTGATTCCCTTATAAAAAAGTTTGGGAAGCCTGAAGAATCTTCTCAGTTCTCTGGTTGTCACCATAGTGGATAATTTGACTATTGGGTTTTAATACCAGGGCTGGTATCTGATATGAACAAGGTAGCATGGATGAAGGAGTTGTATCAAGACAAGAGAAAAAAAGACTTTTTACCAAGTGCTCAGAATAGGAATCTTTCAGGGAAGGAGTATTAGGTAAAGGGAATTTTGGTGAAATTCTGTGTGAAACTCCTGTGCCTCTGCTTTAGTTAAGATCTGTGTAGTTAGGATTCACCCCATGCTTCAAACATTCCATGACATGGCTCGTGTATCTGTGGCTAGGATATCACTTGGAGACTGGACTCTGAGGGGCCCTGGAAATTATTTGGACTTCAGATGGAAATGTAACAAGAGAAAGAGAAAATGTTCAAAGAGCCTACACCAAAGAGTACAGAATCAGGGAGGCCCAAGGTGGACTAGTGGTAAATGAGGACCCAGTTGTAAAGGCTTCTGAATGCAAGGTTGAGGAGCTTAGACATTTAGTGTTGGCTCTGAGCAGTGGGAAGACAATGAAAGGTTTCCAGGATCAGACTGGCATTTCAGAGAAGGGAGACAACATTGAAGGGAAGGGCAGAACTTTTAAGGGTATTTGGCAATCCTTAGAGGGCAAGTATTAGTACCCTGAATTTCCAGATGCAGAAGCAAAATCTCAGAAAGATGCTTGGTAGTTGACAGAGTATATTGAGACCTTGGTCTGTCTGGATCCAAAGTTTATCATTTTTCTTAGTATTAATACTCGCTTTTGTTCTAGACTCTACTGCTCTCTGAAGGAAGAAAGAGGACTTATAAAAAAGTTTTGGATTACCATGCCTGTTCTTATTATCCATTGATTTGTTCCTAACCATGACAAAAGTTAGTGATTTGGAACAGTAACATTTATTTTACTTCTGCATCTGCAGTGTCAGCAGGTGCGGCAGACACAGGTCACACCTGCCGTCCTCAGCGATACCTGGTGTGGCTTTGAGGCTAGAGCCTGTGTTTACTGTCAGTTCACTCATAACACTTCTGCTAGGTCATTCTCACATTGCCTGGAACCTTCGCTGGGGTTTCTGGCCAGAACACCTTATTTTCCTTGTTTCTTTGTAACATGATGCCTGGTTTCCAAGGGTGAGCATCCTAAGAGAGAGGCAGAACCTCCTTGAAGTTATATCACTTTTTCTAATTTGCCTTAGAAGTCACTGCATTTTATTCATTAGGAATGTTTCACTAAAGCCAGCCTATATCTGAAGAAAAGGGTATAACTCTTTGGATAGGGAGTATTAAACAAATTGCCAATGTCAGTGTCTAATAAGTATTACCATAGCTAACACTTACAAAGCACTAAAATATGCAAGTACTCTTCCATAACCTTTACTTATATAAAGTTGTTTAATCCTTTACTATACCCATTTCACATATGATGAAATCTGTACACAGCAAGTTATATACTTTACTGAATATTACAAATATAATAAGTGAAACCATTCTTGTGCCCAGTCTAGCTCCAGCTTCTATGCTTTTAACTAGTATGCTTTATTGTCTATTGTAACACATAAAATATACTCTGGATCAATTCATATTGGTTGAATAAATGAGTGTTATTTGTTTTGAGCTTCCCTCAAATGCTAGTAAAGCAGTCCCTTAAGTGAATGGTTTTGTATGTCTTCCTGAACTGGACCTTGGGAGGTATGTTCTTGTACAGGTGAAGAAGTAATAAGTGATAAGTAAGTAGTAAGAGAACCCATTCAGAAGTGCTTTCATTTAGGAGCTGCCCGAGGTACCAAGTTCTAATATGGTTACTCAGCAATGTGGGTATTAAATAGATACATTATAGTAAGTTTTTTTTTCTCTCTCTGTCTCTCTATCTCTGTGTATTTGTGTGTCTCTCACACACAAATAATGGAAAGAGTAGGTATATGTATCTTAGTATATATCTATGCTAAGATACACAGTGTTGATGTTAACATTAGCAAACACACAAATATGTATATATATATACACACACACATTGTATATTGATTTTTCCCTCCTTTCCTCAAACTTGAATTATTTCAATAATATTCATTTTATTTTTATTTTTTAAAGATTTATTTATTTATTTGAAAATCAGAGTTACACAGAGAAAGGAGAGGCAGAGGGAGGGAAGGAGGGAGGGAGAGAGAGAGAAAGAGTCTTTCATCCAACAGGTGCTCTTATGGGATGCTTGCAATGCATGTGGCAGCTTAACCTGCGGTATTACAACACCAGCCCCACCTTTATATCTTTTTAAAGTAAACATAAGTAGCTTGAAAAGAAATGCACTGGATAACAAAATAAAAGTTACTGATGTTTACACAAGCCAGATCTTATCGTTTCTGAGATATATGGTGTTAGTTTTAACAAAAGTAAGTCTTATTCAGAGGTATTTATGTGGAATTCAAAAAACCTAGAGTAGAATTAACAAATAAAAAAAAGCCCACAAATGAGTTTTTGTTTAAATTAGTCATTTCAAAGCCTGCATTATATCCCAGTACTTTTAGTTTCAGCACTAATTTTGGCCTTAAAAACAACTTAAAAATGTATATGTAATTTGATTTTTCTTGGTATTTAATTTAATGTGGTTGAAGTTATATTGTCTCTGTATATTCACAGAACATTAATTGTTATTATGCATCAATAATCAAGAATATTACATTTATTCTTTAGTTCAGTTATTATTTATACCTTTGCAGTTTTTCCTAATTTTCATTTTTGCACCATGGAAGTCATTAATCTCTCCTTTTTTCAATTAATTCCCGATTTTCACAGCTTTCATAGAATGTTCCTTATTTAATTGACTTTGGCAGTAAATTCACAACTTTTAATGAGTACTCACATCATACATTCAAGCTATACTATTGTAGAGCTTTCTCTTCCCCTTCCACACTGTCACTTAGAGAACTCTCTGGGAGCTCACAGGTTAATTTAGCATTGTGCTCTAACTCTCCTTCCCTTTTTCTGACTTTTCTCATCTCTTTCTTTCATTGTCTCCAAAACTTTGCCTCATATCAGTGCCTGTCTGGTAGTGGTAGGGTTCAGGATAGGTAATGATAGTGTAGGTATTGGCATGGAAATACAGTGAGGAGATCTGGGAATCTAAATATCATAGTCAGGATCTGAGTTGGAATGAGGAGAGAAAGTGAAAGCACTGGGCCGAACTCTCACTCCATTCACACTAAAAACCCTGTCTCTCTGTCACTGGCTTTCCTTCTCATTTCACAGTACAGTCTTCCTCTCAGCCTCCTCTCTCATCAAATCTCCAGGTTTGATTAGTTTCCTTTCACCAGTCCTCAGTTGGCAGATCAATCCTGGAATAGACTTTAGATTTTGTTTCCCAGACTTTAGATCTCAGTACCATATAAGATTTTAAAAGTTACTGAGAGGACCCTAGAAAACTTGTTTACATGGCTTATACAGTCATATGCTGGAGCTGACTTGTACTGGCTCACAAGATTGCTTGTTAAAATTTTGTGAAATTTTCTAGGTGTTTCCTTAACAAACAGCTAACAAGCTAAATTGTGTAACATTATAATTAAATAAATTATATTAAATAAAAATTTAATAAGTACTCTAAAACTCATTACTTCCTGTTTATTTTACTGTTGCCTATGATTTTAGTTTCATTTATATCCATTATATCTATGTGGTGGAAATATGATATAATAGCATGCTATTTCATAAGTCTTAGAAAGAACGCATGGTAGCTGGAATTGGGCCATGGTTGTTCTATTTACAGTTGGTAAATATAACAAATCAGGGCTTGATTTATTGTTTTGCTGAATGGCTAGACTTAATTAGGTTTTAGAAAAATGCAGACAAAATGGATTAAACTCAGAGATACTTTTTGTCTAGTAATGAAACTGAAATTTCAATTTAATGCCTACAATTTGTCCAAGACTAAGAAATAGTCTAACAGTAGATCACATATCAGATTTAATGATGATAAATGTGTTGAGAAAAGAATTAGTATGTTGAGATGGAATGCCATTTATTAAATCATGATAAAAGGTTAAAAAATAAGTTGGCTAGAAGTACAAGAATTAGGCAAAAATCAATTAAATAATTCTATGAGAACCAATAGCTATATGGAATTTGCAATAGAGAGCATAAATATTTCATTATCTTTTATGTATTTGGGTTTACATGATATTTATAATAATAAAATTTTAATAAACTAATATGCACACATATTTCTTTTTGTCCTGGTGAGTGGGCTGTAATACATTTATCAGATTTTTTTATTTTTAAATTTTGATAAATATTTGATATTTACACATTTTTAAGTTGAATAATGCAACCTTTCAACACATTTATATTAGCTTAAACCAGCCACAGCAGACAACCAGGCTTTCATTTCCTTATACATATTTTTTTGTGTTTGGAGTCTACCAGCTTCTCTGTGCTAGTACTTTTTTTAAAGGATTTATTTATTTATTTTAAAGACAGAGTTACAGAGAGAGAGAAGGAGAGACAGAGCTAGATCTTCCATCTGTTGTTCACTGTCCAAATGGCCACTATGACCAGGGCTGGACCAGGCTGAAGCCAGAAGTCAGGAACTTCTTCTGGATCTCCCATGTGGGTGAAGCAGCCTAAGCACTTGGACCATCCTCTGCTGCTTTCCCAGGTGTATTAGCAGGGAGTTGGATCCAAAATGGAGCAGCTGGGACACAAACCAGCATCTATATGGGATGCTGGTGCTGTAGGCCTTGGCTTAACCTGCTGTGCTACAGTGCCAGCCCCGTTCTAGTTCTTTATACAGAATATAATACATCATCACAAGCAATCATCACTCCACTCTGCTGCAAAACACCAAACCCCATTACACTCATACTTCTGTATTTAGGCATCCACTATGCAACTTCCCTCACCTTCCTTCTCCCTTTCTGGCCTCCAGTAATCACTACATTAAATTCAGATGGAATCTATTGCTCATCTAACTATCTATATATCTATGCATCTTTATATTGTTTTTAACCCACACACGAGAGAGAACATTTGGCATTTGTCTTCGTGTTTGGCTTATTTCATGTAATATAATGATCTCCAGTTTCATCCATTTAGCTAAATGTCAGGATTTCTGGCTTTTTATATCTGTTGCTTTTTACCATAGTAGAAAATAAAACTAGCTATGTCACAGCACCAGCTGTTTTTTTTTCTAAAAACTTTTTGAAGTACTCTGTGTATGTGTTTGTGTGTGTATGTTGTTTTGATTTAAGTATATGAAATAAATCCAGTGTAACACAGAGATGTCACTAAAAATGGCATGAGTATTTTCATAGCTCTTCAGATAATTTTGGATATTTTTCTTTTATACCACTCCAAAACTCAAGTGGAGATGTGAAGTGGAATCTGTATTTCAAAGTCAGAGTTACAGAGAGCAAGGGAGAGACAGAGGTTTTCCATTGCTTGCTCACTCCCCAGGTGGCCCCAACCATCAGTGCTGGGCCAGGCCGAAGCCAGGAGCCAGGGGCTTTATCCAACTCTCCCATGTGGGTGGTAGGGGCCCAGTCATTTGGGCCATCTTCTGCTGTTTTTCCCAGACCATTAGCAGAGAGCTGGATTGGAAGTGTAGCAGCTGGGACACAAACTGGTGCCTGTATGGGGTGCCAGTGATGCAAATGGCAGCTTTACTCCCTACTCCTCAATGCCAGCCCCATTAATGAACTTTTTATTTCCTGTTATATTTAAGTCCTTTCATTTGTATTAAGTTTCTGTTATCCTGCTTTTGTGTGGGTTGTGTAAACATTTTTTAGAATTTAATTTTGATTTATATATACTTATATAAATAAATGCTCCTTGGTTTATTATGGGTTAACATCCTGATAAACCCAACATCCTAAGTTGAAAGTACTCTAAGTCAAAAGTAGAGTTAATACACCTAGGCTACCAAATACCATACCTTAGCAACCTAGTACACTATAGATATAGATTGTTTATCCTCATGATCATGTGGTTGACTGGGAGCTATGGCTCACTGCCTCTGCTTGGCGTTGTAGGGACATATCCTACTACCTACTGCTGGCCCAGGAAAAGATAATAATTCAAAATATGACTTTTATGAATTTCTATCACTTTCTTGCTATTGTAAAGTCAAAAAATTATAAGTTGAGCCATTGTAGATCAAGGACCATTTGTATAGTGTTCTTGAGTATACTCTTTTTTTAAAAGATGTATTTATTTATTTTAAAGTCAGAGTTACACAGAGAGGACACACACACACACACACACACATGGGGGGGTGTCTTCCATCTGCTGGTTCACTCCCCAGATGACCACAACAACTGGAGCTGTGCTGATCCGAAGGCAGGAGCCAGGAGCTTCTTCCAAGGACTTGGGCCATTTTCTACTGCTTTTCCAGACCATAGAAGAGAGCTGGACCATAAGTGGAACAGCCGGGTCTTGAACCGGCACCCATATGGGATGCCGGCACTGCAGGCAGTGGCTTTACCTGCTATGCCATAGCACCGGTGAAAAATGATTTTCACTGACACCAAGATAGGGTGACTGCCTAACAGTTGTATCGTGGTGAATGTCCTGGCTTTTTCCTGTGATATTTGGTGGGAATAAAATGATGACTGTGCAAAGTCTTCAGTCTTTCTAGATTGCTCTTTTTTTTTTTTTTTTTTTTAAGATTTATTTATTTTATTTTATTTGAAAGTCCGGGCCAGCACCGCAGCTCAATAGGCTAATCCTCCACCTGCGGCGCCAGCACCCCGGGTTCTAGTCCCGGTCGGGGCGCCGGCTTCTGTCCCGGTTGCTCCTCTTTCAGTCCAGCTCTCTGCTGTGGCCCAGGAAGGCAGTGGAGGATGGCCCAAGTCCTTGGGCCCTGCACCCCAAGGGAGACCAGGAGGAAGCATCCGGCTCCTGGCTTTGGATCAGCATGGTGCGCTGGCCACAGCGGCCATTGGAGGGTGAACCAACGGAAAAGGAAGACCTTTCTCTCTGTCTCTGTCTCTCACTGTCCACTCTGCCTGTCAAAAAAAAAAAAAAAAAAAAAAAAAGAGTTACATAGTACACAGAGGAGAGGCAGATTACACACACACACACACACACACGCGCACAGAGGGAGGGAGGGAGGGAGAGTCTTCCATTTACTGGTTCACTCCCCAGATGGCTGTAAAGGCCAGAGCTGTGCCGATCAGAAGCCAGGAGCTAGGAGCTTCTAACGGGTCTCCCATGCTGGTTCAGGGGCCCAGGACTTGAGCCATCTTCTACTGCTTTCCCAGGCCATAGCAGAGAGCTGGATTGGAAGTGGAGCAGCAGGGACTCGAACCGGTGCCCATATGAGATGCTGCCACTGCAGGCAGCAGCTTTACCCACTATGCTACAGTGCCGGCCCTTCTATGTTGTTCTTTTACTGGAATTTTGGCTAGAAGGAGCAGACGTTCACTGGAATTTTTTTTTTCTTGGTGCTTATTAGTATTTCTGGATTGCCAGCTTCATCAGCATCAAATCTTAGATTGTGAAAAAAAATTCTGACAAATTAAATTTGATAGAGTGTGTTTGAACGAAAAATATTGTCACAAATTGGGCTGCACTCAGAACCACAAGACATTGAGAGAGCTCTCCTGGCATTGGAAGCTGCAAGCCATTGTAGAACAAACACGGATGCAAGGTAGAGAAATCACCTGATTGAGGACAGCCAGGCCTCTGCTTTATTTGGGCGTGGTGGGATGAGACCTTTGCATTATGTGGGTATTGACTGCTCAGGAGATTATCTTTAGTGGCTGAAATTTAGCTGTTGTACTCGTAAGTCAGATTTCATCTTGTTTACATACTAAGTTAGGTTGTGGTTCATTATCTTAAGAACTGAAAATGTGGAGAAAGCCTCAGGTTAATGACTTACTGCATACTTAATTTAGAAAGATATATAAGGGAAAAAGAGAAACCAGAAAATTTATTACTGTGCTATATTTTCTGTGGGTCTTAATGTCCCTGGCTAATCTATCTTCTGTCTATCTTTGGCTTTTCTGCCTGTTCCATATAATGTCTAGTGCTTTTAGTTGTACATGTCTTTTTCTTCCTAGAAAGAAGTCCAGTTTTCTTACTTTGCTTCCTATTTACTTTTTTAAAAAATTAAAAATTCTTTTATTCATTTAAGAGGCAGAGAGGCAGAGAGAGTGAGTGAGGGAGAGAGAACAGTGTGCTCCCATTTTCTGGTTCACTCCCCAAATGTCCATGATGGCTAAAGGCTATAAACTCAATCCAGATTTCCAAAGAGAGTGGCAGGAACCCAGTTATTTGAGCCATCAATGCTATATCCCAGATTCTGTATTAATAGGAAGCTGGAGTCAGGATCTGGAGCTGGGAATCAAACCAGGTACTGTGATATGAGCCATGGGCATCTAAATAACATACTAAGTGGTAGGTCAAATGCTTGCCACTCCAATTTACTGTTTAAAAATCACTTTTGCAGGGCCAGCATTATGGCATAACAAATCAAGCTGCTGCCTGTAATGTCAGCATCCCATATAGGTGTTGATTTGAGTCCCGACTGTTCCACTTTCAATCTAGCTCCCTGTTAAAGCAGCGAAGGATGGCCCAAGTGCTTGGGCCCCTGCCCCAACGTGGGAGAACTGGAGGAATCTCCCGGCTCCTGGCTTCAGCTGGCTCACCCCTGGCCATTGTGGCCATTTGGGGAGTGAATCAACAGATGAAGATCTCCCTCTCTCTGCCTCTGTAACTTTGCCTTTCAAATAAATAAGATAAATATTTCTTAAAAAATCATTTTTTTGGACCAGTGCTGTGAGTTAAGCTACTGTCTGCAGCACCAGCATCCCATATGGGTGCCGGTTTGAGTCCTGGCAGCACCCTTTCCGATCCATCTCCCTATTAATGAGCCTGGGAAGACAGCTAAAGATGGTCAAATCCTTGGGCTCTGCACCCACACAAGAGACCAGGAAAAAGCTATTGGCTCCTGGCAACAGCCTGGTCCAGTGCTGCGCATTGTGGCAATTTGGGAAGTGAACCAGTGGATGGAAGACCTCTTTCTCTGCCTCTGCCTCTGCCTCTCTGTAACTCTGGCTTTCAAATAAATAAGTAAATCTTTTAAAAAAATCACTTTTAGGGGGAAGGAGAGTGGAGGGGGAATGTCATTATGTTCTTAAATCTATATATGTGAAATATAGGAACTTGTATAACTTAAATAAAATTCAAAAATAACAACTAAATCACTTTTATATTATGTGAAGAACAGATTCAGAAAGAATGTAATTATTGAAATAGGGGAGTTAGAATACTAGTTAAAAAGTTGTTTCAGTTAATTAAAAGATAATGTTGATCTGTGTGATATTGATGTAGCCACCAATTGCTTATAAACTTCCCTCTTAACACTGCTTTTGTTATATCCCATAGGTTTATATTTATTTGTTTATTTACTTGAAAGGCAGAGTCACGGGGGGGAGGGAGGGAGAGAGAGAGAGAGAGAGGGGGGGGGAGAGAATCTCTTCCTTCTTCTGGTTTACTCTGCTGGAGCTGGTCTGATCTGTATCAGGAGCCAGGAGCTTCGTCCAGGCTCCCACACAGGTGCATGGACCCAATGACTTGGGCTATCTTCTACTGCTTTCCCATGCCATAGCAGAGAATTGGGTAAGAAGTAGAGCAGCTGGGACTTAAACCGGCACCCATATGTGATGCCAGCACTGCAGGCGGTGGTTTTACTTACTATGCCACATTTTGGCCCCATCCCAGAAGTTTTTTAAATTTAGATTATTTGTTTTTATTGATATGTTTTGTTGTCACCTTCATTTATTTCCACAATTTTTTGATTTCCCTTTTGAGTTCCTTTGTTACCCACTGTTAATTCAGGAGCATGTTGTTCAATTTCCATGTGACACAAATTTTCTAGAGACTCTTGATTTGTTAATTTCCAGATTAATTACATTGTGGTCACAAAAGATGAATGGTTTATTTCACTCAGCATAATGTTTTCCAAATTCCTAACAGGGATCACTTTTCAGTTAAAATTTAAACACCTAAGAATAATTGTGTGTTAATTACAGAGTTCAACCAATGGTACTAGAACAAAAAAATACTAAAATGGATAAAGTATTACATTGTACATCAACCGTCAGGACAAGAGCTGATCAAGTCACAGTGAAATAAGCCAATCCCAAAGGGACAAATACCACTTGTTCTCCTTGATAGGTGACAACTAACTGAGCACCAAAAAGGAAACCTGTTAAAGTGAAATGAACACTAGGAGAAACGGTGACTTGATCAGCCCTCACCTTGACTGTCGATGAGCAACTTAATATGTTATCCCTCTTAGCATTATTTTTGTTTGTTCTTCTTAATACTTTTGGTTGAATACTGTAATCAATACACAATTCTTCTTAAGTGCTGAAACAACTGAAAAGTGATCGCTGTTAAATATAAGAGTGGGGATAAGAGAGGGAAGAGATGTGCAATTCGGGACATGCTCAAGCTGACTTACCTCAAATGGTAGAGTTAGAAACATACTAGGGGATTCCAATTCAATCCCATCAAGGTGGCATGTACCAATGCCATCTCACTAGTCCCAGTGATCAATTTCTGTTCACAATTGATCATAATGATAGGACTAAGAACCAAAGGGATCACATAAACAAGAATAGTGTCTGCAAAAACTAGCTGATAGAATCAAAAAGGAAGAGAACGATCCAACATGGGAAGTGAGATACACAGCAGACCCATAGAATGGCAGATGTCCTAAAGAGCACTCTGGCTTCAGAATCACCCCTTAAGGCATGCAGATCCGGCTGAAATGCCCATGAGAGTATTTCAGGCATGGAAAGCCAAGACACTCTGGGGAAAAAAAAAAAACCTAAATGAAGGATCTCTGCGAGTGAGATCCCAGTGGAAAGAACGGGTCATCAAAGAAGGAGGTACCTTTCTCTGAAGGGAGGAAAGAACTTCCACTTTGACCATGGCCTTGTCTAAATATGATCAGAGTCAGTGAACTCAGGGGGCTTCCATAGCCTTGGCAGCTCATGACAAGAGCCTAGGGTGATTACTGATGCCATAAACAAGAGTGTCAATTTGCTAAGTCAACAACAGGAGTCACTGTGCACTTACTCCTCATGTAGGATCTCTGTCCTTAATGTGCTGTTTAATGCTGTAACTAGTACTCAAACAGTATTTTTCACTTTATGTTTCTGTGTGGGAGCAAACTGTTGAAATCTTTGCTTAATGTATGCTAAACTGATCTTCTGTATATAAAGAGAATCGAAAATGAATCTTGATGTGAAAGGAAGGGGAGAGGGAGTAGGAAAAGGGAGGGTTGCGGGTGGGAGGGACGTTATTGGGGGGAAGCCATTGTAATCCATAAGCTGTACTTTGGAAATTTATATTCATTAAATAAAAGTTAAAAAAAAACACAAAAGATGCATGGTATGATTTTGATTTTTTGAATTTGCAGTGACTTGCTTTATGGCCTAGCATAATGGTCTATCCTAGAGAAAATTCCATGCACTGATAAAAAGGACATGTATCCTGCAACTGTAGGATGAAAGGTTATATAGATATCAGTTATGTCCAATTGGTCCATAGTTTAGGTCTGTTTGTTGATTTTCTGTCTAGTTGATCTTTCTGTTGATGAAAGTGGGATGCTAAAGTCCCTCATTACTATTGTATTGGAGTCTGTGTCTCTTGTTAGATCTATTAATAGTGTTTTATATAGCCAGGTGCTCTGGCATGGGGTACATGTACATTTATTGTAGTCACATATTCCTGTTGAATTGATCCCTTTAATCGTTATAGTGCCCTTCTTTGTCTCTTTTAACAGTTTTTATGCTAAAGTCTATTTTGTTTGATTTTAGGATGGCTACATCTGTTTGTTTTTTCTTTCCATTAGCATGGGATATCTTTTTCCATAGTTTTATTTTCAGTCTGTATGTATCCAGGTGGCAAGGTGCGTTTCTTGTAGTAGCAAATATATGGGTCTTGTTTTTTAATCCATTCTGATAGTCTATATGTTTTAACTGGAGAATTTAGGCCATTTGTATTTAAGGTTATTATTGATATGTAATGACTTGACCCTGGCATTTTTCCATAAATATTCCCATTTTTTACTTTGAATTTCCCTGTATGTTTACTGCGAGATTTTCTGCTTCACCTTCTTTCACAATGATGACTGTTTTTCTGTGTTTCTGTGTATAGCACATCCTTAAACATCATTTGTAAGACTCAATGCATGGTGACAAATTCTTTAAATTTTTGTTTGTTATGGAAGGTCTTTATTTCACCTTCATTCATAAATGAGAACTTTACAGAATACAGTATTCTGTATTGACATTTTTTTTTCTCTCTTAAGACTTGGACTATGTTTCTCCATTCTCTGCTAGCCTGTAGAGTTTCTTATGATAAATCAGCTGTCAGTCTATTTTGAGATCCACTGAAAGTAATCTGGTGTTTCTCTTTTGCATATTTTAGAATCTTTTCTTTATGTTTTGCTCTGGAAAGTCTGACTACAATGTGTTATGATGAAGATCTTTTCAGGTCACATCTGTTAGGAGTTCTGTGTGCTTTTTTAGTTGGATGTCCTTTTCTCCAAATTAGGAAAGTTTTATGTAATTATTTCACTAAATAGGCCTTCTAATCCATTCTCTCTTTCCACACCTTCAGGCATTTCTAAGACCTGTATGTTGGGTGGTTTGATAGTATTCTATAAATCTCAATCGTTGTGTTTTTAATTTTATAATTTGTTCTTTTTTTTGAGGGGGGGGTCTCACTGAGATAGTTCCGAAGATTTGTCTTCTAGCTCAGATATTCTTTCTTCTACCTCACCAAATATTTTTTCAGGCTTTCCACTGTATTTTTTATTTAACATATTGAATTCTTCACTTCTAATATTTTAATTTGATATCTATTCAAAATTTCAATTTCATGGAAAAATTTTTCCTCCTTGTCATGTATTGATTTCTTTAACTTTTGAATTTGCTTCTTAGTAATCCTATGGTCAATGTTTTGAATTCCTTTTCAGGCAGTTCATCAATCTCTTTATCTTCACATTCTAATATTGAGATGTTGTGTTCCTTGGGGAATTCATGTTAGCCTCCTTATTTATGTTTCTTGAATTTCTTTGTTTATTTTTAGGCATTTGTGGAAATTGTTGTTGATTTTTTCCTCTGATTGCTTTTACTTTTGAACTGTGCCTCTGTGGCTTAGTAGAGTATCTTGTCTTTCAGACCAAGGAGCTCTTGTCAGTGCTCTTGGGTTTGTTGAGTATCCAAGGTGACACCCATGATGAAAATGGTAGATATCCTCTATTGTCAGTGGGTGGGTTTGATCACCTCTGTTGACATGATGACATCCTCACCTCTTCTCTTTCAAGCTGATCAGTGCCCCGGGGTTAGCCCACAGTGGATGTAACAATCGCCCACACTGCCACATGAACCACACAAAAAAATCTGTGCAGTCCTCAGTGTAAGCAGAGATCCTGCTGCCCTGAGGCATCATAGGCAATCAGGGAGCTCTGAATCCCTGGTGCCAGACACAGTGGTTGCCCAGAGACCCATTTATACCCTGTTTCCCCTTGTGCAGTTGCAGACTGTCCATAATCACAGTACATGATGCTCCCACAGTCATAAGGTGCAGAGGCTCTGCTCTGCCTCACTAGCCAGAGAGAGCAGAGATGTTTTCAGAGCCAGCTGCCTGTGGATGCTGCACCTCAGAGGCTTCTGCACGTTGGTGCCAGTCTCTGATGCTGTGTTCATAGCTCCGTGAGCTGGTGGGGCAGTCTGGGGTCCTCCTGGAGCACCAGAAATGTAGTTGTCCTGCAGCAGATACCCCGCCCACCCAGAGATGCAAGCTATCCTCTTTTTGCTGCTCTGACTGTTGTCAAACTCCGTTTCTTCCTTCTTACCATCTTTTCTGTGCTGTTTTCTTCATCTGGGTCATGGTCCCCAATGTCATCATTTTTTCAAGCTGGGATGGCCCTTCCTGTTGCTTTGGGCAGGTTGTTTCACCTCAGAGAACCTCATTTTCCAAATGTGTCAAACTTGCTAGTCCTCTTGCTGATGTGAAAATGCATTTTGATTTTACTTACTTGAAAATTCCACACACTTGGCATTGTAATGTTTTTTAGCAATTTCCTTTGAGTTGCTGTCTTTGACCATATAACTGTAATCATTACATTTCCTGATACATTTGGATCCTACAAAATGTATATCAACGGTACTATATCATGTTAATTATGGAGGAAAGCTATCTTTTCCTTATATTTTATTTTCATAGCAGATATGACTTCAGGAAATATTTTAAAATATTGGAGTTGATACTTGTTAATATAAAATTTTCCCACAAAAAATAAAAAAGAACTTTAAAACTTCACAACTATACTATAACCTTTGATTGTGTTTCCAGAAGTTGTTTGGGCTGAATATTATTTGTCTTGTAAAGAGTTTTAGAATAAATAGAGAGAATGGAGATACATGAAAGTAAAGTATAACTCTTAATTGAAAAGAGACTATGATTGTTTCTTTCCAATCTAAATGGAATTATTGTGATGGTGGTTTCAGGCAATGGGAAAGAAGAATTATTTTCTGAAAATAATGACCTCATTATATAACCTAAAAACTCAAGAAAAACTCTTTAGTTTTCTTTCTGTTGAAATAAATGACTTAAAAGTGAAATAGTTTCACTATTCATATGAGAATTTTTTTTCTCAAAATAATGTATAAGCATCAGAAGACAGGAATCCCTTATTTATTGGATTTTTCTCTGAGCTACTATGAGCTATTAAATTCTTAGGCAAGGGAAGTAAAACTATTATTATATATGTGGTAAATATATTAGTGATTTTTTAAACTTTTATTTAATAAATATAAATTTCCAAAGTACAGTTTATGGATTGCAATAGCTCCCCCCCCCATAACTTCCCTCCCACCTGCAACCCTCCCATCTCGCACTCCTTCTCCCATTCCATTCACATGAAGATTCATTTTTAATTCTCTTTATATACAGAAGATCAATTTAGTATATATTAAGTAAAGATTTCAACAGTTTGCACCCACACAGAAACATAAAGTGTAAAATACTGTTTGAGTGCTAGTTATAGCATTTATTCACATTGAACAATACATTTAGGACAGAGATCCTACATGAGGAGTAAGTGCACAGTGACACCTGTTGTTGACTTAGCAAATTGACACTCTTGTTTATGGCGTCAGTAATCACCCTAGGCTCTTGTCATGAGCTGCAAAGGCTATGGAAGCCTTTTGAGTTCACTGACTTTGATCTTATTTAGACAAGGTCATAGTGAAAGTGGAAGTTCTCTCCTCCCTTCAGAGAAAGGTACCTCCTTCTTTGATGGCCTGTTCTTTCCACTGGAATCTCACTCACAGAGATCTTTCATTTAGGGTGTGGTGTTTTTTTTTTTTTTTTTTTTTTTTTTTGCCGGAGTGTCTTGGCTTTCCATGCCTATAATACTCTCCTGGGCTCTTCAGCCAGATCTGAATACCTTAAGGGCTGATTCTGAGGCCAGAGTGCTGTTTAGGACATCTGCCATTCTATGGGTCTGCTGTGTATTGCGCTTCCCATGTTGGATCGTTCTCTCCCTTTTTTATTCTATCAGTTAGTATTAGCAGACACTAGTCTTGTTTATGTGATTCCTTTGACTCTTAGACCTATCATTATGATCAACTGAGAACAGAAATTGATCACTTGGACTAGTGAGATGGCATTGGTACATGCCACCTTGATGGGATTGAATTGGAATCCCCTGGCACGTTTCTAACTACACCATTTGGGGCAAGTCAGCTTGAGCTTGTCCCAAATTGTACATCTTTTCCCTCTCTTATTCCCACTCTTATATTTAACAGTGATCACTTTTCAGTTAAATTTAAACACCTAAGAATAATTGTGTGTTAATTATAGAGTTCAACCAATAGTATTAAATAGAACAAAAAAAGAATACTAAAAGGGATAAAGTATTACATTGTACATCAGCAGTCAGGATAAGGGCTGATCAAGTCACTCTCATGGTGTTCATTTTACTTCAACAGGTTTCCTTTTTGGTGCTTGGTTAGTTGTCACCAATCAGGGAGAACATATGATATTTGTCCCTTTGGGACTGGCTTATTTCACTCAGCATGATGTTTTCCAGATTCCTCCATTTTGTTGCAAATGACTGGATTTCATTTTTTTTACTGCTGTATAGTATTCTATAGAGTATATTTGTGATTTTAATTGATTTATTTTCTTGAAAGTTATAAAAAAGCATTTGTTTATTCTTACTGATAGGCAGAGGGGAGACACACATACATGTACACACACACACATACACACACAAACACACAGAGAGAGAGAGAGAGAAAGAAAGATCCTCTGTCTGTTTTATGCCCCAAATACTTGCAACAGTAGGGGCTGGGCAATGGTGACCAAAGTCAGGAGACTGGAACTCAGTTTGGGTATCCTGCCTAGGTGGCAGGCACACAGTTCTTGGGCCATTACCATTAGTAAGAAGCTAAAATAGAGAACAGAGTTAGGACTTCAATCCAGGCAGTCCACTATGGGGTTTGGGTGTCCCAAGTGTCTTCGTAACTGCTTTGCCAAATGCCTGTCCCCATGGAGGTTTTACAGAATTAATTTTAAAACTTAGACTTTCAGATGAAAATTATTTAAAATTTAGGAATATAATTTGCATTTTACTTTTATTTATTTATTTTTTTGTCAGGCAGAGTTAGACAGTGAGAGAGAGAGAGAGACAGAGTGAAAGGTCTTCCTTCCGCTGGTTCACCCCCCAAATGGCTGCTATGGCTGGTGCTCTGTGCAGATCCGAAGCCAGGAGCCAGGTGCATTTTATATTATACAAGCTAACATGAATATAGTCCCAGTACATGAAAAAATAGCACATTAGATGTGGAATACTCTAAATACTGATTCTTGTAAAGAAAGCACATGCCTTCATTTTCCATTGGGAGAAGGAGTACTTTCAAGTACTTTTTCACTTTTAGGAACTGTGATCTTGAATTCTAATACTCACTGGACTTTTTTAATACCGTGAATAAGTACCCAATTTTAACCTAAGAACAAATACTAATTGTCCAAATCCAGTTGTTAGAAATAATTACCAAAGCCTTCAGTCATTCTCCTTTTCCCATTTACTGGTATGTGGAGCATGTAAATCATTATTCAAGAATAACTTTTCACTTGTTGCAGTCTTATCTTGATTATGATGCACACATTTTGGAAAATGAGAAATTTGGTAAAACAATGCAGTAATAATTATCTGTGTATCTATCCATCTAGTTAAAGTGTCTATTGATAGATTCTATCTGCCATTCTCTCACCAATCTGTCTACAGCACATACACTGTGTGCATGCATGCTATCTTCCTTTACTGAATACTTTATGATTTTCTTCTGCATATATATGGTGTCAGTAAACTTCTTTCCTATTTTTGTGTAACTTTCAACTAATTGGACTTTCAGAATGGAGACATTTGTGATTAAGTGTTCATGGAATCATGTCATGTTATTTAATTCTTGGATAGTTGTAATTGCTGAAAATTCTTTCTTGATTTGCAACAAATCTTCAGGGGCCAATGTTACGGCACAGTGGTTTAAACCACAGCAGTCCTGGCTGCTGCATTTCCATTGCAGCTCCCTGCTAATGTGACTGGGAGAGCAACAGAAGATGGCGCAAGTACTTGGGCCCCTGACACAAATATGAGAGTCCCAGGTGGAGTTCCAGGCATCTGGCTTTGACCTGGCCCAGTCCCAGCCATTGTGACCATTTAAAGAGTAAACCAAGGTATCAAAGATAGTTCTCTTTCTGTCAGTGTTTCAAATAAATAAATACATACATGAATAAATCTTAAAAAAAATCATACCCATACTTCAAATTCTACCCATTTTGGGCTCAGTTCTGAAAACTGGCAGCAAATCTAATCTTTTCTACACTACTCATCTCATAGTCTTACATTTCTTTGTTGTACATTTATTAACATATGTACATTTTTATTTTAACTTTAATCCAATCCTTGACTATAGGTTGTTGCCGCTTTGTTTCAGGTCCATATCTCTTTTCTTTTCTTTCTTTCTTTTTTTTTTTAAAGGTTTAGTATTTATTTGAAAATCGTAGTTATGGAAGAGAGGCAGAGAGAGAGAGAGAAAGAGAGAGATCGTCCATCTGCTGATTCACTCCCCAGATGGCCTCATCAGACGGATTTGGGCCAGGCCAAAGCCAGGAACCAGGAACTCCAACCTGGTCTCCAACATGGGTAGTAGGGACCCAAGTACTCTGGCCATTGTCTGCTGCATCCTACCCACAATCCAGCTAGAAGCTGGATGTGAGGCAGAGTATTGGGACTTGAATTGGTACTCTGATATGGGATTTCCATATCACAAGCAGTGGCTTACCCATGGTACCACAAGCTGGCCCCCTGTGTACTTCTAATGAATATTAAGAGCTCTCCACAAGGGGTCTCACAGTCAGCAAGAACATATTTTATGGGTAAGTATTACCAAAAAGATTCCTTAGCATGTAATTAAGACTGTAGTCTAGATTCACTAGTTCCACACTGCAAAAAGGATGAATCAAACACTATATTAAGGTATTATGGCCACATTAATTCATCTTGCCAACTTTATCTCCTAATATTTTTTCACCAACAACTTTAGTAAAATGCTAATTATTCTCAGATAACAGGACATTATATAGAAGTGAATTTGCTTATGTTTAATCATTGTTCTGTCAACCCTACACTGTATACCTTGGGGATAAATTTGTTAAGCTTACTCAATTTAACTACAAAATTGTGTCATATTAAGAAAGGACTAGTTGTGTTATTTACTTCATAGGGCTACTGAATAGAGGAGTAAAAGTATTAATATGTGTAAAAACAGAATTGTTCATGATACGTGGTAAGAATTCAATAGATATCAGCAGAAAAAAATGACAGAAATGCCTTGAGTTTTTTTACATTCCATTCCTTTTCCTTATAAAATCATTATATTTTTTTTCTCTTTGTTTAAGCTCTCCCTATATTCAAGACACACTTCATATCTAATTTTCTTCATCCTTCAGTGACATCTGTTCTTCTGTACTTATATGTTTCTTTCCTTTTTCACATGTACAGTGCTCAGGCAGGGAGATCACAGTATCAGTGTTCTGGTTAAGACTCAGTAGTGACAGTGAGTACTACTGACAATAGGCTACATTAAGACTCCTGACTTTGGTGAAAGGATAGATATTACCCTATGAAGTGGTCTTAAGTTATCAAATCTGCTGTCATTAAATCAAAGCAAATTTTATCTTTACACATAAATTGGTTTAGAAAATCTCTCATTACCTGTATTGTCAAAAAAAAAAAAAAAAAAAAAGGTTCATAGAAATGAACCCCGGCTCTTTCTAGCTATTCCCGTAATATTGGTTCCCATCTGCTCCATCACAAATCTCTAAGTTTCTTCTTTTCAGGTTTCATTGGGTTCTCAGGTTTCTGACTTCCTGACTGCTGATGCTCATGAGAGAGCCACTCCTTCAATACTGCTGCACTGCCCTATCCACTGTTTCCACATGTCCTTTGCCACTCTCACATTCACATCCTTCTCTAGGTTCCAGAGACGAGAAACCATACCTCCTTGTACTATTCTTTCCCAAGTTGCCCGAAAGAGGTCTTTCTTACTTATCTACATCACAACAGAGATTGTAATAATTCTTGCTTAGGCTATACTGAAGCATCATGGGTAAAAAAAGGAGGGGGGTTTGTGTTAGAGCATTCCTAAAAACTATTGTCCAAGCCCATGGTCACACCTCTGGTTAGTTAAAGCTCATTATTTGCTGATTGTCTTCACTGATCACGGACAGCGCAAACTCTTCTATTTGAACCACTTTGCAGTTCTTAGAATTCTTCATGCACTGTATGCTTCTACCCAGAAAGAGACATGCTTCCTCTCTACCCAAGTTCTCCACTGCAGCTTCCAGTTTAAGATTTTTTTTTTATCGTTGACAATAGAGAAACTCTCCTTTCTGGGAAAATTCTAAGCTTTTTTTGAGGTTGTTATCTGGTTCTGTGTCTTTGACAGGATAATAAAAGGAATCATTTTATTCCCCCAAAGTAGTATTTAGTCTTATTCATCATAACCTAGTTATATAGCATCTACTACTTCATCTTGTGTGGGTTTTTTTTTTTTTTTTTTTTTTTTTTTTGTAAATGTGTTCTGTATCCTCAACTAGATTGTATCTTCCTTGGGAGCAGATATTTCCTTTCCTAGCAAAATTCCTGACACAGAGATTGGGTTCAATGAAAGTTTTCTGTGGATGATGAGTGTGAGGTGATAAGCTAATACTGAACACTCATGCTGTTTTCTAAATTTAAGACAGTGGTATAGGTATAGTACAGCTTGACATGAACTCCTGGGTTCCCTTGGAACAACCATTTAGTTTACTGATATACTCAGTACATTCTCTTTCTGGTTCATTTTTCTTACACAGCAACTATAGTTTCCCTCCTGAAACAAGTTTGTCTCATATTTTTGGCCTCAAGCACAGGGTCAGGACAAACAATAGTGAAAGGGAGAATTTTTTTGAGAAGTGAAATCCATAAGATATATATGTCACAAAAGCACTTAACCTGATGCTGGGCTCATCATGGTGATTTGTGTGGGAAAGGCTATGTCTTTCCCTCCCACTGTGAGCCCAGCATTATCATTCTCTGAACATATCCATCAGTAGATGGGATGTTCTAGCAACTCCTCAATTGTTTAATATAAAAATGTTTCTCTCAAGTGTTAGTTTTCCTTTTTCAACTCTAATGGTTTTCACATAATGGTATATCTTTATCAACTATCACTTTCTATGGATTGGATATCAAACATGACACAAAACAGGAAGGTCTTACTCTTTTATGAGTGCAATGTTTCTTTCTATCATTCATGCTGACCTAGTGTCAGCAGCTATTTTATCAGACACCTCCATCAGCACTTACAGTTAACCACAGAGATGTAGTCTCAGATATTGAACTTTGTTCTATACACTGAGGTCAAAGAATAAACAGAAAATGATGGAAGAGTCAGGAAAGAGAGCACTACATGAAAAATTATATCATTTTTTATAATTAAGTAGTTTTTAAAAAGGAAATAGGCATTTTGCTAAATATATTGAAATCTTCCAAACAATAACAGATCTAATATTTTTATTATTTCAGTTACTGCTGTATAATTTTAATGCATTGAATTTTTGTTGACCATTGTAGTTTCTTCTTGGTTTCTGAAAAAAGTGACTAAATAATAATTTATCTTTGGTGATAACTTGATATTACTTGTATATTATTAAGCAAATCATAGTGGAAAAAGTAGAATTTCACTTGAGAGACTTTTAAAATTAGTATTTGTTAGAGATGATAAATATAGATATTATGTCTTTCCCCAAAGAGCAAGGCAGATAGAAATCTAAATATTATTTTTGTACCACATATGGCTACTATATCAGAATATGGACTATTTTTGCAGACAAAGGCATTTTTAATACTGAATTCTGAAATTGGGCAAATTTTCTCACCAAGTTGTACCTGCCTGGATTAAGATAGCTCCTTCACATATACCATAAACCCAGGGGCAGAAATCTGGGACCGGACCTTAGCTGACTCCCCCCTGTTTTAGGCAGGGACTTACTAAGAGAATGAACAAGGCAGACAGGGCTTTGCATAGCTAATGTTTTCTTCCAGGCCTACTTGTCATGTAAGTCCTTTAGGAAATCAATCAAAGAGGTTGAGAGAGGCCAGGCATCTTTTACCAATGGGGATCCCTCTACATCAGGAGCAAGTAATAAGCATCTATTGTCACTATAATTTCCTAGGTTTTACTTTCTTAATCTATTGGACTTAACTGTTAAACCTTTGGTCAACCAAAGTTATGGCTGTAACTTCAGTCTTTCAGGAGAACTTTTCCCATACTTCTTTGAGGCTATCCTTCAAATACAAGTTGTTGCCTTTTGACTACTTACTGGGACCAGTGGTAGTCTGTATATAATAAGTCCTCCCAGAAGGCTCTCAAATAGGTCTTAACAACAAGCACTTACATGAACTCCTAGAAGGTCACTCTCTATCCAAGGCCGAAATTTACTTAATACTTCTTTGCATACCGAGTATGCTGTCCATATATCTAAAATGGCTTATCAGAGGTTCTTCAAAGAAAGAAAATGACACTTCATAAAGTATAACCCCTTTCCTATTATCCACTTTGAAGGGAGAAATTAAAGGCTGAACTTAATTCTCATTTTATGTTGTATCCCTCATGTCCCAACAGGAAGCAGGTGGTACATAGTCAATTTAGAAAAGTTTAATAAAATATCTCTTTATACTGGTGTGAACATGGTATAGGGAAACCAACAAGGATGGACAAGACTTGGTGGTTCTTAATGTATCTGCCACACCCTAGGCATGAAGAAGCGAGGAGAGGAGAGGAGACATTTCCATAATCTGAATAGTGGTGTTTTGTGGAGAAGAACACTTAAATAGAGGCATTCCATCAACTCATGGTAACCCAGCAGAGAAATAATCAAGGGAGAAGACTCTGAACCTAATTTTTCTCCTCTGCTACTGGTGCTTTCTATTGGCTAAATCCAGTAGGAGGTCAGAGGAAGAAAGACTGCAGCCTCCGAGGCACAAAACTAGGTAGGCAGTGGATCTGGAGGAGCAAACAGAAAAGAAATGCCTTATAAATTGAAGTTAAAGAGAATATTGAAGGAAACAAAGTCCAAAATCAAATTCTCTTGTCCTTATGTTGGAAAATGCTAAGTAAATCCATTCTTTTTAACTTAGCATTCTGCTCAGTCTCAGCTAGAGGGATTCTAAATGCTTGGTAGAGTTGGATTTCTTTTAAAAGTTGCAGTGTGGGCTGTCTCTTACTGGAATGAGTGTGTTCCTTCGGGGCTCAGAAATTACTGTAGCTTAATGCCAAATGATTTGTGAGCTATGCTTTTAAAGAGTCCAAATGATGAATGGGACACAACAGATGATGAAGCTCTAGGCCCACACAGCAAGTTTTAAAATGAGCCAATCTCCAGTCTTCATTTTATACAAGGCAAAATAATGTTCCTAGAATCCTGAACCCAGGATCTAGTCCCATCAAATATTGTTGCCAAAGAACACACTATTAGCTCCATGGTATTTGGGTGAAGAAGCTCAGTCTGGGAAAATAGTCTTGATTTTGTCTTACTATAATGCTAATCAGCTCATCCTAGTTGTCCAGAAGTCATAAACTCAATTGGGAGAAATCAGCAAGAGGTTAATTTTGGCATTATGTGAATGGGGGAACAATTCACATCTGTGAACTATCTACTTTTCCAGATGGCAATGTTTGAGACACTGCTGCTATTTTTAGAAGTTTTGAAATTCTTAACCGTGGAAGCTCCAGACAGCAGATTTTATTTGAGGAGACTCTCTTTCTGATTCCATGCTTAAAACCTCTTATTTTTATATTCTTCCTTTGTGCTGTTCATTTATGCCTGACACTGATAAAGTAATTTCAAATGCAATGTCGCACATGTAAAACTCTGGGGCAGCATGTGTTAAATTCTTTCAACCTAAAAGCAACAAATGTTCTGTCTTGTCATGTTGAATAAGTTTTATATATTTGAATATTTACCTCAGCCATGCCTGCTTAATAAATTGCACCTGTGTGGTCCAAGATCAAACAACAGTATCTTGTGTCAGGACCTTGCCCAAGTCTGCTGTGGGTTAATCCTTTGATGAAATTCACAGTCCTAAATTCTTTATAGCTATCCTTTGGCTTAGTCTCGATATATGTGGTATTACTCACAAAGAAAGAACCAACATACATTGTGGTCACCATCAAGTGAGAAAATATTACAAGTGCAGAATAGGCATTTGATAAAATCCAGCGTCACTTCATGATAAAAAAAAGTTGCTGAGTAAATTAAGTACAGAAAGAACTTACAAGAATATAGTAAAGGCCATGTATAACAATCAAAAAGCTAGTGCCATACTGAATGGGGAAAGCTGAAGGCTTTTTCTGTAAGGTCTTGAATAGGACAAATATACCAACTTTCATCACTTTTATTTAGCATAGTATTGGTAGTCATAGCCAGAGAAATTGATAAAGAGAAAACAATAAGGGCATGTAAGTTGGAAAAGAGGAAGTCAAAGTATCAGTATTTGCAAATGGCATGTTTTAGACAGAAAATTCCAAAGACTCCACCAAAAAACTCTCAGAACTGGTAAGAAGTCAGCAAAGTTACAGGATACAATGAAAAATCAGTAGTATCATTATAAACCAATAAAAAGTGATTTGAAAAAGAAATAAAGCATTCTCATTTCCAATAGCTGTAAGAATATAAAGTGCCTAGCAATAAATTTAACCAAAGTGGCAAAAATATCTCTAATGAAAAATATGAAACAATGATGAAAGAATTTAAAGAAGATACAAAGAAATGGAAAGGCATATCTTGTTCATGGATTGGAAGACTTAATACAGTTAAAATGTCCATACTACCCAAAAATGGTTTACAGAGCAATGAAATCCCTATAAAAAGATCAATGACATCTTTCATAGATGACAAAAAAATACTAAACACTATTAAAATTTGTATGGTATTGCAGAAAACTTCTACTAGCCAAAACAATCTTGAGCAAGAAAATTGCAAAGTAGCAGGAATTATACTCTCTAATTGACATTATTGCAAAGCTGTGGTACTTATAACAGGATGATATTGACAGATGCATAGACCAGTGCAACAGTATTGAGTGTTGGATGTATTGAAACAGTATTGAGAGCTTGGAAGTAGGGTTTACCCATGCATCTGTTGCCAACCAATCTCTAACAAAGTTAAGAATATGCACAGGGAAAGGACAATTTTTCAGTAAATGGTTCTGGGAAAATTGGATATCAACATGAAGAAGATTGAAACTAGACTAGTAACTCTCAACATGCACAAAAATAAATTCATAATGGCTTAAATGTATGTATATATTGAAACATAACATAGTACCCCATAAATTTGTACATTTTTTATTTATCAATTAAAAGTTTTTTTTTTAAAGATGTACTTTGTTTATTTAAAGACAGAGTTACAAACAGAGAGAGAGAGAGAGAGAGAGAGAGAGAAGCAGGCCTTACATCTGCTGGTTCCCTCACCAAATGGCTGCAATGGCCGGGGCTGGGCTAGGCCAAAGCCAAGAGTCAAGAGCTTCTTCTGGGTCTTCCATGTAGGTTCAGAGGCCAAGAACCTGGTCCATCTTCCACTGCTTTTCCTACGCCATTATCTGGATCAGAAGTGGAGCAGCTGGGACTTAAACTGTGCCCATATGGGATGACACTGTCAAAGCTGGCAGCTTTACCTGCTATGCCACAACACAGGAACCTATCAGTTAAAAGTTTAAAATATTATTAAAAAATCCAAAACATCTTTTTCAAATGAAAAAAATTCCCATGGGGACCTAAGTGTTAGAGCTTTTCAAGTCAATATAAAGGAAAAAAATGAAAAACAAAAACAAAAACAGTTACATAATTCTAAGCATCTCATTGGACAGATATAAATTTCTACTTGTGGACAAGGTCAAAACTCAAGTCATATATACTGTTGCCACCTTAAAAGCCTCAGTCACTGCTGGTGTGTGTCAATTTCTCTTGAAGTCTCATTTTTGTTACAAGGACCTTGGCCTCAGGTGCTGGATATTTCCTCCCTTAAAAAAACTCATTTATGCAGTCCTCCTGACACATCATAGAACAAATCATATGTCCTGACCTGGATCAATAAAATCTACTCTTTTGAGTTTTGCTTCCAAAAGAAAGTTTTTCTGGAAGTTTTGCTTCCAAAAGGAAGGAGGAAGGAACTAGGAAACATGCACTGTTCCTGCCTCTGTGTCAGGCATGAAAATGTACTGCTTACAACTTCTGCAGCAGGGGGCATAATTGACCGTCTCATTTCCTGCCACTGTGGCTCACAGTTGCTCTGAACTCTTGCTGTCTTTGTGTTGCTCCCGGTTACTCCCAGGCAGTGCAGGCCCATTCCTGCAGAGTCCTGTAATGGGCAGCTTTGGCTTTGCAAAACCTTTCTTGGGACGATTCTTCAATACCAATCACTTCTTACCCAAACCTCTGCGACAAGAGTCAGACCTGCCTCACACTGTGAAACTTCTCTCTCCTGGCTCCCTTACCCTCATTCTTCAAAGGGATTTTCACTTATAAACCTCTTTCATATTTAATACGATTTTTTCTCTATATTTCAAGGGGCCTGAACTAACACACTTTCCAGTTCTAGATTGAGAGAGAAGGGAAGAAACAAGAGTGAAGTTAATAATAAATGCTTTTCCACACCTTAGAGGACATTAGAGTTGGGAAATGAGTATACACTGCATGGTTTCATTAGGAAAAGTTAGGGAAGTTTTTGTTTATTACGTTTATTTTATTTTTCTAACTTAAAGGGATTCAAATTTCATGTGTTTCATATATACAGACTCAGGAACATAGTGATGCTTCCCTCCTTACCTCCTCCCGTGCTTCCCCCACCCCCTTCCTCTGCTATTACCTCTCTTGATTTTTACAGTGATCTACTTTCAAGTTTACTTTCTACTCATTAAGATTAACTCTAGGGGCCGGCGCTGTGGTGCAGTAGGTTAATCCTCTGCCTGTGGTGCCAGCATCCTGTATGGGTGCTTCTTCTAGTCCCGGCTGCTCCTTTTCCCATCCAACTCTCTGCTGTGGCCTGGGAAAGCAGTAGAAGATGGCCCAAGTTCTTGGGCCCCTGCACCCATCCAGAGGAAGATCCTGGCTCCTAGCTTTGGATTGGTCCAGCTCCAGCCATTGTGGCCATTTGGGGAATGAACCAGAGGATGGAAGACCTTTCTCTCTGTCTCTCCCTCTCACTGTAACTCTACCTCTCAAATAAATAAATAAATAAATAATCTTTAAAAAAAAGATTAACTCTACACTAAGTAAAGAGTTCTGCAAATAGTAAGAACAAAAAATACTGTTCCTCAACAGTCAAGACAAGGGCTGTAAACAACCATTGAATCTCAAAAAGTCAATTTCACTCCTATACATTACATTTTTGGTATCCTATTAGTTACCACAGATTAGGGAAAAAACATATGGTATTTGACCTTTTGTAGCTAGCTATTTTCATCCAATTTGTTTGTATCCATTTTGTTACAAAACACAGGATTTCATTCTTTTTTAACAGATGACTAATATTCCATAGTGTATATATACCATAATTTCTTTATCCAGTCATCAGTTGATGAACATCTGGATTGATTCCATATCTTAGCTATTGCTAATTGAGCTGCAATAAAAATGAGGGTACAGATAATTGTATCCTATGCTGATTTCATTTTGTTTGGGTAAGTTCCTAGGAGCGGAATGGCTGATTCATATTGTATGTCTATTTTCAGCTTTCTGAGGTACTGTCTTCCAGTATTGCTGCACCAGTTTACATTCCCACCAACAGTAGATTAGGGTACCTTTTACCCTACATCCTTATCAGCATTTATTGTTTGTTGATTTCTGTATGAGAGCTATACAAACTTGGGTGAGGTGAGACCTCATTGTGGTTTTGATTTGCATTTTCCTGATGTCTAGTGATCCTGAACATTTTTTCATGTGTCTGTTGGCCATTTAAATTTCCTCTGTTGAGAAATGTCTTTTGCCCATTTCTTAACTGGATTGTTTGTTTTGCTGTTGTTGAGTTTCTTGAGCTCTTTATGTATTCTAGTTATTAATCCTTTATCAGTTTCATAGTTCGCAAATATTTTCACCCATCTGTTGGTTGCCTCTTCACTTTGCTGTGTGTTTCCTTAACAATGCAGAAACTACTCAGCTTCATGTAATCCTATTATCAATTTTGGCTTTTATTTTCTGTGCTTCTGAGGTCTTTTCCAAAAATTATTTGCCTGTGCCAATGTCTTGCAGACTTACCCCATTGTTCTCCTCTAGTAATTTGATGATACCGGGTCATAGATTTAGATCCTTGATCCATTTTTAGTTGATTTTTGTGTGAGGGGTAAGGTTGA
This sequence comes from Oryctolagus cuniculus, assembly GCF_964237555.1. Classification (NCBI taxonomy): domain Eukaryota; kingdom Metazoa; phylum Chordata; class Mammalia; order Lagomorpha; family Leporidae; genus Oryctolagus; species Oryctolagus cuniculus. The sequence continues at coordinate 107,327,690 of NC_091437.1, forward strand.
GGTCTTGTTTCATACTTCTGCCTGTGGAGATCCCAGCACCATTTGTTGAAGAGACTGTCCTTTCTCCAGGGACTTGCTTTAGCTCTTTTGTAAAAGATAAGTTGGTTGTAGATGAGTGGATTGATTCTGGAGTTTCTATTCTGTTCCATTGCTCTACACATCTATTTTTGTGCCAGTCCCAGGCTGTTTTGATTATAACTGCCCTGTAGTATCTCTTGAAATCAGGCATTTTGATACCTTCATCTTTATTTTTGTCATGAAAGATTGCTTATTATGTTTAGGGGTCTCTTATGTTTCCATATGAATTTTGGCATAGGTTTTTCTAGATCTGAGAAGAGCATCATTGGTATTTTGATTGGGATCGCATTGAATCTGTAAATTGGTTTCAGTAGTATGGAGATTTTTTTAAAAATTTATTTGACAGGTAAAGTTGTAGACAGTGAAAGAGACAGAGAGAAAGGTCTTCCTTTGCTGTTGGTTCACCCTCCAATGGCTGCTATGGCTGGCACTGCGCCGATCTGAAGCCAGGAGCCAGGCACTTTTTCCTGGTCTCCCATGCGGGTGAAGGGGCCCAAGTACTTGGGCCATCCTCCACTGCCCTCCCAGGCAACAGCAGAGAGCAGGACTGGAAGAGGAACAACTGGGACTAGAACCCGGCACCTTTATGGGATGCTGGCACCGCAGGCAGAGGATTAACCAAGTGAGCCACGGCTCCTGCCCTATAGTATGGAAATTTTGATATTAACTCTTCTAATCCATGAAAATGGAAGATTTTTTCCATTTTTTGGTGTCTTCTATTTTGCTCTCTTTTTTAAGGATTTATTTATTTATTCAAAAGGCAGAATTAGAGAGGCAGAAGTCAGAGAGAGAGGGAGAGAGAGAGAGTCAGTCTTCCATTCACTGATCCACTGGTTCACCCCCCAAATGGCTGCAACAGCTAGAGTTGAGCCAATCTGAAGCCAGGAGTCAGGAGATTCTTCCGGGTCTCCCATGTGGGTTCAGGGGTCCAAGGACTTTGGCCATTTTCTGCAGCTATTCCAGGCCATATCTAAGTGCTGGATTGAAAGTGGAGCAGCCGTGACTAGAATTGGCATCCTTATGGGATGACGGCTTTACCCATTATGCCACAACACTTGCCTCTTTCTCTGTTTAATGTTTTTTTTTTTTTTTTTTTTTTTTTTTTTTTTTTTTGACAGGCAGAGTGGACAGTGAGAGACAGAGAGAAAGGTCTTCCTTTGCCGTTGGTTCACCCTCCAATGGCTGCCGCAGCCGGTGCGCTGCGGCTGGCGCACCACGCTGATCCGAAGGCAGGAGCCAGGTGCTTCTTCTGGTCTCCCATGGGGTGCAGGGCCCAAGTACTTGGGGCATCCTCCACTGCACTCCCTGGCCACAGCAGAGAGCTGGCCTGGAAGAGGGGCAACTGGGACAGAATCCAGCGCCCCGACCGGGACTAGAACCCAGTGTGCCGGCACCGCAAGGCGGAGGATTAGCCTATTGAGCCATGGTGCCGGCCTGTTTAATGTTTTGTAATTTGCATTGTACAGATCTTTCACCTCCTTGGTAAATGTATTCCAAGGTATATAATTTTTAATTTATTTATTGTCAACAGGATTGCTCTTTAAAGTTCTTTCTCAGCCATGACATTGTTACTCTATACAAAGGCTGTTGAGTTTTGTTAATTTTATATCCTGCCACTTTGCCAAACTCCTTTATGAGTTCTAATAGTGTGCTAGTACAGTCTTTTTGTTCCCATATATAGAATCATGTCATCTGCAAATAGGAGTAGTTTGACCTCTTCCTTTCCTATTTATATCCCTTTGATTTATTTTTCTTGCTTAATGGCTCTGGCTAAAACTTCCGGGACTACAGTAAATAGCAGTGGTGCGAGTGGGCATCCTTGTCTTGTTCTGGATTTTAGGGGGAATGCTTCCAACTTTTTCCCATTCAAAAGATTCTGGCTGTGGGTTTGTCATAAATTGCCTTGAACGTGTTGAAGAATATTCCTTCCATATCCAATTGCTTAAGGTTTTCTCATGAAAGGATGTTATATTTTATCTAATGCTTTCTCTGCATCTATTGCGATAAACATATGGCTTTTTTATTCCTTTGTTTGTTAATGTGATATATCACATTTGTTGATTTGCATATGTTGAACCATCTCTGCATACCAGAGATAAATTCCACGTAGACCAGGTGAGTGATCTTTCTGACATGTTGGATTTGATTAGCTAATATCTTTTTGAGGATTTTTGTATCTATGTTCATCAGGGTTATTGGTCTATAGTTCTCTTTCTCTATTTTGTCTTTTTCTTGTTTAGGAATTGGGGTTATGCTGGCTTCATAGAAGGAGTTCAGGAGGATTCCTTCATTTCAATTTTGTGAGTAACTTGAGAATTATTGGAATTATTTCTTCTTTAAAAGTCTGGTTGAGTTCATCAGTGAAGCCATCTGGTCCTGGGCTTTTCCTTGTTGGGAAGGTTTTTATTACTGATTCAATCTCTTAGTTATTAGTCTGTTTAGGTTTTATGTCTTAATGATTCAATTTTAATAAATTGTATGTGTCCAAGAATCTTTCCATTTCTTCTAGATTTTTCCAATTTGTTGGCATATAGCTATTTGTAGTAATCATGATGATTCCTTTTTCTTTTTGTGATATCCATTGTTACATTTCCTTTTTAATCTCTGATTTTATTAATTGTTTTATTTTTTTGTATATGTTTATGGCAAAACATATCTTAATATAATCACTAGAAAAAAAATTGCATGGCCTCATATAACTTTTCTTAGCCATGATAAAGTGCATCTGATTAATTCAAGCAATTTAATTAAAATGTAATTGCCAACTATTGAGCTTTTTAATTTCAAGTTTCAAACAATTGTTGTTGCAATTTACAAATTATATGGCCTACTTTTTTGTTTTACTGCATTTCCATATATTTGGTTAAAATTGTCAATATTCATCAAGTTTCCTACCCTAAACATTTTGATCTGTCTCTTTCCTCTTGATCCATTGTTAATCAATCATTATATCCTTTTAAATTCACTATTCAAACACCATCTAGGGCACATTTCCTCCTTCATATTCTTACTAGGACTTTCTTGTTCTCTTGTTTGATCTATTGAAGCAGCCTTATTACAGCTTTTCTATCTTTGGTCTCTGAATTATTTCAGTCAAATTTGTGTCTAATGTATAAATCAAATTATATTATTCACTTGCTTAGAAATTTCTTCCCATTACGTATAAGGTGAAGTTAAAACTCTTTATCATGAAATAAAAAGTCCTTCATAATCAGACCTCTTTCTCTCTTGAGAATCATATAGCTTGTCTCAAAGTCAAAACCTGTAAAATAAATTCTAGGTAGAACTAATTATTTCTAATATTTGCTCTTAAAGCATTATGTATATTATCTGCCACAACATTTTTTAATTTATTTAAATATTTTTCTATGTGTCTTTGTTCCTTTGAATTGGAAACTTCATCTTTGGAGGCCATTATGATTGGCTCATTATAGATTTCATAAGCCAAGAATCTAGAAATAATCAACTTGAAATATATTTCCTCTTTAATGTATGTGTTTCTGTTTAATATGTAGTGAACAAATAGTAACTAGCGTATAATAAATAATATGAATCAAAGTAACAGAATCTTGTTATAACATGTTTTTCTTTCATTTTATAAATATTATTTGAGTGGCAGAGGTGAGGTGTGAAGAACACAGAGAGAAATAAAGAGATGGATGGCGATATATTCTCAGAACCAGGAGATAGGAATTCAATCTAGGTCTCCCAGGTGGGTGACAGGTACCCAATTACTTGAGCCATCGTCTGCCTCTCATGGGGTTTACATTAGGAAGCCAGGATCAGAAATGAAACCTGGACTCTATCCAATGGACTGTGATATGGGACACAGATGTCTTAATTGCTAAGACAATGCCCATTCCCCTAGTTTGCAGTATTGTAAAATGTCTAGCATTTAGCCTGTATCCGAAGGATTATATTATTAGTAATTACTTAAATGAACATAACAAAATATATATCCTATCGTAAATCCCAAACAAAAGTTTTCAGCTTAGGATATAGTGAAGCCATAGTTCAAAATTGATTGAATACTTTATATGGATTATATCTTCTTGTTCCTTATTTTTTGTTTTATAACCAACGCTCTCAATCAGTAGCAAAAATAACAAATACAAGCAAAAACGACCTAAGTGTAGTTGTGTGTACTTTTCAGTTTTGAACTAAATAACTAGGGCAAGTACTAAAATATATATGTAGCTGATAAACCATAAACATAGAGAAGCAGGATAAATGGAACATTCATCATGAGTACATATTCATTTTAGCAACCTTTTACTTATTCTTACTAAAGGAGAGGAGAAAATATATGACCTCTCTAGGTCTCAGTTTCCTCAGCTGTGAGAAAAAGACTTGGACTGTATTTATTCATTAATTCAAGAAATGCTTATATACCAGATGCTATGCTAAAATATGAAAATAAGAAAGATATATAGAGTCCCTGTCTTCTGATGACTTAAAAGATATGGGAGAATTTAAATTATTTTCCTCTCTAGGACCTCATAAACCTGACGTGACAGTATAAATTTAAAGGGATGCCTAATGAAATCTTATTTATATTTGCTTTTGAATTTATTTGGAAGCACATTTTATGAAGTTTATATGACTGAAGATTCTCATTGGAAGAGAAGTTTTAATGGCTGAATTGTGATAAATGTCCTGTCATTATTTTGTGTAGTAATTAGTTCTTATCTTTAAACAACAGAAAATTGGTCAATGTATTGACCACACTCAGACTAGGGTTTAGTCTGACATGTACTTTGACTCTCTAAATAGAGTCCAGTATAGAGATTTTGCTTTATACACAAATTCTTACTCAATTGTTGATTGGCATTATTGTCTGTGGTCTTGCATATTACATAATAATGGAAATAGGCATTTTTTCTATTGTTTTAAATGCTGTACAGAGAGAACAAATCGCTAAAAATGTGAATCATCTAGCACACTTTAAAAATGAATATTGGCTGATAAGTAAGGAGGAAAAAGAAATAAGCAAAAATTACTGCCTCAGTAAATTCTCCCTACAGAGATTTTGGGGATTAATAAGAATAACATATATATACTCAAAGGATGATAATTTAGAGTCCATACCATAAATTATTTTCATTTTTAATCATTGGGTATATATTTTTAATACCATGAGAGCTGTTTCCACTGTCAGACTCTGACAATATCTAAATAACTAGTCTCTAGAATAAGAACACCTGCCAATGTTCCCTTTTTAACTTAATTTCAATAAATCACAGACATATTATATTGTCACTAAGTGAAGAAATGTACAGTAAGCAAATCAAGCAAATCAATCATGAAGCAGATAGGTTTTGGCTCACTTTTGCACTTAAAGATTGGAAAATTCTGACATTCCTTAGTATAATGGGGATATTTTCAAGGTATTAAACCTATGTGTATTTTTCCTAGTAATTTTATAGCTTCCATGTGAAGTCATGCCTGGTAACTAAGATCATAATTCTTATTCTTCACTAAAGACAGAATATCTCTTCTGAGATTGAACTGTGAGGTTTCAAGGAGGAGATATCTTTGCTGAGAGGGGGCACTTGTGGAATATCCTCCTTTTCTGACTTTCTGGATTTGAAAGAGAATAGGAAATAGAGTTAACAAGGAGGTCAGATTTCCATATCTTCATATTTCCCATCTCAGGGTAGAATCCAGTGTATGTGGTAAAAGCATTCAGACATGTGTGGCAGAATATGACCAGTTCACATTTTTGCAGGATGCAAACTCAGGGGAGGATGCAAAATGCAGGAATAATCTCATATTTTGCTTTATCAGTCTGGCCAGGATAACAGCATGGCTATAGTGAAGGGAGTTGACTGATTGATGACGCAAGCTAAGATTCTTAACTTCACAGATGTGCAAAGAGAGAGAAGTAACAAAGAATCTTTCTTGCTTTTTGGTCAGGAGATGTGGAAGGAGTGTGTCAAGGATAGTTGTGACCATGGGGTTTGTGTGTGAGGTGCCTCATGACCAGAGTCAAAGATCTAGAACCACAAACCCTTATGGTATATGCCATCATGATGCTTCAATAGATTTGTAACACAACAGCAGGCACTGAAGAGATGTAAGATCACCTGTCCACACCATGATTCCCCCTAGATTCTAAGACACTATATAGAACAGAAAAGAGGGAGTGTTCCAATTGCATCGCTACATAATAAACCACCCAACACCTACTGGTGTAGCTATCATTTAACTATGCTAACAGGTTTACTAATTAGAAATTTGTACAAGGAACAATGGTGATGATTTTTTTCTGCCACATTGTGTATGAAGCCTCATATAGGACCATTCACTGACTGGTGGTGCCTTGGGGCTGGAGTCATATGGGGATGTCTTCACTTGCATATCTGGTGGCTGACGTTGGCTGTTGGTTAAGACCTAGCTGAGACTTGGAACTAGAGCACTACACATGGCCTTTACATGGGAGTTGGATTTCAAAACATGGAAGCTTCAGAGTAATTGGCTCCTAACAAGTTGACTTTTGGGTTTTAAAATAATTTATTCTGGTGGAAAATGGTGCTATGCTGCTTGCTGTACAACAACCATGAGTCCTTCTAGTCTTGAGATGAAGAAACATTGATACCTCACTGTTAGAGGGTGGCAGTATCACATCATAAGAGAAAATGGAATGGAAGATACTGTTCTATCCATCTTTTGAAAAGTACAGGGAGATTCCATGGAGCATCTTTACTTGAGAGGGACTATTGCGTGCTAAAAAGAGACTAGTTAAACCAAAAAGGACACAGATAGTACTAATTGAAAATTTTAAATTTCCTGATTATTTATTGCAATCTGGTTTATGTATAAGATTATATTTGTTTTACTTTTCACTTATTGGTGGTAGTATGTATTTATTTTATAATCCTCTTACATTCATTTTATTGATTTGAGTTTAACTGATATGTGTTCTCTGTCAATGACAATTGACTATGTTGCCTGTATCTGCAGTGTTTCATCTTAATTTCAGCTGTCCACAAACAGGATTTCTCTATTGATCTGTGGTCAGACAGGCTTTTGAGTACCTCCAAATTGTAATGACCTGTTTCTTGGGGTGTTCAAAAGATCTTCACTTTATACAACAGTCTCAGATATAATTGAGAATACAGGACCCAACTCAGATCATATTTAGACAAGGCCATAGTCAAAGTGGAAGTTCTCTCCTCCCTTCAGAGAGAGGAACCTCCTTCTTTGATGGCCTGTTCTTTCCTCTGGGATCTCACTCACAGAGATCTTCCATAGCCTTGGCAGCTCATGACAAGAACCTTGGGTGATTATTGACGCCATAAATAAGAGTGTCAATTGTTAAATCAACAACAGTAGTCACTGTGCACTTACTCTCCATGTGGGATCTCTGTCCTTAATGTGTGTACTATGTGAAGTAATGGCGTAACTAGTACTCAAACAGTACTTTATACTTTGTGTTTCTGTGTGGGTGCAGTCTGTTGAAATCTCTACTTAGTATATACCAAGTTGATCTTCTGTCTATAAAGATAATTGAAAATGAATCTTGATGTGAATGGGATGGGAGAAGGAGTGGGAGATGGGATGGTTGTGGGTGGAAGGCAGGTTATGAGGGGAAAAAGCCACTACAATTCAAAAGTTGTACTTTGGAAATTTAAATTTATTAAATAAAAGTTTTAAAAAAATACAGGTCCCTTCCAATTGTGAGCATGTATTATTCCGATTAAACATTACTTTTATTTGGCTTCAAAAAGGATGTATTTCCTTATTGGTCTTCAAGTGATGATTCCTCATGTCCCAGGTGGCTTTTGTGTATGTTATCTGTTTAAAAAATTTGACTTTCTAGGGCCGGCGCCTCGGCTCACTAGGCTAATCCACCGCCTGCAGCACCGGCTCCCTGGGTTCTAGTCCTGGTTGTGGCACCGGATTCTGTCCCGGTTGCTCCTCTTCCAGTCCAGCTCTCTGCTGTGGCCCGGGAGTGCAGTGGAGAATGGCCCAGGTCCTTGGGCCCTGTACCCGCATGGGAGACTAGGAGGAAACATCTGGCTCCTGGCTTCGGATTGTCGCAGCGTGCCAGATGCAACATGGTGGCTGTAGCAGCCACTGGGGGGCTGAATCAACAGAAAAAGGAAAACCTTTCTCTCTCACTGTCTAACTCTGCCAGTCAAAAAAATTAAAAAAAATTTGAGTTTCTAATTATCCTCCTTCATTTGTTGAAAAAAATCTATTTAGCTACGATAAAAGAAAAATGTAGAAGGATAAGCATATTTATTTATTTAAGATTTATTTATTTATTTGAAAAAGTTACACACAGAGAGAAGGTGAGGTAGAGAGAGAGAGAGAGAGGGAGAGGGAGAGAGAGAGAGAGAGGGGCAGAGGTCTTCTATCTGCTGGTTCACTTCCCAAGTGGGCTGCAACGGCTGCGCCAATCCAGAGTTTCTTCTCTGTCTTCCCACGTGGGTACAGGGACCAAAGAACTTGGGCCATCTTCTGTTGCTTTCCCAGGCCATAGTAGAGAGCTGGACCAGAAGTGGAACAGCTGGGACTCGAACTGGCGCCCTTTGGGGATTCCAGCACTGCAGTCGGTGGCTTAACCTGCTATACCACAGTACCAGCCCCAGCATATTTATTTAAATTTGGAAATAAAGGGCTTCTCCAATATGACCACAGTGGGCATCTTTCAAAGACATTTTTCCTCATTAAATTTGATGATGGAGTTGAGAGATTAAGTACTCAGATTAGAGGGCACCAGTAATGCTGCTGCACATACTCTGGCAGTCAGAAATGACTCCACAAGGGGAAAGTTGAGAGGGTCAGAAGTACCCCAGAAAAGAGCTAGTGCTAGGTCCAACCAGTAAGGGAAAAGAGCCAGGAGGCTGTCTGCCTCGCTCTTCATTTTGCTTAAGCTGAGAAAGTTCAAAGATAAGCAATTTTATATTATTTTCTAAAAAGACATTTATTTGAAAGTTAGAAAGGATATAGATGGGAGAGGGAGACAGAGAAAATGAGAGGGAGAAAGAGATATTTCATCTGCTACTTCACTTACTTGCCAAATACCTGAGACAGATAGGGCTGGGCCATGCTAAACCCAGGAGCTGGGAACTCAACCTGGGTCTTATACATGTAGTGGCAGAGACCCAACTACTTGAACCATCACCTTCTGCCTTCCAATATATTCATCAGTAGGAAGCTGGAACTTGAAGTGAGCTCAGACTTGAACCCAAGCACTCCAATTTGGGATGAGAATATCCTGATCAGAATCCTGATTGGTGCACCAAATATAAATATGGGAAATTTTAAATAGCAATAGGGCAAGCTTTCTATATGCCACTTACTTATTTAATGCTTGGTATTTTAAAATTTAATGGTGATGAAGATTTATTCCTATTATCTTGCGAATATATTTAAATAAGATATGTTAGAATTCTTGTTAGTTTCTTTTCTTCTTCTTCTTTTTTTTTTTTTTTTTTTTGACAGGCAGAGTTAGACAGTGAGAGAGACAGAGAGAAAGGTCTTCCTTTCCGTTGGTTCACTCCCCTAATGGCCGCTACGGCCGGCGCACTGTGCCCATCTGAAGCCAGGAGCCAGAAGCCGGATGCTTTCTCCTGGTCTCCCACGCGGGTGCAGGGCCCAAGCACTTGGGCCATCCTCCACTGCCTTCCCGGGCCCCAGCAGAGAGCTGGACTGGAAGAGGAGTAACCAGGACAGAATCTAGCACCCCAGCTGGGACTAGAACCCCGGGGTACCAGCGCTGCAGGTGGAGGATTAGCCTAGTGAGCCGTGGTACCAGCCAAGTTCTTGTTAGTTTCTAATTGAGGTAGGAACTCAAGAAAGGCTATCGTTTTTTTCCAAGTTTTCAAAAATTTTTTTTATCTTATTCGTTTGAAATGCAATGTTATGGAAAAAGAGAGAGGGAGAGTGAGGGAGATCTTCCTTTTCTGGTTTACTCCCCAAATGGCTGCAACCGTCAGGGCTGTACCAGGCCGAAGCCAGGAGCTTCTTCTTGGTCTCCCACATGGATACAGGGGCCTAAGCATTTGAGCCATCCCTCTGTTGGTTTTCCAGGCCATTAACAAGGAGCTGGATGAGAAGTGGAGCAGCCGGGACTTGAACTGGCACCCATTTGGGTGCCAGTGCTGCAGGTGGCAGCTTAACCTACTACAACACAATGCTGGACACCAGAAAGTCTGACTTGACATGAAGTTAAAATTCTTTCTTATATTTGTTATATATACATATATATATATATATAGTGATTCACTGCATAATGTTTGTATAAATGGCAAAGTTAGATTGGTGATCCAATAAGATTATAATTTAGGTGAAAAAAGTCCTATCACTTAGTGACACTGTCAGTTGGAATGTTGTAACATAACACGTTACTCATGTATTTGCTATGATTCTGGTTTAAATAAACCTGTTGCTGTCAGTTATACAGAAGTGTAGCATATATAATTATGTACAGTACACATTACATTATCATGATGATTAATGATAATTTACTTGTTTATGTATTTACTATACTATGTATTTCCATAAAATTTATCTGAGAGGCAGACACGCCCACACACACATACAGAGAGAAGAGAGAGAGAGAGAGAGAGAGAGAGAGAGAGAGATTGAGAAGGTCTTCCAACTGAATCCACATGGGTAGCAGGGACCTAGTTACTTGAGACATCACCACTCCCTCCCCTGGTCTACACTGGCAGAGAGATGGAGACAGGAACCAGAACCAGGAGTCAAACATATATACTCCCATAGTACTCCCTTTTTCCTGTAATATAAATTTAAAATATGTTATCTCAAATACTACAAAGAACACAGGAAGAAAGGGAAAGTAAGGAGGGTAGGAGGGTGGGAGGGGGAGGAAGGGAGGGAAGGAGTAAGGGAATATTATTATGTTTTTAGAATTGTATCTGTTAATCATATTGAATCTGTAAAAACTAATTAAAATTTAAATTAAAAAGTTTTAAAAAATAAAATAAAAAGGTAAAAGTTTTCACAGTGAAAAAATATTCTTCCTGTAAAACAATATACTGTGTTACATCTGGAGGAGCCTCATATACCTCATATTTACTGTGTCTTTATTAAGTGATCCATACTATTTAGATTTTAAAATATTCTCTGTGATGTTCACACAACGTATTTGACTAATGATGCAATTCTTACAATGTTGCCCTATTCTTAGGCAATGTGTGATTGTGTGTATATCGCTCTCTCTATATATGTCTACATCTATATCTATCTATCTATCTATCTATCTATCTATCTATCAATCATCACATGTAATATTATGTTCCAGGATGATGTAGTTGAAAGGGATTTAGGGGCCAGTGCCATGGCTCACTTGGTTAATCCTCCACCTGTGGTGCCAGCATCCCATATAGGTGCCAGGTTATAGTCCCAGTTGCTCCTCTTCCAGTCCAGCTCTTTGCTGTGGCCCGGGAGGTCAGTGGAGGATGGCCCAAGTGCTTGGGCCTCTGTACCCGCATGGGAGACCAGGAAGAAGCATCTGGCTCCTGGCTTTGGATTGGCACAACGCTGGCCGTGGCGGCCATTTGGGGAGTGAACCAGTGGAAGGAAAACCTTTCTCTCTGTCTCTCTCTCTCACTGTCTATAACTCTACCTGCCAAATAAATTTTAAAAAAAGAAAGGGATTTAGACAAAAGACTTTGAATTACATTTTACTCTTAAGAAATTGTATCTAGGAGTTGGCATTGTGGCACTGTAGGTTAAGTTATAGCTTGCAATGCCAACATCCCATATATTGGAGTGCCAGTTCAAGTCCTGGCTACTCTGCTTCCAATCCAGCTTCCTACTAATGCACCAGGGAGGGCAGTGGATGATGGCCCAAATACTTGGGCCCTGTCACCCATATTGAGGTCAAAATGGAGTTCCTGGCTCCTGACTTTGGCCTGCCCAGACCTGGATATTGTGATTATTTGAAGAGTGAACCAGTATATACAAGATCGATCTCTGTCTCTCTCTCTCTCTCTTTCTCTTTCTCCTAATCTCTATTATTCTGCCTTTTGGATAAATAAATATTTAAAACAAGATTAATTAAAAGGAAGTTATTTCTGTTTTCTAGATGTTTAGATTCTTCATGCTAAACAAAACAAAAAAAAAGATGTGCTTCTTAAAGTAACTTCAATATTTCCAGACAGTATTATGAATCTATTAGTTATCCCAATTTAAGGAGACAATAAAGAATAATAAGAATCTATAATTTAATATAGTACAAAGCAATTTTCATGTGTATTTTATACTTGGTCACACACTGACATTTATGATAAAATTGTACTAGGAGGTTTTATCCATTTTTTTAATCATATATTTCAATAGATTTTGGAAAACCTTGATGAAATCATTGAAGTAGCTTTCATTATAAAGGTGGAAAAAATTTTCTGTACACTGATATAATACTTCAAATGAATTTAGAAGTACTACAAATGCATAAATGTGAGATTAAATTATCCTTGAACTTCAAGCATATGACAATTTAATTTTGCTGTGATATGAATGCTTCATTTCTATTCATGTGGAAGAGTAGAAAAAATAAACTAATGGATATAGCGGAATACTTTGGAAGAAAATAGTCAATTTACGTGCAAATAACTAAGAATGATTGCTGATAGACATAAAAAAGAAAGAACTTTTCTCATTTTGATAATTATTGTGAATGGTAATGTACCTGTTTTTGAAAAGCATCTGGATACATAGCTTTGTTCAGATAGTTTATTATTTTAAATTGTGACTCAGGTATTTTATGATATTGGCTTATTTTTGAGATGTTACTTAATATTACACTGCAGAAACTGTAGCTAAGAAGAGTTGGAGCACATTATCACCAAACAGAAATGGTTTCCAGTATTTTTCTTTCTCACAACTGAATTCCACTACTAGTCATTTATATATTTTAGCCAGATTTTTAAAAAGAATTATTTTTTATTTATTTGAAAGGCAAAGTTACAGAGAGAGACAGGGAGGCACAGAGAAATGTGTCTGTTTGTTCACTCCCCAAATGACCACAATGGCTACAGCTGGGTCAGACTGAAGCCAGGATCCCCGAGCTTCTTCAGGTCTTCCAGATGGGTGCAGGGGCCCAAGCACTTGGCCCATCTTCTGCTGCTTTCCCAGATGTGTTAGCAGGAGCTAGATCAGAAGTGGAGCAGCTGGGACACAAACCAGCATCCACAGGGGATGCTGGCATCTCAGGCAGAGGTTTAACCTGTTATGCCACAATGCTGGCCACCCAGATTCATTTTAACCCAAACATTTTCATTATTTGTAAAACTTTAGTTTATGAATATATTTAAAAATTTATTATAACGGTGCTAATGGACCCCAGTCTGGACTCCCTCGACCACCTATTTTTCTTCTTTTATTCACTCAATAAGATTCTTTGTACACCCCAGAACTCTGGGAATTGAAAGAGCAGTTTGAAAATCAATACTTGATTACATAAAGTAAATCAATGTTTGTTTATAAATAGTAGAGTTAGCTCATTATAATGGGACTAAATTATTTTGAGAAACATTATTTATTAAAATTCCCTATATATATATAAAACCTAAATGATTGTTTTCTCAATAGTATATATTCAATTCTTATCTCTCAAGGACAGTGACATAGAAAGAAAAATAGTCTGATCTCAAATGGCACTACCACTTAGAAATAATTAAGTTACCTAGGGAACTTACATGTTGAAAATCAATGGGGATTCTGCAGCAAATGAAATCAGGTACTGCCCTCAACTTTGTTCATACCATTATATTAAGATCCTGACTGGAATCAGATGGTTGTGAAAAACACAGCACTGCTGATTTATCAGAAATGGTCATAAACATGTTTTATTTTGGTTACTTTTATTGAATGTCTCACATTTGAAAGATTTAAAAAGACTGCAGTTTCAGATCTGGATGTTTCTCTGGGTGCTAATGAATTGTTCAGATTTAGTCAGACAAGGTTAGCAGTAGCTGGAAATCTCTCCAACATGTTTGATGGCATTTATGTAATCTGTTTGTCTTCAGAGAATGTTTGCCACTGAGCATCTTTTAAGAAGCAGTCAATAAATAGTTGACTGACAGAACATGGAGCTAGAATGCTAACAGATGTCTTTGTTGGCATTCTCAATATAGCAAAAGCAGACTTATCATTGTTTACAAGTTTCCTATCTTCCCCAGTTTTCTGTCATCCTCAGTCATAAACACTGTACCATCTCCTCTGAGCATATAATCTTAGATTCTCCTACTTTATTTCTCATTTCATATTCCAGTAGTCAGCAAATCAGGAAAAGTCATCACTTCTCTTACTTTACAACGCCATAACTCTGTTTTTCATCCCATACTTCCCCGAGCTGGAGTTGAATTATCCCAGTGGGAAATTGTGTCAAGGTCTGCTGGTACTCAAATTTGCTTGTTCTCCTTCTAGAAAGGGAGAAGCAGCATTAGCAGCTAACTCTTCAGAATAATTTTACCTTTGATAATGACATCATACTGGGTAGCATCAATTATCAAAAACCTTCAATGCAGTTTGATATTATGGAAGTTAACCACATTTTTGAGCAGATCACATTTAGGCCTTTTAGTTTGTGAACTAATGGTATAGCCTCACTGTGCTAAGAAACACTTGAGAGAAATGAAGCATTTTCTCTTGCTTTAAAATAGATTGCATTGTGATTAAGAATACATATTCTTACAGAATACAGAAAGATCTCTGTGAGTGAGATCGCAGCGGAAAGAACGGGCCATCAAAGAAGGATGTACCTTTCTCTGAAGGGAGGAGAGAACTTCCACTTTGACTATGGCCTTGTCTAAATAAGATCGGAGTTGGTGAACTCATGAGGCTTCCATAGCCTTGGCTACTCATGACAAGAGCCTCGGGTGATTATTGACACCATAAATAAGAGTGTCCATTGTTAAATCAACAACGGGAGTCACTGTGCACTTACTCCCCATGTAAGATTTCTGTCCTTAATGTGTTGTACTGTGTGAATTAATGGCATAACTAGTACTCAAACAGTACTTTACACTTTGTGTTTCTGTGTGGGTGCAAACTGTTGAAATCTCCACTTAGTATATACTAAATTGATCTTCTGTCTATAAAGATAATTGAAAATGAATCTTGATGTGAATGGAAGGGGAGAGGGAGTGGGAGATGGGATGGTTGCGGGTGGGCGGGAGGTTACGGGGAGGGGGGGAAGCCGCTACAATTCAAAAGCTGTACTTTGGAAATTTAAATTTATTTAAAAAGTTAAAAAAAAAGAATACAGATTCTTACCATAGTAGGTGTGCAACTGTGGGAACTTAACTTTTTTTTATTTAAAAAATTTTTTTTGTAGAGTTATAGACAGTGAGAGAGACAGAGAGAAAGGTCTTCCTTCCATTGGTTCACTCCCCAAATGGCCGCTACAGCCTGCGCTGTGCCAATCTGAAGCCAGGAGCCAGATGCTTCTTCCTGATCTCCCAAGCGGGTGAAAGCCCCTTTACTTAACTTTTATATCACTGAGTTTCCGTATGTTTTAAATAAGAATTATGGAAATCGGCCAGCATCGTGGCTCATTAGGCTAATCCTTCACCTGGGCGCTGGCTCCCTGGGGTCTAGTCCTGGTTGGGGAGCCGGATTCTTTCCCGGTTGCTCCTCTTCCAGTCCAGCTCTCTGCTGGGGCCTGGGAAGGCAGAGGAGGATGGCCAAAGTGCTTGGGCCCTGTACCCGCGTGGGAGACCAGGAGGAAGCACCTGGCTCCTGGCTTTGGATTGGTGCAGTGTGCCATTTGGGGGGTGAACTAATGGGAAGGAAGACCTTTCTCTCTGTCTCTGTCTCTCTCTTTTCACTGTCTAACTCTGCCTGTAAAAAAAATAATTATGAAAATCAGAATCTCATTTAATTGTGAAAATGATCTAAGGTAATATGGGCAAAATATTGGCAATATAGGCATGAAATGCTTACCACATATTAAGCACCATTTGCTTTTGCTGTTCTAATTTGCAGGGTATGTTTGTCTCTTGTCATTTCTCATTGATTCATGCTGTATATATTTTAGGGTCCTTGAGTTGAACTCCAAAACTGGTAATGCAGAAAATGCCTCTCCAAGTAGTATAATTATGTTATTGTAAATTGTATATAGTAGTATATTCTGTTATTGTAGCTGTTAATATACTTTTGTTGTGTATGTGTGTGTTGCATTTGAAAAAGAAGATGCTAAGCATTAAGACAATGGTTTGGGATCTGTTTCTGATCAAGACTGTGACCTGGGTTTGTATGTTTAAAGACTGACCGACATAGTATGCTAAGAGGAGCCTGGGAAAGTACCAGGCAAGAGATTCTTGTCAGAAACAGAGAACTATGAAGTGAGTCTTTGTGAATAGCAAACAGTTACTTTGGAGTCTCACAGAATAGCTTTTGAAGGCTAACTTTATTGATTAACCATCACTTATTCCACTTCACTCTAGTCTACTTGCTTAATTCAAGAAAATCAATACACATTTAACATTGGGCACTTAAACAAACAAAAAAGAAACTCAGTTAATGGCACATGCCCCAAACAGGAAATCTTAAGAAAGAATAGTTTTCCAGGACCCATTCTCCCACTAATGGCTCCAGAGCAGAAACCCATCTGTGACAGAGTGTTCTATTTCTGGAGACAAATTAGTTGGGGCAGTGTTAGCATAGATGGCACCTCCTGGACCTTGGTTGAGTGAACTGAATCTCTGTATCTCTTGGAAAGTTGGAGAAGGGCCTGTTCTGATGGATGAGTAGTAATACGTGTAACAGCTCAGTTGGTGAACAGAACTCGTTTTCCACTATTGCCTTCCCAAGGACTTCTGTCTGTAGGAGCAGTGGCAGGCTCTTCCTGGTTCCTGTCTCCAAAGGCTGTCACAGTGAGTTTACGCCTCACTGACTTATTTGTCTCTATGACTCAGATAGAAATAGAAGCTCCAAGTACTTTCACAAACCAGCATACAGTAGATTCACATTATTTGTGGTAGTTTTTTTTTATATTTACTTTGAATCAGCTCAAAACACACACACACACACACACAATTAAATCAAAAATATCAAAAGGTTATAATGAAACACAGTAGTTTTCTGCCTTATTTCTCTCCTCCCCAGATCTTTCTTAGACGTGCACTTAAGATCTATCTTCTGTCATTTTCTTCTGAATTCTAAAGAAGCTATTTATACCACTAGCTTTTGCTTTATTGATTTTAAATATGTATTGACTTCTATTATTATAATCAAGGATATATCTTACATAAAAATTTCCCTTCCTATTACCTCTCAATGTGGTTTTGTCAACATATTTGGTTTTTACTTTCAACATTTAGAATATTTTGATCCCAAAATATGGTGCATTATGGCTGGCGCCGCGGCTCACTAGGCTAAGCCTCCGCCTAGCGGCGCCGGCACACCGGGTTCTAGTCCCGGTAGGGGCGCCGGATTCTGTCCCGGTTGCCCCTCTTCCAGGCCAGCCCTCTGCTGTGGCCAGGAAGTGCAGTGGAGGATGGCCCAGGTGCTTGGGCCCTGCACCCCATGGGAGACCAGGAAAAGCACCTGGCTCCTGGCTCCTGCCATCGGATCAGCGTGGTGCGCCGGCCGCAGCGCGCCGGCCGCGGCGGCCATTGGAGGGTGAACCAACGGCAAAAGGAAGACCTTTCTCTCTGTCTCTCTCTCTCTCACTGTCCACTCTGCCTGTCAAAAAAAAAAAAAATGGTGCATTATACTATGATTATGTTCATATATTTTACAATAATTTGTTGTCCTCTCTTGTTTGCTGTTCTCTAATGTCTTATATTTTTTGTTCTTGTAGTATTATATATTTTATTGTTGTTTAAAAATATTTATTTATGACATTTTCAGACACACAGAGAGAGACATACACACAGAAGGAGTGCTCCACACTGACTTTCTCTCCAAATGCCGACAATGGCCAGGCCTTAGTGAGGGCCAGATTTAGGAGCCAGGAACACAATCGAGGTCTCCCATGTGGGTGTTTGGAACCTTATTACTGCAGTCATCACCATTGCCTCCCATGGTCTACATTAGCTGGAAGCTGGAGTTTAGGGCCATACTTAGGAATTGAATCCAGGCACTCTGATGTGGAACTTAGGTGTCTTAACTGCTAGACTAAGCATTCCCAATTTTTATTTTTTGCTGTTGATTTTGAATGACTTCGTCTTGCTCTGTGAAAAACTTGTACCATTTCCTTTTTACTTTTATTCTCTGTAGTTGCTTAAACTGAAGAAATTTATACTTTCATGGTTCTGGAGGCCCCCAGTCTAAAATCAGTTTCAGTGAGTTGAAATCAAGGTGTTGGCAGAGGTATGTTCTCTCTAGAGACTGCAGGGGGAGATTTTTGATTCAAGCTCCTGCATGTACCACAAACATCTGCTCTAAATCTTTAGGGGATCTTTTGAGTAGTTGAACAGAATAGAATTGGAGAAAGTGTAAGGCAAGATGGATAAAACACCACTTGGGATGTCCTCATCTATTGGAGTGCTAAGTTTAAGTCCTGATTCTGTACCCAATTCCAAAAATTTTCACTACTGCGCACCCTGAGATGCAGCCTGTGATGGCTCAAGTACTTGAGTCCCTGCCACCCACATGAAATACCAGAAGTGAGTTTCTGGCTCCTGGCTTTGGCCTGGACCAGCCCTGGCCATTGTAGGCATTTTTGGAGTGTACAAGTAGATGGGAGATCTATCTGTTCTCTTTCTATGTCTGTCTCTCTGCTTCTCAAATAAAAAAGACACACATAAATATTTTAAAAAGAATAGATATTTTCCAGATTCTAATGGCTTGTGGCATTCCTTGTTCATGACCACATCACTCTAATCTCTGTCTCTGTAGTCATTTCCTGCTGTTCAGCTCCTGCATGGTATTTATGTTTCTCTCTTACAAAAACACTTATGATGCTGTTTACAGTCATCCAGATAATTCAAGAAAATATCATTTGATGATCTTTAATTTCATCCTGTCTGCAGACCTTACCATACAGATTAATATTCCAACATGCCAAGAATTAAGTCTTGTTATCGTTGTGGGTTCATTATTCAGTCACCTTGAAATTCCAATATTATTGCCAGATATGCCCTGATGTATGAATTTTAAAATCTCCCTGAATCTCAGTGAGTGCCTTAAATGTATAGATTCAAACTTTTTAAAACAGGGAAAATTTCCTCTGTAATTTCTTTAATTATCTCCCCATTACTTGAACTATCACCTGCTGCCTCTCAAGGTGCTCATTAGCAGGAATCTGGACTCAGGAGCAGAGATGACATCAAACCCAAGCTCTCTGATATGAGATATGGGTATATTAACTGGCGTTTTAACTGTTAGACTGAATGTCTTCTCAGGGATTATCCTTTATTCCAATTAAACTACTTAATTTTCAATAACATATCTGGGTTTTTAACTTCTAGCAATATTTTTTCTTTATGTAGTTTAATCATAGGCACTCTAATTCTTATTTTTGGATGCTCTTTGTTTGATTTATTTGTTTAAATTCTACTTACTCTTTCTCTGTCATCTTTTTATGCGTATTGTTATTAATTATTATTTTTTCTTACATTCATTGTTTTGAACTAATTTTTATTTACCATTGGGTGTTAAGTTTAGTCATTGGGTTATCTTAAAGAGAGATCAAAGTCAATTTAAAGAGTTGGAAATTAGTCTAGGCTTCTATGGTTGGTTTCTTCACATCTAGTAAATTTGATTGCATACTAGACATGGCAGAATATATTTTTGAAAGTCTTTTTTTGGGGGTTTTTCCTTTATAAGTGTTGTTTTAAGCTGATAGGAAGGCAATTTACTGGTGGATCATTGTGGTTCTTTGGGATCTGTTTTTAAGCTTTATCAGTGGCCGGCGCCGTGGCTCACTAGGCTAATCCTCCACCTTGCGGCGCCGGCACACTGGGTTCTAGTCCCAGTCGGGGCGCCAGATTCTTTCCCGGTTTGCCCCTCTTCCAGGCCAGCTCTCTGCTGTAGCCCAGGAAGGCAGTGGAGGATGGCCCAAGTGCTTGGG
Organism: Oryctolagus cuniculus; assembly: GCF_964237555.1. NCBI lineage: Eukaryota > Metazoa > Chordata > Mammalia > Lagomorpha > Leporidae > Oryctolagus > Oryctolagus cuniculus. The sequence goes on from NC_091437.1 coordinate 107,347,767, forward strand.
CCCTGTACCCGCGTGGGAGACCAGGAGAAGCACCTGGCTCCTGCCTTCGGTGTGCCGGCCGCAGCGCACCAGCCATGGCGGCCATTGGAGGGTGAACCAACGGCAAAAGGAAGACCTTTCTCTCTGTTTCTCTCTCTCTCACTGTCCACTCTGCCTGTCAAAAACAAAAACAAAAACAAAAACAAAAACAAAAAGCTTTATCAGCTTCATTAATGGTCTAGGGTACACCTTACACCAAAGCTGGAGTAGCTGTATTCCTAAATCATGAACTTACTAAAATATATGAACTGAGTGTCTGGGTGTTTACTTCTGATTCCAGCTGGTCAGAATTCTAATTCTTCCAGCTGCTTGCAACCACAAAGAGCATTCATCTTGTTTCATAAATCCCTAGTGATTGTTTGCTACCAATCCTTTTTAAGTCTCACCACTATGTGCAAAAACATGAAAAAAGCTTTAGGACTTAGCCAAAATGTTTAGATGGTCTTTATATAGATTTGTGAGATATTTATGTAAGCTTCCTTATCTATAGCATCCATTCCCGTACTCTTTAGCCTCTCTAGCAGTTCCAGGCTTTCATCTTTGCCTCCTCAACTCCCTGGCACTGCTGTGCTGTGTTTAACTGTAGCTCTTCATACTATAGGCAAAAAATTCAAGGAAAGTATGTTGCTCACTTTTGTATGCTTCTTTTTTTTAACTTTTATTTAATGAATATAAATTTCCAAAGTACAGCTTATGCATTACAATGGCTTTCTCCCCCATAACTTCCCTCCCACCCACAACCCTTCCCTCTCCCACCCCCTCTCCCCTTCCATTCACATCAAGATTCATTTTCAATTCTCTTTATATACAGAAGATCACTTTAGTATATATTAAGTAAAGATTCCAACAGTTTGCACCCACATAGAAACACAGAGTGGAAAATACTGTTTGAGTACTAGTTATAGCATTAAATCGCAATGTACAGCACACTAAGGACAGAGATCCTGCATGAGGAGTAAGTGCACAGTGACTCCTGTTGTTGACTTAGCAAATTCACACTCTTGTTTATGGCCTCAGTAATCACCCTAGGCTCTTGTCATGAGTTGTCAAGGCTATGGAAGCCTTTTGAGTTCACTGACTCTGATCATATTTAGACAAGGTCATAGTGAAAGTGAAAGTTATCTCCTTCCTTCAGAGAAAGGTACCTCCTTCTTTGATGACCCGCTCTTTCCACTGGGATCTCACTCGAAGAGATCTTTCATTTAGGTCATTTTTTTTTTTTTGCCAGAGTGTCTTGGCTTTCCATGCCTGAAATACTCTCATGGGCTTTTCAGCCAAATCTGAATGCCTTAAGGCTGATTCTGAGGCCAGAGTTGTATGCTTCCTTTTTGTCTAATATCAGAATTCAGTGCTGCCTTTTGATCAATGACTTAAAGCATTTATATGTATATGTATATCAATATCTATATATAATGAGAGAGAGAGGGAGAGAGAGAATTTGATTTTATAGTTATACATAATAGGAAAATAGTCTGGTACCTGCTAATTTATTGTATTTGACATAAGAAATTATCTCATTGTCAACTCAATATCACTTGATTATTTTTTATTTTATTTTTTAAAGATTTATTTATTTATTTGAAATTCAAAATTACAGAGTGAGAGAGAGAGAGAGAGAGAGAGAGAGAAAGTCTTCCATCCACTAATTCACTCCCCAATTGGCCACAATGCCCGGAGCTGTGCCTATCTGAAGCCAGGAGCCAGGACCTTCTTCTGGGTCTCCCACATGGATACAAAGGCCTAAGGACTTGGGCTGTCTTCTACTGCTTTTCCAGGCCATAGCAGAGAGCTGGATTGGAAGTGGAGCAGCTGGGACTAGATCTAGTGCCCATATAGGATGAGGCACTGCAGGTGGTAGCCCCACCCGCTACATCACAGCTCTGTCCCCTTAAGATACATTTCAAGTGCACCATCTCCAAGGGAGAAAATTAATGACCTTTCATTCACAAATCTGGTTCAGAAATGTAGAACTCATGTTTTTGTTTTAAAAGTGTATGTATTTACTTGAAAGGCAATGAGAGAGAGAGAGAGAGAGAGAGAGAGAGAGAGAGAGAATTATATCTTCTATTCATTGGTTTACTCCTTGAGTGGCTGTAACAGCCAGGACTGGGTCAGGCTGAAGCTAGAAGTCTGGAACTCCATCTAGGTTTCTCATGTGGGTTCAAGTGCCCCAGTACTTGGGGCATCCTCTGCTGCTTTCCCAGGAGCAATACCAGGGATCTGGGTTAGAAGAGGAGCAGCTGGGACACAGACATCCATATGAGATGTCGACATTGCAGGTTGAGGCTTCACGCACGTTCTACGACCCTGCCGCTAGAAATTATCTTTGAAATCCTCTTCTCATATCCCATAACCAGTGAATTATCAGGATCCCTAAATAGATCTTGAACTTACATCTCTGTCCATTTCCATTACTCACCTGTTAGACTAAGCTATCATGGTGAAGCAGCCTCCCAAGGGACCTGCTAACTCTTGGCTCCTCTTACATCACTCTGTCTTCTTGGTAGCCCTGTTGATTTTTGTCTAAAAGTAAACTGGATCATACTATTATCTTTCACATCTCAAGTTTGAATCCTTCAGTGGCTTTCCACTGGTAACTGAATGTAGAAAAATTTGTTTACTTTTTCTTCATGTTTTCTCTTTTTATTTATATAAAATAAACCAGCTGCATGTATTTCATGTATATAATTTTTTTTCAAGAGATAAAATTTAATATATGCACTTGGTTTTATATATAGTGCAGCATCACACCATGTAGGGCATTTATCTTCTTATTTTATACATTCAGATATGTTTGAAACACTTCTTGAGGCTACAAAGCAGAAAATAGAAAAATAAACAGGAATATATTTAGCACTTAGAAAAAGTGATACGATAAAGGATACAAAGTACTATGTTAAGCACATAGGTTTTAAGTCTAGATGACCAGGCTGTTTCCCTTGGTCCCATTAAACTCTTATTTTTGGAAGATCAACATGAGACCAATCAATGAAGTAAAAACTTTCATGGAAACTGAAGCTAACTCAGTGCATACAGTCTATCCTAATAGCAGCTAGAAGTGCCAGCTGTACTTGGGTTGTGCTCAGTATAGTTAAGAGGTTCTTAATGTAAGTGGACACTTGCAAATCACATGCTACCTTCTGAAGGTAGCTGTACTGTTTTGGTCTGAAGTCAGAAAACATGTGAAGGAGAAAACATGTTCATTGCCAGAACTTCTTAAAGTACAGCATAGTTTTCTGTTTTCTTTTAAACTTTCATTTAATAAATATAAATTTCCAAAGTAAACTTTTGAATTATAGAGGCTCCCCCCCATAACCTCCCTCCCACCTGCAACCATCCCATCTCCCACTCCCTCTCCCATCCCACCCAAGTCAAGATTCATTTTCAACTATCTTTATAGACAGAAGATCAACTTAGTATATACTAAGTGGAGATTTCAACAGACTGCACCCACACAGACACACAAGTATAGAGTACTGTTTGAGTAGTAGTTTTAACATTAATTCACATAGTACAACACATTAAGGACAGAGATCTTACATGGGGAGTAAGTGCACAGTGACTCCCATTGTTGATTTACCAATTGGCACTCTTATTTATGACATCAGTGATCACCTCAGGCTCTTGTCATGAGCTGCCAAGGCTATGGAAGCCTCGTGAGTTCACCAACTCCAATCTTATTTAGACAAGGCCATAGTCAAAGTGGAAGTTCTCTCCTCCCTTCAGAGAAAGGTACCTCCTTCTTTGATGGCCCGTTCTTTCCGCTGGGATCTCACTCACAGAGAATTTTCATTTAGGTCATTTTTTCTTTTGCTAGAGTGTCTTGGCTTTCCATGCCTGAAATACTCTCCTGGGCTCTTCAGCCAGATCCGAATGCCTTAAGGGCTGATTCTGAGGCCAGAGTGCTGTTTAGGACATCTGCCATTCTTTGAGTCTGCTGTGTATTCTGCTTCCCATGTTGGATTGTTCTCTCCCTTTTTAATTCTATCAGTTAGTATTAGCAGATACTAGTCTTTTTATGTGATCCCTTTGACTCTTAGACCTATCAGTGTGATCAGTTGTGAACAGAAATTGATCACTTGGACTAGTGAGATGGAATTGGTACATGCCACCTTGATGGGATTGTATTGGAATCCCCTGGCACGTTTCTAGTTCTACCATTAGGGGTAAGTCCGAGTGAGCATGTGTTGAACTGTACATCTCCTCCCTCTCTTATTCCCACTCTTATATTTAACAGGGATCAAAAAGTACAGCATAGTTTACAAAACACGGTGTATGGTTCTCCAATGGCTGTAAGAGTATAGTCACTGAGGGTTGCTTTGAGGCATTAAATAGTAATAATCTAAAACAATCTATATATGAAAGTTGAAGATTAAGTCTCAATTGGCATAGCATCATTGAAGAGTCATCCCTTCCAAAATGAAGAACTTTATCATTCAGAGAACCTGCTTTCTTGGTAGGATACTTGGCCTAATAAAAGTTAGAGACTGGTTCATGTGGCCACATTGAGTTAAAATGATATTTCTTTATTAACAAGTTTTGAACCATGTATCTTCTCTGCCAGTTGGTTCTCAATGATGAGACTCCTTCCATCTCCTGCCTGGTTCCCCTCCCCCACCCACATCTCAGCCTCTATTAGGTGCCTTCTTCTGTGTTCCCATAATGCCATGGGAGACATCTGTCTCTCTTGGAACTCATTGTGTTATGACAATATGTTTTTCTCTTCCTTGGCCTGAGAAATCCTGGAGGACAAGGTCCTTGCAGTGTTTTATTTTTGTGTCTCTGTATCCAGCATGGTGCCTACATGGTCACTGTTCCACAACGTCTGCTGTTCTGCATTAAAAATATCCTGGCTCTAAATTAAATTGAAATAAGATTAAACAAGACCCAAAAGGTCACCCTCTCATTAGTTGCATTGTCAAATTACCTGAAAAATGTGAAGAACTGAAAAGTGTACTTCACTCACTGTCCTAGAAAAATGACAGCCCCATCTTTTGCTTGCCTGCCACACTTGATAATTTGAGTTTTCACTCCATCAAAATATTTCTTCAACTCTCTTTGACCAAGAACTGTCTGATTATGAAAGACTTACAGAAGCTGAAGAAGTAACTGATTTTTTTTGTAAAAGTTTTAATAATAATTTTTTATTCCTGTTCATATTTTTTCCCAGAGAAACCTTTTATTTAAGGAATATAAACTTCATGCATTTCATAACTACAACTTTGGGAATATAGTGATTTTTCCCACCATGTCCACCCTTTCACATACACTCCTGCAGGGAGTCCTCTCTCTCCCATTACCAGTCTTATTTTATACAAAGATTTATTTTCAATTGATTTTATACACAGAATATTAAGTCTACAATAAGTAAAGTGTTCATCAATTTGTGTAAAAGAACAAAAAAAAAGAAAACTGTTTCTCAAGTTGAGACAAAGGCTTTTCAAAGTCATTGCATCTTGAGTTAATTTCACTTTTTTTTAATTGAGAAAATTCATTAACTTTAAGAAAACACCCAAGAATGATACATCTTTTGTGAGTGCTTAGACATAAATGTAGCTTATGAGACATAAGACTATCTTCCACTTAATACATTAAAAGAAAGTCTTTGGGAACAAGTTTTATCATTAATTAAAGAAGCACCTAAGAAAATAGTCAATGGAGTTGGATGCTTTGCCATAACTAAAACCATGAGATGTAAGTATATCCTCCACCTAAAACACTAAAATGGAATAAGTCTTTGAAAACAAGTTTTATTGCTAACTCTCCTAATACAACTCTTTGAGGATAAAGGTCCTGCATGGGAAGTTAGTGCATGGTGACTCCTGTTGTTAATTTAACAATTAATACTCTATGTATGACAGCAGTGATCACCCAAGGTTCTTGATATGGCTGCCTAGGCTTTGGAAGCCTTTTGAATCCACAAACTCCTTTATTATGTAGAAAAGGTCATAAGCAAAGTGGAAATTCTCTCCTCCTTTCAGAGAAAAGTACATACTTCTTTGATGACTGCTTCTTTCCACTGTGGACTCCACCCATAGAGGTCCTTCATGTAGGACATTTTTTGCCACTGTGCTTTGGCTCTGTATGACTGAAATGCTCTTGTGCACTTTTCAGCCAGACCAGAATGCATTAAGGGCTGATTCTGAGGTCAGAGTCCTACTTAAAGCCATTGTCATTCTATACGGTGTGGGGGGGTTTCTCTGGTTAGGTCTGTGGTTTGCTGGCATGTAAAGTGCTGGCCCACTGTAGCCCCTACTTAATTCTCCATGGCTGTTCAGGTAGGAGAGTCCCCTCCTGTTTCCAGGCAACTGGTGCCAAGTGTTAAGGAATTTTTCTGAATTGTTGTGGCCGTCATTGATTGGGTGGGGTGTGACCCCTGTTATTTATTGTTGGGCACACACACACACAGGAGGTGGGGAAGTAGCTACCTGCCTGTGTCCTAAAAAAAAAAAAAAAAGAAAAAAAATGGCATGAGCCCATTAGCCCTTCTCCTGCTGGTTGCAGGTCTCTGCTGTAGCAGGGTTTTGGGGGGAAGGGAGAAGGATGTGCAGTCTCTCTTTATTTTTTCTTCCTGCCTCTGCTTCTTAGGGGGTTCATGTGGAACTTTAAAGCAGTTCACCAAGCTCTCCCTCCTGCTATATCAGCAGTGCCTTTGGCCCATTGATTCCCCTCACCTGTTTTGCTGAGGTAGGAGTCTTCCTCTAGGAACCCAAGCTTCCGTTGTTTTCTGCTGTTTATTTGCACCCTTGGTGTGGGTATAGAGCATTTCTGTTGCTTGCACTGGTCTCCTACTGGGGTTCCACAGAGCTCCATCCTATGAGTGTATTTACTCCTCTTTTTAAGCATTAATTTTGCCATGTTTAAGTCAGACCATCCCATCACTATTCCACCATCTTGGAACCTTGTCTCATTTCCTTTCTTTAATACTTAGTAATTTTCATCATAAAGGCCTTTCACCTTCTTGGTAAATGTGTTCCAAGCTATTTAAATTTTTGTAGTTATTATGAACTATTATTTAGTTTGTTATTATACAAAGGTTGTTGATTTTTGTATGTTAATTTTATATCCTGACAGCTTACCAAACTTTGATTTCCAATAGTCTCAGTTTAGTCTTTTGGATTCCTTATATATGGAATAGTGTCATCTGCAAATAGGGATAGTTTGACTTCCTCCTTTCCAATTTGTATCCCTTTGATTTATTTTTCTTACATAATAACTCAGATTTAATCTTCCAGGACTGTATTGAATAGCAATGGTGATAGTGGGTGTCCTTGTCTTGTTTCGGATCTCAGTGGGAGTGCTTCCAGCTTTTCTTCATTCAATAAGATGCTGGATATGAGTTTGTCATAAATTGCCTTGATTGTATTGAGGAATATTCAATCTATACCCAATTTGCTTACGGTTTTCATCATGAATAGATGTTGAATTTTATCAAACATGTTCTGTGCTTCTACTGAGATAATCATATGGTTTTTATTCTTTAGTTTGTTATTGTGATATGTCACATTTATTGATTTGCAAATGTTGAGCCATACCTCAGGCAATATCATCAGTGGCTCAGGCTGCTAAGGTCTTCTCACTCTCCAAAGCTGGTATATTCCATCTGCTGGTTTTAGGGGTCACGTGTGGTGTCCACATCCATTGATGAACATCCACACCTTCCATGCTACCCCACAGTGTCTCTCTTTCTTCTGTAGAATTTCTACTGCAAGTTTCTCTCCAGCTCTCTCTGGGAATGCCCTTCCTTCAGTTTTTACATGTATTTTCCTCTTGTCTAAAGCACTATGTCTTTTCCCTATTCAGCCATATTGGAATCTCTTCTGGCAAAATTTCTTAACGTGATTTTGTAATTTCTGCATGACCTTTTCCCTACTACCTGTCCATATTTGTTAAGGATGTAATTCACCTTAATCTCTCACTGTAGTTTCTGTGAGTTTGCTCATGGAGATGCCTTTGTAGAAATAATATTTCTTCCATTCACTCAAAATAAAAATATTCTATCTACTGTAACTGTTGTTGTGGGGAGCAATCCGGACTGGACTAAGTTACTGGAATTAAGACTTATTCTATGCATCTGCTCTCCCACAATATGGCGCTGGGAGAGAAGTAAACAGCTTCCGCACAGCTGCCTCCAGTTCAACCAATAAACTGTAGGACTTGCTCCTGATTGGAGAGCAGCGTACTCGGCGTGTGGGCAGCCGAGTTGGGATTCGCGGAGGAGGACTATAAAGGAGGAGAGAGACAACATGCACCAGGAACATCTAAGGGGAACATCTATCTGAAGGAACACCTGTGCAGCCCCCGAGAGAGCCGGCCGGCGGTGTGCCGCTCCCCTGCGGAAGTGGGGAAAGTGGCTGGGGGCCCGCCCCTCCACGGAGGTGGAGGGACGGTAGCCAACCCGGGAAGAACCAGCAGCAAACCCGGGGAGGGCCGAGCAGACGAAAGAACAGCGCAGGGTCCTGTGTCGTTCCTCCACGAAGACGGGGAGCGACATAATGGTGCCGTGACTCGGATAGGAAACCTATGCAGGGTTTAGTGTCGTTCCTCTACGAAGAGGGGGAGCGACAGTTGTCACCATAACAATGGTAGATACAATTCCTATTAGAAATATAGAGTTCATATTTATAATATTATCCAAACTATCATGATGATAATTTCTAAATAAATGAAAGCTTCCTTTTATGTCAGTTGTGCTTATATCAAGTTAAAGGATGTTTTTGAATTTTAGAATACTTAGCTCTTTCCTGAATATAAGTACGAAAGTGCAGAAGATATGTATAAAAGTGTTTATAAGTTCAGATTAATGTTAAATATACCCTTTAAAATTATGACACTTAATGTCTACTCCACATCGATATACTGTGATTCTGGTGAACTTATATTGCATTGTGCTGGTATGCTTGTTTTCCAGGCACCATCATAAGTACTTTACAAGTATTAATTCATTTAGTTATGAGAAAAACATAATGATGAAGGTATTATTGTTATTACTATTTTATTGATGAATAAATAGAGGCATCAATATATTAAACTGTTCAACAATGGAATCAGGATTCAAACTCAGGCTCTTTGACCTTTGGAAGAGTTTCTTAGCTTCTCTTTGTGGGCCTTCAGAACCTATTCAATAACTTTGTCCTTCCTGTCGCACAATTGTATTATGCCTAGACCATTCCAGTGTTTGAGAGTCCTCAACTCTTGCTTTATTTTAGGGAAGAAGAAGCATATGAGTATTTATGTGATGAGAGTGACAGGTACATTGTTCACACTCTTTTTAGATATCTCTTTGAGCTCATACTTTCCCCAGAGCATGATTTTGATAACTCCAAAATATTTTGTAGGGGTCCTGAAATGGCCGGATTTTGAAGGTTTCAATGTGACTTATTCTATTATAGGAGAGCAACTAGAAAATTAGTTAAATGCACTCAATTTAGTAAGTGGTCGGTTTTAAGAGTCGATTTAAAAAATCCTTTTAAGCAGAAATTAGATTTTTGTAGGTTTGGCAAGGTGTGAATCCTTATGAGGTATTTGGAGGTCTCAATTCAGCAGTAGCCTCAGAATAGACTCCCTTTAATCAAAGTTAAAAGATAAAAGGCAAAAATTAAAATACAGCCTGCCTTAATGTTTCTCATAATGGCCAGATTGCCAGATGATACTTAATTGGAAGCTCAAAAAATAATGATGAGCCACCTAATCAGGAGAAATTTATTTGGTCCCTGGAGAAGGGAGTTGTACAGACAGTAAACAATAAATTAGAGATTTTGAAAAATGAATCTGACAGTGAAAAACAAAACAGTACCAGATTCTCTAAACAAAAATAGGCATAACAATTTTTTTAAAAAGGAACTAGCTGTTTAACTTATCACTACGTCATTTTTGAGAAAGAAAGACTTTGCCCAGCTAAAGCTGTGAAAAATGAAAAGTAGCTCTAAGTGCTTCTATGTAATGAAGTCTCTCCTTAGCAGTGGCTGCTAAAGTCTTTTTTCAATGTCTGTAATAAATTTGCTCTGTTTAAGAATTGTAGCTTGCATGCAGTGAGTGTTATATGCAATTGTGTTGTAACTTGATGAAGAAAAAAAGTATGGCTAGGGAACTAGAAATCTTGCTCTGGAACTCAGTACAAGTCTCCTATGTAGATGGCAGAGATTCAAGCACTTGAGCCATTATCTGCTGCCTCTCAGGTTACATAGTATCAGGAAACTGGAATTGGCGGTAGAGCCAGGAATTGAACCAGGAACTGTAGTATTGGATGCAAGGACACCAAGTGAGATCTTTTTTCAAAGGTTTATTTATTTATTTGAAAGTCACAGTTAAAGAGAGGAAGAGAGGAAGAGAGGAAGAGAGGAGGAGAGGGAAAGGGAGAGAGGGAGAGAGGGAGAGAGGGAGAGAGGGAGAGAGGAAGAGAGGGAGAGGGAGAGAGGGAGAGAGAAAGAGAGATAGAGAGAGAGAGAGAGAAATCTTCCATCTGTTGGTTCACTCCTGCAGTGGCCCCAATAGCCAAGGCTGAGCCAGACTGAAGCCAAGATCCAGGAGCCTCATTCAGGTCTCCCATGTGGGTGACAGGGGGCCAAGCTCTTGGGCCATCTTCTGCCACTTTTCCCAGGACATTAACAGGGACCTGGATTGAAAGTGGAGCATATGGGACAGGAACTGGCACCCAGTGGGGTGCCAGTGTTGCAGGTGGTGGCTTTACCAGCTATGCCACCATGCCAGCCCCCCAAGTTGGATCTTAACTACTGTACCAAATGTCTACCCCTTAGTTATTTATCATAGAGCATAAATTGTCTCCAGCAATAATAAATGTATCACATTTATTAATTTGCAAATGTTAATAAACTAATTCAGTTGTTTATTTTATGATTGCACTATTTTCCTAATGTTTAAAAATTCTTGATGAATTCCATATACTGCTTAAGTCCTTCCACTCACTCATATATGGTTATGATCACCACCAGTCTGGAGTTAATATTACACTGCTACGACTCATAGAATGGCAGATGTCCTAAATAGCACTCTGGCCTCAGAATCAGCCCTAAAGCCATTCGGATCTGGCTGAAAAGCCCATGAGAGTCTTTCAGGCATGGAAAGCCAAGACACTCTGGCAAAAGATCTCTGTGAGTGAGATCCCAGTGGAAAGAACAGGTCATCAAAGAAGGAGGTACCTTTCTCTGAAGGGAGGAGAGAACCTCCACTTTGACTATGACCTTGTCTAAACAAGATAAGAGTCAGAGAACTCAGAGGGCTTCCATAGCCTTGGAAACTCATGACTGGAGCGTGGGGAGATTACTGATGCCATAGACAGGAGTGTCAATTGGTAAAGTCAACAACAGGAGTCACTGTGCACTTACTCCTCATGTAGGATCTCTGTCCTTAATGTGCTGTGCATTGAGATTTAATGCTATAACGAGTACTCAAATAATATATTTCACTTGGTGTTTCTGTGTGGGTGCAAACTGTTGAAATCTTTACTTAATGCATACTAAACTGATCTTCTGTAAAAAAAAAAGAAATTATCAATTCCCAACTTGACTCTCACTGGGATTAAACATGACAATAGGTCTGCTCTGATTTCATCATCATTTAAAAAAATCATCTATTATTTTTCACTTTATGTTTCTGTGTGGGAGCAAACTGTTGAAATCCTTACTTAATGTACACTAAGCTGATCTTCTGTATATTAAGATAATCAAAAATGAATCTTGATGTGAATGGAAGGGGAGAGGGAGTGGGAAAGGGGAGGGTTGTGGGTGGGAGGGACGGTATGGGGGGGAAGCCATTGTAATACATAAGCTGTACTTTGGAAATTTATATCCATTAAATAAAAGTTAAAAAAAATATTACAGTGCTACGCTGTTACTTTGTGTTGAGAAATGTTCATGATCATCCTGTCCCCAAACATAGGTTCCTCATGTCATTCTGTGGGTGATTAAGTTCCAAAACATTTTTAACTCTGAGATGGAAATTTGTGAGAAGGCATCTTACCAGATAGCACTCTCAAAATTAATATCTGTGGATAAGGCTACCAGTTTTAGCAAATGAAAATACAGAACAGCTAGTTAAATTAATACTTCTCACAAATAATGATTATTTTGTTGCACTATTTGGAACATAATTATTATAAAATTAAAATTTAACTGTGTGTCCTATGTATTACATGAAAACTGTAGAGAGAGGAAGGAGATGGGTGTAGAAACAGAGAAGCTGGACTGCTATTCAGTAGCAAAAAAAAATCCTTAGTTGATCCTTTACAAAGAGCTCTGGAACTGGAATGGGTCTAAAGTCTTGTCCCTAGCTGAGAACACTGGGACTGGATTCTGTATTCTCACATGTCCTGTCATGAAATGCAGACTGTAGCTGAGAGAGAATCAGGACCTAGGAGAGAAGGAGCTTTCTTCATTTGAGATTAATTTGCTGAGAAGGCCGGCAGCTGGGAGATGTTAGCCAGTAGCACTTCCCAAAGCCAGAGGAATAACAATCCTGAAGGGAGTACTTGGGGGGTATATCAGAATATCTAGTTTAATCATCATTGTATACATTAACCCTATTTTTAATCTTTTATGTGAATGCTCTCAATAAATGAAGACAGCTGGCACTGAGAAAGAAGCCTGCAGTGACAGTGCCCTATCCAGGGTCTTTGTTACTGCTGAAGACTGAGTGAAGGCAGCTTCCCTGAATAAGGCCCTTGCTCTCAGTTGCCAACCCTTTCACTCTCCCTTTGCAAACTCTGTGGCATTCCATCCTCAGACCAGATTCCTGCCACTGCTCTAGAAATCATGCAGGAACCCTTGCTCAGAACAAGTCTTCTTTTGCCTTGATGCTTATTAGTACATTTTTTCTTCTAATACCAATGGGAGACAAGACTCTTGTTCAAGGATATACAATCCTTCTGTTTTCTTGACTCTATTTTGGCCTCTCTTCTGGGACCTTAATCCTTTTGTTTGCCCTCTCCTATATTTTTAAGATCTGCTCTTCAACTTAAAAGAATTCAAGTCTCATATTTCATTAGCTTCAATTTAGTCAATACTATTCTCTCTCTCTCTTTTTTTAAAGATTCATTTATTTATTTGAAAGGCAGAGTTACAGAGAGAGAGAGAGAGAGAGAGAGAGAGAGAGAGAAATATCTTCCATATGCTGATTCACTCCCTAAATGGCCACATTGGCCAGAGCTGCGCTGATCTGAAGCCAGGAGCCAGGAACTTCTTCCGGGTCTCCCACGTGGGCGCAGGGGCCCAAGGATTTGGGCCATCTTCCACTGCTTTCCCAGGCCACAGCAGAGAGCTGGATTGGGAGTGGAGCAGCCAGGACTTGAAGCAGTGCTCATATGGAATTTCATCACTGCAGGCTGTGGCTTTACCAGCTATTCCACAGAGCTGGTCCCTCCTATTCTCCCTTTCATTAACCTATACTTGTTGTCTGTTCTCTTTCACTTTCACTAGCAGTTGGCATTTGATTTTCAACAACACTCATCTATGGAATGAGTGAAAGGGTACTATTTTCCTCTTAAACACCTAAGTCAATGACCATTCTTTCAGCCATTACTTTAAATAGATCTACCTATCATATCTGAAATAATACTTCAAGTCTTTTTTTCTCAAAGACTGTAAAACTCTGCAGTCATAGACTTAGATCTTTAATCCATGTTGAGTAGATTTTTGTGTAAGATGTAAGGTAGTGGTCTTGCTTCATACTTCTGCTTGTGGAAATCCAGTTTTCCCAGAACCAGTTGTTGAAGAGACTGTCCTTTCTCCAGGGATTGGTTTTAGCTCCTTGGTCAAATATAAGTTAGTTGCAGATGTTTGTATTGATTTTTGGTGTTACCCACCCTCCCTCCCTTTCTTCCTTCCTTATTTCTTTCCTTCCTTCCTTCCTTCCTTCCTTCCTTTTTCATTCAATTTATTTGAAAGTCAGAGTTACATAGAAAGAGGCAGAGAGAGAGAGAGAGAGAGAGAAAAGAGAGAGAGGTCTTCCATCTGATGGTTTACTCCCCAGATGGCTGCAATGACCAGAGCTGTGCCGATCGGAAGCCAGGAGCCAGGAGCTTCTTCCAAGTCTCCCACGTGGGTGCAGGGGCCCAAGGACTTGAGCCGTCTTCTACTGCTTTCCTGGGCCATAGCAGAGAGCTGTACAGGAAGTGGAGCAGCCAGGTCTCGAACCGGCGCCCATATGGGATGCCCCACTTCAGGCCAGGGCGTTAACCCACTGTGCCACAGTGCTGGCCCAATCTGGTTTACTATTCTTTTCTATTGGTCTATCCATCTGTTTTTGTAGCAGTACCAGTCTGTTTTGATTATAACTGCCTTGTAGTATGACTAGTATGTCTTGAAAGTAGTATTGTGATGCCTCTGGCTTTGTTTTTGTTGTATAAGATTGTTTAAGATATTCAAGTTCTTCTGTGCCTCCATATGAATTTTAGCTTCATTTATTCTATATCTGAGAATTTCTTTAGTATTTTGTTTGTTATCACATTGAATCTGTAAATTGCTTTCATAAGAATGGATATTTTGATGATTTTGATTTTTGCAATCCATGAACAGGGAAGATTTAACCTTTTTTTTTGTATTTTCTTTTCTTTCTTTCTATAATGTTTTGTAATTCTCATCGTGAAGATATTTACCAACCTTGGTTAAATTTATTCAAGCTATTTGATTTTTTTGTAGCTATTGTGAATGGGGTTGATCTTAAAAGTTCTTTCACAGCTGTGGCATTGTCTGTGTTTACAAAGGCTGTTGAATTTTTGGTATTGACTTTATATCCTGCCACTTTTCCAAACTCTTCTATGAGTTCCAATAGTCTCATGGTGAAGTCTTGTGGCTCCCCTATATATAGAATCACGTCTTCTGCAAATAGGGATAGTTTGACTTCCTCCTTCCCAATTTGTATCCATTTAATTTTTTTTCTTACCTAATGGCTTCTGCTAAAACTTTCAGGGCTATAGTGAATAGGAATGGTGAGAGTGGGCATCCCTATCTGGTACCAGAGAGTGGGCATCCTGTATTGGTAATGAAATGTTTCCAACATTTCCCATTCAGTAAGATGCTGGTGATAAGTTTGTCATAAATTGACTTGATTGTGTTGAGGAATGTTCCTCCTCCTCCTCCTCCTCCTCCTCCTCCTCCTCCTCCTTCTTCTTCTTTTTCTTTTCTTTTTTTTTTAGACAGGCAGAATGGACAGTGAGAGAGAGAGAGAGAGAGAGAAAGTCTTCCTTTTTCCATTGGTTCACCCTCCAATGACCACTGCGGCCAGTGCACTGTGCTGATCCGCAGCCAGGAGCCAGGTGCTTCTCCTGGTCTCCCATGTGGGCGCAGGGCCCAAGGACCTGGGCCATCCTCCACTGCACTCCTGGGCCACAGCAGAGAGCTGGACTGGAAGAGGAGCAACCGGGACAGAATCTGGCGCCCCGACAGGGACTAGAACCCGGTGTGCAGGTGCCACAGGTTAGCCTATTGAGCCGCAGCGCCGGCCCGAGGAATGTTCCTTCTATAGCCAGTTTGCTTAGAGTTTTCATCATGAAAGGATATTGTATTTTATCAAATGCTTTCTATGCATCTATTGAGATAATCTTGTGGTTTTTCTTCTTCAGTTTGTTAATGCAATGTATCACCTTAATTGATTTGCGAATGTTGAACTATCCCTGCCTACCAGGGATAAATCACATTTTTTTGTGAGTGGATGATCTTTCTGCTATGTTGTTGAATTCTATTGGCTACAAATTTGTTGAGGATTTTTGCATCTGTGTTCAACAGGGAAATTGTTCTGTAATTCTCTTTCCCTTGCATCTTTTTCAGGTTTAGGAATTAAGGTGATGCTGGCTTTGTAAAAAGAATTTGGGAGGATTCCCTCTCTTTCAATTGTTTTGAATAGCTTGAGAAGAATTGGAGTTAGTTCTTCTTTAAATGTCTGGTAGAACTCAGCAGTGAATCCATCTCGTCATGGGCTTTTTTTTGTTGGGAGGGCCTTTATTACTGATTCGATTTCTGTCTTGGTTATGGTTCTGTTTAGATTTTGTGTGTTCATGGTTTAACTTAGATAGGTATTTTTTTTTTTTTCAGGAATCTATCCATTGTTGCTGGATTTCCCAGTGTGTTACCATACTGCTCTTTGTATAATTTCTGATGATTCTATTTATTTCTATGGTGCCTGTTGTTATATTTCCTTTTTATCTCCAATTTTATTCATTTGGGTCTTCTCTATCCTTTTTTTTTTTTGTTAGTTGGGCCTATGTTTTGTCAGTTTTGTTTATTTTTTCAAAAATCCAGATCTTTGTTTTGCTGATCTTTTGTATTTTTTTTGCATTCAATTTTCTTGATTTCTCCTCTAATTTTAGTTATTTCTTTTCTCCTGTTAGTTTTGGGTTTGGTTTGCTGTTCTTTTTCTAGATCCTTGAGATGCATTGATAGCTTGTTTATTTGGTGCCTTTCCAATTTCTTAATGTAGGTACTTATTGCTCTAAACTTTCCTCTTTATACTGCTTTTGCTGTATTCCCTGAGTTTTTATATGTTGTGTTGTCATCTTAATTTGTTTCCAGAAAGTTTTTGATTTTTGTTTTGATTTCTTCTGTGACACACTGTTCATTCATTTCTTCTGTGACCCACTGTTGTTCAGTCTTCATGTTTTTGCATATGTTCTAGAGATTCCTGAGTTGCTGATTTCCAGCTTCATTCCATTGTGGTCTGAGAAGTTCCATGATATGATTTTGATTTTTTTTTTAATTTGCTGAGATTTGCTTTGTGGCCTAGTATATGGTCAATCCTAGAGAATGTTCCATACATTGCTGAGAAGAATGTATATTCTCCAACTGCAGGATGAAAAGTTCTGTATATATTTGTTAGGTTCATTTGGTTTATAGTTTTGATTAACTCTGCTGTTTCCTTGCTAATTATCTGTCTGGTTGATCTGTCCTTTGCTGAGAGTGGAGTATTGAGGTCCCCATTTACTATTGTTTTGGAGTCTAAGTCTTCCTGTAAATCCATTTACATTTCTTTTAAATATATTGCCAGTGGCCCTGTAATTAGGTGCATATACCTTTATAATATTTACATCTTCCTTTTGGATTGTTCCCTGAAGCATTATTTAGTGCCTTTCTTTGTTATTTTTTAAAATGATTTATTTTATTTATTTGAAATAAAATGATTATTTTATTTATTTATTAGAACCACAGAGAGAGGTAGAGCCAGAGAGAGAGATAGAGAAAGAGAGAGGTCCTCCATCTGCTGGTTCACTCCCCAAAAGGCTGCAATGGCTAAAGCTGAGCTGATCAAAAGCCAGGAGCCAGGAGCCTCCTCTGGGTCTCCCATGTGGGTGCAGGCTTCCAAGCACCTGGGCCATCCTCCAGTGCTTTACCAGGCCATAGCAGAGAGGTGGATCTGAAGTGGAGCAGCCGAAATTCTAACCAGTGCCTATATGGGATGCCGGCACTGCAGGCCACAAATTTAACTCACTGCGCCCCAACGCTCGCCCATCTTTGTCTCTTTTAATAGTTTTTGTGTTAAAGTCTATTTTGGCTGATATTAGGATTGCTACCCCAATTCTTTTTTGTTTTTTGTTGGCATGGAATATCTTTTTCCATCTGTTTGCTTCCAGTCTGCATGCAGCTTTGTTGGTGAGATGTGTTTTTTGTAGGCAGCAAATAGATGGGTTTTGTTTTTTTTCTCTGTTCAGCCAGTCTGTGTCTTTTAATTGGGGAGCTGATGACATTTACATTCAAGGTGACTATTGATAAGTAACAACTTTGCCCTGCCATTTTTCCAAAAAATATTCCTATTTTTTACTTTTGAATTCCCTTTTAACTTTTACTGAGTGATTTTCTTCCTTTACCTTCTTTAGTAGTGGTGATCTTTTTGTGTTTTTCTGTGCAACACATTTTCAAGCATCTTTTGTAGGGCTGGATGGGTAGTCACAAATTCTTTCAATTTCTGTTTGTTATGGAAGTTCTTTATTTCACCTTCAGTCATAAATGAGAGCTTTGCAGGATATAATATATGGCTTGACAGTTTTTTTCTCTTAAGACTTATTTTTTTTGTCATTTTTTTAAACTTTTATTTAATGCATATAAATTTCCAAAGTACGACTTATGGATTACAATGGCTTCCCCCCCCATACCGTCCCTCCCACCCACAACCCTCCCCTTTCCCACTCCCTCTCCCCTTCCATTCACATCAAGATTCATTTTCGATTATCTTAATATACAGAAGATCAGCTTAGTATACATTAAGTATGGATTTCAACAGTTTGCTCCCACACAGAAACATAAAGTGAAAAATAATAGATGATTTTTTTAAATGATGATGAAATCAGAGCAGACCTATTGTCATGTTTAATCCCAGTGAGAGTCAAGTTGGGAATTGATAATTTCTTTTTTTTTTTTTTT
Source organism: Oryctolagus cuniculus (assembly GCF_964237555.1). Lineage (NCBI taxonomy): Eukaryota > Metazoa > Chordata > Mammalia > Lagomorpha > Leporidae > Oryctolagus > Oryctolagus cuniculus. Next base: position 107,366,171 of record NC_091437.1, read on the forward strand.
AACAGAGGATCAGTTTAGTATGCATTAAGTAAGGATTTCAACAGTTTGCACCCCCATAGAAACACAAAGTGAAATATATTGTTTGAGTACTTGTTATAGCATTAAATCTCAATGTACAGCACATTAAGGATAGAGATCCTACATGAGGAGTAAGTGCACAGTGACTCCTGTTGTTGACTTTACCAATTGACACTCCTGTCTATGGCATCAGTAATCTCCCCATGCTCCAGTCATGAGTTTCCAAGGCTATGGAAGCCCTCTGAGTTCTCCGACTCTTATCTTGTTTAGACAAGGTCATAGTCAAAGTGGAAGTTCTCTCCTCCCTTCAGAGAAAGGTACCTCCTTCTTTGATGACCTGTTCTTTCCACTGGGATCTCACTCGCAGAGATCTTTTGCCAGAGTGTCTTGGCTTTCCATGCCTGAAATACTTTCATGAGCTTTTCAACCAGCTCCGAATGCCTTTAGGGCTGATTCTGAGGCCAGAGTGCTATTTAGGACATCTGCCATTCTATGAGTCTGCTGAGTATCTCACTTCCCATGTTGGATCACTCTCCCCTTTATTTACTCCATCGGTTAGCGTTAGCAGGTACTAGACTTGTCTATGTGCTCCCTTTGACTCCCAGTCCCTCCACCATGACCAACTGTGAACTGAAACTGATCACCTGGAACAGTGAGATGGCATTGGTACATGCCACCTCGATGGGATTGAATTGGAATCCCCTGGTATGCTTCCAACTCCACCACTTGGGGCAAGTCAGCCTGAGCATGTCCCAAATTATACATCTCTTCCCTCTCCCATTCCCACCACCATGTTCAACAGGGATCACATTTCAGTTAATTTTCAACACTTAAGAATAACTGTGCATCAATTACAGATCTAAACCAGTCATATTAAGTAGAACAGATAAAAAAACTACTAAGAGGGATAATGTATTAAGTTGTTCATTAACAGTCAGGGCTATGCTGATCAAGCCACCGTTTCCCATAGTGTCCACCTCACTCCAACAGGTTTCCCTCTTGGTGTTCAGTCAGTCGTCACCGATCAGGGAGAACATATGGTATTTGTCCCTTTGGGACTGGCTTATTTCACTCAGCATGATGTGTTCCAGATTCCTCCATTTTGTTGCAAATGACTGGATTTCATTGTTTCTTACTGCGGTATAGTATTCTAAAGAGTACATATCCCATAATTTCTATATCCAGTCTATCGTTGATGGGCATTTAGGTTGGTTCCAGGTCTTAGCTATTGTGAATTGAGCTACAATAAACATTAAGGTGCAGACCTCTTTTTTGTTTGCCAATTTAAATTCCTTTGGGTAAATTCCAAGGAGTGGGATGGCTGGGTCGAACGGTAGGGTTATCTTCAGGTTTCTGAGGAATCTCCAGACTGACTTCCATAGTGGCTTGACCAGTTTGCATTCCCACCAACAGTGGGTTAGTGTCCCTTTTTCCCCACATCCTCGCCAGCATCTGTTGTTGGTAGATTTCTGAATGTGAGCCATTCTAACCGGGGTGAGGTGAAACCTCATTGTGGTTTTGATTTGCATTTCCCTGATTGCTAATGACCTTGAACATTTTTTCATGTGCCTGTTGGCCATTTGGATGTCCTCTTTTGAAAAATGTCTATTGAGGTCCTTGGCCCATCTCTTAAGTGGGTTGTTGGTTTTGTTTTTGTGGAGTTTCTTGATCTCTTTGTAGATTCTGGTTATTAACCCTTTATCTGTTGCATAGTTTGCAAATATTTTTTCCCATTCCATCGGTTGTCTTTTCACTCTCCTGAGTGTTTCTTTTGCAGTACAGAAACTTCTCAATTTGATGCAATCCCAATAGTTGATTTTGGCTTTGACTGCCTTTGCCTCCCGGGTCTTTTCCAGAAATTCTTTGCCTGTGCCAATATCTTAAAGGGTTTCTCCAATGTTCTCTAGTAACTTGATGGTGTCAGGTCGTAGATTTAGGTCTTTAATCCATGTTGAGTGGATTTTTGTGTAAGGTGTAAGGTAGGGGTCTTGCTTCATGCTTCTGCACGTGGAAATCCAATTTTCCCAGCACCATTTATTGAATAGACTGTCCTTGCTCCAGGAATTAGTTTTAGATCCTTGATCAAATATAAGTTGGCTGTAGATGTTTGGGTTGATTTCTGGTGTTTCAATTCTGTTCCATTGGTCTATCCATCTGTTTCTGTACCAGTACCATGCTGTTTTAATTACAACTGCCCTGTAGTATGTCCTGAAATCTGGTATTGTGATGCCTCCGGCTTTGTTTTTGTTGTACAAGATTGTTTTAGCTATTCGAGGTCTCTTGTGCCTCCATATAAATTTCAGCACCATTTTTTCCAGATCTGAGAAGAAGGTCTTCGGTATCTTGATTGGTATTGCATTGAATCTGTAAATTGCTTTTGGGAGAATGGACATTTTGATGATATTGATTCTTCCAATCCATGAGCATGGAAGATTTTTCCATTTCTTGGTATCCTCTTCTATTTCTTTCTTTAAGGTTTTGTAATTTTCATCGTAGAGATCCTTAACGTCTTTGGTTAAGTTTATTCCAAGGTATTTGATTGTTTTTGTAGCTATTGTGAATGGGATTGATCTTAGAAGTTCTTCCTCAGCCATGGCATTGTCTGTGTATACAAAGGCTGTTGATTTTTGTGCATTGATTTTATACCCTGCTACTTTGCCAAACTCTTCTATGAGTTCCAATAGTCTCTTAGTAGAGTTTTTTGGGTCCCCTAAATACAGAATCATGTCATCTGCAAAGAGGGATAGTTTGAGTTCTTCCTTCCCAATTTGTATCCCTTTAATTTCTTTTTCTTGCCTAATAGCTCTGGCTAGAACCTCCAGAACTATATTGAATAGCAGTGGTGAGAGTGGGCATCCCTGTCTGGTACCAGATCTCAGTGGAAATGCTTCCAACTTTTCCCCATTCAATAGGATGTTGGCTGTGGGTTTTTCATAAATTGCTTTGATTGTATTGAGGAATGTTCCTTCCAAACCCAGTTTGCTTAGAGTTTTCATCATGGAAGGGTGTTGTATTTTATCAAATGCTTTCTCGGCATCTATTGAGATAATCATATGGTTTTTCTTCTGCAGTCTGTTAATGTGGTGTATCACATTGATTGTCTTGCGCACATTAAACCATCCCTGCATACCAGGGATAAATCCCACTTGGTCTGGGTGGATGATCTTTCTGATGTGTTGTTGCATTCTATTGGCGAGAATTTTATTGAGGATTTTTGCATCTATGTTCATCAGGGATATTGGTCTGTAATTCTCTTTCAGTGCTGCATCTTTCTCTGGGTTAGGAATTAAGGTGATGCTGGCTTCATAGAAAGAATTTGGGAGGACTCCCTTTTCTTCGATTGTTCTGAATAGTTTGAGAAGAATTGGAATAGTTCTTCTTTAAACGTCTGGTAGAATTCAGCAGTGAATCCATCTGGTCCTTGGCTTTTCTTTGTTGGGAGGGCCTTTATTACTGTTTCAATTTCTGTCTCAGTTATGGGTCTGTTTAGGTTTTCGATGTCTTCCTGGTTCAATTTAGGCAGGTTGCATGTGTCCAGGAATCTATCCATTTCTGATAGGTTTCCCTGTTTGCTGGCATACAGGTCCTTGTAGTAATTTCTGATGATTCTTTTTATTTCTGTGGTGTCTGTTGTTACGTTTCCTTTTTCATCTCTGATTTTATTGATTTGGGTCTTTTCTCTTCTTTTTTTAGTTAGTTGGGCCAATGGGGTGTCAATTTTGTTTATTTTTTCAAAAAACCAGCTCTTCGTTTGGCTGATTTTTTGTAATGTTTTTCTTGATTCAATCCTGTTGATTTCTTCTCTGATTTTAATTATTTCTCTTCTCCTACTAGATTTGGGTCTGATTTGCTGTAGGTTTTCTAGATCCTTGAGGTGAATTGAAAGCTCATCTATTTGGTGTCTTTCCAATTTCTTGATGTAGGCACCTATTGATATAAACTTTCCTCTTAACACTGCTTTTGCTGCGTCCCATAAGTTTTGGTATGTTGTGCTGTTATCCTCATTTACTTCCAGAAAGTTTTTGATTTCTCTTTTGATTTCTTCTATGACCCATTGTTCATTCAGGAGCATGTTGTTCAATCTCCATGTGTTTGCGTATGCTCTAGGGATTCCTGAGTTGCTAATTTCCAACTTCATTCCTTTATGGTCTGAGAAGCTGCATGGTATGATTCTAATTCTTTTGAATTTGCTGAGACTTGCTTTATGGCCTAGTATGTGGTCAATCCTAGAGAAGGTTCCATGTACTGCTGAGAAGAATGTAAAATCTTTAGCTGTAGGATTGAAAGTTCTGTATATATCTGTTAGATCCATTTGGGCTATAGTGTCATTTAAATCTACTGTATCCTTGTTGATCTTCTGTCCTGTTGATCTGTCTATTTCTGAGAGTGGAGTATTGAAGTCCCCCGGTACTATTGTATTAGGGTCTAAGTCTCCCTTTAAGTCCCTTAACAAATCTTTTAAATAAACTGGTGCCCTGTTATTAGGTGCATATACATTGATAATTGTTATATCTTCCTGTTGAATTTATCCCTTAATCATGATATAGTGTCCCTCTTTGTCTCTCTTAACAGTTTTTGTGGTAAAGTTTATGTTGTCCAATATTAAGATGGCTACGCCCACTCTTTTTTCATTTCTGTTGGCATGGTATATCTTTTTCCAGCCTTTCACTTTCAGTCTGTATGGATCTTTGTTGGAAAGATGTGTTTCTTGTAAGCAGCAAATAGATGGGTTTTGTTCCTTAACCCAATCAGCCAATCGGTGTCTTTTAACTGGACAGTTCAGGCCATTCACGTTCAAAGTGACTAATGATAAGTGGTAACTTTGCCCTGCCATTTACCAAAGATAAGTTCTAATATATGCTTTGAATTCCCTGTGATCTTTTGCTGTGAGGTTTCCTTCCTTGGTTTCCTTCCTTTACCTTCTTTCATATTGATGACCGTGTTTCTGTGTTTCTGTGTGTAACACATCTTTAAGCATCTTTTGCAGGGCCGGACGAGTGGCAACAAATTCTTTCAGTTTCTGTTTGCACTGAAAAGTCTTTATTTCACCTTCATTCACAAATGATAGCTTTGCAGGATATAATATTCTGGGCTGGCAGTTGTTCTCTCTTAGTACCTGGGCTGTATCTCGCCATTCCCTCCTAGCTTTTAGAGTTTCTGATGAGAAGTCAGCTGTGAGTCTGATTGGAGATCCTCTGAGAGTAATCTGATGTTTCTTGCACATTTTAGGATCTTTTCTTTATGTTTCACTGTGGAGAGTTTAATTACAACGTGTCGTGGTGAGGATCTCTTTTGGTCGTGTTTATTAGGGGTTCTGTGGGCTTCCTGTACTAGGATTTCTCTGTCCTTCTCCAAACCTGGGAAATTTTCTGCTAATATTTCACTAAAAAGGCCTTCTAATCCTTTCTCCCTCTCCATGCCTTCAGGAACTCCTAGAACCCGAATGTTGGGGTTTTTAATAGTATCCTGTAGATTCCCGACAATATGTTTTAGATTTCTAATTTCCTCTTCTTTTCTTTGGTCTGACTGTATCCTTTCCTGTTCTCTGTCTTCTAAGTCTGATATTCTCTCTTCTGCTTCACCCATTCTGTTTGTAAGGCTCTCTATTGTGTTTTTCATTTGATCTATTGAATTCTTCACTTCAGTCACTATCACAGTTTCCTGTTTTACTAGTTGTTTCGTTTCATTTTGATTCCTCCTTAATATTTCATTTTCACGAGAGAGATTTTCTATCTTGTCCATTAAGGATTTCTGTAGTTCCAGAATTTGTTTTTGAGAACTTCTTAATGTTCTTATCAATTTTTTGAGATCTGCTTCTTGCATTTCTTCTATGTCATCATCTTCATAATCTTGAATTGGGGTGTCTTTTTCATTTGAGGGCGTCATGGTGACTTCCTTGTTTTTATTACCTCGGTTTTTGCGTTTGTTATTTGGCATATTGGAGATATTTGGTTTCTTCACTGTGGTGCTTTTTCTTGTTATACTATGACTCTAGATTAAGTGGACTATCTGTTTTTGATGGAGCCTTAGGGCTTGAGATGGGTGTGGCCTGAGAGCTCTGTTTGGTGTGCCAAAGGTGACACTCCCAGGTTAGGCGTGGTAAATCTCTCTCTCTCTCTTTCTTTCTTTTTTTTTTTTTTTTGATTCAAAAGGGAAGTAATTCTGCACAGCTGAACGAAGTTGGAGGTAGTTAGCAGGCAAATGATATACCCACAGGAGCCAGAGATCGGAAGCTCTTTCCCAAGATCCCCACAGGGAATCTGTTCGGCCCTCAGAGTGGGCTCAAATTCTCCTTCAGCCTCCCACTGGGTTGCCAAAGTTACGGAATTGTAGCATCTCTGGAGAGTGCTCCCGTGAATTCCGTGAGTTCTCTCCCCCACCGTCTCTTTTTTCACAGTCTCAGTTCAGTAGCACCACAAATTTACTAGGTCCTAATCTCCTGTTAATTCGCCCCGCCCAGAGTCAGGTTTTTCTGCTAGGCTCAGGGCCGGTGCAGACCTGAGGTCGCTCTGCTTATGACGTATGTCCAAGATGGCGCCTGCTCTTTGTCTTGCTCGCCCTTGAGAGGTGAGCGGAGAGAGAGAAACCCGTGTCCGTACTAGTCACCCTTTTTCTCTCTCTCTCTCTCTCTCTCTCTCTCTCTCTCTTCCAGTTAGCCTTGTGAACTTCCCCCCCGCCCGGGGGTCGTTCCCTCTAGTCTCTCCGCTTGCCTGCCGGTGTCTCGGGCTATTCAGGTTCGGCTCACCTCGCGTTCCAGCACTGGTGTGTTGAGTCTGCCGCTGATGTCCCGAACTGTGGGCTCCCACGCTCTCCACGCAGGTCCGCTGTGAGTCACGCGTTCCAGAAGAGTTTCTTCTGCTGTTTCCTCCCCTACTCTTCCTTGAACCTGCAGTATCTCCACTTTTATTAAACTATCTCTTCCCAGACTATCAGTGTGCTCCCTTCCTATTCCGCCATCTTGCTGGAAATCCTCCTCTTAAGACTTATTTGTACTTTATCTCACAATTCTCTCCTAGCCTTTAGGGTTTCTGATGAGAAGTCAGCTGTGAGTCTAATTTGGAGACACTCTGAAACTAATCTGGTGTTTCTCTCATGCATATTTTAGAATCTTCTCTTTATATTTTACTGTGGTGAGTTTGATTACAATGTGTTATATTGAAGATCTTTTCTGTTCACGTCTATTAGAAGTTCTGTGTGCTTCCTATACTTGAGTATACCTTTCTTTCTCCAAATTAGGGAAGTTTTCTGATATTATTTCACTAAGAAGGCTTTTTAATCTTTTTTCTCTCTCAATGCCTTCAGGAGCTCTTAGAACTCATATGTTGGGCCATTTTTAGTATCCTGTAGATTTCTACTAGTGTTCTTTAGATTTCTAATTTCTTCTTTTTGTCTTTGGTTTTCTGTATTATTTCCTGTGCATTGTCTTCTAAGTCCTATATTCTTTCTTCTGCTTCACCGGTTCTGTTGTTAAGGCTCCCCACTGCATTTTTTTATTTGTACTATTGAATTTTTCATTTCATTTTGATTTCTCTTTAAGATCTCAATTTCATGGAAGGAACTTTCTTTCATACCTGCATAGATTTCAGTATTTCGCGCATTTGCTTCTGATTACTTCTATGTAACCTTATGATCAATATTTTAAATTCCATTGCTTGCATTTCTTCTGTTTCATCATCTTCACAATCTAGTCTTGAAGTGTTGTGTTCTTTTCTCAGTGTCATGTTGTCTTCCTTATTCTTGTTTTGTGAATTGGTGCATTTGTTGTTTGGCATTTGTGGAGATACTCATTGGTTTCTTCTTCTTCATCTTCTTTTTTTCTTTTTGATGTGGTGGTTTTTATCTTGTACTATGACTGTAGATAAGTGGTTTTTATCTTGTACTATGACTCTGTAGATAACTAGATAAGTGCTTTCAGTGAATATCTAGATGCTTGTAGTTGGTGTGGTCAGGGAACTTTGTTCAGTTCTCCAGGGTTAAAGACATGCCTAAGGTGACACACCCAGGTTTGCTGTGGTAAATCTTATCTCTCTCTCTCTTTTTTTCTTTTTTTTAACTTTTATTTAATGAATATAAATTTCCAAGGTACAGCTTTGATTACAATGGTTTCCTCCCCATAATGTCCCTCCCACCCGCAACCCTCCTCTTTCCCACTCCCTCTCCCCTTCCATTCACATCAAGATTCATTTTCGTTTCTCTTTATGTACAGAAGATCAGTTTAGCATACATTAAGTAAAGATTTCAACAGTTTGCTCCCACACAGAAACATAAAGTGAAAAATACTGTTTGAGTACTAGTTATAGTATTAAATCTCAATGTACAGCACACTAAGGACAAAGATCCTACATGAAGAGTAAGTGCACAGTGACTCCTGTTGTTGACTTAACAAATTGACACTCTTGTTTATGGCATCAGTAATCAACCTAGGCTCTTGTCATGAGCTGCCAAGGCTATGGAAGCCTTTTGAGTTCACTGACTCTGATCATATTTAGACAAGGTCATGGTCAAAGTGGAAGTTCTCTCCTCCCTTCAGAGAAAGGTACCTCCTTTTTGATGGCCCGTTCTTTCCACTAGGATCTCACTCGTGGAGATCCTTCATTTAGGTTTTTTCCCCCCCCCCCAGAGTGTCTTGGCTTTCCATGCCTGAAATACTCTCATGGGATTTTCAGCCAGATCCGCATGCCTTAAGGGCTGATTCTGAGGCCAGAGTGCTGTTTAGGACATCTGCCATTCTATGGGTGTGCTGCGTATCTCACTTCCCATGTTGGATCATTCTCTCCCTTTTTGATTCTATCAGCTAGTATTTGCAGACACTATTCTTGTTTATGTGATCCCTTTGGTTCTTAGTCCTATCATTATGATGAATTGTGAACAGAAATTGATCACCGGGACTAGTGAGATGGCATTGGTACATGCCACCTTGATGGGATTGAATTGGAATCCCCTGGTATGTTTCTAACTCTACCATTTGAGGTAAGTCAGCTTGAGCATGTCCCGAATTGCACATCTCTTCCCTCTCTTATTCCCACTCTTATATTTAACAGTGATCACTTTTCAGTTAAGTTTCAGCACTTAAGAAGAATTGTGTATTGATTACAGTATTCAACCAAAAGTATTAAGAACAAACAAAAAAAATACTAAGAGGGATATCATATCTAGTTGCTCATCAACAGTCAGGGTGAGGGCTGATCAAGTCACCATTTCTCATAGTGTTCATTTCATTTTAACAGCTTTCCTTTTTGGTGCTCAGTTAGTTGTCACCTAGCAGGGAGAACAAGTGGTATTTGTCCCTTTGGGATTGGCTTATTTCACTCAGCATAATGTTTTCCAAATTCCTAACAGGGATCACTTTTCAGTTAAAATTTAAACACCTAAGAATAATTGTGTGTTAATTACAGAGTTCAATCCATAGTACTAGAACAAAAAAATACTAAAATGGATAAAGTATTACATTGTACATCAACCGTCAGGACAAGAGCTGATCAAGTCACTGTTTCTCATAGTGTCCATTTCATTTCAACAAGTTTCCCCTTTGGTGCTCAGTTAGTTTCACCGATCAGGGAGACCGTATGATATTTGTCCCTTTGGGACTGGCTTAATTCACGCAGCATGTTTTCCAAATTCCTCCATCTTGTTGCAAATGACTGGGTTTCGTTGTTTTTGATTGCTGTATAGTATTCTATAGAGTACATATCCCATAATTTCTTTATCCAGTCTACCGTTGATGGGCATTTGGGTTGGTTCCAGGTCTTAGCTATTGTGAATTGAGCTGCAATAAACATTAAGGTGCAGACCGTTTTTTTGTTTGCCAATTTCATTTCCTTTGGGTAAATTCCAAGTAGTGGGATGGCTGGGTTGAATGGTAGGGTTATCTTCAGGTTTCTGAGGAATCTCCAGACTGACTTCCATAGTGGCTTAACCAGTTTGCATTCCCACCAACAGTGGGTTAGTGTCCCTTTTTCCCCACATCCTCTCCAGCATCTATTGTTGGTAGATTTCTGAATGGCCAACAGACACATGAAAAAATGTTCAAGATCACTAGCAATCAGGGAAATGCAAATCAAAACCACAATGAGGTTTCATCTCTCTCTTTTTTTAATCAGAAGGGAAATTTATTCTGCTTAGCTGAGCTTCTATCCTCAAAGGAGACCAGTGCCTAAGTGCTAGCTGCAGTGGGTATAATATTCGTCCATTCTCCCCCAAGGACCACACAAAGGATCTGTGCAATCCTCAGTATAAGTTCAGATTTCCTAGCAGTGTCTCTCACCAGGTAGCCAGGAAGCCCTGAGTCTCCCACTGTGACTGTCCTAAGTCCTAGCCACACCATGAGTCCTCCCACAAACCCTTAGTTTTTTTCACAGTCCTGGTACAGAAGCCTCACTCAGTCACAAGCTCCTAGCCCCCTGTTAGTTCTCCCAACCAGAGCCAGGAGTTTCCACTCATCTGGTTGCCGGGGACAGACATGAGCTGGCACAGCTGTTACATATGTCCAAAATGGTGCCTGCTCTATCAGCCTGTTACAGGATACTGTGGTAAAGTGATCAGGAAGAGAGAAATGTGTCTGCCCTTTTTTTTTCTCCTGTAGTTTGGCAGATATACTATCCCCCATGAGGCTTCAAGCCTGGTTCCCTCTAGGCTCTTCCTGCAGCTTTTTTTGCAAGTGACTTGGGCTGCTGTGGTATGGTCTCTCCTCAGTTTCCAATGCTGGCGTGTAGGCTCTCAGCTGATGGAGTCCCAAGTTGTGTGCGTCCATTCCCTCCACATAGGTCTACCCTGTCCCTCTAATTTCAGTAGAGTTTCCACTTTGATTTTTTCCCTAACTCTTCCCTGAGTTACCCTCTCTCCACTTTTCTTTTAAAGATTTATTTCATTTATTTGAGACAGAGTTAAGAGAGAGGTAGAGACACAGAAAGAGATCTTCCATCCGCTGGTTCACTCTCCAGATGGCCACAATGGCTGGAGCTGTGTTGATCCGAAGGCAAGAGCCAGGAACTTCTTTCAGATCTCCCACATGGATGCAGGTGCCCAAAGATTTGGGCCGTCCTCTACTGCTTTCCCAGGCCACAGTAGAGAGCTTGACTGGAAGAGGAGTAGCCAGGACTAGAACCCACACCCATATGGGATGCTGGCCCTTCAGGAAAGGGCTTTAACACGCTGCGCCACAGCACTGGCCCCAAGAATCACTTTTTTAAAGCTATCTTCTCCTGGGCTAGAGCAGTATGCTCCCTCCCTACTCTGCCATCTTGGAAATGCCCCAGAGAGCTACATGGTTATTTCTTTGAGTCAGTCCTTTTCAGACCCACAGGCTTGTTAGTACTCCTTCTCTTTTCATTCCATACTACTTTATTCTGTATTGAAAATGAATACAGCCGGCGCCGTGGCTCACTAGGCTAATCCTCCGCCTTGCGGTGCTGGCACACTGGGTTCTAGTCCCGGTCGGGGCGCCGGATTCTGTCCTGGTTGCCCCTTTTCCAGGCCAGCTCTCTGCTGTGGCCAGGGAGTGCAGTGGAGGATGGCCCAAGTACTTGGGCCCTGCACCCCATGGGAGACCAGGATAAGTACCTGGCTCCTTCCATCGGATCAGCGCGGTGCGCCGGCTGCAGCGTGCTGGCCACGGCGGCCATTGGAGGGTGAACCAATGGCAAAGGAAAATCTTTCTCTGTCACTCTCTCTCACTGTCCACCCTGCCTGTCAAAAAAAAAAATGAATACAGTTTATTTTTATTAACACAGCCATTGAATCACTTATAAGTAAACTCTGGAAATATTTTTACCCTTCACTTTTCCTTTTTCATGCACTAGTTAATTGTGGTTTATGCCTAACTACCTGCTTGAGTCCTGGGAGATGTGTCCATCAGAGATTCAGGCAACTTTAAATCTCAGTTACCACGGGCTTGATAGATTGTTAATCCCTCTTGTCCTTATTTTCCTTTTTAAGATCTACAACTGTTCTTTTCCTTTATTACCTACCACATTTCTGTTGGCTCAGAACTAATGCAATCCATCTGCCACTCCTGCCCTTTTATGTGTGAATCTTTGGAAGTGTATAGCTGGCTGCTAGGGACAATAACTTTGGAAGAGGACTAATTAGGTATCCTTAGTCTTGATTTCCTCAAATGGCAAAAAGTCTATATATAGGACTCTTTGAGGTGTAAATGAGATAATATACGTAGAGTATCTAGCACATAATAGATTCTCAAAAACTTGTCATTCATCATTGATGTTGACAGTATTAGTTTTTGTGCTTTGAAGCCTTTTTTTGAATTCTGCATTCTGTCTCATTGGATTTCTGCAATTATGCTATGCTAAGGGTCATTTAAAGAAAAGTTAAAAAAATTTATCTGTTTGCATCACTATGAACTGCTACTCTTTTTATATAACTTACTATGTAAGACTCCTCCTATTTACACTTTCCAGCAATTTTAAGAATGGCTGGCTCTGTGTGGTAACAAACCAGATTGATGGTTTCAATACTTTATTTAACTACTTTTTTATTTATATAAAGGGAAAATTTTCATGTATTTCATATTTACATCTTTAAGAGTATAATGATGCTTCCCACCCTAGCTTCCCCGTGTCTTCCCTCCTTCTTCTTTTCTTAATTTTCTTTTAATTTTTACAATGATATACTTGCAATTTTCTTTATAATCAAAAGTTTAACCCTCCACTAAGTATTCAACAAGTAGTTAGCAGGAAAACCACTGTTCCTCAAGAATATACCTTAGGGCTGTAAGTAATAATCAAATCTCAAAATGTCAACTTTGAACTTATACATTGCATTTTTTTTACTTTGTATATTAGTTACCACAAATCAATCAAAACATATGGCATTTGTCCTTTTGGGACTGGTCTGTTTCACTAAGCATAATGATATCTAGTTGCATCCATTTTGTGGCAAAATACAGGATTTCATTCTTTTTTATGGCTGAGTAGAATTGCATCATGTATATATAAAATAATTTCCCAGTCATCAGTGGATTTTCATCTGAGTTGATTCCATATCAGCTTTTGTGAGTCGAGTTGCTGTAAACATGAGATTACAGATAACTCTTTCATATGCTAATTTCATTTACTTTGGATAAATTCCCAGGAGTGGGAAGTCTGGGTTGTCTGGTAGATGTACTTTCATATTTCTGAGGCCTCTCCATAGAATATTCCATAGGGGTTGCACTAGTTTACATTCTCACTGACAATGTTTTCAGGTACCTTTCTCCCCATATCCTTGCCACCATTTATTGTATTTTTTTTTGATGTTTGGATTGGATTATAGCCATTCTTTTTATTTTTTTAAAAGATTTTTATTTGTTTATTTGAGAGGCAGAGTTACAGAGAGAGGGAGAGATAGAGAGAAAGAACTCCCATCTGCTGGTTCACTCCCTAAATGGCAGCAATAACTGGAGCTTGACCCATCTGAAACGAGGACCCAGGATTTTTTTCTGGGTCTCCTATGTGGATGCAGGGGCTCAAGCACTTCGACTGTCATCTACTGCTTTCCCAGGCACGTTGGCAGAGAGCTGGATTGGAAGAGGAGCAGCCGATATATGAATCATTGTCTGTATGGGATGCTGGTGCCGCATGCAAATATATTTACTTTGTAATTTTGTCAGTGTTAGTCCAAGATAGAGCAATAAGGTACAATTAAGATGTATTCTGGGAATGTCTCATATTTTCACTTGATGAACTCAGAACATATTTGTTTATTTAAAAAGATGAAAGAGAGAGAGAGATAATTTATTTACTGGCTCACTCATCAAATGCCCACAACATCTGGTGCTGGGCCAGGTCAAAGCCAAGAGGTCTATTCAGGTCTCTATTCAGCTATTTAGAACTCTATTCAGGTCTCCCACGTGAGTGGCAGGAACGCAATTACATGAGCCATCATCTACTGCTTCCTAGGATGTGCATTAGAAGGAAGCTGGATTTGAAGTGGAGGTAGTCCTTGATCCCAGAAACTCTAATATGTGATGTGTGTGTCCCAGGCAGCTTGCGGCTTAACCTGCTGCTCTACAACATACTTCCCTAAGGTACATTTAAAAATCTTAATAATTCTACAGCTGAAAGAAGACCGTATAGAGTAAAGCATTGATTAATTCATTTGAGGAGATAATATTTTTTTTAATAACTGTCTTTACTAGGTCTTTACTAACAGCATTTACAAAAAATCATGAATATGCTAACTATGATCATAAACATCAGAGATTGCATTTTTAAAGTTTCATAATTGTCTATTAACATTTACTAATTTTGGTTGTTTAGAATCCTACTTTTCCAGAGTCTCCTAATGAGACATTTAATGAACAGCAAAGCTGTCATATATCTTCTTGTGAAGATTAGAAATATCCATTAACACTCTAAAATTAAGAGAATAGTTACATATGGAACATATTATAAAATAGATTCTTGATTTTAATGAAAACATTCATAGCCTTTGGGATCCATCTGAAGCATTTTCTGAAACCATTTTTCCCCTCCTGGAGTTGACAGCCAGACTGTTTAAGCTCATGACATATAACATTCCAGACACTCTTTTTAAAAAAGAGTGCTTAGTAATATCATTTGGACATGGATCAAGGCATCTCCAGATGATGAAATCCTAATTAAAGCTGCATAACAAATAGGAAACCTCATGAAAGTGTGCTTTTGAAATTCATTGGTAAGAAATGGTCAATTGCATAGATGAAATGATAAGATCTTAGCTATATATATATATATATATATATCCATGTGTTATCCCCTTGTGTGCAGAAAAAACTGAAGAACTAAAGCAATTTTTACTGCTCGCTTAGATCAAACACTATTTTTGACTTGAAAAAATTTATTTCCAAGTAGTATGAATTATAGAGATTTTCCCTAAGTTTCCTCATAACATAGAAAATGTTTATTAGTGTGTGTAGGATATACTTGCACATGTACCACTGTACAAATCTGGAAGGAATTTTGTAAGGCCTGTTGTCCACCTAAGATTCACTATCACCATCAGAATCTCAGTTGTAATGCCTGCATTCCTAATCTAAGAATCTATATCAGAATTTCTCAACCCTGACACTATTGACATTTGGGGCTTTGTTGTGTTGCTTACTTGCTTGAGTAATGTAGAATGTTTAGCTGCATTCCTGACCTCTAAGTACCACATGTTAATTGCAAGCCTCCTTTGCAGCAATAATGAAAATATCCTGAGGTCTTGACAAATATTCTATTTGAGGGGTGGGAGATGATCAAAATTGCACCTGGTTGAGGCCCAGTGGTGTATTTATAATCTTGCTGTTATGATCTGCACTTCCTGGAAGAGTGTGTAAGGATAGCTAAACACTGTGATCATTATACTTTTTTCCTGGTATTTTATCATGCAGTTGATTGGGATCTGGGAGATGATTATAAAACCATTCTCTTCTATTTCCATCAAATTCTTTTTCAGTTCATACAGAGTTAGTCTCAATGGGTGACTAGAAAATTATTCTATCATTCCATTATAATCAAAACTGAGAACACTTTTCTGGTTCTATGCTAAAAGGAATATGTTGGATTCTTACTTTCTTCACATCACAAAACCTGTAAGTTAAACATACTTAGTATTTTTAATATTGATTTGCCCTCCTTCATCTGCTTGCATATAATATCATGCTGAATGAACAATTTCTCTTGATGCAAGCACAGGTAAAGCTGAAGGGAATGAAGGGCTCATAATATCTTTTCATACCACATATAAATAATACAGGACTTTTTATTTTCAAAAGCTTGATCAGGGTCAACAAATTTGTTCTTTAAAGATTAAAGTAATATTTTAGAATTTGCAGGTCGTATGATCTCTTCAACTATTTAAGTCAGCTATTATAACACAAAGACATCCACTGACAATAGATAAACAAGCCGTGGTGTTCCTATACAACCTGATTTACAAAGCAGTAGTAACTGGATTTGGCCTATGGACCATATTTGCCAACTCTTGATTTAGATAATCAGTAATAACTTTCATCTTTCTTCATGTTCTTCCTTTATCCCTTATTGTCGCTCCCCCTCTTCGCGGAGGAACGACACAGGACCCTGCACTGTTCTTTCGTCTGCTCGGCCCTTCCCGGGTTTGCTGCTGGTCCTTCCCAGGTTTGCTGCTGATCCCTCCACCTCCACGGAGGGGCGGCTCCCCTTGCCACTTCCCCCACTTCCGTGGAGGAGTGGCACACCGCCGGCCGGCTCTCTCGGGGGATGCTCAGATGTTATCCGCATGTTCCTGGTGCATGTTGTCTCTCTCCTCCTTTATAGTCCTCTTCCACCAATCCCAACTCTGCTACCCACATGCCGAGTACGCTGCTCTCCTCCAGTCAGGAGCAGGATCAACTCCTGCAGCTCATCAGTCAAGTTGGCGAGAGGCAGCTGTGTAGAAGTTGTTTACTCCCTTTCAGCGCCATATTGTGGGAGAGCAGATGCATAGAATTAGTCTTAATTCCAGTAACAGTCTAGTCCGAGTTGCTCCCCACACTTATCTCTGCCTATCCTCCACTGGTAATTACTATTCAAATTTTCTTTCCAAATTCAATTTAGTTATACATAAACATATATCACTCATTTGTTTTTTAAAATTTTATAACAAATATGTATAATAAATAACCTATTAAGTTTTCTTTGTTTTTTACCCAATTTCCCTTGATTTTGAGCTTTATAAAATTGTATTGTATACTCATTAGTGTTACTGTGAAAACATGATAAATTATGAAAGCATTTGTAAAAGTTCTTATTGTTCTTTATAAAATTACTTAGCAAAAATTATCTCCCTACATATTTTCACTTCATTCTCTTCAGCCTAATTTTGATCCATTAAGGAATTATTGAATAAATTTTGTTATTTTCTATTTAGTCGAGAGAGAGAGAGAGAGAGAGAGAGAGAGAGAGAGAGAAAAGAGATCTTCACCTTTTTGTTCACTCCCCAAATGCCCACAATAGCTAGTGTTGGGTCAGGCTGAAGTTAGATACTAGGAACTTCATCAAGTTCTCTCACAGGGTGATGGGGAACTAAATATTTGAGCCATCCAGGTTTTTTTTATTTTTTATTTAGTAAATATAAATTTTCAAAGTACAGTTAATGGATTACAATGGCTTCCCCCCACATAATTTCCCTTCCACTCACACCCCTCCCATCTCCCGCTCCCTCTCCCCTTCCATTCACATCAAGATTCATTTTCAATTCTCTTTATATACAGAAGATTGATTCAGTATATATTAAGTAAAGATTTCATCAGTTTGCACCCACACAGAAACACAAAGTGTAATATGCTGTTTCAGTACTAGTTATAGCACTACTTCACATTGGACAACACACTAAGGACAGATCCCACATGAGAAGTAAGTACACAGTGACTCCTGTTGTTGACTTAACAATTTGACACTCTTGTTTATGGCGTCAGTAATTTCCCTAGGCTCTAGTCATGAGTTGCCAAGGCTATGGAAGCCATTTGAGTTCACTAAACTTCGATCTTATTCCGACAAGGTCATGGTCAAAGTGGAAGTTCTCTCCTCCCTTCAGAGAAAGGTACCTCCTTCTTTCCACTGGGATCTCACTCACAGAGATCTTTCATTTAGATTTTTTTTTTTTTTTTGCCAGAGTGTCTTGGCTTTCCATGCCTCAAATACTCTCCTGGGCTCTTCAGCCAGATCCGAATGCCTTAAGGGCTGATTCTGTGGCCAGACTGCTGTTTTGGAAATCTGTCATTCTTTGAGTCTGCTGTGTATCCCGCTTCCCATGATGGATCATTCTCTCCCTTTTTGATTCTATCAGCTAGTATTAGCAGACACTAGTCTTGTTTCTGTGATCCCTTTGACTCTTAGACCTATCAGTGTGATCAATTTTGAACTGAAATTGATCACTTAGACTAGTGAGATGGCATTGGTACATGCCACCTTGATGGGATTGTATTGGAATCCCCTGGCACGTTTCTAACTCTACCATTTGGGGCAAGTCCGATTGAGCACGTCCCAAATTGTACATCTCCTCCCTCTCTTATTCCCACTCTTATATTAAACAGGGATCACTTTTCAGTTAAACACCTAAGAATAATTGTGAGTTAATCACGGAGTTCAACCAACAGTACTAGAACAAAACAAAGAGAAAATACTAAAATGGATAAAGTATTACATTGTACATCAACTGTCAGGACTAGAGCTGATCAAGTCACTGTTTCTCATAGTGTCCATTTCACTTCGACAGGTTTCCCCTTTGGTGCTCAGTTAGTTGTCGCTGATCAGGGAGAATATATATTTGTCCCTTTGGGACTGGCTTAATTCACTCAGCATAATGTTTTCCAGATTCCTCCATCTTATTGCAAATGACCGGATTTTGTTGTTTTTGACTGCTGTATAGTATTCTATAGAGTACATATCCCATAATTTCTTTATCCAGTCTACTGTTGATGGGCATTTGAGTTGGTTCCAGGTCTTAGCTATTGTGAATTGAGCTGCAATAAACATTAAGGTGCAGACAGCTTGTTTGTTTACCTATTTCATTTCCTTTGGGTAAATTCCAAGGAGTGGGATGGCTGGGTTGAATGGTAGGGTTATATTCAGGTTTCTGAGGAATCTCCAGACTGACTTCCATAGTGGCTTAACCAGTTTGCATTCCCACCAACAGTGGGTTACTGTCCCTTTTCCCCACATCCTCTCCAGCATCTGTTGTTGGTAGATTTCTGAATGTGAGCCATTCTAACTGGGGTGAGGTGAAACCTCATTGTGGTTTTGATTTGCATTTCCCTGATTGCTAGTGATCTTGGACATTTTTTCATGTGTCTGTTGGCCATTTGGATTACCTCTTTTGAAAAATGTCTATTGAGGTCCTTGGCCCATCTCTTAAGTGGGTTGTTTGTTTTGATGTTGTGGAGTTTCTTGATTTCTTTGTAGATTCTGGTTATTAATCCTTTATCTGCAGCATAGTTTGCAAATATTTTTTCCCATTCTGTCAGTTGCCTCTTCCTTTCCTGATTGTTTCTTTTGAAGTACATAAACTTCTCAATTTGATGCAATCCCAAATGTTAATTTTGGCTTTGATTGCCTGTGCTTCTTGGGTATTTTCCAAGAAGTCTTTGCCAGTACCTATTTCTTGCAGAGTTTCTCCAATGCTCTGTAATATTTTGATGGTGTCGGGTAGTAGATTTAAGTCTTTAATCCATGTTGAGTGAATCTTTGTGTAAGGTAAAAGGTAGCGCTCTTGCTTCATGGTTCTACATGCGGAAATCCAATTTTCCTAGCACCATTTATTGAATAGACTGTCCTTACTCCAGGGATTGGTTTTGGATTCTTGATCAAATATGAGTTGGCTGTAGATGTTTGGATTGATTTCTGGTGTTTCTATTCTGTTCCGTTGGTCTATCCATCTGTTTCTGTACCAGTACCATGCTGTTTTAATTACAACTGCCCTGTAGTATGTCCTGAAATTTTGTATTGTGATGCCTCTGGCTTTGTTTTTGTTGTACAAGATTGCTTTAGCTATTCAAGGTCTCCTGTGTCTCTATATGAATTTCAGCATCATTTTTTCCAGATCTGAGAAGAATGTCTTCTGTATTTTGATTGGTATCGCATTGAATGTATAAATTGCTTTTGGGAGAATGGACATTTTGATGATATTGATTCTTCCAATCCATGAGCATGGAAGATTTTTCCATTTTTTAGTATCCTCTTCTATCTTTCTTAAAGGTTTTATAATTTTCATCATAGAGATCCTTAACGTCCTTGGTCAAGTTTATTCCAAGGTATTTGATTGTTTTTGTAGTTGTTGTGGATGGGATTGATCTTAGAAGTTCTTCCTCAGCCGTGGCATTGCCTGTGTATACAAAGGCTGTTGATTTTTGTGCATTGATTTTATACCCTGCTACTTTGCCAAACTCTTCTATGAGTTCCAATAGTCTCTTAGTAGAGTTTTTTGGGTCCCCTAAATACAGAATCATGTCATCTGCAAAGAGGGATAGTTTGAGTTCTTCCTTCCCAATTTGTATCCCTTTAATTTCTTTTTCTTGCCTAATAGCTCTGGCTAGAACCTCCAGAACTATATTGAATAGCAGTGGTGAGAGTGGGCATCCCTGTCTGGTACCAGATCTCAGTGGAAATGCTTCCAACTTTTCCCCATTCAATAGGATGTTGGCTGTGGGTTTTTCATAAATTGCTTTGATTGTATTGAGGAATGTTCCTTCCATACCCAGTTTGCTTAGAGTTTTCATCATGGAAGGGTGTTGTATTTTATCAAATGCTTTCTCGGTGTCTATTGAGATAATCATATGGTTTTTCTTTTGCAGTCTGTTAATGTGGTGTATCACATTGATTGTTTTGCGCACATTGAACCATCCCTTCATGCCAGGGATAAATCCCACTTGGTCTGGGTGGATGATCTTTCTGATGTGTTGTTGCATTCTATTGGCGAGAATTTTATTGAGGATTTTTGCATCTATGTTCACCAGGGATATTGGTCTGTAATTCTCTTTCAATGCTGCATCTTTTTCCGGCTTAGGAATTAAGGTGATGCTGGCTTCATAGAAAGAATTTGGGAGGATTCCCTCTTTTTCGATTGTTCTGAATAGTTTGAGAAGCATTGGAGTTAGTTCTTCTTTAAATGTCTGGTAGAATTCAGCAGTGAATCCATCTGGTCCTTGGCTTTTCTTTGTTGGGAGGGCCTTTATTACTGTTTCAATTTCTGTCTCAGTTATGGGTCTGTTTAGGTTTTCTATGTCTTCCTGGTTCAATTTAGGTAGGTTGCATGTGTCCAGGAATCTATCTATTTCTGATAGGTTTCACTGTTTGCTGGCATACAGGTCCTTGTAGTAATTTCTGATGATTCTTTTTATTTCTGTGGTGTCTGTTGTTACGTTTCCTTTTTCATCTCTGATTTTATTGATTTGGGTCTTTTCTCTTCTTTTTTTTAGTTAGTTGTGCCAATGAGGTGTCAATTTTGTTTATTTTTTCAAAAAACCAGCTCCTCGTTTTGCTGATTTTTTGTAATGTTTTTTTGGATTCAATCCTGTTGATTTCTTCTCTGATTTTAATTATTTCTCTTCTCCTACTAGATTTGGGTCAGGTTTGCTGTAGATTTTCTAGATCCTTGAGGTGAATTGAAAGCCCATCTATTTGGTGCCTTTCCAATTTCTTGATGTAGGCACCTATTGATATAAACTTTCCTCTTAACCCTGCTTTTGCTGTATCCAATAAGTTTTGGTATGTTGTGCTGTTATCCTCATTTACTTCCAGAAAGTTTTTGATTTCTCTTTTGATTTCTTCTATGACCCATTGTTCATTCAGGAGCATTTTGTTCAATCTCCATGTGTTTGCGTATGCTCTAGGGATTCCTGAGTTGCTAATTTCCAACTTCATTCCTTTATGGTCTGAGAAGCTGCATGGTATGATTCTAATTCTTTTGAATTTGCTGAGACTTGCTTTATGGCCTAGTATGTGGTCAATCCTAGAGAAGGTTCCATGTACTGCTGAGAAGAATGTAAAATCTTTAGCTGTAGGATTGAAAATTCTGTAGATATCTGTTAGATCCATTTGGGCTATAGTGTCGTTTAAATCTACTGTATCCTTGTTGATCTTCTGTCCTGTTGATCTGTCTATTTCTGAGAGTGGAGTATTGAAGTCCCCCGGTACTATTGTATTAGGGTCTAAGTCTCCCTTTAAGTCCCTTAACAAATCTTTTAAATAAACTGGTGCCCTGTTATTAGGTGCATATACATTGATAATCATTATATCTTCCTGTTGAATTGATCCCTTAATCATGATATAGTGTCCCTCTTTGTCTCTCTTAACAGTTTTTGTGGTAAAGTTTATGTTGTCCAATATTAAGATGGCTACGCCCACTCTTTTTTCATTTCTGTTGGCATGGTATATCTTTTTCCAGCCTTTCACTTTCAGTCTGTATGGATCTTTGTTGGAAAGATGTGTTTCTTGTAAGCAGCAAATAGATGGGTTTTGTTCCTTAAGGCAATCAGCCAATCAGTGTCTTTTAACTGGACAGTACAGGCCATTAACGTTCAATGTGACTATTGATAAGTGATAACTTTGCCCTGCCATTTGCCAAAGATAAGTTCTAATATATGCTTTGAATTCCCTGTGATCTTTTGCTGTGAGGTTTCCTTCATTTACCTTCTTCATGTTGATGACCGTGTTTCTGTGTTTCTGTGTGCAACACATCTTTAAGCATCTTTTGCAGGGCCGGACGAGTGGCCACAAAGTCTTTCAATTTCTGTTTGCTATGAAAAGTCTTTATTTCACCTTCATTCACAAATGAGACCTTAGCAGAATATAATATTCTGGGCTGGCAGTTTTTCTCTCTTAGTGCCTGGGCTATGTCTCACCATTCCCTCCTAGCTTGTAGGGTTTCTGATGAGAAGTCAGCTGTGAGTCTAATTGGAGATCCTCTGAAAGTAATCTGAGGTTTCTCTCTTGCACATTTTAGGATCTTTTCTTTCTGTTTCACTGTGGTTAGTTTAATTACAACTTGTTGTTGTGAGGATCTCTTTTGGTCATGTTTATTAGGGGTTCTATGAGCTTCCTGTACTAGGATGTCTCTGTCCTTCTCCAAACCTGGGAAATTTTCTGCTAGTATCTCACTAAAAAGGCCTTCTAATCCTTTCTTTCTCTCCATGCTTTCAGGAACTCCTAAAACCCGAATTTTGTTTTTTTTTTAATAGTATCCTGTAGATTCCCCACAATATTTTTTAGGTTTCTAATTTCCTCTTCTTTTCTTTGGTTTGACTGTATCCTTTCCTCTTCTCTGTCTTCTGATATTCTCTCTTCTGCTTCACCCATTCTGTTTTTAAGGCTTTCTAATGTGTTTGTCATTTGATCTATTGAATTCTTCATTTCAATATGATTTCTCATCACTATCACAGTTTCATGTTCTACTAGTTGTTTCATTTCATTTTGATTCTTCCTTAATATTTCATTTTCACGAGAAAGATGTTCTATCTTGTCCATTAAGGATTTCTGTAGTTCAAGAATTTGTTTTTTAGAACTTCTCAATGTTCTTATCAATTTTTTGAGATCTGCTTCTTGCATTTCTTCTATGTCATCATCTTCATAATCTTGAATTGGGGTGTGTATTTCATTTGGGGGCATCATAGTGTCTTCCTTGTTCTTATTACCTCAGTTTTTGTGTTTGTTGTTTGGCATATTGGAGATATTCTTTGGTTTCTTCACTGTGGTGTTTTTTATTGTTATACTATGACTCTAGATTAAGTGGACTGTCTGTTTTTGATGGAGCCTTAGAGGCTTGGGATGGGTGTGGCCAGACTATCAGTGTCCTCCTTTCCTATTCTGCCATCTTGCCGGAAAGCATCCAGTTTTTTAATGAGAATATTGAAAGTAACAATCACAATATAGTGGGATGGTTTTTAAAAATAAGCTCATCTCAGAACAAAATCAATTATACAAAAATTTCATATACAATTAGGTAGATGGACAAAGTTATATTTTGACTCTTTCCATCTTCCCATTTAATCCTAGTCACAAGTTGGATCTTTAACCTTTTTGCTTAGTATATGTTGTGAATCATGTTTGAAGGGTGATATATTGTTGCTCTAACTTGAAAGAACTGGAAATAACTGCAGAATGGAAAGTTTATTGAAATTCAATTCCCCCAGAAAATGCTTGCATATCAAAACAGTATGAGAAAGGAAGAGCCCAAGGGATTGAATGCTGACTCATTACTTTTCTCTTTAGAAATTATTTATCTTTTCCTCCTTCACCACTTCTCCCACACTCCCAAGCAGAGTGTTCCTCAATTTAGTACTCAATCAACCTAATTGGTATTGGCTGAGGTCATTGAAGTTGATTCTTGGGAAAATGAATATTCAGGAACAATATAAAAGTGAACACAAGAACATTAAACTACTTAATGCATTTATTGTCAAAATATAAAATGTCATTTCCATTTAGTTATAGCTAACTGCAAAGAGCCTTACTAATAATGGCCAAATGTCAAGCATTACAAAAGAAAAAACTTGTAAATCAGATGTAATTGATGTGGAAAATATGGGTCCACAATGGAGTAGTAACACTCCCTGAATGACAACTTTAAATAACTTCTCTAAATTGGCCTGTTGCCATAGGGTTAATAACAGCTCCATAACTATGGATGGGTAATTTTACAGCCTTTCCACATTCTGTCTGCAGCATTTAATGTGATTTCTGTTTTAGGGCTCTGATCTCCTGGCGGTGAATAAGTAATGTGAATGCATAAACAGATTTTAACAAAAGTATAAAATAGCATGTGGCAAATTGGCAGATTCATTGGGGGAAAGGTTGGGGGAAGTTATGCAGATTGCTAATGGTTCTAAAAACAGTTTTCATTCAGCTAATTCATTTCTTGACTTGTTTTCCAAAAGAGCCCAATGTGTAACCATTTCGTATGGTCTGTTTTTCTAAAATATTAGTCTTTAAAGAAGAAAGATAGAGCTGGCTTTTTGGTGTAGCATGTAAGTCTGCTGTTTGTGATGCCAACATCCCATTTAGGTGCTGGTTTGTGTCCCAGATGCTCCATTTCTTTTCTGACACATCTTCCTGCTAATGGCCTTGGAAAGCAGTAAAAGATAGCCCATGTACTCACCTGCTTGGATCTTCTGGCTCCTGGCTTCCACCTGGCCTAGCCTGGTGGCTATTTGGGAAGTGAACCAGCAGATGTAAGATCTATGTCTCTCTCTCTCTCTCTCTCCCTCTCCCTCCTTCCCTCCTTCCCTCCTTCCCTCCTTCCCTCCTTCCCTCCCTCCCTCTTTCTCTGAAACTAACTGCCTTTTAAATAGATAGATAGATAGATAGATAGATAGGTAAAACCTTAAGAAAGAAGAAGAAAGATAGATAATTACCCTGTTGGTTATAGTTCTGAAGCAGCTTTTGGTTAGCTCAGCAACAAAGAGATTTTGCTAGTACTCTTTAGAAAAAAAAATCTGCTTCTATTTCTTTATTCCTCTTTTCAACAATAGGATCAAATATCTGTAACATGAATTTAGGAAATGTGAAAAGAACTCTTTGATTATAAAAATTTCTGCTTCTTTGGCTGACTGATGTTTGACTTTCTGACTTTCTATGGTTAGAAACTCATTGTATTAATAATAGTGTCCTGGTAGTGGGAACATTAAGTAGTTATTCATACCAACGAGCAATAGGTTCATCTTATTATGTCAGTAAGGTTTTTTTTTTTTTTTTTTTTGGACAGGCAGAGTTAGACAGAGAGAGAGAGAGACAAAGAGAAAGGTCTTCCTTTTCCGTTGGTTCACCCCTCCAAAATGGCCGCTTAGGCTGGCACACTGCTCTGATCCGAAGCTAGGAGCCAGGTGCTTCCACCTGGTCTCCCATGTGGGTGCAGGGCCCAAGCACTTGGGCCATCCTCCACTGCCTTCTCGGGCCACAGCAGAGAGCTGGACTGGAAGAGAAGCTACCGAGCCAGAATCTGGCGCCCCAACTGGGACTAGAACCCGGGGTGCCAGCGCCGCAGGCAGAGGATTAGCCTAGTGAGCCGCAGCGCTGGCCATTAATAAGTTTTTAAGCAGCAATTATGACTAAAATATTTTGGGTACTTTCAGATGGTTCATGTATTTTGTGTCTTATATTGTTCCTTATTCATTTTAATACTATGACTATATGAATTATATTATTCCCAGTTTGCAGGTGGGGAAATTGAGACTTAATTCAGTACACAGTCATGTTCAAGGTCAGAGCCAATAGCCAACAAATCTAATGCCCTCATTCAGGTCTCTAATTCTGGTAATTGTGTTCTTAGATACCTCACTATGATTAATGGGTCATGAAGTCAGTTTAATGTCTTGTGAGCATCGTCTTTGGAACAATATTAGGAGATTTTATTGAAATGTGTCATAGACGATATTATCTGAGTCATAGAACAGTAAGGATCAATTCTCAGAAAAAAGAAACCCTCAAAGTATTTGCTGAGAAGTATGTGATAATATGCACTGAGTGACCGTTGGGGTGGTCTCCTCAACATCCATCTCACTCCTCCCCCATTATGTAGCCATGTGAAGTTTTTGGGATTTGTCATAGCTCCAGGGGCAGAAACTAATTAATTAGAGCAAGTAATTGTAACTATCCCCAGCGTTCCCTATATAATTATTTCAGGCTCCTAGACAAGCAACCTATTAGATTCTGTAGGGGGAAGGGTTGTGTGGTTAGCATGTTAATAAATCAAATAGGAAAGAATAGACAATGGAAGACTACAGAATAGGGATCTGTACCAAGAGAAAGGCACATTACAACCAAAGATGTGGCCCCTAGTGATTTGTGTGAGAGGCAATTAGTGGAAGAGATGTTATAAATGCAACATATTGCTTACTTATACTGGTTTTCTGAATTTTGAGACCTGTAATAATAATAATATTAGTAGCTAATTGAAAAAAAGTAATAGTTAATTGATGCTTATTGGGCCCTGACTCTGTGCTTTGACTGTTCTAAAGACTTTACCCACATTAATTATTTAATTATCAGTGCAAGTCTATGACTTAAGGAATCTTTGTTCCATTTGACTGATGAAGAGATGGACTGAGTACAATAATGTGTCCAAAGTGCATTTCAAGTAATGAGGCACAGATGCAGTCCTCAAACTGTTGGGCTTTACCATCCATGCTAAAGCCATAGTGCTATACTAAAAATCACAAAATTGGAGTTTGATGTGGTATTAAATTTATATTGGCACAATTGATATTTCATTGTGAAACAAAATGAAGGGTAAATTCACTCATAGTGGCTAAGTGTTGAGACTTTCAGTTGAGTTTCATGGTGTGTGCATTATTTTTGGAAAAAAGGGCATTTATGAATATGACATTCTTAAAAGTTTGGGGCAAACTTAACTTTTAATTAGTAGTAAAATTACCTTTAAAATGTGGTTTCATTACCACAAGTAGAAGGATTAAGTGAAAAATGCAAAGGCATGTTTATGTTCAATTGTTAGGTGTGATTCAGAAAATGTTGACTGTTGCCAGGGTTTAATCAGAAAGCTGAGACAGTAAGAGTGTTAGATAATTTAGGATATATTATAGGTGGAGTAGGCATTTGGCCCAGTTGGTAAAGCCACTGCCTAGGATGCTTGCATCTCATATCAGATTGCTGATTAGATTCCTGGCTATTCTGCTTCTGATCCAGTTTCCTGCTAGTTCATCTGGAAAAAGCAGATGATGGCTCAAGTATGTGAGTCCCTGCCACCCATGTAGGAGATCTGGATAGAGTTTGTGACTCCTGGCTTCAGCCTGGTCCGGCTGTGTCTATTGCGGTCATTTTGGAAGTGAACTGATGGATGGAATATCTCTTTCTTCCCCCTTCATTTGATATTTCATTGATATTCATTACCCCCTGCCTAAATAGATCAAGCTTTAAAATAAAGCTTGATTATAGTGCCTAGACCTATGTAGTTAAGGAACCTAGTGCATTTGTCTATGCAATGACTTTTGACTTTTGTGTTGATCCCAGTGTCTCTTTCAGTCAGCCAGGCTGACTGTCAGAAGGGCATACCTTCAACTCCGCTGATAATGGCTGGCCTGCAAATGAAACTGGTACTCTCTGCTATAGAGCCACACTCAGAGTTGGCCCAGGTTATGGAGTGGCAGAATGAGGAGATCTAATGGAATTTGGACAAGCTGTAGGCCTAGTTCTTATCTCACATCAATGATGAAGCATGCAACAGATCTATAATAACCTGCATGAGCTGTTATGTTGTCTCGTTGATATGCAAAGTGCAAAAGAAGAAAAAAGGAAAGAAGGAAGGAGAAAAGAAAAGAAGGAAAGAGGGAAGAAGTGAAGAGAGAAAGAAGAAAAAAGGGAAAGGAGGGAAGAGGGGCAGAATGAAGGAAGGGATGAAATGGAAGAGAGTGAGGGAAAGGTATTGATGTTTTATCTCTGTTTTTCAAATATTGTACAAATTTCTATTGTGGCCCATCCCAAGAGCCTCACAAAAATGGACTCTAGGAAACAGAGTTACAGTTTGGTTAAAATTGGTACAGTGCATAGCCCCACAATCCTAATCAGTAAAATTTTATTTCTTTTAAGCTTCATGCATAAGAGACAAATTTAAGTGAAAGACTTTAAAGTGAATGCTATTTTAAATATGGTTTTTATCAAAGCATAAAAGCAAATGAAAATGACAAATCCCATGTGTTATGGGTAATTATATTCTTGCAATAAAAGCTTAAAACTTTCAGAATTTAAAAGACATTTAAAATACAGCCTATTAAGCTTGCTATGTTTGTCGAGAAAACCAAAGTTATTAACATAATTCTCTTAGTTTTTTTAAAAGTTGTTAATGAGAAGTCCTTAATAGAGGCAAATTTAGTTATATTTTGTATGTGAAAAGAAACATTTCTCATTAAGATGTTAAAAAATTTTTTGTTAGCTGACATGGGTAAAGTGTTTGAGATTTTTATCAATAAGGCAATTTACATGGTTAAATCTACTCACTATTAATGTTCTGTCTTCTCAAATATGAGATATTACAGAATATGTAGACTATTCTTATTACATGAATAACAGATAATGTTTGTTTTGTGCCCCAAGCTGATGATGGCACAAGTTTTGCAACTTGAAAAATTTAATCCAGGGATATATGATTAAATGGTTTTATGAAGGTTTATTTAATTTAAATTAAATTCACCCACAAATCAACATGACATATCTATAGCAATAGGCAAATACACTATTGATTGATATAAAAATCATAAAAGAATCAAAAGTTGGTGAACCACATGTAACTGGACTATTGAGTGGAGTTTTTAAAAAATGTCAGAAGCCACCAGTACCTGTGTTGTTTGTTATATCACAAAACTAAATATGAAATTTAGATAAGAGAGTTAGCATATTTAAATAATCTTTTTTTGGTTCTTAGTTAGTTAGCTAACTTTGAAGTTAAAACAATGACACATCAACAAATCAAATATATCTGAGTTGACAGGAGAATTTAATGTAAAAGCACATAGGCTTATGAGTAACCATGAGAGCTACTTCATGTTTTCACGTTTGTTGTTGTAGTATTTAAGGACAATTCAAACAAAGCAAAATTAGAAATGTTATTACATGTAACTTATTACTTCCAAAAGACATATTTGACATATTAAGAAAAATATTTAGATGAAAGTTGTATTTAGTTTTCAAAATCCTGAATAAAGAATCGAGTTAAAAAGTGCCAGAAGATTTAAATGTGGCAATGCAGTAGTTTTCCATTTTTTTCTTTTTGACAGGTAGAGTTATAGACAGAGAGAGAGACAGAGAGAAAGGTCTTTTTTTTTTTTTTTTTTTTTGGACAGGCAGAGTGGACAGTGAGAGAGAGAGAGAGAGAAAGGTCTTCCTTTGCTGTTGGTTCACCCTCCAATGGCCGCCGCAGCCAGCGCGCTGCAGCCGGCGCACCGCGCTGATCCGATGGCAGGAGCCAGGAGCCAGGTGCTTTTCCTGGTCTCCCATGGGGTGCAGGGCCCAAGCACCTGGGCCATCCTCCACTGCACTCCCTGGCCACAGCAGAGAGCTGGCCTGGAAGAGGGGCAACCGGGACAGAATCCGGCGCCCCAACCGGGACTAGAACCCGGTGTACCAGCGCCGCTAGGTGGAGGATTAGCCTAGCGAGCCGCGGCGCCGGCCGAGAAAGGTTTTTCTTCTGTTGGTTCACTCCCCAAATGGCTGCCATGGCTGGTGCTGCACCGATCCTAAGCCAGGAGCCAGGTGCCTCCTCCCGGTCTCCCATGCTGGTGCAGGGGCCCAAGCACTTGAGCCATCCTCCACTGCCTTCCCAGGCCACAGCAGAGAGCTGGACTGGAAGACGGGCAGCCAGGACTAGAACCCGGTGCCCATGTGGGGTGCCAATGCCACAGGCGGAAGATTAACCAAGTGAGCCACGGCGCCAGCCCCTCCATTTACACTGAAGAAGGACCAAAATACTAGCTTTACTATGAATTTGAATCAGTCTTATTTTTCTTAACAATTCACTTATTTGAAAAAGAGAGAGAGAGAGAGAGAGAGAGAGAGAGAGAGAAAGAAATAGACACACAAAAAGATTTTCCATCAGCTGGTTTACTCCCCAAATGCCCAAATGCTGTCAGCAGCCAGGGCTGGGCCATGCTGAAGCCAGGAACCTAGACCCCTTTTGGGTCTTCCATATGGATGGCAGGTGTCGCTCCCCCTCTTCGTGGGGGAACGACACTAAGCCCCTGCGCTGTTCTTTTGTCTGCTCGGCCCTCCCCGGGTTTGCTGCTGGTTCTTCCCGGGTTGGCTACTATCCCTTCCACCTCCGTGGAAGGGCAGTTCCCCCTGGCCACATTCCCCACTTCCGCAGGGGAGCGGCACACCGCCGGCCGGCTCTTCTCGGGGGCTGCACAGGTGTTCCCCTTAGATGTTCCCGGTGCATGCCGTCTCTCTCCTCCTTTATAGTCCTCCTCCGCCAATCCTAACTCGGCTGCCCACACGCCGAGTATGCTGCTCTCCTCCAATCAGGAGCAAGTCCTACAGTTTATTGGTTGAACTGGAGGCAGCTGTGCAGAAGCTGTTTACTTCTCTCCCAGTGCCATATTGTGGGAGAGCAGATGCATAGAATAAGTCTTAATTCCAGTAACTCAGTCTAGTCCGGATTGCTCCCCACAGCAGGAACCAAACTAACTGGGCCATCAATCTCTACCCTCCTATTTACATTAACAGGGAGCTGAATCATAAATGGAGTAGCCAGGACTCAAATGGCACTCTGACAGGGGATGTGGGCTTCCCAAGCAGTGGTTTAACCCACTGTGCCACCACTCCTGCCCATGAATCATCATTAAATAATTTTCTTGCTATGTAGCTTTTATTGTTATTATAACCATTCACAGTGATCTGTGTGTATAAATTGGAATTTTCAACCAATACCTGATGAAAAACAGAAGAAATGGGCTCAACAGTATATGTGAGCAGCGTATATCCCTTAGCATATATCTCATATTCTATTAGGAATTAACTAGCAAACAACAGAGTATACTCATGATATTTAGTAGCATCATTCCAATTTTTTGTTTATATCATAATTTATTTGTTGTGTTGATTTTAATATTAATAAAGTTGTATTAACTATTAACTTTGTTACATTCTTTATAGCATATATTTTGAGTATTTCTTTTTGGTGTATTTTTTTAAGGGAAAGAGTTTATTGGGGGAAACCTGACAGATTGGAGGGAAGGGGCGAAGAAGGAAAAGAGCGAAAAGGAGAGTATAAGAGCAAGACAGAGACGGAGGTCAGGAGATGGAGAGAAAGAGAGAGAGAGAGAGACGGAGGTGGGGGGAGAAAGAAAGAAACATGGTCAGGAACAGGTTCTTTTAAAACTTTGCTGGGGGCAGGCAGGGAAGTAGGAGCAACGAATCCCATTAGGATGGGGGTAGAGCTTGGCACCCATGGTTAGGCTATGTAGCCATCTGGCTTCCAGCAATGGTGGCAGGGATTAGAGCTTAGGATGGTGTCAGGGTGTAGGTTACACCACAGATAAGACTGCCATTTTCCGAACATTCCCCCCCCCCCTTTTTTTTTTATAAAGCAGAAGTTATATGGTATTACATTATTCCCAAAAGTGCAGGAGGGGTAGAGGGACCCATGGTCTGTCTTTAGAGCTATTTCCTGCTGAAATGGGGCAACGAGGTACTCTTCGCTGACATGGGGCGATGTCTCAAGCCACTGTCTCCTGGTTGGAGAGCCAAGTATATCCCTGTAGCAGCATTTGTTTGACCACCGCGTTGCTGAAGGCCTTGGTTCATTCCATTATCAACTCCTATAAACACTTAAACAGACATGGTAGTATAAAAGACAGGGTGAGAATAGCAACCAATGATCCTAAGAGTGGCATTAACCAGGTAATGAGAGGATTTCATAGGGGAGAGGAAATGAGAAGGGTCTCTGGACCCTTGTGAAGACTGTTTAATGTTCGCAGTTTAAAGCTAATCCCAACCAAGACTGGGAGAAAGGCCACTCAACATTTGCAAGTAGAGGAGTTTGTCTATGGAGAAAATCCTGAACAATCATATAGCACCTAAGTGGGGGAAAGGACCATCAATATACACAGGTCAGGAGTAGAGCCATTGATGTAAGAGTAGAGGCTATGATACAAAGGAATGGGGCCCCAGATGGGCTAGATAGGGTCCAGAACAAAAGACAGTCATTATTGGAGAACCTAAGAAAGCTGCTGTCTAAACCACAACTAAGTTCTCCAATTGAGAGGCAAATGGAAACTGACAGAAGGGCTTGATAATAATCTGGTGGGCTTTAAGGCCTTGTCAGTTATGAGGCCCAGACCTACCTATATCATTTCACATGGGGCACATCCTAAGAGAGGTGTGAAACTCCTTGGTGAAGGCACCCTGTTGATTTCCATTACCTAGCTAGCCTGGGAGGAGAGCTGGCCAGGTAAAGGCAGGTGGCATCTCTAACAGGAAATGTACAGTTCTGCCTGCAATATTGCTGACCCTACTTGGCCATCCCCTCAGCAGTGGTGGTCACTTTGGAAGCTGGGCTGAGTGAAGAGCTTTTCAGCTTGGAGCCAGCAAGATCTGTAGCTCTGACCTTGGTGTCCTTCGACTCCAGGGCAGTTTCATTTCCAGTGATCCAACTCTTAGCTGGCAGAGCTCCCAGGGCTCTTCATAAGCTGACTTCTTCTGAAGCCCTTGCTTTCCACATTAAAGCCACTGCAGTGGACTGGCCTGCTGGGTCTCCTTGATGGCAGATCACTGTGCAGAGCAGCCTATAATAGGCTGCCACCTATCTTTACATTTCTTCTGATGCCTAGCTTTCTTTTCCTCCTGGTTTTTGTTAAAGCAGACCAGAGGATGCAAGTCAAGGGGGTGCTCAAGTCCCATCTCTAATCATTGGTGGCCTAAACTAGAAGTCTATAGTCATAGGCATGTTCTGGTAGTGGTTTTTCTGAGGTAGATAATGCCCATGAAGAAAACTGTGTTTTCGCTTTGAAACTTTCTCTCCCTTTTTTTTTCCGAGGAGGCTTTGCCTGTTTACTGTGCCCATGGCGAAGTAAGTCTAGCTGTGAAATTATAATTTAAGCTTTCATTTTGGCTATGCTATTACAGAAAATGTTAGCTATCCCTTTTATAATATATAAAGATCAAATTTTGCATCTTGAAGAATCCTTCAGAATAGAATTAGTTTCCTACTCAAAGAGAATAGAGAAATGAGGGGGAAAGTTGGGCTTAGAATAGAGAAATGAGGGAGCAGATCCCAGATAGCTTACTGACAATAGCAATATCAAATGAAAACTTAGCAAGCAATTTCAACCATTAAAGAACAACCTAGGAAAACATTTAGCAGAAGGTCCAATGCCTTCTATAAATTTTAAGAATACATGTGTTTGGAACCATCTCTTAAATATCTTACATGGTGTAGCTTGTTTAACCAGCACATTCAAGCACAAGCATATAACATGTTTTTAGTTTCTTTCTACCAACATATTTAAAACATCTGATACAGAGATTCAGGTCACATGAATGAAAATTTATCTTTGATTAATTTTATCAGTTTAAATGTATGGGCAATCTTTTATCTATAAGCCAATTAAAACAAAGTTCTTAATAAATTTTCCCATGTAGGCATACAATATGTATACACATATAACATAACATAAAAGATAGAACAATAAAGCAGTTTCAGTGTAGCTTCTTAAATTCTTTAACTATTTTTTAAATTACCAATTGATTCAAATGACTCTGTTCTTGGTAACCTGAATTAACCATACTTTCTCTTAGTTGGAACCTGTAGTACATTATTGGCTTCATCTGTTTACAGAACCATCCCAAAGTACTGAATACAATAGAAGTGGCTGGAAAAAGTCCGTTTGAACTCATATGAAGACAGCTAAACAGAGAACCAACAATTCTTTAGTTTTATGAGCAGCAAATCTGATATATAAAAATGTGTATGACAAGACTTCAAATAGCCGTGTTTAAAATTATAAACACATTCACCAAGAAGAGGCACTTGCTTACTTCACACAGCATTTTCAAAAGCATCTATAGGATCTTACAGAACATTTAACCCTTTAGGCCTTTGGGCCTTTCTCATTAAGGTAATCATCATGTCTAGTAACACAAGAACATTAGACCTTTTAACTTTCAGACATTTATATCAGTAGCATTTTATATTACAAAAAATTAAAATTTAGTAGCACTTCACGTCTTGACAGTATTTCTAACATAATCCAAATAGCCTGATTAGTTGCTGTCTCTACAAGATGAGAGACATGTCTTTGACAATTTCCAGGGGCCCATCTGGAAATTGTCAAAGTCTAAATTTGGGAATTTTGATATTTTTAATGACTGTCAAGGATGCCAAGAAGGCTCAAAATCCAAAATATTGGGTTGAAATAAGATTCCTTAACATGACATAATATCGACCAAATTTGATCATTGTTACAAAGTGACTATTCAGATGTTTCAGAATAAGCATATATTCAAACAAATCATAACCCTTAATAAAAACTCAGCCATTTTAAACAATTAGGATCTAACAGAGACATTAAGAGAATGTAATAAATTACTTTAACATAACACAAAATCTGTGGTTGTTCCAAAAATCAGTGTATATATCTATTGTATTTCTTCAAAAAGTAAATTGTGTTTCTTTTACAGAGCTTAATAAATAAATCGACAACATTGTAAAAAAAATCTGTGAGTAGTAGTAAAAAGAATAAGGAAAGCAAACAGAGGCATAAGATACATAGTAAATTTGTTCTGAGTAAATTAACATTCATGCAGTAATGGAACAATGAAGCTCATGACTGAAGTCAGAAATTCCCATAGGAGGATGACCAGCAACAATGAGAACTTTTGATTTATAATGCAGCTCCTCTCCTTGTCTAGAAAATAAGCCAGATCTGCTCTGGAGATGGCAATGGCTCTGTTAAATGGAATTAGCATGGATTGTATGGGAGAAGTAGCAGAGACTATTCTGCTTACACTACTTTTGAGATTAATAATGGTAAAATGAACATAAAGGGAAACACGTTTTGTACTTTCAATGTGTGTGTTTTTTTATAAGGTGTGAAATGGGTAAGAAGACTCAGAAAATTACTTTTTAAACTTTTATTTAATAAATATAAATTTCAAAGTACAGTTTATGGATTACATGGCTTTCCCCCCCCCATAACTTCCCTCCCACCCACAACACTCCCATCTCCCACTCCCTCTGCCATTCCATTCGCATCAAGATTCATTTTCAATTCTTTATATACAGAAGATCAATTTAATATATATTAAGTAAAGATTCCAACAGTTTGCACCCACACAGAAACACAAAGTGTAAAGTACTGATTGAGTACTAGTTATAGCATTAAATCACAATGTACAGCACATTAAGGACAGAGATCCTACATGAGGAGTAAGTGCACAGTGATTCCTGTTGTTGACTTAACAAATTGACACTCTTGTTTATGGCGTCAGTAATCACCCTAGGCTTTTGTCATGAGTTGCTAAGGCTATGGAAGCATTTTGAGTTCGCTGACTCGGATCTTATTTAGACAAGATCACAGTCAAAGTGGAAGTTCTCTCCTCCCTTCATAGAAAGGTACCTCCTTCTTTAATGGCCCGTTCTTTCCACTGGGCTCTCACTTGCAGAGATTTTTCATTTAGGGTGTGGTTTTTTTTTTTTTTTTTTTTTTTTTTTTTTTTTTTTTTGCCAGAGTGTCTTGGCTTTCCATGCCTAAAATACTCTCATGGGCTTTTTAGCCAGATAATAATGCCTTAAGGGCTAATTCTGAGGCCAGAGTGCTGTTTGGGGCATCTGCCATTCTTTGAGTCTGCTGTGTATCCTGCTTCCCATGTTGGATTGTTCTCTCCCTTTTTAATTTTATCAGTTAGTATTAGCAGACACTAGTCTTGTTTATGTGATCGCTTTGACTCTTAGACCTATCAGTGTGATCAATTGTGAACTGAAATTGATCACTTGGACTAGTGAGATGGCATTGGTACATGCCACCTTGATGGCATTGAATTGGAATCCCCTGGCATGATTCTAACTCTTACCATTTGGGGCAAGTCAGCTTGAGCTTGTCCCAAATTGTACCTCTCCTCCCTCTCTTATTCCCACTCTTATATTTAACAGGGATCACTTTTCAGTTAAATTTCAACACCTAAGAATAATTGTGTGTTAATTACAGAGTTCAACCAATAGTATTAAGGAGGACGAAAATACTAAAAGGGATAAAGTATTAAGTTGTTCATCAACATTCAGGACAAGGGCTGATCAAGTCACTGTTTCTCATAGTGTCCATTTAACTTCTACAGGTTTCCTTTTTGGTGCTTGGTTAGTTGTCACCGATCAGGGAGAACATACGATATTTGTCCCTTTGGGACTGGCTTATTTCACTCAGCATGATGTTTTCCAGATTCCTCCATTTTGTTGCAAATGACCAGATTTCATTGTTTTTTTTTTTTTCCACTGCTGTATAGTATTCTATAGAGTACATGTCCCATAATTTCTTTATCCAGTCTACTGTTGATGGGCATTTAGGTTGATTCCAGGTCTTAGCTATTGTGAATTGAACTGCAATAAACATTAAGGTGCAATCATGTCGGGGTCATGGGAAAGAAAATTACTTTAACTCATGTTTTTGGGTCTCACTGCCTGCTTATTTTGACAAGAGTATGTTTATCTAATGTATAGGTGAGTGGAATAGCCTGTTGAGTCAGAACTGGGGGTTAGGTTCTTGTTCTGTGTCTAGTCATGTGATCTCTGACTCATTAAGTAAGTGGACTGGTAAGTGAAAAAAAAGCTAAGATAAAGAGAGTGAAGGAGTGAGAGAGATACGGAGAAGGAGAAGGAGAAGGAGAGGGAGAGGGAGAGGGAGAGGGAGGGAGGGAGGGAGAGAGAGAGAGAGAGAGAGAGAGAGAGATACACCTAAAGGACTATCTAGATGATGGGTGTGTTCTAGGTGAGGAGGCAGCTCTGTTCCAGGAGGTCCTCAAGGACCAACCTCCTCTATCTCATTGCCTCATCACTGTCTTCATTCAGAGGTGGAATCTGGCACCACTGCCACATCTACCCTTACAGCAGAAAGGAGCAGAGGGTAAATTGAGGGAAATGGGCTTTAATGATATAACCCAGAAGTTGCACACTTTAATTCCACCTACAACCTAGTGACCAGGACTTACTCAAACGGAAATACAGGCTTTAGCCTGGGTGCTTTGTGCCTCTCACAAATCTTAGGAGGTTATACTAAAACTAAGGAAAGTGAGGGTATATTCATTTGGGAACATTCAGTATTGTCATTAGTAAGAAGTGAACACATATTCTATTAATATCACTTTCGGTTTCTTTTGAAGTGAGATAAAACTATATTACAGATGATTACTCTGAGAAATATATGAGAGCACATCTGTTAGGTGCTATGTAAACCATCAACACTAGATGGTTACATTATTTTTATTTCTATTAATAAGCTGCCATGTATGTGATCTAACTAGTGAAGTACATGTAATAAGCCTTTATATGTATAGTTACTTATCAAAATATTCCAAGTTTAAAGGTATTTGCAATTTCTTTACTCAACTTCTTAACTTAAAAAATAAATGAATAAATTAACTTTGTCTATAAATATATAGACAAAATAGAAAATTAGCCAGCTAACTTTGCAATTGTCTATTCATATTTGCCTTTGCAAGCAGAGTAATTGAACATTCAGAAACCTAAAAACTTTCTGACTTAATCTACTTTCTATTTAGTTTTGGTTCTTTTGGTGTTTGGTAGGAAAATAAAATTTTAAATACATACTCAATTTATAAATATTCTCTTTGAATTTGCTTCATTATATTTGTTTCTATAACAGTATGCACCATTGAACATATCCTAGTAAAATCTTAAGGCATCCTGCTAACTGAAATTGAAGGTTAGGTTACTGGTGATGGGAAATTTCCATGCTAAAAATTAATACTCATTGAGGACTTTAGATGCCAGACACTGTGCTAAGTATGGTGTGCGCATCATCTTATTATATTATCATAATAAACTTTTGAGATCTATATTAATATCCTAATTCCATTGATGAAAAGCTTTAACTACAGGGAAGATAAATATGATTTCTAGACTTTAGACATTGCTTTGTTAGCAGAGTCAGGATTTGAATTCATGTGCTTAACTGTATAAGGATGCATAGAATTTTCAGATAAGTGTTTTGTTTTTCCAGTTGATTGATCATTGATTCCCATTCAGAATCAATAATCAAATAGGAGTTAATTTATTGTTCAAGGTAGACCCTTAGATAAAATTCATGTTGTAGCAACACTATGAACCCTGGATTAGAATGCTGCAGGTTGTGTTCATGACATAATTAGAGAGTTTTTGGGGTACAAAGGAGAAAATTACAATAAAAGGGTGGTTCACTGTGTCCTCTCTGTGCTTCTAGGGTGAGAATAGAGCCAAGAAGCAAATGTATGTCCTCCTCTGGCACAGATTTTATGTGAATTAGGTGTAATAAAATGTCTGAGAGAAAGTTTCTGCTAAATATCTTTAGTAATTGATTTTTCAAAAATTAATTGATTTTAAACTTTGCAGATGAATAAAAGTAGTGATCATATTTTAATGGATGAGCGTGGTTATAAAACTTGAAAACATTTTTATAATCAATAGGCACCATTATAATATATATGCAAGTGAAAGGCTTTTGTCTCATTTGCAATTTGCAGTGAAAATTAATGGAGAAAATGTTGCCACTATTTTATTAAATAGACACAACTAATATTGCATACTTTTATATATATATTATATGTAAAGCTGAATCATTACAGTAATAATATTCTGACTCTAGGAATGTGTTACTCAAAGTATGCAATTGCACTTCAGGAAAAGATTTGTCAAGTGGTAAAACATCAGTTTTTCAAATGTTTGGTCGATCGCTGGACTTGTGAAAAGAATTCTGGTGTTTCACTTTTGTATCAACACTATTGTAGTGATTACGAATGGTTAGGTTGCCTGATGGTGTAAGCAGCTACAATGAGTTGTTGCACCATTAGTGATAATCTCTTCTTTGGCGAACTCTGCTACTTGCTATAAACACTAACTACTTTCAGAAGTCAGTGATGCCATAGATGAGTGAACACAGAAATGGAGACATCCAAAATTTAGTACTAGTTAGAGGCTAGATGTGCTATGAAATCTAAAGGTTTCAATTTTTTGCTTTCTTTTCTTTTTCTTCACTGTTTAAGTTTATTTGGCACACATATGCTCTTGACACTTTCAAAAATAGAAGACAATAACAAGAAAGGATAGTAGGTGGTTAACTGGTTTTGAAGGAATATGGAGTGGTGTTATGAATTGGGATCTTTGTAAAGTTCATGGAAAATGTGTAGTACACAAAAACTATGCATGAATCTCAAAACTTGCACCAAGTAAACTTACTTTTAATTCCATTTTCCATGAACTTTTTGAAGTTGCCGTGTATGTGGGTTTTTTTTTTTTCCCATGTAGTGACTAGGTTAATAGTTAGAAATGGCAAGGAGAAAGAGGGATTCCTAATCCCCTTCTAGCCTCATGTATGAGGAATTATTAGGAAACTTAATATGCTTTATTTCCTGAGCACTTAAAAAGAAATGGTGTTGGGGCAGGTGTTTAGCTTGGTGATTATTGTCGCTCCCCATCTTCGTGGAGGAACGACACAGGACCCTGCACTGTTCTTTTGTCTGCTCGGCCCTCCCGGGTTTGCTGCTGGTTCTTCCCGGGTTGGCTACCGTCCCTTCCACCTCCGTGGAAGGGCGGTTCCCCCTGCCACCTTCCCCACTTCCGCGGGGAGCGGCACACCGCCGGCCGGCTCTCTCGGGGGCTGCACAGGTGTTCCTTCAGATAGATGTTCCTGGTGCATGTTGTCTCTCTCCTCCTTTATAGTCCTCTTCTGCCAATCCCAACTCTGCTACCCACAACGCCGAGTACGCTGCTCTCCTCCAATCAGGAGCAGGTCCTACAGTTTATTGGTTGAACTGGAGGCAGCTGTGTAGAAGCTGTTACTCCCTTCTCAGCGCCATATTGTGGGAGAGCAGATGCATAGAATAAGTCTTAATTCCAGTAACAGTCTAGTCCGAGTTGCTCCCAGTTGCTCCCCACAATTATGACACTTGCACTACATATTAAAGTGACTGGGTTCAGTCCTCACTATTCTGACTCCAGCGAAAACATATAATAGTTGTTACAACTAGTAACAGATGCAGCAGGTGATGGCTCAAGTAGTTGGGTCACTCTCACCCATGAGGATATCAGGATTTTTTTCTGGGTTCCAGCTCTAGGCTTTAGCTCTGGCCAAGTATGGGCCATTGTGGGCATTTAGGAGGCATTCCAGCATCTAAGAGTTCCCTTGCTATCTGTCTCTCTGCTTCTCAAATAGGTGAATGAATGTATGAATGGATAAATAAATGAAGCAGTGTTATCAGGAGATAGGTTTCCCTTAGCCCAGAAAAGCTGGGAAAAAAAGATAAAG
This sequence comes from Oryctolagus cuniculus, assembly GCF_964237555.1. NCBI lineage: Eukaryota > Metazoa > Chordata > Mammalia > Lagomorpha > Leporidae > Oryctolagus > Oryctolagus cuniculus. Next base: position 107,406,612 of record NC_091437.1, read on the forward strand.
GAAAGGTTGGACATACAGGATATAAATGCTGTGTTCAAATTGTCAAATGGCTTTTGATAAAAATTAACTAATTTCCTCAGTCATCAGAGGAGTGCCTGTCTCCCCACATTCTCAATCAGTCACAATGGAAATTTTAATCCTTTAGTTTTTTTCCCAATCTAGTTGATATAACATACTGGCTAATTATTTGAAATTAGTTTTAATTAATTAATAATGTTCAATGCTCTTTAAATGACTGGAGGCACTTTAAATTCTTAATATGTGAGTCAAGTAATTACTTTTGTAATATTAGTTTAAACAAAGTAAAAATTATTAAATTTTCAGACTACTCATTGAGATTTTGAAGTCTTTTGATTGGTTTTTCTACTTTAATTAAGTTATTAGCTCCTTAAAGAGATTGTATGTCTTAAGTTGTACTAATTACTTTATCATAATGCTTAACACGTTAGTCACCTCAAAGGCCTAATATTTATGTTAAATAAAAACATATGTGGATATCTGTAGCTAAACCAAAACAGAAGTCATTTAAGATAAGCAGATATTTAATGAAATGAGCCAGCTATGTTGCTCTGTTAAACTGGATTCCTTTCAAAGGTTTATGGCATTAATGTCTGATTCACTGTTTCCAGAATGTGTCTTAGGGAAAAACCAAAGAAATCACAATTTTATCTTTCCAATGACAATGCAAAATGCTTATTTCATTTTATAGTTTTCCCCACTGAAATGGGTGTCAATATTTTGTTTTATTTAGGGCATTTTTACTCTAGTGGTCAATAATATTCTTTTTTAACAAAGTACTTTATTGAAGCTTGAAACTTGATACAATAAAGGACCTACTTTCTCCCTTCTTCTGGCAAATCCACCCACTACGTTTTTCAGGTTAGTGATTTGTGAACAAATCCAAAACGGTGAATTAGTTTTAATCAGGCTAGAATTCAGGAAGCCGACTGAAAAAGTAAATATCAGTGGCTGCCTTACTTGGCAGCCAACATGCAGGTTTGCATTTCTGTGTGGTCTTCACTCTGAAGTAGTTTATGTGTCTAAGAAATGAAATCTTGTTTTCTACCCATTCCAATTCCCTTTAATGTTACTTTATACTGGGTATTTCATTGCAACATCCTGTGACTTTTCTTTTACTTTAAAAGATTTTTAAAATCTTTATTATGATACAGCCTCTTGGTTCTGCTTGATGTAACATTTGAGTCCTATTTAATTTTTTTGATGTTAAGGAAAATAAGGAAACATGGTAGGAGAAAGATAGAAAAATACACATATTCCAAATGTCTAGCATACATTAGATGCTAGTCATTTTAGAAATATATTTCCCCTTCTAAAAACACTGCATTCCCCTTTTCCTTTTGTATTTTCTAGGAAATGTTTTTAAATAGTAAAAGGATTTGTAAGTCATTTATTTTCCTTAAAATTATTTCTTTTCCTTTTTTTGTTTTTGTTTTTTTAAGGTGTACACATTTCATGTATTTCATATATACGGATTTAGGAATATAGTGATACTTTCCACCCTACCCACCCTCCCCCCCATGCTCCCACACTTCCTTCTTCCTCTCCTAGGCCCACTCCTAATTTTTACCAAGGTCTATTTTCAGTTTATTTTATACTTACAGGATTAACCCTATACACAGTAAAGGGTTCTATAAATAATATGGGGAAAACAAAACTGTTCCTCAGCAGCAGAGACAAGGGCTGTAAACAATCATCAAGTCTAAAAATTTCAATTTCATTCCTATAAAACACTTTTCAGGTACTCTATTAGTTATCACAGATCAGGGAGAACATATGGTATTTGTCTTTTGGGGACTGGCTTATTTCACTAAGTACAGTGGTTTCTAGTTGCAACCATTTTATTGCAAACAACAGAATTTCATTTTTTTTTACCACTGTGTAGCGTTTCATAGTGTAATCTGCCATAATTTTATAATTTCAGTCTTTAGTTGATGGACATCTGGGTTGATTACATATCTTAGCTATTGTGAATTGAGCTGCAATAAACATATACTGATTTTTTTCATCTTTCACATGCTGATTTCTTTTTGTCTGGGTATATTTCCAGGAGTGGGATGGCTGGTTCATATGGTAGATCTTTTTTTTTTTTTTTTTTTTTTTTTTTTTTTTGACAGGTTGAGTTAAGACAGTGAGAGAGAGAAAGACAGAGAGAAAGGTCTTCCTTCCCTTGGTTCACTCCCCAAATGGCCGCTGTGGCTGGTGTTGCGCCAATCTGAAGCCAGGAACCAGGTGCTTCTTCCTGGTCTCCCATGCTGGTGCAGAGGCCCAAGCACTTGGGCCATCCCCCACTGCCCTCCCGGCCACAGCAGAGAGCTGGACTGGGAGAGGAGCAACCAGGATTATAACTGGTGCCCATATGGGATTTGAGAGCCCAGGCAGAGGATTAACCAAGTGAGCCATGGTGTCGGCCCCCATATGGTAGGTCTTTATTCAGATTTCTGAGGTATCTCCATACTGTCTTCCACAGTGGCTGAACCAGTTTACATTCACACCAACAGTGGATTAGGGAACCTTTTCCCCATGTCCTTGCCAGCATTTGTTGTTTGTTGATTTCTGTATAAGTGCCATTCTAACTGGGGTGAGGTGAAACCTCATTTTGGTTTTGATTTCTGTTTCCCTGATGGCTAGTGATCCTGAGCATTTTTTCCAAGTGTTTGTTGGCCATTTGAGTTTCCTCTTGAAAAATGCCTGTTCAACTCCTTTGACTATTTCTTAACTGGATTGTTTGGTTTTTAGTTGTTAAATTTCTTGAGTTCTTTGTAGATTCTGGATATTAACCATTTATCAGTGCATAGTTTGCAAATATTTTCTCCCATTTTGTTGGTTGCCTTTTTATTTTGCTGTTTCTTTTGCAAGGCAGAAGCTTCTCAGCTTGATGTAATCTCATTTGTCAATTTTGGCTTTTATTGCCTGTGCTTCTGGGGACTTCTCCAAGAAGTCTTTCCCTATGCCAGTGTCTTGCAGAGTTTACCCAATGAGTTCTTTCTCAGCCATGGCATTGTCTGTGTATACAAAGGCATTTGATTATTATGTGTTAATTTTATAGACTGCCACTTACTAAACTCTTATGAGTTTCAGTAGTGTCAGTAGAGTCTGTTCCCCTCTATCTAGAATCATGCTATCTGCAATAAGGATAGTTTATCTTCATCCTTTCATACACACACACACACACACACACACACACATACACACACACAAACACATACATATCCCTTTGATTTCTTTTTTTCTTGCCTAATTGCTCTGGCTAAAACTTTCAGAACTATATTGAGTAGCAATGGTGAGAGTGGGGCATCCTTGTCTGGTTATGTATCTTAGAGGGAATGCTTCCAAGTTCTTCATTCAATAAGATGCTGGCTGTGGGTTTGTCATAAATTGCCTTGATTGTGTTGAAGAATGCCCCTTCTATACGTAATTTGGTTTAGGGTTTCATCATGAAAGAATGTTGTATTTGGTCTAATGCTTTTACTGCATCTATTGAGATAATCATATACTTTTTGTTCTTCAACTTGTTAATGTGATATATCACATTGATTGATCTGTGAATGTTGAAACATCCCTGCATCAGAAGGATCAATCCCACTTGGTTTGGGTGAGTGATCTTTCTGATGTATTGTTGGATTCTGTTAGCTACTATTTTGCTGAGGATTTTTGTGTCTGTGTTCATCAGGGAAATTGATCTATATTTCTGCATTAGGATTTAAGGTGGTGCTGGTTCATAGAAGAAGTCTGTGAGGATTCCCTCCTTTTCATTTGTTTTGAACAGCTTGAGAATAATTGGACTTAGTACTTCTTTAAATGTCTGGTAGAATTCTTCAGTGATGCCATCCAGTACTCTATTGGCAGGGTGTTTATTGCTGATAACCATCTTAGTTATTGGTCTGTTTAGGTTCTCTATGTCCTCATGACTCAGTTTTGGTAAATTGTATATATCTACAAATATCCATGTCTTATAGATTTACCAACTTGTTGGCATATAGCTCGTTGTAGTAATTCCTAATGATTCTTTTTATTTCTGTGGTATCTGTTGTTACATATCCTATTTCATTTCTACTTTTATTGATTTTGGCCTTCTTCATTCTTTTTTTTTTGTTACTTGGGCTAGTGTTTTAAATTGCAGGTTCCCTTGCATATTCATTTATTATAGTCATATTTTCCTATACAGTTGTTCCCTTATCATTATATCATTCCATTCTTTGTCTATTTTATTTATTTATTTTCTTAAATATTTATTTTATTTATTTGAAAGAGTTACAGAGAGAGGTAGAGACAGAGAGAGAGGTCTTCCATCTGCTGGTTCACTCCCCAGTTGGCTGCAGTGGCCGGAGCTTTGCCGATCCGAAGACAGGAGCCAGGTGCTTCCTCCAGGTTTCCCATGTGCGTATAGGGGCCCAAGCACTTAGGCCATCTTCTGCTGCTTTCCCAGGCCATATCAGAGAGTGGGATTGGAAGAGAAGCAGCTGGGACATGAATTGGTGTCCATATGGGATGCTGGTGCTTCAGGCCATGGTGTTACCTGCTGCGCCACAGCGCTGGCCCCTGTTTGTCTATTTTAACAGTTTTTATGTTAAAGTTTATTTTATCTGATGTTAGGATGGCTATACTTGCTTATTTTTGCTTTCGTTTAGCATGGAATATCTTTTTCCATCCTTTCACTTTTGTGTGTATCTTTGTTGGTGAGCTGTGTTTCTTGTAGACAGCAATAGATGGTTCTTGTTAAATCCATTCAACCAGTCTGTATCTTTTAATTGGCAGATTTAGGCCATTTACATTCATAGTCCATATTGATAAGGAAGGACTTGGCCTTGCCATCTTTCCATAACAATTTTTATTGCTTGCTTTGGATTTCCTTTGTACTTTTAATGGGAGATTTTCTGTCTTCACATTCTTTCATGATGATGAGTATCATTCTGTTTCTGTGTATAGCACATGTGTAAGCATCTTTTGTAAGGCTGGACGAGTGGTGACAAATTCTTCCAATTTCTGTTTGTTATGGAATGTCTTTATTTTAACTTCATTCATAAATGAGAGCTTTACAGGGTACAGTATTCTGGGCTGACCATTTTTTTTCCTCTGGACTTGAATTGTGTCTCTTCATTCTTTTCTAGCCTATAGAGTTTAGGCTTAGAAATAAACTGTGGGTCTAATTGAAGGTCCTCTGAATGTAATCTGGCATTCCTCTTGTGTGCATTTTTAATGTTTTCTTTATGTTTTACTGTTGAAATATTGACTAAAATGTGTGTGGTGAAGATCTTTTCTGATCATATATATAAGGAGTTCTAAGTGCCATGTATTCTTGGATGTTCCTTTCTTTCTCCAAAGCAGGGAACTTTTCTCTGATCATATCCCCGAAGAGGCCTTCCAATCCATTCTCTTTCACACCTTCAGGAATTCCTAAAACCATTATCTTGGGTTGTTTGATAATACCCCATAAATCATAAATTTTCAATTTTCCAAATGTCTTCTTTTTTGGTCTCACTGAAAAATTTCTAAAGATTTTCCTTCTAGTTTGGTTATTCTTTCTTCTGCTCAGCAAGTCTGTTGTTAAGGCTTTCCACTGTATTTTTATTTGACATATTGAAATCTTTATTTCTAATATTTGTTTGATTTCTCTTAAAAATTTCAATTTCACAGAAAATTTTTCCTTTGTGACATGTCTGAATTTCTTTAACTTGTAAATTATTTTCATGAGTAATCCCGTGATTGATATTTTGAATTCCATTTCCAGCATTTCATCAATCTCTTCATCTTCACATTCTAATACTTAAGTGTTGTTGTGTTCCTTTGGTGGGACATGTCATCTTCCTTATTCTTATTCCTTGAATTTATGCATTTTTAAAGTATTTGTTGAAATGTTCTTTCCATCTCCTCTGATCACTTTTATCTTTACTACACCTCTGTGGCTTAGTGGAGTTTCTGCTCTTTCAGTGAATGCCCAGAGGTGTGTGCTGGGTGTGCTCTGAGGATCTCTAGTCTGTGCTCCATGGTGGTGCGAGTATCTAGAGTGACAACCAAGTTAGGTGTGTTAGATCTCCTCTTGTTACCAGGAAAGGGGTTATGATCACCTCTGTTGGTATAATCTCACCCTTACCTTCTCTCTTCCAAGGTAGTCATGGCTGGGTGTTAGCGCATTGTCTTTGTAGTGCTGATCCATACTACTGCATGAACTGCACAAAGGATCTGTGCAGTCTTCAGCGTGAGCATGGATCCTGCTGCAGTGTCTATCCCAGGTCATCAGGGAGCTCTGATCATGTGGAGCCACACACAGTGATTTTACAGAAACACAGATACACCCTATGCCCTTTTAGGCAGTCACAGAGTTCCCACGGTCTCAGCATACAAGGCTCTCACAATCAAGGGGTACAGAGGATCCACTTCATCCCATTTGCCTGTTTTGTTCACAGAGAGGCAGAGGCTTTCCCAGGGCCAGTTGCCTGTGGGTGCTCCACCAAGGCAGTGTGAGGCCTGGAGGTTGTGATACACTGAGAGGCTGGGGCCCCTGCCAGTCCTATGTGGGTGCCCAGCCTCTGCCAGTCTTTCCAGCCAGACTCAAAGTCAGTGGGGAACACAGGTTTTTCCCCTCTGTTAAAATCCCTGGATTCCATGCATGCATGAGAGCCGCCGGCCACAGACCCTTGTTGTTTCTCAGTTGTGCCTTCTCCCTACCTGTTGCTGGGCATGCACAGAGTCTCTGCTGCTGCTACTGATGTGAGAATGGCTTCTTCTCTGCCACTTGCCAGGTACGCCCACCCGAGCTACTGCTGCCACTACTGTTGTCCCCTCCAGTTGCTTGGGTGCGCACACAAGATATGCCACAACAGCTACTTATTTCCAAAATGGCACCCAGTCTCTCTCAGCTGGTGAAGAGAAAGAAACATGCCCCCCCCCCTTTTTCTTCACTGGGTTAGAGGGTATCTTGTCCCTCTCAGGGCTCTAGGCCAGAGTCAAAGACAGTGTAGTCCACCAGGCTTTTCCTCCAGCTATATCACCAGTGTCACAATCTGTTGCAGTCGGATCTCACTTGCTCTTCAAAGCTGCCACTTCCTCTGGCTCATGGCTGCTGGCATCATGTGTTGTGTCCATGCTCTTTGCTGCATGTTTCCACCTTCCACACTGATCCACATTGTCACTCTTCCTTCCATAGAATTTCTCCTGCAATTTTCTCTCCAACCCTCTCCTGAGAATGTACTTCCTCCATTCTAAAAAAAAAAAAGATTTATTTATTTATCTGAGAAGTAGAGTTATAGACAGATAGAGGGAAAGACCGAGAAAAAGGTCTTCCCTTTGCTGATTCACTCCCCAAATGACCTCAATAGTCAGAGCCAAGCCTATATGAAGCCAGGAGCCAGGAGCCAAAAGCTTCTTCCGTGTCTCCCACATGGGTGCATGGGCCCAAACACTTGGGTCATCTTCTGCTTTCGTAGGCCATAGCAGAGAGCTGGATTGGAAGAGAAGTAGCTGGGACTTGAACCAGCACCCATATGAGATGCTGGCACCGTGGGTGAGGGATTAACCTATTGCGTCATAGCACTACCCCCTCTTGCATTTCTGATAGGAGCATAAATTAATGTAATCTTTGGGAATATAATTGTGTATACTGAACTTACAAATTGCTTATACTCAATGACTCAGGAATCCATCATATTAGAGTGTTGGCTATGGAAATAATCTGAAGTGTGGAACAGTATGATCTTCCTGTGGCTGCTTTCACATTTAGATGAGATAACTTAGTTGAAACATTTGGTTTCCTGGAATATATAAGCACAAAATAAATGTTGCTGTTATTTTTATTATTATGGTACAAACATGGGACATATAACATCTTCTAAGGAACTTCTAGTAGCAGTTATTTAGATGTTGTGTTATAGAAAACAAGTTTAATTTAGTTCACTACATTTTGTTATTTGGAAAAAACTTTTGAAAAATAGCTGGACAATTGTGATATGAAAATACACATCTTCAGACATTTTGCATAGAAGGATATTTTATAATATCATACTTTATATTGCACTTGATTATGAATGAAGGGTGATAAAGTTTGAAGAGAAATTTGTGATAAAACAATCCAGTCTAGCATTTAACAAGAGAAAGGAGAATGGTATAGTAGACTCTTGAACAAATATGTGCTGTTATCTGAAATTATCTTAAAATGGAAGAATTAAGGTGAGACTTGAGGCAATTTTTCTCACGGTCAGAAGGTTGTAACCTAGCTGGAAGTAGGGGAGTAGAAAGCAAAATTATAACTGAATGATGGATAATGGTTTAAATTGCACTTTTGGAAACTGCATGTAGTTCAAGATTTGGGACAAGTCTTTATTTTTTTTTTTTGTTTGAAATAAGTTTTTCAGGCTTAGAATTGCATAACGAATTCAGACTAACTCAAATTGCCCAGCAAATGGCAATTGACATTTGGTAAAATATACACAATGCAAGTTTCAATGTTCAAGACTAATTTTTCTTTTGAAATGCATTTGTCCTAAAGAACTGTGATGTGCACAGCATGGTACATCCCATAGAGTGGAAGAGGGAAATTGAACTATTAGATTGGCTCCCACCTATGCACTTACCAGAAAAGAACACACCTGCCTCATTTGTTAGAACTTAATAGCTGCCACTGTGGAGTTATTTTGAACTGGAAATGCACCCAGGGTGGAGTGTGGGGTGAAATGATTGGTCTTTTGCGTCCACTCTACTTCCTCCCTTTCTCTGTTTTTCTCCTTTTCTTCTTCTCTGTTCCTCCTATTTTCCCCCCTGCTTTCTTTTTTCTTCCCATTCCTTTCACAATTTTAACTTAGATTTCTGGCTTAGCTGACATGCTCTGAGTTAGTCTGCACAAAGAGAGGCTGAGAGATAATGATTATGGGTATGTATGTGAATGTATGAAAGATAGGTTGATCACGATTGATAGGTAATTGAAAAGATTTTTTAAGAGAGCTTGATGAAGACATGATTCTTGTGAAGTGGGCGCAAACTGTGCAGCGAGAGTCCTGGTTGAATCCCAGGTCCACTGCTTGTTAGCTGTGTGGTATTGTACAAGTCACCAAACGTAACTGAGCCTCAGTTTTCTCAATTATAAATTGGATTCCATAAGACCAAATATGCAAGGCTGTAGGAAATATTCTTCTACCTAGAAAATGTTTGTTATTGGGGCCAATTATTATTATGCCCCCAAATCTCGGATTATGTGAGAAAAGACTGATACACAAATTAAGTACTTACCAACCTTTCTTGCCACCATCATATATGGTTCAGGTAACATTCTTGGAATCTCAGTTCTAAGTTGTATTAAACATATAAACTGATGCACAATAAAATTTTAAAGAGTTTATTTGTACAAACTCTGATTCATGAATTGGCTCACTTTAAACCAGAAATGGTTCAAGAGTTCCATGGAGGGAATGCAATAGGAAGGCTTTGACAGAACAGATTCAGAAGTAAAGAAAAGTGGACATTTGATTAGTGACAATTATCTTAATGTCTAATTTACAGAGTCCCTAACTGTATTTTTTGGCTGATACTTACTTGTTTGTTAAGTTCTGTTTTTTTTTTTTTTTTTAATATAGGCCAGAAATTGCTCAAGTTTCTCTTATGTTTGCCTATCAAGCAAGACTGTGGTCACTTAAAAGGCTTAACTGGCTGAGACTGCTCAGCATCCTTTAGGCCTGGTTTGCATCTTAATGCACTGGTATAAACATTTCTGCAACTGGTCTCTAATTTTCTGCCATCTTTTTATCTCTCATTTAAGAAGCTCTGTTGGAAAGCCAGAAAACTATAGTTGCAGTGTACTAGAAATAATCTTGAATGTGATCTCATTTATTTTTAAAAGAATACATTTTTTTTTGTTATTAAAATTGCTATGACACACCACACGGATGACCACAGGTGACTCACTGATCTGCTGAAAGAAACATAGCGGTTAAGAAGTGTTTGACCTGCATATGTGTGGGGAGCAACTCGGACTAGACTGTCACTCGAATTAAGACTTATTCTATGCATCTGCTCTCCCACAATATGGCGCTGGGAGAGGAGGAAACAGCTTCTACACAGCTGCCTCCAGTTCAACCAATAAACAGCAGGACCTGCTCCTGATTGGAGGAGAGCAGCGTACTCGGCGTTGTGGGTAGCAGAGTTGGGATTGGTGGAAGAGGACTATAAAGGAGGAGAGAGACAACATGCACCAGGAACATCTATCTGAAGGAACATCTGAGCAGCCCCCGAGAGAGCCGGCCGGCGGTGTGCCGCTCCCCCGCGGAAGTGGGGAAGGTGACAGGGGGAACCGCCCTTCCACGGAGGTGGAAGGACGGCAGCCAACCCGGGAAGAACCAGCAGCAAACCCGGGGAGGGCCGAGCAGACAAAAGAACAGCGCAGGGTCCTGTGTCGTTCCTCCACGAAGACGGGGAGCGACATAATGGTGCCGTGACTCGGATATGAAGCCTAGGCAGGGTTTAGTGTCGTTCCTCCATGAAGAGGGGGAGCGACACATATGTCTTTTTGTTCCTGCTGGTAATGTTTTTATATAGAAGATTATTCTGGGTACCTTTGAGGAGAACAGAAAAGTTCTGAGAGGCAGATTTTTTTTTTTTTTTGGCATTAATAGACTCAAGGACAGAGTTTTGTAGTTTAAAGGAAATAGGTAAAAGGTGAATGAAAATAATGAAACGAGAGACCTTCAAAGTACATAAAGAGAGTTATTGTTCCAGAGCTGTGTCCCAAGATTATTTATAAGATACAGGAAGGGAGAGTGGGAGAGAGGGGGCTGAATAGATAGAGAGCAGAAGACTCAATCATGTTAAATATAGGGTAATTTAAAAACATCTTTAAGAATAAAGGCTCAGAAAACTTCCTTGTAATTTTTTTTATCTTTGAAATCAGATGTTTCACTTTTGTGTATAAAGAAATGACAAATCAATGTTATATTATAAATTTGTCCCATCTTTATCCAGTGCTGATATCTAACAGATAACAGTTTCTTTATGGCCTATTTGTTGCTGTCATCATTAATTTAAAATTTGGCCTAGGACAAGTGCCTGCACTTCCATTGTCTTATTTTCTCATCTGCTTATTGAAAGAATGGATCAGTTGATAGTAAGGTTCTTGCTGTACTACCGTCTAGTTTACAAATATGATCCTACAGTTTCCTGTGTGCCAGAGGGTGGTGGTAGCCTGAAGGAGCTGTGGACTTGCTCTGTCATCTACTTAAGGGAGCAAGTCAGTTGCACTCTCAGTAATTAGACTCTCTCTGTCTAGTTCACAGGCTGCTCATGAGAGCTGAAAGAGATGAAGCATGTGAAAACACTTTCAAACCATGAAACTATATAATTGTAATCCAATATCATTGGATGAAATAGAGCAATGCAGTAATTATGAATCCCAAGAATTAATCAAATAAACAAGGATGGCAATACCAGTATTTTAAACTGTCATCTAATTTTAACTCACAGTAGAGGCTTCTTCATTAATAAGCAGAGTGTCATTACTTTTAGTTTATTGCTCCCTTATGTAACTGGGAAGTTTCTGCAAGCATTTGCATTGGAGATAGAAAAAATCCTACCAGTGAGAATTTTTCCAATTATAATATGCAGTTATGCGAGTAATAACGGTTACGAAGTTATTCATTCATTGGTTACACACAGGAGTGTGTATATAAAACATCTTGGTGGCATATCATCTACATGTTGTGCTGAGGTAGCCTGTCTCCTCCTTCCCTCCATTCCTCTATTTCTTCTCCCCGCCTCTGTCTCTCCCTAACTGCTGTGTTTCTTAAACTTATACATTACAGAAAGATCTTTGTCTTTTTTCATTTGTTTCCATTGCCTCTCTCTCGGTGAACAACCATATTTAATGTTATAACATTGACATCAATGATGTGCAGATAATTTCTGCTTCTATATGCCTAGTCCTGACTGCTCTTCCAAGCTCCACTACGACATTTTTAGTTTCCTGCTGGGGATACATAACTGGATTGAAGACTTAAGGACATGGATGTATTGTTTCCTCCCAGACCTGCTCTTCATTTCCTGATCCTTATTTCAGTTAGTGATTTCTAACCTCTCTACATGTAGGCCCCGTACCTTTGTGTCATCTTTGAGGCCTTTTTCTGTCTTACTCTCCTCATCTGATTAAGTAATTCCTTAAACTTTTCTTGTTTATCTGCTTTTCTGCATTTCATAACCCAGTTAGACTTCATCTCTTACTTACATTATTTGGAAACCTCTTCACTGGTTTCTGTATCTGTACCCTCTCCTGTGGGTAATGTAGCATTGCCCGAAAAATCCTAGAATCGTAGATCTTGTGTCATAGAAGGTTAGGCCATTGCCTGGGATTTTGCCCATATTGTATATGGGAGTGTCAGTTTCGTCCTGGTTAGTAGGCTACGGATTTGGCTTCCAGCTAATAGTGCTGGGAAGCAGCACATGATAGCTGAAGTATGTGGGTTCCTGCCATGCATGTAGGAGATCTGGATGGAGTTCCTGCTTCTTGGCTTTGAAATGCCTCAGCCCTGGATGTTGAAGCCATTTGGGGAGTGAACCAGAGGATGGAAGACCTTTCTGTCTCTCTCTGCTATCTCTGCCTCTACCTTTCAACTATTTAAATTAATTAATTAAAAAATTAGAAACACATCTTAAAAGGATCTGGCCCAATCACAGGATGCTCTAATTCTGTCTGTATCCCAAACAAAATCTGCGTTTAAAGAACTCAACTTCTGTCCTTAGTCTTTAAAAATCATCTAGGTATTTTAAAGTATTTTCTCTTCTTCTCCTGTTTTACCTCTTCCACCTTCTATTTTTGAGCTGACACCCTCCCTTTTGTTTTGTCTGTCCCCTGGGCCATAGAAAAAGCCTAATCCCTCTTCCAGTAGTCAGGATTTCAAGATTTATAGATAGTTATTTCATGTCAAGTTATAGAAGTTCTTCATTGGGTTAGGGTTTAGAAACTGTCAGGATACTGTTATTTTCATCATACGTGCTACAAACTTCTGCAGACAGAAAATAGTGAATTGTGACAACTGTCTCTAAACCCCAAGATGCCCTGGCTGTTTAATTTCTTTTTTTTTTTTTGTTTTTGAGGAAAAGGTAGAATTTCTAACACATGCATTATGAGCCCATATATGTGTCTAAAGGGATTAAAAAGTATAATTTGGGAAATAATTATATCATAGAGTCATTGTACTTTACAACATTCTCCTCAATTTTGGAAAAATTCAAGTTAGATTATGTATATACATACACAAACACACACACACATATATACATATGTGCACACACAAATACAGATATCTTAATTTTAAGTCAGCCTTTGCATTTTGCACTGAATGGCAGAAAACTATAAGAGAAATTTGTTATTTAATAAAGAGATCAGACCATATCTAAATTTAATTTCATTTGAGACTTTAGTTTAACCTGACTAGTTAGCAAATACATCTTTTTCTTTTTAAATATTTATTTATGTTATTTGAAAGGCAGAGTTACAGGGAGGCAGAGGCGGGGGTGGGGAGAGAGAGAAAGAGAGAGAGAGAGGTCTTCCATCCACTGGTTCACTCGCTGGATTGGCTGGAGCTGAGCCAATCCAAAGCCAGGAGCCAGGAACCAGGAGCTTCCTCCAAGTCTCCATGCAGGTGCAGGGGTCCAAGGGCTTGGGTCATCTTCCCACTGCTTTTCCAGGGCATAGCAGAGAGCTAGATCAGAAGTGGAGCAGCTGGGACTGGAACTGGCACTGCAGGTAGTGGTTTTACCTTCTACGTCACATCTTTTTTTTTTTTTTTTTTTTTAAGTTTCTTAGATCATAAACACTCTGGATCTCATATTTCCTTTTATCTCCAAAAGGGAAAATAATTACAATATAAAAAAGTGACTAAAAACTTTTCCATCTAAGTGATTTGCTTTTCAATTCCCTTCAGTCAAGATTAACTGTTAGTGAAGATTGAAGTTTCTGATTTTATTTTCCTTTCATTCTATGTGCCACATTGTGCATTCCTCCAAATGTTTTTCAGGCTTTTTTAGGTTCAAGAGCCTTTATTGGCCTGATTATTTTCTTCTGAGAAGGACTCATTGTCAGAGTATAGCAGATGCTATAGCTGTAGCTGCTGCTGCTGCTGCTGCTGCCTACCACATCCCTAAGGCACTTGGAGTTCCTGTTGATAGCAGGTGTCCTGTGGGAAGTACCTGTAATTCTCAGCTAAGGTCTTTCTCTGATAACTTTTTGAATCACTTCCCATAACATCTACTTGCACTCAGTCCTAGCTGCATGTTTTCCTTCTAAAAAAATCTAACCTAAATATCCTATGGTGGGGCCAGCATTGTGGCATAGTGGGTGAAGCTGCTGCCTGTGGTCCCAGCATCCCTTAAGGGTGCTGGTTCAATTCCCAGCTGCTCCACTTCTGATCTAGCTCACTGCTATGGCCTGGAGAAGTGGTGGAGGATGGCCCAAGTCCTTGGGCCTCTGCACCCTCATGGGAGAACTGGAGGAGCTCCTGGCTCCTGGCTTTGGATTGGTGCAGCTCTGGGTGTTGCGGCCATATGGGGAGTGAACCAGTGGAAAGGAGATCTCTCTCTGCCTCTGCCTCTCTGTGACTGCTTTTCAAATAAATAAGTAAATCTTTAAAAAAAAATCCCATGTTTGTACTTTTCATTAAAGCATAGAATCTTTTTTTTTTTGTTAATCTTAAGAAGTGTCAATATGACTAAGCCATTAAAAAACAATAACAACTTGATTCTAAAAAAAAAAAAAAAAGAACACAGCTTTGAAGGAGTTTCCAGCAATGGAGAGGCAAGGATTGTGATCCTTGTGCTTTGTGGAGGAGGGATTTGAAAAGGAAAGGGATACGTCCATGGAGGACTGTGTCTCTGTGGTCCAAGCCAGACGTGGGAGCTGACTGTGATGCAATAGGGACCTCACCCAGGTCATGAAAAACGGAATTAAAAGATAAGTTTATTTTTGGTTTAATTATTTTTGACATCCATACATTGGAGTAGTCTCCAAAGAGTTCGTGGAAAATGTGTTTTATGAAAAAGCATGGGCTGGCGCTGCGGCTCACTTGGCTAATCCTCCACCTGCGGCGCTGGCACCCCAGGTTCTCGTCCCGGTTGGGGCGCTCGTTCTGTCCCGGTTGCTCCTCTTCCAGTCCAGCTCTTTGCTGTGGCCTGGGAAGGCAGTGGAGGATGGCCCAAGTGTTTGGGCCCTGCACCCTCATGGGAGACCAGGAGGCTCCTGGCGCTGGATTGACGCAGTACGCCGGCTGTAGCAGCCATTTGGGGGGTAAACCAACGGAAAGGAAGACCTTTCTCTTAGTCTCTCTCTCATTTTCTCTGCCTGTCAAAAAAAATTATGCAGATTTAAAATTTTTTACAGCCAAAATGCACATTTTTTAATTCCACTTTTCTATGAAAATGTTTTTTTTTTTAATTCATTTATTTGAGAGGTAGAGTTAAAGACAGACAGAGGGAGAGACAGAGAGAAAGATCTTTTATCCACTGGTTTACTCCCCAAATGGCTGCAACAGCCACAGCTAAGCTGATTTGAAGCCAGGAACCAGGGGCACAAGCACTTGGGCCATCTTCCACTGCTTTCCCAGGCCATAAGCAGAGAACTGGGTTGGAAGTGGAGCATCTGAGACACAAACAGGTGCCCATGTGGCGATGTTGGCACGACAGATGGAGCCTTAGCCTACTACCCCACTGCACTGGCCCCCTTTCTATGAAATTTTGAAGTGCCCTCGTAGAAAAACTTCTAAAAAGGTGTTGTTTTGGCAATGTTTATGGAGTAGAACTTATCTACTGGTATTCATTGGATGTGGAAGATGAATATATCAATGAATACATTTTAGTACCATTTTTCTTGTTAGAGAAGGAAAATGTTTGAGGAATGGGGAGGGAAAATTTTCCCTTAAAATGTTATATTATGTTTGAGATATTGTAAACCAGAGGAAGCACTTACTGCTTTAGAGGGACTGTACACAGGGCATATTTATGGAACTGATCTATAGAATTCATTGTATTTGCTCAAGAGTGCCTTTCATTTATTCTTTATAACATTTGTCATTAGTGTCATTTTCATATTAGCTGTGTTTGAATTTTTTCGGTAACCAAAATCATATTATTATGTAACAACTTGAACTTTTATTTTCATATCAAGAGATTAGTTTGAGCATCATCAACAAATGTCAGTCTTGTAGCTGTGGGATATTTGAAATGGATAAAATAATTACAGTGTGTATGAGTGTGAAAAAGTGGTGTGTATGCACAATAATTTAAAAAATAATCCTATAACTAAAAAACAAAATTTATTTTGTGAGATTTGAAAACTCTATTGCCCCACTGCAAAACTTGGGTGATATGGCAAACACTATTTGATGTAAATAACTATTAACTACCTTAGGAAATGTTTTTAGTTTTTTTTCCTTTCAGTATATATTCACCTATATGCACAGCACTGCTTAATTAACAAAACAGATAACGCTCATTGACCAATTGGAACTTACATTCTAATGACATTAGGACAAGAGAGATTATTTTGACTCATTCCTGGAAGATTGCTACATACAAAAGAGGAGATTCTATTTTCCCCATATTGGTATGTAGAACACGGAGTAGCGTTGGTACCTTACTATTCAGTGTACCAGAAATACCAGCTAAAACCATGATGCAGAAGGTGTGAGCAGTGTCAAGTGTAGGGGATTGGGCAATTTTGGTGTGGAAGTCCCCTGTGTGTGGTCGGAGGCCCTGGAAAATGTGGTGATGCCTAGTCCCAGTTTAGATGTTACGTAGTGAATGCTTTTGTCCCTCCAGAATTTATGTTGAAATCCTAACCCCAACACGATGATATTAGGAGTCAGAGCTTTGGAAAAGTTATTGGTTCATGGTATTAGAATGGGACCCTCATGAAAAGGATTAGTGAACCATGAGAAGAGAAATCAAAGAGATGATCTCTCTCTGCCATAGGAGAACAAAAGACATCCATCTGTAAACCAGGAAGAGGACCTTCACCAAGATCCTGACCATGTTAGTCATCTTATCTAGGAATTACTCCTTTAAAATTGTGAGAAATAAATATTGCTTTGTTGTGCCCAGATCGTCGGATCCCCAAACGCAACCAGAGACTTGGACACACTGAAATGCAAGAGCAAGGTTTATTTCGGAAGTACAGTCTGCAGCAGGGACCCCGTCTACTCAACCACCCAGCAGAGGGCAGAGGAAGGCCTTGAGCCATACTTGGGAGCCTCTTTTAAAGCCGGGTTACGTCATCAAGGGGTGTGGGGTAACAGTGGATTGGCCGGGGTCACCTCTGCTACTTCCTGATTGAACACGGTTTTTCCTGATTGGGTCAGACCCAGGGGATTTCCTAATATGGAAAATGCTTGCAAGCTGTTCCGTTGTAACTTTCGGTTTCCCCAGAGTGAGGCTGCTTTTATGGGAAGTGGGGCCTGCTCTCCGAATGGAGGCACTTGTTCGAAACATAGTTACTCCGGCCCTTCAGCTTAAGTCACTTAGTTTATGAAATTTCATCATAGCAACCCAGAGATTTTAGATACAACGACTTGCATGAGGTTTCCACTGGAGACCCACAGTGATGCATACCATTGTCTCCACAGTGTCACATAGATTTGACAACCAGAGAAGTGTAAGTCTTACTATCAAAATAATTTGATTTTGGCCTCAATATAAGGTGAACTAGAAGAGTAAGTCCGAAGTATCATTTTGTTGCAAAAAATATATATAGTACTATATTTTTGGTCACCTTTGTTAGTAATTATAGGTCACAATCAAAACAAAAATCATGAGTACCATTTCTGAATGTCGCCATTGGGCAAGACTGTTAAGGAAAGAATTGTTTATTGGATCTGCATGACCTATTTCATGTTATAAGCTACCATTGACTTTACATAGGGCATATATAGAAGAAACTTGATAATACATATTATGATTATGATGATGGAAACTATAACTAGAATAATTGATATCTCAGGCATATTCAGTTTGTTATGTATATTATATATTTGTATTTTTCATTTTCATTTGCTTTTTAAAAACTCTTTTAGGAACTTATTTATTTGAAAGGCAGAGTTACAGAGAAAGAGAGAGAGAGAGGGGTCTTCCTTCTGTGGATTCACTACCCAAATAGCTGCAATGGCCAGGGGTGGGCCAGGCTGAAGCCAGGAACCGGAAGTTTCCCATATGGATGCAGGGACTCAAACACTTGAGCCATCTTCCACTGCTTTCCTCAGGTGCATTAGCAGGGAACTGGATAGGAAGTGAAGTAGCCAGGACTCAAGCCAGTACTCATATAGGATTCCGGCATTGTAGGCAGCAGCCTTACCTGCTATGCCAATGATGCCAGCCTCCTTTTTCCTTAAATATTCATTTTATTCATTTGAAAGGGGGGAGAGGGAGGGATATTGAGAGAGATCGAGACAGAGGTATCTTCCATCTTCTGGTTCATTCCCCAGATGGCTGCAACAGTCGGGGCTGAGGTAGTCTGAAGCCAGGAGCCAGGAGCTTCTTCTGAGTCTCCAACATGGGTACAGGGACCAAAGCACTTGAGCCATCCTCCATTGCTTTTTCAGGACATTAGTAGGGAGCTAGATTGGAAGTTGAGCAGCTGGGAATCTAACTGATGCCCATATGGGATGCTGATGTCACAGGTGGAAGCCTTACGTGTCATGCCGTGATGCTGGATCCCTAACTTTCATTTTCTTTGAGAGGGGAGAGAGAGAACTTCCATCTGCTGGTTCACTCCCTAAATGTCCCACAGCAATTAAGACTGGATTAGGCCAAACACAGCAGTCCAGAACTCAATCTGGGTTTCTCTTGTTGGAGGCAGGGACTTGAGCCATTATCTGATGCTTCCCAGCGTGTGCATTAGCAGGAATTGATTGGAATTGGAGGATCTAGGACTTGAACCAGGAACTCCAATGCAGTAATCAAGCTTCATGAGCAGTGACAAACGCCCACACTCAGTTTATTTAATTTTTACAGTAATATTACAGATTGACATCAGTTTATGAGCCATCATTTAGAAAGGTAGAACTGGGAATGCAGTTGAGAAGCTTGCCCAAGAACATAGCTTGGCTGCAGAGTGGTCATTCAAATCTACATCTCCCTGACTTGGTAGCCCACTTTCTTTTTCTTCTTAAATTAATACAGAATAATTGTGCATATTTGTGGGGAACAATGTGACATTTCAATACTGTATAAAATATGTAATGATCAGGTCAAGGCAGTTGCCATATGTATCAACTGAGACATATCAATATTTTTGATCCAGAAACATTCAAATTCATCTCTACTAGCTATTTTGAAATATTATTTGTTGTCAGTTGTAACTATCTGTGATACAGAACATTGGAATTTACCCCCATTCTGCAACTGCACTCCTATACCCATTAGCAATCCTCTCTCCATCCCTCCCTCTGCCACACTCTCCCTAAGCTCTGTTAAGTTTTTAATGGCTGCTCTCCAGTCTATATTATTTGCAACTAATCTATTCTGTACTGCTTTGAGATGAACATTTTAGCTTCCACATATGAATGAATGCATATCATATTTGTATTTGTCTTTCTTTACCTGACTTGTTTTGCTTTGCAAAATGTCCTCTGGTTTCATCCCCATTGCTGCAAGTGATGGTATCTCTTTAATTTTATGGCTGAATAACATTCCCATATATATAATATTTTCTTTATTCATTTGTACATTGATGTACACCTAGGTTGATTCCATATCTTGGTTGTAGTAATTATGCTACAATGAACATGTGAGTACAGATAATCTTTTCAATCTACTGATTTCAATTTTTTTGTATAAATACCCAGTAGTAGGGTTTCTGGATTATGTATATTATAGTACTATTTTTATTTTTGTGAGGATACTCCAGCTGGTTTCATATTGGCTGAACTTTCCATCAGCACTGTAAGAGAATTCTCCTTTTGGTTTATCCTTGCTACTTTTTCTTATTTTTTGTGTTTTTGATAATGGCCATTCTAACTGGGGTGAAATACTATCTAATTATGGTTTTGAATTGCCTTGTATTGATGATTACTGATAAATGTTGATTTGTTTTTCCTTTGAATTTATTCTTAAAACAATATGTGTTCAGGTTACTTGCACATTTTCAAATTTGATTGTGGGTTTTTGAATTTGTTTGATGTTGAGAAAAACATGATGCAAGAAATTATTTAGCCTCATATATACCCAAAATGTTGTTTATGTCCTTACTCCCCATTTCAGACGGTTACTATGGCTTCAGCTACTGATGTTTTGTTGATGGTGATTTTTGCACACTCAGTGTTATTCACACATTATTTAGCCTCAAATCTGTGATTTTGAAATCTTCTAGGAAGTGAAGACTCAATAACTGAATTCTTGTTCATTTAGATTTTGTCAGGTGGAGGTGCACTCATCAGCATTCAGCTGATCTCTGGCGTTCCCTCTCTGCATAATCTTCCAGCATCTTCTAGCTGAGTGCTTAACTGTGTGTAGTACCTTCAGAATTAGCCTTTCTATGCACATTAAAGGATAGTTTTGTAAAATAGATTTTTGTTCTTTATTTGTATTTTTAGCTTTCTAAATGATTCTTTTCAAGAGTGCCCATGGTAGAGCTGGAAGCAGCTACAACAGAGATAGCTTCTTCTTCTTTTTTTTTTAAAGTATTAAGTTCTTTTTTTTTGTTTGTTATATAGTTATTTTTTTATTTAATAAATGTGAATTTACAAAGTGCAACTTTTGTATTGTTGTGGCTCCCCCCCAACCTCCCTCCCTCCTGTGGCCCTCCCCTCTCCCACTCCCTCTCCCATCCCGCCCTTCATCGAGTTTCATTTTCAATTACCTTCATATACTGAAGATCAACTTAGTATATACTGAACAAGGATTTCAACAGGCTGCACTCACACAACCGCACAAGGTATAGGGTGTTGTTCGACTAGTAGCGTTGTTTTTAAGTTTCATAGTAAAACACATTAAGGACAGAGATCCTATGTGGGGAGCATGTACCCAGTGATTCCCGTTGTTGATTTAACAATTGGCACTCTTATTTATGACGTCAGCAATCACCCGAGACTCTTGCTATGAGCTGTCTAGGCTATGGAAGCCCCTTGAGTTCACCGACTCTGAACTTGTTTAGTCAAGGCCGTATCACAGTGGAGGTTCCTTCCTTCCTTCAGAGAAAGGCGCCTCTTTCCTTGATGGCCTGTTCCTTCTGCTGGGGTCTTGTTCACCAGGATCTTTCATTTAGATTGCTTTTTGCCACCATGTCATGGCTTTCCATGCCTGTGAGACTCTCATGGACCTTTTAGCCAGATCCGAATGTCCCAAGGGTTGATTCTGAGGCAGGAGTGCTGCCATTCTATGAGTCTGCTGTGTGTCCTGTTTTCCCCGCAGGATCATTCTCTCCCTTTTAATTCTATGCTTCATTATTTGCTTACACTGGTCTTATTTGTGAAATCTCATCGACACATACCCTACAGAGATAGCTTCTTGCAGATAGAAAGCTTAGTTTAGACATCTTACTTCTTTAGCATTTCTTTCCACCTTCTATCAAAAGCATCCATCAGGGATCTGTTAAAGCACATGGGGCATATGCTGTGAAAAATGGTTCACCTTTGAGAGCCAAGAGCAAAATCAGTCAAAGGTGATCTTTTTTCTATTATGTAGCTCAGCTGAGGAACTTGCTTTTTGAACTTTGCCAACTTAGCTTGTTCAGCCACACAGTTCTTTCAATAGCCAATATGTGACAGCCCAGCATGTACATTAATTACGTTTCATTGTACAGTCCTGTAAAGTTCACTTTTCAAAACACTTCACAGTGAGTGGTATGGAACATATCTTCCTGACCAGGAAACAGCTCTTCCAATCATTTACTTTGAACCTGCTGACAACCCATTCTAACTGTGCAGTTACTGAGTGCTGGACTCTGAGCTAAGGGCTCTATGTCACAGTGTTTTGATGCAAGTAGTATTCTTAGATCCACTTTCTAGGCAAGGAATTTAAGGCTTAAAATACAGTTTGCTTAAGGTCACATAGCTGTTAAGTGGAGGAATCAGGCCTCTCTGCCTCTAAAATATATCTATAATTCTGTTTCTGTCATTGCAATTACAATCTGGCTAAAAACAGGTCTGCAACAGGTGATTAAATGTTTTGAGTTTGAAGCCTTTTCTCTCTTTCTCTCCTGTGTGTGTTTGTATGTGTGTATGCCTCAATACCCAAACAAATTCTGGTGAAAATCTTGCAGTTTCCTAAAATTTTTCAAGAACAAATTTCTGAAAAAGCAAGATATAGAACAGAAGGATATAACTTATGGAGGAAACACACTTACATTCATACCCTGATTCCATCTGCCTCCATGTGTGATCTTTGGAAAATCACCCCACATATCTGGGACTCACTTTCCTTATCTGCAAAATGGAGAGAGTTTCACTTCTGTGTGAAGAACCAGGAAGGTGCGATATACTGAATGCCTGTTATAATAGAACTGAACTATTGTTATATGAATTTCTATATCCCCTAATAAAATGTGTACTTTTCTGTGTATATGCATGTTTTTGTATGTATTTTTATATGTAGAAAAAGGAGGGTAGAGTATTTATATCAATTTGGGTGTAATAACTACTTTATAACAAATAACCTTGGTGGAGTTGGCCAGAAATCTATATCAAGAATAAGAAAAGAATGGAGAAAAAACATTTACAGTAATGCTTGACATAATGTTGATAAAATGACACCAGGTATACCCAAATCTCTTAGGGATCCTAATATAAAAAGATATACATATTAGAGAGAGAGTTTGATTGATTTTCTATCTGTTGGTTCCCTACCCAAATGCTACAGTATTCAAGCCTGAGCCAGCCAAAGCCAGAAGCTAGGAACTCCATCTGGATCTTCAACGTGGTTGGCAGGGACTCAAATTCTGGAAACATCATCTGTTTCCTACCCAGGTGTGTTATCAGGAAGCTGAGTTGGAAGCACTGTGGCCAAGACTCAAGCTGGCACTCTGATACAAGATGCTGGCTTCTCATGAAGTGGCTTAATCCGCAGAAACACAGAGCCCAGCCCCTTAATATATATTCTTATAGTCGACCCCTTATTTACCAAATTTAACTTACTTGAAATTCTTTTCCTTAAAGACTTTATTGTTATAAATAACCCCTCTTTCACATGCATTTTTTTTTTGACAGGCAGAGTTAGACAGAGAGAGAGAGACAGAGAGAAAGGTCTTCCTTTTTCTGTTGGTTCACCCCCCAAGTGGACACTACTGCCGGCACATTGCAGCCGGCCCACTGCACTGATCCAAAGCCAGGAGCCAGGTGCTTCCTCCTGGTCTCCCATGAGGGTGCAGAGCCCAAGGACCTGGGCCATCCTCCACTGCACTCCCGGGCCACAGCAGAGAGCTGGACTGGAAGAGGAGCAACCGGGACAGAACCGGCGCCCCAACCGGGACTAGAACCCGGGGTGCTGGCGCCACAGGCGGAGGATTAGCCTAGTGAGCCGCAGTGCTGGCCTTTCACATATATTTTTTTTCACTGGGAAAGAGAAATAATAATATTCAATAAAATGTATATGTCCTTTCCTGTGTATTTAACTCTGATAAACCACATAGCTTCTTTGATATTTCCAAAAGAATGAAAAACCTTAATCTTAGTTTCAGTTAGAAAACTAGTTATTATCTACCATGGGTATGGTTATCTAGAGCTAGCTTAACATTATGAAAACTAAACATTGGTATTTTTAATTTGTTTCAACACACACACTAAATTGGCATTCTCTATAAAGTATACTCTCTTATTCATTCAAAAACCATAGTTATGTGAATAAAACATTTAAGTTTTGTTTTTCTGGAATATTGAGCAACTTGTTGGGCCATGGAAAATACTAGAGATGGCCTAAAGTTATTTTTTGGACCATGGAAAACATTAGAGATGACCCAGGACTTAGCAGCATACTCTTTGATACCCAGATTTTTCACTAGGCAATTCCAAATGACTTCAAAGAACTGTGAGTGTTTCTCATTCTAGGCACTGGGCAGTGAGCAGGGGCTGTAACAGCCATAGTTCTTTTTTATGGAGCTCGTAATGTGCCAGATCACAGATTTTCTTCATTTGTCAATCTGATACTAGATAGTCTTTCTGAATAAAGGTAGCTTTAAATAAAGTAGTTTGTAATCATATTAATAATACCAAGATATAACTTCATGATAAAATAATAATTATTATCATCTAGCTGTGAATTTGGTTAATCTAGAATGTCTCTGTGTATGCCAAGAAATCTATCTCTCTCTCTGTTTTTTTTTTTTTTAATTTATTTTAAAGAGTTACAGAGAGAGGTAGAGACACACAGAGAGAGAGGTCTTCCATCCACTCGTTCACTCCCCAGATTGCCACAACTGCTGAGCTGATCCAAAGACAGGAGCCAGGAGCTTTTTCCAGGCTTCCTAAGCAGGTACAAGTGCCCAAGAACTTGATCCAACTTCTACTTCTTTCCCAGGCCAGAGAGCAGGATTGGAAGAGGAGCAGTCGGGACTTGAACTGGCGCTGATATGGTATGTCAGCGCTTCAAGTTGGGGCTTTAACAAACTGTGCTACAGCACTGGCCCTAAGAAATCTCTTTCAAAAAAAAATCCCCAAGCCTAATTCATGTGCTAGAACAGGTCATTTAATTTGACATATTTCTCTGACTTTGACAAAAACAGATTTTTTTTATATTTTTCTTTTTTTAACTTTTATTTAATGAATATAAATTTCCAATGTACAGTTTAATGTCTTCCCCCCCATAACTTCCCTCCAACCTGCAACCCTCCCCTTTCCCACTCCCTCTCCCCTTCCATTCACATCAAGATTCATTTTCAATTCTTTTTATATACAGAAGATCAGTTTAGCATACATTAAGTAAAGATTTCAACAGTTTGCTCCCACATAGAAACACAAAGTGAAAAATACTGTTTGAGTACTAGTTATAGCATTAAATCACAATGTACAGAATATTAAGGACAGAGATCCTACATGAGGAGTAAGTGCACAGTGACTCCTGTTGTTGACTTAACAAATCGACACTCTTGTTTATGGCATCCGTAATCACCCTAGGCTCTTGTCATAAGTAGCCAAAGCTATGGAAGCCTTTTGAGTTCACCGACTGATCATATTTAGACAAAGTCATAGTCAAAGTGGAGGTTCTCTCCTCCCTTCAAAGAAAGTTACCTCCTTCTTTGCTGACCTGTTCTTTCCACTGGGATCTCACTCGAGATCTTTCATTTAGGTCATTTTTTTTTTTTTGACGGAGTATTTTGGCTTTCCATGCCTGAAATACTCTCATGGGCTTTTATGTGCAGAAGCATGAAGCAAGACCCCTACCTTACACCTTACACAAAAATCCACTCAACGTGCATTAAAGACTTAAATCTATGACCCAACACCATCAAATTATTAGAGAACATTGGAGAAACCCTGCAAGATATTGGCACCGGCAAAGACTACCTAGAAAAGACCCTGGAAGCACAGACAGTCAAAGGCAAAATTAACATCTGGGATTGCATCAAATTGAGAAGTTTCTGTACTGCAAAAGAAACAGTCAGGAAAGTGAAGAGGCAACTGACAGAATGAGAAAATATATTTGCAAACTATGCTACAGATAAAGGATTAATAACCAGAATCTACAAAGAAATCAAGAAACTCCACAACATCAAAACAAACAACCCACTTAAGAGATGGGCCAAGGACCTCAATAGACATTTTTCAAAAGTGGAAATCCAAATGGCCAACAGGCACATGAAAAAATGTTCAAGGTCACTAGCAATCAGGGAAATGCAAATCAAAACCACAGTGAGGTTCCACCTCACCCCGGTGAGAATGGCTGACATTCAGAAATCTACCAACAGATGCTGGAGAGGATGTGGGGAAAAGGGACACTAACCCACTGTTGGTGGGAATGCAAATTGGTTAAGCCACTATGGAAGTCAGTCTGGAGATTCCTCAGAAACCTGAATATAACCCTACCATTCAACCCAGCCATCCCACTCCTTGGAATTTACCCAAAGGAAATGAAATTGGCAAACAAGCAAGCTGTCTGCACATTAATGTTTATTGCAGCTCAATTCACAATAGCTAAAACCTGGAACCAACCCAAATGCCCTTCAACAGTAGACTGGATAAAGCAATTATGGGACATGTACTCTATAGAATACTATACAGCAGTCAAAAACAATGAAATCCGGTCATTTGCAACAAAATGGAGGAATCTGGAAAACATTATGCTGAGTGAATTAAGCCAGTCCCAAAGGGACAAATATCATATGTTCTCCCTGATCGGTGACAACTAACCGAGCACCAAAAAGGAAACCTGTTAAAGTGAAATGAACAGTATGAGAAATGGTGACTTGATCAGCCCTTGCCCTGACTGTTGATCAACAACTTAATACTTTATCCCTCTTAGTATTTTTTTTTGTTTATTCTACTTAATACTATTGGTTGAATTCTGTAATTAATACACAGTTTTTCTTAAGTGTTGAAACTTAACTGAAAAACAGATCTTTAATATACTACTAAAAATCCTCAACACTGGGGCCGGTGCTGTGGCACAGTAGGTTAACGCCCTGGTCTGAAGTGCCGGCATCCCATATGAATGCTGGTTCGAGACCCGGTTGTTCCACTTCTGATCCAGCTCTCTGCTATGGCCTGGGAGGGCAGTGGAGGATGGCTCAAGTCCTTGGGCCCTGCACCCACGTGGGATACCTGGAGGAAGCTCCTGGCTCCTGGCTTCGGATCAGCGCAGCTCCAACCGTTATGGCCAATTGGGGAGTGAACCAGCGGATAGAGGACATCTCTCTCTCTCTCTCTCTCTCTCTCTCTCTGCCTCTCCTCTCTCTGTGTAATTCTGACTTTCAAATAAATAAATAAATCTTTAAAAAAAATCCTCAACACTGGGCAGCCCTGCAGTGATTCAGGATTTAAATATTCATTCAACTGTTAGCAAGAGTTTCTAATACATCAGCCAGATTTTCCATTCTGTGTTTTTGATCCCATAAAATCAGATTTTCCATCCCTGTATTTTTTTGGCCCCATAATTTCTTCATTCATATTTATAACTGTTCCCTGGTCAGATTTGAGGAAATGTGTGGTACTGCTGGTTCAAGATCACCTTGGCTGGCTTCAGAAAGGACAGAGTGAAATTTCATAGAGCACTTTGACATGTCTCTCTTCATCGTTTCTCATTGACTGTGGGCATAAATAATTTGTTAGCGCCAGAAAGTACAGAAAGAGGAGAGGCTATTAGGAAAGTGAATCAAGAAACACTATTAGGTGTGGGCACCTGGTGAAAGATTTAGGATGCCAGGGAGTTTGGAGGTGATCTGATAGTGAGAGGAAGCCTTTGAATATGAGAACAACGCAGTGAAACTGTATCTTATAATGAGTCTTTGAGGTAGTGTGTCAGATAAACTCACATAGAGACAAAATAAAAGGTTATAATTAATTACTAGTATGGACACATACTAATGATGTTTTCTTTTAAAATTATCTTATTCATTTGGTATGAAGGAGAGAGAGAGACAGAGAGAGAGAGAGAGAGAGAGAGAGAGAGAGAGAGGATCTCCCATCTGCTGGTTCACTCCTGAAATTCCAGCAATAGCTGGGAATCAAACTTGGGCACTTCCATATGGGAGTGTGGATGTCCCAGACAACATATTAATTGCTATGCCAAATGTCTACCTCCAATGACTGTCTTAATATATCCTGCTTATGTAGAATAATGATTACAGATAAAAATAATATTTTTCCGCCGGCGCCGCGGCTCACTAGGCTAATCCTCCGCCTAGCAGCGCCGGCACACTGGGTTCTAGTCCCGGTCGGGGCACCGGATTCTGTCCCGGTTGCCCCTCTTCCAGGCCAGCTCTCTGCTGTGGCCAGGGAGTGCAGTGGAGGATGGCCCAGGTGCTTGGACCCTGCACCCCATGGGAGCCCAGGAAAAGCACCTGGCTCCTGGCTCCTGCCATCGGATCAGCGCGGTGCGCCGGCCGCAGCGCGCCGGCCGCGGCGACAATTGGAGGGTGAACCAACGGCAAAAGGAAGACCTTTCTCTCTGTCTCTCTCTCTCACTGTCCACTCTGCCTGTCAAAAAAAAAATAATATTTTTCCCTTAAGTTTTGAACAATTGGCAATCATATTTAGACAGTCTTGAAAAACTTTAAAAAGTGAGATTGAGTTTCTAATCTTCAACTTCCATTGTTCATCCTAGATTTTTTAATTGTATGCCTTTGTTGGCACAAATTACTGTAATAGACCACCTGGGTTGTACATAGTATTGAAGTAGATTATAAACTGGAAAAAATGAGATAGATTTTGTTATATCAGGTGGTGGTACTTTTGTGTATTTTTGGCTAAATTAGACATATGTTCATTAAAGAGAACAAAAGACCAGTATACTATTATTATTTCCTAACAACTCTCTGGATCTGAGTTCCCATGCCCACCACTAATTAAATGTGCCTGGTCTGAATTGAGATGTACTATATGTGTAAAATCTACACTGGATTTTGAATATTAGTACAAAAGATAATTAATGTAAATATCCTAATACTTTTTGTATTGATTACATAATGAAATAATATTTTTCAATATTGAGTTAAATAAAACAGATTATTACATTTATATAATATTTGATGTAAATGTATTATATTTATACTTAATATATTTAAGTTTATTACAATTTTTATTTTAAATGAAACTACCAGGAAATCTAAAATTAAACGTACAATTACCATATTTTCATCAGACAGCATAGTTTTAGATCAACATTCATGCAAATAGTTGCCCAGATGAGGAAACTTATGAAAATCCTATTTGGCAGATTTCCTTTGTCTCTATGCGTGTCTGTTTGTCCTTCACACTCTTACCCCAGATGTTTACCTATATTCTTAGGTAAGTGAGCAGAAGCATTGACTTTGAAGTAAATACAATGTGTACTGCCATGAACACCAAACAGAGCAAAGCACCGGAAGGAGAAGCAGCTGTTTCTACTCTTAAAAAAGACTACTGATTCATTTTTAAGTGGCTTGTGCTTACTCTGTCTTGCCAGATCTGTGTCAGTTCAATGCATTTGCAGTCTGTGATAATCCTTGAGGACAATCCAGTTTGCTAAGGGTCATCACATATTACTGAATTCTGTCAGTCTTGAGCAAATTCCACTGATCTATATTTTTATTGAAATAAAAAAGCAATAAAGATTCTTCCTCTTATTTTATTTTATTTTTTGGACACAAATTTTTCTTTCTGATTGCCTTCACCTAATGAGATAAATATTTGTAACAGTGACTGTAAGGGTTGACTAATTGTCATTTCAGCGTCTTATGGCTGAGAGTAATATAATGATATGTTTTAAAATAATAGAATAAAAAATTTAATTGAATATCTACTCTGTCCCAGACACTGAGGGACACTTACAGATATACTCACAATTAATTCTTAGTTCAAACTCATGATTATGTTTTTCAAATATTCCCATTTTACAGGAAAAATATCTATGACATGTAGTTCTGAAGGAGCATAGACTTGAACTCAGCTCCCTCTGAGTCCAAGGATGATTTTTCATGTTACCACTTTGCTTGAGATACATCTGTTTCATTAATTATGTATTTAACATCTACAAATTTAGTAATACACCCCCTAAAGTCTTATTATTTGCATTTCTTCCACAATTATATTTAGAATGGGAAAAATCCATTTTTCTTGCAGTGATCTCACAATCTCACAATGACTTTTTCAATGACCTTACTTATAATTTACGCATGCTTCCTAAAATTTAGACTGTGTTGAATAACGCCTGGTCATTTGTAAACTGTTACATCTTTAAAAAATGGCCTAATTGATATACATATGGTTTTGACTACATTTCATATACGTATAGATATTCATACATATACATACACACATATATACATATATATGTATACATACATATATACACACATATATATACATATATGTGTATATATCCATTCCTGAAATATAGTAAAATATCATGTAATTACCCACCAAAACCCATAATAAGTGTACAATTATTGTACTTTACAAATAAGGGGACTGCAGCAGTAGAGCTCAGTGGCTAAAAAAGTAGAAGAAACAGAATCAAAATCTGGTAACCTGCCTCCAAAGGGCACATGCTAAGTTTCTATACTGCCTGTACTCTTCCTAATCAATGTGCTGTTCAGACTTTATCATTCTTTCTTCAGGGATATATCAATTTAGTACCAACTTTTATTTCCCAGGAAAATAATCACATCTATCAAGGAAACACTGTGGAAGAGGAACTGAATTTAAGCATTGAGGTTTTGAATGGAAGCAACTCTTTACATGATCTTTAGTGTTTTGCTTTGTCTGCAGCTATAGTTTGAAAAATAAATATTATTTATTAATATTTTATTAATAAAGTATATATATATTTGACAGGCATAAGCATTCAATAAGAATCCAAATTCAGTGCATATGCCTGGTTTTGACTAAAATGTATGATGAAACTAATTGAGAGATTCTTGGGCATTGCCAATGGTTAGTATTTGCATCTTTCTCTGGGTCTCTGATCTTTCAGATCAAAAGGCAGAGTAGAATGTTGTAGTGAAAAGCCAGAATCAACAGACCCCATTCCTGCCAAGCTTGAACACATCAGTGACAGTGATGTGATAAGAGACTTGTCTAAAACCCCTAAGATCTTTGGGTCTTTAACTTGAAAAAACCCAAAGGGAAGGATGATGGCAGGATATTCTGAGTGTAACCAGTATATAGAGGCCTCTAAAAGGGAATCAGGTTAGCTGAATTTTCAGCTGTTCTGAAGACATCTTTTGAAACTGTACTTAAAGAGATATTTCACATGATGTTCATTCAAAAGACCAGTTTTGGGGTGGGTGTTTGGCTTAAAGCTTAAGATGCCTGTTAAGATACCCACATCCCACATCAGAGTGTTTGCTTTCTGCTAATGTGCACCCTGGGTGGCAGCAGATGAAGGCTCAAGTAGTTAGATCTCTGTCATCAATGTGGGAGACTTGGACTGAGTTCCTGGCTTCTGACTTCTGGCCAGCCCAGTCCTGGTCATTGTGGGTCTTTGGTGAGTAACCCTGTGCTGAGAGCTCTCTCTGTCTCTCTATCCCAAATAATAATAACAATAACAATAACAACAAGAACAACAACAACAATAAAAAGCAGTTCTGCTTATTTTATTCTTATCCTTCTAATTCTTTGGACACTGATTTCAAAATTTGTATCAAATTATCTATATCTTCAAGTGGAAATTTGCCTTTACTTTTATAAAATGCACCTCAAAGTTTTTTAGAGGCAACCCTTGGCATTAATGACTTTGTTTTCAAAATGACAATGAATTTCATATAAACTGTCTTAATTTTTCCGATCTAATCCTGAAAATTTCATGTATATCTCAGTTGTTTTGAGAGTAGGTCAAAAATGGTGCTGAATGTAACAGATGAAAGGTTTTAATGTACAGTCTATTGATTTATAATTTTTGTTTTTGAAATATCATAGCATTATATAACTATTTCTGATTTTTAATGATATATATTAATTTAATTTAAATGAAACAGTTCTCTTTTTTTTCTTTTTTCTTTTTTTTTTTTTTGATAGGCAGAGTGGACTGTGAGAGAGAGAGACAGAGAGAAAGGTCTTCCTTTGCCGTTGGTTCACCCTCCAATGGCCGCCACGGCTGGCGCGCTGCGGCTGGCGCACCACGCCGATCCTATGGCAGGAGCCAGGTACTTCTCCTGGTCTCTATGGGGTGCAGGGCCCAAGTACTTGGGCCATCCTCCACTGCACTCCCTGGCCACAGCAGAGGGCTGGCCTGGAAGAGGGGCAACCGGGACAGAATCCGGCGCCCCGACCGGGACTAGAACCTGTGTGCCGGCGCCACAAGGCGGAGGATTAGCCTAGTGATCCGCAGCGCCGGCAAAACAGTTCTCTTTTTAAACTTGTTTTCTGTTGAGTGTGCATTTAAAGAATGGAAAAGTGAGGCAGGTTAAAGTATATATAGCTTTGAAATTTGATTGCCATATTGACATTGAAGATCAGTGTAAATTGGCTTCTGTATTTGCTGGAGAATGGAAAGTCTACCCACCAAATTACTTTCCTGGGTATTTCAATCTTTCTTTTATGTTTTGTAAAATTTGACTTATTTCCTGTTTCCAAGGTTTGGGTTCTTATTTCATGGTATCTCTTTTATTTATTTAGTATTAGCCCCTATGAAACACATTTGGGAACATCTGTATTACCAAGCATCCATGCTCACTTCAGTTTAATGCACCTTCAAAACAAGATTGTGCAGCAAATTGAGCTTATCAAAAACAGTAAGAAAATAATCTGTAGAACGGATGTTGTCATCATTGTATAAAATTCCAAAACTTTAAAATATAAGCCCAATAAGCAAACAAAGCTTAGTAGAATTATCGCATTCTCTTTTCCCCCTCCTGAAGACTTCCATGTCATATTATTTAAAATTTTCTGCTGTCTACCCATTGCTCCTTAAAATGATCTAATCCACTTTAACAACCTTCAAGCCTCTGTCTGATCTGGTTCCTTATACCTCATCCTGAGATTTTACCATTGCCTTGTATTCCCAACCACACTGAGGCTCTTCTGTTTCCTAAATACACTGCGCTCTTTCTTAACTTGGAGTCTTGGTGTTTGTTATTCCTTTTGCCCAAAATAATTATTCTTAGGTCTTTTCATACTTGAATCCGTCTTACCATCCAGGTTTCAACTCAAATATAACTTTCTCAAAGAAACATTATCTTTCCACTTCCTTTAACTTAAGTGTCATTCCTACCCCTCAGTCACTTTACCCATTGAGGATCATTTTTTTAAAGATTTATTTATTTGTTTTCTTTTTTTTTTTTAAACTTTTATTTAATGAATATAAATTTCCAAAGTACAGCTTATGGATTACAATGGCTTCCCCCCCATAACGTCCCTCCCACCCACAACCCTCCCCTTTCCCACTCCCTCTCCCCTTCCATTGACATCATGATT
Source organism: Oryctolagus cuniculus (assembly GCF_964237555.1). Taxonomy (NCBI): domain Eukaryota; kingdom Metazoa; phylum Chordata; class Mammalia; order Lagomorpha; family Leporidae; genus Oryctolagus; species Oryctolagus cuniculus. The sequence continues at coordinate 107,439,632 of NC_091437.1, forward strand.
CATTTTCGATTCTCTTTATATACAGAAGATCAGTTTAGCATACATTAAGTAAAGATTTCAACAGTTTGCTCCTACACAGAAACATAAAGTGAAAAATACTGTTTGAGTACTAGTTATAGCATTAAATCTCAATGTACAGCACACTAAGGACAAAGATCCTACATGAGGAGTAAGTGCACAGTGACTCCTGTTGTTGACTTAACAAATTGACACTCTTGTTTATGGCCTCAGTAATCACCCTAGGCTCTTGTCATGAGCTGCCAAGGCTATGGAAGCCCCCAGAGTTCACTGACTCTGATAATTTTTAGACAAGGGCATGGTCAAAGTGGAAGTTCTCTCCTCCCTTAGAGAAAGGTACCTCCTTCTTTGATGACCCGTTCTTTCCACTGGGATCTCACTCGCGGAGATCTTTCATTTAGTTTTTTTTTTTTTTTTTTCCCAGAGTGTCTTGGCTTTCCATGCCTGAAATACTCTCATGAAAAGGCAGAATCATAGAGGGACAGCGAGGGAGAGGTCTTCTATCTGCTGGTTGACTCCCCAGATAGCCGCAATGGCTGGAGCTGTGCCTATCTGAAGCCAGGAGCCAGAAGCTTCCTCTGGGTCTCCCATGTGGGTGCAGGGGCCCAAGGACTTGGGTCATCTTCTACTGCTTACCCAGGTCATAGCAGAGAGCTGGATCAGAAGTGGAGCAGCCAGGACTTGAACTGGTACCCATATAGGATGCTGGCACTGCAGGTGGCAGCTTTATCCGCTATGCCACAGTGTTGGCCCCTAGGATCATCTTTTAAAATTTTTCCCTCCATATGTCCAAAATGGCGCCTGCTCTTTGTCTTGCCCTTCAAAGGTGACTGGAGAGAGAGACTTGTGTCTGTACCAGTCCCTTTTTTTTTTTTTCCCCTCTCTCCTCTAGTTAGCCTGGTGAACTTTCCCCCACAGGGCCTCAAGCCTCGATCTCTCTAGGCTCCTCCTTCTGCTTTCCTGCGGTTGTCTTGGGCTACTGAAATTTTGGCTCACCTCCCTTTCCAGCGCCGATGCGTAGATTCTGCGGCTGGGGTCCCGAGCCATGGGTGCCCGTGCCCTCCACATAGGTCCACCATGAACCAGAAGTTCCGGAAGAGTTTCCTCTGCTGTTTCTTCCCTAACTCTTCTGTGAAACTGCAGTATCTCCACTTTCATTAAACTGTCTTTTCCCGGACTGTCAATGTGCTCCCTTCCTATGTAGGAGGCTATTAAGAGTTCCCTCTATTTATCCCCCTCTCCTCACTATATTTTAATTTCCACAAGATAGAGGTACTGTAATTCATATTAGTAGTTTTATTTCTAGCTTTTTAAATACTTCTAGCATAATTACAGTAAATGTCAAATAAATACATGAGAGTATGAATAGATAAAATAATCACAACACAACTTTTATTTAACATAGTGGATACCTGAATCAGTTTTGTATTTGGGAAAGATGTGTGCAACATTCTAAAATAGCTTTCATTGAAGGAGACAAAAGAAGAAAAATGGCTTTTGAAAAGATTGCATTTCTTATGGAGATGAGTAGCTGACAAGATTTGAAGAAATAAAAATTCACAAAACAGTTCAAATAGCAAAAAGGAAATAATTTATGTAGTAATACCTCTGAAAATTAAAAATGAAATGAAATTAGACTAATTAAATGAAGGAGTTTTTGTTTGATGGTAATCATTATTTGCAATCACCTATGCCTTGAATCTATCTTATTAGATTCAGGAAGAGAAAGACAATTACTTGGGCCCGAATGCATTTTATTCTTTCCTTACTACAAAGCTCTAGTGCTTTTAGTTTGATAAATTGCCTCAACTACCTGGCTGGCTTGAAGGGAAAGTTATGTTTTTACATTTATATTAAACAAAAATCTTGTACTTTAAAAATAAATCATCACATCTGATGGTATTCCCTCTCTTTCATTTGTTTGCTATCAAGTGTGAGTTAAAGGTTATGTGCAGAACAATCTCAGGGGTGCAATTTACACTCCCAGGTAGCAGTAAAGCCCTGTAACCAATAACCATCACAAACGGAGAAGCTGTCAGAGACCAAATTCATTGCTCCCATTCCCAGAGTCCTTTTGTTTTTAGAAGACACTGAAATATGTTCTCTTTTCTTAGCCCATGTGAATTTTAGGCTGTCCTCTGACCTGTCTTTTGGCACTATACAATAAATATAGAAAGAAAAACTCACCTCTTTAAGATCACATTTTGGGAGAAAAGGAATGTATACACATACATTATATTGAATGACAATTACTTATTGTCTTAGAGCTATTAAAATTTGGTACAGGGCAAGGAATAAGGCCATGGAGGACTCAGATTAATTTTACATAGGCAATATTTTCTCACTGCATACCTTCTTTGGGATAAGAATATAAGTTGTTGGGTTCCAGATTCTGTCCCAGTTGCTCCTCTTCCAGTCCATCTCTCTGCTGTGGCCAGGAGGGCAGTGGAGGATGGCCCAAGTGCTTGGGCCCTGCACCCGCATGGGAGACCAGGAGGAAGCACCTGGCTCCTGGCTTCAGATCGGCACAGCAGGCCTGCCGTAGCAGCCATTTGGGGGGTGAACCAAGGAAAGAAGACCTTTTTCTCTGTCTCTCTCTCTCACTGTCTAACTCTTCCTGTCAAAAAAAAAAAAAAAAAAAAAAGAATATAAGTTGTGATATCAATTAGTTTTGTCTCTGTTTGCCTAACTCATTCTTCCATTCTGGACTTGCTACTTGTGTCTCCCTGGGGTTTGGTATTCATGATAAACTTTTTCTAGCCTATTGTGCAATATTTTATTTTTTCCTGTTTTTTCAAGGGATTGCAATAATAAATAGTCAACTTTCCAACAGTGTGATTTTTTAAAAAATTTCAATGATTTTTCTAGGCCCAGATGTTGTCATTTGTAGACCATTACTATTGGGGGTATTATCTAAGATCTTTCCCAGCTCTAAAATAGAGTAACAAAGTAAACAATGCACATCTCCATATGAGGAGGCTCTTTCTGATGAGATTTGAGTAATGTTGATTTGTGCAACTTCTATTTTTGACATCTTTCTCTCTTTAAAAAAGAAGAGGAACTGTATTTTGTTATTTTTTGTAAATAATCTGTACTAAATGAAGGAAGACATTTAAGACAAACGCATTGTAAATGTAACAAGGATTCTGTCTTCAACACAGCTAGCAATTCAATGTGTTAAACAGTCAATGAAGGAGAGGCATCAGATGATATCAACTGAGGAAGTGAAGTGATCTCTGTAAGAGAATTAGCTTCAAGGAAACATACTTTCTGGGGAACAAGACTTTGGGTATTAGAAGAGTAAGCTTATTCTGATGTTTGTAAATTTTCTTTTGAACCCATTCCTGATATATGGGCATATTGCTGCATGTTAAGAATAGAATGCACATGTAAACTATTGAAGCATAAGCCTTCCCACTTTGCTCTTGCCAACAAAATTAAACAAAAAGTTGACATTACTCCCTTGGACCTATTACCGTGGGAATATATTCCGGAGGCTCCAGATATAAGTCATGTTTTCTATCAAGAAACAGCAGAGCATTATTACCACCAAGTGGCAAAGGATTTCCTCTTGAGACTGGAAAACAGTCTGTGGACATTTCTCATTGAGGGTCATTGAGGGCAATGTTGCAAAAGGTCGATGTTCATCCTAGGTAGGTCTAAGAACTAGTGAATTCAGTTTTTGCATTTAATCATTCCTTACTAGAATATTGTGAAAATTCTGGCTACTGAATATATGCTGGCAGTCCACTTGGTCAAAAATCTGAAGCTATGAATTTAATGCAATCAGTTATGTTCATTCAATATTTAGCAAGACACCCAGATATCTGAAGGAAAATGTTTAGTCATAAAAATGCATGGTTCCCTTATTGAAGTACCTGGCTGTGTTGCCCACCTTCAGCTCTTGACTCCAGCTTCCTACTGATGCAGACCCTGGGAGGCAGCAGTGAGGGCTGAAATAAATGGGGTTTGGCCACCCATGTGAAAGACTTGGATAGGGTTCTGATCTCCCAGATTTGGCTGTGCCCAAATATGATCATAGCAGGTATTTAAAGAACGAATCAATAGATGGGAGTCTTTCTGTCTCTGCCTCTCAAATAAATAAATAAAAACAAAAAATTAAATTTGCATCATTCAAATATTAAATTTTCAGGCAGCAGAAATTGATACTCCATCATTTCAATAATAATTGCATAAACCATTGTTCATGGTAGTATGGCATCTAAAATATATGAAGATCACTTATAAAATATACACTAGAGCAGATGGTTATGAGAAGAGCCAACTGAACAGAATAATAAACAATACAAATTAAGAAATTAGTTAATTAAAGAAGATTAAGGGTACTTAAAGGGGACATAAAGACCTAGGGACCTTCGAAAACAAAGGATTAGCATGTTGGTGCAATGCCATGCTCTTTTCTCCAATGTGTAGCTAATGAAAGGAGAGTGATGTGCAGAACAGATGAAAAGACTTCATTAGAATGCTGTCTTCAATAACCCAAATCCCTTGATTCAACACACAGGGACATAGTGTCATAAATTCTTTTGTAATTTGGTCTGGGTATTCCTCTCTTTTATTCTGCTATATGCATTCAGATCCCATTAACTTTTAAAAGGACTTTCATGCACAGACGATAATAGGCACATTTAATGGGCACAGTGACTTAGTGTATTTTATAGTCTTCAACTCTGGGAAACTCTGTTTTAGAGAATGTTAATTCTCAAGGGCTTTGACCTTAGCAGATACTTTTCAATCAATATTTGAAGAATGAATGAATGATATTGTTTAGTAAGAAAAACTCCCCTTGAATTTAAAAGTATTTTACACTTATATTTCAAGGGTCATCTACTAAATCCTGTTGAATTTTTCAAGGTCCATCTATAATTGACATTTATTTTCATAATCTATTTGTTCGTTCATTTATTACATATTCAGTAGTCAACATTTCTTGACTATCTCCAGGGTGCTACTTGCTTTGTTAGATACCAATTAATAAAGCTTGGTCATTATGCTCAATGGATTCCTTTTAGAGGGGAAACTGTACATGTAAATAATTAAACAGTACGGTAAGAGAAGTATTCTAATAGAAATATGATCAAATTCTAGGAGCACATAAAAGAAGAAATTCTATCTCTTAATAGATGTGAAAGAGAAGAAAGTTCCATGAAAGGAGTCAGAGAAGATAGGTTCTGAAGTGCATCAAAAATAGTGCTCAGGAAACAAATCTGGTACCTATATGTTTCTGTAAATATAGTTTTATAAGAATATAACCATGACCATTTGTTTAATAAAATGTTTATGGCTACCTTCATGTTACAAAGTAACAGAAATGAGTAGTTGTGACAGTGATAGTAAGGCTGGAGAAAATATTCTTTTGTTAATACCTGGTCTAAAAAAATGATTTTTTTTTTTGGGGAGGGGGAGCAAAGTAAAAAAGTAGCATGTCTAGTCTTGGAGACATGGTTATAGAACACAGATGATTATAAAGAGATCTAGGAGATCACTTTGGTTAAAATGAAAGGTTCCAAATGATTTAGAGGGATAAAGGGGAAAAGGCGTTTTGAATGAAAATTGTAAATAATTTTAAACATGGCATTCTTCAAGCTCTCTGTAGGAAACACAGCTCTGATTTCTGAGAATGGCTTGAAGTTTACTAAGTAGGTTTTTACAGAGGAGATTTCCCACATGGGTGTAGCTTCAAGGGTAGAGCTTTCTGCTCAAGAAAAGAGGGCAATAGAGTAATTTCTTTCATCTTTGTGATTATGCATACCTCCAACAGGTGTGGAAAGACAGGTCTGAGGTTACTTGCTAACAGGGCAGGGGGGCTTTCTGACCATGGAAAATCCATATCAGAATGAGAGTCTAGCCCATGGTAAAAGAGACATCATTTAAGTCACTTATATTGACATAATCTGGACAGAGGTCATCGTTGTAATGTAAAAGTGAGAGAGGCCAGTTCATTTTATAAAAGTTTGAGGCTACAGCCTTGACATACTGATAACAGTGACAGGAAGCTGGGAAATGGGTGCTTCCATCTCTCCAACAAGTGATAAGTCTGAAAGCGTGGCTCCAATACCAATTAGCACAGCTGAATCAACTGGACAGCATCTGAACAGTGCACATTCTTGGGCTATCCTCCATACCCTATTCAGAAACAGATATCTTAAATATTTACAATTTTAAAAGCTACATAGATTATTCTTACTAATCATCTTGATGCAACTTTGGGAACCAGCACTCTCTGGACAGTATCTGTTCAGGATCAGGCAGCAGCATTTGATTCTTTCTCATGTTAACACAAGAGTTTTGTTATATGTGTTTATACCTAGTGATGGGACTTCTGGACAGTGCAAAGAAATGATTGTTTATTTGACAAACAAGTGTAAGAGTCATTGAAAATTTTAATTTGGTGATCATATGAACTAGACAATAGTATGTTTAAAGCTACTATTAATATGGTCGAGTTGTTTAGGTGTTAGTGTGAGAACAAATTATACAAAATTCAAGTCATAAAGTTGGAGTTAATTTAGAGATCATTCTAATTCAAATTTTTATCTATATAAGATTTCTTCCACAGATTCTTAGCTAAAAGTTATTAGAGAAAAATATGAGTTGTTTTAGAAATCAAATTCTTCTTGTGCTTTAAATAATGATGGAACTGTCGTTGTTTTACTAAACCAAAGTGTATCTTTGTATTTTCCACTTAATAATGGTGATTTATATCCTCTTGAAACAATATAGAAAGACACCAGTGTCTTCCATTTAAATTCACTGATCATGATTCTCTTTAGTTTTCTTTTTCAGTCCAAAATTTCTACTTTTTCCAAATAAACCTCAAGAACATGTTTTGCTTTCTCATTTTTAAATTTTTTAAATAACATTTTAAATTTACATTATAGTCAGTGGCTTACTGCTTTATGTTTTCCATGTAAAAGTTCATGGAATTGGAAAATTGGAATAATTTGAATTTTTACCTTCCAATTTGACTGCCTTTTATTTCTTTCTCTTGCCTATTTGCTCTAGCTAGGATTTCACATACTATGTTTAATTGAAGTGGGAAGAGTGGGTATCCTTGTCTTGCTCCTGAACTTAGAGAAAAAGCTTTTGACTTTTCATCCTGAAATACGATATTAGCTATAGGCTTATTGTGTATGAGTTTTCCGGTGTTGATGGGCATTCCATCTATAGTTTTTTTCTGAGATGTTTTACATGAAAAGATGTAGAATTTTGTCAAGTGCTCAAATGAGCTAAAATCATTCTATGGAGAAAGAACAGTATCTTCAACAAATGGTGTTGGGAAAATTGGATCTTTGCATGTAGAATTATGAAACTAGACCCCTACCTTACATCCTGTACAAAAATCAACTCACAATAGATAAGGGATCTAAATCTAAGACCTGAAACCATAAGTTACTAGAGGAAAGTATAGGGGAAGCACTGCAAGACATTAGCATAGGCAAAAACTTCTTGGATAAGACCCTGTAGGCACAGGCAATAAAGGCAAAAATAGACAAATGGGTTAACATGAAGCTAAGAAGCTTATGCACAGCAAAAGCAGCATTGAACAAAGTAAAGAGGCAACTGACAGAATGGGAGAAAATATTACAAACTATACATCTGATAAAAAATTAATATCCAGGATAAACAAGGAGGTCAAAGAACTCAACAACACCAAAACAGAAAATCCATTTAAAAATGATGTCATTGTCATTTTTAGCCCTTGTTTATACTTCTGTGGAACTGTAGTCTTCCTACGTTTTACTTGTTGACTATTATGGTTAGTTGCAAATTAAGCCTGTGATTATATAGTCAATTGAAATTATATTTTTCAAGAACTGATGAAGAGAGGGGTGGGACAGAGGAGCCTGGGAGAGGGGTAGTGAGGGAAGTGTGAACGTCTTCTTGGAACTGTACCTATGGAATGCATAAAATCTGTTCTCTTTACATTAATAAAAACTTTTAAAAAGTGGGCTGAGTATATGAACAGGCATTTTTCAAAGGATGGAATACAAATGGACAACAGACAAATGAGAAGATGCTTAGGATCACTAGTCATCGGGGAAATGCAAGTGAAAACTATAACAAAGTTTCCCCTCACTCTGGTTAGAATGGCTGTCATTCAAAATCAAAAAATCAAAAAATCAAAAATGCTCGCAAAGCTTTGTCGAGAAAGATACCCTAATTACATTATTGTTAGGAATGTAAACTAGTATAACCATTAAGGGAGACCATAGAGAGAGTCCTCAGAAATCTGAAAATATATCTATAACATAACCCGGCCATTCCACACCTGGGAATTCAGCCAAAGGAAATGAAATTAGCATATGAAAGAGTTATCTGTACCCCGTGTTTATATAGCCCATGGAATCAACTCAGATGTCCATCAATTGGTGATTAGAGAAATTGTTGTATTGATACATGATGCCATATATACTCAGCCATAAAAAATACATACCCACTCTCACCATTATTATAAATTTAGTCCTTTAAGTTTTAGCCAGAGCCATAAGATAAGAAAGAGTAATCAAAGGAATACAAATTGGGAAGGAGGAAGTACTATCCCTATTTGCCGATAACATGATTCTGTGTATAGCAGACCAAAAAGAATCCATGAAGAGGGCTTGAAACTCTTAAAACAGTTTGGTAGCCGGATATTTAAAAAAATACAAAAATCTGTAGCCTTTGTGTATACAGACAATACCAAAGCTGTGATAGAATTTCTAATATCATCCCCATTAACAGCAGCTACAAAATTTTAAATACTTTGGAATAAATTTAACCAAGGATGTTAAAGACCTCTATGATGAAAATTAGAAAACATTAAAGAAAGAAATAGAGGAAAACATAAAATAAATAAGTGGAAGAATCTTCCATGTTCATGGATTGGAAGAATCAACATCATCAAACTGTCCATACTACCAAACACAATTTATAGTTTCCACGTGATCCCAATCAAAATGCCAACAACATTCTTCTCAGAGCTAGAAAAAGTGATGCTAAATTTCATATGGAAACAGAATAGACCACTAATAGCTAAAGCAATCTTAAACACACACAAAAAAAGCTGTAGACATCACAATGCCATATCTCAAGACATACTACAGGCAATTATAATTAAAATAGCTTAGTACTGCCACAAAAACAGGTGGATAGATCAGTGGAACAGAATTGAAACTCCAGAAATCAATCCACACATCTACAACCAACTTAGCTTTGTCAAAGGAGCAATAACCAATCCTTCAAGCCAAGTTAGTCTTGTCAGTAAATGGTTCTGGGAACACTGGATCTCCGCAAGCAAAAGTATGAAACAAGACCACTACTTCACACCTTACACAAAAATCCACTCAAAATGGATCAGAGAACTAAATCTATGATGTGATACAAACAAATTACAAGGAACATTGGGGAAACTCTGAAAGATATTGGCATTGGGAAAGATTTCTTGGAAAATGCCCCAGAAGCATGGGCAATCAACGCTAAAATTGATAGTTGGGATTACTTCAATTTGAGAAGTTTCTGCACTGCAAAAGAATCACTCAACAAATTGAAGAAGTGACTGACAGAATGGGAGAAAAATTTGCAATCTATGAAACTGATAAAGGATTAATTTCCAGAATCTATAAGTAGCTCAAGAAACTCAACAATTACAAAACAAACAACCTTTTTAAGAAGTGGGCAAAGGACCTGAACAGATATTTTGCAAGGGAGGAATTTCAAACTCTCAGTAGACACATGGAAAAATGTTCAGGATTGCTAGCTATAAGGGAAATGCAAATCAAAACCACTGTGGCTAGAATGAGTCAACAAACAACAAATGCTGGCCTAGATGTGGGGAGAAGGGTACCCTAATCCACTGTTGCTGGGAATGTAAAGTTGTACACCCACTATGGAAGGCAGTATGGTGATATCTCAGAAAGCTGAATATAGACCTACCATATGACCCAGCCATCCAATTCCTGGAAATTTATCCAAAGGAAATGAAATCAGCATATGAAAGGGTGATCTGTACTCCCATGTTCATTTCAGCTCAATTTAAAATAGCTATGATATGGAATCAACCCAGATGTCCATCAACTGAAGACTGGATGAAGAAATTATGGTACAGATACACTATGGAATACTACACAGCATTAAAAAATGAAGTCCTTTCATTTGCAACAAAATGGATGGAATTGAAAACCATTATACTTAGTGAAAAAAGCCAGTCTCAGAAAATATATATATAGTCTCTCTGATCTGTGGTAACTAATAGAGTACCTAAAAGGTAATCTATAGGAATGAAACTGACACCCTGAGATGTGATGATTTTGAACAAATCTTGTCTTGACTGTTGAGGAACCATGTTTTTTCTGTTTGCTTGTTTGTTTCTGTTCTTTTTTCTTTTTTCTTCATACTATTTGGTGCATTCTCTACTTGTGTAGGGTTAATTTTATGAGTGTAAAATTAAATGCAAAATGAGCTTTGTAAAAAATAAAAATGGGAAAGGGAGAGAGGAGGAAGAAGGGTGATAGTATGGTGGGAGGAAGGTGGAGGGGGAAGAATTGTTATGTTCCCAAATTCATTTATCCATCCAATTATGTTATATTTTGGATACAGTTATTCAATTAACTGCAAAAATATATTAAATACATGGAGTTTGTATTCCTTTAATACAATTTTTTTTTTTTGACAGGCAGAGTGGACAGTGAGAGAGAGAGACAGAGAGAAAGGTCTTCCTTTTGCCGTTGGTTCACCCTCCAATGGCCGCTGCTGCAGCCGGCGCACCGCGCTGACCCGATGGCAGGAGCCAGGAGCCAGGTGCTTTTCCTGGTCTCCCATGGGGTGCAGGGCCCAAGCACCTGGGCCATCCTCCACTGCACTCCCTGGCCACAGCAGAGAGCTGGCCTGGAAGAGGGGCAACCGGGACAGAATCCGGCGCCCCGACCGGGACTAGAACCCGGTGTGCCGGCACCGCTAGGCAGAGGATTAGCCTAGTGAGCCGCGGCGCCAGCCCAATACAATTTTTTTAAAAATGGAAAGAAACAGAACTACTGGGACCCATATTATCTTAGTTTGTCACAATCTGTACCAGCATTGGCATTTTTATGAGAAAATATATGTTAAGGAACACTGTTTACCTACATTTAGTCTGAGTTTTTCAAATTTATTTGGTTAACAATTTACTTGGTTAACTATTTGGTTATTTGGTATAACAATATTTTCCTTCTGTTACATATTATACATTCCTTTGAAGGTACTTTGAGAAGTACTGTTTTATGTTGTCAACATCCCTCTTTGAAAGTCAGATATAAGGCAGAGTGGAAAAATGTACTTCTGTGCTCAGTTCATATGTTTTTCCATTTTAAAAAATGTGAACATTTTCTTTCCCCATTTTCTTCTTTTCCTTCTTAAACATGCTTTCTAATGTAACCCATACCATATCAGCAATTTTTAGTACTTGAATGATTCCATTGAGTCATTGAAACTTTGGTAAATTAATATGATTCTGGATGTTCACATGAACTACAGCTAAATTAGGTTATTCTCAACTTCTTCTCTATCCTTAGGGTTTTTTTTTTTTTTTTAAGAGAAACCATACACATTTTTAATTTGATTGGTATCACCCTAATATTTCACTTTTAGAAAATAATTTTAAATCTTGATTTGGTTCATTTTTCCTTTCATTTATTTTTTTTTTTTGTCTGAAAGATTGATAAACATGATGGCACTCAAAATGTTCATGGATAATGGAATTTAAAAATAAGGAGCCAGCTCTGTGGCATAGTGTGTTATGCTGCCTGCAGTGCTGGCCTCCCATAATAGTGCCGGTTCGAGACCTGGTCGTTCCACTTCTGAATCCAGCTCTCTGGGTTCGGGAAAGCAGTAGATAATGGCCCAAATCCTTGGGCCCCTGTACCCACGTGGGAGACCCGGAAGATCTCCTGGCTTTGGATTGGCACAGCTCCAGCCATTGTGGTCAACTGGGGAGTGAGCCAGTGAATAGAAGACCTCACTCTCTCTCTCTTCTCTCTCTGTGTAACTCTGACTTTCAAATAAATAAATAAATCTTTTTTAAAAAAGCCTATTTTGAAAAAGAAGCGCATTTTGGTTTAAAAATATTAAAACCCATACTTAGTGTTTTCATAATACCTGTTTGTCGTGAACTTTTTGAAGATCTCCTTGCATGAATAAATTTCAGATTTTTTATAACAAAATAAATTTGTTTTAATTCAATTTTTCATTAGCATTTTGAGATACCATTCTATGTCTTCTATGCCTTAATCTGAGCCCAAGTGTATGTTTGCAATGTTTGTTTCTCTTATGCATGTATTTTTAACATTTTTTGGATACAGTTATTCAATTAACTGCAAATTTGCTTGACTACAAATACTGAGTTCTCATTTCTCTGCTTTATTCACAGTGTATAGTGGAGGATTTCCTCAATGCCCAGCTGAGGCTGATGTACTACTTTGGTACCACTTTTAATTCTTGTCTCTGAGGGGAGTGAAATTTTCAGTGTTGCATTCCAAGTATCTCCAGCACTTTGAACTTCACCATATATATATATATATATATATATATAGTATTTTATTTTGCCTTATGACTGTTTCAGTGTCTGTGATGACATAAAATAACAATGTAGAGAGATTTTCAGTTTATACTTTTTACCTGAAAAAATGCTGACTTAATTGGATAATATTTATTTTAAAAGAGCATAGTGTTCATTGATGTTATAAGTGCATCTCTGTTTTAATTAATGTTTTGAATGCATCTTGTGTGAGACATGTGTGAAGCCACTTTGCAAATGAGTCACTCTTTAATTTTATACATGTCTAATTTTAAACAATTATAAAACTGAAAATACAAGCTTTTTTTCTTTCCATGTCTCATCTACAGAGGAAGAAATTAGAATGGTAGGGGCCAAAGATTGTGATAAAACTGTTTCGTTTAGTAGAAATGGAATAAGACGAGGCATCATGGGAATTCTTTCTGGTCTCAGGTTTCTTATCTGATTCAGGATGGGTAATGATGAAGTATGACATTACCTCTCTTTGTACTTACTGGAACGTGGGCTTAAAGTTACACTTAATTCTGGATGAATATGACCTCATACTATTTTACATCCGACATAAATAGTCTGTTAAGGTTACTGCTGATCATGTGATACATCTTGGGAAGATACTACTCTTTGAAGGTGTAACATTCACTCCATTATCAAATGCAGAAGTTATCTTTTTCCTCCTCTTAGTTACTTTACATTATTGTCAAATTAATATTATGAGAAGAAAATGCTGTTAAAAAACATTGTTGTAGAAGTTAAGAAAAATCCATTTATACTTACTACACAGGAGTAAATGATAGGCTTTGAAGTTGAGACAGAACCTGTCTATTTAACAGCTTAAATTGCAAATCATATGAATGATGGAAAGGATCTTAGATATTTTGAGTAAAAGTTGTCCTCTCAAATAAAGTGATTTAAATAATTCTGTCCCCTGATAATTAAGGATTTTTCTCTTCGAAAGAGTAGAATTTTAAAAACTGAATATTACTTTGACAATTCGTTTGTATCAGATGATTTTAAATATTCTGGGCTGAATATAGTAGAACATAAAATCAATTGTTAGAATAAATAAGTCAACAACAGGAGTCACTATGCACTTACTCCTCATGTAGGATCTCTGTCCTTAATGTGTTGTTTAATGTGAATTAATGCTATAACTAGTACTCAAACAGTATTTTACACTTTATGTTCTGTGTGGGTGCAAACTGTTGAAATCTTTACTTAGTATATACTAAATTGATCTGTATATAAAGATAATTGAAAATGAATCTTGATGTGAATGGAAGGGGAGAGGGAGCAGGAGTTGGGAGGGTTACGGGTGGGAGGAAAGTTATGGAGGGGGAAGCTTAATCCATAAGCTGTACTTTGGAAATTTATATTTACTAAATAAAAGTTTAAAAAAAGAATAAATGAATGTCATACTTTAAAATATGACAGATTTTTAGAATCAGAATTCTGGTAAGTTTTCAGCAATGGTTTCTGAGGTGATTCACTGACATGGGTAATTAGATGCTAACAGGAAAAGTACAGGAAGATTCAAAAGATGGAGGAGTAAGGACTTTGTTCAGGTTGTAAGTGTGAGTGTATGCCTATACAGGCAAGCACAGACTAAGAATTAAATTATACTGGACACAGTGTTTTCCTCCTAGAGTTCCTGACATATTTCATGCCGGAGAATACATGAATCTATCTTGCTTATACCTAGAATCCATCCATGCAGAGGAAGGCATACAAATTAGGAATACAAGAATATGATTCATTATAGAAACTCCAGCAGAAGGCCAAATTCGTTGAAGTGATGAAAACAGATTCAGTAATTGTCATTATTCCATGAGATTTCTACTTCAGAGGAGTGTGTTTATGGTAGATTAGATGTTATAACAAGCAGCAGCATTTTCTTGATCTTGAAGATTTCATTAGTGATTATTCTGGATACTGATTCCTAGATGAGTAGTGTGATATAGTGAGGATTGACTTTTCATTAAGTTGAAATATGAAGTAGGTCAAGCGAAAATATAATCATAGAAACTATCTTGCTAGTTAGCAAGGAGGATATAAATGTAATATCCTGGGCAAATGTCAATTTGAATGATAAATCTTTTAAAATTAAAAATAGAACACATTATTTGTTAGACTTGTAAACTAAAATGAAGAGTCAAAAAATAAATTTGTCATTAATGGCAAGTGATAGTATAAAACAGGGAAGTGAGGATCTGTCCAGTATCACTGAACTGGAATCTACGTAAGTTGGAGGTGGTTCTTGAATCAGGGAAGTTAGGGAATGTTAAGGCGATAGTGTGTGAGGAGCAGAAACTTTAATGAGCTTCTAGGAAAAAAAAAGGTTCTTTCTTTGTTTAATTTTTGCGGAACTTCTCTGTTGTTCAACTTTATTTGTTAAACTTGTGGATCTATGCAAACAATTTCTTTTAATTACACTTTCATTTTTGTTCATTTACTTGGTTATTTGCTGGGCACTTCTGTGCACCAGGCATGCAAGAAATATGAGGTTCTTTAAGTAGTGGGTTAAATCAGAACTACTGCAGAAAAACCTGTGCTCTTCAGAGGAATTGATGAAAAGTTTTAAGAAAACCAGATAAAAACTAGAATCATACCAATGAGTCTGTAGTTTACCATGGAGTAACAAGTAAAGAAATTGTGTAAAGGCAGAAATCTAATAGACCTGAAGCTCATTTCTGGAAATTTGATCCCTTTCTCTATTTTCATAACCACATTTCCTTGCTTCTATACTATCACACAGTTTTTTTTTTTTTCAGTTGGAGTTCTAATTTTTCCCATTTTCCTAATAACGAATATCATGATTAAACTCCTAACCCAGCTTGTACTAAATTAGGTACTTCTGATAAAAGAGGGTACTACATTTTATTTCTTCTCAATTTTTATATAATTGACATTTCTAAATAATTAATGTTGGTTTTTCTGATTTCATTATTCTCTTCAAAAATACTGCTCATCAGGATAGACTAAGTTATGTTGTAGTAGCAAAGAATTCTGAAAACACTTAGCATAACAAAGGTTGTCTCATGCTTTGTTTTCAGTGCAAGTTAGCATTGGGCACAATGTCACTCAGTCATTTAAGGACTCTGGACAGATGAGGCAGGCTCTGCCATATTATAGATACACCTACAGGAACAGTTTTCAGGTTTGCATTTTTGGCACGTGTATATTTGATTTTATTATTTCATTTTTGGTTAGTTTGTAAGAGGAAGAAAGATTCGATTTGTGATTCTCACTATGCATAGTTCTGCCAATCTGGAATGGGAAGATGAAATACAGTTTTCTACGTATATTGCGTTAGGAAATTCTAGTGTCTCAGTCTGTTTTCTGTTAATATAATGGGATACTTGTGACTGGTAATTAATAAAGAAGATAGATTAATTTATTACAGTTCAGGAGGCTGGAAAGTCCAACAGCAAGTGTAAACATTTGGTGAACACCTCATTGCTGCATCATTCCATGGAGGAAGGTAGAATGGCAAGAGAATCTGACACAGCTAGAGAGCAAGAGAGGATCAAAATTACTTTTATAAAAACTCCATTCTCATGATAACTAACCTACTCATTCCCGCAATAATGACATTACTTTATTAATCATCTCTTATTAGGCCTCACTTTTCAACACTCTTGCATTGGAGATTAATTTTCCAACATATGAATTTTGGGAGAAATGTTTAAACTATAGAACCTTACATTGGTGAACAGTAATAATCACTTTTGAATGAAAACATTAGAAACAATGGTAAGAGGGAAATAAAGCCATTGTTTTTTTCTTTTGAGCAAGTGCTTTTCACTGTTCTAATTAGCTTTGTTCTAATTATACCACATAATTGCTAAAAGGATTTGCCACTGGGATTGCTAATCCATTTTCTGTGATTATTAGGTAATTGTGCAGAGTAGAAGAAGGTTAAGAAAAATAGAGAGGTAAGTGTAATCTATTTTCTAAAGACTTACAGGAAGTTGAGTCTGCAACCTAAGTCAGTAGAACACAGGAGAGATTGCTTATGGAAAGTTACAGAAAGTATAGTCCACATATAGGTGCTTGTTGCCAGACTGCTTATTGCTGCTTTCTATGTAAGTGAAGACATTGAGAGTAAGCATTAAAAAACTTGTTTAGAAGCATGCCTATTGAATCTAATGAAATTTAAAATTGCATAAAATTAAAATTAAGTTTTCAAATGTATTTTGTGTTTTTTGTCTTGTTTTGTTTTTCTGACAAGTCATTTTGTTGAAAGACAGACACACAGGAGAGATATACACACAAAGAGAAAGCAAGAGCGAGAGCGAGAGCGAGAGCGAGAGCGAAAGAAAGAAAGAAAGAAAGAAAGAAAGAAAGAAAGACTCCCACCTACTGCTTCACTCTCCAAATATCCTCAATATCAGAGATTGGGCCAGAACTGGAGTTAGGAGCTGGAAATTCAATCCAGATCGTCTGTATTGTGGCAGAAACCCATTACCTGAGCCCTTACCTGCTGCCTCCTAAGGCCTGCATTAGCAGGAAGCTGGAGTCAGGAGTTGGGAGTCAGAACTGAAACACCAGGCACTCTGATGTGGGACATAGGCTTTGACCACTAGGCTAAATACCTGTTCCTCTGGCAAATGAGTTTTATTGTATTTTATGTAATTTTCAGTACTGGGTGGATTGGAAATTTTAAACAAATCAGATTAATTATTACAGATGGTTTGTGAAGTACTGGTTCAAGCTTTTATTGAAGGAAATAAAGGAAATTATGCACTAGAAATTAGCATGGTTTGATATACTAATGCAGCAGATAATACTGGACCACATTTATCTGTCTGTTTAATGACTTATCTCGTAATATCAAGGAAGTATCCTACATATATTGCATGAGCCTTGGCACATGACAGATTTTCTTCTGACATGCTTTTTTTTGGAAAAAGTGGTAAAATACGGAGTAGCTATTGTCATTACTATATAGAACGTTGATGGAAGGATTGTACACGAAGAGCTGGTTTGTGAGTTTCCTTCTACCTCTCCAGTTGCTCCTCCACTGTTTCCTGGACACTGTATTTTATCTTTTATGTCTAAGATGCCTTATATTTGTCATCCTCACTTTTTAAGGGGTGCCTTTATTTCATTTCTGAAATGTGGAGAACAGGAAAAATCAAATAAAATAATTTTTAATTATTTACAGGAAGAAGTGGGGGAGGTATATATAAACCATAAGTGATAAAGCGTATATATTACTATAGACTGAGCTAAATGTGTAATTTGACCATCAAAATAATGAAAGTTGCTTGGATTACATTATTAGGAGATATATTGACAATTCTATCAATTTATATTCTACTTTTCTACTATGCTGAACTTGTACACCCATATACATACACATATATATTTATATTTAAAAATAACAATAAATTGTTAACTTTTTTACACATCACTGTATTATGAGATAGATTTAAAATTTGTTTCTAATCTATCTACGAGATAAAGCAAATAAGAATCATGCATATAAGTAAAATTGTTATCCAGGAAAAACACAACTTTTTCCTGAAAGTTATGGAAAGGGAATTGTGTAATATACTGTTTAATATCCACCAATTGCAAACAAATGCAATATTGAGTTTACATGTCTTCTTCTTTTGGTAGTCTTCTTGATCAGAGAATAATGAAGTGTACCTGAAGTATATTCTCCCTTTTCAGGTTATGGAAGGATCACCTGGGAGACTTGACTTAGTATATGAAAGGTGGGGATAAGGAGCCTGAGTTATTAGGCAGTACTGCAGTGCATTCTGATGTACATGGCCTATAGACCGTAATTTGAGAAACATAGATCTGGAGGAGTAATTAGTAGTTGTCATTTGGGTGTTTCATCATAACTGATCTTTATGTAAGAACAATTGATATTTGTGATTCTGTTGTTTGGCAATAATTTAGATTGCAGAAAATGAATCCTGCTAACTCAAGAGGCTGCTATATAATCTAAGCTTAAATGTTCCCAGTTAAATGTGTGTGTCTTTTTTGAAGATTTATTTATTTGTTTGAGAGGCAGAGTTACAGAGAGAGAATGAGAGACAGAGAGAGAGAGAGAGAGAGAGAGAGAGAGAGAGAATCTTCCATCCACTGGTGTACTATCCAAATGGCCGTAATGGCTGCAGCTGGGCTGATCTGAAGCCAGGAGCCAGGAGCTTCCTCCAGGTCTCTCACATGGGTGCAGGGACTTAAGCACCTGGACCATGTTCTGCTGCTTTGCCAGGCACGTTTTAGCAAGGAGCTGGACTGGAAGTGGAGCAGCCAGGAATTGAACTGGTGCCCATATGGGATACCAGCACTGTAGGCGGCAGTTTTGCCCACTACACTATAGCACCAGCCTTAAATGTGTTTTTTTAAAAAAGAAAAATTAATTCTATTTACCAGTATATTTCTTCTGGGTTTTTTTGCTATTAAAAATAGGCTAACTGTAAGAAATTATTGTTTCTATGAAAACAAGAGAGTCTTTTTAGAAAAATTCCCATGGAAAGCACTAATATAGAGCACCTGAAGAGTTTCACAGATAATATAAAAATTATTTAAAATATTACCTTAAATATGAAGATGACAAAAGTCTACTACTCAACAAATTAATAATTAATATACTGATATATTAACATACTAACTGGATGATTTGCAATGTTTAATGTTCTTTTATTTATTCTGTAACATGGTTATATTGGGCACAAAAGCAAATGGGCTGGTGTCATTTTCAAACTGTGGTTCAAAGTAATGTCTTTGATAATAGAAAAATAAGTCAGGTCTTTTGAAGATTTGAGGTCTCTTATCAGATCTGGAAATTCAGGTGGGGGGTGTCTACCAAATTTCTTAGTATTTAAGTTATTGATCTCCTGAGAGGATGTTTGAACCAACCTCAAAAGAAAATATCAGTCATCTTCTTACAACTCAGGCAGCATTAAGAATCAGAGGATAACAAGAAAAGGGTATGCTTTGTGCAAAAGAAAATCTTTGAAAGGAATTTGGAAAAGAATCATACAAAAAAACTGAATAGATTTTCTAGATAACATTTTCCCCAGTTTTATACATGCATATGAAGTCAAATGATGCTGGATATAACTTAATTTAAGCTTTGAAGCATTCTGCATTAGTACCTATTAATTATACCTTTTCTAAAAGTTGCTATTCTATGAAACACATTAGGCATAGTGCATTAGAATTAATGCCTTAATCATGAGATGATATTGTCTTTAGTGCAAATATGCTCCTCAAGTTATGGTGTTGAAGCATCCCACATTTTTTATATAGAATCTAAAATAAAAACATTGTTTTGTGAAGGTACAGGATAACATTTTGGACATACAACACAAAAAATTAGAGACTGACCAAACACTTTTCTTGATTTCTCTGTTTCCTATTAAACAGCTCTACACATAGTAGCACCATTACATTAGAAGCAACAGCAGCAGCAGTATCTATACCTCAATGGTGGTATGGTGGAAATTTTTAGAATATTCCTCCTAGATTTAATTTTCTTCTTAATCTGACATTTCCCAACATAAAGCTCACCACTTTATGATTAAATCTCTAACTGTTACGCATTTCTAAGAGTCGAAAAAAAAATTCAAGGTTTTCCACTTTACAATTGCAGTATCATACAAAAAGAGTAGGCATCCATCCAAGGGATCACTTCAACTGTTGAGCATATTCCTTTAACTCCTTCAGGTGGAGGCATTCCAGTCATCTCAAATATTTCTTTCATTACTAAGTAATGCTACTCTTTTTTAGATTCCCAGCCTTTCCCAGACTGTCCATGATGTAGGAGTCAGATCTAGGAAACCAACTACTATTGAACATCTTGTGTAGTTACATGTTCATATTTTTTTTTTAAATATTTTACTTCTATGGTGATTACCTTCAACTTGTAGAAAATATAAAATTCCTAGATATGTCTCCATACCTTTGATCAGTTACTTATTTCTGGGTACCAAATTAGGTGTTACTGTGTGATGACAAATGGAGTATAACAGCACAAAACCATGGATTAATTTTTATTTCTAAATTTTGCAAAGTCATGTCATCAGTAGGTGATATGAAGCTGTCAGATAATATGTTTACCCTCAGGGAGCTTGTTGTAAGTGTTATTCTAAGAACAGACCTAACATTTAACCATCTTATCACTTCCTCTGACCAACTGACTTATGTATGGGTATCATTCATGTCTGTCTATTAGGAATGAAATGAAAACTCCAGTGAGATGATTCTAGTTGAGCTATGATTGTCTCAAAAAACAATGTAAATGTTATTAAAGCATAGAAAGCCAAGCATCATTAGTAAACACTACTAATCTTGGAGTAGATCAAAATTCTAATTTTGAGTGTGATTTATACCATATTCATATTGCATTTGCACCATTGTAAGGAGAAAAAAAAATCATGTCAGTGATCATCTGTACAGACTACAACACCTCCTCCCAATAGCCTTTAGAAATATAGGTCAGGGACATAGATACCTTAATCATTATATGTTATCAACAAAATGTGTATCTTCCCCCTGTGATGTGTAAATGTTTATAATGCAATCACAACTTTTTAAAATTGATAATTTTTTAATTTTATAAGGTGAACAAACTTCATGTATTTCATATATACAGATTTAGGAGCATAGTGATACTGCCCAGCCTACCCTCCTTCCTCTCCATGCTCCCACTCTCCTTTCTCCTCCCTTTCTTATTCTTTTAATTTTTACATGTCATACTTTCAGTTTATTTTATTTTATTTTATTTTTTGTTTAAACTTTTATTTAATGAATATAAATTTCCAAAGTACAGAATATGGATTACAATGGCTTCCCCCCCATAACGTCCCTCCCACCCACAACCCTCCCCTTTCCCACTCCCTCTCCCCTTCCATTCACATCAAGATTCATTTTCGATTATCTTTATATACAGAAGATCAGTTTAGCATACATTAAGTAAAGATTTCAACAGTTTGCTCCCACACAGAAACATAAAGTGAGAAATACTGTTTGAGTACTAGTTATAGCATTAAATCTCAATGTACAGCACACTAAGGACAAAGATCCTACATGAGGAGTAAGTGCACAGTGACTCCTGTTGTTGACTTACCAAATTGACACTCTTGTTTATGGCCTCAGTAATCACCCTAGGCTCTAGTCATGAGTTGCCAAGGCTATGGAAGCCCCCAGAGTTCACTGACTCTGATCATTTTTAGACAAGGCCATGGTCAAAGTGGAAGTTCTCTCCTCCCTTCAGAGAAAGGTACCTCCTTCTTTGATGACCCATTCTTTCCACTGGGATCTGACTCATGGAGATCTTTCATTTAGGTTTTTTTTTTTTTTTCCCCAGAGTGTCTTGGCTTTCCATGCCTGAAATACTCTCATGGGCATTTCAGCCAGATCCGCATGCCTTAAGGGCTGATTCTGAGGCCAGAGTGCTGTTAGGACATTTGCCATTCTATGGGTCTGCTGTGTTTATTTTATTTTTAAGATTTATTTATTTTACTTGAAAGTCAGCGTTACACAGAGATAGAGGAGAGGCAGAAAGAGAGAGAGAGAGAGAGAGAGAGAGAGGCCTTCCATCTGATGGTTCACTCCACAATTGGCCATAGTGGCCGCCTGGAGCTGCGCTGATCTGAAGCCAGGAGTCAGGGGTTTCTTCTGGGTCTCCTACACAGATGCAGGAGCCCAAGGACTTTGGCTATCTTCTACTGCTTTCCCATGCCACAGCAGAGAGGTGGATTGGAAATGGGGCAGCTGGGTCTCGAACTGGCACCCATATGGGATGCTGGCGCTTCAGGCTAGGGCATTAACCCGCTGTGCCACAGCACTGGCCCCAGTTTATTTTATAATCTTGAGATTATCCCTGAACTAAGTAAAAAGTTCTACAAATAGTAAGAAAGGGGAAAAAACACTGTTCCTCAAAAGCAGAGACAAGTGCTATAAAAAATTATCATTCTCAAAATGTCAGTTTCACTCATAAACATTACATTTTTTGCATTCTGTATATTGGTTACCACAGATTAGGGAAAACATATGTCTTTTTGTGACTGGTTTATTTCACTAAGTATAATGTTTTTCAGTTCATCCATTTTGTTGTGGAAGACAGATTTCATTCATTTTTTTGGCTTAGTAAGATACCGTAGTGTATATATACCACATTTTCTTTATCCAGTCATTGGTTGGTGGATATCTATATCTTAACTATTGTTAATACTATATCTTAACTATTGTGATACTATATACTATTGTGATACTATATACTATTGTGATACTATTTCTTAACTATTGTGAATTGAACTGAAATAAACATGGGTGGGGGAAGATAACTCTATCATATGCTGATTTCATTTAGTTTGAGTGAATTCCTATGAGTGAGATGAGTGGGTCATAGCGTAGATCTATTTCAGGTCTGAGGAATCTCCACTCTGTCTTCCTTAATGGCTACACTAGTTTGTACTCCTATAAACAGTGGATTATGGTACTCTTTTTCCCACATCCTTGCCAGCATTTATCATTTTTTGATTTCTGTGTGAGAGTCATTCTAAGTGAGGTGAGATGAAACCCAATTGTGGCTTTCATTTGCATTTCCCTGATGGCTAGTGATCCTGAGCATTTTTTCATGTATCTGTTTGCCATTTGAATTTCATCTTTTGAAAATGCCTGTTAAACTTCTTTGCACATTTCTTAATTGGATTGTTTATTTTTTGTGGTTGAATTTCTTGAGCTCTTTATATATTCTTGGTATCAATCCTTTATCAATTGCATAGTTTGCAAAACTTTTCTCCCGTTGTGTCAGTTGACTTTTCACTTTGTTGAGTGTTTACTTTGCAGTGTAGACACTTCTAAGCTTGATGTAATTCCATTTGTCTATTTTTGCTTTTATTGCCTGTTCCTGTAGAATCTTTTCCAGGAAGTCTTTGACTATCCTAATGTCTTGTAGAGTTTTTCCAGTGTTCTTCTCTAATTTTTTGGTGGTATCAGTTCAAAGATTAGGTGCTTGAAGCATTTTGCATTGTTTCTTTTTGTTAGTTTTAAGGTCAAGATCTTGTTTCATATTTCTGGTTGTGTAGAACCAATTTTCCCAGCCATTTGTTGAAGATATTTTCCTTTCCCCATGAATTTATTTTAGCTCCTTTGTCAAATATTAGTTGGTTGTAGATGCATGGATTGATTTTTAGGGTTTCTATTTTGTTTCATTGGCCTACATGTCTGTTTTTGTGCCAGTATCTGGCTTTTTGGGATTATAATTGCCCTGCAATATATTTTGAAATCTGGTATTATGACGTCTCCTGATTTATTTTTGTTGTTTATGATTGGTTTAGCTATTCAGAGTTTCTTGTGTTTTCATATGAATTTTAGCATTTTTTTCTAGTTCAGAGAAGAATGTCATTGACATTTTGTAAATCTGTAAATTGTTTTGGGTAGTGTGGACATTTTGATGATATTCATTTTTCTAATCCCTGAACATGGAAGATTTTTCCATTTTTGTATTTTTGTGTTTCTTGTTCTATTTCAGTGTTTAATGTTTTATAATTTTCAATGTAGAGATATTTCACCTCCTTGGTTAAATTTATGCCAAGGCATTCAATTTTTTTTGTAGCTATTGTTAGTGGGACTGATCTTTCAAGTTCTTTCTCAATCATGGCATTGTCTGTGTATACAAAGGCTATTAGTTTTTGAATGTTATTTTTATATGCTGCTGCCAAACTCTGAGTACCACTAGTCACTGAGTGGAGTCTTTTGGTTCTGCTATATATGGAGTCATATCATCTACAAATAGGGAAAATTTGACTTCTTCTTTTCCAATTTATATCCCTTTGATTCCTTTTTCTTGCCTAATGGCTATGGCTAAGGATTCCAGGAGCATACTGAATAGTAATGGTGAATGTGGGCATTCTTGTCTGTGTGGGGAGCAACCCGGACTAGACTGAGTTACTGGAATTAAGACTTATTCTATGCATCTGCTCTCCCACAATATGGCGCTGGGAGAGAAGAAAACAGCTTCTACACAGCTGCCTCCAGTTCAGCCAATAAGCTGTAGGACTTGCTCCTGATTGGAGGAGAGCAGCGTACTCGGCGTGTGGGCAGCCGAGTTGGGATTGGCAGAGGAGGACTATAAAGGAGGAGTGAGACGGCATGCACCAGGAACATCTAAGGGGAACATCTAAGGGAACACCTGTGCAGCCCCCGAGAGAGCCGGCTGGCGGTGTGCCGCTCCCCTGCAGAAGTGGGGAATGTGGCAGGGGGAACCGCCCTTCCACGGAGGTGGAAGGGACAGTAGCCAACCCGGGAAGAACCAGCAGCAAACCCGGGGAGAGCCGAGCAGACGAAAGAACAGCGCAGGGTCCTGTGTCGTTCCTCCACAAAGAGGGGGAGCGACATAATGGTGCCGTGACTCGGATATGAAGCCTAGGCAGGGTTTAGTGTCGTTCCTCCACGAAGAGGGGGAGCGACATAATGGTGCCGTGACTCGGATAGGAAACCTAGGACGGATAGGAAATCTAGGAGGGAAGAAATGGGAAGAAATGGGAAAATATCGGAGAGAGAGACTAGCAAACAGCCTAGGGAAAAGCCGGATGAAAAAGGTGCCGGAAGAAGCTATTGAAAGCCTAGGCATAGACTCAGATACGGACTACAGGGGGAAGCTGGGAGAAATCTCTAAGGTCGAAAGTGAAAGTGAAAGCTAGAACAAACAGACTTGGATACGGACTGTGGAGAGAAGCCAGGAGAAATGAGGGAGGAGTATTGTTGGAGGAAAGCTTGGGGAAACATACCGGGTAGAGAAAAATGTTAGGGAAATTGAAGCCGCGGGGGGCAGGCCGAGGCGGAGACGAAAGCCACTTTGGGATTCTCAAGTTAGCCCGGGAATGGGGGGCGAAGAGTTGAAACCAGAAGCGGAAACGTGAGCTGGGTTGAATTCGCCAGGTTAGCCCGGGGAACTTGGATTGAATGCTAGTGGCGGAGACGCAAGCTATGCTGTGTGACTCGCGGAAGCCGCCGCGTGCAGAGAGAGCACGGGGCGTGAATAGATAGGGAACGCAGGGCTGGCGCGAGGCCGTGGTGCGGACGCGAAGGGGCGTGGAGACCACGGAGTGTGCGCGCGAAGCCGAGCCACGCAGAGCCAGGAAGCCGTGCAGATGAGAGAGGCGCGGGCTGAAGCGGCTCAGCCGGGAAGCCGCCGAGAAGCAGCCTCGGGGCGGGCGCTGGGAAGCCGCAGGGATAAGAGAAACAGAAGTTTAGAAGTAAAATGAGAGAAATAGGAATGCTGGAAGACAGAAGTAAAACAGGAGAAATAGGAATGCCCGGAGATAGAGAAATAGAAAGTCCTCCCCACAATACTGCAATGAGAAGGCTTGGATTCGGTCTGCCTGATTAGTGAGGCGATGAGCACCTGCGGGCGGCTAGCAGCTTATGCGCCGCAGGTCACCGAAGACAGGCACGAATTAACAACAATAAGGCCTCCCCACAACACAGCAATGAGAGAGCTTGGATTCGGTCTGCCTGATTAGTAAGGCGGTAAGCACCAGCAGGCGGCTCGATCAGAATATGAGCCGCAGGTCACCGAAGACAGGCACGCATCAGCGCCTAAAAACCTCCTCACAACATGGCGAAGAGAGGACCCGGATTCGGTTTGCCTGATTGATAGGACTTGTAAGAACCTGTGGCAACTCTAGCAAGCAGAGCAGAGTGTGTGCCGCGGGGCACCGAAGACAGGCGTGTATCAACGCCAAAAAATAAAAAGAAAGGGGGATCTGTGGGGAGCAACCCGGACTAGACTGAGTTACTGGAATTAAGACTTATTCTATGCATCTGCTCTCCCACAATATGGCGCTGGGAGAGAAGAAAACAGCTTCTACACAGCTGCCTCCAGTTCAGCCAATAAGCTGTAGGACTTGCTCCTGATTGGAGGAGAGCAGCGTACTCGGCGTGTGGGCAGCCGAGTTGGGATTGGCGGAGGAGGACTATAAAGGAGGAGAGAGACGGCATGCACCAGGAACATCTAAGGGGAACATCTAAGGGAACACCTGTGCAGCCCCCGAGAGAGCCGGCCGGCGGTGTGCCGCTCCCCTGCAGAAGTGGGGAATGTGGCAGGGGGAACCGCCCTTCCACGGAGGTGGAAGGGACAGTAGCCAACCCGGGAAGAACCAGCAGCAAACCCGGGGAGGGCCGAGCAGACGAAAGAACAGCGCAGGGTCCTGTGTCGTTCCTCCACGAAGATGGGGAGTGAAATAATGGTGCCGTGACTCGGATATGAAGCCTAGGCAGGGCTTAGTGTCGTTCCTCCACGAAGAGGGGGAGCGACAGTCTGGTTCTGGATCTTACTGGAAATGCTTCCAAGTTTTCCCCATCCCTTTTTTGCTGGATGTGAGTTTGCTGTTTCTTATCTATATTGTGTGGAGAAATATTCCTTCTATACTATTTGCTTAAGGTTTTTGTCATGAAATGATATTGTGTTTTATCGAATGCTTTCTTTTTTTATCTTTTTCCATCCTTTTATTTAATGAATATAAATTTCCAAAGTACAGCTTATGGATTACAATGGCTTCCCCCCCATAATATCCCTCCCACCCACAACCCTCCCCTTTCCCACTCCCTCTCCCCTTCCATTCACATCAAGATTCATTTTCGATTATCTTTATATACAGAAGATCAGTTTAGCATACATTAAGTAAAGAATTCAACAGTTTGCACCCACACAGAAACATCAAGTGAAAAATACTGTTTGAGTACTAGTTATAGCATTAAATCACAATGTACAGCACACTAAGGACAGAGATCCTACATGAGGAGTAAGTGCACAGTGACTCCTGTTGTTGACTTATCAAATTGACACTCTTGTTTATGGCCTCAGTAATCACCCTAGGCTTTTTTTTTTTAATTAATTTTTTTTGACAGGCAGAGTGGACAGTGAGAGAGAGAGAGAGAGAGAGAAAAGTCTTCCTTTTGCCGTTGGTTCACCCTCCAATGGCCGCCGCGGCCGGTGCGCTGCAGCCGGTGCACCACGCTGATCCGATGGCAGGAGCCAGGTACTTATCCAGGTCTCCCATGGGGTGCAGAGCCCAAGTACTTGGACCATCCTCCACTGCACTCCCTGGCCACAGCAGAGAGCTGGCCTGGAAGAGGGGCAACCAGGACAGAATCCAGCGCCCCGACCTAGACTAGAACCCAGTGTGCTGGCGCCGCAAGGCGGAGGATTAGCCTAGTGAGCCGCAGCGCCGGCCAAGCCATAGGCTCTTGTCATGAGCTGTCAAGGCTATGGAAGCCCCCTGAGTTCACGGACTCTGATCATATTTAGACAAGGCCATGGTCAAAGTGGAAGTTCTCTCCTCCCTTCAGAGAAAGGTACCTCCTTCTTTGATGACCCATTCTTTCCACTGGGATCTCACTCGCGGAGATCTTTCATTTAGGTTTTTTTTTTTTTTTCCCCAGAGTGTCTTGGCTTTCCATGCCTGAAATACTCTCATGGGCTTTTCAGCCGGATCTGCATGCCTTAAGGGCTGATTCTGAGGCCAGAGTGCTGTTTAGGACATCTGCCATTCTATGAGTCTGCTGTGTATCCCACTTCCCATGGTGAATCGTTCTCTCCCTTTTTTATTCTATCAGCTAGTATTTGCAGACACTATTCTTGTTTATGTGATCCCTTTGGTTCTTAGTCCTATCATTATGATCAATTGTGAACAGAAATTGATCACTGGGACTAGTGAGATTGCATTGGTACATGCCACCTTGATGGGATTGAATTGGAATCCCCTGGTATGTTTCTAACTCTACCGTTTGAGGTAAGTCAGCTTGAGCATGTCCCGAATTGCACATCTCTTCCCTCTCTTATTCCCACTCTTATATTTAACAGCAATCACTTTTCAGTTAAGTTTCAGCACTTAAGAAGAATTGTGTATTGATTACAGTATTCAACCATAAGTATTAAGTAGAACAAACAAAAAAAATACTAAGAGGGATAACATATTAAGTTGTTCATCAACAGTAAGGGTGAGGGCTGATCAAGTCACCGTTTCTCATAGTGTTCATTTCACTTTAACAGGTTTCCTTTTTGGTGCTCAGTTAGTTGTCACCTAGCAGGGAGAACAAGTGGTATTTGTCCCTTTGGGATTGGCTTATTTCACTCAGCATAATGTTTTCCAAATTCCTAACAGGGATCACTTTTCAGTTAAAATTTAAACACCTAAGAATAATTGTGTGTTAATTACAGAGTTCAACCAATGGTACTAGAACAAAAAAAAAATACTAAAATGGATGAAGTATTACATTGTACATCAACCTTCAGGACGAATGCTTTCTTTCCATCTATTTAGATAATAATATGGCTTTTATTCTTCAAATTGTTAATGTGGTATGTCACAAAACCTGTCAATGCAAAATATTGTAACCTGCAAAGCTCTTATTCATGAATGAAAGTGAAATAAATAACTGCTGTAACAAACAGAAGCTGAAAGAATTTGTCACCACTAGTCCAGCCTTACACAAGGTGCTTAAGGATGTGCTACACACAGAAACTGAGAAAGATAGTCATCAGTATGAAAGAATGTGAAGGCAAAAAACCTCCTGCAATAGTACAAGGGAAATCCAAAGCAAACAATAGGAATATTTATGGAAAAATGGCAGAGTCATATCCTTACTTGTCAGTAGAAAGTATGAATGTAAATGTTCTAAACTATCCAATTAAAAGACACAGATTGGCTGAATGGAATAAAAAAGACCCATTTATTTGTTGCCTATAAGAAATATATGTCACCAACAAAAATACATACAGACTGCAAGTTAAAGGATAGAAAAAGCTACTCCATGCTAATAGAAAAAAAACGCACAGGTGTATCCATCTTAATATCAGACAAAATATACTATAACACAAAAACCGTTAGAAAAAGAAGGGCATTATATAATGATTAAGTGATCATTTCAACAGGAAGGTGTGACTATAGTAAAAGTACATCACCCAATACTGGGCTCCCGGCTATTTAAAAGGAATGTTAATAGATATAAAGGGAGACAGCTACTCTAATACAGTACAACATGGGGACTTCAACACCCCACACTCATCAATGGACAGATCAACTAGATGGAAAATCAACAAAGAAACAATAGAGGTAATGTACACTATGGAGCAAATAGATTTAATTCTACAGAACCTTTCATTGCACAGTTGCAGAACACACATTCTTTTCATCAGTGCATGGGACTTTCTCTAGGTTGACCATATGCTAGATGATGAAGCAATTCTCAGCAATTTCAAAAAAATCAAAATAATATAATGTATCTTTTGTGATCACAATGGAATGGAGCTGGAAATGGACACCCCAAGAATCTCTAGAAAATATGCACACTCACATAGACTGAACAACAAGCTCCTGTTGAACAGGAGGATTATAGAATGAACAGTGGATTATAGAAGAAATCAAAAGGGAAATAAAAAGAATCTTCGAAATGAATGAAGATAACAATACCACATTTTAAAACTTATGAGATAGAGCAAAAGCCGTGTTTACAGAGAACTTTATAGCAATTAGTGCCTATGTCAGGAAATTGGAAAGACACCAAAGCTATTGGTAAATCTCAAGGATCTAGAAAAAAAAACAACAAAACAAACCCCAAATTAGTAGAAAGAAAGAAATAATTAAAATTAGAGAAGGAATAAGTGAAATTGAAACCAGAAAATAATACAAAAGAAAAGTGAAATTAAGAGCTGATATTTTACATATTAAACAAAATTGATACACCATTGACCTAACTGACCAAAAAAAAAAAAAAGCCAAAAAGAGGGAGATAATCCAAATTAATAAAATTGGAGATGAAAAAGGAGATGTAACAACAGATACCACAGAAATAAAAAGAATCGTTAGGAATTACTACAAACAATCATACGCCAGCACATTGAAAAATCTAGAAGAAATGGATAGATTTCTGGACACATACGATCTACCAAAATTGAGTCTTGAAGACACAGAGAACCTAAACAGACCAATATACAAGATGGAGATTGAATCAATAATAGAGACCAATAAAGGAAGCCCAGGTCCAGATGGTATCAGTAATGAATTCTACCAGACTTTTAAAGAACTAATTCCAATTCTTCTCAAACTATTTAAAAACAATTGAATGTGAGGTAATCCTCCCAAACTCCTTCCATGAGGCAAGCATTGCTTAATTCCAAAACCAGAAAAAGATACAGCAAAGAAAGAGAACTACAGACCAACATCCCTGATGAACATAGATGCAAAAATCCTCAACAAAGTGCTAATTAATCAAATCCAACAGCACATCAGTAAGATCATTCACTCGGACCAAGTCCCTTGTATTAAATGACGGCTCAATGTACACTAAACAATCACAACTTTTTATGAGGCTTTTCTTACAAATTTTAATCTAAATCTGGAAATAATTTTTAGTTATTACGGGATGAAGTGCAATCATTCCACCAAATTTTAGGCAAATTGAATTTTTGGCTTATAGAGCTTCACGAATATACTTTTAAATATTTAGTATAATTTTTTTTTTTTGACAGGCAGAGTGGACAGTGAGAGAGAGAGACAGAGAGAAAGGTCTTCCTTTGCCATTGGTTCACCCTCCAGTGGCCGCCGCGGCCAGCGCGCTGCGGCCGGCGCACCGTGCTGATCCGAAGCCAGGAGCCAGGTGCTTCTCCTGGTCTCCCATGGGGTGCGGGGCCCAAGGACTTGGACCATCCTCCACTGCACTCTCTGGCCACAGCAGAGAGCTGGCCTGGAAGAGGGGCAACCGGGACAGAATCCAGCGCCCTGACAGGGACTAG
This sequence comes from Oryctolagus cuniculus, assembly GCF_964237555.1. Lineage (NCBI taxonomy): Eukaryota > Metazoa > Chordata > Mammalia > Lagomorpha > Leporidae > Oryctolagus > Oryctolagus cuniculus. The sequence continues at coordinate 107,470,963 of NC_091437.1, forward strand.
AACCTGTGTGCTGGCGCCGCAAGGCGGAGGATTAGCCTTGTGAGCCGCGGCGCTGGCCTACTTTTAAATATTTAGTGTAATTTAGAGTAAAATACTATTTGTCTTTTGATAAATAGGATAGAGAATTTTTAATCTTTTCTAAAGTTCACACAGTAATACTGTGAATGAATAATGAATTCAGTTTAGCATTGTTCTACATTTTATTCATTTCAAAATTTCTACTTTACAACAAAATTTTAAAGTTATATGGAGAGAAATTCTCACCACAAAATGGACTCTTATTCTGTAGTTTTTAAAATGAGGATTTTATTTCTATTAGAAAGTCTTTCAGATAGTATATGGTTAAGTGCAAAAGGCAAGCCACAAACATGTATATGTATATGTATATGTATATGTATATGTATATGTATATGTAATGTATATATAGTTGAGATGTATTGCATAAGCTAAACTATTGGATTTTTGCTATGTGAAACTCAACCATAGGCCCTGAATTACAGTAAACTTATTACCTGACAGTAGACCTGATTAATTCACAAATGGTTATTATATAATGCATAATAATTGATTATAATCTTATAAATATTCCTTCTCGTAGTGCTGTATCTTTGAATTCTTGACTTTAAAAAAGTAATTTCTGAAAGGGTCTCTTGGGCATTTTATTTTTTGTAAATTATGGCTGTATTACTTTAAGAAAACTCAATATCTGATGATCAACATTTACCAAATACATAGCAAAGACACTATTGTTAGCATTTGTGCTATCAAAAGATTGTTTTACAAAATGATGCACTGTATGATTCCTAAGAACAGGGAGCTTCTTTGGTGCATTTAAGAAAGAATTGAATAACAGAAATGCGATGCATACAGAATTTTCGTACATTATTGTGTGACAAAAAAGGAGAGAGTCTTTTTTAATATTTGGTTGTTTCTGATTACTTTGTGTTCAGGGTGAGTGTAAACCATTTAACAAATATTACAATCTATTTTGGGTAATCTGTTGATTATTTTCACCAATGATCTTATTGTGTATTTCAGTTGATGTAATCAACTTATTTTTTCAGTTCATCTGGAATCTACTGAATTTCTCTGCAGTATATCATTCAAAATGCTAAATGAGGATATAGAACATCTATGATCTCCTAAAGCATTGGTTGCCATAGAAGCTGCTCTTCTGGCCTGATTTGATCAATTTCTTAAAGCAAGTAATTTGATAATTCTTTTCAAAGAGAAAAATGTCATAATGTTCTTGTTATCAAATTGAAAGGATAGAATTGTTTCTTTTGAATCATCCTAGGCTCCTCTTAATAGTCACGAATGTTGGATCATTTTATTTGCAGTCATCAGATACTATGACTTGAATTTATATATTCTCAGCATTATTAATGTTTACTTTTAATTTTCTTTCTTCCATGATTCTCAGAAAGATTAACTTAAAGAATCCAAATCTTTAAAAAATATAAGCAATGGTAGTGTTTCCTTTGGGAAGAATAGCTATTTGCATCACAGTTAATGGAACATGTGGCCAACCACTATCATCATCAAGAGCATTCATTAAATGCTGCATTTGAACTTTAAATTTATCTTATTGGCAGAACTGGCATTCTTATTTGGAATCTTTCAGACACCTAGTCCTGATAAGCTGCATCCTGAAATGAAATGGAACAGGGATGAAAATGAGCCTTGCTCTGAAATGTCATGTGCACAGAGGGGCTTGTTCAGCGTCCCCAAACTAATTCCAAACTCTAGGCAGCATTTTTATTTTATGATTATAGACATAAGACCCAGTGTGAACTTGCATACTTAACTTTAATGCTGCATGAAAAATAGGGGCATCATGAAATTAATTAGGACATTTATTTTCAGCCATGAGAAAGAAAACAACTTATTATCTAGCAATTTTCTACTGCCCTTTAGGTGGCAGTGTGTAGCAAGGAGAGGGCTGGCTGTGATAGCTGCTACATTGGATTTAACAACAAAAAGTAAAAAAAAAAAAAAAAAGAAAGAAAGAAAAAAACAACAAAAAAACAAAGTAAAAAGGAAAAAAATTAACTTTCTGTTAGAGATGTCTTCCTGCATCTTTTGCATTTGGTTTATGTCTTTAATGCCAGTCTTTAGTTTGAATTTCTGAACATACATGCCTTGTGCCATTGAATTCACTATTGTGAATTTTCTTTAGTTTAAAGATGTTATCTTTTATTTAATATGTACTTCTCACCGGGTTTTAGTCCTGGTTGGGGTGCCAGATTCTGTCCCGGTTGCCCCTCTTCCAGGCCAGCTCTCTGCTGTGGCCCAGGAAGGCAGTAGAGGATGGCCCAAGTCCTTGGGCCCTGCACCCCATGGGAGACCAGAAGCACCTGGCTCCGATCAGCGCGATGTGCAGGCCGCAGCGCACTGGCCACGGTGGCCATTGGAGAGTGAACCAATGGCAAAAGGAAGACCTTTCTCTCTGTCTCTCTCTTTCTCTCACTGTCCACTCTGCCTGTCCAAAAAAAAAAAAAAGAATAATAATATGTACCTCTGAGTACCTATTGTGTTAGGGACCCTGTGGATGTTAAGGAATATTTTTGATTGACTTACTGTCAATAGTGAGTTAGAAGTAAATATCTCAACTGCTCTATCATTTCATTTTTCAAAATTGGAGCATGGAAGTTATCTGGAGAGTGTTGGCCAAGATGCAAAGAACAAATATATAGACCTGCTGTCTAAAAAATATCCTGAAATACGCATTTGTAGTTGAATTCTGAGCTTCTCTCTGTGATATGTTGTTCCATCTGGTTTTGTTGGGGATTAGACTTTGCCAGATTTGTCCAAATGCTCTGTCATAATTTCAAATGTGAAGCCATATTTATCCCTTTTCATTATAACTCTATATCCACACAGGATCTACTTTCTTCAATATGAATATAATTTTCATATAAAAAACATTAGTAGAGAAAAAATCCTAAGAATTTTTCCGATCTTTTTTCCCATCCTAAACAAGAATGATTGAATTTTTGGAAATCAATGTGTCTCCTGGAAAATAGACAGTGAAGGAATTATAGCAGTCCAAACATTGAGTCTCCAGATCTTGATCTGACACTATATTACTTTTTTCCTAATTATATTCTGTCCACGTCCGATTCAATTAGAAGTCTTTGCAACAAAGCAAGTTTCAGCATCTGGAGCGTTTGATCTCCTTGAAGCCTCTGATGTAAGCAGGCAAATGATCACTTCAAAAAAGAGAACACAAACCCTCAAAACCTATCACCCCAATTTCAAATCATACTTTTCACCCTCAGTGTTTCCTGCAGCTGTCACCCTAAGTCAACAGCTGGGTTTAGCCGCCGGCTGCAAGCTCAAGTCTTGCAGAACGTTTTAGCAATCTTTTAATGCCGTGTTTGTCAACAATGGCTTATTTCTTGTGCCTACCTCGTCAGAGGGCACTGAATCTAGCTCATTAATTTAATTTATTAAGAAAACAAAACAAAACAAAACTGTCACCGAGGAGCAATTTAAGATGCCCTTTCAGGCCTATAGCCCTGTAAAGGTGCAAGGGATTTTTGTTGTCTTTTTAGCTTTTTCAGTGTTTTTAGATGTAAAAAAAAAGAAGGTTTTTTCTTTGACCCTAATTCGCTGCTTTCTATCTTCATGCTGTAATCCCCTTCTCCTGCGTCCCTTGTGTTTCATCAGATGTCACTTGTCTTTATGCTGTGGTTGTGCTTTGTGATTTTCGTGTCCTTTTCATACTACTCTGAGTGACTGTGGGTTTCAGTTCCCTGACACAGCTGTCCAACTCCTTTGTAAGCTTCCTCTTGTGGGTAGAACACAGATCAGGTGCTGTTTAATAAAGCAGGCATTTCCTTTTATTCTTTTCACATCCATCAAAATGTCTTTTCCTAGAACTGGCGTTCTTCCACTATTATTTGGTTAACTTGCCACATCCAAGTGATTTTTCATTTCTTGATTGGGAAAGAAGCTCTCAGGGTGATGTTCTTCTCGTCGAAGTGGAGAAGACCAGCTTCCCTCCCAGAGACAAAGAGCTTACATCTCCACCATTTTGATCCTGACCTAGCCTCTAGCACCTTGAAGTGAGTGCATTTTGTCAAGTTAGTGACATTTGGAGAAAAATGTCACATATTGAACCCATCTCGAGTTAAAGAGTGAAAGAAAAGTGGCGTCACCTAAATTGATGAACTGTTAGTTATAGCAGAAGAAATTCTGAACGTATGTATTTTTCTTTTTTGGTAAGAATCTCCATAGCACCCATGTATGAACTCCTATTTATTCTCTTCCTAGCATGATTGAGAAACAGGCAAGAGTTATTTTTCTCATTTTGTGCATGGGCAAAATGAAGCAAGGCTAAGTGAGTAGAAATATAGTGACAGAGGAGGGAATAAATGTCTCCCGATTCCAAGCCTGCTGCCTCCAGCACTTTGAAGCTACTAGCTTCTATGAAAGTTAGTGATATTTGGAGGAAAATGTCACCATTAAAGCATAGTATAGCTTCTACTGGACCAAAGGGATTCTGTGTCTACCGTCAACTTGTAATGTGGTGATGTTTTTGAAAAGCCATGTAGATCTGTAAATGCTAAAGAAGGCGAATTTCTCTGATTATTCCAAGAGTCTGTTAACTGATTAGAAGAGATTCTTAATACTACAGGAGACTCAAAACTTCCTGCAACCTTCTCTTAACTGTGTGGTCCATTTGGGGCCTCACTAAAATATTATTAAATACTTAAAATGTGAGCACTTTCAGAAAATATCTATTGTAAGGACTGCAAATACCTAATTTTATTTTTCTGAGGAAGGCAGCATTTTAATTAAAAACATACATGTATACATATGTATGTATATATAAATGTATGTATATTTAATCTGTTTTTTCTAACTATAATATATATTCATAAAGTAAATGTTTAGAATATGCAAAGCTGTGAAATCAAATTGTCATTTTATCACTTTGGTTTAATTGTTTTTCATGTTTTTAAGTGTGTATACTTGAAGAATTGTACAAAAATTGGTTTGGCAGTGTCTCCGGGAGAATCTGAACAAGTTATATCCTTTTTCTGCATCTGAAAAATTAGAATCAGAAAAACCAGACACAAAGACAAATGGAGGCCAAAATTGCCTTCTTCCTATCAGACGGGAAGCAGAGGAAGTAGTTTTTTATCTGTTTGGCAATAGGGTTGCTAGAAGGAAACTCTAGAAGCACACACATTTCCCCACCTATTGCCAGGTGGCTGTAAAATAGGGCTTTCCTATGCCACATGCTTGCCCAGGTTAAAGCAGCGTGAAAGGGAGGAACATGTGTGCTCTTGACGGGAGCTCTTCTTCTCAAGATGAAGTGAGTGGAGCTAAGCAGAGCATGTCCCACCAGTGAGGTTCTAATGAGAACTTAAGCCTTGAAGATTTTATGAAGTATTGAAAATGCAGAGAATCTTGCCACCGTACCTTTGTTTCATCTTCATAATAAATGCAAATATTTTCTTTTACTTCCGTGAGCTATGTATTTATTTAGTGAGCTCATTATCACGTAATTGAGCTACATGTTCACACTGTGTCAGTCATCTCTGGCTGCTGTTCACTAATTTGGTAAAGTGGTCGTAGTGCTGGGGCCCGTGTTGTGGTGTAGTAGGTAAAGCCCCCACTTGCAATCCCGGCATTCTACATGGGCACACATCCTGGCTGCTACACTTCTGATTCATTTCCTTGCTAAGGGCCTAGGAAAGGCAGGGAAAAGTATCGCAAGTGCTTGGGCCTCTGTTATCTATGTGGAAGTGCTTGGGCCTCTGTTATCTATGTGGAAGATCTAGCAGAAACTCCTGGATCCTGGCTTTGGCCTTGTGGCCATTCTTGGGAGTGAACCAGAGGATGGAAATTCTTTCTGTCTCTCTCTGTCTGTAACTCTGACTTTCAAATAAATAAATAAATCTTTTTTTAATAGAAGTCATAATGTATATAATTACTTAGCACACTTTTTGGTAGACAAAATTAATGTTATTACCATATAATAATTTATTGCTTACAAAGGAAACAATAAATGTATGAGAGGACATATAGTTGTGTGCTAAATTAGGTTATATAATTATTCAAAGTAAAAATACATCAGCATTCAAAGTAGCAATCTATTAATTGACATAAATAATCAAACAGGACATAGTGGAGGAAATCATGTTTCTTGACCCATGATTTAACTGGGTTGTCAGGGAAATAGCAGTGACAAAGGTGTAGCAGTATCTGAGGGTCATTCAACTTAATTTTGTATTTTCTCAGAGACAGTGACACATCTCAGAATGGAACATCCATCTGATTCTTGCGATTTCTTCTTAAGGTGGCTTTGGAAAGTGGACATCAGAGGTAAAATGGGAGAATCCATTTCAGTACCGTTGTCAGTAAAATAATTCCGCCTTACTCTTTCTGTTCTTTGCAGCTTCTAAATTTTTCTGCCCTTTGCATCACATTAGTGAAAATAGTAAGAATTAGAAAATTGAGTCAGAATAATACTTAGAATTACTACCTCAAGGAAATTTAAACTTGAAATTTTATGAAACAATTATGAATAACATTTAATTAACATTCATTTCAACATATTTGTGGTAACTGCTAAATGGTAACTATAGTCTAATCTTTAGTGTTATATTACACAGTAAATGGAAATTATAGTTTCCATGTATTTTGTGCAAGTTAATAACATAGAATTTGCAGTGAAAATTGCTGAAACCAAGAATATTAGCATTTAAAAAATTAAATGCTATTCAACAGGGGCTAGTATAAATTCTGCTATAAAAAAAGAGGGTTATTCAGACTTCCACATTTATAATAATTGGTCTGATAAAATGTTGACTAATCATTAATATTTATGAACTGTAGTTTCTTGGTACTTCTGAAAACATGTGCAACTGTGAAATTCTTTACCATTTGGTGTCTACTTATACTATGAATAATGAAAAACCACTTATTAAATAGTCTCTGGAACAGAGGGTTTTTTTTTTTACTGGAATAAATTCTTAGAATATATTTATGATTCATGAATAGATGCGGGAGTGAAATAATTCAATTAGGAATTAGGGTTATGAATTCCAAGAGAAATATTGAATTAAATGGCTTTCATCACAAAACTAAAGCATTTTTACACAGTAGTTAATCTAAAACCATCAGTGTGTGGATTATTAATATTTAAAGATGGATTTCATGTTTAAAATCACTATTATTTAATTTCAAAAATTCAGTTGTTTTAATCCTATCTCCTGTCTATGTTGCTAATATTTTATAAAATATTTAAAGCTATGTTTCTGATTAGCTGTCCATTAAATGGTAGATATAATATATTCCATATCATATGTACCTAAAGTGTTTTCTTTTATCTTCTAAATACTTTGGACATAATCATGATTGTTTTATGAAACATGGGTTTTTTAACTTTTATATAATAAATATCAATTTCCAAAGTACAGCTTTTAGATTACAGTGGCTTTTTCCCCCATAACCTCCCTCCCACCCTCAATCATCCCATCTCCCACTCCCTCTCCCAATTCCATTCACATCAAGATTCATTTTTAATTATATTTATATACAGAAGATCAATTTAATATATACTAAGTAAAGATTTCAACAGTTTGCATACACACAGAAACACAAAGTATAAAGTACTGTTTGAGTTCTAGTTATGCCATTAATTCACATAGTACAACACATTAAGGACAGAGATCCTACATGAGGAGTAAGTACACAGTGACTCCTGTTGTTGACTTAACAATTGACACTCTTGTTTATGGCATCACCCTAAGCTCTTGTCATGAGCTGTCAAGGCTATGGAAGCCTTTTGAGTTTGCCAACTCTGATCTTATTTAGACAAGGTCATAGTCAAAGTGGAAGTTCTCTCCTCCCTTCAGAGAAAGGTACTTCCTTTGATGGCCTGTTCTTTCCATGGGGATCTCACTCACAGAGTTTGTTCATTTAGGCCATTTTTTTTTCCAGAGTGTCTTGGCTTTCCATGCCTGAAATACTCTCATGGGCTTTTTAGCCAGATCTGAATGCCTTAAGGGCTGATTCTGAGGCCAGAGTGCTGTTTAGGACATCTGCCATTCTATTAGTGTGCTGTGTATCCTACTTCCCATGTTGGATCATTCTCTCCTTTTTAATTCTATCAGTTAGTAATAGCAGATACCACTAGTCTTAAACATGGGTTTTATTTCAGTCCTTTTCACTCTACGTATCTTGATAGTCATTTGCTTACTAAAGTGACTTTTCCTCTCTGCATCATACCATTGGAATGTATACCTATGGATTTTTAATTTTTTATTTTTTTTAAATCTTGTACTCTGAGCATTCTGAAACTTCTTTTCTTTTCTTTAAAAAATTATATTTACTTTCATTTTATTATGAAGACAAAGAGACAAAGGGGGAGCCAGATAAAGAGATTTATTGGCTGGTTCACTTATCAAATGAGTGCAACAGCTTAAGCTAGGCCAGAGCATAGCCAGTAGCCCAATCTGGGTCTCCCATGCGGGTGTCAGTGATCCAGGTATTAGAGTTATCACTGGTTTTCTAGCACACTTCGCATTAGTAGGAAGCTGGATCAGAAACAAAGGATCTGGGACTGTAATTTGGCACTCTAAAATAAGATGTGGTTGTCCAAATGGTGGCTTAATTGCTGTGCCAAATATCCACCCCTGATTTTCTTTAGATAATAAATGTATTCATTAAAAGTTTAATATTAAGGTATTCTTTTATTGGAGACATCTTATTCATTTTTAATAATTTTGACATTAAATAGTTAACTTTCTTAGGATGTATTTATTTCTAGATCTTATCATATTTTTATAAATATGTACACAGTTTACACTTTTCCAAAAAGGTATACCTTAAATTCTGCTTGGCTTATATTAATTAACCTTCACAAGGGCATTGGAAGTAATTGCTTACTGTTTTGCAAGTTTGGTAGGTAAACCATCAGTTGCACCTATAATTGTATATGAAATAGAATTCTTGCAAAAATGGTTCTTTTATTTATAATTGTAGTGCTGTTTCTTTATCCTATTCATTTACTGTCTATATTGTGGTTCAAAACAACAATGAAAATGACCACACTTCTCCTGGACTTAATAGTAATATGTTTAACAGTTGGTCATTACAGATTATTATAAGCATGTTACAACAGTGCTATGTCTTTTACTCTTTGATTCTTTAATTACTTGCTTATGGCTATATCATTTCAGAACTGGTAACTTGACTTTGTTCTAGAAAATTAACATATGACTCTTTTTTTTTTGCAATATATGCTTTATTGGTAATGGATGGTATTGATAAAACTAGAGCCAATATCAAGGACCCTGTCCAAGAAAGAATGGTTTTTATGGAGCTGAAATAGAGTGTGAACCTTGCATGTCTCAACATATATCATAAATTCTTCCGTGACAAATACCAGTCATGACAGATTAGTTAAAATCATGTGTCATATTGATGTTAAAAGAAGGTATGGCTGTTGGGATGGAAATACACGGGAAGAATTAGTTTATATATGCTCTACAAACTAATATTTTCAAATGTGAGTTTTTATAAACTTTGTGACAATTCTTCACAGTATACATGTTAACATCTGTTGTAAATAATAGATCAGAGAATGACTTCTATAGATTTGCCTTAGATCAGTCACCTAACATATAAGTTAATGATAGAGAAACCATTTTTAACATCTTACCTTTTGGAAGGATAAAAATATTAATTTACTTATTTTTAATGCATCTTTGGATGTTGCCAAAGATGATCAGTTCAAAGCTAGAAACTTAACTACATAATTTGCAGTAATAAGGCAACCACTATGATAACTCGAGTTAAGCACACAAAGTAAAGGGGGCAGAGATGTAGATGGGTAGGGTGTGTTCTCAGATTCCTCCTCTCTTGCTGTGAGGGAACAATGGACAGTGTTAGGCATTTATGAAGAGAGATATAAATATATTGTGGTGATGGTAGTCATAAAATACTGAATATAAAAATAATGGAAATACCTCATTTAGGAGAATAGGAAGATCAGATCTTGGAAAATAGACATTAGCTATTCCTGACTTCCATATAATTTATTTTTTCATGTGCATTCTATGTCTTTAGCAAAACATAATCTTACACATTTCTGTCCTCTATTCTCATTGCTATGCCTTTTACAATCATATGTGGCTTTAATAAAATCTCAAAGAGCTTAATTTTCCCCAACCCTGTCCCAGAATGAGCCACATTATGTTATCTCCAGGGCATTTTCCTTGCTGCTTCCCTTGCCACTTTTGGGTGGAATCATCTATGTAGCTTACATGATCGGTATAAGTACTTATTGGAGCACAATAGTCAGTATAGAACATGATTCCAAAGGTTGGAACAAAGACCTCTTTGCGAATGTAGGAAGGCAAGAACAGTCAGAGTTGTTCAAAGATGGAAAGAATTCTGAAGATTCTGAAGATCTGTTACCAGAGCGTTTGGCTTAGGCTATGTCACTAAATAGTGGTAACAGTCTCTTTCATAAAGTGGACAGTGAGATGAAATTGTGGATGAATTCATGTCCTGTTGAGACGTAGGATATATGCAAGAAAACTTTTCTTCTTTGGTATATGTAAGAGAGGATGTAGGGCATACTGCCCTCCAGGGCTGTATTTCCCCAATATAAACCATAGAGCTCCTGCAAGAGAATCATCTTGGAATCTTTGAAAATTTCTGAGCCCCAACTTCTACTTGAATCAGAATCTTTAGCGTCCTGAGTATCTTTTAATAAACTCTCCAAGTGGTTCTGGTGTCCACTAAGTGTGAGACTCTCTGTGTGAAAAGCACAACAACAACAACAACAACAACAAAAACAACAAAAAAAACACATTTGTGTCATTTAAGTAATGTACTTCAAATACATGGCTGTTAGGCGGCTGTCACCATGTACACAATGAAAAAATGCCCAATATCAGATTTTTTTAAAAAAATGTTTACTTTTGGTTTTCATGATTTTATTTCCTTTCTCCATTTTATTTTACTTTTTTTGCTCTTCATGCTATGGCAATAGTGATGAATGCTGATGAGGCAATAGTTAATCCAACCCCAGGCACTCATTTTCAGGTAATTATTTGAAACCAGAACAGCACTTAACAGCACTGGCTTACCTGTTTGGGAGATGAACTAATTAACAGCTCAAGCCGTCAGGCTTTTTTTTTTTTTTTTTTTTTTTTTTTTTTTTTTAAACTTTTCCTATGCTGGCAAGAGGAGGGAAAGAAAAAGAAATCACATTTTTTGCCATCTGATGTTTTTCTACCATTATTTCTTATTATTAAAGCATGGAGTTTGATTTTGATGTCTCTGTTCTGAAAAATAGATGATAGCTTTATATGAAACTAGGTTAGGCACAATGAAAAATGAATTGACTTTATTCAGTCATGTTTATTGTAAAAGATGTTGTAGAAAAGAGCAATGTTTTAGATAAATTATCCAGATGATTAATGAAAAATGAATGTTTTGGGTTTTATTCATTCTGCTGATTTTCTTTTTTTGATCTCTCAAATCACTATATTTTGTATATTTTAGTGCAGATTGTCATTGATCTAATAAGAGAGATTAATGAGAGATATGATACCATACATAAAATCACTGCATTGATTGTTGAAAAATAAATGCCATTGTCTTGTGATAGAATGAGAGAAAATTTATTTTTGTTTGTTTGTTTTTTCTTTTCTGGAGATAACCTTCAAATCAAATCTCAATATACTTTCCACAGACTTGCGCTTGGCCAGGTCAGTACCGGAATGTATCTTCCTGAGGGTGCTTGCTGCACTCGGTTGCCCATTTACTTTTGAAGCTGTGTAGTGATAGATCAAAACTATCTTTTTAAAGCAAAATCCATTTCAGACGACAGTATCCTGTCTTTAATAGTTTGTGATCATCTTTACATTCTAAGAACAGCTGAAATACCTGCTATAGGCAGCAGGGTTTTGACTAAATTTCACACATTATTAATCTTATGATGTTCACTCTCATACTCTGGGTAGTTTGGTTGCACTTTTCCTTTTTATAAGCACTTTTAAACTGCAGAGAAACTGTTTCTCTACTTTCTCCTCCAAGGTGTGTGTGTGTGAAATGATCCTGTTTATAGTTTGAGGTCAGCTTGTTAAACCTGGGAATTAATCAGGAGGCTCTTTGGTTTTAGGAGCATATATTGTGACTATTACCATTCATGAATTCAGATTCATCCACACAGATTGCATCCTGTTTTTCTCCCTTTTCTTTTGAAATGAAGAGATGAGGGCTTTTAAAGTGATTCTTTAAGATGCTGTGTGTTTTTTAGTAGAATTTGAAATGTAAGTCTAATAAATATTCATCTAATCTGCAGGACTTGTACACAGAGTTTATCACCATTTCAATTTCAAGCTTTTATTATCTGCCTCTAGCACTGTCACTCTGGACTAGCTCGTCACCCCCACCCCGCCCTTTGATAATGACAACAAAAGATCTAGACCCTTTTTATATTTCATGGTTATGTTTAGGCTTAGTAAAAAATCTTGTAATATTCATTCACGCGTGCTTGTCTCATGGGATAAGGTAACCATATAATCTGCTTCACTTCTTTTTTTATTTAAATTCTGAAGCTCCTCTTTTTTATTTCCAAATTCATTTTCTTTAGTACATCCAATTCTCCCCGGCACTCCCATGAACAGCTGTGGGTGGTGATGGGTGATGTATTGAGATAGGGCTCCAGCAAGCTGCTTGTCCCCTCTGAGCAGCTTTATAGAACACAGGAAAGTACAGTGCAGCTCTGTGGCAGATGGACTTTCAAATAGCTTTCACTGAGATCTTTCCCTTTCATATCAAGAAACACAAGCTCTATACCCTACTTAGTATGCTGACATTTCACAGTTGATATCCTCATATATTTTCCCTTTAACTCGGTGGGCAGGGATGGGAATTGAGGTGCCCTTTTCAAACAAAACAAACTTTCTTTTTTGCCATCTGTGAATGCTGACTACAACAAATCTATTTGGCTGAATTCAACTTGCTTTCTAAATTTCTATGTTGTATATCAATGCAGTAGCTACTGAGCACTGGGAAAATGCCCAATAGTTCTGTAACAGTTCATGGCCTCTTTGGCTCTTGAATTGCTGTACTTGGATGTATATTTAGTTTAGAAATTAAAAATCAGCTTTTAGTCCATATTTCATTTCTTTTTTTTCCACCAGTTGGAATGCTTGTTTTTTTTATTGTTTTTAAAATATCACAGAATTGGTGCTAAAAGAATTCTTCTTGAACAGTTTTATGAAATCAAAAAGGATGTTTACAAAATCTTGACAGTGAAAGGCATTATATGGTTTAATTTAAGTCTGTGTTTTGAATACATCTTTACTGTGTACTCTGGAACAATTAGATGGCCAAGCAATTTCCTCGAGTGAAAAAATGAGTTTTGCCAAAGCAATAGGGAGCTGCACTTATGCTTTAAGCTTCTTTTTAAAAGGCAGTTTCAAATATCAAAAACTTTCAGCAGAAATATCTCATGCTTGTTCTCAGCCCTGCAGTAAATTTGGTTATGGAAAATTTAATACAGTCTGTGTGGAGAGTCTGTAGATAAGTAAGTGTGTTGTTTCCTCTTGGGTAACTCCAAATTGTTTTTCTTTAAACTTATGATTTAGCAGGTAATCCTCCAGGTGAACCTTGACAATCTGGTTATACTGCAGCACCAGGACCTCTGAGAGCAGCAGCAGGTGATTGGCTGGCTGCTTTACCACTTAAAGCTTTGGGCCTTGTAGAGAGACATACATGGGAGTATTGATGTTGAATTTTGGGGAGAAGTTTATTTAGATTAAAAAGTAACTAAGAATGATCATTCAGAGAAATTTTGTAAGAGTTTAGGGCCTATTAGTTTTAAAAATGCTATTTGTATAGGTTTAATTTTTGCTATCACATCTCCTGCTTATTTGAAAGGGAGACAAATGCTTATGAATGGTATAAGGTTAACCTACCAGAACAGAAAATGTGATCTTCTGAGAACTAGAGAAAGGAATCTGGGATAGAAGAGTGTTATTACCAGTTTCTGGGAGTAGAAAGTAGGTTTTTCCCAGGAGTGAGTAAGTGCTGCAAGAACAGGTTATTTGCAATACTGGTTAACATTTTTAGGACTATCAGTATGTCAGCTGCTAAGTCAACCACTTTGTTTGTTACTCACATTATATTCTTTCAAACCTTATAAGGTAGGAACTGTTGTTTTAATGGTTATACATGTGGGAAAATTGATATTCAGAAACAATTGCAGTAGGTAGAATATTGGCCTCCCTAGAAATGGCCATGTCTTAATTTGTGGAAGTTGAGTATGTTCCATTTCCTGGCAAAGGGGATTTTGTATAAAAGATTAAGGTGAATGACGAGATGGGGAAGTCATTCTGAAATATCTGGGTGGGTTCCATTAGATCACATGAGTCATCTAAAGGAGGAGAATCTTTCCTATGTCTAACGATACAGATGTGCTGATGGTACAAGTGTTAGGAAGATGTGATGTTGTGGCTTTGAGAATGGAGGCACAGGATCATGAGCCGAGGAATGCCGAAAGCTGGACGTGCCTTTGTAAGGGAACACATCCCTAGAAACACATTGACTTTTTTTTTCAACGAGATCTATGTCAGACTTCCAACCTCTACAACTGTGAGGTAAAAATATTTTTCCCTAAATTGATGGTAATTAGTTATTTCTTATCACAATAATAGAAAATTAATATAGTGATGGCCTTTCTTTGTTCAAGGGGAAAACTATCAGTTGGTAGAGATATGATTAAAGTTCAGATCATCTGATCAGGAGGTAAAGCCTTTAACTTTTTTTAAATAACTTTTTGCAAGAATCTGAATGACTATCTTTGCCTCTAACCCTAGTTTAGAACCTAAAAGGGCAATAAAGGCCTCAGGTCCCTTCAGTGTGATCCATGATGTTAAAGTTTGGCTCTGGAAAGTTATGGAAGTAATCTGAATAGGTATCGTAGACATATCTATTGAGAAAAAAAAGAACAAAATCAACCAGAAAACCAAACACTCAAAACCAAAGAAAATTCCATACAACAAGCAATCTGAAGGTTCTTTCTGCTTGAAAATAACTCATTGGACTTTGAATGTAGATAAGTTTGTGTATATCCTGATTACATCCCTTATTAAGTGTTTTACTTCTGACAGATCAATTGCCCTATTTGAGTCTGAGTTTCTTGTGCATAGAATGAAGAAAGTGATATAGATATTACTATGTAACATAATAATACATAATAAGTATGATGATGTGGGTGCTCATGTAATGATATATTTTCCATTCTTTCACCTTTTTTGGTACTCTGTTTTTGAAGACATTTTATTTTTAAAATAAAACAAGTAGATGGTAACTAAATATTAAAAATACAGTTGTGATTCGGGCAATGGAATGTGTAAATCTGTGAATTGTAATAGAATTATGAGAGTAACTGTGGTGGGCTGACTTCATATAGTTAGGAGAAGCTTCTCCAAGGAGGTAGTGTTTTCATTGGGACTATATTTAAGTTCAGAGGCACAGCAAGATAGTCTCTGTGGAAGTGGAAGGAACATTGGGCATAGAATAGGGCATAATGCTGCAAAAAAGGAAAGGACTTCTTGGTGTGTGAAGAAAGCCAAATAAGATCCTAGTAGATGAGGGAGAGAGAGAGAGGGAGAGAGCTGGGGACAAGACTAAAGATGAAGTTGGTGTCAACAGCAAGGTCAAGCAGGACTTCGACAGGTCATGAGTGGGGTTTGGGATTTTATTTTAGACACAATTATAAGCCATAAAGGTGTTTATAAAATAAGGGATTGAACACAAAGTGATTTATGATTTAGGAACATTTGTTGTTCAGAGGGTAAATTGTAGAGGATGAGAGTAGAGGCAGAGAGACTAAGAGGATTAAAATCCATGACCTAGAAATATCCCTCCTGCAGAGTGTGCACAAGTACAGTATCTCCTTATGAAATAGAGTATGCCAGATCACCATCCCAAAAAAAGGCATTGAAGTGCATTACATTTGCATTGTCATTTAGTCAAGATTCCAGATTGAAATAGATGAACTCCTGGAAAGACTAGACATAATCAACAAAGGTTTCTGCAGCCTTGATGTTACACTAACATTTATCCTTTGTGTATAGAGATTTGCATGGTTAAATCAATCAACTTATTAATTAACTATTAATTAAATCTGTGAGATAAACTATGAATAAATGACTTCAGTATCACAGTTTATAGCTGAGCCATTTATATACCTTCTTCTGACGCCCAGTGTAATTTTTAAAACAGGAAAAGTAGCCAGATTTGTTGGATATTGAATTGTCTGTATGGATCTAATACCTGTGCATATTTTTTATACCGAGGTAATGAGCTCACCTTTATGAAAGAAGCTGTACTTTGCTCCTGAGACATTACATGGCATTTAAAAGATGCCAAAACTATAAGCAAAAAGAGCTTCTAATATCATTTGGAATTAAAAATCATCAGTAGTGCAAAATTTTGACAGTAAAGACAAGTTAACGCTTTACACATACAGAAAAAATATTCTTCACAAAATGAAAAAAACGAATCATCCTACAACAATAAACACTTTCCACATTGCTTACATGTAGTATGCTGCTTCTAACAGGGGCTTTAAGAGTCTGCCTTAGTTACAGAGTTAGTGCTGTGTTGGTGAATTAGAGTTGCTAACTACTTGAATTGTCAGCCGTGCATTTTGGTAGATTTTTGCCTTGAATGCTAATGTGGTCTTTTAAGGATCATTTTGATGGATTTTATTGTTATGTTAGATATAGTCTTGTTTTTCCAATCAGTCATGTCCACTTCATAACTGTCAATGCACTACTCTAACATTAAATATGACCAGAGGTAAACATTTTTGAAAATTGTGCCTGTTACTGCTGTTTTACAGTAACGTAATTTTGTTTTATTTGCTTTGATTTTATGCTGATATGGGTTTCAGCAGTATTTGCCTGTAGCCTCTTTCAACTTTCCCTTTTAATTAAAAAGCCTAATTGGGAGTAATAAAAACTTCCAATTAAGCCTTTTAAATAAAAACCGAAAGCTGAAAGTAGCTGTAGCTGTAGAGAGATGCTGGCATGGACACACTCATCATGGAAGAATCCTATTAATGTGGTAACATGTGTTTGACAGGGTTAACCCGAGACCTTGAGAGATACACACACAGATAACTACACAGTTACACATCTGGGCTTCTGTATCATGGCTTTGTTGTTGAGGCAGGAGAGATGCTGAAGGAGCACTAGAACTAAAATCAATTCTCATAATGGCGGATTCGCTAGATAAAGTTTCAGTAGTATTGCAGTTTTAAAACTAAAAGTAAAGATTCAGTTATTTGAACAAAATGATAAAACATTCCAGCTTACTTGTTATTCTCACTTAGGCAATGCATAATCTAAAAGTTTTTGATTTGCTTCATTTTCCTCATTTATTGTATTAGAGAAAAGTTCTAGAAAAGCCTTCCAGGGAATTTAGAATTTTATAATCTATAGGTGGACAAACTGGTACACAATTTGCTGATCTTGTTTCCTAACTGAACAATAACTGTTGAATGTAAACTTTTCAGAACATTTGAAATGATTAAATTTATGACGTCCTGGGGCTTTCCTGTAAATATATATATATATATATATATATATTTTATATCCATCTTTAATTCTTATTACCTTGTAGCATCATTTGGCACAGTGGAGGAAGATTATGGAGAGTTGCATGTGCAAAGAATATTTTAACTTTGCGTTGTGATTGTTTCTTAGTAGATTAGATGTATTTTGGATAGCTTAAAGGTAGGAGATTTTTTTATCTGTATTTGTGGAATAAAGAATTTTTTAAACAATCTTTTTAAAAGATGTATCTATACACTCACACACACACACACACACACACACACATATTTGAAAGACATGAGTTTATTTGAAAGACAGAGTTACAGAGATGGAGAGACAGAATTTGATCTTTCACTTATTGGTTAACTCCCCAAATAGCTACAATAGCCAAGGTTAGTCCAGGCCGAATCCAGAAACCTGGAGTGGATGGCAGAGGCCCAAGTACTTGGACCATCTTCTGTGCCTTAACCCACTGTACCACAGTACCAGCCCATTAACAACTTCTTAAACTTATGGTCACTGACTTAATTCATGCTTATTTAAAGTCAGCTTTATTGTTTATTTTCTTAACATACATGTAATACCTGTTCTTTACAGAAAATTTAAAACATATAAACATCAAAATCTAATCTTATTTAAATGCATAACCAAAGTATAGCATCTTTGCTACATTTCTGTCCATTTAGACAGATAAACTCTTTGGTACACACACATATGCTTATAAACAGGTAAAAATAATAAAATCGTGCTTATTGATGATATTTTATTTATTTTCATCTTAATTTAGAATATATGTCCAAGAATTTGACATTTTCAAAGACATGTGTATATATTCTAGTTTTTTTTTTTTTGATAAGTCAGAAAATTTAGGAGACTTGTATTGAGAGACTGAATGTCATGGCAACTGAGAGAGCTCAGGTTTTGCAGTCATGCTACCTGAATTTATTTCTCATTTTCAAAGACTACCAGCTTTGTGATCTTTGGCAATTTCCTTTTCTGAACTTTTGTTTCCTCCTGCATAAAATGTAGAAAAGCATAGTCCACAGCTTCTGAATTGGATATGAGGGTTCTATGGGTTATATCTGCTGTTATTTTCAATAATTAATGAATTTAACACGACATATTTCTGCTTAGTTAGATTTGACAAAGCTCCTATTCCTCATTGTCCATCATCCCAACAGATGCCCCGAGTGATTTATTCAAATCTTTTGGTTTCTTATTTAAAATAGCTTAATTTTTAAAAGGAATTTATTAATGCATTAAATTTTCAGGGTCACAGAAAATGATAATTAACATAACACAGGTCTCATCAATTCTTATGTTAATGTGATATTAATACAAAGAAGACAGATTCAAGGTAATTTGAAAATATAATTCTAAGGAAGGCCGGCGCCGCAACTCACTAGGCTAATCCTCCGCCTTGCAGTGCCGGCACACCGGGTTCTAGTCCCAGTCGGGGTGCCGGATTCTGTCCCGGTTGCCCCTCTTCCAGGCCAGCCCTCTACTATGGCCTGGGAGTGCAGTGAAGGATGGCCCAAGTCCTTGGGCCCTGTACCTGCATGGGAGACCAGGAAAAGCACCTGGCTCCTGGCTTTGGATCAGCGCAATGCGCCGGCCACAGCGTGCTGGCCGCGGCAGCCATTGGAGGGTGAACCAATGGCAAAAGGAAGACCTTTCTCTCTGTCTCTCTCTCTCTCACTGTCCACTCTGCCTGTCCAAAAAAAAAATATATATATATCTATATATATATAATTCTAAGGAATGTTTGGGAATTTCCTTTCTCTAGAGCTATCTATATATATATATATATGTTACTCAACTATTTTTTATTGTTTCTGATAGCTATTATAAAGGAGTTGCTTTCTTCATTACATTTTCCAAATGGTTATTATTTGTATATCAGTAAATTATTTTAGATACTGTCCTTAAATTTGCTAAATTATAATAATAATTGAAATTAAATATTAACTTAAATATGTAAAGGGTATTTTGGTAAAGTAGTATTCAATTCTATTAAAAATTAATATTTTCATAGCTTTTCTTATCTGAATTTTGTTTTCTTTAGTTTGTGTCCCTTTGAGTCAGTCTTGTGAATTTATTTATTTTCCCAGATAATTATCTACTTTATCATTTTTTAAAAATATCTTCTCATGTAACTGTGATTTGAATTCATTGATAATTAAAAATATTTATTATACTTTTCACATTTAATTTTCATGTTTAATTTTACTTATCAATAAATCTGTTACTCTTTGCTAGATCTCTAGTTTATTAATTATTTTTAAATATAACTTCCTCAACTTATTTTTTTGTTTCCTTTTAGCTTAAAATTTATTTTTAATGTTGTTTCTATAATTTAAGTATTTTCTGATTTTTCCAGGTATGTAATCAGGTCATTAAAAAAAGACAATGTTATTATCCTAAACTTGCCTCTGAATGTTGTTTCATTTGTATTAAATGCATTTTGTTATACAATTAATATTCTTTTTCCCCTCATTTTCTTGTATGATCCTAAATTTGAGAAAAGTATTTTTTGTCATAATTTTTTACAAATGCTTCCTTATAATTTTCTCATCATTTTTTCAAAAGTTTTTGTTTGAGAAGAGAGAGAGAGTGTGCATTCATACACATTGGTTTACTCCTCAAATGCCTGAAACAGCTAGGGCAGGGCCAGACCAAACCAAGACCCAGAAACAAAACAAGTCTTTCATTAAGGTGGAGGGGACCTAATCACCTGAGCTGTCACTGTTGCCTCTTGGGATCTACATTAGCAGGAAGCTGGAGTTAGGAGCCAGAGCTGGGAGATACCAAAGGGCAACTTAACTACTAGGCCAGATGCTTACCACTTTTCTAGTTTCTTTTCTTGACTATTGGTTATCATGGCAGTTTGCTTCATCTAGGAGTCTCACTGTCACAGCGTATGCCAGACTGCTGTTAAAGGTATCTTTTTAAAAACAATATTGTCTATTCCCCTGATTGAATATATCTTCTGGCTTTTTGCTTTATATGATATATAGTCAAAGCCCTGAGAAGACATGTGAGTCTTAACCCTCATCTATAATCCTCATGGGCTATTTTGTATTTAACCATTCCTGAAAATCTGTTCACTGCTCACATATGTGACTCACAATTTGGGTATTCTTATTCTTTGTCCTCAGTGATAATACTCTGCTTGGTATCTATATTTGAAGATTGAGAAATTGAGATTCAGTGAAGTTAGTATTTCCAAATTCACAAAAACTAGTCAATGCTATGGATGGGATATTAGTTAATCCAAATTTATATCTACTGTACTCACAACCTTAGATAGAAAATATTTCCTTATGGCCAAAGAAAATGGAAGGGTGGCAGTGTCTGCAGGCATAACCTGAAATAAACTATTACACGCAAAAGATTCATTAAAATACTTTCTTCCATATTAAACTCCACTTGTTAATTCTATTCTAACTTTTTTAATATAAAACAATATTTTTATTATTCTCCTCTAGAAAGCATAATAATCTTTTCCTTGAATTTGATAGTTATTGTAGGTACCATTTTATGAAGAACTTATGATGGTTTGACTGAATTCTGAAGAGATGAAAGCATATCTTAAATTCAACATTTTTTAAAAATTTATTTTATTTAATTGAAAGAGTTACAGAGAGAGGTAGAGACAGAAAGAGAAAGGTCTTCCATCTGCTGGTTCACTCCCCAGATGGTTGTAACGCCTGTAGCTGCGCTGATCTGAAGCCAGAAGCCAGGAGCTTCTTCCAGGTCTCCACGTGGGTGCAGGGCCCAAGCACTTGGGCCATTGTCCACTGCCTTCCCGGGCCACAGCAGAGAGCTGGACTGGAAAAGGGGCAACCTGGACAGAATCTGGCTCCCCAATGGGGACTAGAACCCGGGGTGCCGGCGCCACAGGTGGAGGATTAGCCAAGTGAACTGTGGCACCAGCCAAGAACATTTGTAAAAATAAGATCTTAATGTTACTAATAATGGCTGGAGCAACTCATACTGCCTACTACTGAATCTTTTTGTCTAATTCTCAGATTTCACTTTCACTCTTGGGAGAATATATGCTTATTATATTGAGATAATTTTGAAATAGAGTTTCAAGGAAGCATTAAGCGCCTCTTATTTATTTACCTCAAACCCTTTCTGTGTGGGTCCAAACTGATTAAATCTTTACTTAATATATACTAAATCCATCTTCTGTATATGAAGATAATTGAAAATGAATCTTGATGTGAATGGAATGGGAGAGGGAGCGGGGGGTGGGAGGGGTGCGAGTGGGAGGGAAGTTATGAGGGGGGAAGCCATTGTAATCCATAAACTTGTACTTTGGAAATTTATATTTACTAAATAAAAGTTACAAAACAACAACAACAACAAAATAAATAAATCAAAAAACAAATTATTGAGATATTTCATTGTTAATGTTTTTTGCCATGGTAAGAAATGTTTCCTAGTATAATCAGTTTTGGTAAATAAAATCACATGTTAAGTTTGCAAGGAATATTTGATACTTGAAGGAATACTATGATGAGTCATTAAGTAAGACAATCAATTTGTAATCAGTCATTTCTTCCATTGTAAATTTTTTTTTTAAATTTTTTATTTTTTTGACAGGCAGAGTGGACAGTGAGAGAGAGAGAGAGAGAGAGAGAGAGAGAGAAAGGTCTTCCTTTTTCCGTTGCTTCACCCTCCAGTGGCCGCTGCGGCCTGCGTGCTGCAGCCGGCGCACCGTGCTGATCCGAAGCCTGGAGCCAGTGCTTCTCCTGGTCTCCCACGGAGTGCAGGGCCCAAGGACTTGGGCCATCCTCCACTGCACTCCCGGGCCACAGCAGAGAGCTGGCCTGGAAGAGGGGCAACCTGGACAGAATCCGGTGCTCTGACCGGGACTAGAACCTGTTGTGCTGGCGCAGCAGGTAAAGGATTAGCCTGTTGAGCTGTGGCGCCTGCCACATTGTAAATTTTGAGGGTTAGGCACAATGCTTTCTGAGTTTCTTTCTCATGGTCAACCTTTCTTACAGGTATGTTGCCAGGATTCTGTCAGTAAAATATCCCTTTTCTGTGCTTTCACATGTTTACACTTGTATTAAAATATTATGTCTAGTAGCTTAGCTCTATCCAACAGGAGCTCTGCCTATCGATATTTTGCTTTACGGTTGTTATCTTTTTAGGACCTGGGGCCTCTGAGACAAGCCTGGTGTCTTTCAGTATTCTTTATATTAAGTAAAATGCCTTGAAAGTACATTTCCTGTAAAAGCTCAATTTTTCCTCTTCCTCCTCCTGAAATGTCCTGTTTATTCTTTCCTCTTTTCCTTTTTCCTTGTTAAAATTCTGCCCTTAGGGTATAATATGTATGAGCTATAAAAATTACTTAAATAAAATATCCTTTAAAAAGTTTCATGGAAGAATTATGTAATTATCAGACAGTGAATATGTGGCAAGTTAAATCAGCATTAGGACATTTCTATACTGCTCACTTGATTTACACATGTGATGATTAGGTCAAAAAGTAGCAGTGAGAGCTGGACTTGGTTTCAAAAACCCAGCTGCTAACTAATAAAGAGCACTGCTGAAATTTCCTCTTTAAGGCTTCATTCCTTTATTTTATGCATTTTTATCATCTATGCAATGTTACTGGTTTCAGGCACTGTTGCTATGTTCAAGTAAAGCTGATCAATCCTTGTGTTGATTTGACCACTGAAATCCAAGAGAGATTGGAATGAGACATTGTAGTAGAAGGATGGAAGAGATAAATCATAAAACAGGAGTTCCGGGAATGGAAGAAAATCTTTACCTGTTTCAAAATGTGCATTAAAGGCTAAATTGTGCAGCCAGGGAAAGAAGGTTTTAGTATGGAAGAGGGAGGAAGCCAGGTATTTTGTTCTCTTCTGTGTCTTTCAGCCAACTCTCCACATGTTTTTCCTTTAGACTCAGCAAACTCAAATGCTGGGATGAGCTAGTAAGCAGAAATAAAAATAATAATTCTATTTTATTTCATCTTTTTCTATGCAACCCTAATAGGTGGATTTTCATTAAACATGCGAAGATAAAAAATTGGAAATGCACTTTCCCTGAACTCTCTCAATGTTCTATAAAATGTTCAATTAACTGTACTTGCCACTGTCCATATTTCTTTCCACACTCACTGGATTGCCTGATATCTCTCCAGTTGCTTAGTTAACATTAAAAAATGGTTGATTTATAATTTTTTACTGATCTTAAGATAACTACTGAATGAATACTGCACTAATCATTTCATTTGTTCCATGACCTCTTGTTTAAACTTTGCAGAAATAATAGCACAGTAGGAACTAAGCCTATCTTAAAAGAAAAGTCAGCTAATAGATAATGGAAATAAAAATAGATTTTATTCCATGCTTTGTACACCATATTCAGCCTCTCTCTTATAAGTGGACCATCAAACCATGGAACAACTAAGAAAGTTGTTTCCATTTAATGTACATACAAATTAATAAAAATTAAAAAGAGGTTGAAAAATTGATTAATAATGTGAGGCATTACATGCTGAGAAATTTCAGTATGAATCCCAGTTCTGTAATCTAATCACTATATGACTTGGGAAAAGTTATTTATTTGTTTTAAACATTAGTTGCCTTATTTATAACATGAGGATAAAAATACATTGCTTATAGTTTATTACAAGGATTAAGTAAGACCCTTAATGAAAAATATTGAAGATAATAAATGACACCTGATAATAGCTCAATAAGCTGGTAATATTGTCAATGGAAACCAAGCAAGCAATTTTCAGTCATCATTATTATCAAGGGATTATTTTAGCATAAAGTAGCAAAGGTCAAAACAGTTATATCTCTTTTAATTTCAGAAAATGTGTGATCTAACTCTGCCAGTTTCTGTTAATGCCCAGGTGGTGGGAGGGAGAACAAGAGAACTGACACTATGAGCAAAGATGTTCCTTCTTGGGTATACTTACATTGATTGTTTTAAGCATTATTTAGTGGTGGTATAAGGGAAAAAGCAATGAATTTTGAACAAGAAAACATAGCCTTATAAATTAGCACCACCACAGTGTATTAACTATTTGCTATGTAGGTACTCGGGAAATGTTTGTTACATTTAAAGAGAAATGAATTATTAGTACCTGAATATTGGGGTTAGAGAACTTAGAAGACTTATGAGAACTTGAAAGCAGACTTAGGTCTGATAGGCCTTCATGTCTGTAGAATAGATTGAGCCCATTAGAAATGTCACATCCTCCAAAATGTTTTCGTTAATAACCCAGAGTCCCTAATAGAGGGGCTTCACAATTACTTAGTAATTTATCTATGCTGTTGATTACCAAACTTTTGATCTCAGGACTCTTTTTTTCTCTTAAAAATAACAGGATATCAGAGAGTGCTTGTTTATTTGAATTATATATATATTGATATTGCTGTGTTGAATTTTTAAGCTGAGGTTTAAAAATAATACCATTACTTATTAAGATAAATAGCATTTTCTTGAAAATGAGCTGTATTTCCAAAAACTAGAAAAGAAGAAGAAGAAAGAAGCAGAAGGAAGAAGACCAAAGAAAAAGAAGAATGGTCTTTCCCTCCCAATTTTCACAAGTTAGATTAATGTTCTGACTTACAGAACACAGCCAGATTCTTCCATCTGCTTCTGTATTCAGTCTGTTGAGATATTACCTATCATGTAGCCTCTGGAAAATTCCACTGTATACTCATAAAGATTGCAACTGAAAAGTCCAACTCACATCTTAGATTTCTTATAGAATAAATGTTTACCTAATAGGTCCTCTGAAATGATCACATGGGTACTTTCTCGAGTTCCTTAGCCCATACTTTGTGAATTGCTGACATAGATTAATCATTCTCTTTTTGAGCTATCTTCTTTTAAATTCAGAGCCTCTTGGAAAAGAAACTGCTTTTACCTGACATCTTAAGGTGAATGTATTAAATTCTGAGTCCTTCAAAGTGTGAATGAAAGGTTGAGAGCAATGTGGACTTGATGGGAGTATGGGGACAGTGAATCAATATCAGTTACATTTTGCAGTTTGTAAATTGTTTCCATGGCTTCATCAGGGCTTACATATGAAGCAGTTACTTAATCTAAGTCTCAGTTTCCCCATATATTAGGAAGAGATAATATTTAATTCACCAAGTTGTTGTGATGATTAAAGTAGGTAATATTTGTAAAATGCTTTTAACTTAATGTCTGACATATGTGACATAATACATGATCCGTTATTAAATGTGATCTGCTTAGAATCACATGTAAGCTTGTGATATTTATCTGCATCAATAAATATCTTTGTACAAAAGATTTCCACATTTAGAAAAAGACCCTTAAGTTGAACTCTCATTGGAATTACTGGCACAATGAAAGTCTTTAAAGTTTTGAATTTATGTAAGGAAATTACATTCTGAAAGGATATCCTCATAAACACTCTTATTGGTAATCTATAAGAGTATTTGATAAGTTTATGTAGATTCTGGGGCTTGAGATGCACTGGTACTGCATCTATAGCTGTATAAAACAATATAATGTGTTTAAAGGATCCCAAATTTGATAAGAAATGAAATGTATACTGTGTACAAAGTACCAACACAAGCACTTGGAAAACATAGATGTGATGCATATGAAAGCTTTCCAGTGACTCATCTAGCATTTATTAAAAGTGAATTTATTATATTTTCATGAACACCTAGAACTAAAGATTTTGTTTTGGCTGTTGGGCTTTTTAAAGCATTCATAGCAAAGTTTATCAGCCTATTTATTTTGCAGGCTGGAGCTTACACTTGGACAATATATTCTGAGGGCTTTAACTTTTATCTTGTTTTAAAATCTTTGTAGAGTGAGGCAGAAATGAGGACAGTGTGGAGGACAGAGTGGAGCTAGTTAATTAGGAATTTGAATTCCAGGACTGCAGCTGTAGGATCAGGTGGTGTTATGGGCTGAATGTTTCCCCTTGCTAATTCATTTATTAAAGAATAATCCCTAGTACCGCATAATGTGAGGATATTCAGAGAAAAGTTTTTAAAAAAGATAATGAAGGTAAAATAGGGTAATGTAAGTGGATCCTCATCCAATATGACCGATGTTTTATAAGAAGCAAACATTAGGACACAGACATGCTTGGAAGGGGCCATCTACAGGCCAAGGAAAGAAGCCTCAGCATGAAACTAACCAGCTGTCACTTTCATTCTGGACTTCTACTCCCCGGAACTTTGCAGAAATAAATCTCCGATGTTTAAGCCACCCAGCCTACTAGCAGTCTTAGCAATTTAATGCAGATGAGATCTGGGGGAAAGGGAAAGTCACTTTGATTTCCACAAGTTTCTGGAGACTGGAGATACCATCTGGCTTTTTATCTTGGTAAAACTAAGCCCCAGTGTAGTTCTTGGTGTCTAGTCATTGTTCTTTACATTTGTGGTAGACTGACTGGGCAGATAAAAATAGTGTTTAAAGTATGACTAGTAGGGTCTTTCCTTGAGCCTGAAGATGATAGCACAAAATATGAACTAAACTATTCTATACATGTTTAATTGTGTAGTTTATAATACTCATTCTCATAAATATCAAAAGCTGTTTTTTTTTTTTTGCTTTTTACTTATTGAAGTCTTATTTAGTAGAGCATTAAGCTTTTGACTTTAAAGTAAATTAAAAATGTTATCTCAAAAATTAAACAAGGGGCTGGCACTGTGGCCTAGCAGGTAAAGCCACAGCCTACAGTGCTGGCTTCCCATGTGGGCACCAGTTCTAGTCCCTGCTACGCCGCTCTGATCCAGCTTTCTGCTATGGCCTGGGAAAGCAGTGGAATATGCCCCAGTTCCTTGGGTCTCTGCACCCATGTGGGAGATATGGAAGAAGCTCCTGACTCCTGGCTTCGGATTGGCTCAGTTCCAGCCATTGCAGCTGTTTGGGGAGTGAACCAGTGGATGGAAGACTTCACTCTCTCTCTCTGCTTCTGCTTCTCTGTAACTCTGCCTTTCAAATAAACAAATAAATATTTAAAAAAGCTTAAACAAGAAAAGAAGAAAAGAAAAAGAAAGGAAAGAAGGAAGGGAAGGAATGAAGGAAAAAAGAAAGATGGAGGGAGGCAGGAAGGGAAATGCCTTAGAATTGTATCTATGAGTTACATTAAATCTGTTCTCTATATTAATACAAAATATGCATAAAATTGGTTATTTATTATACAAATGACTTTTAATTTGTCTCTCTTAAAATTTTAAATGAATAACTAGAAAGTCTTCTTACAGGATAACTTTTGCCCTGTTAGCTTTCTTTTATACTGAACTCTTTATTGCAAGTATTGCAGCTGATTCGGAATAAATTTAAGCTTCCTTAATTGAGTTAGGTTTTATTAAAGCTATAGAACTATGGATAATTAAGCCATGAACAATAAACTGCATAAGGTTCTGGTGGAAAAAAAAATCAATACATACAGCCCTGATTGTTGTTTTTCCTACAGATTCTAAACTAGTGACTGCAAAAAACTTTATTGTGCACACTAAATTTGAGCTTCTCTTTTAGCTTGCTTGCATTTGCTGATTATCATAAACAAAATTAATGGTGATAACTTCCTCTTGCATTTTGACTTTCTGCACACTAGCACCAATTTTCAAATATTTTTTAAAGGGAAACTATTAGTAACATAATGAGTTTTTTCTTTGTCAAATTGAGCTAAGTAGAACAATATGGTGATTTGTAATTATGCATAGAGATTAAATAACAAATATCCCTTCTTGAAAAAGCCTTTGAAAAGCTTTTTTCATAAAATATTTTTTATTAAATAGCATACCACTGATTTATTAATTAATAACTAAGAGTCTTCTTATTTCTTTTGGAAATAAGACATACAATAATTGTATTTTAGAATTTAATTTGGTTGAATACAGATTCCTTTACTTTATTTCTATATGGAATTCTGTACAATATGTAAAAGTCATTTATTTTAAAAGTAGCATGAATCTTTTTACCAAGATAATTTTTTACTTTATTTCCATGTTCTTGGTCAGGTGTTCTAGCATATAATTTCTGGAAAGAAGCAGAAAAATCCAAATGAAAATCTAGAACACATAATCTTAAGAAACTACAACATTGGAAAATACAACTGTACAACTGCAAATGTACATTAATTATGATATACTTTTCTATAGAAAGCTTTTATTTAATAAATATAAATTTCATAGGCACAACTTTTGGATTATAGTGGTTCTTCCCCCCAGACCCACCTTCCCAACCCCAAACCATCCAATCTCCTACTCCCTCTCCCATCCCATTCTTCATTAAGATTCATTTTTCATTATCTTTATATTAAGAAGATCAACTCTATACCAAGTGAAGATTTCAACAGTTTGCACCATCACAGATTTATTTGTTGTATAAACAACATATAAAGTACTGTTTGAAGACTAGTGTTACTGTTAATTTTCATAGTACACAACACATTAAGCACAGAGGTCCTACATGGGAAGCAAGTGCCCAGTGGTAACTCCTATTGCTGATTCGACAATTGACATTTTTTAAAAAGATTTATTTATTTATTTGAAAGAGTTACACAGAGAGAGGAGAGGCAGAGAGAGAGAGAGAGAGAGAGAGAGGTCTTCCATCCGCTGGCTTACTCCCCAGATGGCTGCAATGGCTGGAGCTGCGCCAATCCGAAGCCAGGAGCCAGGATCTTCCTTCAGGTCACCCACGTGAGTGCAGGGGCCCTAGGACTTGAGCCATCTTCCACTACTTTCCCAGGCCATAGCAGAGAGCTGGATCAGAAGAGGAGCTACTGGGACTAGAGCCAGCACCCATAGGGGATGCCAGCACTTCAGGCCAGGGTGTTAATCCGCTGGGCCACAGCACTGCCCCCACAATTTATATTCTTATTTATGACATTAGTGATCACTCGAGGCTCTTGTCATGAGCTGCCAAGGCTATGGAAGCCTCTTGAGTCCACAGACTTCGATATTATTTAGACAGGGCCATACTCAAAGTGGAAGTTCTCTCCTCCCTTCAGAGATGGCTCCTTTTTTCTACCAAGATCCCACTCAAAGAGATCTTTTATTTAGGTCATTTTTTGCCACAGTGTCATGGCTTTATATGCCTGAAATGCTCTCATGGGCTTTTTATCCAGATCCGAATGTCTTAAGGGCTGATTCTGAGGCCAGAATACTGTTTAGGGCATTTGTCATTCTAAGAGTCTGCTATGTGGCCTGTTTCATATGTTGGTACATTCTCTCCTTTTTAATTATATCTATTATAATCATTACACTTGGTCTTGTTTATGTGATCCCTTGAACACTTAATCCTATCTTTATGAGCAGTTATGAATTTAAACTGATCACTATAATAAGTAAGCTGGCATTGGTACCTTAATGGTGCCAGTGGCCAACTTAATGGGATTGGAGTCTCATGGCAAGTTTTTTACCATTAGGGGTAAGTCTGAGAGAACTTGTGCCGAACTGTGCATCTCCTCCCTCTCTTATTCCCACTCTTATGTTTAACTGGGATCAAATTTTAATTGGATTTAAACACCTAAGAATAATTGTGTGTTAATTAAAGTGTTCAACCAATGGTATTAAGTAGAACAAGAAAATACTGAAAAGAATAAAATAGTAAGCTGTTCTTCGACAGTCAGGACAAGGGCTGATAGGTTATTGCTTCTCACAGTGTCTGTTTCACTTCTACAGGTTTCCTTTTAGGTGCTCAGTTAGTTGTCACAGATCAGGGAGAACATATTATATTCATCCCTTTGAGACTGGCTTAATTCACTCAGTATGATGTTTTCCAGATTCATCCATTTTGTTGTAAATGACCAGCTTTCATTTTTTTTTTACCGTTGTGTAGTATTCCATAGTATACATAACTGATAATTTCTTTATCCAGTCTTCCGGTGATGGGCATTTAGGTTGATTCCATGTCTTAGCTATTGTGAATTGAGGTGCAGTAAACACTGAGGTACAGACAGCTCTTTTATTTGCCAATTTAATTTCCCTTGTGTAAATTACTAGCAGTGGGATGGTTGTGTCGTATTCAGATTTCTGAGATATCTACAAACTGTCTTCCATAGTGGCTTTACCAATTTGCATTCCCAGCAACAGTGGATTAGTATGCTTTGTTCCCCACATCCTCACCAGTATCTGTTAGTTGAGTTCTTTATGTAAGTCAATCTTTTTTTTTTTTTAATTTATTTGACAGGTAGAGTTATAGATAGTGAGAGAGACAGAGAGAAAGATCTTCCTTCCGTTGGCTCACTCCCTAAATGGCCGCTTTGGCTGGCACTGCAGGGGCCCAAGCACTTGGGCCATCCTCTACTGCCCTTCTGGGCCACAGCAAAGAGCTGGACTGGAAGAGGAGCAACCAGAACTAGAACCCAGTGCCCATATGGGATGCTGGCACCAAAGGTGGAGGATTAACCAAGTGAGCCATGGAGCTGGCCCCTATGTAAGCCATTCTAACCAGGATGAGGTGGGACCTCATTGTGGTTTTGATTTGCATTTCCCTAATGACTAGTGAACCTGAAAATTTTTTCATGTGTCTGTTGGCCATTTGGATGTCCTCTTTTGAAAAATGTTTAAGTCCTTGGCCCATCTCTTAAGTGGGTTGTGTTGTTGTTGTGGAGTTTCTTGATCTCTTTCTAGATTCTGGTTATTAATCCTTTATCAGTTGCATCATTTGCAAATAATTTCTCCCATTCTGTTGGTTGCCTCTTCACTTTCCTGACTGTTTCTTTTGCAGTACAGAAACTTCTCAATTTTATGTAATCCAAGTTGTTAATTCTGGCTTTGGTTCCCTGTGCTTTTGGGGTCTTTTCCAAGAAGTCTTTGCCTGTGCCAATATCTTGAAGGGTTTCTCTGATGTTCTCTAATAATTTGATGGTGTCTGGTCATAGATTCCTTAATCTTATAGTGCCTTTCTTTGTCTCTTCTAACAGTTGTTGTTTTAAAGCCTATTTTGTCTGATATTAAGATGGCTATACCAGCACTTTTTTTGTTTCTGTTGGCATGGAATATCTTTTTCCAACTTTTCACTTTCAGTGTGCCTTTGTCTTTGTTGGTAAGATGTGTTTCTGGTAGGCAGCAAATAGGTGGGTTTTGTTTTTTAATCCATTCAGCTATTCTGTACCTTTCAACGGGGGCGTTGAGGCTATTTACATTCAATGTGACTATTGATAAGTAATGAATTTGCCCTGCCATTTTTCCAAAGATATTCCTAATTTATACTTTAAACTTCCTTTGATCTTTTACTGAGAGATTTTCTTCCTTTACCTTCTTTTGTATTAATGACCATGTTTCTGTGTTTCTGTGTGTAACACACCCTTAAGCATATTTTGCAGGGCTGGACAGGTGGTGACAAATTTTTTCAATTTCTGTTTGTTATGACACATCTTTATTTCACCTTCATTCATAAATGAGAGCCTTGCAGGGTATAATATTCTGGAAGGATAGTTTTTTATCTTAGGATTGGGGCAATAACTCGCCATTCTCTCTTACCCTGTAGGGTTTCTGATGAGTAGTCTGCTGTGAGTCTAATTGGAGATCCTCTGAAAGTAATCTGGCATTTCTCTCTTGCACATTTTAGAATCTTCTCTTTGTGTTTCACTATGGTGAGTTTGATTACAATGTCATGGTGAGGATCTTTTGTAGTCATGTCTTTTGTGAGTTCTGTGTGCTTCCTGTACTTGGACTTAACTTTCTTTCTCCACACCAAGGAAGTATTCTGCTAGTAGTTCACTAAAAAGACCTTCTAATCTTTTTTCTGTCTGCATGCCTTCTGTAACTCCTAGAACCTGAATGTTGTTGTTTTTTAATAGTATCATGTGGATTCTCAACAATGTTTTTTTATTTTTCTAATTTCCTCTTATTTTCTTTTGTTTGACTGTATACTTTCTTCTTCTTTTTCTTCTAAGTCTGATATTCTCTCTTCTGCCTCACTGATTCTGTTTTAAGGCTCTCCACTGCATCTTTATTTGTTCTGTTGAATTCTTCATTTCATTTTTATTTCTCTTTAAGATTTAAATTTCAATTTCTTTTTTAAGTTTTATTTAATAAATATAAATTCCAAGTACAACTTCGGGATTTTAGAGGCTTTTTCCCCCTGTAACCTCCCGCCCACCTGCAATCATCCCATTTCCCATTCCCTCTCCTATCCCACCCAAGTCAAGATTCATTTTCAATTATCTTTATATACAGAAGATCAATTTAGTATATACTAAGTAAAGATTTCATCAGTTTGCACCCACACAGAACATAAAGTGTAAAATACTGTTTGAGTACTAGTTATGCCGTTAATTCACATAGTACAACACATTAAGGACAGAGATCCTACATGGGGAGTAAGTGCAGAGTGACTCCTGTTGTTGATTTAACAATTGACACCCTTATTTATGATGTCAGTAATCACCCTAGGCTCTTATCATGAGCTGCCAAGGCTATGGAAGCCTTTTGAGTTCGACAACTTTGATCTTATTTAGACAAGGCCATAGTCAAAATGGAAGTTCTCTCCTGCCTTCAGAGAAAGGTACCTCCTTCTTTGATGGCCCATACTTTCCTCTGAGATCTCACTCACAGAGTGAGATCATTTAGGACATTTTTTTTTCAGAGTGCCTTGGCTTTCCATGCCTCAAATACTCTCATGGGCTCGTCATCCAGACCTGAATGCCTTAAGGGCTGATTCTGAGGCCAGAGTGCTGTTTAGGACATCTGCCATTCTATGAGTCTGCTGTGTATCCTGCTTCACATGTTGGATTGTTCTCTACTTTTTAATTCTATCAGTTAGTATTAGCAGACACTAGTCTTGTTTATGCGATCCCTTTGCCTCTTAATCCTATCATTATTATCAATTGTGAACTGAAACTGATCACTTTGAGTAGTGAGATGGCATTGGTACATGCCACCTTGATGGGATTGAATTGGAATCCCCTGGCAAGTTTCTAACTCTTCCACTAGGGGTAAGTCCAATTGAGCATGTGCCGAACTGTACATCTCCTTCCTCTCATATTTAACGGGGATCACTTTTTAGTTAAATTTAAACACCTAAGAATAACTGTTCCTCGACAGTCAGGACAAGGGAAATCAGTAACTCAGGAATCTCTAGAACATATGTAAACACATAGAAGCTGAAAAACATGGTTGTGAATAAACAGTGGGTCATAGAAGAAATCAAAAGAAAAATAAGAAAATTTCTTAAAACAAATGAAGATGACAATACAGTATATCAAAATTTATGGGATATAGCAAAATCAGTGGTAAGAGGAAAGTTTATAGAAATAGGTGTCTGAATCAAGAAATGGGAAAGGCACCATATAAATGAGTTATCAGTGCATCTCAAGGATTCTTAAAAAGAACAGCAAGTGAAACCCAAAACTAGTAGGAGAAAAGAAATAATTAAAATTAGAAAAGAAATAATATCAAAACAATTAAAACAATATAGATCAGCAAAATGAAGAGTGGTTTCTTTGAAAAAATAAACAAAATTGATACGCCATTTGCCCACGTAACCAAAAAAAAAAAAAAAAAGGAGAAGATCCAAATCAATAAAATTAGAGATGAAAAAGGAAATGTAACAGCAGGCACCACAGAAATAAAAAGAATCATCAGAAATTACTACAAAGAGCTGTATGTCAACAAACTGGGAAAGCTAGAAGAAATGGATAGATTCCTGGACACAGACAACCTACCTAAATTGAGTCATGAAGACACAGAAAACCTAAACAGACCCAAAAACAAGACAGAACTTGAATCAGTAACAGAGACCCTCCCAACAAAGAAAAGCCCAGACTGGATATCTTCACTGCTGAATTCTACCAGATACTTAAAGAACTATTTCCAATTCTCAAGTTATATGAAACTTTTTAAAGGGAGGAAATCCTCTCAAATTCTTTCTATCAAGCCAGTATCACCTTAATTCCTAAACATGAAAAAGATTCAGCAGATAAAGAGAAGTACAGACTAATTTCCATGATGAACATAGCGGCAAAAATCCTCAACAAAATTCTAGCCTGTCTAACCCAACAACACATCAGAAAGGTCAACCACCCAGACCAAATGGGATTTATTCCTGTCATGCAGGGATGATTCAACACTCCCAAATCAATCAGTGTGATACACCACATTAACAGCCTGTTGATCAAAAACCATATATTTATCTCAATAGATGCAGAGAAAGCATTTGATAAAATACAGAACCTTTTCATGAAGAAAACTTAAGCAAATTGGGTGTAGAAGGAATATTCCTCAACACAATCAAGGCAATTTATGACAAACCCATGGCCAGCATCCTATTGAATGGAGAAAAGCTGGAAGCAAACCCACTGAATTCCAGTGCAGGATAGGGATGCCCACCTTCACCATTGCTGTTCAATATAGTCCTGGAAATTTTAGCCAGAGCCATTAGGCAAGAAAAAGAAATCAAAGGGATACAAATTGGGAATTCAAACTACCCCTATTTGCAGATGACATGATTCTATATATAGGGGAAAAAAAGCCTACACCAAGTAACTATTAAATCTCATAAAACAATTTGGTAAAATAGCAGGATATAAAATTAATACACAAAAATCAAACAGCCTTTCTATACATAGACAATGCCAAGGCTGAGATCGAACTTCTAAAGTAAGTACCATTCATAATAGCTACAAAAAAATCAAATACCTTGGAATAAATTTAACCAAAGATGTCAAAGGTGTCTATGATGAGAATTACAAAACATTAAATAAAGAAATAGAAGATTATACAAAAAATATAAAAATCTTCCATGTTCATGGTTTGGAAAAATCAATATCATCAAAAATGTCCATTCTCTCGAAAGCAGTTTAAAGATTCAATGTGATACCAATTGTCGCTCCCCCTCTTCGTGGAGGAACGACACAGGACCCTGCGCTGTTCTTTTGTCTGCTCGGCCCTCCCCGGGTTTGCTGCTGGTTCTTCCTGGGTTGGCTACCGTCCCTTCCACCTCCGTGGAAGGGCGGTTCCCCCTGCCACTTTCCCCACTTCCGCTGGGGAGCAGCACACCACCGGCTGGCTCTCTCGGGGGCTGCACAGGTGTTCCTTCAGATAGATGTTCCTGGTGCATGTTGTCTCTCTCCTCCTTTATAGTCCTCTTCCACCAATCCCAACTCTGCTACCCACACGCCGAGTATGCTGCTCTCCTCCAATCAGGAGCAGGTCCTGCAGCTTGTCAAGTTGGTGAGAGGCAGCTGTGCAGAAGCTGTTTCCTCCTCTCCCAGTGCCATATTGTGGGAGAGCAGATGCATAGAATAAGTCTTAATTCGAGTAACTTAGTCTAGTTCCAGTTGCTCCCCACAG
This sequence comes from Oryctolagus cuniculus, assembly GCF_964237555.1. Lineage (NCBI taxonomy): Eukaryota > Metazoa > Chordata > Mammalia > Lagomorpha > Leporidae > Oryctolagus > Oryctolagus cuniculus. Next base: position 107,506,844 of record NC_091437.1, read on the forward strand.
ATCCCCCTTTCTTTTTATTTTTTGGCGTTGATACGCGCCTGTCTTCGGTGCCCCATGGCACACACTCTGCTCTGCTTGCTAGAGTTGCCCACAGGTGCTTACGAGCCCTACCAATGAGGCAAACCGAATCCGGGTCCTCTCTTCACCATGTTGTGAGGAGGTTTTTAGGCGCCGATGTGTGCCTGAGTTCGGTGCCCTGCAGCGCATGCTCTGCTCTGCTAGAACTGCCTGCAGGTGCTTACAAGCCCTATCAGGCAAACCGAATCCAAGCCTTCTCATTGCCGTATTGTGGGGAGACTTATTGATGTTAATTCGTGCCTGTCTTCGGTGACCTGCAGCCGCCCACAGGTGCTTATCGTCTTACTAATCAGGCAGACCGAATCCAAGCTCTCTCATTGCCATGTTGTGGGGAGGCCGTATTTTTCTCTATTTCTCTATCTCCGGGCATTCCTATTTCTCTTATTTTACTTCTATCTACCAGCATTCCTATTTCTCTCATTTTACTTCTAAACTTCTGTTTCTCTTATCCCCGCGGTTTCCCGGTGCCCGCCCCGAGGCTGCTTCTTGGCGCCTCCCCCGCGGCGGCTTCCCGGCTCTGCGCGGTTTCCCGGCGCCCGCCCTGCGGCGGCTTCCCGGCTCTGCGCGGCTTACCGGCTTCTATTCGCGCCCGCACCACGGCCTTCGCGCCAGCCCCGCGTTCCCTATCTATTCATGCCCCGTGCTCTCTCTGCACGCGGCGGCTTCCGCGAATCACACAGCCTAGCTCACGTTTCCGCCACCGGTATTCAGTCTAAGTTCCCCGGGCTAACCTGGCGAATTCAACCTAGCTCACGTCTGCGCCTTTCGGTTTGGCTTCTCGTCTTTTGCTCCCCGGGCTAATCTGACGGATTCCAACCTAGCTGACGCGTCTCTGCCTCTGGTTTTAGCTTTTCGCCTTTTGTTCCCCGGGCTGACTTGAAGAATTCCAACATAGCTTACGTCTCCGCCTCAGCCTGCCCCCGCAGCTTCATCCTCCCTAACATATTTTTCTCTACCCGGTATGTTTCCCAACTCTTCCTCCAACAATATTCCCCTCTCACTTCTCCTGGCTTCTCCCCACAGTCTGTATCCGAGTCTAAGTTTCTTCTAGGTTTCACTTTCATTTTCAACCTGCAGTCCGTATCTGAGTCTAAGTTTCTTCTTGCTTTCACTTTAAATCCTAACTTCTTTCCCACAGTCCGTATCCGAGTCTATGCCTAGGCTTTCAATAGCTTCTTCCGGCACCTTTTCCGTCCGGCTTTTCCCTAGGCTCTTTGCTAGTCTCTCTCTCCGGTATTTTCCCACTTCTTCCTGCTTCTTCCCTCCTAGGTTTCCCTATCTGAGTCACGGCACCATTATGTCGCTCCCCGTCTTCGTGGAGGAGCGACACTGAATCCTGCCTAGGCTTCATATCCGAGTCACGGCACCATTATGTCGCTCCCCTTCTTCGTGGAGGAACGACACTAAACCCTACCTAGGCTTCATATCCGAGTCACGGCACCATTATGTTGCTCCCCCTCTTCGTGGAGGAACGACACAGGACCCTGCGCTGTTCTTTTGTCTGCTCGGCCCTTCCTGGGTTTGCTGCTGGTTCTTTCTGGGTTGGCTACCGTCCCTTCCACCTCCGTGGAAGGGCGGTTCCCCCTGCCACTTTCCCCACTTCCGCTGGGGAGCAGCACACCACCGGCTGGCTCTCTCGGGGGCTGCACAGGTGTTCCTTCAGATAGATGTTCCTGGTGCATGTTGTCTCTCTCCTCCTTTATAGTCCTCTTCCACCAATCCCAACTCTGCTACCCACACGCCGAGTATGCTGCTCTCCTCCAATCAGGAGCAGGTCCTGCAGCTTGTCAAGTTGGTGAGAGGCAGCTGTGCAGAAGCTGTTTCCTCCTCTCCCAGTGCCATATTGTGGGAGAGCAGATGCATAGAATAAGTCTTAATTCGAGTAACTTAGTCTAGTCCCAGTTGCTCCCAGTTGCTCCCCACAACCAATCAAAATATCAAGGACATTCTTCTCAGATCTAGAAAAAAATGATATTTAAATTCATTTAAAATCACAGGAGACATTGAATAGCTAGATAAAGCAATCTTATAAGCAAAACAAAGATGGAGGCATAACAATACCATATTTCAAGACATACTACAAGGTAGTCATAATAAAATAGATGGATAGGCCAATGGAACAGAATAAAAATACCAGAAGTAAATCCAAACATCTACAACCAACTTATTTTTGTCCAAGGAGCTAAAACCAATCCATGGAGCAAGGACAGTCTCTTCAAAAAATGATTCTGGGAAAACTGGATTTCCACATGAAGAAGTGTTAAGCAAGATCTCTACCTTACACTTTACACAAAAATTGAGATTAAAGATCTCAAGTTAGGAATGTGAGGAGGCAACTGACAGAACAGGAGATATTATTTGCAAACTGTGCTACTGATAAAGGATTAATAACCAGAATCTACAAAGAGGTCAAGAAACTCCACAACAACAAAACAAACAACCCAGTTAAGCAATGGGCAAAGAACTTAAATGTTTTTCAAAAGAGGAAATGCAAATGGTCAACAGACACATGAGAAAATGTCCAGGATCACTATCCATGAGGGAAATGCCTATGAAAACCACAATGAGGTTTTCCTTCACTCAAGTTTAGAATGGCTTTCATACAGAAATCAACAAACAACAAATACTTATGAGGATGTTGGGGAAAGTGTACCCTAATCCACTTTTGGTGGGCATATAAACTGGTAAAGCCACTATGGAAGACAGTTTGTAGATATCTCAAATACATGAATATAGTCCTACCGTATGACCCAACCATCCCATTCCTGGGAATTTACCCAAGAGAAGTGAAATCAGCAAATAAAAGAGTTATCTCTACTCCCATGTTTATTGCACCTCATTTCACAATAGGTACTATATGGAATCAACCTAAATGCCAGTCAATTGAAGACGGAATAAAGAAATTATGGGACAAACACACTTTGGAATACTACACAGTGGTAAAAAAAAATGAAATCAAGTCATTTCAACAAAATGGATGAATCTGAAAAACATCATACTTAGTGAAATAATCCAGTCCCAAAGAGAAAAATACCATATGTTCTACCTGATCTTTGAGAACTAATAGAGCACCTACAATAAAATCTCTAGTAGTGAAATTGGCAATTTGAGAAGGGAAGACTTGAGTTGCTCTTGTCTTGACTGTTAAGGAACAATTTTGGTTTCATACTATTTGCTGAATTCTTTAATTAACATAGAGTTAATCATATGTATATACAGATCATTGAGGGTGGATCTCAGTAAAAAATAAGAGTGGGAATAACAGAGGAAGGAGGAAGTTTGTAACTGTAGAGCTTTACAGTTCTGCATACATTCCTACGGGCTTACTTCTAAGGATAAAAACTTATCAAGGGGCCCCAAATCCCATTAAACTTGGTGGTAAAAATGCCATCTTAAGTGTTAAAGTGATCATATTAAATATTAAAGTGAACATATTGATAGCATTAAGTATTTAAGTGATATATAAATAGTATCAAGTGTCTGGTAATAATAATAGAATTAAAAAGGAAGGAATGTTCCAACATGGGAAGCTGTTCACACAGCAGACTCAGAATGACAATCACTTTAAGTAACACTCTGACCTCTGAATCAACCCTTAAGTCTTCCTTGTCTAGCTGTAAAGCTTGTGAGAGCATTTCAGGCATGGAAAGCCAAAACACTGTGGCAAAAAAATGTCTTACATTAGGATCTCTATGAGAGAGACCCCAGTTGAAAGAAGTGGCCATCAAAGAAGTATGTACTTTTCTCTAAAGGGAGGAGAGAACTTCCACTGTGTTTATGGTCTTGTGTAAATATTGACAGAGTTTATGGATTAAAAAGTCTCCCATAGGCTAGGTTACCCATGTCAAGAGCCTGGGGTGGTCACTGACTTCATATATGTGTTAATTGTTAAATTAACAATAGGAGTCACTTTGCTCTAACTCTCCATGCAGGACCTCTGTCCTCAATGAGTTGTATTATGAGAGTTAACTGTAAAACTAGTTCTCAAACAGTTTTTTTGTGTGTGTGTGCATGTGTGTGCAAATTGTTGAAATCTTTTCTTAGTATAAAGTTAGTCTTCTTTGTACAAAGTTAATTGAAAATGAATCTTAATGGAAAACGGGTCTGTGAAGGGGAGAGGGAGGAGGAGGAGGGGTTGGAGGGCGGGTATGGTGGGAAGAATAACTACATTCCTAAAGTTGTACTTATGAAATTTGTATTCCTTAATAAATAAATAAATAAATAAGAAAGCAAAAAATAAAACAAAAAGAATTCTAAATATAGGCTGTTTATAAGTGAAACAGAAAACATGGTAAAGTTTTTAGCATTTAGTCATTAAAAGAAATAAACAGGAAAGTGAGGGCTTTATTTAGAAGAGAAAGAAATCTAAAGCGAGGGCTTTAATTAGGGAAGAAAGAAGTCAAGAAACGAAGTTGGGTCTATACCAAGCACAGAGCAGGCCGTGAGCCTTGTGGAGCAAGTGTGCAGATAGGAAAGCAGAAGCAGAGTGGCAGAGCAGCGGCGAAAAGGCCACAACCTGGAAGACTCAAGGCATCAAGGGGAGGGCCCATCATGCTCCAGGCCTTTTATCCACTTCAAAAGGGGAGTGGTTACATATTCTGATTGGCAGGTAGAAGTACAGGTGAGGTCAAATAGGGGCTTGAGCTCATGAAAGGGGGCAGCTCACAAATCTAATCAATTTAATCCCATCTGCCTGCCTATATTAAGAGGGGAATGCAGATTTTTTTCCTCTGCTAGACTCTGAATCACATGTGTGCACAGGAGCCACTGGCCGCGTGTTCTCTCCTGGCTACTGCTGCCAGAACAGCCAGGAAGATGGTGTCTTTCTCAGCCAGTTGCTGTTCACATGTATAAAAGTCTTCCACAGCTCCTGCCCAAACCCAAAGTGGAATATGCTCTTCCTCAGCCAGGCAGTGGGCGCTGTTGTGGGGAAGTTGGGGAGAGATAAAGTGGCTCCTCTACTTCTTCCACTCAGTCCCCAGGCTACCGCTAGCAACCACTAACCCCTGGGGCTCCAGTCTGGACTCACTCCATGCTCTTCTTCTGGCTGCTATGTTACCACAGGTTGCTGCATTCCTGGCTCACCTTATCTCCGAGCTGTTGCCCACTCCAGCTCTTGGCTGTCACAGTTGTTTGTTGTGTTTGTGTCCATGCTGTGTGTCCACACCCTCCACACCCTCCATGGCATTCCTCTTCCTGTTGTAGGATTTCCAGTGCAGTTTTCTCTCCAATTCTCCTGAGAGTGAACTTTCTACACTTTTTTTTTTAGCCTAGTGCAGTATTTTGTTTCCTAATCTGCCATCTTGGAATCCTCCTAATAAGTTTTATTACTACCAGAAACTGCTATCACTGCCAGTACCACAATTTTCTGTTATGTAATAAATAATTTTGGCCATTTGGTAAGAAGTCTTGAGAACTCATGTGCTTGTGAAGCTATTTTGCTTTTCACTGCTAATGTAGATTTATGTTGAGCTATATCCGCATGAATGTGCTTGATACTTTCTTGGATATGAGATTTTGAGACAGAATCATATATCTTAGGGCTCATAAGTTTTTTCAAGGAAGATAGACAAATTGAATTATTTTAGAAAAGCAAGTAAATGCTATGCTTTACAAAGTCTGTATAACTTATATTTAGCCCCTTTCTATATTTAAGCATATTTTAGAGGAAAGTATAGTACCTGATACTTTTAAAGCTAGAATTAAAGTGCATTAAGGTTTTCTTGAATCTTGTTTTATGTCATTCTAATCCTCTTGAAGTTAGGTATAAAGAATAATAGATATATATTCAGTCAGGATACTGAAGATTTTTCCTGGCTTTTGGATTAGAAGATTTTCAACTATCAGTGCTTAAGCCTTAACTTTCTGACAGTTAGTCTTGACAGGGCCAAAATAAGATTCTAATAGTTGTGATTGTGGAGAGGGTGGTTTTTCATTAGGTGAGGCAAGTGTCAATTAACAGGGTATTGAGATAAAGAAATAGAAACTAGATTAAGTTTATGCTTTTTCATGGATGATAAGAAAATCCATTTTCAAGTTACATTTCATTGAGGATATACTATCAGAGGCAAAACTGGAACGCCTTACACACTTAAAAGACTGACTTTGGTACTCAAAAGACTTATTAACTGCCTAATAATCATTTCAAAAGAATTTTTGTGTATATGAACCAGGACATTTTAAATAAAATGAAATGCCAAGGTCAAAGTATGGCAGTAATTTTCAAAGAAGCTATAATCAGCCATCTTATTTTTCCCTTGGCTTTTCCTTGTAGTTCTCTATAATTTAAATGATTAACATTTGAAGCCTTTCAGTGAGTTTTTCTAAACTTATAAGGAACGCTGAAAACTATACTTGATGCATAGTCAGAAAAAAATGAATACTGTGCTATTTTAGAAGCAATGTGTGGTGACCCTAAGCCTAACATTGTAGTACAGCAGTGAAATCTGAGTGTGCATCTATAAAATGCATGGAGCACCAAGCTAGAGCTTGCTATACTGACTACATATAAAGTGAATTATACTATGATATTATAAGAAATATAAATAAAATGTAATATATAAAAATTAAATTTCTCTGTGACGTCTCCAGCATATAATATAAATGACTGAATAGGTTTTCTCAAATTTAGAAAGGCTTCTTAAGATCATTTTACTTAAATGTAAGCTATGTATCAAACATCAAATTCACTTAGAGAAAACCCAGGAAACCCTTAAAGAAATTCCTTCATTGAAACTTAAGGCAGGAATTTGCACAGTGCTGCTTTTCCCACTACAACTACATCTAGTTTGCTTCCAGGTAACTAGCACCAGGGATTTACTTAATTCTATAGTGATGTCTAATTATTCTTCCTCGATTTTTCTGGGAAAAAAAATCAGCATATTGAAATTCAGCTATTTTCCTCTGGCCTCATGGTTTCATATGGAAAAGCCACTGTCATTAGAATGGGTATTCTATAAGTGATACATCATTTCTCTCTGACAACTTTCCAGATTTTTTTTCTTTATCTTGGTTTTCCAAAATTTGATTGTGATAAATCTTAGCAAGGAATTATTTGGATTTATTCTGCTTAAGGTACATCTAATTTAAATCTTTATGTTTGTATCTTGTAAAATTTGTGAAGTTTGTAGCCATTATTTCTTAGACCCTTTGAGCTTCATTCTCTTTCTCTTTGTCTTCTGAGACTCCAATGATGTGAATCTTGAATGTTTTTATTTTTATACCATATATCTGAGTCTCTAATATTTTTCTTTAGTCAGTTCTCTATTTTTCCAATTGATATTTTCTCAAGTTTACTGATTTAATCTGTTGTAACCCACTACTATTGAAACCATACAACAAATTCATTATTTTTATTATTGTACTTTATATGTTTTACATTTATTTTTATGATATACATTCCTTTGTAGAGATTTTCTATTTCATTGGTTTGTTTCAAGAGAATTTATAATTGTTAAGATATTTTTATATGGTTACTTTAAAATATATGTTAGATAATTTCAATATCTCTTTCATTATGTTAGCAAAGCTGATTTTCTTTTCTCATTTGAGTTGTGTTTTCTTAATTCTTAATAGGTTTCTTTTTATTCTATCTGAGTCATTTCACCTATTATAATAGGGATCCCTGGAATCTTTTAAATCTCATTTTGATTGGTGGTTATCTGCTTAGGTTTAGCCCATAGGTCCTGGCCTGTTGTTTCGGATGATGGTTCAGGAAATGCTTTTTTCCCCCCGTAGCATCTGGAATGTTATTTGGATCTCCTTGGTTTATACAGTGTTGATGTGGATGTTCTTGTCCCTGCTAGTGCTGCTCCAATGATCAAAGCTTTCTGCAGCTGAAGAGCCGATGTCCCTGGGATATGATGTGTCTGAGCCCACAGGGTTCATGAGATCCCTCTTGCTAGTGTCATCCAGCTGCCCTGTCCTTAGTGGAAGAAAGTGGTCTCAGTCTCTGAGTAGAAGAAAAATAGTTTCTCTGGAAGATTATTGTTAGTAGAGTTCTCTTCTGATCTCCATTTCCAATGGTGCTGGATCACAGCATTATCAGATCTCTCATTCCACCTGCAAGAATTATTGAGCCTCCTTTGTCTCCTGATGTTAGGATAAGGGAGGCCGTGTAAACTGACTCCCAGTTGTATTACTTTTTTCTAATCCTGGGGTCTCAAACCACTTCACCTTCCTGTTATCATCTTCCATAATTTTTCTTTTTCATCTTGTGATATTTCCAGAGTTTATATTTATATTTAGTGGAGAGGAGCAGAGAGAAACAAGTTTCTGCATCCTGCATTAACCTCAAGTTGAAAAAATGGAATTTGTGATGAAACAGTTTCAGCTTGGATCCTGGTTCAGCCATCAATATGTTTGACTGATATGATAGGAAACATTTTTCTCTGAATCTGTAATTTTCTAATCTGTAAAATTAGAGACATTATTTATTTATTTTATTAAACAAAATGTTTATTTGTTTATTTTATTAAACAAAATGTCAAAATGTCATTGAGGTCTTACTTTATCTTAAGATGGACCATGTTCCATGCACTGTGAATGCAGTGGAGATTAAGATGGCAAGATTCCTGGTTTCACGGTGCCTTATGTTTGTGGTGTGCACAGACAACCAACAGATAATACAAAAAGGTAATTCCAGAGAGTGGTAAGTTCTATAAATAACAATAGTAACACAGTAACCACAGAGTAATGCTAGAAATGGGTAATGAAGTGAAAGTGCTTGAGCACCTTAGGAAGATTTATCTGAGGAGGTGATATTACATTCATTCATTTCATTGATTTATCCCAAACTTACTGAGCTCTGAGTTCTCTGTTTACTTTCGAGCAAAGATCTGAATAAGAAAGACTTAACTGTTTGAAAATATGGGGGCATAGCATTCCAGAAAGCAGGGACATTGCCAAAAAATGCCTTGTGATGCAAAGAATCCTAGAGAGATCAAGGAGCAGGGAAGGGTTTGTGGTATGGTTGAGGTGTCATAAATAAGAAGGAACACTGTATCAGAAGTTACAAAGAGTTAGAAACTGATTATGAAGGATACATAGGTTATGTTAATGAACTCAAGTTTTATGCTATACATAATGAGAAGCTTCTAAAGAGTTTTAGAAGGAGAGCACAGATGGCAGAATAGGACAGGGTGGACTGCTCTAGGTTAGAGGAAAATAGTAAAAAAAAAAAAAAAAAAGGTAGAAGAAGTTCATTCTCACAATCTCGGGTTAGAGTTGGAGGAAAAACTACAGTGAAGATTCTGTGGAAGGAGGAGAGATGCCTTGGATCTGTGTGGAAGGTGTAGATGAACACAACACACAACCCCAGCAGCCCTGAGCTGGAGAAAGCACCAGCTTTGGAGAGCAATGTGAGATCAGATTGCAGTGGCTTGTGCCACTGGTTTTATAGCTGGAGGGAGAGCCTAACAGACTATACTGTCTTTGGATACTGGCCAAGAGTCCTGAGGGTGCCCACTCACCCAGAGAAAAAAAGGGGAAGTATATTTCTCTCTTCCCTTGCCCCCCTCATAATGGCACCCAGCAACTGGCTGATAGAGAGAGAACAGGTGCCATTTTGTATGTAAGTAGCTAGCAGTGTGACAGCTCTTGTGTGCACACTCAGCAACTGGCAAGGACAGATGCCATCTTTTCAGCAGAGAAAACTGCTGCAGATCAGGTGTGTACCAGGGAACAGGCAGGGAGAAGGAATCATTCAACATTAGTACTGGCTGCAGAGACTCTTGTATGTTCCCAGCAACTGGCAGAGAGATGGCATGATGTGAAATGAATAGGGCTGAGGCCAATGGCTATTGTGCACAGGTGTGGCCCAGGAATTTTACAGAGGGAAAAATCCACATTCCCCACTGACTCTCAACATCACATGCTTGATGGCTTAAACCACCTAGGTGGAGCACCCAAAAGCAGCTGGCTCTGGGATTCTTAGCCTCTCTGTGTACAGGGCAGCCTAGCAGAGTGGAGTGGGTCTTATGCATCCTGTGACTTTGGGAGCACTATGTGTTAAATCTGTGGGAACTCTGTGACTGCATGAGAAGGGGCAGGGTGTAGCATGAGAAGGGGCAGAGTGGGCAATTACTGTGTATGGCTCCACACGCTCAGAGCTCCCTGATTCCCTGGGCTAGGTCATTGCAGTGGGAGCCATACTCACAGTAAGGATGGCACAGATCATTTGTGCAGTTCATGCAGAAGCACAGATGAATGTTGCACCCACTGAAGGCTAATAACCAAGCACTTTGGAAGAGAGGAGGTGAGGGTGTGGCTACAGCAACAGAGGTAACCATATGCCCCTCTTGTTAGCAAGAGAAGATCTACCATACACACCATAGGTGTCAACCTGGGTACTTGCCCCACCCTCGAGCACTGACCACAGCTCCCTAGCCACATTAAGCACAAACCTCTGGATATTCACTGAAAGACCAGATATTTCAGTTAGCCACAGAGGGATAGTTCAAAGATAAAAGCCATTAGAGGAAAAAATTTAGTATCTCTGCAATGCCTAAAAATAAATGCAGAAATTCAAGAAACAAAAATAAGGTAGGCAACATATCCATCCCCAAAAGGAACACAACAATACTTCAGTATTAGAATGTTAAGATGAAAAGATTAATGAAATGCCTGAAACAAAATTCAAAAAGGTTAATAAAAGGATTACTCAGAAGAAATCAGAAGCAAATCCATGAATTAAAGGAATATGTACATGAATGTAAATGACATGAATGAAAAATTCTCCCTTGAAATTGAGATTTTGAAGAGAAATTAAAAAGAAATATTAGAAGTGAAGAATTCAATAGGTCAAGTAAAAATGTTGTGGAAAGCCTTAACACAGACTTTGTGAGCAAAAGAATGTCTGAGCTAGATGATAAATTTTTGGAAATTATAAAACTAAAAAATAGCATTGGAGATTTATGAGATATTATCAAATGACCCAAAATATGAGTCTCAGAAGTTCCTAAACATATGGAAAGAGAGAATGGAGTAGAAGGATTATTTAGAGTATGATTATAGGAATATTCCCAAAATTGGAAAAGAGAGGGACGTCTAAGTACACAGGCACATAAAACTCTTTATACACATAACCAGGAAAGATCTTCAGCAAGAAACATTGTAGTCAAACTTCCCACTGTAAAACATAAAGAGAAGATTCTAAATTGTGCATGACAAAAACACGAGACTACTTTCAATGATCTCCAATTAGACTTATAGCTCACTTCTCATCAGAAAACCTACAGGCTAGAAGACAATGACAAGATATAGTCCAAATATTAAGAGAGAAAAATTGTCAACCCAGAATACTGTACCCTGCAAAGCTCTCATTTATGAAGGAAGGTGAAATAAAGACCTCTCATAACAAACAGAAATTGAAAGAATTTGTAACCACTCATCCAGTGTTACAAATGATGCTTAAGGATGTGCTATACACAAAAAGACAGAAAGATTGACATCATATGAAAGAATGTGAAGGCAGAAAATCTCCCAGTAAAAGTACAAAGAAAATCCAAAGTAAACAATGCAAATATTTATGGAAAAATTTTAGGGCCGAGTCTTTACTTATCAATAGTCACTTTGAATGTAAATGGCCTAAATTCTCCAATTAAAAGATAAAGACTTTTTGAATAGCTTAAAAAATAAGACCCATCTATGTGCTGCCTACAAAAACACCTCACCAACAACGATATGTAGACTGAAAGTTAAAGGATGGAAAAAGATATTCCTTGCTAACAGAAAGCAAAAAGAGGCAGGTATAGTCATAATAATATCATACAAAATAGACTTTAACACAAAAACTGTTGAAAGAGACAAAAAAGGACACCATGTAATGATGAGGTGATAAAGTCAACTGGAAGATGTGATTATAATAAATAGGCACCCATTCTCAGGGCATCTGGCTATTTAAAATGTTAATGGGACTAAAGGGAGATATAGGCTCAAATACAATAGTAATGAGGGATTTAAACACCCTACTTTCATCAATGGACTGATAAATTAGACAGAAAGTCCATAAAGAAACAACAGAACTGATCAACACTATGGGCCAAATGGACCTGACTGATATCTACAAAACTCTGCATCCCACAGTTGCAGAATATATATTCTTCTCATCAGTGCATGTAACTTTCTCTAGGATAGGCCACATGCTAGGCAATAAAGCAAGTCTTACCAAATTAAAAAAAAAAAAAAAGCGTTCCAGTCATCTTCTCTGACCACAATGGGATGAAACTGGAAATTAACAACTGAAGAATATGTAGAACATATGCAAATACATGGAGGCAGAACAACATGCTCCTGTAAACACTTGATCATAAAAGAAATAAAAAAACTTAGTGGAAACTAATGAAGATGACAATATATTTCAAAATTATGGGATATAGCAAAAACAGTTTTAAGAGGGATGTTTGTAACAATTGGTACCTCAATGAAGAAATTGGAAGGTGCCAAATAAAGGATTTATCAGTCCATCTCAAAGATCTATAAAAAGAACAAATCAAACCCAAAATTAATAGGAGGAAAAAATGATCAAAATTAGAAAAGAGGGCTGGCACTGTGGTGCAGTAGATTAATCCTCCACCTGTGGTGCCATATGGGTTCCAGTTCTAGTCCTGGCTGCTCCACTTCTGATCCAGCTCTCTGCTGTGGCCTGGGAAAACAGTGAAAGTTGGCCCAAGCACTTGGGCCCCTCGTTTGTGTGGGAGACCCTTAAGAGGTTCCTGGCTCCTGGCTTAGAATCAGCTTAGTTCCATCCATTACAGACATTTGGAGAGTGAACCAGTAGATGGAAGATCTTTCTGTCTTTTCCTCTCACTGTCTATAGCTCTACCTCTCAAATAAATATAAAATCTTTAAAAAATTATAGAGGAAATAAAAGAAACAAACATTACAAGGCATCAATGAGATTAAGAGCTGGTTTTTTGAAAATATAAACAAAATCAATACACCATAGGCTCAACTAACCAAAAAAAGAGGGAGAAGGTCTGATCAATTAAGTCAGAGATAAAAAAGGAAATGTGACAACAGATACCACAGATTTAAAAGCAGACATCAGGAAATACTACAAAGAGCTGTATGCCTACAAGTAGGGAAACCTAAAAGAAATGGATAGATTCCTGGACATATTGAATTTACCTCAAATGAGTCATGAAGACAGAAAATCTAAGCAGATCGAAAACCAAGGCAGAGATTGAATCAGTAATAAAGACCCCCACTTCCCAACAAACAAAAACCCAGGACCAGATAGCTTCACTGATGGATTCTACCAGACTTTTAAAGAAGAATTAATTTCAATTCTTCTCAAGTTATTCAAAACAATTGAAATGGAGGAAATCCTTTTGAACTCCTGTGAAGCTACATCACTTTAATTTATAAACCAGAAAAAGTAAAACAGAGAAAGAGAACTATAGATCAATATCCATGATGGACATAGATGCAAAAATCCTCAATAAATTAGTAGTGAATCTATTCCAACAACAAATCAGAAAGATCATTCACCCTGAGCTAGTGGGATTGATCCCTGTTATGCAGGGATAGTTCATCATTCACAAATCAATAAATGTGATACATCACATTAACAAACTGAAATATAAAATACATAAACAAACAAAAAACACATCTGATTCTCTCTCAATAAATGCAGAGAAAGCATTTGGTAAAATATAACATCTTCTCATGATGAAAAACTTAAGCAAATTTGTTATTGAAGGAACATTCCTCAACACAGTCAAGGTAAATTCTGACAAACACACAGCCAGCATCTTATTGAATGGTGTAAAGTTGGAAGTATTCCCTGGACGATCTGGAAACAGACAAGGATGCCAAACTCTCAGCATTGATATTCAATACAGTCCTGAAAGTTTTAGCTATAGCCATTAGGAAAGATAAAGAAATAAAAGGAATACAAATTGGAAAGGAGGAAGTCAAACTATCCTTATTTGCAGCTTATAAGATTCTAAATGTCGAGGAACTGAAAGACTACTAAGAGACTACTGGAACTTATAAAAGAGTTTGGTAAAGTGGAAGGATATAAAATTAACACACAAATATCAGTAGCCTTTGTATACGCATACATTGCCATGGCTGAGAAAGAGCTTCTAAGATAAATCCCATTCACAATAGCTACAAAACATTTTAGATACCTTGAAATAAATCTAACCAAGGAGGTCAAAGATCTCTACAATGAAAATTACATACATTGAAGAAAGAAATAACATTTATGTATGAATAACATTTATATATGAAATTAGACTTTCTATTAATTTTAATTGTTTTTTCTTTCCTAAGTTTTCATGTGTGAAATTGTGATAATAATGCTTTTTTGCCTGTATCATAAGATTTTTTTAAGGATCAAAGTATAATGCGTGAAAAAAATTAATAAGGCAGAATTACACAAATGTGCATTTACCCTATATTTTCTGTTTTATACATTTGCAAGTATACCTGCTATAAGCAAATATAAGTCAACATATAAATCCCATATATAAAAGCTTGTTCTTTTAAAAAAGTTTGATGTAGTGAGAATTGTTGCTATAATTACCGACATCTAAATAGTTGGACTCTTTCAGTTTTTGCAAATATATGTACTATTTTAAAACCAAGTATCAAGCTATACTTTCCCAGCACGACAGTTATAAATATTTAAAGGGTATTCCTCAAGATAAAATTCCAGCAAAAAAATAAGTACCATATTTAGAGCTTATTATATATCAGGAACTTTACCTATGAGTATTATATGGACTAGAATGCGAAGGACTACTAAATAAAGCAGTTGGAAGTAGGAATTCCAGATTGGTTGGTTTTCATATGAAAGGTGTACTCCCTCAATGGTAAGTAGTTTGCTATTTACTACAGGACATAGGCTAACCATAAGAAAAGGCATCCTACAGGTTCAGGAAGGCTGAAAATGTCAAAGCATAAAAATACAGAAATTATAGAATGACATGGTTAATACAATATTAAGCATTTACTGCAGAAACAATTTGTTTAAGTCTCATGATAACCCTTTAGGTGCAAATTATCCTTCAGTTGTGTAGATGAGGAAATTTATGTTGATTGTTTTTTGGGATAAAATCCTGGCAATATCACTGTGTTAAATAATCCAGTACTGTAATGGACCATGTCATTCTGTAGTCAATGAAGGGTGTCTATGGGTGATAGAAAGAAATAAAACAAGATGATTTTCATGGTTTCTCACTGCCTGCTTGATTTGGCAGCATCTGATAGGATTTTCAAGTGAGAAGGGATATGAGAAAATTTATTCTAACCATGGGCTATGTGTGCAGGACATATTCTGCCAGGGAGCAATGGCTACCGCTGAGATTGGAACTCATATTCAGCACCTACATTCTAGCTCTCCCTCTGCCTCTCTGTTGCTAGGTGTCTTTGAATATGTATTCAAAACTTGGTAGAAGTTTTCATAGTGAAATGGAAAATCAGGTGGTAGAATAATTGTTAAATGACTATGTAGAAAATGTAAAATAATACATGTTCAATGTGATGTAATTTCAATTGTAATTAATGTAAAGATTATCTAGATAGTCTTAATGAACTTAACTGTAGAGATATCTCTTATTTATTTCTCCCCTGTCTTAGTTCCTGTAACACTGCTTGGCTGTGACCGATTGCTGGAAAGTAACCTGGTAATTATTTCTTAATAAGTTTTTATATAATGCTCTAAATGTTTTTCCCATTTCTCACAAAAATAGATCAGAAGTTCTTTAATACAGGACCTATTTCAAGATCCCTTTCAACACCTACTGGTCATGGACATATAGACACTAATAAATGTTGTAAAGTTTTTAAGTTAGTCCTCTAGTTTGTGATGAAGAAACAATCTTGGGAAGGGTGAGGTGTTCATCCAAAGTCCAAGGGAAGGGAGTGATGATGCCATGACCCAGTCTAGTGCCTGGTTCTTCCCTCCATGCATGCTGATTGATAGACTGAGTATTGATATTGAGTGCTTACTTAAGCTTTCTTAGGAGCTTACTAGTTTTTAAAAGAAAAGCTAAATTATTTTAAATGTTTTACAAACCATAATTGCTCATAATTATATAAAATTTCTCAGATGATATAATTTTTAACTAAGCATTTATTCTGTCATTTATCATTGCTATAGATAATAAGAATGGAATATGTATTAAAATGTCAAGCATGCTAGCATGATGACATTTCATCTAAGTGCATAACTGAATCACATTTTGGAAGAATTGATTACTCCTGTTTCCAAAGGAAGTAGATTATGTTTGAGAACACCTTCTTAAAATGTCTTCAATTGGCATTCCATAACTCAGTACCAACCAGGTTTTATATTACCCCAGAGCTGCCAAAGAAGAAGACAAAATGAGAATCTTCATGACAATATAGAGAAGGCTATATACAATGTACAGATGTCTAAATGGTTCCCCAGGGCCCAGTGGAAGATGCACATTTTATTTCCAATAGCATGTCCTGGGGCCAAAAGCAAACTGTTCACCTTCCTTACTATCATTGATAGAAGTATGATCCAATGTGGGAAACTGAGAAATGTTTGTATACTAGAAAATAATAGCACTCAAAGGACTGCAGGTGATACTAATAAAAAGTGCTATATAGGATCAATGTCTAGTTAGGAAAACAGAAACCATGTATAGAATTTCAAAGAAAAACAATTTAACTCAGGGAATTATGTAAACATCTATTATAGGTCTTAAAAAGTAAAGAGTGATAATTTTGTAATTGTAGAGGGAAAGAATACCCTTAGCAAGAGGTATATTCCTAACTCTCAGATACATTTTTCTCATGTCAATAAATGACACTACCATACATTCACCTGTTTGAACCAAAATCTCATTGTCATCTTGACATCTTTCATTCCCTCACCTCTCATTTTTAAATACCTTGAGACCTTTGAACCTAGTTACTTCCTACCATCTCCACTGCTATGATCTGAGACCAGTTCATTTCTTATGGGATGTTTTATAGGTTCCTAGTTGATTTCTCTGCCTCCCTATCCTTTTAGTGTCCTACTGCATTCCTCCTTTTGAACTATGCTTCAGTTTTCCTGGAGCTGGAGAAGTTCATTTCCTGATTCAAGCTTTTCCTTTGTTTTGATAGCTATTGTTTTGTAGGTTTGCACTGCTGTGCATTTCACGTTGAGGCCTCAGCTTCAAGTTTGGCTCTTATTACAGATCTTCCCTCACCATCCAGATTAAAGTTTTTCCACCCTTCTCCCTGGGAGCCATTGTTATTTTCTATTCTAGTCCAATAGTCTTGTTAGTTTTCTTCAAAACACCTGACACTGTATATTATCATTTCTATTATTAAAAACATTTCTATTTTAGAATAGGAACATCATTAAGTTTAAAGTACACCCACAAGATACTGATATTTCTCTGAGAGAGAAATATCTGGTAAAATTACATAAGCCATAGCCACAGGGTCTCAAAGACAAGGTCACTATGTTGAAACTTAGGAAAGTGATGATCAAAAAGCTGGCATTCATGTTGAATAAAACAATATTTTTATTGATAAAGTTTAAAAAATGAAAAAGAAATGTACAATAAGTTGACATGGAAAAGTAGTTAAACGTTGATTTATATGACTCAAGTATTTTTATATTTTAGTTTTAATATTTTTAAGTGTTCAAGGAACTCACACTGTTTGGTTTCCGATTATGGGGGAATATTTTGAGAGGTGACTAAATCACTTGAAGGTTGAATGTACAAATATAAACCAAGCTGTCATGTCTTCTTAATTAGTAAGAGATTTATCAGCACTAGTGCCAATGCTAGAAACAAATGTGGGCCAAGCAAGGAAGGAGATGTAGTGGAAAGCAACAAAAAAATCTTACAGGAGAGAAGGGTTGAAGCATGACTCACAGTCATCCAAAATGCTTATAGTTCATGTTCAGTCAGGTGTTTCTCTTTGTTCTTTTTTAAAGCTTTCATTTTATTTACTTGAAAAGTAGAGTTAGAGAGAGAGAGAGAAAGAGAGAGAGAGAGAGAGATCTTCCATTTGCTGCTTCACTCCCCCAAATGGCCTCAGTGGCTGGAGCTGGAATGATATGAACCCAGGAGCCAGGAGCTTCATCCAGGTCTCCCACGTGGGTGCAGGGGCCCAAGTGCTTTCTTCTGTTGTCTTTCCCAGGTGCATTATCAGGGAGCTGGATCAGAAGTGAAGCACCCAGAACTTGGACCAGGAGTTACAGGCAGCTGCTTTATGCACTGTGCCATAATGCCAGCCCAAGGTGTTTTTCAAATTTAGTCCTTTTCTAGCGAGTATCTTGAAATTTCAAAGGAATGTAACCAGTGCAACAATGGAGTGGTATAGTTTTATGAGATGATGGAGCTTTAAACCTAGGAAAATCAATCTAAAATGATGGGAGAACATGGAATGTGACAGTAAATTGGCTTTAATAAGTAGAAACACAGAGCTACTGCCCTCTTAGAGTTAGGTCTCAGAGCACTGGAACTCTAAGGGGCAATAAATAGTGAAGCTTTGGATATCTAAGAAGCTCAGAAAGTAAAGATGAAATAGATGAATTCTTGCTCATACAAAAGGTTTTAGAAATTGAAAAGATGAGTATCATGGAGGTACAAAGATTTTTCCAGAACTCACCATTTGATTGTACCCCTTTAATAAGTTGCTTTGTTGGTGTTACTTTGGTGGCCTGAGAAGTAAAAAAAAAAACAGAGAAGCACAGGTGAGACTGAGTCTTGTAGTCCATGCTTCAGATTATTAGTCTCATTTGTCATTTTAATTTGGCATTTTAATATCCTTAATTATCATTTAGAAGGCTCAAGGTCACCACTTTTGGTTCCCACAATCACTCTGTAATAAGACACATGATTGGTTTTTTTTTTTTTAATTTAAGGTTTACAAACTTTATGCGTTTCATAAATACAAATTTAGGAACATAGTGATTCTTCCCACCATACCCTCTTTCCCACCCTCAATCCCACTCTTCTTCCTCCTCCTTCTCCTATTCCTGTTCATATTTTTCATTTAGATCTATTTTCAATTAACTTTAAACACATAAGATTAGCCCTACACTAAGTAAAGAGTTCAACAAATGGTATGAAAAAAAAGCTCTTCCTCAACAATTGAGATAAGGGCTGTTCAAAGTCATTACATCAGGGTTTGTGAACTCAAGAGGCTTCCTTAGCCTTGGCAGCTCATGACAAGAGCCTCGGGTGATCACTGACGTCATAAATAAGAGTGTCAATTGTTAAATCAACAACAGGAGTCACTGTGCACTTACTCCCCATGTAGGACCTCTGTCCTTAATGTGTTATACTATGCAAAATAATGTTAAAACTAGTCTTCAAACAGTACTTTATACTTCATGTGTCTGTGTGGGTGCAAACTGTTGAAATCTTTACTTAAAGTTGGACTTCTGTATATAAAGATAATTAAAAATGAATATTAATGCAGAATGGGATGGGAGAGGGAGTAGGAGATGGGATGGTTTGGGGGTGGGAGGGTGTTGATGGGGGAAAGAACTGATATAATCCAAAAATTGTACTTATGAAATTTATATTTATTAAATAAAAGTTTTCTGTAAAAAAAGTCATTGTGTCTCAAACTTTCAATTTCACTTCTGTAGATGACCTTTTAGGGTACTCTATTACTTACCACAGAATCAGGGAAAACATTTGGTATTTCTCTTGGGGACTGGCTTATTTCACTAAATATAATGTGTGGGTGATCCCGTGAGACTGCCCATGCAGGAGGTAAAGAGGGCATGGTGCAGCATGCCTCCCAGGAGGGACCACACAGCCTGGCTGCTGGCTGGTAGCGGGACCCCCAGGCACATTTCCCCCACCCCTGCCTTCTGCTGATCAGGTAAACAACTCCCAGGTGTGTCCCAGCCCCCTGAACAGCTGCATGACCATCAAGCTTATTTTAGAGGCATAGTGGCACCAGTGTCAGTTCTATCCTGTAGAGTTTGTGTTGCCCTGAATTAATTATGCCCCTTCTGCCTGCCCTTTAGAAAGTGTACATGGTTGTTAATAATGTGGACATATTCATCGAAGCCTCTTCCCAGTGCTTCTTGTGGAAGAACGCCATTGCCCCACTTTTCCCGACGGTGTGGCCTCACAGAACAAATCCACAATAATGTTTTCCAGTGGCATCCATTTTGTTATAAATGACAGCATTTCATTTTTTTAACCAATGTGTAGTATTCCATGGTGTACATATCACATAATTTTTAAATCTGTTCTTCAGTTGACAGACATCAGAGTAATTCTAAATCTTAGCTATTGTGAATTGAACTGCAATAAACATTGGGGTACAGATCACTCTTTCATATGCTGATTTCTTTTCATCTGGGTAAATTCCCAGGAATGGGAAAGCTGGGTCACATGGTAGGTCTATATTCACATTTCTGAGTTATCTATGTACTGTCTTCCGCAGTGGCTGTACCAGTTTACATTCCCACCTACAGTGGATTAGAATATCTTTCTCCCTGTATCCTTGCTAGCATTTGTTTTTTTGGTTTTTTTGTTTGTTTGTTTTCTTTGACAGGCAGAGTGGACAGTGAGAGAGAGAGACAGAGAGAAAGGTCTTCCTTTTGCCATTGGTTCACCCTCCAATGGCCGCCTCGGCTGGTGCGCTGTAGCTGGCGCACTGCGCTGATCCGATGGCAGGAGCCAGGTACTTCTCCTGGTCTCCCATGGGGTGCAGGGCCCAAGTGCTTGGGCCATCCTCCACTGCCTTCCCTGGCCACAGCAGAGAGCTGGCCTGGAAGAGGGGCAACCGGGAAAGAATCCAGCGCCCTGACCGGGACTAGAACCCGGTGTGCCAGTGCCACAAGGCGGAGGATTAGCCTAGTGAGCCGCGGCACCAGCCAGTATTTGTTTTTGTTGATTTCCGAATGAAAGCCATTTTAACAGGGGGAAAGTAAAACCTCACTGTGCTTTTGATATGCATTCCCCTGATAGCTAGTGATCCTGAGCATTTTTTTTGAGGTGTGTGTTGAGCATTTGGATTTCCTCTTTTGAAGAATGCCTGTTCAAGTACTTTGACCATTTCCTAACTGAAGTGTTTTTTTTTGTTGTTGTTGTTGAGTTTCTTGAGCTCTTTATATATTTTGGATATTAATCCTTTATCAGTTGCATAGCTTGCAAATAATTTCTCTCATTCTGCCAGTTGCCTCTTTATTTTGCTGAATGTTTCTTTTTACAGTGCAGAAGCTTCTCAATGTGATGTAATCCCATTTGTCAATTTTGGTTTTGTTTGTGCTTCTGAGGTCTTTTCCAAGAAGTCTTTGCCTATGCCAATGCCTTGCAGAATTTCTAATAATTTGATGATATTGAGTTGTAAATTTATCTCTTTGATCCATTTTGAGTAGATTTATGTGTAAGATGTAAGGTAGGGGTTTTGATCCAAACTTCTGCATGTGTAGATCCAGTTTTCCCAGCACCATTTGTTGAAGAGATTGTTCTTGCTCCAAAGATTGATTTTAGCTCTTTTGTCAAATATAAGTTTGTTGTAGATGTGTGGAATGATTTCTGGAGTTTCTATTCTGTTCCAATAGTCTACCCATTTTTTTTTTTTTTTTTTGCCAGTAACAATAGTTTTGATTGTAACTGTCGTGGTTTACATCTTGAAATCTGGTATTTTGATGCCTCTGGGTTGATTTTTGTTGTGTAAGATTACTTTAGCTATTCAGGATATCCTGTGTTCCCATATGAATTTCAGTATTGTTTTTCCAGATCTGAGAAGAATGTCTTGGCATTTTGATTGGTTTAGCATTGAATCTGTAAATGGACATTTTGATGATACTTATTCTTCGAATTCATGAATATGGAAAACTTTTCCAATTTTTATATCTTTTCCTATTTCTTTCTTTAATGTTTTATATTTTTCATAATTGATTTTTTTATATCCTTGGTTATATTTATTCCAAGGTATTTAATTCTTTTTGTAGCTATTGTGAATGGGGTTGATTCTAGTTCTTTCTCAGCCATCAAATGGTGTGTACAAAGGCTATTGATATTTGCATGTCAATTTTATATCCTGCCACTTCACCAAACTCTTTTATAAATTCCAATAGATTTTTAGTGCAGTCTTTGAATCCCCCATATGTAAAATCATGTCATCTGCAGCTAAGGATAGTTTGACTTCCTTCTTCCCAATTTGTATCCCTTGATTTCTTTTTCTTTTATAATGGCTCTGGCTAAAACTTCCAGGTCTATACTGAATAGCACTGGTGAGAGTGGAACCCTTATCTGGTTCTAGATCTTAATGGGAATGTTTTCAGCTTCTACCCATTCAATAAAATGTTGTCTATGGGGTTGTCATAAATTGTTTTCACTGTGTTGAAGAATGTTTGTTCTATACCCAATTTGCTTAAGTTTTTCATCATGAAAGACATTGTTTTTATCAAACATGTCCCTTGCATCTACTGAGACAATCATATGATTTCTTTTCTTCAGGTTGTTAATGTGGTGTATCATGTTGAGTGATTTGAAAATGTTGAACCATTCCTGCATAACAGGGACAAATCCCGCTTAATCCTGTTGAATGATCTTTCTGATGTGTTGTTGGATTAGATTAGCTAGTATTTGTTGATTTTTTCATCTATGTTCATCAGGTAAATTAGTCTGTAATCCTCTTTTCTGAATGTATATTTTTTCAGGTTTAGGAATTAAGGTGAAATTGGCTTCATAGAAAGAATTTGGCAGGATTCTCTCCCTTTCAGTCATTTTGAATAACTTGAGAAGAATTTGAGTTAGTTCTTTAAGTCTGGTAGAATTTAGCCATTAAGTCCTCCAGTCATGGACTTTTCTTTGTTGGGAGGGTCTTTAATACTCATTCAGTATCTGTCTTGGTTATTGGCTGTTTTGGTTTTCTGTGTTTTCATGGCTCAATTTTGGTGTATATGTCCAGGAATCTATCCATTTCTTCTAAGTTTCCCAATTTGTTGACATATAGCTCTTTGTAGTAATTCCTGATGATTATTTTTCAGTCTGTGGTATCTGTTGTTATATTTCCTTTTTCATGTCTAATTTTGTGGATTTGGGTCTTCTCTCTCTTTTTGTTGGTTAGTTGGGCCAACAGTGTATCAATTTTGTTAAAAAAAAAACAGCACTTCATTTCACTGATCTTTGTATTTTTTGTTTCAATTTTGTTTATTTGTTTAATTTTAATTATTTCCTTTCTCCTACTACTTTTGGCTTTGATTTGCTGTTGTATCTACATCCTTGAGATGCATTGGTAGCTCATTTCTTTGGTGCCTTTCCAGTTTGTTGATGTAGGTACAAATTGCTATAAACTTTCCTGTTTACACTGTATTTGCTGTATCATATAAGTTTTGATATGTTTTATTTCATCTTCATTCACTTCCAGTAATTTTTTATCTTTTGATTTCTTCTATGGGCCACTTCATTCAGGGGCATGTTGTTTAGTCTCCATGCATTTGTATATGTTATAGAGATTCTTGAGTTGTTGATTTTAAGTTTCATTGTTCTGTGGTCAGATAAGATGCATGGTATGATTTTTATTTTTACATATCTAGGTGCTCTGTAATTGGGTGCATATATGATTATTATAGTCACATATTTCTGTTGAATTAATCCCCAATCATTACACAGTGCCTTTCTTTGTCTCTTTTCATAGTATTTATTAAAATCTATTTTATGTAAAATTAAGATGACTGCATCAGCTCCTTTTTGGTTTCCATTAGCATGAAAAATCTTTTTTCATTCTTTTACTTTCAGTCTGCCTGTATCATTGTTTGTTATATGTGATTCTTTTAGGCAGCAAATAGATGGATTTTGTTTTTTTAATGCATTCGTCCAGTCTGTATCTTTTAACTGGATAGTTGAGGCCATTTACATTGAAAGTGAATGTTGATAAGTAATGACTTAGCCCTGCCATTTTTTCACAAATATTCCTATTGTTTTATATGACAGTCCAAGGACACAATGCTGGGTTCTTAAGCATAGAAACATTATCCAGTATTTTGGTGTTTATTGGATACTTAATATATATACGTAGGCACCATGGAAAGTTCTCTAAATATATGGTAGGATGCAAATATCCAGATTCATCTTCCTCCCCTAAGCCTCTCAGCTTATTTTGTGAAGACATTGCTTTAGAAGAATGCATTTTCAACTTTTCTACACCTCAATACCTAGTTAGATTTTAAACTTGAGCTTTTAAGAATTGCTCTCTCAGAAGAGAGAAAAAATCCTTAGGAGCCAGAAAGAAGTGAAAGGTTTTAAGAACTTGCAAAATATAGGACGTTTCTCTGGCAGAAGAAAATGTTTGCTCATCCTATACATTTAGAAGGTGTGAGGATAAGGAGAGTTTTCAGAACAGTGTGTTTTTCTCTGATACCAGGAATGTCTTCCAAGAAGGAAATCCTGATATTTAGGAAGAGTCAGATGTAAGAACAGTGTCATTAGGTTTCCTGGCTCCGCATAGGATTTGAGTTATTGCCAACTGCCTCATCTTCACTTGAGCATGCACCTTCCATGAACTGTACTCACCTAGAAGCTGTCTTAGCAGATCCTGCTATCAGTGATTCATGAGGACCTATCTTTGTCGTAGTTTGGGGTCCATGGGATATTTTCCAGGCAGGAGAGACACATGGCCTTGCCATAAAGCTTAGTTCTTTGCTGTTCATGTATTTTATTGCTGCCTACTACAACTCGTGTTTTTGCCTCTCACAAATACTCAGGACATTTGTAAAGAAGATAATTTAGGACCAAAAACCTGTTCCTATTCACATTCTTCTACTGGAACAGAATTACCATTTTCATGTGGGGTAGAAGTTAAATATAGTGATATAACACTTGCACCACCTCATCTAATATTAATAATGTAGTGGGGATAAATTGGGTTTTTAGTTTATATACCCATTTTATATGAAAATTTTATAGAGAAAAACAAAGCCAAATTCTTGATCATTTTTCCTCTTTTTTCCCTCCTCCCTTCTGCTGTCCTCTTTTACTTTCTCATTTCAGTTCCTTTTTTTTTTTTTTTTTTTGGTTCTACCTTTCTGTTCTATTAGAGAAATTTCAAGTTGATATTCTACAACCTTACTTTTCAAAAAAGGCACTCCTTATCATATTAAATTACCTCAGTTGGTCAAAGAGTCTTCATTAAGTTTGTGGAAAATACCTATTATGGAAAAGCTACACACGCATTTCTAGCTTTTTGTACTAAATAAACTCATATTTTATTTCTATATTTCCATGATCTTTGTGAAATACCCTTGTAACAAGAGTGACTATTCCTTCAAGGAACCCAGTCCCTTAAATCCATGAATTGTCCTTGTTGCCATAAAATAAATAAATATCGTAAATATTTAGTAAATGTGCATCCTTGTAAGAGTTATGTAATGAATTTTTAGGAGTATGGTTTAAGCTATTTAAGGCTGGATGCCTACTGTAAAAAGATGAAGGAGGATATAAGAGAGATAAGGCAGAGAAAAGTCACAAGCTTAGAGATTCAGATGTCTCAGATTTCTCTTCAGTGGCTGAATTCTCTTGCCTTTATTAGCAGTTTAAAATTTACCGTCCTGCCAAATAGAGACCTTATCTCATTTAACCAAATGCAAATAATGCCTTTGAACATTGCTTCATGTTTTTGTTTGTAGTGTACTTCAGTCCTTTGAGTTTGAATTTTGATAAATATTTTATAAAAATCAAAAATCATTATGTTTTGATATTTTATTATTACATATGTGTATAAAACTATCATAATTTATGACTAAGATTGATTTTTTTTCAGAATGTCTCATGTCTCTGTTTAATTACATATCAGTTGGGGAAAACCAGACAGCTGTGATATCTCTATCATCAATATAATAATATTCATTCAATATAAACAAGTAAGAGATAAGTTGAAAATTGTATTTTCTTTAAAAGCTTTTAGAACTGCAAGTGAATGATAAAGAACTGGTTTTATTTACTTTGGTCTATATTGTTTCAAACTTGAATTTTAAGTATGGCTGCAAATGTTAAATTGACAATTTGTCAACTAATATCTACTTAGTCTTCCTTTTTTAAAATTTTTATTATTATTATTTTTATTTTGTTTAAGGAATACAACATCATGCATTTAATATATACAGATTTGAGAACATGATGATTCTCTCCCCTCCTACTCATATTCCTGTTAATCTTCCTTTTTATAGTCATATATGATTCATAGCTTGTATCTAAGATAGTTATATTATATATCCAGTAATTTTATGCTAATTACTGTCAATTCTTTATTGATTAAGTAGAGAAGAAAAAGAAAAAAATCTAATTTTTACTTGCCAGCAAAAAAATCTAGGATTTTGTTTTTTATATAAAATTGTCACTAATATCTAAAGTAAGAGAGTTTTCTAAAGAAATCACTGCTCAGTTAAGAAAATTCAACCTGGGGCCAGCGCCGTGGCTCACTTGGTTAATCCTCCGCCTGCGGCGCCAGCATCCCATATGGGTGCAGGGTTCTAGTCCCGGTTGCCCCTCTTCCAGTCCAGCTCTCTGCTGTGGCCCTGGAGGGCAGTGGAGGATGGCTCAAGTGCTTGGGCGCCTGCACCCGCCTGGGAGACCTGGAAGAAGCACCTGGCTCCTGTCTTGGGATGGGCAGAGCACCAGCCATAACGGCCATTTGGGGAGCGAACAAACGGAAGGAAGACCTTTCTCTCTGTCTCTCTCTCTCACTCTCTCACTCTCTCACTGTCTATAACTCTGTCACATTAAAAAAAAAAAAAGAAAATTCAACCTGGTTATTTTTTGAAATAGGAAAGGACAAGTTAAAAAGTAGAGTAATATCAGAACATATTTGCATACAATTTTCTCTACAACTCAGACTAAATCTCAATCTGCCCCACTATTTAAATGGAACAATGGTTTCATACAAATTGAGAAGGAAATTCCTGGTGAAAGGATAAATAGGAAAATTCCTCCTCCCTGACCCACTGCCAATTTTCATGTTTATTTTTACATTCTTCATATTGGCACAATCTAACACATTTATCCTTCCCCTTGGAGTTACTTTGATATGCCGTGTGAATTAATATGCACATTTGAATGAGGAATCAGTTTCCAGGTTGCAATAAAAATTGCTTGTAAGGATTTTCATCCCAATTTCAAATCTTTACAACAGCTGCAACAGACTAAATTATTTTTAAGGAAGATAGGTTGTGCTTTATTCATTCTTTTCAAATGCTCAGAATTTATTTGTTATTTTATAGGATGTCCTTATTGGATGCATTTCTCTAAGACCAAGAGGAATGAAACCTGCCACTGAAAAGAATCTCTAATGAGCCATAGAGAACTGAAATAACTACATATGCGTGCCACAAATGGACAATTAATTGGAAAAGGAACCAAAGTGTGAATATATAATCCTGTCAGATGGAACTTAAAACAGTGATATAGCTCAAGACTTAGAATGATTCACTTGTATTGGAGAAAAGGTGAATGTGAAACAGAATTCATTTTTCTAAAGTGAAACCTTTCCCTTAAACTATTGTGATAGTCTAAAATAATAAGAGAAATAATTTTTGAGAATTTTTATCAATTTAATAGTGACTCTAGCCTTCAGCTAATGTATTTTCCTTTTTGGTATTTGAGTGTCATCTGTCCATCACACTGGCGGCTCTTTACTTGTTGTTGGTCCTATAGGAATGGGTTAAAATACAATGTTCTGACATTAGGAAAAACAAGGACATCTCAATATAGCTGTACCCACCAAAAACCCTGGTGAGAACCATGGATTGGTTGGATGAGCATATAACTTTTGTTCCATACTTTTGAGAACAAAGGGAGGAGCTTTTTGTAATTGTGGCTGACTGCACACACTGGGATATGTAATCACCCAACTCATTTCAAAGCAGCAGATACTTTTCCATGTCACATTGAACCTTTGTCCATAGTGGTTCCTTTACTGTTGTCTTTTACACTTAATGAACTCAGTCTCAGTTTGAAACTTCTACAACCTTAACTTTGTTGCTTTTATTTACCTCTTTCATCATCTAATTTTTTTTAAGATTTATTTTACTTAACCTGAAAGGCAGTGTGTCATAGAGACAAGGAGAGACAAAGGGAAAGAGATATTCCATCTGTTGGTTCACTCCCTAAACAGCAGTGTTGGTCAGGGCTGGGGCAGGCTGAAGCCAGGAGCCTAAAACTCCATCTGGGTTTCCCACGTAGGTGCAGGGACCCAAGTACTTGAGCCATTTTCTGCTGCCTTCACACGTGCTTTAGCAGGGAGGTGGATTGGAAGCTGAGAAGCCAGGACTTGAACTGGTGTTCTGAAATGAGATGCCAGTGTCACAGGCTGTGGCTTAATCCATTACTTCACAATGCCAGCCCCACCATCTTTTAAAACTAGGGAGTATCTATTTTTTGTTTGTTCGTTTTCCTTCCAAGTAATCTATCTGAAGACAGATTAGTTGGCTAAAACAGATTTGAAAATCATTAGGTATTTTTCTTTGTGAGTCCATGAATTTGATTAAGATGATCTATGAAAGTGCTGACACTGTATGTGATAATTTCTTTCTTCATATAGGTGCACTCCTCCAAGGAGAGGGTATAAAAAGTTCTCATTTATTTAGAAAGATTTGTAACTCACAATGAATTAATCATCATTGATCAAAGTTTATGCATGACATTTTGAATTTTCAAAGGGAGATGTAATTTAGAAATTACATACAAAGATTTTGAGCCTGTTGATACATGATAAATCATCCCCTCTGTTTCTATGGGGTCTCTAACAAAATAACGCTGAAATGACAAAAGGATTCATCATTCCTGGGTAATAAAGAGGAATAAATTGCCATTTGAATCCACATTTGCTTGTCACAATTCTTGCCTTCTTGGTAGGGAGGCAATTTGATATATGAGAAATAAATGTCTTCCTTCAATAGCTTTCTCTGAGACTTGGCTAAATAGAAAAATCATTGACTCAGACCTAGTTTAAATCAGTCCAAAAAATAAAATTCAGTTTTCTCTTGTTACATAGAAACATTCCAAAAATAAAAGAATTTATAACTTCTCTTGATTATGTTAATTGATAGCATGGTTCTTAACTCCAGGATATAGCATGTGGGATCATTCAAGAGGCTTCTTTAGGCTGGGAGTTTAGCTAGGGCACTTTAATTCTCTATGTGGTATATTATCCTCCAGTGTCTTTCTATGTACCATCACTCTTCAGGACACTAGCAAGATTTACAGGAGTTTATTCCAAGAGGATAAAATCCTATGTACAAGTGATTACCAAGCCACTGTTTACATCATGACAGTTAGTGCACAGCCAGAGCAATTTTCATGCCCAAGCCTGGAATCAATATGGAAGGCAACTACCAATGCATGAATCCAGGAGGTATATTCATAGCGAGCTACCAGTGTGATGTCTAGGACAGGAAAGGACTAGATAAAATTGTCTGGACCAAACAAGTTGTGATCCATGGTCTTAAACTGAATCTATTTTTTAAAAATTTAACAATATGTCATTTAGTAAACCCAAGTTTAGGAAATACATATATATAGGAAAAATATATTATTTATCAAATAAAATCTATATCTTATAAAACCATCCCTGTTAAAGTGGGAAGAAAGAAAAGTGAAACAATTAAGTTTTCTATTAAAATATTTTCAAAAATATCCAGAAAATGAAAATATATCTTAATAAAAAATGAGAATGGGGATAGGAGAGGGAGGAGGAAGAAGGGTGGGAGTGTGGGTTGGAGGGTAGGTAGGATGGCAAGAATCAGTATGTTCCTAAGTTTGTATTTATGAAAAGCATGCATGAAGTCTGTATACAAGTACAAATATCAAAAGTTTGAATAAATGTCTAAATCAGTGCTTTCCTATTTCTGTTCAAGTACCAAAATTTTATTTCAAATTCACTGCCGATTGACATTTCGTAAGATACAATAATAATAATTACTTGAACAATGATCCTATATTTGAGGCAGTAACAAAATCAAATTGCTATAGAAATTTCATACTTCTTATTTTCCATTTCTTTACTTATTCCTTCACAGACAAGATATGATAGAAAAAGAAAATTGAAGTGATAATAAGCATAAATAGTAAGCTAAAGTAAAATTTAAAACTCTGAGGAACATTCATATAAAAAATTACAGTTAAATTTTACTTTGAAAATTCTAATAGATTAAACTCCATAATTAAATGTCAAATAGGGAAAATTACAAAATGAGGAATGAGAGTGAGTCTTATAAGTAAAGATTATTATGGTTATTTCCAATGATTACTATTATGTACTCATTTATATTAGCCTAGATTTGTAATCAAACATTATAAAGAATTTAATTTGAATTGAAATACTGAAAAAGATATTGCAAAATACTCATTGTTTATGGATAGCTTAATTTTCTATAAACATAGAGAAATAACTAAACATAAACTATATCAATCTATCATCAATGATTGTTTACAAAACAGTGCAAAGAGCTATTTTCATTCACATTAGTAGCCAAACTTTAAATTGTTTAGGAATATAGTAGCACATTGCTTGGGCCCCGAAAATCTCCTCAAAATATTTTCTGGATAAAGAACTAAAGAAAATTAATAGAAAACATGTAGAAAGTGTGTAAGAATATTAATACATGCTTGTTTAGGTATAATGAAAACCTTGATAAATAAATATGAGGTTTCAGAAAAGGACCTATGAAGAGTGTAAATATATCAATTTTATTCCTTTAAGATTTAATTAAATTGCATTGTAAGTCTATCAAGAACTTGAAAGTTCAAATCATACAAAATTTAATGATAGAAAAATGGGGAAATTGTATACATTTCTTTTAGAAAAGAGTAGAATGAGGCATGACAGCACTACAGAAACTTAATATGGGAATAGTGGTATGATAATTAAAGCCAGGATTTTGCTAGCATCAAATTCTAACAGATTAATAGGTCTGTATAGAAACATCAAGAACATGCTTCATTCAGAGAAGTCAGAATTTGATATATAGTAAGGTAAAAAACATTTGAAAAATGAGTTTAAATAAAGATGCTGTAAACATAATTACCTATTAAAATTTTAAATTTTTACTTCAAGTCATAATCCATAATAAAGTAAAAACAATGGAATTTGATAATATGCCTACAGAAAAACTCAAATGTTTTATATGTCAACATATTATGAATAAAATTTTTTTTAAACTTTTATTTAATGAATATAAATTTCCAAAGTACGGCTTATGGATTACAATGGCTTCCCCCCATAACGTCCCTCCCACCCGCAACCCTCCCCTTTCCCACTCCCTCTCCCCTTCCATTCACATCAAGATTCATTTTCGATTCTCTTTATATACAGAAGATCAGTTTAGCATACATTAAGTGAAGATTTCAACAGTTTGCTCCCACACAGAAACATAAAGTGAAAAATACTGTTTGAGTACTAGTTATAGCATTAAATCTCAATGTACAGCACACTAAGGACAAAGATCCTACATGAGGAGTAAGTGCATAATGACTCCTGTTGCTGACTTAACAAATTGACACTCTTGTTTATGGCGTCAGTAATCACCCTAGGCTCTTGTCATGAGCTGCCAAGGCTATGGAAGCCCCCTGAGTTTACCGGCTCTGATCGTATGTAGAGAAGGCCATGGTTAAAGTGGAAGCTCTCTCCTCCCTTCAGAGAAAGGTACCTCCTTCTTTGATGACCCGTTCTTTCCACTGGGATCTCACTCGCAGAGATCTTTCATTTAGGTTTTTTTTTTTTTTTTTTTTCCTCCCCAGAGTGTCTTGGCTTTCCATGCCTGAAATACTCTCATGGGCTTTTCAGCCGGATCCGCATGCCTTAATGGCTGATTCTGAGGCCAGAGTGCTGTTCAGGACATCTGCCATTCTATGAATAAAATTTTTTAAATGTTTGAATCATGCAAGATGAGCAATTTCTAGAGATTTGCTGTATGGCATTGGAGATTGGTAAACAATGCCATATGGTACATTTAAAAATTGTTGAGAGGGTAGATTTCATGTTACATATTCTTTTTTTCAAAAAAGAGTTATTTTTATTTATTTGAAAGACAGAGCTACAGAGAGGTAGAGACAGAGGGAGGTATTCCATCCGCTGATTCACTCCCCAGATGGCTGCAACAGCTGGAGCTGGGCTGATCCGAAGCCAGGATCCAGGGCCTTCTTCTGGGTCTCCCATGTGGGTGCAGGGGCCCAAGCACTTGGGCCATCCTCCACTGCTTCCCCAGGCCATAACAAAGAGCTGGATCAGAAGAGCAGCAGCTGGGACTAGAACTGGCGACCATATGGGATGTCTTCACTTCAGGCCAGGGCTTTAACCTGCTGTGCTACAGTGCCATCCCAAATATTCTTAATACATTGAAAAACTTACCAAAGATATTTTCCCTCCAAAACAAAAATGTGAATATTTTCCTAAAGTAATAAGTTTTTACAAAATGTAGTGAAAGAATCAGTAAGAAAATTATGCATAACAAAAACATGGTCAGGATATCAACCACTAACACAATACAAAATGAAAAGAATGAATGGGGATTGTTTAACATCACAATTGGTTAAAGAAAATTAAGATCAAGCTAAACCTCCAACTACAGCCAGCTGTGATTGACATTTGCCAGTGGTGGGTCTGAAGATTCATCTTCCACCCAACACTCTGCTGTGGGAGGAGGTTCCCTCTACAGGGCTTGAAGATGTGGCCAACCTGGTCCATGCTCTGAAATCCCCCTGCAGCCAGCAGAGGCTTCTGCTATTATAGTGCTTACAGAAGGGGCCTGGGACACATCCCATGTGGTCCACATAACCAGAGTCACCACTACCATTGTTGGAAATCTCCACCACCCAGTATTTTCACCATTGGAGATCATGGGAACTTGTCTTCTACACTCCAGTTCCAGTGCTTCCATTGTTGAAATGCTGTGCCACTAACAGAGCTCCTCCTAATGGTACCTGAGAAAATGTCCACCATGTTGCACATTCCCAGTGCCATCCTGCCCTTTTTCAGAGTGGCCACAAAGTGGGTGCCCCAACCTTACTGCTGTTTGCCATACCTACTTGGGCAATACCCTCACCCCCATTTGGCCTTCAGAAATTAATGCACTCTCCAACTGTGCCACTGCATGTTACATGATAAAAAAAAGTAAATTGCAGCTAAAAAAAGTAAGGAAATAGTACTATAGTGCCCAAATAGAATCCAAACCAAAGGAACATACAAAACTGATATTCTGAGATATCAGGATGAAGCTTTATACTACAAAAAACCATCAAATAAAATTGGTAGAGACCATTGATTCACCAGATGTGCAAATATTAATGTAGGGAACAAGAAGTATTAAAAAGCAAGATAACATTACGCTTCCAAAGCTGACTCTCTAACAACAGACAATAGAGGAAAGGATACTGATAAAATGCCCAATAAAGAATTCAAAAGGTTGATTCTAAGGGAATTCACTGAGATACAAAACAATACAGAGTAGTAATTAGAAAAATAATTCTTTGACTGAAGAATTCAGCAGAGGTAGAGAAAATTAAAAAAAGAAACCTTGAAACTGAATAGCTTGATCAGTAAAATAAAAAACAAACAGTTAAGAGCCTCAACAGCAGGCTGAATTAAGCAGAAGAAAGAATTGAAGAAAGGTAAATTATACCAGTCAGACATAAAAGAAAAAAAGGTATGAAAAAAATCCTCCAAGACTTATGCAGTAACAATAAATGAACAAATATATGAAAAGCAAAGAAAACATATTCAATGAAATAATAGCTTTACTCTTTCTAATTTGGGGAAAGCTATTGACTTCCAGGTATAGGAGAATCAAAAATAGACCTTACTAAAAAAGTTCCTCAACATGCAGATTATAGTCATAATTGACAAACCGTTAGCTAGACTAACAAAAACAAGATTATTTGTGGAAAAAAATTTAGAAAAAAAAAAGGAAACATTATGACTGATACCACAGAAGTATAAAAACCATTAGTGACCATTACAAGCAATAGTATGCCCCCAAATTAGAGAACTTAGAAGTGGATATATTTCCAGAAACTTATAACCTACCAAAATTAACCATGAAGAGATAGAAAATCTGAACAGACCACTAATAAATAGTAAGATTTAATCAGGAATCAAAAATCTAACAACCAAAAAAGTCAAGGACCACATACACGGCTTCTCTGGTAGATTCTACCGAACCTTTAAAGAACAGTAATTCTTCTCAATCTATTTTGGAAAAATTAAAAGAGAGCCCTTCCAAACTTATTCTAGGAGGCCGCATTACCTTCATTTCAAAAATCAATCAAAGGCACAACAATCAAAGAATAATACCCCTCATTAATATAATAGCAAATCACATCTAAAACACATCAAAAATCATTCACCATGATCAAGTGAGATTTATTCTAGAGGTGCAAGGATGATTCCATCTGTGCAAATTAATATTCAGAATATATCACATCAATAGAATAAAGGACATAAATCATATGACAACCTCAGTAAGTGCAGCAAAATAATTTTATAAAATTCAACATTGTTTCATGATTAAAAACTCTTAACAATTTAAAAATTGAAGTAATATATTTCAACACCATAGGGACTATGTATGAAAAACCTACAGCTAATGTCATACTGAATGGAGAAAAGCTGAAAGCAGGGATAAGCCAAGGATACACACATTCACCATTCTTTTTTTTTTTTTATTTTTAATTAGAAGATTTATTTGACAAGTTTCGCTTAACCCAAAACACCAAAAAGGAAATCACAATATAGTGAAAGATTTAAATCAAGGCCTCAGGATTTCAGACAAACACCAAGACCAATATCCTAAATTATTGGTATTGTATCTCAAATTTTCCCTATTAACTTAGAAAAAAAAATTAAACTTACATTCACCATTCCTATTCGACACAATACTGGAAAAGTTAACCAGAACAATTAGACAAGAGAAAGAAATATGAGAGTACTTCAGAAAGTTCATAGAAAAATGGAATTACAAGATAAATTTATTTTGGTACAAAAATTTGGAATAAATATGTAGTTTTTTCATAATACACGTTTCTGTGGACTTTTTCCACAACTCTTCCTCTAGTTGAGTTTGAAATTTCTTAAAATCCAAACCAAACTTATTTTTTAATTTTATTCTTTTCCTTGAACTTTTTCAAGTAACCTTATAATAGGCATACAGATAGGAGGGAAGAAGTTAAAGTATCTTTGTTTGCACATGACATGAACTATATATTCAGAAACTTACAGACTTAACTGAAAGTATAAGAACTGATAAAGAAATATGGTAATCTTACAAGATACAAACTCATTTTGGCAGCGGCAGACTTTGTGGTCTACGTTCCATTTAGAGTGCCTGGGCCCAGTCACCTCCACTCCATTCCTGGGAGGTAGCAGGTGATGACTCAAGTACTGAGGTTCCCACCACCCGTGTATGAGACCCAGATAGAGTTACTGCTTCTTGGTTTCAGCCTTGCCCAGTCTTGACGATTATAGACATCTGGGGAGTGACCAAGTGGATGGAAGATCTCTTTCTCTCTCTTTCAAACAAATAAGTATTTAAAAAATCAGTAACATTTTATATACTAATAATGAACTTATTGAGTAAAAAAAAAAGTCATTAATGCCATCTCATTTAAACAGCTATAAAAATAAATAAAATATCTGGGAATAAATTTAACAAGGCTTGGCTTGTACAATGAATTTTTTTTTTTTTAATTTTGACAGGCAGAATTAGAGAGAGAGACAGAGAGGAAGGTCTTCCTTCCATTGGTTCACCCCCCAAATGGCTGCTACGGCTGGCGCTGCGCCAATCTGAAGCCAGGAGCCAGGTGCTTCTTCCTGGTCTCCCATGCGGGTGCAGGGCCCAAGCACTTGGGCCATCCTCCACTGCCTTCCCCGGCCACAGCAGAGAGCTGAACTGGAAGAGGAGCAACTGGGACTAGAACTCAGTGCCCATATGGGATGCCGGCACTGCAGGCAGAGGGTTAGCCAAGTGAGCCACGGTGCCGGCCCCTGTACAATGAAATTTACAGAACACTGATTAGAGATATTGAAGAAGACTCAAAATAATGGAACAACTTTCTATGTTCATGGGATTGAAGAATTAATATTATTAAAATATCCATTCTAAGCCAAAAGATTTATAGATTCAATTTAATTCATATTAAAATATCAATGTCATTCTTCACACATAGATAAAATTATCCTAAAATTCAAGTGGAAGCAGAAAATACTCTAAATATCAAAGGTAATCATAAAAAGAACAAATCTGGAGATAAATCATAAACAAAAAGAATAAATCATGAAATCATGATGCGTGATCTCAAGACATAATACAGTTCCTCTCTCCCTTTTCTCCATTCTCTTGTTTTTTCCTTACTTTTTATCTGCCCCTCCCATTCTACTTCTCTCTCTCTCTCTCTCTCTGTCTCTCTCTCAGTTCTGTTAGTTACCAATTGTAACAGTTGAGGGTATCCAGAAATTATCAGTCCTCCTTACTTGCATTCATGAGCTCAGAGTTTCTTGGAGGAATACTTTACACATATAGGAAGATTTCTACTCAATTATTTGTGGGGGTGGGCATTTGGTGCAGCAGTGAAGATGCTGCTTAGGATATGTGCGTTCCATATAGAAGTGCCTGGACTTGAGTCCCAGCTCCACTGCCCATTCCAGCTTTCTGTTAATGTGCACCCTGGGAGGCAGCAGGTGATGGCTCAGGCATTGATTCCCTGCCACCTGCTTAGAATCTGGATTGAATTCTGGCCTCCTGAATTTGGTCTTGTCTAGCCCTGGCTGTTGTGGGCATTTGGAGAATGAACTAGTGGGTGCAAGATCTGTGTCTCTGTATTTCTCTCATTTACTTTTAAATAAGATGGAAATTAAAATGTAAAAATGTTTTTGTGCTTGGAAATTTTATGAAATAACACATTGTAAGGGCTAAATTGAATATTTCTCCTACACATTTAGTGAGAAAGTTGGCAAGAAGCATACATGTTCAGCAGAAGCCTGGAAACTTGCCTTACTGTATGACAACTCAATC
This sequence comes from Oryctolagus cuniculus, assembly GCF_964237555.1. Classification (NCBI taxonomy): domain Eukaryota; kingdom Metazoa; phylum Chordata; class Mammalia; order Lagomorpha; family Leporidae; genus Oryctolagus; species Oryctolagus cuniculus. The sequence goes on from NC_091437.1 coordinate 107,543,880, forward strand.
ACAGTGGAATAAAATCTCTTGGTATAATGATCAATTTGCAAACCTAATCCTAGCAAATTAGTTCTCTTTTCTCCCGATGTTCTCTGAAAGTGTTTTTCAGCACACAATGTCCTGGAATAGACTTTCTTTCAGCCTTTTCACTATATATGAATATCTGAGTCTCAGTCTCAAATCTCAACCCACACTAACTTCTGTTTTTTTCCAGGGTGGTTGTGGAGTGCTTAGTTTCTTTGATTTACACAAAAGTGCGAAGAGGAGTTGATATTGGATATAAAACAATTTCCATGTTTTATTTTAAAAAGGAGTCCTTTGTTGACTCTCTCAGCCTTATTTTACATTTGACCACCTAGGAATTCTAGAATCCAGGAAAGTATTTCAGGTTCTGAGATTCAAAGAGAGGGTTGGTGCATCTGTGCTTTAACTTTGCCAGCCAAGCCATTGTTCAGTGGTTGTGGTTTATTATGTCTTGTTAATTGTGGGAGAAATCTTTCTTGGAAGACTAGATTACTGAGTTCTAAGTGTGGGAAATCTACAGAGGTAGATAAAACACTTCCCTTTCTAGTCTTGAGGGACAAGAATATGGGAAGGAGAAAGACAGTGGTGTGTTAAGTGGTCAGATGCAGGGGTCTCAGCTTCTGTTCTTCAGACATCATCCTGCATAGTAAATGTCAGATAAGTAATGGAAACATAAGTTGCAGTGGGGATCCTTCTCAGCACCACTATGTGAGACCTGGGAGGAACCTGTATCTTGCGGACAGACACACACCCACTTATGACATTACAACATCACTGCAAATACACCAGGGAGGACTTGGCAGAAAACACTGGGCTAGCAGTGAGGGACTTGATCAGTCATTGCAGAAGGAGTGACTGCGGCAGGATATAGTAGGATCAAAGTTAGACTTTAGAACTATCTCTGACACCAAAAGGAGATGTGATTAGACCATCTGGACTTGAACACTGAGCGGAAAAATGGATCCAACCATAGAAAAATGGACCAACGTGTGTGACTACTGACTTGTATGTGAGTATTGGAGACCAGGGGAGCCCAACACCAGGCAGAAAAACTATTTACCCTAAATTATTCTCTGTGCCTGTAGCCTATGATCAGAACAGCTGTTTCCACCTTAAAAAGAGACTGAGAGTTCACGCATAACATTAAGGTTCTTTCTTGACATCAGACTTTTAGATTAGGTTGGATATTTACTTGTGCAAATATCTGGGAGATGCAGTATGAAGAATAGTTATAGACAAAATACACATACACACATAACAAACTTCCAGCTGTTTCAGTGATAGTTTGAATAAAACAGGCAACAGCCCTTTTTTTTAAGATTTTTTATTTATTTGAAAGTCAGAGTTACACACAGAGAGGAGAGGCAGAGAGAGAGAGTGAGAGGTCTCCCACCCAATGGTTCACACTCAAATTGGCCACAATGGTCGGAGCTGCGCTGATCCGAAGCCAGGAGCCAGGAGTTTCCTCCTGGTCTTCCCACATGGGTGCAGGGGGCCAAGCACTTGGTCCATCTTCTATTGCTTTCTCAGGCCATTGCAGAGAGCTGGGTCAGAAGTGCAGCAGCCGGGACTTGAACCTGAGCCCATATGGGATGCCGGCATTGCAGGCAGTGGCTTCACCTGCTATGCCATAGCGTCGGCCCCTGGCAGCTGCTCTTTGAACATGATTGAAGTTAGCCCACAAATGTCATTCTGCAAATTTTTCTATTTCAACTAGAAAACAATAAATTTAGATTAAAGATGAGACAGTCCTGTCTTCTTTGTTTCCTATCTTTTCTTCAGACTTCCTCTCACCACTCTCACGCATATTCTCCTTCTATGGATTTTAGTCCTGGATTAAGGGAAAACAGGTTTCCAAGATCATAACATTTGACTTGATGAAATTCTGTTCAAAGAATGTAATCTGTTGTGAATTAACTATATTCATATCCTATGCAACTGTTAAAGCATAGATGCAGCCATTTACATTTGCATTTTTCCATGTGAATCTGAAAAACTCTTTTTTAGACAATTTTTCTTTGCTTGATAAAAACTTTAGACAGTCTCCTGAACATTCTCCTAGTCCCATGTTCCTTATAAATTCCAGTTTTAACAAGCATCCATTAAGTCAGTTTAGCCAAGAACTTCCCACCCTCAATATCTGATTAAGATCCTGATTCTTCATCATACCCCAGTTAATGTCTGATAACTGTCTTAGCAAGTGGCCTGCTAAATTGGTTTAGTGTGAATCTCCAACCCCTGTTATTCCTGTTGATAATTTTCTATCCATTATTCTTCATTTTGCTTTTTGGCTAAAAATTCTCACTCTTTCATGCTGTATTTGGCATTGAACCCAGTCTCTTTTCTATACCAACCTTCATTGCAGTGATTTCTGTAAGTATTGGCATGGTGCTGAATAAAATTTCTCTTGTTGTGTTTTAAAAGGTGTCATTGATTAATTTTTCTTTAATAGTGTGAAAGTGTATCATGGAACCCATAAACTAATTAAATTTGTGTTCAAATTTAGTATGAATTAGTATTTGCTCTGGTGGTGAAGATTATGTATTTCATTATAGTTTCAAAGGAAATGGATTGAATAAATCTGAGAACTCTTGTTATATCTGTGTATGTCATACTTATGTTTATGTTATCAGCTTCATCACCTTTATTTATTTATTTATTTATTTTTTGACAGGCAGAGTGGATAGTGAGAGAGAGACAGAGAGAGAAAGGTCTTCCTTTGCTGTTGGTTCACCCTCCAATGGCCAGCGCACCGCGCTGATCCGAAGGCAGGAGCCAGGTGCTTCTCCTGGTCTCCCATGGGGTGCAGGGCCCAAACACTTGGGCCATCCTCCACTGCCTTCCCGGGCCACAGCAGAGAGCTGGCCTGGAAGAGGGGCAACCGTGACAGAATCCGGTGCTCCGACCAGGACTAGAACCCGGTGTGCCGGCGCCGCTAGGTGGAAGATTAGCCTATTGAGCTGTGGCGCCGGCCCATCACCTTTATTTTTACTTCCTTCTTTCTCTACACTATATGGATAGGAAGGGTATCTTTATGAACATAGAAAAACTTTAGTCTCTGTGTATACCATAAAGAGGAAAGAACAAGAAAGTTTATATTTTTACATAAAATAAAAACTTGCTTTGTTATGTGTTTCTTGGTATTTGTTTAAGTCATTATTCTATTTTTTTTTTAATTTTTTGAGGGGAGGAAGAAATGCTTACTTCAGCTGAGAGTTTGTGGTTACAGAATGGGGAGATCCCATATTCTAGTGTATGTTGGAAGCTGGTCATTCCGGGTGCTGAGCCATGATCACATGTTGGGGCAAGAATCAGAGAGAGAGAACCTAGGCTGAACTCAAATTCAAATTGTCATTAACAATTTTAAAGCAAATTTTAAAAAACAAGATAAATTAACAAAAAAGTAACAAAATACTTCTGGATTTTATTGACACTGAAAATAAATAATAAAAAATTAATTATTTATATTTTGAGGAAATTAATTTTCAAGTGAAAACATTTTTATGAATATTAAAATAATAACATTTAAAAATATAAATCATTCTTAAAGCAGAATATGTAGAGATATTATGGTCATACCAACCAGAATTAATCACAATGAGCTCTATGCAAAAACTTCTTTAAGGCATCTGTTTTATTAACACATAATTTAATATAATTGGAATCATAATATAATTGCACTTTCTAACATTTTTTTTTCTGTTGAATAATATTACATGGTCAGTTTTCTATGGCAAACATCTAAACAATCATTTTTTGAAACTTACATAGACTGCAATTTATGCTCATCCAGGATAGTTAGTTCATGTTATATGAACCCTATTCAAAAGTTTTCCATATTGTCTTCCATATTTAGTTTTCCATATTGTTCATTATCATAAATGATATTCTTATGTGTGGCCTTGCTCATTTATCTCTAAATTTTTCATTTTACTTTTTAAAGTTCATCTAGTATGTATTTTATAAATATAAAATTTATAAAGGATAATGTGGTAAACACACCTATATCCATCACCAAGCTCAAGAATTAAGACATCACCAATTAGTTGGATCCTCAGTATGTACTGGCATGTTTATGTGGTTGACTACTAAAGATAAATTTCTGGAGACTAAATTGATGAGTCAAAAGCACAAAGTAATCATGGTTTTGAACATGTTTCATTTATTTGTATTAATTTGTTCAATAATTATTTATTCAGTACCTGTTGAGTGCTGGGAGCCATGCCAAGCCAGGGATGGAGAGACAAAAGACATAGTCTTTTTCTTCAAGGAGAATATAATCTCCTGTCAGGTAATATGAAAACTAAAATAGAACATATGGTAAATAGAACAGTAAAGTACAATAAAATAAAAATAACAGTAAAATGATAAAAATAAAATATAACATAAAATACAAATAACAGTAAAATAAAAATAAAATATAACAAAATAAAAATAAAATATAACATAAAAATAACAGTAAAATACAATAGTAACAAAGAGACATTTTATCTACTGGGCTGGTCATATAAGATCTGGAAGAGGAAGAGATGAGATTAAGGGTTAGTCAAAAAAGAGAGTATGGGAAACTTTTCAAGAGCAAAGACCAGGAATTGAAGAGTAGGTCTTACTGGGGAACTGTCCAGTCTGGGATGATGGGAACCTGGAGTCCTAGGAGAAAACAGGGAAGCATGAAGACATGAAAGACAGTGAAATTTGAATTTTAGCAGCAGAACAGTGGTAACACTAGTTGAAAATTCATTTTTCTAAACAATGTAGTAATTAACATGCTTAAAAGCAGAATAAGAGACATTATAGGAGAGGTTGAGGATACTGGAAAATTATTAAATTATCTGATAGTAACTTCACATCTCATTACTTCTTAAGTATTAAATATTTCATTTTGAAACTTAAAGAAATAAAAATACATTCCTTGTATGGTCTCAATATCCAGGGTTGGGACAGGAGGAAGCCAGCAGCTTCATCTGGGTTTCCCACATGGGTGGCAGGGGCCCAAGTACTTGGACCATCTTATGTGCTGTTTTCCCAGGCTGTTAGCAGGGAGCTGGAGCAGAAGTGTTAACATCGGAACTCGAATCAGCACCCATTGGGATGCTGGCATCTTAGGTCGTAGCTTTACTGCTATGCCACAATGCCAGCCCCAGTGATGCATTCCGTTGGAAATTTAATTTGTGGCTTGCTGGGAAATGTGTGCATTTCACGTTTGTATCCATCCTTTCTGGCTGTGTGCATGAGAAGATGATCCCAGGTGCTGTGATTCTTCCTGACTGGGTATTTCACTTCAGTTGACTCTGCAGATACCAGAGGGTGGTGATATAAAGATTGGGAATAGTGAAATCGTAGTCTCTTTCCACTCAAATTGGGACGTAAATGATCACCCAAAAGAAGTAAATTGGCATGCAGTAGCAAGTTATTCAAGTTATAGGCAATTCACTTTCCCGTTTTATCTAAAGGAATCATGTTACCCATGACAAGTTCTGTATAATATTTATAGCACTTTGGGTTAATGCGATTGACCTCCAGAGAAGATAGGGAAAATGAGAGTGTGTGTGCCAAATAATATCGCATAATAGCAGACTCGCACTGTCTTCAATTGACCTTTGATTGCCTAGATGCTATGGGTTGCAGTATACTGCAACAGCGTGCAATGCCCTGGACCATCTGAGTCTTAGCATCTGTTTGAAGCTTAATGGCTCCCATCACTCTTGGCAACTGTGCTTTGGACTTACAGCAGTAATGCTGGTTCATGTGGATAATGGAAACAGTGTTCTACCTCTGTGGTAGTAAATGGTCTTAAATGAACTTTTTTGCAAAGAACTTTTCCTTATAGAACCATTCACACTGTTTTTGACCTTGTGTAGAAATCATTTTCCTCTATAAAAATGCTCATTACTGGTTGGAGAGATAAAATTACATAACTATCATACATGGCTGGCATAATTTGCAACATGAAAATTGATGAAAAAGTATTAAAAATACTTTCTGTCCTTACTATGTAGTCTGTTTCCAGTACTTTATGCTTTAAACTAGATTTTTGAATTTTTTTGCAGTAAGGATATACACTATCCAAGTAATTGGCTTTCTAATTTCTTTTGGGAATTATTAAGATTCCTAATAGACTAGATGGATTAGAGTGATTTTCTTTGGTTTTATTGTTAAGGATTCAGAATTCTAAGGGGAGATTTGAGTTGTTCTGATTTTAGTTACCCTGAAAATAAGTAAAGGCACTGGATAAAATTCTAGTCTGGGAATACCTACTAGTCTGGTCTAGTTTAGGGAGTACCTACCTTAACTAAAATCTTTCAGTGAGCATAGAGCATTGCCTTTATGTTTAAAAAATTATTCATTTGTTAAAGGTGTGTGTGTGGCGGGCACCGTGGCTCAATTGGCTAATCCTCCACCTGCGGCACCAGCACCCTGGGTTCTAGTCCCGGTTGGGGTGCTGGATTCTGTCCTGGTTGCTCCTCTTCTGGTCCAGTTCTCTGCTGTGGCCCGGAAGGGCAGTGGAGGATGGCCCAAGTGCTTGGCCCTGCACCTGCATGGGAGACCAATTGGAAGCACCTGGCTCCTGGCTTCGGATCGGCACAGCGCCAGCTGTAGCGTGCCGGCCGTAGCGTGCCGACCATGGTGGCCATTTAGGGGGTGAACCAACGGAAAGGAAGACCTTTCTCTCTGTCTCTCTCTCTCTCACTGCCTAGCTCTGCCTGTCAAAAAAAAAAAATGGTGTGTGTGTGTGTATGTGTGAACATACACGTGTGTACATTTATATTTAATAAAGTTATGACAGTGACAAACCTGAAATATTGCAGAAAAGATCAAGCGTTTGGGGGAAACATTTGAATCTGTGGGAATCTTCAGTTTGTGAAGATGTAGATTAAAAAAACCACGAGTTCATTGAAAATGATAAAATTAGAGGCTGGCGCCGTGGCTCAATAGGTAATCCTCTGCCTTGCGGTGCTGGCACACCAGGTTCTAGTATTGGTCGGGGAGCCGGATTCTGTCCCGGTTGCCCCTCTTCCAGGCCAGCTCTCTGCTGTGGCCCGGGAGTGCAGTGGAGGATGGCCCAAGTCCTTGGGCCCTGCACCCGCATGGGAGACCAGGAAAAGCACCTGGCTCCTGGCTTCGGATCAGCGCGGTGCGCTGGTCGCAGCATGCCGGCCGCGGCGGCCATTGGAGGGTGAACCAATGGCAAAAGGAAGATCTTTCTCTCTGTCTCTCTCTCTCTCACTGTCCACTCTGCCTGTCAAAAATAAAAAAAAAAAATAAAATAAAAAAAGAAAATGATAAAATTAGAACTTAGGTTGCTAAAAATAATATTTTAAAGACTTAAGAGCATTGCTGGAAACTTATTCTGAGAGATTCTGGGATATGGTTCTGATTACTCTCTTATGAAGAATATAACCATATTTCTCAGCATTCAGACATTCTCTTCTAAGATATATCAAGAATTAACATCAGTTTGAAAATGCACTCCAGTTATTGAGTGCCTCAAATATGCTAAGTGCCATGGTGGATATTTTGAGAAATATTTATAATATAGTAATGTAGAAATGCTGAACCCTTTCTACTGTGAATCATTGGATGCTTTGCAGCAAGGTAAACACTAAAGCTCTTCCGTGTAGTAGGAAAGCAAGCTTAACCTGGCGTAATAGAGAAGGAATGAAGCTTAAACTGGCATAATAGAGAGGGATTGAAAAAACATGAAGCAAGGGAGATTTGTTTGATGCTAAATCAATAGCAAATAGTAGAATAGAAATCACTTAGACCAGAGTAGTGGCTGTTGGAATAATAATTTAAAATAAAGGATGAATTAAAAACATTTTTGTAGCGTCAGCTGAGTGATTATAGTGGGATAGAAAAAATAACAATGGGCATGAAAGGAGATTCAAGAATTTTAGTTTCTTCCGTTAAATGAGGAATTATACAATGTAAGAGATGAAAAAACTGTAGGGACTAGGGGTCACTGGAAAAGACTTAGATATTGATCCTTAAAACTGTAGAGATTATGGTAGAGACTTTCCAATTGAAGGCAGTGATTGGCAAGTGGGACTTCGAAGGGGAAAAGGCAGATTAATATAATGGCCAGGAGATTGTATAATTGGATGGAAGAAGACAAAGGTATGAAAACTGAATTTTTTCTCCTCAATTCCAATTGTTACGACTGCCATGAATAAGGGGATTTTGATTGAAATATCTTGTGTTCACTAAATGCTGTATTATAATTATTATGGCGCCGTGGCTCACTTGGCTAATCCTCCGCCTGTGGTGCCAGCACCCCGGGTTCTAGTTCTGGTCGGGGTGCCAGATTCTGTCCCGGTTGCTCCTCTTCCAGTCCAGCTCTCTGCTGTGGTCCGGGGAGGGCAGTGGAGGATGGCCCAGGTCCTTGGGCCCTGCACCTGCATGGGAGACCATTTGGAAGCACCTGGCTCCTGGCTTCAGATTGGCGCAGCGCCGGTGGTAGTGGCCATTTGGGGGGTGAACCAATGGAAGGAAGACCTTTCTCTCTGTCTCTATCTCTCTCTCACTGTCTAACTCTGCCTGTCAAAAAAAAAAAAAAAGTATTATGGCACTGTGATAATTATCAGAGAAATTAGGGCATCACAGTTTTGTACTTTATCCATACATATATACATGTGAACACACAATCATGTGGACTGAGTATCAGTGATGTGTGTTTCATTTTTGTTTTCTACAATTTGTTTTGGTAGCTTATAGCTTATTTCCCTGGTCAAGTGTGATCCGCTTGCAGGCATAAGGTGAAAGTTTATCCTACCTAAAAGGCAAGGTATGTGTCTATCCCAGAGCCTTGGCACTTCCTTTTTTTGAGCTCCTGGAGTTTTTCTGTAAAAATGGATTCACAAGAGAAGAAAAAAACGTGATTCAATTTTGTGTCTTATCTTGTCCTTTCCTTTCCTTCCTCTCCCCACCCCTCTCCTCTCCTCTCCCCTCCCCTTTCCTCTCCTTCTCCTCCCCCTCCCCCTCTCCTCTCCCATCACCTCTCCTCTCCCCTCCCCCTCTACTCCCCTCTCCTCTCCTCTATCATCCCCTTCCCTATCTTCTCCTCTCCCTTTTCCTCTCCTCTTCCTCAACTCTCCTTTACCTCCCTTCCCTTCCCCTCCTCTTCCCTCTCCTCTCCTCCCCTTCCTCTCCTCCTCTTCCTCTGCTCTCCTCTTCTCTCCTCCTCTTCCTCTGCTCTCCTCTCCTCCTCTTCCTCTCCTCTCCTCCCCTCCCCTCCCCTCCACTCTCCTCTCCTCTTTCCCTCTTCTCCCCCACCTCTTCTCCTCTCACCTCCTCTCCCCTCCCCTCCCCTCTCCTTTCCTGTCCTCTTCTCTCCCCTCCCTTCTCCCCTCCCCTCTCCCTCTTCTCCCCCTCCCTCCCCTCTCCCTTACCCTCTCCTCTCCCATCACCTCTCCTCTCCCTTCCCCCTCCACTCCCCTATCCTCTCCTCTATTATCCCCTCCCCCTCCCCATCTTCTCCTCTCCCTTTCCCTCTCCTCCCCCTCACCTCTCCTCTACCCTCCCCTTCCCCTCCTCTCCTCTCCTCCCCTTCCTCTCCTTTCCTCTCCGCACCCCTCCCCCATCCTCTCTTCTTCCCTCCTCTCCTCTCCTCCCCCTCCTCTCCCCTCCCCTCTCCTCCCCTCCACTTCCCTCCCTTCTCATCCTCTCTCCTCATCTCCTCCCCTTCCCCTCTCCTCCCCTCCACTTCCCTCCCTTCTCATCCCCTCTCCTCATCTCCTCCCCTTCCCCTCCTCTCCTCCCCTTCCTCTCTCCTCTCCTCTCATCTGCCCTCTCTTCTCCTCTCCTCTCCCCTCCTCTCCCTTGCCCTCTCCTCTCCTCCCCTTCTTCTCCTCTCCTCTCCCCTCCCCTCCTCTCCTTCCTTCCCCTCTCCTCCTCTCCTCCCTTCCCCTCCCCTCCTCTCCTCCCCTTCCCTCTCCTTTCCTCCCCTTCCTCTCTCCTCTCCTCTCCCCTGCCCTCTCCTCTCCCCTGCCCTCCCCTCCACTTCCCTCCTCTTCTTTCCCCTCTCCTCCCCTCCTCTCCTCTCCCTTCCCATATCCTCTGCGTTCCTTCTTTTTTTGACAATGGACAAATGGAATTAATTATCTAAGTAGATACAAAGTTCTTATTAAAAGTAGGAGGATTTGGAGGGAAAGGGAGAGGGGATTTGTATTCTTATTAATTTCCTCAGAAGTTGAAGGGGAACATACTCCAGTATGGAGAGGAGAATCTCACTGTCCCAAGTAGTTTTCTTTAGACCAGTGAACTGTAGCAATGAAATTACCCGTAGTCAGAGGATGATCTTCTTATCCTCATTTCTTTATTGAATCCTCAGCTTGCCACATTGACAGCTATTACTCAATTTTGCCATCATCTCATTCAGACTTAGTACCTGAAGGCTCATCCTCACTCTATTAGTAGCATAACTGGGTTCTCCACATTTGATGGTTCCAAAACGCTTCAAAGATTAAATTGCTCTAAACTTCCTTATGACAGGGTATAATGGTAATAATCACTTTCAGGTAAACAGTTGTAAAATGAAACAAAATGGAGGAATCTAGAAAACATTATGCTGAGTGAATTAAGCCAGTCCCAAAGGGACAAATATCATATGTTCTCCCTGATTGATGACAACTAACTGAGCACCAAAGGGGAAACTTGTTGAAGTGAAATGGACACTATGAGAAACAGTGATTTGATCAGCCCTTGTCCTGACTGTTGATGTACAATGTAATACTTTATCCCTTTTAGTATTTTTTTTTTGTTCTAGTACTATTGGTTGAACTCTGTAATTAACACATAATTATTCTTAGGTGTTTAAATTTAACTGAAGAGTGATCCCTGTTAAATATAAGAGTGGGAATAAGAGAGGGAGGAGATGTACAATTTGGGACATGCTCAATCGGACTAGCCCCACATGGTGGAGTTAAAAACATGCCAGGGGATTCCAATACAATCCCATCAAGGTGGCATGTACCAATGCCATCTCACTAGTCCAAGTGATCAATTTCAGTTCACAATTGATCACACTGATAGGTCTAAGAGTCAAAGGGATCACACAAGACTAGTGTCTGCTAATACTAACTGATAGAATCAAAAAGGGAGAGAACGATCCAACATGGGAAGCAGGATACACAGTAGACTCATAGAATGGCAGATGCCCTAAAAGCACTCTGGCCTCAGAATCAGCCCTTAAGGCATTTGGATCTGGCTGAAGAGCCCATGAGAGTATTTCAGGCATGGAAAGCCAAGGCACTCTGGCAAAAGAAAAAAAAAGAAGACCTAAATGGAAGATCTCAGCGAGTGAGATCCCAGTGGAAAGAACAGGGCCATCAGAGAAGGAGGTACCTTTCTCTGAAGGGAGGAGAGAACTTCCACTTTGACTATGACCCTGTCGGAATAAGATCGAAGTTTGGCGAACTCAAAAGGCTTCCATAGCCTTGGCAACTCATGACTAGAGCCTAGGGAGATTACTGATGCCATAAACAAGAGTGTCAAATTGTTAAGTCAACAACAGGAGTCACTGTGTACTTACTCCTCACGTGGGATCTGTCCTTAATGTGTTGTCCAATGTGAAGTAATGCTGTAACTAGTACTGAAATAGTATTTTATACTTTGTGTTTCTGTGTGGGTGCAAACTGATGAAATCTTTACTTAATATATACTGAATTGATCTTCTGTATATAAAGATAATTGAAAATGAATCTTGATGTGAATGGAATGGGAGAGGGAGCAGGAGATGGGAGGGGTGCGAGTGGGAGGGAAGTCATGGGGGGGAAGCCATTGTAATCCATAAACTGTACTTTGGAAATTTATATTTACTAAATAAAAGTTAAAAAAAATGAAAAACAAGGACAATCCATTGAGAAGGATGGAGAAATTTGGTTATGAATACCTGGTAATAGCAATTTAAGAGAACTGTTTCAACAAGCACCAAAAAAAAAAAAAAATCTGTCACTTTATAGAGGATCTTTCAACACTGGATTGGCTCTGAAGAAAAATTGCTTTATTTCAGCAGATGATTGAGACACCAAGACAATAACCAAAAGAGTCAATATTAGAAACAGCAACTAAGACATCAAGACACACATTAACAAGGGCAGTATTCTAGCACAGCAGGTTGAGTTGCTGACTGTAATGCTGGCATCCCCTATGACCACAGGTAGAAGTCTCTGTTGCTTCACTTCCTATCCAGCACCATGCTAATGTGACTGGGAAGGCAGTACAGGGTGGCCCTAGTGCTTGGGCCACTGCCACCCATGTGAAAGATCCAAGTAGGGTTCCAGGCTACTAGCTGTGGCCTGGCCCAACTCTGACCATTACAGGCATTTGGGCAGTGAGCCAGAGGTTTGAAAATTCTCTCTGTCTCTCCCTGTCTGTATCTTTGTCTCTGTTTCTTTCTCACCTCTCTCTCTCTGTAACTCTGCCTTTCAAATAAAATAAATGAAAAAGACATACCTAACAAATAGGGAACAAGAGAGATCCAAAGTTGTGAGACTGAGATCTTTCAAGTTATTCGGATAGTCACAATGATGATGTCAATTTCTAATAATGAAGCTAGAGCTAAAGACTTCTGCAGAAGATTTGACCTCTCATGTAGGAATGCAGTGGCATTTGGAACCTAGAAATCAATCTGAATCTTTGAAGTTCGCAGTATGTTAGTTGTTTTGCAGATTTTGAGCCAGCATCTAGAGACCCGATATCTCTGATTCTTATGTACAGAAAATACTATAGAATATAGCAGGCATTTAAGAATAAATTAATAAAGCTTGAAAGGAGAAATGTTATAATTAAGGTTGAGGAGGTTTTAGTAAGCTCCTTCTACAGCTGTATGTAAACATTATAACCCCCAAATTCAGTTTCAGCTCTCATTCTTTGAGAAGACATGATCCTTTTAATAATGATACTAACAATAATAATCAATTTTAATCATAAGTTTCATAGAGAAGTCTTGATTTGATTTTAATTATGTCTTTCTTTTAATTGATTTATCATTATGTAATTATGTAAAATGACATTTTTGTTTGAAAGGCAGGGAGACAGACCAATATACTGATGTATGCACACACACACACACACACACGAGAGAGAGATTTTCCATCCTCTGGTTTACCCTGGATGTCTACAACATCCAAGGTCAGCCCAGGCAGAAGCCAGGAGCTCAGAACTCCATCTAAGTCTCCCACTTGGGAGGTAGGGACTCAAGTACTCAAGTCACCACCTGTAGCCTTCCATGCTATGAATTAGCAGAAAGTTGGATCAGAAGTGGAACTGGAACTAGAAACCAAGAACTCTGATATGGGATGTGGACATCCCAACCAGAGTCTTAACCACTTTGCCAATTTCCTGCCCCTAAAATGACGATTTGATAATAGAAATCCTGCTTTCAGAAAGTAGCACAAACATTATCCATATAGTTTTGTGTTGACAGGATGATGGTATCCTCCATACCCAGTGAGAATTTGAAGAATTAGTTGTTGGAAAGCAGCATAGGAATTTCTCTTAATTATTAACTAAATTTTGATCATCTCTGCTACTCCAGCTGGTGGCCACATTACCAGCTATGGATCTGTAAAGGAACATAGCACAAGGATTTTTGGCAATGATTTCAAAATTTACTTTTAATGATTTATTTATTTAAAGATTTATTTTATTTGTCTGAAAGGCAGAATTACAGAGAGAGAGAGAGAGAGAGAGAGAGAGAGAGAGAGAGAGAGAGAGAGAGGTCTTCCATCTGTTGATTCATTCCCCAAGTGGCCATAGCAGCCAGTGCTGGGCCACGCCAAAGTCAGAAGATACATCTAGGTCTCCCGCATGGGTCTAGGGGCCCAAGCACTTGGACCATCTTCTGCAGCTTTCCTCAGTACATTAGCAGGGAGCTGTATCAGAAGTGAATTGGTAGGCCGGCACCGTGGCTCAATAGGCTAATCCTCCACCTTGCGGCGCCGGCACACCGGGTTCTAGTCCCGGTCGGGGCGCCGGATTCTGTCCCGGTTGCCCCTCTTCCAGGCCAGCTCTCTGCTATGGCCAGGGAGTGCAGTGGAGGATGGCCCAGGTGCTTGGGCCCTGCACCCCATGGGAGACCAGGAAAAGCACCTGGATCCTGGCTCCTGCCATCGGATCAGCGCGGTGCGCCGGCTGCAGCGGCGGCCATTGGAGGGTGAACCAACGGCAAAGGAAGACCTTTCTCTCTCTGTCTCTCTCTCTCACTGTCCACTCTGCCTGTCAAAAATTAAAAAAAAAAAAAAAAAAAAGAAGTGAATTGGCAGGACACTGAATCAGTGCCCAAATGGGATGCCAGCATTGCAGGTGGCAGTTTAACCCATTATGTCACAATTCTGGCCTCAACCTATTTATTTTTAGAAAAAAAATTTAGAAAGGTTCTTGGTCACTGTGTACTTCACTCTGTGAGAATAACCTGCCTTCACATGTTCCTTCTGACTTTTGCAGAGTTCTTGCATTTAATCATAAGTTGGTGATGTACGGATAAGAAGGAAAACCAGAGAAGATTAAGTTGATTAGAATTAAAATTATTTTCAGATTCTTTGAAACCTTGGCAGTCAGTGGGAACTATTTAGTAGAACTGGTCTGAGTCACAAATGGTGCTGAAAGGTGGGGAAAACATTGACGCTCCTGGGAAGAGAAAAAAAGAGTCCAAGGAAATGTAGCCCTTCTATTTCTTTCTTTTTTAAAAGATGTATTTATTTTAAGGAAGAATGACAGAGAGAACGAGATGGAGTGATGGGGGTGGGGTGGTCTTCTATCTGCTACTTTACTACTCAAATGGCCTCGACAGCCAGAGCCCAGCCAAGAACAATCCAGGAGCAAGGGTCTCCATCCGGGTCTCCCACATGGGTGGCAGGGATCCAAGTAGTTGGGTCATCATCCTCTGCCTTCCTAGGTGCATTATCAAGAAGTTGTATCAGAAGTACAGCAGCTGGGACTCAAATAGGCAGTTTAACCCATTGTGCCATAATTCCAGCTCTGGCAGCCCTTCTCTCTCTACTATCATTATCAGGTGTCTTTAAGCTAAAACTAACAGAACCCTACTAATACTAATGAAGCTTACAGTCTCTTATTTCTTTGTTGAACTGAATATCTTTATGTTGGTATGGCCCTACTGGAATTGAGCATGGTTTGTCCCCTTTGCAAACTCAGGTTGGAATTTGATAGCCACTAGAGAAGGGAAAGATTACTCTAACTATGTTGTTTACAGGTGGAGTATTTAGAAGGTGATTAGATAAGGTCATCAGCATAGAGCCCCCATGATTGAATACTAGTAGCGTTATAAAAAGAAGAGACACACATTCATGCTTTCTTGCTTTCTTTCTCTTGTTATGTGGTATCTGCCCTGACTCAGGACCCTACCAGCAGGAAGGCTATCACCACCTGAAGTGCTTTGATCATGGCCATGAACTGTGATTCAAAATAAGTCTCTTCACTTTTTAACTTACGTGGCCTGTGATGTTGTGTTATTAGCAAATAAAACTGAGTAATACAGGTATATTTAAGTAGATATATCAGTAACAAAGAATAATATTGACATTTAGTTTTAAATTAGAATATGGTAAATTTACTTCTATCAGTTTACAGATCTTGAGATTTTTTTAAAGGATTATTTATTCGAGTGGCAGTGTTTACAGAGGGAGAGAGAGAAGAGAGAGAGAGGAGAGAGAGAGAGAGAGAGAGAGAGAGAGAGAGAGAGAATATCTTCCTTCCTCTGGTGCACTCCCCAAAAGGTAGCAGCATCCAAAGCTGGGCCAATCCAAATGCAGGAATCAGGCGCTTCTTCTTGCACTTCCACGTCAATGGCTGGGTCCCAAGGATTTGGGCCATCTTCAGCTGCTTTTCCAAGTACATTAACAGAGAGCTGGATCCACAGTGGAGCAACTGGGACTCGAACTTGCACCCATATGGGATGCCGATGTTGCAGGTGGCAGCTGTATCCGCTGAGCTGCACCACTAGCCCATAAAGATCTTTGAGTTTTGACAAAAATAATAATCAGATTATAGAGAAATGCCCTTAGTAAAACAAAAAGATAAAAAACCCTCTCTCATATTGTCTTTTTCACTCAAACTCTCCATGCATTACTGCATGGACAAGAGTAGCCCTGCAGACACATTCACTTGTCTGGTAATGTGTGAAAAAGAAAAGAATGTAATGTATTTGGATCATTTAGGGGTGCATTTATTAACAATGCTGATGTTACTCTAATAATTTGGACGATTAAATGAGTTCTCACTTAACACTACCATAATTTTCTCATTAGAATAAATGATTATTCAAATTTGTGCAATCCCAAATAGAATAGCAGTATCTTGCCATCCCTGCAACCTATAAATCAGAGTTAAAAAACAGGAAAATAATATTTAATACTGTGTCAATCAGCTGGAAAATTCCACAGAAGGATATTTATGATTGTTTTTGGCTGCCGTTTGGTCCAATGTTAGACATGGTAATAGAAGTAAAGTTCCAGAATATGCATTCTAAACAGCAATGATATTTAGTTTATGTAACTAGAACCTTTACCCTCACCTATAACTGTGTACAACACAGTGTGTGAGCAATGTTGATTTAGGCATTGCTAAATGATTACAGGGAAAGCTAAAAGATTTATACATGTTTATGTGCAAAAAGGAACATAAGGAATTTTGCTGAAAAACATTTGCTCACATTCATACAGATTTTGTGGTACTTTAGATACTAACAATTAAAAAGCACAGAAATAATAAGTTCATGTGCTTTCTGTGTGATGGAAGATTGTTTAGATTTCAAGGATTATTTGATTCTGCCAACAAAATTATTAGTCATACCTCTTCATTTCCTTTCACTGTTGGGATAAGGCAAAGTTTTTCTGTCACCTCGAAAACCTGCACGATGTGGAGAGTTTCTTGGCCTTATTCCTGCAATCCTAACATATCCTGATGAGGAGAGGTAAATTGTTTTTATTTTGCATTCTGTGTTATTTTTGAAAAATGGTTTTCAAATCACAGATTTGGTTCCTCTCTTGCTTGAAAGATCATAAACAAATATGTTTTTATGTTACTTTTCTTTAGTAAGCTTTATGATTTCACCCTCAGCAACTGGACTAATTCAATAAGCAGCAGACCATAAAGCAATAAATGGATACACTATTAATTTTTATTGCTAAAGTTTTTTATGCACTATTTGATCTAAAGACGTTATTCACATTTTTATGATGACACTGGTAGACTTGAAAACTATACCTCTGTAATTCTTACTGCTAAATCCTGGTATTTTTAACTCAGCAGCCCAAGAGGTGTCAACAATTCAAATCTCACAAACCAGTTCATTAAGTGAAAAGTCTTAGGTGTGAAAAGGAAAGCAAAGCAGATAGCTCATAGTTCATTTGCTCAATCAATAGAACACAATTGAGAATGTTTGACTGCAGTACTAATACCAGTTCACTACGAGAAGTTGGTAGATGATTTATTCCTTTCTTTGTTCACCTTCAAAATGAGATGTATAGGACTGAATTGCTTCAAGAATAACTTCTTAAAATTGCTTTGGTTCTACATTTGCAGGAAATTGGAGCTAATGCAGTTGACCATTAAAACAGCATTGCCAAATTAAAAAGGAAAGAAAGGGTATAAGGATTGCTTCCCTCCCATATGGACTAGCAAGAAGCATACAGGCCCTCATCAACAAGATTATTCCACTACTAACATTAGAGTTTAATTGATAAATATAGTGGGATTTCCCATCCCAATTTCATAAAAATCCAGGGTTCTCAATTCATATTCCCTTATTTGTGAAAATAATTTGTATTCTATAGAAACACAAAGAAGTGCTATGAATAATTTAAAATACAAAGATGGTAATGATAGTATCAGCCTTGAAAGGGCTATTACATCAATTTGAGCAATATTTATTGAGGGCTTATTGTGTGTAAAACCTCACAGAAATACTAGTACAAATAAATATAATCCATGCCCCATACAAACTTAATGAGAAAATATGGCTTAGTCATAAAAGGTACATAAAATATAGGTTGATAATCATTCAAACCTGTCTTAAATATGTTCACATGCTAAATGATTAGTCTGTCTCAAAGCAAACTAGTTCATTTTTTCCTGCTGTGGTCTGGGAAGTTTTACAGGCATCCAGTTTACTCTTTGAAGGTTTCTCAGTGTTAAGCAATGTTAGAACTCACAAAAAAATTATTGTCTTTACATTTGTGAAGCACATAATAAAGACTAAAGGTACTTAAAGAGAAAGACATGATTCAAAACTGTGTAGTCTGAAAGTTATTTATTGAAAACATAGCATATGAATTGGTTATCTGCCAGGATCCATGGAATACACAGAACTTAGTCATGATATTAAGGGTTAGAAACTTTTTTTTTTATTTAAAGGGAGAACTGAGACAAATATGACCATAATGATCATTTCTGTTTGACATTAGACTAGTGATTCTAGCAAACACAGCCAGATAGAAAGTAATAAAAAGAATCATAATTAGAAAGAATTCTATAAAATACCCCAGTTGGTAAACAAATTTGTAAGACATTTTGGAATAACTCTTTGGTAAGATACAATTCACACACTATGCAATTCATCCATTTTTGGTATACACTTTAATTAATTTCAGTATATTCACAGTTGTTATATAATTGTCATAATTTTAGACACTTTCATGAACACAAAAACTCCCAAGTTATATAACATTAATAATTGCTCGCATCTCATCTGCTTCTAGCCTTAATGTATTTAAAATTTAAAATCCCTTTCTCTAAAATTTGTTTATTATGAACATTTTATATAAATGGATTATACAGCATATAGTTTATTGTGACTGATTGCTTTCACTGAACGTGATATTTTTGAACTTCTTCCTTGTCTGTGTTGTGGTATGTGACAGGACTTTATTACTTCATAATGTTGAATAATAGTCTACTATATGTCTATGCATCAGTTAAAGGACATCGAGGCAGGCTGGCGCTGCGGCTCAATAGGCTAATCCTCAGCCTGTGGTGCTGGCACACCGGGTTCTAGTCCCAATCGGGGCGCTGGATTCTGTCCCGGTCGCTCCTATCCCTGTCCAGCTCTCTGCTGTGGCCTGGGAGTGCAGTGGGGCCCAGGAAGCACCTGGCTCCTGGCTTCGGATCAGTGCGGTGCATACATATGCATATGCATATGCATAAATGCACACACACTTGCAAAAAAGCATTTATGTATGTTAACATATATCATGTTATAAACAATATGATCAACAGGACAACTTTATTGGAGAATATAATATAGCCTTATTTTTAGTCAAACAAAATGCAGTGTTTTATTTATAACTATATAGAAGATATTCTAAAAAATACTAAGGAACATTTTAACAGATTTCTTTTAGATGATGTGATTACAGGAAACATCTACTATTTACATTTATGTGATTTAGGTTTTTCTTCAAAGGACATTTTTCTTCATAATGAGAAAAGTTATATGTATCATAGATTACCATGAAAATGATTAAAATCAGAAAACTGCCTTGTAAGTTGGTTGAAAAAACGTAGAATCCATGTTAACCCATTAAAAGTTTTATAATTTATAAGTGTCCTAGTGTCCATGGACAATGAAGATGACTGGGGTAATTATGCCAAACTGTGTAAGAGAGCATGCCAGGGGAATGATAGTGAAGAATAATGTGAATGATTAAATGTAGGTGTCTGATTTAACAGTGTTCACATATATACCTTCTGGCTTTCGGTAACATCAAATAATTTTTTAGATTATCAGGAGAAACTTAGTCTGAATTGAAGCACCCAGAAAAAGTTAAAGGAGTTGGATCAGGGTAAAGTTAGCCAAAGATGGTGAGGCTCTGGAGGACAGAATGAAGGTTTATTCTTTTAAGGGGTTATAGAGGTGAGAAGGTTCAGCAGAGGACATTCCATGCTGAAAAGGGGATACTCCAAATTTAAGGCTCAGTGATTCTATACTTAATATGTTGTATTAATAACTAACAATGAGCTAAAATGTGAAAAATTGCCTTTGGTTGGGTAGTCAGAATCAACTGTACTTGACATATTTTTACTACTTGAACATTACATGCTAAAGACACTACTAGGTATTATGATAATTCAAAGATTACTAGGTAATTATATATATATCTTAGTAATTAATAGTTTACTAACTTCATGCAGCCTCACATGTCTATTTTATTTTCATTAATCAACACATCATCAGTAGCTATTTAATAAGCAACTACTCTGATAAATGTTTAAGATTTTGATTTATCAGTGAATTATTTGTTGTTTTTGAGCCAATTCTGTTTTTTTGCCAAACAGTGGTGTCCATACATGTGTTCCACAAAGATGTCCATACACTAATCCCTAGAATCTGCCGGTATTTTACCTTACATGCAAAAGGCACTTGGCATGCTTTATTAAGGTTGTAAACCTTGAGATAGAAAAAAAAAATCCTTAATTATCTCTTGGAGCAAGTCTTATCACAAAAATACTTAAAAAATCAGAGAATGTTTCCTGGTGGTGTAAGGGAAAGAAGATTGTATGAAAAGCATTTGGTGCTTCCTATTGGTTCTGAGGAATTTGTATGGCTGTAGAGGCAAACAGTGGCTCCAGATAGAAGCAGTCAGAAGAACAAAGACCCTGTCCTACAACCACACTGAACTGAACTAAACCAACCTAAGAGTGAGCAGGAAGCGGATTCTCCTGTGGAGTCCAGAAAGGACACTGGTGCTCTGAATATATGGAATTTAGTCCTATGAGGTCTGTGTCTGACCTCCTACCTATGAAACTGTAAAATAATAAGATTGTATTGTTTAAGACTTTATTATGCTATTTTCTCTATAGTTGTATGTCTTTGAGAACTTCCACAGTCAAGAAAGAAAAAAAAAAAAAACCCTGACAGTTATCTCCACAAATGCCTAAAAATAAACAGAGAAATTCAAGAAATAAGAATAAGGAAGACAACATGACACCCCCAGATGAACACAACACTGCCATACTAGAATGTGCAAATGAAGATATTGAACAAATGCCAGAAACAGAATTCAAAAACTGATCATAGGATTACTTAGAAGTAATCAGAAGCAAATCCATGACTAATAAAATCCATACATGACATGAATGGAAACTTTTCCCATGAAATTGAGATTTTAAAGGGAAATCAAAATGAAATATAGAAATGAAGTATTCAATAGATGAAATATAAAATGAGATCAAAAGCATTAATAACAGACTCAGTGAGGCAGAAGAAAGAATATCTGTTAGAAGACAAATCTCTGGAAATTATACAGTTAGACAAAAAAATCAAGAAGAAAAAATAAGAAAACTAAAAAATCATGCAACCGATAAAGGATTAATAACCAGAATCTACAAAGAGATCAAGAAACTCCACAGCAACAAAACAAACAACCCACTTAAGAGATGGGCCAAGGACCTCAATAGACATTTTTCAAAGGAGGAACTCCAAACAGCCAACAGACACATAAAAATATATTCAGGATCACTAGCAATCAGGGAAATGCAAATCAAAACCACAATGAGGTTCCACCTCACCCGGGTTAGAATGGCTGACATACAGAAATCTACCAACAACAGATGCTGGTGAGGATGTGGGGAAAAGGGACACAGCCCACTGTTGGTGGGAATGTAAACTAGTAAAGCCACTAGGGAAGTCAGTTTGGAGATTCCTCAGAAACCTGAATATAACCCTACCATACAACCCAGCCATCCCACTCCTTGGAATTTACCCAAAGGAAATGAAATTGGCAAACAAAAAAGCTGTCTGCACATTAATGTTTATTGCAGCTCAATTCACAATAGCTAAGACCTGGAACCAACCCAAATGCCCATCAACAGTAGACTGGATAAAGAAATTATGGGACATGTACTCTATAGAATACTATACAGCAGTCAAAAACAATGAAATCCGGTCATTTGCAACAAAATGGAGGAATCTGGAAAACATCATCTGAGTGAAATAAGCCAGTCCCAAAGGGACAAATATCATATGTTCTTCCTGATAGGTGACAACTAACCAAGCACCAAAAAGGAAACCTATGAGAAACAATGACCTGATCAGCCCTTGCCCTGACTGTTGAGGAACAACTTTCTACTTTATTTCTTTTAGTATTTTTTTGCTCTAGTTAATACTATTGGTTGAACTCTGTAATTAACACACAATTATTCTTAGGTTTTTAAATTTAACTGAAAAGTGATCCCTGTTAAATATAAGAGTGGGAATAAGAGAGGGAGATGTACAGTTCAGCACATGCTCAATCGGACTTACCCCTAATGGGAGAGTTAGAAACGTGCCAGGGGATTCCAGTTCAATCCCATCAAGGTGGCATGTACCAATGCCATCTCATTCGTCCAAGTGATCAATTTCTGTTCACAACTGATCATAATGATAGGACTAAGAATCAAAGGGATCACATAAACAAGACTAGTATCTGCTAATACTAACTGATATAATTAAAAAGGAGAGAATAATTCAATCAACATGTGAAGCAGGATACACAGCAGACTCATAGAATGGCAGATGTCCTAAATAGCACTCTGGCCTCAGAATCAGTCCTTAAGGCGTTCAGATCCAGCTAAAAACCCATGAGGTATTTCAGGCATGGAAAAGCAAGACGCTCTGGCAAAAAAAAAAAAAAAAAAAAAAAAAAAAAAAAAAAAAAAAAGCCTAAATGAAAGATCTCTGCAAGTGAGATCCCAGCAGAAACAACAGGCCATCAGAGAAGGAGGTACCTTTCTCTGAAAGGTGGAGAGAACTTCCACTTTGACTATGGTCTTGTCTAAATAAGATCAGAATTGGCAAACTCAAGAGGCTTCCATAGCCTTGGCAGCTCATAACAAGAGCCTTGGGTAATTATTGATGGCATAAACAAGAGTGCCAATTGTTAAGTCAACAACAGGAGTCACTCTGCACTTACTCCCCATGTAGGATCTCTGTCCTTAATGTGTTGTACTATGTGAATTAACGGTATAACTAGTACTCAAACAGTACTTTATACTTTGTATTTCTGTGTGGGTGCAAACTGTTGAAATCTTTACTTAGTATATACTAAATTGATCTTCTGTATATAAAGATAATTAAAAATGAATCTTGATGAAGAATGGGATAGGAGAGGGAGTGGGAGATGGGATGGTTGCGGATGGGAGGGATGTTATGGGGGAAAAAGCCTCTATAATGTAAAAGCTGTACTTCAGAAATTTATATTTATTAATTAAAGTTAAAAAAAGAAAATAAAAAAAAGTGATGGAGATCTATGGGATATTATCAAACGACCCAACATACAGGTCTAAAGGATTTCCTGGAGGCATGGAAAGAGAGAATAGGTTAGAAGGCCTTTTTAATGAATTAATTACAGAAAACTTCCATAATTTTGAGAAAGAAAGGGATGTCCAATACAGGAAGCATGTATAACTCATGATAGACATGACTAGAAAAGATCCTCACCACAATACATTGTAATCAGACTCTCCACAGTAAAATATAAAAGACAAAAAATTCTAAAATGTGATAGACTAGAGGCTAGGCCATAAAGCAACTGTCAGTATATTAAAAAAAAATCTAAATCATACCATGCAACTTCTCTGACCACAATGAAATGTAGCTTAAAATCAACAACTCAGAACCTCTAGAATATATGCAAACACATGGAGACTGAACAACTTGCCCTGAATGAACAGCAGGTCATAGAAGAAATCAAAAAACTATTGAGGAAGAGGTTTTTTTTTTAATACTATTTGTTGAAATCTTTGTATAGCATTGATATTCTGTATTAAACTTAATTGAAGATAGATTTTAATAAAAATAAGAGTGGGATTAAGAGAGGGAGGAAGAAGAAAAGTTGGAGAGTGGGTGGGAGGTTGGGTATGGTGGGGAGAATCACTATGTTCCTAAAGTTGTTTATGAAATGTATGAACTTTCTATATCTTAAATACAATTTTTCCAGGGGAAAATTTTTAAAAAAGAAAGAGACAGAGAGTGATATAGTTCACAGGGTTACCCTATCAGAGATACAGCATATTCCATGAGTTCAAATTTTGAAATTATCAGAGAATATTATAAACTTTGATTTTTTGATGTCATGTTCTTTTACAACTTTTCTTGTGGGTGTGCTCTCTACATGTCATTCAGTCAAAGGCACAATATCAAGACATCTTTTCTACAAAATAGTAAAACTTTAGACATTTGAATTAGCTATTGGGCAAGGAACATAGGAAGTGTCAAAAGAAGGGAGAGCTGTGGTGAATATCAATTTACTATATAAAATATATGCAGAACTAGCTGTTTTCAAATGTAGATCAGTATGGCTATTTAAATTCTGTTCTCTGTTTTAGATATTCTTTGTACTTCTTCAAAGATAAAAACTGTAACAACCTTGACAAATTGATGTTTTATTTTTTGCGATTAAAAAAGCCTTTAGTTTTCACTAAATATATAAATTTAAGGATAGTTGAGTTAAACTTTTACAACTGTTTTTAAATAAATACAATGTTCATTTCATCTTTTTAAAATTAAATTAAAATTAAATTTTTAAAAATATTTGTGTATTTATTTTGAAAGTCAGAGGTACAGAGTAAGAGGCAGAGATTGCCAGAGAAAGAGAGCTTCTGTTCCCTGGTCCACTCCCAGATGGCCACAACAGCAACAGCCAGGAGTTTCCTCTGGGTGGCAGGTGTTGAAACCCTTGGGTCATCTTTCACTGCTTTTCCTAGACCACTAGGAGGAAGCTGGATTGGAAGTTGAGCAGCTGGGACAAGAAGTGGTGCCCACATGGGATATCAGTGTCACAGGCAGCAAGCAGTGTTGCCTTCTATGCAAGAGCACCAGCCCCAAAACTCTTACAAATTTAAGAGGAATGGATGAAATAATATAAGATGGCTGTGTGGCTGTGATTTTTGTATTTGCTAACAAATCAATGGAAAGAATCAACGAGTCCTCTGTTTTCATTCTCCTTCAACACTTGACTGCATCCATAGCACTGTAGGATTCAAGCAAAATGTATCATCTTATACTTTGACCTGTAGCTTTCTAGTCCTTTAAAATTAGATCCCAAATGGCAATCTTATTTTGACTATAATGAGAAACATGCAATTTAATGTTACTATTTATTTCCCCTCAAATGATAGAACACTGATGAATTAAAATGCCTGTGTTTCCTAGTTATCCTTTCTAGGATATATCCTCCTAAAAATTCCAGTTTTGTGTATCTAGCACAATAAGAAATGCTGATTTCTTGCTTCCATAGCCTGGATATTCACACCACTTTCTGTGTACATCGATTATGAGACAAGTCTTGGCTTGTACGTTTACGCCTTTGAACAACTTTAAAAAATACACTGGTATTGGGGCTGGCACCATGGCTCACTTGGTTAATCCTCCGCCTGCAGTGCTGGCATCTCATATGGGTGCTGGGTTCTAGTCCTGGCTGCTCCTCTTCTAGTACAGCTCTCTGTTATGGCCCATGAGGGCAGTGGAGGATGGCCCAAGTGCTTGGGCCCCTGCACCTGCATGGGAGACCAGAAAGAATACCTGGCTCGTGGCTTCGGATCAGCGCAGTACCAACTGTTACAGCCATTTGGGGAGTGAACCAACGGAAGGAAGACCTTTCTGTCTTTCTCTCTCTCTCTCTCACTGTCTGTAACTCTGCCTATAAAAATAAATAAATAAAATTTTTAAAAATTACAATTGTATTAATTGGAACTGGAATAATATTTTCCATTAGAACATCTTTCCAGAGCATAGTCGATCTCAGATTTGAGCCTTTCTTAATCCACGGAACAGAAATTGGCTGTTAATGACCCTTGATTTGGCCGGTTTCCCCACAACCCTAAAATAATCTACATACGGTTTGCTTCTGAGGATGTGTAAGAAGGTACTTGTCCTTTCATTGATCCTTTTAATTTTAAGCAAAGATCTTCAATAATTTGCTCTTAAAGTGAAACTAATGATAAGCCTGTTTACATATAAATTTTAAGGCTAAAACCAGATTATTTAAAAATATGTTGAATATTTTGCTGAAAGATCAGCAGTCCCTAACATTTTCATTACCTTACCCTTTTGGAAAGGTACTTGCTAGGAATGTGTCTACAAGACGTTTTCCTTTTTGGAGACCTTAGTTATATCAACACAGGTGGCATTCTGTGTTGTGAGTTGCATGAGGACACTTGCTCTTCTCTTCAAAAGAACAACTCTTCATTTTTCACTTCTGAAAAGTCATCCTCAGGTCTTAACTTTGTTACCTAATCACTCTGTCATTGACCAAGCCCCCCTCCCCCTTTATTCAGTAAACTATAAGCTCTGAAATATCAGTCATGGTTTTAATCCTTTTTTAATTCCAAATTCTACCCACCCCCCGCTTTTGGTCTCTTTTTGATATTTCAGAAGCATGGTTTTGGGGCTCCGTTAGGACCAGTGTTTCTCCCACTCCCATGACAGAGACAAGAAAGAGGATTAAGGCAACATAATTTGGGGAATGTATGAGAATTTGGTGACTGAATAGCCGTATCTGAATGTTAGTTTCACTGGACAAGGTTGTTAAGAATGAATTAAGCAAAAAAAAAAAAAAAAAAAAAAAAAAAAAAAAAAAAAATCCGGTCCACTTTTGGTTCAAGAAATGTTATTTCTTTATTTCTGCCCAACATTTCTTTTAGACTTCTTTGTGTTATTATTTAAATTCATGATTTTAACTGGCAAGTAAAGTACTTTGGTAGGGCTTCTCTCATGTGGCATCACTCTACACGTTAGTCAATATTACACTTATTACCTTTACATTTCCACCCCAACTTTTCCTTACTCTATGTCCCATGAAGTTCTTTGTGCTTTAAATAGCAAATAAACTTACTGTTCTCTTCTGAATGTATGCTGAGAGTATTCTGTAGGAACTGACTTTTTTGATATCTCTCTCAGGAGGGCAGGGTTCCTCAAGGTGAAGAGAGAAAAGCAAGTAAAGTAGAGGGGAAAATACAGCATTAAATTACAAGAAAAAAGAAAAACTGAAATTACGTTTGTCCTATATTTGGATAGTGCTTAATAAAGACAGTTTTTAAAGAGGGATGTGCACTCTATAATGAATTTTTATCATATTGATATTTTTAGATTAACAAATTGTCAGTACAAACTGGTACTTGATCACTTCAGAGGTAAGTGAATGTATTATGAAGCATGAAATCTGCTATGATATTACCATTAAGATCCAATTTTATTTTGTGAGTGATATGATTTTCTAGGTGAAAACTTTAGATTTTACCTTGAGATAAAAATGTAGTAATGTTGCACTATACTGAAACATATAGATGGTAAAACTTAATATTCAAATACATTTTATAGAAATGGAATAAACCTTGGTTTCACTAAATTATATGAAGTCAACAGGTTCATAGTTTCTTCAAAAATAAATTTTATTTGATGTCACATTTTTGAATACTTGTTCTATGTACTATTAATTGTAATAATTATTTATGTCTTCTTACATCATTAATGATTGTAACTATTTCTAATTATTCTTATCTATACAAGTTGTTTCAGAGAATGGCTTTTAACATTTGATTCTAGCATATTATAAAATCCAGCAATGTTATATTAATAC
Source organism: Oryctolagus cuniculus (assembly GCF_964237555.1). Taxonomy (NCBI): domain Eukaryota; kingdom Metazoa; phylum Chordata; class Mammalia; order Lagomorpha; family Leporidae; genus Oryctolagus; species Oryctolagus cuniculus. The sequence continues at coordinate 107,571,467 of NC_091437.1, forward strand.
TAGAAATCAGGGGCAGCTGTTGTGGCACAGTGGGTTAAGCTGCTGCTTGGAACACTGGCATCCCGTATCACAGAGCTGGTTTGTATCCAGGCTACTCTACTTCTGATCCAGCTTTCTGCTCATGCATCTGGGAAGCAACAGATGATGGCTCAAATATTTGAGTTCCTGATATCCACATGGGAGACCCAGATGGAGTTCCTGGCTCCTGGCTTCAGCCTGGACCAGCCATAGCTCTTGTGGCCATTTGGGAAGTGAACCAATGAATGTAAGAGCTCTCTGACTCTGTTTCTGTCACTTCACTTTCTGTTATGTAGAGTACAACTGCAATGTTTCAAAGATTTTCCAATCTATATAAAAAACCCAGATCTTTTGAACTCCATGGCTACATTCTGAAATGCTCACTGTTCATCATTTCAGATGCTTTAAATTACAATTATGAAGAAATGAACCCATTTTCCCTCCATACAAATACTAATGACAGGAAGTACTGTCTATTATCATTACTTATTTTCTTACCCAGAATCATCCAAATACCTTGTTCTCCACAAGTACCCCCATACATAGTCAATCACTGCATCTTCTGAATTTTGCCTTTTTAACAGATTACATTTTATACGTTTTATACCCGTGACTCTTTCACATTTTAGGATACCAGCATAACTTACTCAGTTTAATGAAGGTTCTTTTTGATTTGTCTGTTTCTTGGATAGATACAAATGCAAGCAAAGAGTAATTTTTATCATATCAGTGTCTTGATTCAAACATGTGGAAGATTTTCCAGGACCTTAAAATTAAAGCACTTTAACATGGTGCTGTAGTTTGAATGTCTCCTCTAAAATGCATGTTTAAATTTAATTGCCACTGTGGCTGCTTTAAGAGGTGAGACTTTTTTTTTAACTTTTATTTAATAAATATAAATTTCCAAACTACAGCTTCTGGATTACAGTGGCTTTTTCTCCCCATAGTCTCCCTCCCATCCGCAACCATCCCATCTCCCACTCCCTCTCCCATCCCATTCACATCAAGATTCATTTTCAATTATCTTTATATACAGAAGATCAATTTAGTATATACTAAGTAAAGATTAATAACAGTTTGCACCCACACAGAAATACAAAGTATAAAGTACTGTTTGAGTACTAGTTATACCGTTAATTCACGTAGTACAATACATTAAGGACAGATATCCTACATGGGGAGTAGGTGCACAGTGACTCCTGTTGTTGATTTAACAATTGACTCTCTTTTTTATGGCATCAGTAATCACCCGAGGCTCTTGTCATGAGCTGCCAAGGCTATGGAAGCCTTTTGAGTTCGCCAACTCCGATTTTAGACAAGACCATAGTCAAAGTGGAAGTTCTCTCCTCCCTTCAGAGAAAGGTAAGGAGGTGGGACTTTGAGATGTGATTAGATCAGGAGGGCTCCACCTTCATTATAAATTAATGTTGTTTGTGTAAGTGGGTTAGTTATTGAGATAGTGGCTTTGTTACAAAAGTGAGCTCTCTCATATGTGTGGTTTCTTGCTTCCATCTCAACTCTGGCATGCTATCTTGTCATGTGATGTCCTCTTCAGTGTTAGGACAGCAAGATTTTCTTTAGATGTGACCCTTTGATCTTGAACTTCACAACCTCCAGAACTTTAGAAATAAATTGATTTCCTTTGTAAATTTCCCTCACTGCTGTATTTCACTATGGCAGAAGAAAATAGACAAAGATATGTGGGTTATAGTTATCATCATGATCTGGATTAGCTGCATTTTCTTGCCTCATCTCTCTGTTCTCTATCCTCACTCAGATCCACTAAACCCTTTACATTTCTGGAAATAGTTTATGTATACACTCAGAAAATCTCTCTCTCTCTCTCTCTCTTCCTCTCTCTCTCTCTCTTCCTCTCTCTCTCTCCTTTCATTTTTAGCTGTAGACATTTCTCTCTCTACTCCATTGTCATAATTCACCATTTGTCCTACTTAGAGTTCTCCAGATAAATAGATTTAATAATATTTGTTTGTAGGCATGTTAAGTAGAAAGAGTTTTGTTATAAGGAATTGGTTTACAATATTAGGGAGGCTGAGAAATTCCAAGATCTGTAGCAGACAAGCTGCATACCCAGAGTGCTTCTAATTTAAGTCCACATGTCTGAAGCATGACAGACAATGGTGTAGGGTCCAATGGGAATCCAAGTTCAAAGGCAAGAGAAAACCGATGTCCTAGTTAGAAGACAGAGAATAAATTCTTTCTTTTACCACCTCTTTGTTCTATTAAGCCCTTCAATGAGTTGAATGAGCTCTCCGTTCCCACTCCCACGTTGGGGTGGGTAATTTGAAGCAGACAATATGCTTCCCTCAGTCAATAAATTCAAATGTTCATTTCATCCAGAACATCATCAGATATACATATAGCCCTGATATTTCACCAAATATCTGGATAACCTGTGGTCTAGTCAGGGTGACACATAGAAGTGATCATTGCATCTTTCTATTTTCAGTATGAAATTCTTCAGAAGAATTTGCATGACCTGCGCTTCTTGGGAAGATTGCATTCTTAAAATCTTATCTGATTCAACAAGTAAAGTACAAGTTCATCATATCACCTATCACACCATATTGTCATTGCTCATTTTTCTTGGGTGCCACTTAAGACTGTACACTCAAGTCCTGTGTTTGTATTGCATTGCCTGTTCTTACCTTTTTATTTGCTAATTTAAGGGTTATACTTTGGCACCTAGAAGGTGTTCAATAAATGTTTGTTTGATGCGAGAGATATTCAATTAATCTTTAATTTGAATCCCTACTAACATTAAAACAGTATAATTATTTTAGCTTGATTGCTTATGTAACATTTACACCTGGGCAATTATAGCTGAATATATATTCAACACTATTCAACATCCTGGTTTCATCAGATTTCCTCTGGGGTTTATATACTAACCCTGCTCAATCTGTGATTCTGATATTTTATGCTGATTAAAGTGGTGTCTCCCTTGTTAGAATTCTTTCTTGCTCACCACCAGGAAAAAGGGCATTTAATTTAGTTGTTTCAAATTAGAATGTATCACAGAAAGGATAAGAACCTTTGTAATAAAAAATGTCTCAGATAGAAGAAGAAAATTTGTTTCCTTCATTGTGTCTTAGATAATGACTTCAGTATATTAAGCATCCAAAAAGCTACCTGGCAAAAAACTGGTTCTAGAAATTGTGAAGCGAGTGAACTTTGAGAAGTCAAAAAAGGTATTTTAGTCACAATTTTCTCATTTAGTAAGTAACAGTAATTGTCTCTACTTCACAAAAGTTTTTGAGACTGTAGTTGAGTTATATATTTGAATTGAGTACGGAGTGGATATAAAATGAATCTCTTGTGAATTTCTTATTTTCATAACATTAGAATATATGGAAATGTGTTTGTACATGCAAAATACTTGTTCTGTCCTACAGCTCCCAGTGACACACTCTTCACCTTCACTTTTCAACACCTTTTGTGTGCTTGACACAATGCTAAGTGTCTTTTACATGTAATTTCATTTTATTTTAATGAGTCATTGCTTTATTCAGTTGACAAGAAAAAAGTAATTTCATAAAGATTCAATAACTTGCCCAAACTCACACTGGTGCCGAATCAGAGCCTAAACTGGCATCTTGGCTTACATGATACAAGGATTCGATGGCCATAAACTTGTGCAATTTTAAAATGCCTAGAAAAGACTCTGTGTCCATTAAAATTTAATTTCTTCCTCCTTGTGCAATTTTAAGATGTCTGGAAAGGAGTCTTTGTTCATTAAAATTAATTTCTCTCTTCCTTTGATAAGAGTTCTTCTGTTCTATATCCTTTAAATTTGTGCCCACAAAGGTATATGATATTTGGGGAACATGGACTGTGACAATTTAAGGACATTACCACCAGACATTACTCCTGCTTCTCTGGACTGATTCCCATCTCCCTTAACTCCTGCTCCCAAATAGAGGTCAGGGTATTCATGCCCAGGGCAGAGCTACCACTGAGGAGGTCTTCCCTGGACAGACTTGGGCTTCCTTGAACTGCACTGAAGGATTGTTGATAGAGTGTTTATCTTTTTTTCTTCTTTGAAAAGAAGAAACATATAGCTGTCTCCATACACTCAAAAGGAGAGCATAGATCTTATGTATCTCCTTTGTGTATTCCTATCCCTGCCCGATGTTCATTGCCATATATGAATTGAATCACTGTGTTAACCTTCACTTCTTCATGCCAGCACCTGATGATGTCCTTCTACCTGTATTTTACAACCATTCTCTTCCTTCCTCTTCTCAGCTTTGCCTCCAGTCACCATCCTCCTATTCGAACAACAGTGACTTTTTCTTTCTTCTTATCGCTCCCATTCTTCCTTTATAACTTCAAGGATATCCTTTTTCTTTGCCCATAATATAGATAACAACAACTGTTCTATGTGGCTGTGGTTTTTCTTTTAGTTAACATAATTTCTTTTTCCATTTGATGCAAAACACTTAGAAGATATAGATTTTTTGTGTTACTTTCCATACTCTATAATTTAAATTTTGTTTAAAGAAACCTGACAAAATGTTTGAGTTAAAAACTAATATTTAAAACTAAGGGATAAAAATCACTTCCATTGTTTTAAAATTGACACATCTTATATTCAAACAGGCATTTATAATTAACTGTTAAATTTGACCTCAAATTGAACAGGTTTAACAAAATCAAAATTTTCTCTGAAAGGAGTAGAAATCATCTTTTAATACTCTGAATAATTGGACTTTTAAAAATCAGATTTTTCTGTTGATGTTTAATAAATTGATTTTATAATAAATGTTTGTGAGAGAAGGAAAATATCCTTAATTAAAATTTTTGACAATTGAAAAATTAGATACATGGGTATTCAATATTATACTTCCCTTTTAAAGTTTGTTTTTATTTGAAAGGCAGAGCAACAGAGACTGAAGGAAAGATAGACAAAGAGATACAGAGATCTACCATCCTCTTCTTCACTCTTCAAATGCCTGCAACAGTTAGAATTGTATCAGACTGAAACCAGGAATTTAGAACTGTATCAGGCTGAAGCCGGGAATCTGGAACTCCATCTGGATCTCCCACATGTGTGAGAGGGACCTGAGTACTTGAGCCATCACCTGATTCCTTCCAGATGCATTAACAAGAAGTTGGACAGAGGCACCTGTGCTGTGGCATTTCTGGTAAAGCCACCAGCTGCAGTGCCGGCATCCCATATGGGTGCCAGTTCAAGTCCCGGCTGCTCCTCTTCCAATCCAACTCTTTTCTATGACCTGGGGAAGCATTAGAAAATGGTCCAAGTCTTTGGGCCCCTGTGCCCTTTTGTGACACCAAGAAGAAACTCTGAGCTCCTGGCTTCGATTGGCCCAGCTTAGGCCATTGTGGCCATTTGGGGAGTGAACTAGCAGGATAGAAGATCTCTCTCTGTCTCTATCTGCCTCTTCCTCTCTGTTACCTTGCCTTTCAAATAAAAGTTGAACAGAAAGCAGAGGCAGGCCTGGATACCAGACACTTGGACATAGAAAGTGGCCATCCCAAGCACCAGCTTAACTTGCTATTGCTACAATACCGGCCCCTAGGTTTGTTCCTTTTTTTAAGATTGTATTTATTTATTTGAGTGGTAGAGTTACAGACAGAGAGAGGGAGAAGCATTTGCTACAGACCAGCAGAATGACAGTTTAATTATTTTCAGAAAATATTCACTTCCTTTCCTTCACATTGAGAGCAAGGCGTACTTTACAACTTCATAGCTGTTGACCATGGCCATGAAACTTGTGTTGGCCTGTGGAATGCTGGCAGATTGGGTGCAGGCACAAGCCTGCATCACAGCCTTACGGGTGCTCCTCTGCATGTGTTCTACTGCACCATCTGAACGCGGGCCGAGTAGCTGCTGCCTTTCAATCTGGACCCCAATATGAACACACATGGAGCAGACCCAAACCCAGTCCTGAACCCGGAGAGAAGCTCAGATGATCTGCTGCCTGAAGAACTACCGAGCCAAGGTATCTCTTTTAGTCCAACCAAATTCAGTAGGGCTGCAGGTTTCTGAATTTCATACGAATGCATGGTATTGTAACTCCCAGAGTTTTAGAGAGCATCATATATCAATAGCTGACTAGTATACAGGCAATAAATAAATAAATGCAGTATATAGACAATAAATAAAAAGTGAGATATCCCATAATTCATAAAATAAAATCATTTCTCCTCTGTGAATATCAGTCTATCTTGCATACCACGTTCAAAAGTAAATCTTGAACATTGCAAATTTAAGCTTTAATAATAACAGCCTGCAACTAATCAATCACTTACTGTGTACCAGGCACTGAAATGAAAGATCTCATTTAATCTTCACCACCACCCTTTAAAGCTAGAAACTATTATCTCCATTTTATAGAATGGCTTACAAAAATGTCTCAACCTCTGCCTTCTCTCCAGCATCTGAAACTACCCTCTTCCTTCATGTCCTCACTGACTCTCTCTTTTCTTAAATAGATTCATTTCTTTGGTTGGCTGTTTTTTTTTTTTTAATTTTTATTTATTTATTTGAGAGGTCAAGTGAGAGAGAGAGAGAGAGAGAGGCAAAGAGAAAGGTCTTCCATCTGCTAGTTCACACCTCAAGTGGCCGCAATGGCTGGAGCTGAGCTGATCCAAAGCCAGGAGCCAGGAGCTTCTTCTGGGTCTCCCATGTGGGTGTAGAGGCTCAAGAACTTGGGCCATCTTCCACTGCTTTCCCTTGGCCATAACAGAGAGCTGGATCAGAAGAGGAGCAGCCAGGATATGAACCAAGTACCCATATGGGATACCAACACCACAGGCAGAGGCTTAGCTCAGTAAGCCACAGTGCCGGCGCCCCTAGTTTGTTCTCAATTACCATGCACACAAATGCAGAAATAACCATAAGCCCATTCATTTTATATTTTTACCTACTTTAACTCATTTGAAATTTACTAAGTTTGCTGAGGAAAATTATTCTATTCATTATTTATTTTGGAAGAACTGAACACTATATTTTCTATAAGCAGAGATTAGCATTTTAAAGATATAATATTGTCAGTGCAACAAAGCATTTGATTCTGTTTTAACCTTAAGAAGTAGAAACACTTTATTTAGCTAAATGTCACTATTTGCAAAGACTTTTAGTTTTTCTTTTCTTGTCTTTTTATTCCTCATTTGTGAATGCTTGCAGAACAATCCAAGTATTTTTGGAAGTGTAATTATTGTCAGCAGATACAATACTTAATTTTATTGCTCTATATTTACATTAGAGATTAACATGTTTGCCTGAAAGCTTGTCAGATTAACATCTCTTTGTTTAGTTTTATGATTTTTGCTTTAAGCACTGGATAACTCTGTCATTGACCAAACTGAGTTAATGTCGATGATCTTATTTTTTGGACTATTTTATGACATTGAAATGTTGGAAATATGCATGCATATAAGTTAGGTTATAAAGATAGAAAATGAAGCTGGGTTATAAGAATTGTAAAGTGCATTTTATTCTTGAGACAGTTGGATGAAAATATTCATGCCATTATTCCTTGTTTTATAATTTATTGTTATTTAGCAACTCTTTATTCCTTTCATAAGAAAATTGATCTATTTCAATTATTTTTGTTTAAAATTATACGCCACTTCATTATTCTTTCCCAGGGAATGATGCACATTTCTCAGTGTTTAATTAACTCAGTTGTATAAGGGTTAACAGGCAGATATATATCCAGGTCATGGAAGGCACACAATTGTCAGACGGTTGCTAGGCAACAGATAGCAGGTTTGGCTGATATGTTTCCAGGCAAAGCCTATAGTGTGAAAAGAAGAACAAATTATATCACACCTGCATTTTTGTTGTTATGTTTTTTTGAAAATAAACGTGTATTTGAGAAAAAAGCTTTGACATTTATTATGCACATCATCTTTCTTCTAAATGTCAGAAGTATCTCATTTGATAAATGATAAAGGACAATACATTAAAATGACAGATGACATTTTATTTCTTATGTGATCTTAGACATGGGTCTTTCACATAATCCCATTTTTGTATCTTGTCATCAAGGTATTTAATGTTCTAAATTCATTGTGATTGAAAAGAAGCTACAAATCAAAATTAATTGAAATATAATTAATTTAAAATTTACACATTTCAATGTTACTGAGGACTAGAAATGAAAATGACTTAAAGTGCATGACTGGTCTGACACCAAAGTGTGTCATTAGTGATGGAAATGATGCTAAATGATTGCATTTCACGTGTTTGGGGTAAAACTCTTTCTTTCAATTGATTTTAAAATACTTTGTTACACATAATTAGATGAATTTTTAATTTTAATTATTTATAAAACTACAGCATTAATATTAAAGTAAATATTGTGCATAGAATAATGTTCATGCCATTTTATGAACTTAAATGAAATTATTTTTCTCCCTCCTTTTGATAATTCTGGGTGGTTCACACATAGGAAACATTTGATAATTTTGGTTTTGATCTTAGGTGGAGCAAAGCATATCAATTCAAGAGGAGATAATCAAAGTTAACTATTAGATAGCTAGAAAACAAAAACAGCACTTGGGCCTTTTTTTTTAAAGCATATTACACTGTTTTAAAGAAGAAATTTTGGAGATCAATCTTTATTCCCCACTAGAGAAGTTGTGGCAAATATCGTTAAGAATTTGCTTTTTATTCGTTTTGTTTTTCATAGGGAGCATTTATTTCAATATTTAGCAAAACTTTGACTTTATTTTTGTATAATTGGGTGAATCTTTAACAAATTAAAAATTTCCCAGTGAATATTCTGTACTTGGGAACAGACTTTAAAATGTAGAAGATACATATTCTTAAATTCAACATCTTTACAAAAGACAATTTTGTACAATTTCTTTCTGGAATTATGATTTTGGCATCTCTCCGATTTCTTCTATTAACTAATATAACCTAAAGAAACTCAACTGAAACAAAATTATGTAAGGACAATAAGCTGGATGTGGGTGTATAGTGAAAATGATTTAGCAAGACAACTAAAAATAATAAACATCTTTTTGTAATTGAAATCAAAGTTTCTCTTTACATAATCTAAGATGTGGATTCACCTCATGGAGGAAGGCACCTGCTGAGTTTGTGTAAATATAAAAAATTGAGACTCGAATTTTATCCCCTGGGAAAGTCATCCAAATAATAATGCTTTATGTTCTCCATGATTTAAGTGAGGACCCCAGGCCCCACATTAATTTGTTATTGTTGACATAGTATAAAATAATGATAAAATTAAAATAGTTTATTATGAAGCACTAAGTGATTTATTAATATGTCTAACATACAGAGAATTTGTGTTTATACTTACTGTGTATTTTCTATATTGCAGCTTTTAAGATATATGACCTAGTTCAAGGGCACACTATCTGCCTAACACATTCTAAAATAACAAATATGCTCAAATAAATATTGGTACCAGATTTTAGAAATGTTTCAACATGTTATGAAATAAGCACATTTAGAAAATCACGGTTGTTAGAAATTGAGGACTAGATTGCTCAAAAGGTGATGTTGCTTTCAAAGTTATGTCTCTTAAAACTATTATGTTCAATTTTCTTTTTCTTTTTTGACATCTAGAAACAAAGGCATGTCTGGATCAAAAGAATTTCTTTTAAAAGATAAGGGAGAAAAAACTTTAAAGGGTTAGTTAGGAACTCTGCTTTAATATGAATTTCTGAGAGATGTTTGGGTAATTAGTTATGGTTAATCAACTTTTTTTTTTTAAAGATTTATTTATTTATTTGAAACTCAGAGTTTTGGTGAGAGGGAGAAAGAGAGAGAGGGAAGGAAGGAAGGAAGGGAGGGAGGGAGGGAGAGATGCTAGCACTGTGGGTAAAGTAGTGGTAAAAGCACTAGTAGTAGTGGGTAAAGCAGCCTCCTGCAGTGCTGCCATAACTTCTGGGCGCTGGTTCAAGTCCCGCTGCTCCACTTCTGATCCAGCTCTCTACTAATGGCCTGGGAGAGCAGCAGAAGATGGCCCAAGACCTTGGGCCCCTGCACCCACGTTGGAGACCTGGAAGAAGCTCCTGGCTCCTGCCTTTGGATTGGCACAGCTCCGGCCGTTGCAGCCAATTGGAGAGCGAACCAGGGATGGAAGACTCTCTCTCTCTCTTCCTCTCCTTTTCTCTCTCTCTAACACTGACATTCAAATAAATAAGTAAATCTTAAAGGGAGAGAGAGAGTGAGAGAGAGAGAGAGAGAGAGAGAGAAAGGAAAGGGAGAACTTCCTCTGTTGGTTTACTCCCCTCATGGTTGCAACAGCTAGTGCTGGGCCAGGTGGAAGCCAGGAGACAGGAGCTTCTTCTGGGTCTCCCACGTGAGTGCAGGTGTCCAAGCACTTAGGCCATCCTCTGTTGCCTTCTCAGGCACATTAGCAGGGAGCCAGATGGTAAGTAGAGCAGCCAGGATTCTAACCAATGCCAGCTAGGGATGCTGGTCCAGCAGACAGCAGCTTAACATGCTGTGCCACAGCATCGGCTCCATTAATGGACTTCTGTTGATGTATATTTTTTAAAAAATTCTTGGCATATGGTAATAACACATTATTTATGGAAACAATGCAGTATTTTATACTTGTATACACTGTGTTATCTAATTAAAGTAATTAGCACATTTCATTGCTTTGAGAACATTCAAAATCCTCTCTTGTAAGAATTTGAAATGTATGTTGCATTATAAAGAAATTGGAATAAGTATATGGTAGGTGCTTGGCAGTGAGAAGGGATGTGCAATGTGTGGCAGGCGGAGAAAATGGGTGTGGAGGCCCAGAATTGGAACGAGGTTTGTTGAGTTCTGGAAACTAAGAGAACAGTTGTTGCAGATGAAATATATTGACAGAGCAGGAGAGTGTTAGAAGTAAATCTATATGCATAAGACTCAAAGCCATAGAGAGAAGATTAATAATGAATTTTCTCCAGGATACTATTGGAGGAGGGAGTAGTGTTGAGGTGACTGGAGTGACTGCATGAAAGCAAAGTGGAGAAAATTCTGAGGAGAGTCAAGGTTGGAAATCAGAGTTAGGAGGCTGTTAAAATGAGCTGGGTATTAGAGACAGGGATTTAGAATAGGCTGGTACATGAGCCAGGAGGAATGTAAATGGTCTAGATACATGAAAGTGCTCCAAAAAGATTGTGTGAAATGGAATTGAAAGACAAGTGTATTTTTTGCGCCAATAAATAAATACACAACCCACCGAAATTCTTACCTTTTCCATAATCTTTTTGAAGAATACTTGCATTTAGGAAATAAGAACAAATGTTTTGATGATGGTTTGGTTGAGGAGAAGCAGTGAAGAACAATGAGTTAAGAAATGTAGATATAATAATTTGTGGTATTTTGTTTCTGATTTTTATTTTTAAATGTATTTATTACATTTTAAAATTTATTAATATAGAGAGGACAGATTTCTTTAATTTCATAGATATGATTCCAAGAATACAATGATACTTTCCTCACTCCATTCTTCCCTTCTCCTTTAGACTCTTTCCCAAGCCATTTATATGTTAAATTTGGCTTTAATTATGAAATGTATCTATTTTATTTTTTGGATTGACATGCAATATTTGTACAGGTTTATAAGATACATTGTGATATTTTGATTGATTTATAGATTGGGTAATGGTCAGGTCAGTGCAAATTAGCACATCTATCACCTTAAACTTTCACCATTTCTCTATGGTGAACGCCTTTAAAATCTTGCAACTTATTTAAGATGTACAATTTGAATGACTATATTCAACAAAATTCCTAGTGTGTCATCGACACCAGAACTTACCCCCACAACATCTAACTGTAACTTTGTACCCATTGATCAGTGTCTCCTGATTTCTAGTTCTCCCTGCTCTCCAGGTTCTGGTAACCATCATTTTGATCTCAACTTCTATGAGATCACTTTTTGAGATTCCACACAAAAATGAGAATGTGTGGTGTCTGTCTTTCTGTTTCTCACTTTTTTTTTTAACACAATGTCTACCATGTAGTTTCAAATGAGAAGTTTTCATACTTTTTAGGGGTGAATAGTATTCCTTATCTGTTTATCTGTTGATGTACACTTAGGTTGATTTCTTATCTTCACTATTGTGTGTAATGCTGCAATAAACATGGGAGTGTGGATATCTCTTGGGCATGCTGATTTCATTTGCTTTGGATAGTTTTCTGAATGTAACCCTCATCAAGAAATGTATTTTAGGTCATCATATACACACATGTATTTGTAAACATCACTTCTCAGATTTCTGCTTCCGCAATCAAGTAAAGGATAAGGTTATAAGCTAACATAAAGAATAATAGATAAGTCTATTTTTGGAGGTGAAACAGGGGGATAAAGAATTTGATTTTGGTTGAAATTAATTTTAGGTGTCTTAATGTGGACTTGAGCTCAGAAGAATTATCTGGGGTGATCAAGACACATAAAATTTACAGTTTATGGGATGGGTGAGATCATCTGAAAGGAGATGACACAGTTTAAAATAAATGAGTTTTGCTCTGGGGCCTTGTGCAATTCCCATACTTCATAGTTAACTTGAGGGGGAAGAGCTGGGAAAGGAGCTGCATGGAGTGGCTGGATGAATATATATTGATGAATAATAAACTATACCAAATACCACTGTAAAATAAAGTAACACAATAATAATAATAATAATAATAATAATAAATTCCTTCAAAGATACATGTTTATCAATGGTGACCTCAATGAGAGGTGATCTCGAGGTGGAGTGTTGTGTGTGGTAAATGTATGACTGAAATTATCTTTGATCTTTAGGTAAAATTCACAAGCTTACATGTTTTAAGATAATATTTTCAAATTGGATAGTTAAAGGCATAGCCAAAATTAAAGCACCCGCTGAGCCTAAGGCTGGTGGTGCTCTGTCAAAATGCAAAGACTTACTATATTCATCACTATAAGGATATAGACTAAGAAAAACCATATCAAGAGAAGGATAACAGTAAAGTAAAGAATCTTCTAATTGAACAAAAAGAGTTAGCTGGGGGTTGGTGGTGAGGAGGGGTTGTAGGCATGTTGAGTGCAGACTGAGGAGAGGGGAAGCTGTCTTTGTGCAACCTAGAGGTACATTATCCACCCTTGCTGTGCTCTCCAGGCTTTAGGGCCTTCTTTGGAGGAAATGACAGATATGCAAAAATAAAATACAAAAATAATTATACAAGTTGATACTTTTCTCAGTGGCGTTGGATCTGGTCCCTGAAGTTCAGGAATACAAGGAGGTTGTTCCCTGTGTGAAGGGACAGATTTCTAGGTTGGATGAGATTCAAGAGACAACAACAGGTAAGATATGAAGATCATCACATTTAGAAAGTGTCTTATGAAATTTGTAATTATAAGGAGGAGCTGACCAGAACTTGGCGGGGGGGGGGGGGTGTTCCTTTGGCATTAAGGGAATATCTCTTTTATTAAGTTATGGGGATATCTTATTCATTGTAAAGGTTGGAAACGTGCAAAGAGGGGAGTCACTTCAAATAAACACATGGATGTAGCAGTGCAAAACTGAAATGACTGTTTTTTGAAGGCTTCTGTAGTCTGTGAAATATATAGAGATATGTGGGCAACAAGATTATCTCTTGTGTGAGAGAGAAATTGACAGAGATGAGAAATGGCCAACACGTGAAATAAGAAAAACCTAGGGAGATTTTTTGGCAGCATTGAGGACCCTTGTTCACTTTTTAATGATTTTGATCCCTTTAGATGTGTGAATTTTTCTTATTATCTCCACAGTTTGCACAGGAGAGACAGCTGGTTGGACATATCCTGGTTAATGGTTTCACTAGATGTGTAATTAAAGGACAATGAGAGAAATTATGTTCAGTATATTAGCAAAAGAATGATTATAAACTAACAGACCACAGATTCTACTTGGTAGACTGGAATAACACACATTGAATTCAGAGTGAAAACATATCTGAATTTTTAAATTGTTGAATTTATCTTAAGCTAGACTTTTCTTTCTCAGGTTGGAAAATAAAACCGCTCTAATTGAACATGATCTGCTACCTTTAAATAGTCTCTCTGGAGAAAACATTCCATCAATTGCAAGTTCAAAATTTTTCTCATGAGTATTTCTCCTCCACTCAAGGGATCTCACCTACCTTTCCTCTTTCCCAGATGGTTTCTCAGGAGGAGTTGAACACCAGTTGGGTAGAAGATGCTGAGATGAGAAGAAAGCAGTGCTACCCTAACACGCATATACTACTACTTTGGTGAAGGGAAGAAACATGTAAGTCCGCTTTTTAAATTTCTTGTCGGTCTCTTTTTCTCCTTGGCTACTTCTCTAAGTAGCTGAAAATGCTTATCCCAGTATTTAGTCTAAACAGAAACTGCTATTCCCATATCATATCACTTTATTGCTCTATGAATAATAGTATGAACGTGGGAGCTGAATATATAGTACATGAAAGTTAAGAGGTTGATGGAATATTGTGCCTAATGAGATAGGAGAACAGACTCAATAGAAGTGGATCAGGACAAAGATTGAAGGCTATGGAGATGAGGTCAGGAAGGATGATGTTTGAAGTTAGTATTCCAAGCTGGGGAAGTTTGGTAGATGACAATGTGCAGAATATGCTGAAATGAGTAGTTAGATGAGATATAAAATGGAGATCTTGGAAACAATAAAGTAGTAGTCTAACAAACTTGTATGTTTTGAATTATGAGCACTAACTTGGAATCATCTAAAACAAGCACAAGTGTTGTAGTAAAGATTAAGTCCAGGAGGCCAGCGCCGTGCTCACTTGGTGAATCCTCCGCCTGTATCATCGGCATCCCATTTGGGCGCCGGGTTCTAGTTTTGGTTGCTCCTCTTCCAGTCCAGCTCTCTGCTGTGGCCCGGGAAGGCAGTGGAGGATGACCCAAGTGCTTGGGCTCCTGTACCCACATGGGAGACCAGGAAGAAGCACCTGGCTCCTGGCTTCGGATCGGTGCAGTGCCAGCTGTGGCGGCCATTTGGAGATTGAACCAACAGAATGAAGACCTTTCTCTCTGTCTCTCTCTTTCATTGTCTATAACTCTACCTATCAAATTAAAAAAAAATTAAAAAAAAAGATTAAGTCCAGGACCAAAGTTTCAGATAATGAGGTTAACTAGTACTTTAGAATACAGTGCCAAATGGATTTTAAATACCATTTCAGTAGAGATTCTCTTATCACCACCTACTAACGTAACTGAAGGAAGTAAATATAGTATAGATATTTAAAAAAAAAAAGGTAGATGCAAAAGGATATTTATAGCTAGCAGGTGACCAGAGATAATAATCACAGAGCTTTTTATTTATTTATTTAAAGTCAGATTTACACATAGAAAGAGGGAGAGGCAGAGAGAGAGAGAGAGAGAGAGAGAGAGATCTTCCATCTGCTGGTTCACTCCCCAATTGGCTGCAACAGGCAGAACTGCGACAATCCAAAGGCACTTCTTCCGGGTCTCCCATGTGGGTGCAGGGGCCCAAGGACTTTAGCCATTTTCTACTGCTTTCAGAGGCCATAGCAGAGAGCTGGATCGGTAGTGGAGCAGCCAGGACTCAAACAAACGCCCATATGGGATGCTAGCACTCCAGGTGACAGCTTTATCTGCTATGCCACAGCGCCAGCCCCAGATCACAGAGCTCACATTCTTGGACTTGTTGAAGACGTTCTAGTGTCTGATGTTTTCTGCAAATTTTGTCATTGGCACCCACTGTTACTATTGCATGCAGTAAATATTTTGTTTATTTCTAGATACATGAGGAGTGGGGGAAGTCTCTGATGAGTAATTGTGAAAAAGTTTTCAAGATGCTCTTTGTTTCTAGTACCATAGTGAAATTTGGGTTCATCTGTGTTACTGCCATAGCCATGTCTGCTCTTTGTTGACATTTTACATCACAAAGTGTGACAGGAAGTTGTGAACAGCAATCATTGTCATTTTTTCTAGTGTTTTGATCAAAAAGACATGTTTACCTATCCCTGGGCAAGTGAACATTGCTAGAAGTGGTTTCCAGGTATCTCAACTCTGCCGACTTATATGTGAAAGGAAAGCAGTGAAGAGCTATAAGGGGCTAAGACAGAAACACACCAATGCTTGTCTTCCACTCACATGGCAAAGGCTTTGACACTTTCTGGTTAGTTGTGGCGAACTAGTTAAGCACTTGACTTAATTACTAGTTGCTTCAATCACTGTGGAGAATTTGATGGATAATTTTTCAAATTTCCAAGGCTTCATTTGTGAGTAGATTTCACCCAATATAAATGAAAGATCTCTGTGAGTGAGATCCCAGCGGAAAGTATGGGCCATCAAAGAAGGAGGTACCTTTCTCTGAAGGGAGGAGAGAACTTCCACTTTGACTATGACCTTGTCTAAATAAGATCGGAGTTGGTAAATTCGAGAGACTTCCATAGCCTTTGCAGCTCATGACAAGAGCCTCAGGTGATTATTGATGCCATAAATAAAAGTGTCAATTGTTAAATCAACAACAGGAGCTACTGTGCACTTGCTCCCCATGTAGGGACCTCTGTCCTTAGTGTGTTCTACTATGGGAATTAACTGTAAAACTAGTTTTCAAACAGTACTTTATATTTCATATGTCTGTGTGGGTGCAAACTGTTGAACTA
Source organism: Oryctolagus cuniculus (assembly GCF_964237555.1). NCBI lineage: Eukaryota > Metazoa > Chordata > Mammalia > Lagomorpha > Leporidae > Oryctolagus > Oryctolagus cuniculus. The sequence continues at coordinate 107,588,088 of NC_091437.1, forward strand.
TTTACTTAGTATAGAGTTGATCCTCTATATATAAAGATAATTGAAAATGAATCTTAATGAAGAATGGTTTAGGAGAGGGAGTAGGAGGTAGGATGGTCTGGGGGTGGGAAGATGAGTATGGGGGAAGAACCGCTATAATCCAAAAGTTTGGACTTACGAAATTTATATTTATTAAATAAAAGCTTTCTAAAAAAATTTAGTAAAGAGAAGATAAAAAAAAAAGATCCAGGATAGTGCTTCTCAAATTAAAGCAACAAGTTCTGATTCAGTAGGTCTGAGGTAAAGCCTGAGATTCTGCATTTCTGAAAGTGCTCAGGGAATAGTGAAACTGTTGATGCTGGCACCATGCTCTGAGGAGTAATGGTCTAAGTCATGTCAATCAAAGTGTGCTCCACAGACCAGGGCTAGGCAGTAAACCGTTCATCTACCATGAGTTAAGGACATAAATTGAAAGTAAGCATTTAGATAATTTTGTAGCCCTTTGATGGAGTTATTTTATGCTCAATCCATTTAATAAAAAATTGAGGCTTGTAAAAAATAAAAAATAAAATAAAATGCATTTACATGTAATTCTGATATCTTCAATTTCTTTCTTATGAAGAATTCTATAAATGACACTGAAATAGAGTTCCATATTACATAAAGTAGTGTTTTAAAATATATAAATCAAACTGTTCTGATGAAGTCACAGAGTTATCATATGATCTCTTTATTTACAATCATTGGAATTTATGCTATTCTCAGTAATTATACCTTATTGCATGGCTTAATTTTCTTTAATGCTAAAGGTGTTACCTAATTACACTATAATTAAATGCAATTTATCAACTAGAAATAAAGACAAAACCAGTAATCAGAGACTCTTGCTCCATTCATAGATATTCAGTGAAGGTGTATCGTGTAATTAGTTTACCAGTGTTTACTCTAGAACAAGTAGAATGAAATTGTCATCATTTTTCCTTTCATCATCTGACAACACACTTGGAATTCATTTGCATAGCTTTACAATGGAAGTCATTACCCTCATCACAGATCCACTGTTGTATAAGCAGCATGTGAAAACATGAAGTTTATGAGAATGGTAAAGACAAGAAGATGGATTTATTGGTGAATGAATCAGTTAAAAGTGTCTATTCTTTTTAGGCAGAGTTACACATGTTAACATGGAATAAAGTTTAGTCAAACCCCAAAAGACAGATGATATTGACTCCTACACATAACAAAGTGTAATCAAGTACCAGGACATAACTTACAAAGGAGATGGCAAGAAAATCATGTTGGAAGCTTGTTCCCACACCCATTCAAAGCAATAAAGGGATTAAAGTTGGAGAGGCTAGGCAATGGGGGACAGATATCTTCATAGCTAATGTGCTTCATGTTTCTTCCCTTTGCCAAAGGAGTAGTGTATGTGTAAGTATTAGGGTGGCATTGCTTTCTTCTCATATTAAGTGTGTTTTGGGCACTGCATAAAAAACTACATGGAGAGCGAGGTGCCTGTACCTGTGGTTAGAACACTGAAGCTGAGGCAGGAACTGACTGCCAAGCAAAGTGACAAGAAGGATCCATTGGGAAGTAACTGCATGCACATCAACTGTTGTAAAAGGGATGACAATAACTGGTGTGTGTCCAGCCTTGCTCTTTCAACACAATTGTTATAATAATCTGGACCATCCACGTTTCACATCAGTGAACAACTTCCTGATTAGTGACTAGCTAGATGACTTCAGTACAGGATAGAGAACCATCTATTCCTAAATTTCTATCTCTTAATGTCAATACTTTCTCCAGCCTTGATTTTTTATTTAAGATTTATTTATTTGAAAAACAGAGAGAGAAGGAGAGAGAGAAAGAGACAGAGAGAGAGAGAGAGAGGGCTTTCATCCACTGTTTCACTCCCCTGATGGCCACAACAGACAGGTCTGGGAGCTTTTTCTGAGTCTCCCATGTGGGAGTAGGGGCCCAAGCACTTAGGCCATCTTCTGGTGCTTTCCCAGGTACACTAGCAGGGGGCTGGATTGGAAATGGAGCATCAGGGACTCAAACTGGTGCTCACATGGGATGCCGGCACTGCAGGTGGAGGCTTAACCTTCTAGGCCACAGTACCAGGTCCCCTTGATTTTTTCTTAATTAAAAAATTGTGGTTTTTTTGTTTTATTTGAGAAGAGAGAGAAAGAAAGAGAAAGAGAGAGAGATGGAGAAATTCATCCAATTGCAGATTTAGTCTCCAAATGCTTGGATATCTAGTACTGGGTCATGCCAAAACAAAGAGCCCAGAATACCATCTGGGTCACCCATATGGGTGGCAGTGACTCAAGTACTTGAGCCATTACCTCTTGCTTCCCAGGGTGTAATTTTCATGAAGCTAGAATAGAATTGGAGTAATAGAGACTTGAATCAGGCACTCTGATATAGGATGTGGGTGTTTCAAACAACACCTTAACCACTTTTAAGTCACATATTCATCTCTTCATTTTTTTGAAGATTTTTTAATTTATTTGAAAGAGTTACACAGACAAAGAGGAGAGGCAGAGAGAGAGAGAGAGAGAGGGAGAGAGAGAGAGAGAGAAGTTTTGCATCCGCTGGTTCACTACCCAATTGGCCACATGTCTGGAGCTGTACCGATCCAAAGCCAGGATCCAGGAGCTTCTTCCAGGTCTCCCATGTGGGTGCAGGGGCCCAAGAACTTTGGCCATCTTCTGCTTTCCCTGGCAATAGCAGAGAGCTGGATCGGAAGTGGAGCAACCGGGACTTGAACTGGCACCCATAAGGGATGCCAGCACTGCAGGTCACGGCTTTACCCATTATGCCACAACACCGGCCCCTCACCTCTTCATTCTTAATTTTTTTGGGGAATATTACCTCTTAATCTCCAAGTGATTAAAATCAAGCATTGACAAAACCAAAATGAGGTTTCCCCTCACCCCAGTTAGAATGACTCACATACAGAAATCTACAACAACAGATGCTAGCAGGATGTGGGAAAAAGGGACACTAACCCACTGTTGGTGGGAATGCAAATTGGTAAAGCCACTATGGAGTCAGTCTGGAGATTCCTCAGAAACCTGAAGATAACCCTACCATTCAACCCAGCCATCCCACTCCTTGGAATTTACCCAAAGGAAATTAAATTGGCGAAAAAAAAAAAAAAAGCTGTCTGCACATTGATGTTTATTGCAGCTCAATTCACAATAGCTAAGACCTGGAACCAACCCAAATGCCCATCAACAGTAGACTGGATAAAGAAATTATGGGACATGTACTCTATAGAATACTATACAGCAGTCAAAAAAAACCGAAACCCGGTCATTTGCAACAAAATGGAGGAATCTGGAAACATCATACTGAGTGAATTAAGCCAGTCCCAAAGGGACAAATATCATATGTTCTTCCTGATAGGTGACAACTAACCAAGCACCAAAAAGAAAACCGGTTGAAGTGAAATGGACACTATGAGAAACAGCGACTTGATTAGTCCTTGCCCTGAATTTTGATGAACAACTTAATACTTTATCCCTTTTAGTATTTTTTTTGTTCTAGTTAATACTATTGGTTGAACTCTGTAATTAATACGCAACTATTCTTAAGTGTTGAAACTTAGCTGAAAAATGATCACTGTTAAATATAAGACTGGGAATAAGACAGGGAGGAGATACACAATTTGGGAAATGCTCAATCAGACTTGCCGCAAATGGTAGATTCCTGGACACATGCAACCTACCTAAATTGAACCAGGAAGACATAGAAAACCTAAACAGACCCATAACTGAAACAGAAATTGAAACAGTAATAAAGGCCCTCCACACAAAGAAAAGCCCAGGACAAGATGGATTCACTGCTGAATTCTACCAGACATTAAAAGAAGAACTGACTCCAATTCTTCTCAAACTATTCAGAACAATCGAAAAAGAGGGAGTCTTCCCAAATTCTTTCTATGAAGCCAGCATCACCTCAATTCCTAAACCAGAAAAAGATGCAGCATTGAAAGAGAATTACAGACCAATATCCCTGATGAACATAGATGCAAAAATCCTCAATAAAATTCTCGCCAATAGAATGCAACAACACATCAGAAAGATCATCCACCCAGACCAAGTGGGATTTATCCCTGGCATGCAGGGATGGTTCAATGTGTGCAAAACAATCAATGTGATACACCACATTAACAGACTGCAGAAGAAAAACCATATGATTATCTCAATAGACGCCGAGAAAGCATTTGATAAAATACAACACCCTTTCATGATGAAAACTCTAAGCAAACTGGGTATGGAAGGAACATTCCTCAATACAATCAAAGCAATCTATGAAAACCCATGGCCAACATCCTATTGAATGGGGAAAAGTGGAAGCATTTCCACTGAGATCTGGTACCAGACAGGGATGCCCACTCTCACCACTGCTATTCAATACTGTTCTGGAAGTTCTAGCCAGAGCTATTAGGCAAGAAAAAGAAATTAAATGGATACAAATTGGGAAGGAAGAACTCAAACTATCCCTTTTGCAGATGATATGATTCTTTATTTAGGGGACCCAAAGAACTCTACTAAGAGACTATTGGAACTCATAGAAGAGTTTGGCAAAGTAGCAGGGTATAAAATCAGTGCACAAAAATCAACAGCCTTTGTATACACAGGCAATGCCATGGCTGAGGAAGAACTTCTAAGATCAATCCCATTCACAATAGCTACAAAAACAATCAAATACCTTGGAATAAATTTAGCCAAGGACATTAAGGATCTCTACAATGAAAATTACAAAACCTTAAAGAAAGAAACAGAAGAGGATACCAAGAAATGGAAAAATCTTCCATGCTCATGGATTGGAAGAATCAATATCATGAAAATGTCCATTCTCCCAAAAGCAATTTATAGATTCAATGCAATACCAATCAAGACACCGAAGACCTTCTTCTCAGATCTAGAAAAAATGATGCTGAAATTCATATGGAGACACAGGAGACCTTGAATAGCTGAGGCAATACTTTACAACAAAAACAAAGCCGGAGGCATCACAATACCAGATTTCAGGACCTACTACAGGGCAGTTGTAATCAAAACAGCATGGTACTGGTACAAAAACAGATGGATAGACCAATGGAACAGAATTGAAACACCAGAAATCAATCCAAACATCTACAGCCAACTCATATTTGATCAAGGATCCAAAACCAATCCCTGGAGTAAGGACAGTCTATTCAATAAATGGTGCTGGGAAAATTGGATTTCCACGTGCAGAAGCATGAAGCAAGACCCCTACCTTTCACCTTAAAAAAATTCACTCAACATGGATTAAAGAATTCAATCTATGACCTGACACCATCAAATTATTAGAGAGCATTGGAAAAACCCTGCAAGATATAGGTACCAGTAATGACTTCTTGGAAAGCACCCCAGAAGCACAGGCAGTCAAAGCCAAAATTAACATTTGGGATTGCATCAAATTGAGAAGTTTCTGTACTGCAAAAGAAACAGTCAGGAGAGTGAAGAGACAACCAACAGAATGGGAAAATATATTTGTAAACTATGCAACTGATAAAGGGTTGATAACCAGAATCTACAAAGAAATCAAGAAACTCCACAAGATTAAAACAAACAACCCACTTGAGAGATGGGCCAAAGACCTCAATAGACATTTTTCAGAAGAGGGAATCCAAATGGCCAACAGACACATGAAAAAATGTTCAAGATCACTAGCAATCAGGGAAATGCAAATCAAAACCACAATGAGGTTTCACCTCACCCCAGTTAGAATGGTTCACATTCAGAAGTCTACCAACAATAGATGCTGGAGAAGATGTGGGGAAAAAGGGACACTAACCCACTGTTGGTGGGAATGCAAATTGGTTAAGCCACTATGGAAGTCAGTCTGGAGATTCCTCAGAAACCTGAATATAACCCTACCATTCAATCCAGCCATCCCACTCCTTGGAATTTACCCAAAGGAAATTAAATTGGCAAACAAACAAGCTGTCTGCACCTCAATGTTTATTGCAGCTCAATTCACAATAGCTAAGACCAGGAACCAACCCAAATGCCCATCAACAGTAGACTGGATAAAGAAATTATGGGACATGTACTCTATAGAATACTATACAGCAGTCAAAAAAACCGAAACCCGGTCATTTGCAACAGGATGGAGGAATTTGGAAAACATCATGCTGAGTGAATTAAGCCAGTCCCAAAGGGACAAATATAATATGATCTCCCTGATCGGTGACAACTGACTGAGCACCAAAGGGGAAACTTTTTGAAGTGAAACGGACACTATGAGAAACAGTGACTTGATCAGCTCTGGTCCTGACGGTTGATGTACAATGTAATAATTTATCCATTTTAGTATTTGTTTTGTTCTAGTACCATTGGTTGAACTCTGTAATTAACACACAATTATTCTTAGGTGTTTAAATTTTAACTGAAAAGTGATCCCTGTTAGGAATTTGGAAAACATTATGCTGAGTGAAATAAGCCAATCCCAAAGGGACAAATACCACTTGTTCTCCCTGCTAGGTGACAACTAACTGAGCACCAAAAAGGAAACCTGTTAAAGAGAAATGAACAGTATGAGAAATGGTGACTTGATCAGCCCTCGCCCTGACTGTTGATGAACAACTTAATATGTTATCACTCTTAGTATTTTTTTGTTTGTTCTACTTAATACTTTTGGTTGAATACTGTAATCAATACACAGTTTTTCTTAAGTGTTGAAACTTAACTGAAAAGTGATCACTGTTAAATATAAGAGTGGGAATAAGAGAGGGAAGAGATGTGCAATTCGGGACACGCTCAAGCTGACTTACCTCAAACGGTAGAGTTAGAAACATACCAGGGGATTCCAATTCACTCCCATCAAGGTGGCATGTACCAATGCCATCTCACTAATCCCAGTGATCAATTTCTGTTCACAATTGATCATAATGATAGGACTAAGATCCAAAGGGATCATGTAAACAAGAATAGTGTCTGCGAATACTAGCTGATAGTATAAAAAAGGGAGATAATGATCCAACATGGGAAGTGAGATACACAGCAGACCCATAGAATGGCAGATGTCCTAAACAGCACTCTGGCCTCAGAATCAGCCCTTAAGGCATGCGGATCCGGCTGAAAACCCCATGAGAGTATTTCAGGCATGGAAAGCCAAGACACTCTGGTAAAAAAAAAAAAAAAATGACCTAAATGAAAGATCTCTGCAAGTGAGATCCCAGTGGAAAGAACGGGTCATCAAAGAAGGAGGTACCTTTTTCTGAAGGGAGGAGATAACTTCCACTTTGACCATGGCCTTGTCTAAATATGATCAGAGTCAGTGAACTCAGCGGGCTTCCATAGCCTTGGCAGCTCATGACAAGAGCCTAGGGTGATTACTGATGCCATAAACAAGAGTGTCAATTTGTTAAGTCAACAACAGGAGTCACTGTGCACTTACTCCTCATATAGGATCTCTGTCCTTAGTGTGCTTACATTGAGATTTAATGCTATAACTAGTACTCAAACAGTATTTTTCACTTTATGTTTCTGTTGGGAGCAAACTGTTGAAAACTTTACTTAATGTATGCTAAACTGATCTTCTGTATATAAAGAGAATCAAAAATGAATCTTGATGTGAATGGAAGAGGAGAGGTAGTGGGAAAGGGGAGGGTTGAGGGTGGGAGGGACGTTATGGGAGGGAAGCCATTGTAATGCATAAGCTGTACTTTGGAAATTTATATTCATTAAATAAAAGTTTAAAAAAAATGGTAGAGTTAGAAACATACCAGGGGATTCCAATACAATCCCATCAAGGTGGCATTTACCAATGCCATCTCACTAGTCCAAGTGATCAATTTCTGTACACAATTGATCATATTGATAGGACTAAGAGTCAAAGGGATCACCTAAACAAGACTAGTGTCTGCTAATACTAACTGATAGAATCAAAAAGGGAGAGAACGATCCACCATGGGAAGCGGGATACTCAGCAGACTCATAGAATGACAGATTTCCTAAACAGCAGTCTGGCCTCAGAATCAGCATATAAGGCATTCAGATTTGGCTGAAAAGCCCATGAGAGTATTTTAGGCATGGAAAGCCAAGACACTCTGGCAAAAAAAAAATAATGACCTAAATGAAAGATCTCTGTGAGTGAGATCCCAGTGGAAAGAACAGGTCATCAAAGAAGGAGGTACCTTTCTCTGAAGAGAGGAGAGAACTTCCACGTTGACTATGACCTTGTCTAAATAAGATTGGAGTTAGCGAACTGAAAAGGCCTCCATAGCCTTTGCAACTCATGACAAGAGCCTAGGGTGATCACTAATGCCATAAACAAGAGTGTCAATTTGTTAAGTCAGCAACAGGAGTCACTGTGCACTTACTACTCATGTATGATCTGTCCTTAATGTGCTGTACATTGTGATTTAATGCTATAACTAGTACTCAAACAGTATTTTACACTTTGTGTTTCTGTGTGGGTGCAAATTGTTGAAACCTTTACTTAATATATTAATTATAATTAATTGATATAATATATATCAATATAAATTGATCTTCTGTATATAAAGAGAATCAAAAATGAATCTTGATATGAATGGTAGGGGAGAGGATGTGGGAGAGGGGAGAGTTTTAGATGGGAGGGAAGTTATGGGGGGGGCATTGTAATCCATAAGCTGTACTTTGGAAATTTATATTCATTGCATAAAAATTAAAAAAAATAAAATCATGCTTTTGAAGTAGCACCTTGACAGTAGGGACTCCATTTTGAAGCACTTGAGACTGCATTCTGGGAAAGTAACCCCCAACGTGAGACTCTGGTTTGCAACCATGATCTCAAATAGTCGGACAATAGCAGTGCACTACATTACCCTTGGCAGAGCACAAAAACCCCCTAGCATGCTTGCTCAAGCTTGAAAGTAGAAAGGTTGCACCTGGGTTAATGATAAAGATGTGATTTGTCTATGTCTTACACATAATTTGAATTAATGTCTAGATCATAAATGATAATTGTACGATTGTAACTGGTATTGTCAAGATTATGATGGATATTAATTTCACCTAGGTCTTAGGTTATGTTGACCCCAGTAACCATGTACTCTCTTTGGAATTTTTTTTGGTACTCTCTTTTGATCTTAGCAACCGTGTATAGCACCCGTGTATTCCCCCCCTTCCCGGTTTTGCGTTTTTTTGCCTTTATAAACCCTAACTTTTGGTTATTCGGGGCTGTTCTGCTCATGTATGATCAGACAGCCCCAGCATGCTGGATAATCAATAAATCTTTAACCCTTTGCTGGTTGCATGAGAGAAAGGTCTCTTGGAGTCGTTCCTCAGGCGGTGGGCTTTTTCGGACTCTAACACTTTGATACTAGACACACATGAAACATATGTACAGATATATATTTATTCACACACACTTTGACCATGGCCTTGTCTAAATATGATCAGAGTTGGTGAACTCATGGGGCTTCCATAGCCTTGGCAGCTCATGACAAGAGCCTAGGGTGATTACTGATGCCATAAACAAGAGTATCAATGTTTTTATTTCTTGATTTACCAAGTGGTTATGTCCTCATAAACCAATAATATATTGAAATATCATAAGTCAAAAATGGTCTTAACCTACACTGAACACTTAAATACTAAGCATCATAGCTTAGCAACACAGTGCATTGTGGAGTATCAGCCATTTTTCCTCACTATCATGTCATGGCCCCTCAGTAGCACTTCAAGGGGCAAGTTCCATTTTGCTAACCTGGAAAAATATCAAAATCCAAAGTATAGTTTCTAGTGAATGCTTACCACCTTTGTACCATTGTCAAGTTGAAAAATCCTAAGTAAAATCATCATAAATGGAGGACTGCTTGAAAACACATGGTGGCCAATTCCCCAATTAATCTCTTCTGTGATCCTATAAGAATGGTATTATTAACCCTGGTGAAAAATAGGAAATATAGGTCAGAGGAGTTGTAGACCTTATTAAAATTTAAAATTTGCCCGACTAGTAAAAAGTAGAAACACATGTCTCATGCCAGAGTCAGTGATCCCTTGATCTTTGCATTATACCATGATAACTAGGATTACTCAATATTACTTCATATTGTAGCCTAGAAGTTATATTGGTATATATATTTAATATTTAACACATGGAACACAGATATATATATGTAACATATATATAAAACCCTCAATATTTTCACAATTGGAAAAGTAAATAATTTATCTAAGTTCTATTCTACCACATGGTATTTGGCATAAAATTCATCTAATACCAGATAGACAGCTTAATTAAGTCTTTTAAACCTTTAATTCCCATTTAATTTTGATTTTTAGTTTTACTATAAGAAAATACTTTTCCCAAATTTTCCATGTACTAAAATATTTCAAAATTTTATATAGGGGGACACTGCTTCTTAACTCATGAAGTATAAATTATTATTTGCTACTTATTCATATTTTTTGGTAACTTTGAGGAGAACTTTCGGATGCAAATAAGCTTGTAAAATGGCTTTTGGAAATAAAGCAGACCATATATCTTTGTACTGGTTAGGTGCTCAGGGCAGGAAGATTAACGTTTTGTCTCTACGATTATCAGATTTCTTTTTCCCACAAGGAACAAGAATTAATGGATCCTCACTCTGATATTCAAAACCACAGAGAAATAGTACTTGTTGAATTTCAGGACTGAGTAATCTATGGAGCTTTCAATTTCCTATACTTCTGTAGGTAAAGATAATTTTTTCTTAGCTTAAATAAATACTAGACATATACAATATAAAATTGTAATAAACCAACATATGTGTATATTATATCATCAATTGTTATTTTTAAAGAAAAACTGCTAATTTTTAAGAGGCAGAAGGACAGAGAGAGATAGAGAGACAGAGAGATACAAAGAGAGAACAGTCAAAGCCAGGATACAGGAACTCAGCCTTGTCTCCCACATGGGTGACTGGAGCCCAAGAGCTGGAGTCATCTTTACTTCCTCCCAGGGTCTACAAAGGCAGGCAATTGGAGTCAGCAGCCAGAGTAGGATATTGAACTCTGTGGGCATCTTAATAGCTAGGCCAAATGCCTGCTCCCTTCATTATTATGTTTAGTGTGCAATATTCTGCTCTCTAAATTACATATCCATCAAAACTGGTCTATTATGAATGTTCATGGAATAAATCCAAAGTAATAGCTAGATATCCCTGAGATACATACTATATCATATTAGCCTAATATCTATATTGTCCATCCTCATCCTGTAAAATATAAACTTCCTTAATATATCATCATTTGGCTTTTGAAAATATTTTTCTTTATTTCCATTTTTGTTAACATTTTCCATAATTACTATTTCATTGCTTGACATCAACCAGAAGTAATGTAAAATTTTAAAAAGGCCTAGTGTTTTTGTTGTTATCCGTATGGATGTATATTATATATAATTTAATTCATTTGCATTGATCTATATCTTCCCCCCTCCTTTTTGCTGTTACTAAATAATCTAAAGAATATTACATTCTTTTATCTTCATTTTATAATTCTTATTTCCCTAATTTTTCATAGCCAGAGTAGCAGTGCCAGAAGCCAGAGGAAAATATGAGATTCTGGGTTAGGACTACAAGTGTTACATCAAAAGTCATTGAAGAATTATACTTCCATGTAAATATTCCCAGGACTTAAGTGAAATATAGAACTTTCACTATAGAGAGAAGGTAATTTCCTTAAAGTTGTGTAAAGCTGGTTGCTTATTTTCCTTCACAGATTATTGTGTTTATATTTAAGAGTATTATACTGTCTAGATTCATATGTTTGTATTAGCAGTTTTCCTACAGAAAATGTGGAGGAATACAGCATTCCATTCTTCTTTTCTTTTAGAATTTTGAAATAATGTACAACAGAAACTTAAACTAATCGAATTCAGCACTGAGAGAGGAAAGTTGTGAGGCAGTTGGGTGGAAGTAGATGGGTAAACATTTATTTCCCTTTATCTTTGTAAATGTGTAAATGTGTAAATGTGTAAAGGTGTAGGTGTAGGGTCTTCTTCCTTTTCTTCTGGCATCTAGGACAGTTAGGAGACCCTGCCCTCCAAAGAGCAAGGCCACAAACAGGAGACCAGTAAGTGAAAGGAACACCAGCCATTGTTTTCTCTCTCTTTAGTTTTTGCTGATTGTCCCATTTGTTGTAGGAGTTTACATTTGTTTATTTTTTGAAACACTTAAAGCCAACGTAACTGGTTGAAGGAGGCATTAGAAGTTGCTTTTATACCTCATGGATTCTTGATGTACAAATTAAAGCCAAGGTTAAAATAACCCAGGGTAATCATCATATCATCTAAAGTTTTCTATACAAGGTAGGAATTTTTTCAGAGGCAGTTTTGCCGACAGGAAAAACACAGGTTGTTTAAATTGCTGGTTCAACCCTTTTGTAAACTATTTACAAAATGACAACTCTGATTTTATTTCTTATATCTTTTACACCAAATAAAATGAAAGAGTGAATGTCATTTTATGGAGTATGTTCCATGAAACAGGAGCCTTACTCTCCATTCTGTTTCTAGGATCAGAGGAGAAAAACAAAATCTGCACAAGCTCATTTCTAATTTTGTGTTTAGGCACACGCTTATCCCAGCTACCTTTTGTCTGTTTTCATGTTACTAAGTGTGTTTTACTGACGACCTTCCACTTTGAGCTCTTTTTCTTTTTTAAAGATTTATTTAGGGGCCAGTGCGGTGGCATAGTGGGTAAAGCCGCCACCTGCAGTGCTGGCATCCCATATAGGTGCCAGTTCAAATCCTGGCTGCTCCACTTCTGATCCAGCTCTCTGCTGTGGCCTGGGAAAGCAGTGGAAGATGGCTCAAGTCCTTGGGCCCCTGCACCCACATGGGAGACCTGGAAGAAGCTCCTGGCTTTGGATCAGTGCAGCTCTGGCCATTGCAGCCATATGGGGAGAGAATCAGTGAATGGAAGACCTCTCTCCCCCGCCCCACCCCTGCCTCTGCCTCTCTGTAACTCTGCCTTCAAATAGATGAATAAATCTTTTAAAAAAAAGTCTTAAAAAAGATTTATTTTTTATTTGAAAGGAAGAGATACTAAGAGAGAGAGAGAGAGAGAGAGAGAGAGAGAATACCTTGCATCCATTGATTCACTTCCCAAATGGCTGCAGCAGATGGGATTGGGCAAGGCTGAAGCCAGGAGCTTCATCCAGGTCTCCCGCCTGGGTGCAGGGGCCCAGGGACTTGGGCCATCTTCTGCTGATTTCTTAGGCATAGTAGCAGCAGAGAGTAGGATCAGAAGTGGAGCATCTGGGACTAAAACTGGTGCCCTTCCGGGATGCTGCAACTTAATGGCATAGGCTTAGCCTTCTATGCCACAAAGTCTGCTCCTCTTTTTCTTTTCTAAAACTTATAAATATGTATATATATTTATATATTTATGTTGTTACAAGATGATGTTTTTATATACACATACAGAGAAGCTCCAAAAATTTGTAGACTATGGAATTGAACAATAAAAATAAAAAACAAATTTTAATTCTCAACATACACTCCATCAATTTCAATACACTTTTATAAGCGATGATGCCATTTACTACATCCATAAAGATGAGGGGCCTGAGAATTCAACCATGTCAATGCTTTTTTTTCATTATAATATTAAGTGAGGAAAAATGGGAGTCTTTTAGAGATTTTTTTTAAAATTAGGAAACAAAAAGAAGACAGAAGGAGCCATATCAGAACTGTGATGTGAATATTTATTGATTTCCCATTGAAACTCTTGTAAAATTGCCATTGTTTGTTGAGAGAAATAAGCAGAAGCGTGGGCAAAGTGGGTTTCTTAGGAATATTTCCTAGGTATTTTTCTGCTACAGATTTGACCACTTTCTCAAAACAGTTATTGTTCTTTGGTTCTTCACAAAGGCCACAAGCAAAATGCCTTCAGTATCCTAAAAAAAACAAACCTGTCACGAACTTTGCTCTGGATTGGTCCCTTTTGTTTTAGCTGGACCACTTCAACTTTTTTGTTTCTAATTGCTTGGACTGTGCTTTGCCCTAAAAGAACTGTACTGGTAAAGCTGTGTTTCATTTCCACTTGCAATTTTGCAGAAAGCAAATGTCTTCATTCCATTTTCCATGAACGTTTAAATACAGGTCTAGGCAAAAGGCCTCTTTTTTTTTTTTTTAACTATTTACCTACTACCTGTTTTAGATAAAATTAATTGTAATTAGAAGAGTGCTGGATGATTATGACCTCTGAGAGTAGATGAATCTTACTACTTTTAGGTCTTACATCATTTGTTGCTATTTTCTTGAGGACACTTCAGAGACTATATACATGAAATTGAGAAAACCAGAAATGCAAGCTAAATCTGTTCTTTTTCAGAAAGGAGGAATGTGTAGGTATATGAACAGTGGTTATTTGAATCATTGAATTTTTTTATTTTTCAAAGCATACTAGAGTATCATCTCAATTTACAGGATTTCTATTATGATATATCACCATGTCTGTATTTGCCTTGAAAATACCTTGTGACTTTTAGAATTTTTAGTTTTGATCTGGAATGCATAATATTTTATATAATTTCTATATAATATATTTTATATAATATAATTTTAATAATATATCTATATAAGATGTTAACTTACAAATTAGAAATCTTATATTTTTCTTATCTTTATCTCTTTAGTATTTGTTACATTTGACAATATTTTCTTAAAAAATATTCTCTTTTGAACTGATTTTGGTTATATTTCTATTTTTTTTTTCAAAAAATAGTTACATTGTTAGATTTATTTGTGCACTCTGTTATCTTATTATTCTGTATTATCTTTCTGGGAAAACTTACACAGTACAATAACTCCACGATGACTACCAAACACTAATAACTACTCTATTTGTTTAGCATCACCAGAGCTGTTTTCAAAACTGTATACATACAGATAGTTCCCATTGTAATAATGGTTTGGCTTACAATTTTTCAAGTTTATAATGGTGCAAAATAAATATCCATTCACTGGACCATGTATTGCATTTTGGTCTCTAAATCAGCCACACAATCATGAGGATAAACAACCAATACTCTACAGATTTTTATGTTGTTAAGCTATGATATCCTGCAAAGCAGGTGTATTAAACTCATGATATTGTCAATATGTCATGGATTTAACAGTTGCAACCTCATTGTACATCAAAGAATCTGTCTTTCTGAAGATAATTATTATTGCAACCACAGAAGAGCACATGCGATTTTTAAAAGTTTTTTTATTTATTTATTTGAGAATTAGAGTTACAGACAGTGAGAGGGAGAGACAGAAAGGTCTTCTTCCGCTGGTTCACTCCCCAGATGGCTGCAACGTTTCGAGCTGTGCCGATCTGAAGCCAGGAGCCAGGAGCTTCTTCCTGGTCTCCCATGCGGGTACAGGGGTCCAAGCACTTGGGCCGTCTTGTACTGCTATCCCAGGCCACAGCAAAGAGCTAGATTGGAAGAGGAGCAGCCGGAACTAGAACCAGTGCCCGTATGGGATACTGGCGCCACAGGGGGAGGATTAACCTACTGCGCTACGGCACCAGCCCTGAGCACATGTGTTTTGAGTCCTCATGACAATTTTGCTTATGAGCATGGGTTCAAAGCAAAACCCACAGCCGAAAGAGGGGAACTTATTTTCCCTGGAGTCACATGTACAAAGTTTCATCTTTTCCAGGCCCCAACAAAATCAAATGTGAGGAGCAGAATGTCTATTTTGCCACTTGGTAATTATCTGCCACTTCAAGAACCTTCCTTATAGGGAAGGAGTGGTGGTG
Organism: Oryctolagus cuniculus; assembly: GCF_964237555.1. NCBI lineage: Eukaryota > Metazoa > Chordata > Mammalia > Lagomorpha > Leporidae > Oryctolagus > Oryctolagus cuniculus. The sequence goes on from NC_091437.1 coordinate 107,603,839, forward strand.
GTGGGGGGGGGGGAGGGAGAGAGAGAGAGAGAGAGATGGATAGAAAGAAACTGTTCTACTAGATATGCTTGCTTCAATACCCTGGGAGTATGTGAAAGTTACCATGTCACAAAACAAGCTCATTTACAACTTTTCTATTCAAAACTCCTCCATACTTACCTCCTCCGAAATAGACAACAACGACTGCATCCAACAATAATCCCTAATAATGCTTTGTTTGTCAGTTAACAGAAGTACTCCTAAGTCATTTCCCCAGCTAATAAATTCATGATTTTCTCAATTTCCCACTCTTTTTTTTCTTTTAGCATTTAAGCTTTTAAAATATATCCATTTTTCAACTCTGTTTTTTTTTAACCTCAACTTTTTATTACTGTGTTTCTACTTAATCTGCAAATCATTATAGTTAAGTCTTTTGTGAGTCAGTCACAGTGCCAGGAAGCTACTTTGTATAATATTCAGGAAAACTCTCTCAGATGGTGACATTTAAGTTTGTAATAATGAAGAAATGATAATGAAGAAATGAGTAGGAGCCAAAACTTTTCTCACAGATCCTCTGCCTTCCAGTTTCATATCACCCATTCTTCACAATGACTTCCAACCTCCTTTGTCAACACAGGTCCTAAAACACAGATACTGAAAAATTGCTAAAATTTATCAAATGGCTCCAATTACCTATTGTGTGAAGTTCAAATTCCCTCTTGGCAAAGACTGTTGCCTTCTTTGCTAGAATGAATTCTTTTATATACCACAGAGGTTCAAAATCTGTAGTAGAACTTTAGAAACATGACATAAAATGAAAATACAAATGGTATGTTTTCTATTGTTGCTTCTGTGCATGTCTGAAATATTTACCTTTCTTTCTGATCGGCCTAGTTTATCTTTTAACATTCATCTCAAATATTACCTCTTCAACGAAGTTTTCCTCAGATAATTATGTTCTTCCCTAGGCTCCCATATTCCTGTAGTCTCTAGAATATTCCTTTTTTAAAGACATCTGTAACGTTAGAATTCAATCATTTTTTAAGTCCTAGTTTACCCGACTAGATTGAGGTTATTCAAACAAGACTGAAATAATTCATTTTGCAATTCTGGCATGTAGGTTGGTGCTTGGTATCATAGATATTTATTTGATGAATTTATAGATGGATGGATGGAGAGATGAATGACAAAAGTTTGCCTCTTTTTGAAAGTAATTGCTTTGATTATACCATTAGTCTTGTTCTCATTTCAATGACATGACTTTTCTGACTCTGAAAGTAAATTTCTATATTTTACAACTTCAACACAAAGAACTAAAAGAATGTCTGAAGCTGTGCAATGGATTATTTTACACTTCTAAGATTTGAGGAGTTCAAGAAGAGCTTAATGGAAATTGAAAGTGGAATTGAAGGACATCTCAGTAGTTACTTGCAAATAAGAATATTCTGTTTATTTTCTTCTTCTCATGAAGGGGAAAAAACTGACAACATCACCGGGGGAAAATAGATCCTGCATTTTAAGTCACAACAAACAAAACTAATAAACAGCAAACCACAGAGATCTGTCAGCTGAAAGGAAGACACAACATTCATTTTATAAACAATTCACTAGCATGTCAACAGTCTTACAGGGAAAGCAAGTTAACTATTTTTTAAAGAAATATCTATTTTCCTGAAGAAATCTTGAGCTAAATATTGTGTGAGAAATATTAAATTGGGAGTAAGGACCATGAAAATGATAAAGCCATGTTTCCAATATTGGACAAACATTTGTGATAAATTTCTTTTGAAATTAGAATATTACTCCAGTGTCATGAATATTCAGCCATTTTATTTTCAATAGAACATTTGAATAGATGTTATGAAAGATTTTTCTCTAATGATGAAAAATCAGGTAATACACATGTAATTATCTTTATGTTAGCAGCGTAATTCTAGTTACATAAAAAGGAAAGTCATGAATCTGAAAGTGGGTAAGGATTATTGAGATGTAGAGAAGCCAACTAATGTGATTACCCACTCAAATGATCAAAGGTACTTTGAATTTACTGCATAAATGATCACATTAAAATTTTAATGGAATAGAGTTCGTGTTGTGGTTTGAGTTCTCCTGAAAGTAAATCCTTAAGTTCTGATTTAGGGATAAATTGTTTACTTTGTAGATGATCTCAGAATGTTCAACTGAAGAAGTGCGAGAATGAACAGGGCTGGAGGGAAAGTTAATTGAAACTGGGTTTATGATCTGGTTATTAGTCCATAGACTAATATAGACTCAGTCATGCTGGAGACCCACTGCCCTCTAGGAAACTATGTAGAAGTATCCTCAAAATTGTCCCACCAGAGAATGTGAGTGGGACATCCACACATAGACAACACTCATTAAGTTGCTTTTGAAAATGTTTATCTACCACACTTATGGCTATGATTTTGTAGTCAAATGTCTTGAAATCTTGGTAAGGACAGTTGACATTATGTGTCAGAGCTGTCCACTACAGCAATGGCTGAAGGTAGAGCTGCCTCCGGGATGATGTCAGACACCAATAGTATCCAGTGTACATTTGCCTCCACAGTTACTTTATAAATTCTCCAGCTACTTTTTAAAATATGAAGATACATGTATTTATGACTTAATTGTTATATGCGATAGGAAGTAATCTGATGAAAATAACTTAGTATTAAATTATTTGCTAATTTTAGAATATATTTAGAAAAGTCAGAATGCAGTAGTCATCATACAATGTAATAACAACATTCTGTCAGCTACTTGTTGCTATTACTAACAGACTGGAGATAATTTTTATGCAATCATTAAGCTATTATTCCAACAAAGATCTCTTCTTGCTATTCTTCAAGATTTTTTTTTATTTTAAGCTAATAAATATAGGTTTAGCTTTAAAAGATTCTGATACCTCATCTTTTTGTTATAGAGTAGAGCTCCTTTAGGGCATTGAAATAGTACCTTCTCTTTTCTTTTTTTATCAAGTGACATCTTAAGATCTCTGCAAGCAATATATCATTCATCATGTAATTTATAGTAATAAAATTTTCAAGAAATATATATTTTGTTGTGAATAAATCTTGAATATATGTGTGAGTAGAAGGTACTGACCATAGTCCAGAAACTATTGTAAGGAAATTATCTATATTGACATATGTAAAATTAATTAAAATATGCAAAGTGAGAAATATTTTTTCTTTATTATATAGATAATAACCTGAGACACAGTGAGGGTAAGTAGTTTCCTCAAAGTTTAGAGATAATAAGTATCTGAATGAAACTTGAGATCCAGGCTGGAATTGAGAATCTCTGCTTGAAACAAAACTGGTAACAGAAACATCTGGATATAAAGCAGTATGAACTCTTTAAGCCCGAATTAGGGGCCAGCACTGTGGCTTAGCAGGTAAAGCCATGGCTTGCAGTGTGGCATCCCACAATGGCACCAATTCGAGTCCCCAGTCCTCCACTTCCAATCCAGATCTCTGCTATAGCCTGAGAAAGCAGTAGAAGATGGCCCAAATTCTTGGGCCATGGGAGACCTGGAAGAAACTCTTGGCTCCTGGCTTCAGATCAGTGCAGATCCGGCCATTGAGGCCATCTGGGGAGTGAACCATTGGATGGAAGACCTCTCTCTTTTTCTGCCTCTGCCTCTCTGTAACTCTGCCTTTCATATAAATAAATCTTAAATAAATAAAAAAAAAACCTAATTGGCCTGACTCTATAGCCTATGTTATGATGGTTAGTCAGAATCATGTTTCACAGTCATCACTTCAATCCTCCTCTTTTTGTCCCACAGTCTGATTTTTTTGAAGCCCAGAGTCACATCTTACTTTATTATTTGTCTACTTGAAACACTTTAGTAACTGCTGGTTACTTAAAGGATTAGGATGAAGCCCCATTTTATATAGTTTGTTTCTACTCATATCCTTGCCACTCACTGAATATCATAATCCAGTCACTGAATTTTTTTTTTTTTGCAATTACTTCATACTTTGTGACCTCCATAAATTGCACATAGTGTACTCACTGGAAGGCATTTTTCTGACATTTAAATATTCCATTACATTTTTATTTATAGCATTAACTAGGATATAGCATCCTTATCAATATCTCTAATTATGGAAGGGGAAGACAGATTTATAGAACCTTGGTTTAATATATAGAAGTGGTAGTTCTGAATTCTGGTGGAATTTACATGAAAAGGATGGTCAAATTAATGGAAGTAAAGTTGAGTTAATTTATTAGCAAGATTAAAGGTGGAGGATTAACTAGTTTGAGGTATAACCATAACTGTATCAAAACTGCACTAATGAGATGTAATGAATTAGGTTACAATGTGTGGAAAAAAGTGAGGAAAATAAAAGGGGCATGTAGTTCAGAAATTTTGGCCAGGTCTGTGCTGTTATCAAATAGCACTTATAGTGAGATTAAATATTTCAGGTAAGAGTAACTTGAAATAATAACTTCCTTCTGTGCATTTTTAGTATTTTTATTTTCTAAAACTTTTATTTAATAAATATAATTTTCAAAAGTAGAACTTATGGATAGTAGCACCTTTTCAACCCGTAAGATCCCTCCCACCTGCAACCATCCCATCTCCCACTCCCTCTCCCATTCCATTCTTCATCAAGGTTCTTTTTCAATTATCTTTATATACAGAAGATCAACTTGGTATATACTAAGTAAAGATTTCAACAGACAGCACCCACACAAACACACAAAGTATAGAGTGCTGTTTGAGTAGTGTTTTTACCGCTAATTTTCATAGTACAACACATTAAGGACAGAGGTCCTACATGGAGAGCAAGTGTACAGTGACTCCTGTTGTTGATTTAACAATTGACACTCTTATTTATTATGTCAGTAATCACCTGAGGCTCTTGTCATGAGCCTCCAAGGCTATGGAAGCCTCTTGAGTTCACAAACTCCAACCGTATTCAGACAAGGCCATAAGTGACCAAAGTGGATGTTCTCCCCTCTCTTCAGAGAAAGTTACCTCCTTCTTTGATGGCCTGTTCTTTCTACTGGGATTTCACTCACAGAGTTCTTGAATTAAGGTCATTTTTTGCCACAATATGTCTTGGCTTTCCATGCCTGAGAAACTCTCATGGGGTTTTTAGCCAGATCTGAATGCCTTAAGGGCTGATTCTGGGGCCAGAGTGCTGTTTAAGGCATCTGCCATTCCATGAGGCTGCTGTGTATCCTGCTTCACATATTGGATCGTTCTCTCCTTTTTAATTCTATCAGTAGTTATTAGCAGGCACTACTATTGTTTATGTAATCCCTTTGACACTTAACCCTATCATTATGATCAATTATGAGCTGAAACCGATCACTTTGACTAGTGAGATGGCATTCGTACATGCCACCTTGATGGGATTGAATTGGAAAACCCTGGCACGTTTCTAGCTCTACCATTAGGGGTAAGTCCAAGTTAGCATGTGCCAAACTGTACATTACCTCCCTCTCTTATTCCCACTCTTATATTTAATGGGGATCACTTTCCAGTTAAATTTAAACACCTAAGAATAATTGTGTTAATTTAATTAAAGAGTGCAACAAATGGTATTAAGTAGAAGAAAAAATATTAAAGGAATAAAATAGTAAATTGTTCCTCGAAAGTCAGGACAAGGGCTAATCAAGTCATTGTTTCTCATGGTGTCTGTTTCACTTCTACAGGTTTCCTTTTAGGTGCTCAGTTATTTGTCAGAGATCAGGGAGAACATATAATATTATTGTCCTTTTGGGACTGCCATATCTCACTCAGCATAATGTTTTCCAGATTCCTCCATTTTGTTGCAAATGACCAGATTTCATTTTTTCTTACTGCTGTATAGTATTCTATAGAGTACATATCCCATAATTTCTTTATCCAGTCAACTGTTGATGGGTGTTTCGGTTGATTCTGTGTTTTAGCTACTGTGACTTGAGCTGCGATAAACATTGAGGTGCAGACAGCTCTTTTATTTGATAATTTAATTTCCCTTGGGTAAATTCCAAAGAGTGAGATGGCTGGGTCATGTGGTAGGGCTATATTCAGGCTTCTGAAGTATCTCCAAATTCTCTTCCATAATGGCTTTACCAGTTTGCATTCCCACCAACAGTGGATTAGTGTCCCTTTTCCCCACATCCTCACCAGCATCTGTTCTTAGTTGATTTCTGTATGTGAGCCATTCTAACCCGGGTGAGATGAAACCTCATTTTGGTTTTGATTTGCATTTCCCTGATTGCTAGTGATCCTGAACATTTTTTCATGTGTCTGTTGGTCATTTGGATTTCCTTTTGAAAAATGTCTATTGAGGTCCTTGGCCCATCTCTTAAGTGGGTTGTTTGTTTTGTTGTTGTGGAATTTCTTGATCTCTTTGTAGATTCTGGTTATTAATCCTTTATCAGTTGCATAGTTTTCAAAAATTTTTTCCCATTCTGTCGGTTGCCTCTTCACTTTTCTGACTGTTTATTTTACAGTACAGAAGCTTCTCAAGTTGATATAATCCCATTTCTTAATTTTGGCTTTGACTGCCTGTGCCTCTGGGGTCTTTTCCAAGAAAACTTTGCCTTTGCCTATATCTTTCAGGGTTTCTATGATGTTCTCAGATGTTCTCTAATAATTTGATGGTGTCGGGTCATAGATTTAGATCTTTAATCCATGTTGAGTGAATTTTTGTTTAAGGTGTAAGGTACAGGTCTTGCTTCATGCTTCTGAATGTGGAAATCCAGTTTTTCCAATACCACTTGTTGAGGAGACAGTCCTTGCTCCAGGCATTGTTTTAGATCCTTGATCAAATATAAGTTGACTGTAGATGTTTGGATTGATTTCTGGTGTTTCTATTCTGTTCCATTGGTCTATCCATCTGTTTCTGTACCAGTACCATGCTGTTTTGATTACAACTGCCCTGTAGTATGTCCTGAAATCTGGTATTGTGATGCCTCTGGCTTTGTTTTTGTTGTAAAGTATTGCCTCAGCTATTCAAGGTTTCCTGTGTCTCCATATGATTTTCTGCATCATATTTCCCAGATCTTAGAAAAATGTCTTTGGTATTTTGATTGGTATCACATTGAATCTGTAAATTGCTTTTGGGAGAATGGACATTTTGATATTGATTCTTCCAATTTATGAGCATGGAAGATTTTTTCATTTTTTGGTATCTTCTTCTAGTTCTTTCTTTAAGGTTTTGCAATTCTCATCATAGAGATCTTTAACGTCCTTGGTTAAGTTTATTCCAAGGTATTTGATTGTTTTGGTAGCTATTGTGAATGTGATTGATCTTAGAAGTTCTTTCTCAGCCGTAGCATTGCCTCTGTATATAAAGGCTGTTGATTTTTGTGCATTGATTTTGTACCCTGCCTCTTTGACAAACTCTTATATGAGTTCCAGTAGTCTCTTAGTAGAGTTCTTTGGATCCCCTAAATAAAGAATCATATCATCTGCAAAGAGGGATAGTTTGACTTCTTCCTTCCCAATTTGTATCCCTTTAATTTCTTTTTCTTGCCTAATGGCTCTGGCTAAAACTTCCAGTACTCTATTGAATAGCAGTGGTGAGAGTGGGCATCCCTGTTTGGTACTAGATTTCATTGGAAATGCTTCCAGCTTTTCCCCATTCAATAGGATGCTGACCATGGTTTTTTCATAAATTGCCTTGATTATCTTGTGGAATGTTCCTTCTACACCCAAGTTGCTTAGAGTTTTCATCATGAAAGGGTGTTGTATTTTATCAAATGCTTTCTCGGCGTCTATTGAGATAATCATATGGTTTTTCTTCTGCAGTCTGTTAATGTGGTGTATCACATTTATTGATTTGCAAATGTTGAACCATCCCTGCATGCCAGGGATAAATCCCACTTGGTCTGGGTGGATGATTTTTCTTATGTGTTGTTGAATACTATTGGCCAGAATTTTATTGAGAATTTTTGCATCTATGTTCATCAGGGAAATTGGTATGTGATTCTCCTTCTCTGCCACATCTTTTTCAGGTTTAGGACTAAGGTGATGCTGGCTTCATAGAAAGAATTTGGGAGGATTCCCTCTCTTTCATTTGTTCTGAATAGTTTGAAAATAATTGGAGTTAGTGCTTTTTTAAATGTCTCAAAGAATTCAGCAGTGAATCCATTTGGTCCTGGGCTTTTCTTTGTTGGGAGGGCCTTTATTATTGTTTCAATTTTGGACTTCCTTATGGGTCTGTTCAGATTTTCTATGTCTTCCTGGTTCAATTTAGGTAGGTTGTATGTGTCCAGGAATCTATCCATTTCTGACAGATTTCCCAGTTTGCTGGCATAAAACTCTTTGTAGTAATTTCTGATGACTCTTTTTATTTCTGTGGTGTCTGTTGTTACGTTTCCTTTTTCATCTCTGATTTTATTGATTTGGGTCTTCTCTCCTTTTTAGCTAGTTTGGTCAATGCTGTGTCAATTTTGTTTATTTTTCAAAAAACCAACTCTTCATTTTGCTGATCTTTTGTAATTTTTTTATTCAATTCTGTTGATTTCTTCTCAGTTTTAATTATTTCTCTTCTACTAGTTTTGGGTTTTTTTTGTAGTTTTTCTACATCCTTGAGATGCATTGATAGCTCATTTATTTGGTGCCTTTCCAATTTCTTGATGTAGGCACCTGTTGCTATGAACTTTCCTCTTAACACTGCTTTTGCTGTATCCAATAAGTTTTGATATATTGTGTTGTTATCTTCATTTGCTTCCAGAAAGATTTTGATTTCTCTTTTGATTTCTTCTATGACCCAGTGTTCATTCAGGAGCATTTTGTTCAGTCTCCATGTGTTTGCATATGCTCTAGGGATTCCTGAGTTGCTAATTTCCAGCTTCATTCCATTGTGGTCTGAGAAGATGCATGGTATGATTTTGATTCTTTTGAATTTGCTGAGACTTGCTTTATAGCCAGGTATGTGGTTAATCCTAGAGTAGGTTCCATGCACTGCTAGGAAGAATTTGTTTTCTTCAAGTGTAGGATGAAAAGTTCTGTGGATATCTGTTAGATCCGTTTGGGCTATAGTGTCAATTAATTTTGCTGTTTCCTTGTTGATTTTCTGTCTGGTTGATTTGTCCATGGCTGAAAGTGGAGTATTGAAGTCCCCCAGTACTATCGTATTGGAGTCTAAGTCTCCCTTGAAGTCCCTTAACATATCTTTTAAATAAACTGACGCCCTGTAATTAGTTGCATATATGTTTAGAATAGTTATATTTTCCTGTTGAATGGATCCCTTAATTATTATCTAGTACTCTTCTTTGTCTCTCTTAACGGTTTTTACATTGAAGTTTATTTTCTCTGATATTAGGATGGCTCCTCCAGCTCTTTTTTGGTTTCTGTTGGCGTGGAATATCTTTTTCCAACCTTTCACTTTCAGTCTGCATGCAACTGTGTTGGAAAGATGTGTTTCTTGTAAGCAGCAAATAGATGGGTTTTGTTTTTTAATCCATTCAGCCAGTCTGTGCCTTTTTACTGGAGAGTTGAGGCCATTTACATTCAATGTGACTATTGATAAGTAGTGACTTTGATCTGCCATTTTCCCAAAGATTACTAATTTTTACTTTGAACTTCCTGTGATCTTTTACTGAGAGCCTTTCTTCCTTCCTTCATCTTCTTTCATATTGATGACCATGTTTCTGTGTTTCTGTGTGCAACACATCTTTAAGCATCTTTTGTAAGGCTAGACGAGTGGTGACAAATTCTTTCAATTTCTGTTTGCTATGAAATGTCTTTATTTCACCTTCATTCACAAATGCGAACTTTGCAGGATATACTATTCTATATTGGCATTTTTTTTTCTTAGTACTTGGGCAATATCTTGGCATTTCCTCCTAGCCTGTAGGGTTTCTGATAATTCTGCTGTGAGTCTAATTGGAGATCCACTGAGAGTAATCTGGTGTTTCTCTCTTGCACATTTTAAAATCTTTTCTTTATGTTTCACTGTGGTGAGTTTAATTACAATGTGTCCTGGTGAGGATCTCTTCTGGTCCTGAACTTGGATGTCTCTTTGTTTCTCCAAACCCAAGAAGTTTTCTGCTACTATCTCACTAAAAAGGCCTTCTAATCCTTTGTCTCTCTCCATGCCATCAGGAACTCCTAGAAACAAAATGTTGGGTTTTTTAATAGTATCCTGTAGATTCCCAACAATATTTTTTAGATTTCTAATTTCCTCTTCTTGTCTTTGGTTTGACTGTATACTTTCCTGTGCTCTGTCTTTTAAGTCTGATATTCTCTCTTCTGCCTCACTGATTCTGTTTTTAAGGCTCTCAACTGAGTTTTTTATTTGTTCTATTGAATTCTTCCTTTCTTTTGGTTTCTCTTCAATATCTCCATTTCTCATTCTATTAAATTCCTCATTTCATTTTGATTCCTCCTTAAGATTACATTTTCATGAGAGATTTTCTTTCATGTCCTGCATGGATTTCAGTAGTTCATGCATTTGTTTTTGATTACTTCCAAATGTTCTTATCATAAACTTTTTGAGTTCCATTTCTTGCATTTCTTCTAACTCTTCGTCTTCATAATCTTGTATTGATGTGTCATGTTCTTTTGGTAGAATCATGTCGTCTTCCTTGTTCATGTTTCCTCGGTTGTTGCGTTTGTTGTTTGGCATTTTTAATTGGACTGTCTGCTTTCAGTGACTCTCTAGAGGCTTGTGGTGGGTGTGGCCAGAGAGCTCTGTTCCGTATTCAGGGTTAGGATGTGCCTAAGGTGACACACCCAGTTTTGGCATGGTAAATCTTCTCTCTCTTTCTCTCTCTTTTAATCAGAAGGGTGGTAATTCTTCTCAGCTAAGCGCTTCTCCTTGATGGTGATCAGTGTCTGAGTGCTAGTCTCAGTGGGTATAATATTTGTCTGCTCTGTCCCAAGGACCATACAAAGGATCTGTGCAGTCCTCAGTAAGCTCAGATTCCTCTGCTATGTCTCTCACCACATATCCAGGGCCGCCTGAGCCAGATTCCCTGGCAGTGTCTCTCACTGGGTAGCCAGGGCCTCCTGAGCCTGTGGCATCTCCCACTGAGACTGCTCAAGTCTCAACCACACAGTGAGTTCTACTACACACCCTCAGTTGTTTTTTTTTTTTTTTTCACAGCCTCAGTTCATAAGCCCCGCACATTCACTAGGTCTTAGTCTCTTGTTATTACTCGCTACCAGAGTCAGATTTCTCTGTTTGGTTGATTGCTGGGCACAGCCCCGAGCTGGTGAAGTTGTTAGATATGTCCAAAATGGCGCCTTCTCTATTGGCTAATAGGCTATTGTAAGGTGATTGGAGAGAGAGAATCGTGTCCATACTGTCCCTTTTATTTCTTCTCTCCTCTAGTTAGGCTGGTGTATTTTCCCCACAGGGATTCAAGCCTTGTTCCCTCTAAGGTCTTCCTGCTGCTTTTCTGCCAGTGTCTCGGACTACTGCGGTTTCATCTCACCTCTCTTTTCAGTGCTGGTGTGGAGACTCTCGGGAGCTGGAGTCCCAAGCCATGGGCACATGCTCTCCACATAGATTCACTGTGTCCCTCTAATTGCAGAAGAGTTTCCTCTGTCGTTTTTTCCCTAATTCTTCCCTGAGACTACTCTATCTTCAATTTTATTAATCTGTTTTCTTCCAGACTATCAGTAAGCTCCCTCCCTATTCCACCATCTTGGCTCTGGCTCAGTATTTTCTTTTCAATTTTTAAAAGATTTATTTGTTTATTTTAAAGTCTGAGTTGAGAGAGAAAGAGAGAGAGATCAGTCTTCCATCTGTTAGTTCACTATTTAATGGCCACAATAGCTTGGGGCTGGACTAGCTGAAGCCAGGAGCCAGGGGCTCTTCCAGGTCTCCCACGTGGGTGCAAGGGCCTAAGTACTTGTCCCATCTTCCATTGCTTTTACAGGCCATTGCATAGAGCTGTATCAGAAATGGAGCAGCTTGGACATGATCCAGCATCCATATTGGATGCTAGCATCACAGACAGCAACTCAACCCACTATACCACAATGCCATCCACCTGATTAGTTTTTTATATGTTTATATATAATAAATATTCACCAAGGACTATATATATATATATATATATATATATATATATATATATTTACCAACAGATCACATTCTATGTGTGTTTTGATAATCTATTTTGTTATAATTCTGAGTTTTCTATTAAGCTATCTGTTATTTGAAGGAATGAGAAGTGTCCTGTATGTGCTTTTTCTTTCCCCATGAGATGTATCTCTTTACCTAATGTAGAGTAGCCGTTTAGTTTATTAAGTTAAATAAATGAGAAGGTATTCCTATTTAGCTTATACAACTTTCTGTGTTTCAGTGCACTAAGGTACTGATTGAACTTTCATGAAATAAGGTTATGAATTAAAGTAGAAAACATAGAGGGTGATTTTGTATTTGTTTTTGGTTTATTGATTGTCACACCTATTTTGTGCTGCTCTAATAGAACACCACCAACTGATTAATTTACACACAGTAGAAGTTCGTTTCTCGTGGTTCTGGAGAAGTCTGCGAAGGCCAATGTCAAGGAGACAGATGTCTCTGCTTTAAAGATGACACCTTGGAGGCTACTTACTCCCAAGGGGGAGGGACAGCATTTCTCATGTGACAGAAAAGTAGAAGTGCAGAAAGGGCAAACCCACCCCACCCCCCAAGCTCCTGGCTCCTGGCTCCTGGCTTCAGATCAGCACAGCTCTGGCCACTGCAGCCAGTTGTGGCGTGAACCAGCAGATCGAAGACATCATTCTCTCTCTCTCTCTCTCTCTCTCTCTCTGTGTGTGTGTGTGTGTTTCTCTGACTTTCAAAAATAATCTTTTTTTTAAAAAGCCAGTTCTTGCTTATGATAATGAAAATACTTGACTTTCTCTCATGCCACTTTTGTGACTTGTTGGATCCCTCCCTGCAAAGTGATGTTTGTGGTGGCTTTAAGTTCAGAGTTAATTCATACATGTATTTATGAGGTAGGCGCAAATATTTATGAAGTGGGTCAGTTTTTTCTAGCCCTCATCTTAACATCCTGGACTCTGCTGCTCTTTATTCAAAAATCTCAGGTTAAGTGACCATCATCTCCTGTTTCCTTGATCTGCTTTCTATGAAAACACTTCATTTATTGGAATGATGGCTCTGCTTCTCACTGTAAGAAAGAAAATGGGAAGTGAAATGCAAATGTTAGTCTTGAATCCAAACTTCTGGTGACTTACTATTTTATTTATTTTAAAATATATCTATTCTATAAAGTAATAAAACAGTAGAAACTAAAATATAAATAATAAATGAGTAAGAACCTATGTAGCATTTATCAAGCAGTACTTAGGGGTGAAAGCCATGTTTTATTGAAATGTTATTTTCTAGCTTTCTGTTATTTGGTTTGTGAGGGATAATACTTCTGGTCTTTTCAGAAACTAGTTTATACTCTGAATATTCAAAAAGTTATAAAATTATATAAAGATTTCATACTAATTTTCTTTCACTTGGGAATGAAAGCAAACATGCCTAGATAGTCATCTAAGTTTAAATTTAATTCAAAGAAGGAGGAATTGTCCTTCTCCCTTCCTCCTTTTCATTATTCTTAAGGTATTCTTGATGTCGTTCCTCAATCACAGCATATTTTTAAAAAGGGAGAAAGCACAGCATGTTCTGTAGAAATAATAGAATACTTAGTACTTACAATGATGAAATTATCAGTAGTACAAAAATTGCAGCTTGATGTTCAATGTTTAATCCAGTAATTTCTTCAGCAAGCATCCCTTGAGTGTGTATTATGTGATAGATACTATGCCAAGATTTAGCATGTAGATGAAGATACAGAGCCGAGCAACAGTTCTTGAGGAACTTAGAATGTTGGAGAAGACATCCAAGGTATAACTGGTGATTGGGGAGCAGGGAGAGTGTCTGATATTTTTCTTCCTCAAAAGACCTCAGGCAGCTGAAATTGGTATCCTGATATGAAGACATATCTTATTATTTTATTGTTTTTGGAGGGAACAGAACATAGGTAAAGTAGTAGAATATATAATGTGTTTGAGAAACAGAAAGATTGAAGGTACTGCTGCTAATGGCCTGGAAAAGATGTGAAGGGTGACCCAAGATGTTGGGCACCTGCCAGTGGCAGATCATGGAGAACATATGGTATTTCTCCCTTTGAGACTAGCTTATTTCACTAAATTTGATGTTCTCCAGAATCATCCAATCCATTTTGTTGCGAATGACCAGATTTCATTTTTTAACACTGTGTAGTGTACCATAGAGTACATATTTCATAATTTCTTTGTCCATTCTTCAGTTGATGGGCATTTAGTTCGATTCCATTCCTTAGCTGTTGTGAATTAAGCTGCAATAAACATGGGGGTGCAGATAACTCTTTTATTTGCTGATTTCATTTCACTTGGGTAAATTCCCAGGAGTGGGATGGCTGGGTCATATGGTAGGTCTATATTCAGATTTTTGAGGTATTTCCAAACTGTCTTCCACAGTGATGTTACTGGTTTACATTTCCAACAACAGTGGTTTATGGTACCTTTTTTTCTGCATCTTCACCAGCATTTGTTGTTTGTTGATTTTCTGTATGAAAGCCATTCTAACTGGGATGAGGTGAAACCTCATTGTGGTTTTGATTTGTATTTCCCTGATGACTAGTGATCCTGAACATATTTTGATGTGTCTGTTGGCATTTGGATTTACTCTTTTGAGAAGTGTCTGTTTAAGTCCTTTGCCCATTGCGTAACTGGGTTTTATGTTTTGTTGTTGTAGAGTTTCTTGATCTCTTGGTGGATTCTGGTTATTAATCCTTTATCAGTTGCATAGTTTGCAAGTAATTTCTCCCATTCTGTCCATTGCCTCTTCAATTTCCTAACTGTTTCTTTTGCAGTACAGAACCTTCTCAAGTTGATATAATCCCATTGTTAATTTTGGCTTTGGCTGCCTGTGCCTCTGGCTTCTTTTCCTAAAACTCCTTGCCTGTGCCAATATCTTTCAGAGATTCCCCAGTGTTCTGTGTGGGGAGCAACTGGGAGCAACCCAGACTAGACTAAGTTACTGGAATTAAGACTTATTCTATGCATCTGCTCTCCCACAATATGGCGCTGAGAAGGGAGAAGCAGCTTCTACACAGCTGCCTCCAGTTCAACCAATAAACAGCAGGACCTGCTCCTGATTGGAGGAGAGCAGCGTACTCGGCGTGTGGGTAGCAGAGTTGGGATTGGTGGAAGAGGACTATAAAGGAGGAGAGAGACAACATGCACCGGGGAACATCTAAGGGGAACATCTATCTGAAGGAACACCTGTGCAGCCCCCAAGAGAGCCGGCCGGCGGTGTGCCGCTCCCCTGCGGAAGTGGGGAAAGTGGCCAGGGGGAACCGCCCTTCCACGGAGGTGGAAGGGACGGTAGCCAACCCGGGAAGAACCAGCAGCAAACCCGGGGAGGGCCGAGCAGACAAAAGAACAGCGCAGGGTCCTGTGTCGTTCCTCCACGAAGACAGGGAGCGACATAATGGTGCCGTGACTCGGATATGAAGCCTAGGCAGGTTTAGTGTTGTTCCTCCATGAAGAGGGGGAGCGACATTCTGTAATAATTTGATGGTATCAGGTCACACATTTAGGTCTTTAATTCATTTTAAATGTATTTTTATGAAAGGGGTAAGGTAGGGATCCTGCTTCATACTTCTGCATGTGGAAATCCAGTTTTTCCAGCACCATTTGTTGAGGAGACTGTCCTTGCTCCAGGGATTGGTTTTAGCGCCCTGATCAAATATAAGTTTGTTGAAGATGCATGAATTGATATCTGGAGTTTCTATTTTGTTCTATTGTTGTATCCATTTGTTTTTTTCCAATACCAGGCTGTTTTGCTTATAACTGCCTTGTAGTATGTCTTGAAATCTGGTACTGCAATGCCTCTGGCTTTGTTTTTTGTTGTATAAGATTGCGTTGGCTATTTGTGGTGCCTTCATATGAATTTCAGCATCATTTTTCCTAGATCTGAGAAGAATGTCGTTGGTATTTTGATTGGTATCGCATTGAATCTGTAAATTGCTTTTGGGAGAATGGACATTTTGATGATATTGATTCTTGCAACCCAGAACATGGTAGATTTTTCCATTTTTTTAGTTTCCTCTTCTATTTCTTTCTTTAAAGTTTTGTAATTCTCATTGTGAAGACTTTTATATCCTTGGTTAAATTTATTCCAGGGTATTGGGAATTTTTTGTAGCTATTATGAATGGGATTGATCTTAGAAGTTCATTATCAGCCTTGGCATTGTCTAAGTGTACAAAGGCTGTTGATTTTTGTGTATTGAGTTTATATCTTGCTACTTTGCAAAACTCTTCTATGACTTCCAATAGTCTCTCAGTGCAGTCTTTTGGATCCCCAATATATAGAATCATGTCATCAACCAATAGGGATAGTTTGACTTCCTCCTTTCAATTTGTGTCTTCTATTTCTTTTTCTTGCCTAATGGCTCTGGCTAAAACTTCCAGGAATATATTGAGTAGCAGTGGTAAGAGTGGGCATACTTGTCTGGTACCAGATCTCAACAGGAATCCTTCCAGCTTTACCCCATTAAATATGCTGTTGGCCATGGGTTTGTTGTAAATTGCCTTGATTTGTGTTGAGGAATGTTCCTTCTATACTCAATTTACTTAAGGTTTTCATCATGAAAGCATGTTCTATTTTATCAAATGCTTTCTCTGCATCTATTAAGATAATCATGCAGTTTTGTTCTTCAGTTTGTTAATGTGATGCATCTCATCGATTGATTTGTGAATGTTGAACCATCCCTGTGTACCAGAGATAAATCCCACTTGGTCTGGGTGGGTGATCTTTCTGATTCGTTGTTGGATTTGATTGACTAGAATTTTGTTGAGGATTTTTGCATCTGTGTTCATCAGAGATTGGTTTGTAGTTCTCTTTCTCTAATGCGTCTTTTTCCTCACCTCACTCTCCAGTGGTGGTGTGGAGGCTCTCAGCTGCTGGAGTCCTGAGTTGTGGGTGTCTTCACCCTCCATGTAGGTACACTGTGTCCCTCCAATTTGCAGAAAGTTTTCTCTGATGTTTTATCCCTAACTCTTCCCTGAAGCTGCTGCTTTTTATTTTCTCCAACATGAATATTACAACAGTATTCATATGCATGTTTGGGGTTCAAAAAATTTTGCACCAAAATAAACTATTCTTTGAATTCCATTTTCTAAAAATGTATAGACTTTTCCTCATACATATCTTAAGCTATTTTATAATAATAAATGATAATGTTAAAATAGCATCTTGGTATCTAAAAATGTGAGGATTTTATCCATATTTGCAGTGATTGTGAAATATTCTCTCTGGAAATTATAAATTCCTTTATGACCCTCATATATTAAGTTAAATCACAAATAATGTTTAGTGTTCCTGTCTTTGTCATGATATCTGGAAGAAAAAAAGTCAGTACATTTTCAGAAATTTTAATATAAGTTCTGTTCACAATACAGCATGATTTTCACTGTTACAGTAGTTTCCTGGCAAGGTTTATTGAAATATAGGATAGAGAAATTGATCATTCATTTTATTCATTTGTTAGAATCTATACTATTTACATAAAAACAGTTAGGTGTTAGGACCTGAACTCTTGTTTTGCTTCTGCTAGATATTTTTACAAAAACTGGAGTAATTTTTATAGCCTAAGTTGCCTATAACACATATATATGTGTGTACATATATAATATTTATGTGCATTTTATTAATATATATTATATGCTATATATGCTAAATGAATATGATATATATTCTCGAGAAAGAAAAGCTAAGAGACAAGGTTTAGGCCAACGATGCAAGGAACTGAATGAAAATTTTCAAAGACCTTGAGATAAAGAAATCTGGGTTATATTTTTGGTATTATCAGTGATTCACTGCCTAGAAAACTTTCTTTATCTGAGCACTATGCAGAAGCTATTGTAATGCATGTTCTCCATAGTTGTGTGATATCAGAAACTGTTTTGTTAGAACAGATTCGTTTTCATTCAGAGCCTATATATTTTGTTCTTTACATAAAGCTAGTACTGATCATCTTTTAGTTCTTCATTTTTATTACTACATTGAAATTTAAAGTTGAGAGAATGAGTAAGTCTATTTGAATAACCAAGAGTTGAAGTCAAAATAACTCCAGTGGGAAAAGTCATAGACACTTAGTTATAATTTACCTCCCTATTCCCAGTTGGTGGCATTGATGCAGTGTTCAAGTTTTAATTATTTTATGCAAATCCTTCCCTGCTTTTTTGAATGTCACTAAGGCATGCAGCCCCAGGTGGTAAAAGGAAACATGATATTCTCCTTTCTATTACTCATTCATTTGGGAGACAGAACAATATTGGACTTTATTTTGTAGTAACATCTGTCATAAATTCCATTTCCTCTGTTTCTTAGAACTCTTGTTACCAAGGAGCTATGAAACATTTAAATGCCATTTTAGAGGAAAACTAACAGCTCTGTTTTCATGCATCACTACTGACCATTGGAGTCTTATTTCAAGGTTTCTTCTTTTTTAGGATTTGCCTAATTAGCTTTGTTGTTTCAGAGATTTTTCAGGGAGCTGTTGGGGTGTTTATTGTACTTTATTAAATGCTTCCTGTGACCTATTTTTTACTGAAATAATTCTATCGCTATTGGCACACATTTTTCACAAATTTATTCCCACTTCATTATTGGTCAAGTAATTACAAAGCAGGAAACCTTGGTTAAGTGGCTGGCCAGTTTTCATACAAATATATTATCTTTAAATTTGTCCATAGTTTGTCACAAAACAAAACTATACGTGAATCACATTGTTCTGAAAAACCTTATTTTGTCAATCATATGTTGAGTTAAATGTAATGTGTGTAGTTCTGGAGGGGGAGACAATCACTTGTGGGTGATTTACATTTTGTTACATTTAGAAAGAATCAAGCTTACTATGGGAAATAATTCTACACAATTATGGCTGACAAAATTTTAAGTGATAATCAATTCTTCATTTTAGGGTTATTTAAAGAGAAATTTAATGATCTCTTGCCAAAGATATGGCAGAGGAAATATATGCACATAATATAAACAGAATTGTATTGAAGTTGCTTTAGGATTTTTTTTTTTTGGCTATAAATATGTAAATGCCTTCCTGGTCACACACCTACTTGCATATGTTAACACATTTATTTATTTATTTATTTATTTATTTGAAAGGCAGAATTACACAGAGAGAGAGAGAGAGTTCTTTCATCCACTGGTTCTTTCCACAGGTGGTCACAACAACCAGGGCTGGGCAATGCTAAAGCCAGGAACCAGGCACTTCTGGATCTTTTACTTGGCTGCAGGGGCCCAAGGATTCAGATCATCTTCCACTACTTTCCCAAGCACATTAGTCGGGAGCTGTTTTGCAAATGGAGCAGTCTGAACTCAGACTGGTGCCCATATGGGATGCCAGCTTTGCAGGTGGCAGCTTCAAGCCATCTTGGGCCCCAAACTGGCCCCTACACACATATTTTTCTGAATTATACTTATAAATAGGCATATAAAGTTAGATATGTACATCTATACAAATAATTTATCTTCCTGAAATGTAATAGGAAGGATTGGACATACAGTGCCAAGTAAGGAGAGAAGTTATGGGACTCCAGTTGTAAAAGGGAAACTCAATAGTTAGATACTTCCTTGGTCAGTGCATGGGAATCCATGAATACAGAGGAAAAACACAGATGTGTAAACGCTGATTTCAAACATAGAAAAATTGAGTTAATAGGGATAAAATGGGGAATTCTCCTGAAGGACAGAGATGATCCTGGAGTAAGCATAGAACAAGGCATTTAGTATGATGACATGGTCTCCCAACTTCAATAATACCCACATTTTCTGGTTACTTTACCATGAAAAAATTTTAAAAGAAAGTAACAGATAATATTTTAAGTCTCCAAAACAATTTTGTTTCTTGGTTCTTTTTCTATAAAAACTGTATGATTTCCATAAATTTTTGAAAAACAGAATCAAAATGTTTTACTTTTGGTGCAAAAAAGCTGGAAATCTATGTTTTCATTATATGTATTTTATAGGAAATCTTTTGAAGACCACTCATATTTGTCTTTTCCATTTTTAACTCTCCCAGTTGATGATTCGTGGATGGATTAATAGAAAAGAGAAATACAGCTGTGTAGGTGTGAACTGTTGAAATATTTACTTAGTATATACTAAATTGATCTTCTGTATATAAAGATAATTAAAAATGAATATTGATGAAGGATGGGATGGGAGAGGGAGTGGGATATGGGATGGTTGCGGGTGGGAGGGAAGTTATGGGGGGAAAAGCCATTGTAATCCAAAAGTTGTACTTTGAAAATTTATATTTATTAAATAAAATATTTATTTATTAAATAAAAGTTGAAAAAAAAAGAAAACAGAAATATAGAAAATAGGAGTAAAAAGGAATAAGGGGCCAGCACTGTGGCACAGCGGGTTAAAGCCCTGGCCTGAAGCTCTGGCATCCCATATGGGCGCCGGTTCTAGTCCCAGCTGCTGCTCTTCCGATCCAGCTCTCTGCTATGGCCTGGGGTAGCAGTAGAAGATGGCCAAGTCCTTGGGCCCCTACACCCAGGTGGGAGACCTGGAAGAAGCTCCTGGCTCCTGGCTTTGGATCGGCACAGCTCCAGCCCTTGCAGTCATCTGGGGAGAGAACCAGTGGGTGGAAGACCCCCTCTCTGTCTCTACCTCTCTCTGTAACTCTGACTTTCAAATAAATAAAATAAATCTTTTAAAAAATAAGAAAGGTATAATATTTGTATCATGACTAGCCTCACTCTAAAAAGAAAAGACATATCAGTCAAGAACTAAAATTCTTGATCTGTCAATCTAGTGGTATTGAGAGGAGAGGATTGAGGGAGATTGTTCATAAGCCAATGAGTATAAGATAAAATATTGCATTTAGAATTCTATCCATAATGATGTATGTGTATGAATATGTGGGATATGTGTGTTTGTGTGTGAATGTGGCTCTGAATAAGAGAAATACAAATATAAAAATTTACTCCCACTTAATTTTCCATTTTACACGTCTACCAATTAATTTTTATTTTGTATTTTCTAAATGAGGTTTACCTTCATTGCTTCATCTCCACTTCCCTCCAGTAGTACAAATATGGATGGCATCCTACATGTACCCTAGTGGAACTGATTACAGATTCTCTGACTCATATATTGAGATGTATTTTTGCATTGGGTACAGGTCTACCTAATTATTTCTATTAAACACTTCATAATACTTTTCAAATTGACTTACCAGTTTGGCCTCTGAAGAATAGAGAATAAAAGATTCTGTTCCCCCACATGTATTAGAATTCTTGGAATTATTTTATTATTGTGTGTCTGCCAAATTATAGTTTGAAAAGTGGTATCTTGTTTTAATTATTCACTGATTGCCTGTGAGTCTGAGCATACTTTTGTATATATTTAAGTAATTTGAATTTCCCTTTTGTAAACTGGGTATGTATAATCTTCACTCATTTTTTATTAGAGTTTATGTTTGTTGTATATAATCAGCAGGATCTTTTATGTTCCTGATATTAATCACCTGATGATTTTAGAAATTATAATCGTCATTTACTACTTTGCCATGTTTACTGACTTTGTATATGACATTCTTTATTAAACTGAAATGTTAATTTCAATGTTGTCACCAATTTTGTACTAGCTTTGAATGCCTGAAAATTATGCATTGTTTATATACAGATTTTATACATGCATTAACTCACAATTATTAATCTGGTTATTCAATTTTACTGTCATTGTGTATTTTATGCTCATGATGATCTGTTCCTAAGTGATGGGATAAATTCTATAGAAGTTTTTATTCAAAATATTTTTGTAGTTTCCTTATTTTTATAACTTGATTGCAACATTCTCACTTCACCTTTTCAGGGATAATGGAGGGAACTAGAGATACACAAATCATGACATACTGACATCAATAGCTTATCCAAGGATTATTTCTTATTTTATCTATCTTTATGTTTTTATTTCCTTTTCATTTCCCATTCTCATTTATCCCTACCTCCACCAGAGACAGCCACTTATTGTATCTGATGTCTCGTCATGCATATGCATGTGTAATTTTTGCTTTGTTTATTCATGGATGTGTCTTAAATTTGATTTAAATGTTGTACTGTGGTAGAGATGAGATAAATACTAATTCCTTCTCAATTCTTCTGAGTTTTTCTCAAGAAGATTTTGAAAATTTGACCTATTGTGTGTGAGGACATCCTTATCTTGTTTTTGTGCTTAAATCAAGTTCAGAAGGACGTTAAAATATAAAGTTCAAGCATACTTTCCTTTCAGACTGAGAATGTTATTTCACTGAAATCTTGGGTTAATTTGTGTTTCTTTATCATTTGCTTCTTTCCATTTCTATTGTTTTCTCTTAAAAATCTACTTATATTTTTTTCCTTATTCATCTTACTTATTTCATATTGAATAATCTTTTTCTGTGTGTTACATCATACTTATTTTTGAGTTCAGAGATAATCCTAATTGTGATTTTCTCCCTTCTTTTTTAATTTCTCTGTGTATGTGTTTCCAGATTGTGGTAATATTCCTATATATATCTTCTTTATCTTAACTCTAAGTTTTCCCTTTCCTGGAGAATTTTTCTGTGCTATTCATATATCTTCTTATTTTTTCCTCTTTACATATTTCCTAGCAGCATTAAGCAAGTTAATATTTAGGAGGAAGAAAGAATTTCTAACTCAGCCCTGGTTTGTACTCTTCCTGACAAATTTTAAGATATTTAACAAAAACTATATTTAAAACTCCTCAAGGCTGATGCCGTGGCTCACTTGGCTAATCCTCCACCTGTGGTGCCGGCACCCCGGGTTCTAGTCCCTGTTGGGGCACCGGGTACTGGTCCCGGTTACTCCTCTTCCAGTCCAGCTCTCTGCTGTGGCCCGGGAAGGCAATGGAGGATGGCCCAAGTGCTTGGGTCCATGCACCCGCATCGGAGACTGGGAGGAAGTACCCGGCTCCTGGCTTTGGATCAGCGCAGCACCGGCTGTAGTGGCCATTAGGGGAGTGAACCAATGGAGTGAAGACCTTTCTCTCTGTTTCTCTCTTACTATCTAGAACTCTCTGTCTCTCACTCTCAGTGTCTAACAAAAAATAAAAATAATAATCCAATAGAAAAATGGACAAGATATTTAAACATGTATTTAGCAGAATAAAAAAAGCAAAATAGTCAATAAAATAAGATACACAACCACTTTTAATCAGGGAATGCCAAGCAGAACCACAATGTGACGTTACTACTCACCACCAAGCTAGAACATTTTAAAAAGTGTGACAAAGTAAATCTGGTGAAAATGTGGAATGATAGATACTCTCATGCACTGCACTGCTAATTGGAGTTGAAATTGGTATATCTATGTTAATGAGCAATTTGCCACTACCAAACTTGTGCATACATACCCTAAAAGGAATAACCCACAACACTCCATATCTAAAATACACATCTGTAGTATAAAAAATGACTTCACACCTTCATACATCAGACTGTTCTATACGTATTCCATTAAAAATGAATTAAATACACATTCACGTACTGGTACAATTCCTACAACCAGCGTTTTGTTGAACAAAAGAAGCTTTAAACAAAGACTTCATATTTTGTGATCCCATTTATATGAAGTCCAAAAAGTGAACCTATGTTTACTTTTTAGGAAATGATTACATAGTAGACAAGAACGAGTGTTGGATAAATGTTAAAAGCAAATTTTACAAAATATCAGAGCAGAAGGTGAGAAATTTTGGAAAATCCTGTAAGTCCAAAAGTGGAACACAACATATTCCAAATCAATGAACCAGGAAGCCTCTTGGGTGCCTGTTGGCTCAGAGCTCCTGTTCAAATAGATCCTAACCCTGTAAAGAATAGTAGACAAAAGCTAGGACTCAAGCACAGTAAACCATGATTTGGAAACCTTTGCGTAAATTTTACTTCTTGAAATAGGTAAACAAACATACCCATACAAATAGAAAAACATTAATTCAACCCTGTCAGTAATACATGCTACTTTTGTGCCGTTAGTTACATGTGGAGGGATAAATATTTTTTGCCTAAATAGATTGAATGCAGACTGTCCCAAATGTGATGATGGAATCTATGCCTAAAAATCCAATGCTTCAGAATTTATTCTAAAGTAGTTCCAGCTTCTCAGCTAACTCAGGCTCTTGGAAGAAGGAAAGGAAGACCCTGTCTAGATTATTTCATCTTAATGCATGATTTGAAACGTTCCCATTGAAGAGTTCCAATGAAAATAAGCCCACAGTTAGGATATCACAAAACAAATTCAAACTTGAAAAAATAGATTTATTCAGCAATTTACTGCATTAAAGGAGTAAAGGGGAGAGCCACATATAAAATACTGAGTAATATTTAACATAAATATATTTCTATGACAGAAAAGTCAAGATAACCCTTGAGTTAATATATGAATTTTTCTTTCAAATAAGTGGAGTCCACATGTACCAAGTTCTGGGGGCTCTAGATGCTCAATAATCTTCAGTTCTCCAAAGAGACAAATAACTCTTTATGCTGACATGGTAGAGAGAGGGAGAGCAAGAGCAAGAGCCAGAGCCGAGTAAGAGTGCAAAAGAGAGAGGAGAGTGCTTGGGCATCTTTAGCCTCTTATAAAGGCACCAATACCACCATGGCAACTCCACCAACCCATTTCATCCAATTGAATTAGTTCCTAAAGGCCTCATTCTCATATATCTTCACACTGGAATTTAAGGCTTCAACATTCATTTGTGGGGCCACAAAATTTAGCTTACAGAAGAAAGTTGTATTTTGAACTAGGATATTAAACTTCCATTATTATTGACAGACATAGGCAATGTTATAAACTAACATTTTAGCGAACATGATGGAAAATAGTGGAAATGTTAAAGAACATGTTTTAAATAGAAGTTGGATAAGGAAGGTCACTGAAGTTATACCTAGTCAGCATTGTAATAGAAATCTGAGACATATAATAAGGCATGTAAAAGTAAATTAAAAAGATAAGAAAGTATCAACACCATTGTATTAATTACATTATTATACACAAGGGAAATCAATATGTCCTTGAGATAATTATTAGAATTAAGGAGTTAAGCAAAATTGCCAAATATAAGAATACACAAAAATAAAATGTATTTCTCTATACCAGAAAATAGTAATTAGAAATGCAGTTTAAAAATTAATACTAGGGCCTAGCATTGTGGCATAGTGGGTAAAGTCACTGACTGCAACACAAGTATCCCATATGGTCACCAGTTCAAGTTCTGGCTACTCTACATCCAATTCAGCTCCCTGCTAATGTGCCTGGTAAAAGAGCAGAAAGTGGCTCAAGTACTTGGGCCTCTGCACGCAGGTGGGAGACCATAAGAAGCTCTTGGCTCCTGGTTTGGCTTGGCCCAGCCCTGGCCATCGCAGCCATTTGGGGATTGAACCAGCAGATAGAAGACCTCTGTTTCTTCCTCTCTCTTTCTCTCTCTGTAAGTCAGATTTTCAAATAAATTTTTAAAAATATTTAAAGAAAAGTAACACTAAAAGTCATTGCCAAGAAATAAATCTAAAAAATAAAAATAAGAATTTAATGAAAAATTTATAAAAGTTGATAAAAATGTAAGTTAAGAAATATAACCATTTTATGGCATTTCAACTCAAAATAATCTATTAATTCCAGACAATGGCAATGAAAATTTCAATGATAAATTAAAAGAAAAAGTGGATCATCTGGTTAAGATATTATTTTTCACTGTATCAAAATGCAATTTAAGATGAATCAAAAATTAAATATTAAAAGGAGAACTTGCAATACTTTCAAACTACATGTAGGTGAATCTCGAAATTAGATGTTCATTTTTAAAAAGAGCAAAAAACATGACCAAGAAATAGAAGTTGCAATAAATATCTCTATTTTAAATTAATATATTTTTATAATTATTGTGCTGTTAAAAAAAGACTTTATTAGAAGATAACTTACCCACATAAAATATGAATTTCCTATTTCAGACAAACAGAATTCTTAAAACTATTAACAAAACCCAACAACCTCAGAAAAGTTGGAAGAAAACAGGTATTTTAGGGAGGGAACAAATGATTAATAAACATAAGAAAAGATGTCCAATCTAATATTTAAACAGGGAAACACAAATTAAAAATCAAGTAGATATTGTTCTATCTTTATTCACTAATTTAGTTTTTAAATGTTTCTTTATTTGAACAGCACAATTACAGAAAGAGAGAGAGGGAGAGTAAGAGAGACAGACAGAGACAGAGATCTTTCATCCACTGGTTTACTCTCCAAATGGCAGCAACTGACAGGACTGGGCCAGGCTAAAGCCAGAAGCTGGATTCTCTTTCAGGTCTCCAACATGGGTGCAGAGGCCCAAGCACTTGTGCCATCTTCTGCTGCTTTCCCAAGTTCATTAGCAGGGAGCTTCATTGGAGGTGGAGCAACCAGGACTTGAATGGGTGCCCATATGGAATAATGGCACCGCATAAAGCAGCTTTACCTGCAATGCCACAGCATGGGCCACTGGATTCAACACTTATATCCTATAGGCAGCCTTTGGGCAATTTAAGGGCAATCTTGGCTTGTGGAATTCCTGGGATAAGAAAGTCACATGCTCCCATCCTGAAGGAGAATGGCATCCTGAAGAAGGATGATAATCAAGAATGCTCTGTTAAAATTATCTGTGCCATGGAGGCCCCATAAGTTGGTTACCTATGTTATTATCTTTTGTGCTTCTTTGTGCTTCTTTGTTCTGCAGCTGGTTATGTATAAATACCACTGGGACTTTAGAATAAATGAGCCTTGATCAGCCTTGTTGTCTTGGCTCCATTCTCTGCGCCCTTGTCCCTCTTTTCATTCCCACTCCCTCCTTCACGTTCCATTCGACTGGTGTGGCAGGCCCACACAATATCCCACGTTTTTCCTGGCCCAGCCCCAATTGTTGCAGGTAGTTGGTGAATGAACCAGAAGATAGGAGTTTTCTGTCTCTCAAAAATTAAAGAAAATTAAATAAATATTAAATTAATAGAAAATTCAAGATAATATTTACGTCTTAGGTGAATGTAGGATGTGCTACATAGAAGAAGTACACGGAGAATTTCAAGATGCCAGTATTTGTAAAGTTGATAAGATAGTAGATAAGTATTCATTTTATTACTATTCTTTAATACGAATAAAATATTTAATGACGAAACAAGAAAAATGCAGTACATCTACAGTTACTTGTATATGATTTTAATTTCAGTACCAAATAAACTATTAGGAGAGTATAGAATATAAAAATGTTATTTTTGTATATTCTTCTCCATGTAAATTGTTTTAGGGAATGATCACATCATATAATAATGGTAATAGTCTACATTCTGAAATAATGAGCCATTTTATGTGTTTAGGATAGAGCTATATTTTAAAAATACTCCAAAATTGTTATCAAAGAATAGATTCCTCAGGGTACTTCAACCACAGTGAGTAAAACTACTTAACTCTACATTTTATAGCTTTTGCGTTTTGTTTGTTTGTTTTAGTTTATTACTTTTTGCAGGTAATCCTGAAACAAATAGTAGGCACTGCTGCTGAAACAGAGAAAAGTGTCTTGTTTTTAATAAAATCGTATACACTTGGGGTAAGTAAAATGCCTGAAAATTCAAAAACAGAAGTTATTATACCTGTAGTGCAACAAACACAACAAAAATTACATAATGAATTTGGCTAACCACAAGGGAATAAACTGATTAAGTTATTATTGCGGACCCGTTTAAATTATTTTTTAGTAAATATTTAATAAATTTTAAACAAATTTGACATCAAGTAAATTTGAGTTTTTAAGGTA
Source organism: Oryctolagus cuniculus (assembly GCF_964237555.1). NCBI lineage: Eukaryota > Metazoa > Chordata > Mammalia > Lagomorpha > Leporidae > Oryctolagus > Oryctolagus cuniculus. The sequence continues at coordinate 107,631,633 of NC_091437.1, forward strand.
AATATTTTAATAGACTTAATTTTTTTAGGGAAGCTTTTAGGTGGTTAGCAAAATTGTGTGAAAGGTACAGAGACTGCCTATGTGTCCCTGGCCTTCATATAGACACCTACCCATTACCAATATCCTCCACATAGGTTATGATTTGTGAACCTACTCTGACACATAATTATCACCCAGAGTCCACAGTCTATGTTAGGATCACTCTTGGTATCCTACGTTCTATGGGAATTGACCTCTGTATTTTCTGAAGTATCCAAAGTTGGTTAAAATATTTTTAACCCAAATGAAGGTGGTTAGATGTATTTTTACTTTTTCTTTTACAATGAAATACTTTTCAGGTTTTTTTTTTTTTTTTTTTTTTTTTTTTTGACAGGCAGAGTGGACAGTGAGAGAGAGAGACAGAGAGAAATGTCTTCCTTTTCCGTTGGTTCACCCCTCAATGGCCGCTGCGGCCGGTGCACCGTGCTGATCCAAAGGCAGGAGCCAGGTGCTTCTTCCTGGTCTCCCATGTGGGTGCAGGGCCCAGTGACTTGGACCATCCTCCACTGCACTCCCGGGCCACAGCAGAGAGCTGGCCTGAAAGAGGGGCAACCGGGACAGAATCCGGCGCCCCGACCGGGACTAGAACCCGGTGTGCCAGTGCTGTAGGCAGAGGATTAGCCTATTGAGCAGCGGCGCCGGCCATCAGTTCATTTTATATTTATAAGATTACCCCTCCACAAAGTAAAGAGGTCAACAAATGGAAAGGAGAAAAAAACACTGTCCTGCAACAGTAGAGACAAGGGCTGTAAGCAATAATCAATTCTCAAAATATCAGTTTCACTCCTATAGATTACCTTTTAGGTACTCTATTAGTTACCACAGATCAGGGGAAACGTATGGCATTGCTTTTTTGAGGACTGGCTTATTTCACTAAGATTTCCAGATGTATCTATTTTGTTGTGAAAGACAGGATTTCATTTTTTTTTGACTGAGTATTATTACAAAGTATATTTTTACAAAATTTTCTTTAACCAGTCATCAGTTGATGGGCATCTGAATTGATTCCATATCTTCCATATCTTAGCTATGTCAATGTTAGTATAAATATTTTACAGACCAGTTACACTGTCCTAGAAATCCTCTGTGCTCTGACTATTCATCTTTTCCTCTATAGCCTCTGATATTTTTAGGATCTCCATAGTTTTGCCTTTTTCAGGATATCACATACCAGGAATCATATAATATGTAGCTTTAACAGACCAACTTCTTTCAATTAGTGATGTGCATGTAAGTTTCCTCCATATATCACCTTGCCCCGTAGTATGGAATATATAATTGTCTGAATGTTTTGTGATTTATTTATCCATTCACTACTTAGTCCTCCTAAGATTGGCAATTATGAATTTAACTATTATACATATCTATGTGCATGTTTTTGTATTGATAAACATTTTTAACTCCTTTGAGTAAGTAACCAGGGACATGATTACTGAATTTTATTTTTAAGTAAGAGTGTGTTTAGTTTTGTAAGAAACTGCCAGCTTATTTTTCAAAATAGATGTACCACTTTATATTCCATCAGCAATAAATGTGAATTCTTGTTGCTTCACATTTTTATTAATACTTTGTATTGTCAGTGTTCTGCATTTCAGTCATTCAAAAGATATAATTTTTCCTCTATTATTACATTTACCTCTAAATGCTCTCATCTCAAGAAAGTGTCTCTGAATTTCAGGACTAATATGATTGGGTTAGGCCCCTTTGCATTATCCAGGATAATCTCTTTCCCTGAAGATCTTCATCTTAATCACACTTGCAGAGTCCCCCCTTCCAGGGAAGGCAGTGTATTTACAAGTTCAGAACCAATGTATATGTACGATGGGGAAAGGAGAGTTATTCTGCTAACCACGATTTTAAGTCTATTCAGATTTATACACATTGATTTATGAAACTGCTTCCTAAAATAGTCAAGTGGAAAAAAGTTATGAAATATGCAACTATACAATCTTTAGTTACCCACATGATCACCTTTACTGATGCTCTTTTGCTTTATGTGCATGGATTTGAATCATTACCTGAAACTGACTGCTGTCAGCCTAAGGAAATTCTTCTACTGTTTGTTATAAGAAAGGTCTTCCAGCAACAAATTCATATTTTTGTTTACTAAAGAATATAATTTTTCCTTTTTTTAAAAAAAATCTAAGATTCTTGATTGACTTTTTTTTCCTGCACTTTGACTACACCATTCCACTGGCTTTTGATTTCCATTGTTTCTTGCAAGAAATCAGGTGTTAATCTTACATGTACATCATGTACATTTCCCTGTCATAATGACCTGTTTTTTGTCTTGCTACTTTCAAAATTTTCTGTTTGTCTTCTTCTTTCAATATTTCAACCATGAGATATTTCTGTGGTTCTCTTGAATTTATCCTCCTTGAAGTACATTAAGTGTCTTAAATCTGTAGAGTAACATTTTTTCATTAAATTTGAGAAGTTTTCAGCCATTTAAAAAAATTTTTTTTTCTGTTTTTAGGTTTATTTGTATATTCCAATGTATATGGATGTTGATGTATTTAATAGTGACTCATGTTTCTCTGACACTATATTCCTTTTTCTTTATTTTCTTTATTTTTAAAGATTAATTATTTATTTGAAAGGCAAAGTTACAGAGAGGAAGATAGAAAGAAAGAGGATGATCTTCCCTTTGCTGGTTTGCTTCCCAAATGGTTGCATTAGTCAGGGTTAAGCCAGGCTGAATCCAGGATCCAGAATCTTTATCCAGGTCTCCCATGTGAGTTCAGGAGCCCAAGCACTTGGTCCATCTTTTTTATTTTATTTATTTATTTTTTTGACAGGCAGAGTTAGTGAGAGAAAGAGAGACAGACAGAGAGAAAGGTCTTCCTTTTTCTGTTGGTTCACCCCCACAAGTGGCCACTACAGCTGGTGTGCTGCAGCTAGTGTGCTGTGCTGATCCTAAGGATCTTTATGAAGCCAGGAGCCAGGTGCTTCCTCCTGGTCTCCCATGCGGGTGCCAGGGCCCAAGCACCTGGGCCACCCTCCACTGCTTTCCTGGGCCAAAGCAGAGAGCTGGACTAGAAGAGGGGCAACTGGGACAGAATCCAGCACCCCCAACTGGGACTAGAACCTGTGGTGCCAGCACCGCCGGTGGAAGATTAGCTAAGTGAGCTGCGGCACCGGCCACTTGGTCCATCTTCTGCTGCTTTTCCATGTGTGTTAACAGGAGATGGATTAGAAATGGAACAGCAATCTCAGGAGGTGGCTTAACCCACTACACCACAGTATTGGCCCTTTGTTCTCTAAATTGCACAAACTCCATGTATCTCTCTTCAAGTTTCTTTATCTTTTCTTCTTCTTAGTCAAGGCCATTCTTGAACTTATCTATTGAAATTTTTATTGTACTTATCTTTTTCAACTTCAAAATTTCCTTTTATTTCTTTCAGATGATTTCTACCTCTTAATATTTTCTGATTGATACTTTTTCATCATGTATCTTTTTAAATTTATTTTTACAAAATTTTCACTTTTATTTATTTTCATCCATTTGAAGGGCAGGGTGATGTTTCAAAGCAGTTATATCTTCTGATTGCTGATTAAAGGCTAGGGCTGTGCCAGGCCAAATCCAGTAGTCTAGAACTCCAATCAGATCTGTCCTGTGGGTAGCAGGGCCCAAGCCCTTGAGCCATCAACTGCTGCCTCCAGGGATATATAAGCAGGAAGGTGGATTAGAAACTGAGTGTCCAGAACTTGAACCCACAATGCAATGAGAGAAGAGCATATCGAGTAGTGACAGCCCACTGTGCCACAATGTCCCTTCCATCTTTTTAATTCTTTAAAAATGTTTACTTTTGTTTCTTTGCCCTTATTTACAATAGGTAATTTCAAAGTCTACCAACTCTGCTGCTTCAAAGGCAACCAATAGTGGCTACTATTTTTCCTCCTTAGAATGGGCCACCCTTTCTTGTTACCTTACATACCTCCTAATATTTTGTTGATGACAACATAATTCAAATTATACATTGTAACCACTCTATAAACTGACCCCCCCAAAGACTTATTGTTCTTGTTTTTTGTTTGGTGATTTGTTTAGTGCCATGCCTTTATAAAGTCATTTTCACCTGTTATGTGTAGCTTATTATGTCTCTGCAAGTATTCACATCCCCTATATTTTATTTCATACCTAAGAGATGCCTCTGCTTTGGAGTAAACATTTTGAATTAAAGCTATATTTAAGTCCCTGTAGTCAGATTTTTATACTTTACAGTTATACATGTGCAGCTTGAAGGCTGGTTTAGCAGTTGAAGGACCTTGTCTCTGGGTGTGTTTTTTTTTTTTTTGCCTCTGTTTCTGCCCTTTTTTTTTCTTTTTTTTTTATCCTGTGATGAGTGGTTTTGATATTTCCTCTGATTGTCCTGGAAAGCATGAACTGTCAGACTTCCAGGATATTTGCAATATAATTTTAAGCCCTGATTACTGAAGTATATTCTTTGGGTCACAGTGGATTGTTGCTAATTCAGTTTTTAGTCAGAGCTGTATTTAAGCACTGTGAGAAACCAAATCCGTATTCCAGTAAGGAGACACTTTTTTTTCAAGGATACTTGTAAAGAGAAGGAAGAGACTATTGCAACAGGGAGAGTGAAACAACCAAAGCAAGCATATCAAGGATTATATGAAAAGAATTTTTACTTTATAGAAGGAGTATATAAAGCTAGAAAGAAGTGCATGTAGGGAAGCAGGATGAAAAAGAGGAGTGATGGAATAGAAGATCAGAGAATCTTTTATCCTGATGTCAACCTATTTTCAGGAGGAGGAATTTAGGAGAGCTTATATGCTGACTCAGGCAGAGGGTAGGTTAAATTTGGAGACCTGTGGAACGAAAAATAACAGTGTGGTTAAGAAGCTTTTTGCTCTGATTGATTAGTGGGCACAAGCAGTTCAATCAATATTTATGAGGCAAAAAGTGGGAATTTGGAGTGTCTGTGTCCGATCATGGCATAGGTAAAAAGAGGGCATCTTCGACATAGGTAAAAAGAGAGCATCTGAGCCAAGGTATTTCTTTGCAGAAAACCATTTCCAGAACACAAAGGGTAGGGTGTTTCTTTCATCTCCTTTGCGTTTAGGCTGTTTTGGGGGATTGGAGGAGCTGAGTAAAATTCAGCCATGTCAGCCCTGGTGCCATTTAGACTTCCCTTGTTTGTTCATGGTCTGTGTGTGGTTTGGGGGAAGATTTCTACCTCATATCCTGCTGTTATTGCTCCTGAGTGGGTGTAGCCAAGTGCATGGACAAAATCTTCTTAAACTCTAGAGCTGGCTGGGATCACAGGAAAACTCTTCTTGGCCATTTCCTTCTTTAATTTTGTTAAACTTTTGGCTTCTCTGCAATTTTGCATGTTTCAGTTTGCAGTTTCCTTAAGAGTGCTCTCTATAAAGGTATCCATTTTTTTTCCTGTAACACCCATATGAATAAAGCTTTCTCTTCCTTGTTATAAAGAAAATCAGTCTCAGGCAGAGCCGAGGGTATCTTCATCCTCGTGATTCACCTTCCACCAGGGAAGTACCATGTGCCTCTGCCTCAGATTTGGGGCAGAAATCTGTTTTTCCCAGAATGATGTTCATCATATCGGCCCTGAAGATAGTGACAGCGCTTGGTTGCCCTGGATTGTCCTTATGGGCATGAAACTTCAACCCAACTAGTGTGTCGAGGCAGAAGTGATAGGTCCTAGTATCTTCCATCTCCTCTATCTAGGTGGAGCTTCTGCATTAACAGTGGGGAGTGGCATCAGGGAATGAGAAGTGGGACTTCTTTTTAACTCATCTGCCTGGAATAGAGTCTGGAGGTGGGATGAAAAATGCCGGTAGAACTCCTGAGGATGAGGGAGTTCTGACTTTTTTGGGTGTACATGCTGGGCATAGAGTTTCTGTAATACGGAGCTGTGGAGTGGAGGTGGTAATGAGATTTTCCTGGCTCACATTCTGTTGACTGTCCTCAATTGTACTGATACTATTTTTTATTGAATGATTTTTAATGTATTTTCCCTATGTCCATAGGACATTTCCACACTTTAAGTATTTATTTTGAGTTATTTTCACTGGTGAAATTGTTGGTTCTTTGTGGAGAGAGGGCCTACCAAGATCTCCATTCTAATCTTTAGAATGTCAACAACTGGTTCTTACTCTTGTTTCCTCCACTTTCTTTCTCCTTTATCTTCTCTACTTTTATGTAAATACCTTATAGTTTTTATCCCTTTCAAGTTCATCCCAAAAATTCATCCCAAATTATCTAGAAATATTCCAGCTGCCATCTGCAAGGTCTGGATACAGCTCTCCCACAACCTCTTTTCTTTGTTAACTGTTGGAGATTCATAGGCCATCAGACTTCTGGTTTTTCAGGATTCTGCATTAAAATGTTCATCACCTCCTGTATTTCTTGACAGTTATTTTAAGTACTTTTTTATTCCTCTGTATTTTGTATTGTTTTGCACTCATATGCTTTCCTCTGGTTGAATTCTAGTTAGAATGTAACTCCCTAGGTTACAGAAATCAGATGACCTCATTTCCTGACTTAAGTGGGTTTCACAGTGTCATGAAATTATATCAGTATTAAATGCCTGATTTATGTGAAGACAAAGTTTTAGTTAAAATGGAGCACAGATTAGTACGAAATAGTCTTTTGGTCCCAACTCATGAGAACAGACCTCAAGGACAAATAGGTTCAGTATGGAACCGTAGTGCTCCTCATAAAAACTTAAGTGTTCTGTCATTCACCATTATTCATTTAACAGAGATTTATGGAATTTTTATCATGTGGATGATTATTATTTCATTTTCTCACAATATTATGGAGACTTTTTTGTTTTAAAGATGTATTTTATTTTAAATGCAGTGATAGAGAGAGAGAGGAAAAAAAGAGAGAGAGAGAGAGAGAGAGAAATTTTCCATCCACTGGATCACTCCACTATATGGCTGCAAAGGCAGGGGCTGGGGCAAGCCAAAGCCAGGAGCTTGGTGCTCCATTCGAGTCCCTCACGTACCAGAAGGGGCCCATGTACTTGAGCCATCCTTTGATGCTTTCCCAGGTGCAACAGCAGGGAACTGCATTCAAAGTACAGACTTGAATTGGTACTCTGGTGGGTGGTGGCAGCAAGTTAATCTTCTGTGACACAACTCTGGCCCCACGGTTAATTTTTTTAAATGAAACAAAATGTTTGGAATTTTTTAAGCTATGAAAATGTGTAGATATAAGATTATGTTTTCATCTTAATTATTTTCAACAATATGCAGTTTCATCATGGCAACAGAAATCACTATTTGCTTGCTGTGACCCATTTGTTCACTACATTTACACACAACTTGAAATTAAAAAGAAAGTCAAATTAATAAAATCTCAGTATACCAAGCCTTCTGGGCATGTTATGAAACATCTCTATTCACTACTGATCACATAATCTTTTGTAAGAAATTTTATGATAATGCTTGTGAAAGAACACTGGACTGGTAGAGTTGCTCCAGTTCAGGCTGTTAGGAAACTGGGTCAGTTGTAGCCAGGTGGCTGCATTGCCCAGCTACCTGAGCCAGGCTCCACCCCCATCCTAATGGGATTCGCTGCTCCTGCTTCCCTGCCCGCCCTCAGGTGAAGTTTTAAAAGGGCCTGTTCCTGAACACGTGCTCTCTCCGTCCTTCTCTCCTGCGCTCTCTTGGCCTCTCTTGGCTCCTCTCCTCCTCTCATCTCTCTTCTCCCTCCTCTCTGTCTCTCTCTCTCTTACAGTCTCCTTCTCTTTTTCCTTTGCCGCCCCTTCACTCCAGTCTGTAGGGTGTTCCCCCATAAACCCTTTCCCTTACTCCAGTGTCCGGTGTGCTTTGCGATGGCTAACATTAATATGTAACACAGGCTTTACATAGTTTGTGGCCATGGTGAGGTCCTTGAAGTCCTGATCACATTCTTTCAAAGTAAAGCAATGCCTATGCATTGTATTTTGCAGAATGATTCTCTAGGTTAAATGAAATTTGTGTGAAATGACACTGAAAAACCAAAAATGTAATAAAAGTATTAGGTGTTTGTTACTACCAGAATGCATTCAGTTGAGTTACAAAATTCTCTGAGAAAGACTGCAAACTAAATATAAATTGTATTGGAGTCCCAGAAAAATATTCTGTTTCTTGAATGGATAAACTCATGGCTGCTCAGTGATAATAGAGAGAAAAGCTAGCAGTCATTGGAGGATGCTTCTAACAAAACAACTGCAGGCATGAAAAGCAGCCAGGAGCAAAGAACTTAGGGCCAGAGGCATTACTTTGTTGCTTTGGGAACATTCACAATCCATGGTGGAGCAGGATATTGGCAAACGATAAGGAGGAGAGATTGCTTTGTGTGTGGACTCCTGCCGGATATCTGCCATTTCTGTTTGTTATTCACCTATGTGGAAGATTTGATTACAGCTGTGGCCTGAGAATCTCTGGAGAGAAAAAAGAAATGGATGGGCCAAGGACCTTTGATATATTAGTGTATAATAAGTAGCAACAGAAAGTAAACCGCTGTCTGGAGGGTGTGAGAGGATAACTGGTTGACACATGCCCTGACATGTTGCTCTATAGCTTGAAGAATTCCACACTGGCATTTTCAGAAGGGCAGGGAGTTGCTAATTTCTCAGAGGAATAAGATAATTTCACATTATTTTCCCCAAAGAACTGTTAGATAATTAGAAGGACTCATATAAGTCTGTAATCGATTAAAGTACGATAGCTATTAACTCCCTGTATATTAATTATGATAGCTTAGAACTCCATGTATGTTTTTAATCATAACCATAATTCAGATAGGTGCTATAATCTCTATCCTGGAGCTGAGGGAATGGAGATAACTTGAATAGGGCTGAACAGCTAGTAGGTAGTGGGTTAGGAGTCAGACCTACATGATTCTCATTCTGGATGCCAGGTTCTTTGTCTGCATCCTTGGTTCCAAGATACTAGTTCTGTGACTACTGCTTTTTCATAATGAAAATTTCACTAGTTTACTGTGTATCTTTCAGAAGAATTCATAAATGGAAGTTAAATAAATTTCACTGGCCATATTAAAATATGTAAATTCTTTAGTTATTCCCCTTTATCATAATGTACATTTCCAAATGTGACATTTAGACATCTTTATAGCATATTGCCTATATGAGTAAATGTTAAATACTAAATGATTATAATTGCATATTTGAAATATATTAACCTTAATTAGGGACCAAGTTTTTCTTTTATACTCTAAAGTTTAAGCCTCTTATAATATTAAAATATATTAAAATAAGGGCAGGGATTTTCCATAGTGGTTAAGATGCCTCTTAGGATGCCTGCACTGCATATCAGAGTGCCTGAGTTTGAGAATCCACTGTACTCCCTATCCAGTTTCTTTCTCATGCATACGCATACCATGGAAGCAGCGGGTGATGGCTCAAATAATTGGATTCATGCCACTCATGTGATGGGCTGAAATTGAATTCCCAGCTCCTATCTTTGGTATGGTGCAAGTCTGCCTGTTGTGGGCATTTGAGAAGTGAATCAGCAGATGGGAGATCTCTGTCTGCTTCTTTGTCATCAACTCTCTACCTTTCAAATCACAAATAGGTAAATAAATTTTAAAAATATATGCTAAATAAATAAATCAAAAGATATGAGGAAATTTTAGCATTAAGCCTCATTTAAACATACAGTCTTTTAAAGCATGTGTTATAATATCTCTCCCTAATAGTGACGATCTGAAACCCACCTACTGCAAGCAGGTATCCTTTGAGGAAGTATGTCTTCTGTTCCTTTTTGTCTTACTACACCATGGCATTTCCTAAGGATCCTTCAATGAATTCTTCCTTGTGTGCTTTCACTGGGGCCCTCATCCAACTTGTGGCTGGAAATATTAGAGTGGTTGCTTAGAAACGCTGAGGTTGGAAATTTATGAGTTTTCAGAAGGTTGCATTGAAGTGTAGGGGTAGCATATGGTGATTTGACATGTTTTGTTCCCTAGCCAAGGAGAGGGGTAGCCTTCTGTGATCTTTCTAATTATTTCATGGCACTTTAAGATACCAAGCTGATTTTAGAAAACAAGACATCAGGGCTAAGGAAAAATAGGATGTGCTTTTTGTTTCCAATATTTATGACCAAAGAATTTGTTGTTCATTTTGTTAAAAAAAAGAATGTGAAAAGTTCTGGAAATCTAAAAACAGTTAAGTTTTCCCTACAAGATAGAGATAAAGGCTTATTATTTTGGCTAAAATGGAAAGGAAGAATGAAAACTTAGTAAAATGTAGAAAGAAAAAAGACATCACTAGAATGAAGATTTTTTTATAAAGAAGAGCTATAATATTAAAAGTAAATTTTAACAAATCAAAATTTTTTGAGTAACTACCTATTAGAAGAAAATTCAGTTTTATTTCAAAACTAAAGAGAATTGTGGAAATTTGGAGATAGAGTCAAAGAAGACACATTAAAATGAGGAATTAGTTAATAATTGAGGAATTCCAATCCTTATGATGCACAGGGTTTGATTGTCTTGTGATAATCAGCTCTCTTAGAGGAAGCATTGTGAAAAGTTGGAATGAAGGAACTGAATCCTCCATTCATGTTCTCATCCGGAAAACTTTCATCAGGAGCTGACTTACAGTTCCAGATACCACAATAAGATCTAGGGCCATAAAGAGAAGAGGGACCAGAATTCTGCCCTCATAGATCATAAAGTTTATGAGATATAGACCTATAGGTCAATATGGAAATCCAATAGGGAATGTATAATGATCTAAATACACTGGTGGCCTATGTGAATACAAAGGTCATGGAAAATTAGAAATACTTCAAGGTAGCCTAATTGTTGTAAGTATTCCTAAGTATCAGTGGTTTAATCTAGTAGAATTTTTTCTTGTTCATGCATTTCTATACAGATGCCTCAGGCCCCTTTTTCTTGGTGTTTCAGATACTCCCAACCTATGGCTCTGGCATCTCCCGAATATTACAGTACATTGCTGGATCCTGTGCATCAGGCAAACAGCTTGGGACAAGAGGGAATGGGAGACATTTTTATGGATCAGGCAGGGAAGTAGAGTTTGGCCACAATTTTGTTACACGGCCACATTTAACCTCAAGGGAAGCAGAGAACTATAAAGAATGAAAAGCAAGTTTGTAGAATGACTAGTCTGCTCAGGAAACAGCTTTCTGGAGGAGTGGTTTCAGCTGAGCCTCAAGGATATGAATCTGATGTCCACATGAGGATGGGGGAAGGGCATTCCCAAAATATGGAAGAGACGCAAGTATAGAGACGGTCATGTGATGTTTTAAAGACAGGCTGTGCTGGAGTGTAAATCACACGTCACAATCAATGAACTCTTGATCATTTTTTTTTTCAGCTATGTTTCCCAGGATATCCTGTTGCCTGCTTGATGTTTATTTTCTGATAACACAAAGGCACATAAAATTCAACCCATACAAAACCAACATAAGGATCCTTACTCTACTTTCTGATTGTTGTCCTGATTCTTCTTTGAATCTAGACCTGCTTCATCCTATCACAAAAATAAAAATATCAGAAATGATTTTTTACATTTCCTCTCCCTAATTACATAACATGAACCCACCATCAATTTCTTATGCTAAATCCAATTGTTTCTTTGAAACCTTAATCTCTCCCCTTTCCACTCCACTGCTGTAATTTACACTGTCACCATCTATGACCAAATCTATCACTATATGTTGCCTAACTCATCTCCTTTCTTGCCTTCTATTTTTGTTTTACTTCAGTCTCTTAACACAGAGGGCCCTTTAAAGTCAGACTCAGTCACACTATAACAGTATAACTCATTCACACTATAATAATACAATAATGATGTTATTATTATTATACTACAACTTTTCTACATGTTTTAAGTCCCCATTGAGGTCTGTTAGGCAAGGCTGGTTCCCATTTCATTTCACAAATAGAAACTTAGGCTTTAAAGGCTTAGGTCTCCTACCTAAGTTCATAAAGCTATTAGAGTAAGTCTTAAGAAGTACAGATTTGACCACAAATCATTATATGTTTTCTCTCATTTAAGTTTTTAAAATACTTTAAAAGACAGAGAAATGAATGTGAAGTTAATACACTGAAGTTGAAAAGAATAACCACAATCAGGAAGCATTAAGAGATAAGGACACAGTGGTTGAGCTGGAGGGCTTTAAATGCATGAGTTTTAAAGATAGAGAAAAGTCAGTGAACATGCTTTGGTTTTGCCCAAGTTTTGTGTTTTCTGCTAAGTTCTAGTCAGAGATAATGGTTCTAAATGATTCCAAATGAACTCTAAAACAGGCTTAAATACAAACTTAAATGCAAATAGGAATAGAATGGTATACAGTTTAACAACTTTGTACATAATTTTAAATGAATAAAGAATGTGATATTTGTGTCTATACCAATATTTAAAATGGATTCCTAAAATAATCTTTCTTAAAAATATTTGTTCTGATATCTTTGATGTGACTCAATGTATAGGTAGCATTAAGTAATGTGACAAGATATGTTTAGCTAAATTTCATTTCTACTTAAGTGTAGTAAGTCTATTTATAGAAATAGAATTTGAGATAAGCTTAACATAGGAAACCTAACATAAGCTTACTTCAACTCTGCATGGAAAATGGAATGAAAAGATAAATGTATTTTGGTGCCCAAAACATTGAAATACATGCATTTTTAAAATAATATGTGTTTTAACATGAACATTTGGAAAATCACTTATAGGCATGAATTTCACTTTTCTTCTGCACCAAAATAGACCCATGCTTTAATTCCATTTCCATGAGCTTTTTGAAGTACCCTCATATATAGCAAGTATATTCAGTGAATGTCAGAAGATGTAATCACAAAAAATACTAAAAATACAGAGTGTACGGAATGTTATGCATTTTTCTAAGTGTATGTGTCATGCATTTTTAGTGAATGTAGAGTCCCTTCATGCATTATTTACTTTTTAAAACAATGAATTTAGAACAATAGATCTCTGGATGGATTTTTTATCTTTTCACTCAGGAGAGTGAAAGAAAAGGAAAGTCTGGCAAAATGGGAAAATAAATTTTTTCTAGGCTTTTTTTCTATAAATGTACATTTTTAGTAAGGAAGAGCATTGAGCTGAATAACCTATAATTATTCCGTTAGTATAAGGTTCAGCAGAGAATAATAAATGGAAAAAAAATTTTGCCATATTTTTACTTACCTTTGATACTTGTATTTTCTCTCTAATTTTAGATGATTTACCCACTATTAATAATACATCAGTGAATTTCTATAATTTAACAAAGTTTCATAATGATTACATAATGAATATGATTAATAATAATTTAAATCAAATGGTATTATCATGATAATTTTTTTAGATTTTATTTAAGGTACACAAATTTCACATATTCCATATATACAGACTTAGGAACAGAATTGTAAGGTGATGTAACGTTTGACCCTTTTTCAATGCATAATAGTAATTTCTTTCTTATTTGATAGGTAGCCATAAACAATAGAAAGGATATAAATAAAAAATAAAAATACTATAGCAACAGCTATTTGATTATATGTTGGCAAAACAAAGCAAGGATATGTGGAAGCATATCTGTGTAAAAGTTTTAGTGTCTAAGCATCTCATGCAGATAGTATAGATGTCACATTTAGAAAACTCTCTTATAAGGATAGACACCTCAAATATGTTATACTTCAAGCTCTGTCTTTGCTAGGTAGGCTGGCCTTTTACAAGACTGAATCAAATGAACATTGATTTAAATATTTGTCTCCAAAAGAAAAGCATGTTTAATACTTAATTTTAGTATTTACAGACAAATAAATTCTTCTATTTTAAAAATTCATTTATTCAATAAACTTTATCAAGTCCTTCCACAGAGCCTATCTCTAGAGATTCAAGATGAGTTACAGTCATCTCTGCCTTAGGGAACCCACTGCATTTCTGCATTAAAAAAAAGCTAATGAACTAAGTATGAAATTGAGTGACTTCAAGTGTTTCTTATGAATTTAAATAAATTATTATTAAAATATAGATATTACCTTCTCTGGTAGAATTTAGATATAATCTACAGCTACTGAATTTTGTATGGGCAATATAGCAATAAGTCTTTTCTTTAAGGAATTGCACAGAGTATGCTGTTGGTTATACTCCTAAAAACAGTGAGTTTTAAATAAAATTGAATTATACTAAGAGGGATACAGAATTCTTGTCATAGATATTTAGATATATATTTATATATTCATTAGTAATTACTTTTTTATTTTAGATGACCACATCTTGCCTTTGAATATTATTGTCACTCTCTAAGAATATAATGTGCCAACGTGACATGTGTGTATTTAAGATAGAAAAAAACATCACTCATTTTTGAGAGGAGATGGAAGACTGCAATAAAGGAGTAATGATCATACATACAAAAGGTCACATTCTAGCATCTCTTATATCTAACTTTGGGGTTGTTCTTTGTAGGTATGTAGCTTTACTACAATGATATTTGTTGACACAATGATAAAAAAGTGAAAATCTGTTTATAAACATTACAATCTGATATTTATGATCTAAATACGAATATATATGTAGTTGAATATTTACAATTATGTATCTAGATTCAACTTTGGAAGTGACATAAACAAGCAGTAGAATTGCAGAGTATATGCTGGACATCAATGTTTAAAATTTTCCTGAATTTCTAATTAGCTTTAGTAGGGTATATAGAGTATGGAAGTAATGTGGAAATTCATAAGGTTGATGAATGTAAAATATTAAAAATATTTATGAAAGGATTGAGTTTTAAAATCTCTACTACTACTGTGCTAATTCTCACTAATGAAATTATCTTAGTATCTTTATAGAGTAACTTTTTTATTCCCCTTGGCCTACTTAGTATGTTTAAATACAGCTCATTTTGGAGGAGCAGAATAAATATTTGAAGGGGCCGGTGCTCTGGCGCAGTGGGTTAACACCCTGGCCTGAAGCGCCGGCATCCCAAATGGGTGCTGGTTCTAGTCTCAGCTACTCTTCATCTGATCCAGCTCTCTGCTATGGTCTGGGATACCAGTAGAAGATAGCCCAAGTCCTTGGGCCCCTGCACCCACGTGGGAGACCCAGAAGAAGCACCTGGTTCCTGGCTTCGGATTGGCTCAGCTCCAGCCGTTGTGGCCATCTGGAGAGTGAACCAGTGGATGAAAGACCTCTCTCTCTGTCTCTACCTCTCTCCGTAACTCTTTCAAATAAATAAAATAAATCTAAAAAAAAAAAGAATAAATATTTGATTTTTTCTGTGTAATAACAAATTTCCAATTTTCAATCAATACATTTTAAATTAAATATCGTATCCAAAATGTTTTGTTTCATTTCTCCATTTCTGTTTCTAATCAATCCACTGGCAGCATCCATGAGAGTGAACAACCAGACTTCATAACTTGCACTGTCAGTTATGAGGCACATAACACTGACCTTGAAGAATTCTTTCTGTCTCCCAAATGAATTGAAGTTGAATCTCATTAAGTCTTTACACCCAACTTCTCACCAATACAATATATGAGGACTAAAAGTAATCAGCATGTTCAGAATATCATTTTACAGTAAGTACAAAGGGTTCAGTTTCTTCCACACGTTAATTGCCTGAAAAACAAAGAAAGAAAATAAGTCTATTTTGAGTAACAATCATTTTCAGTGTGTGGATTTTGTTTAAATCCTGACTCAAATTCAACTGAATAATGACTTTTTTTTTTTTTTAACAATATAAGGAGCTTGAAAATGGACTAGCATTAGATGAGAGTAGGGGCTTATTTTAATTTAGTTGGGTGTGAAAATAGCGTTGCTATGTGATAAAAGGTCCTCATTTACATCTTTTTAGACATTTACTGAAACATTTAGAAAATAAACATCATGATATCTGAGCGTTGCTTTGAAAGCACACACCAGAAGGCAAATGTAAAGAAAAACAAGAGAGAATAGGTTAAATAACAAAAATGTTGATTTGTGTTGAAGCTTGATATTACTTTTTTTTAAACATTCAGAAATACTTACATTGACATTTTAGAAGTAAAATTTTACAAAAGCTTTTCACTGGAGCAGACGTTTGGTGGAACAGTTAAGATGCCACTTGGGAAGCGCATGTGTCATGCTGGAGAGCCTGGTTGGAGTCTCTGTACTTCTGCTTCTCATTCAGTTTTCTGCCTATGTGCGTCCTGGAAAGCAGCACAAGATAGCACAAGTACTTGAGTCCCTGCCAACTTTGTGGGAGATCCGGATGCAGTTCCAGAGTTCTGGCTTCCACCTGACCTGGCCTTGGCTGTGGCAGGCATTTGTAAAGTGAACCAGGATATGGAAGATATCTTTTTATCTTTCTACCTTTCCAAACAATTAAAACTAAATGAGTTAAAATTTAAAAAGTTTTCAACAATGTTATAATTGCATAGTCTTACATTAATATGTCTATTATGCACACATGTAAATGTATTGGTGGTAAATACATCAAAATTGAGACAAATATGCCAAAAATAAAATCACAAAACTTCTGAGACATATCTGTTTGCTGGTTTTTTAATTGCCTACAAAATGAATTTGGGATGATTTATTAACATTTGAGAGCTACAATTTCCTTATAAAAACAAATGTAATATTTTTGCAAGATGTAAAAAGGGTGATCTTTGAATACAATTCATATATTTTAAGAAATATATATTAAACTCTATAGTGGCCTCCCATTGTAATTGTTGTCTTGATGAAAATGATGACAATGTCTACATTGTTATCATTCTAATTTGAATGATTTTGTCCTGGGTTAAAAATCTGTTAGGTCAAATGAATCTAATACTCAATCTTAACTCTACTGGTTTTGCTGACTCCAGGGAAGAATCATTTCATACCCCTTTCCACCAAAGCTGATGGTTTTAAATAGTGTTTTGTGGAAAAATACTTTCTTAGCACCTACTGTATATAGGCACAGGCTCTGCCATTAGAGTTGGAAACATAACAAGGAACAAGATGTACAATGCTTCTAAAGTGACAAATATACAATTAGTAACATTGTACAATGACTGGAAACATATGAAGATATAAAGATCAATTATAACCTGTGCAGAATATTGGGTTGATAAATTTGAAAATGATCAATTCATGCCAAAATCAATATTCTCAACTAAAATAGATTCATTGTAATTTTCTAAAAACCATGAGTAATAAAATTAATTTTTTAACTTTTTTACATTTCCTTATTTTCTACTTTGTTATTATTCATTTTATATATGTTCCATAAGATAAACTAAACAAAATATAATAAATCTGGTGCAGGTACAGTGGTGTAGGTTAAGGCTCTGCCTGCATTGCTGGCATCCCATATGGGCACCAGTTTGAGTCCTGGCTGCTGTAGTTCCAGTCCAGCTCCCTGTTAATGTGCCTGGGAAAGCAGCAAAAGATGGCAAAAGTACTTGGGGCCCCTGCACCCACATGTAAGAGCAGAAGATCTTGGCTTCTGGCTGCATCCTGGCCCAGCCTCCACCATTGCACCCATCTGAGAAGTGAACCAGTAGATGGAAGGTCTCTCTGACTCTCTCTCCGTATCTCTGCCTTTCATGTAAATAAATCTTTTAAAAAATAAAAAGTACAATAAATCTTAGTTATTTAGTAAAATCGGGTCATATTTGCTATTCCTCTTATTTTACATGTGATTTTCATACAAATATTGCTGTTTGTTTTCCAAAAAACCTGAAACATAGATTTTAGGATGCATATGCTTTTAAACCTGTGTATTTATAAATAGTTAAATATTATATTTAATAATTAAATATTAATAATAATTTAAAGCAAATAATAATTAAAATACAAGTTATGGTTTATTTACTCTTTTTGTATGCATTATGGTCAGGTAGATGGTAAATCATTATTTGTACAAGAAAACTCTATGCTTTTATTTCAAACTTATGCAGCTAAATTGTACAGTTTCTTCAATTCTATTAATGACATAGTATTTCTAGAGAAATAGGGCAGTCTAATATTTAAAAATCTGACCTATAAAAAGCTTATTAAATTACCAATGTAATGTACTAGAGAATGTGATTCTTTCTTTTGCTTCCCATTATTTTTTAACAAAGCCAGTATATCTTTTTTTTGAAGGTAGGTGCAACACTGTATTTTTTAAAACATTTAAGTCAAAAGACAAATATTTAATATAATCCAACAATATTACATTTATTTTAAAATTGCATTATGATAATAGAAAATAGTATTTTAAAAGCCTAATTAATTCATCCTTTCTAATTATACCTGTATAAATACAATTGTTAATATAGAAACTTAATACTACAGGCCACTATTAATTTTTAAGTTTTCAATGTATATAAACTTTTGCTGCATTGAAAAATCAAAGATCTGGCTTCGGTGACTTCCAAGAAGTGATTTTGTTTTACCTGTTCATGAGACATGAGATAGAGGACAATGATTGCACCTATCCATATGCTCATCTGTTCTTGTTCATTGTCGGTTATGATAGCTAAATGAAGTAAAACAGAAGAAAGAAAACAGGTCAACAACTTTTGCTGGGGTTGGAGAGAGAATCCTTTGTGTGTTTTTTTTTTTTTTGGGGGGGGGTGGTTCCCAAGAATGAAGCTATAGTTATACGTATATGGAAGAATTCATTTGTAAAATAGTTATTGAATGACAGGTGTCAGCAATCACCTGGGGACTAAAGATTTTTAAGTTGAATAAGTAAATGTTTGTTCTTACATTGCTTTTAGTCTAGTGGAGAGATCACAGTCTCAATGTGTGAAGTCAAAGTGAATTAAAGAAAAATTATGGAACGGAAATCTTGCCTCGTCTCTGAAAGAAACAGCATGTGACACAGTTTCATCCATGAAGTTTTCTTTTTATTAGCTCACAAAATGGTTCAGTCCTCTGCCCTTTCAGAAAATTGAGAATGTTTTAGATGCATGAACCTGCTCCAATTCATTCTTTGCTCAGCTGTTTGAGGGACACATCTCTTTTTCCTAAATTATCTTGCATCCCCAGTAAAGGTTAAAATGCACTACTGATGGATAGTCAGATTTCAGAGAAAAAGTAAAAATAATATTTTACTTGTTGATCACTGAATGTGTTAGACTGTAAGGCTCTCGTTAGACTTGTAGCACCTCACAGCACAGGTTGGCTGGTCAAAGTCATTAGCTATGTCAACAAGCCACATGTGTGAGTTGACGCAGACGGCACTTTTCCTATTTACACATGCTCAACAGAGTGACGAGACTGGGTCTGAGACACATGCACATAAATATTTTTTTAAGTTTTATTTCTTTTACTTGAAAGAGTTAGAGAGGGGGAGAGGCAGAGAGGTCTTTCATCTGTTGGCTCACTCCCCAAATGGCCGCAAGGGCTGGAGCTGGACGGATCTGAAGTGAGCAGCCAGGAGCTTTTTCTGGATCTCCCATGCGGATGCAGAGACCCAAGGACCTGGGCCATCTTCTACTGCTTACTCATACCATAGCAGAGACTGGATCAAAAGAGGAGCAGCCAGGACTTGAACCAGTGCCCATATGGGATGCCAGCACTGCAGGTGGTGGCCTCACCAGCGACACCACAGCACTGACCCCAACTATTTTTTTTAATTGATGTGTTTTATAAAGCTATGAAAATGTCCAAATAGTTGTACAACACACTCTAAAGAAGTCTAGGTCTATATTTCTCCAAATAATTTTTGTCTAGATGTACGTTAAATCTTCTAGTAATCAGCTTAGAATAACTGTAAGAGAGTAAAAGATTGGTTAAAATATAGCTAATCTGAACTCTTTACAGGCATTCAAATAAACTTGTTGAAATGAAAAAGGAATCAAGGATTGGCCTAGTAACCTGACTCTTTCATTATTTCAATCTGTAAACCACACAAGATAATAAAAGGCTCTCATATCCCATGCATCACACTCTCCTGCAGGCCTTACAAAGAAATGACTGGGTGGGGCAGGCATAATGGTGCAGCCACTGCTGGGACGCCTGCGTTCCACATCAGGGTGCCTGGAATAGTTATATCGCTGCTTCCCATCCAGCTTCCTGCTAATGTACACCCCGGGAGGCAGCAGACCACTGCTGAATGCTTGGGAGTTTTGGTCTCCTTGCTTTAGCTTGGCTTTGCCCTGGTTGTTGCAGGCATTTAAGGAGTGAATCCCAGTGGATGGAAGATCTCTCTCTTTCAGTCTCTTTCAGTCTCTCTCTCTCTTTCATGCCCTGCCCACTCTAGTTACTCTGGCTTTTCAAATAAATTTGAAAAAGAAATTACAAAAAAAAAAAAAAAGAAATGAATACAATTTGGCCAAGAAACTGAATACATGATAATTTATTGCTTTAAGCATTAGAAGTAAATGAAACTTGAAAGGGGATAGAGACTTTACTATTTATATAAACAGTACACACATGTACACACAGATGAGCTGAGCATTGGACCACACCATACAAGGACACTATACACACTGAGCTTAGTGAACTTAGCTCTTCCTTTCAATTTGAAATTCCTGAAAGAGAAAAATAGAAACCATAAGTGTGAAAATTAGATACACTCGTGATAGTTTCCTATAATGGGCAGCAGTAGAAATGCTACTGAAACTAAGTACTTTCATCCCTTGCCTCTCAGGATCCATAAGAAATTGGTTCCAGTACAACTTCTTCATACAAAAATATGAGGATACTCAATTCCCTTGTATAAAATTACCCAACATTTGCATATCACCTAAGCAATCACCTTTTATACCACAAAGTTATCTCTAGTTTAGTTATATCTAACAAAATTGAAATGGTATATAAGATTTGTTACACTGTATTGTTTGGGGATAATGACAAGAAAGCAAAGATCTGTACATGTTCAGTATATAAGCAATTTTTTTAATTTGTGGTTGCCTGAATCCACAGATGTGGAACCCAGATTCTGTGTTAAATTCATTTAATTAGATATTCCCATTTGCAAATTATTTACAAAAATGTTAATCAGTATAAGAAAAGTAGGGGCCAGTCATGTGCGTAGAGAGTAAAGTCGCCTGCAGTGCCTGCATCCCATATGGGTGCCAGTTCTAGTCCGGGCTGCTCCACTTCCAATCCAGCACTCTGCTACGGCCTTGGAAAGCAGTAGAAGATGGCCCAAGCTTTCGGCCCCATACCCGTGTGGGAGACCCAGAGGAAGCTCCTGGCTCTTGGCTTCGGATTGTCCCAGCTCTGGCCATTGCAGCAATTGGGGAGTGAACCAGCAGATGGAAGACCTCTCTCTCTCTTTGCCTCTCCTTCTCTCTCTATGTAACTCTGACTTTCAAATTAATAAAATAAATCTTTACAAAAAAAAAAAAAAAAACAAGAGAACTATGAGTTGATAAAAGTAGCATGTACTATGTAGTGAGAAGAATTGTTTCTTCATACGTTAAACATATATTTTACTGCCTAGAAGCACAATTAATTATTTTTCTAACTAACTGGGTCTCATATTTCTTTTTACTGTTTAAAATGGAGTAAAAATGAGTTAAAGTATGTAAATATCTTGGAATTTCCAGAAGAAAAGTGTAATGTAATATGTAATCAAGATATCAGTAGCATTTTAATATAATAGAATGTCTTCCTTGAAGTTGATCTTTACAAAGTATTGATCTGACAAATGACACTCTCAAATGCATTTTAAAAAGTCAAACATCTTGGATATAGTGATCTTCTTTTAAAGTTTTTATGATAATTAAAACTGGATCGTAAAATCTAGTTCACACTGCACTGAAATGTGCACAGAAAGAGAATTTATTCTTTTTGCGTTTCAACTATTTTTTATTTCTCACAGGAAGAAATATACATAAGTGTTGAACCCATTTTTATTTTTTTTTCAAATGCAGTGTTATAATTAGTCCCTTCCTGTGGGGGTAAGGTCTCCCAGTAGTTTCCTCCTTCCTTGTAAGATAGTATGTAGATATAGGTGCCAATGGAGCGGCTAATGTGATTTGTGACATCAGAGGGAAACAGCAGTCCTGGGATTCATGTGGTATCCTGTTCTCTTTTGATAGATGGTCCTCTCTCCTGTCTGCCTGGTTACTAAAACCTCTTAGAGCCACAGCAAAGGGAGGGGGAATTAGGGGCACACATATCACTCTCTTATTCTTTCTCTTCTTTTTACCAGTGCTCAAACTTCAAAATGCATAGCATTTTCTTTTACTTTATGCTATCTTCCTCTCACTATGAAGTAGCAAGACCTGTGCATTGTGTGCCTTGTTTGGAAGAGGGAGCAACCTTCTAGAGGGTGTATCTTAAGAAGGGATGAAAACTCCAGCCTTGTGTTTTCTTATGTTAAAGATGATAAGGAGGTGACAAGGATATTTGGGAGAGAGAAATCTTAACACCATAGGGTAAGTGGCAAGAATATCCCTATCTTACTAAATAATCCTGCCTTACAGAAATTGAATGGTAATAGTTTCTCCTTTCATTTCCCCTATAAGAAATTGTGTATTCTCTTTATATAGAGGTTTCCTCAAGCCAACAAATTGAAAGTCAAGTACACAGAAAAGTGAGAGAAAATAAGCTCATATTTTTTCTAATTAAATCTTGCTGTCACACAATTTGTCAACTTTTAAAAACTTGGTTTTGTTGTGAGATTTTCTATTTTTAACATCATGAAATATATGTTTGACTCAAGCTATAAAGATAAACACTTCTACATGCAACCCATGACAAAAATCATATTCTTTTTTAAAAGGTATTTATTTATTTATTTATTTATTTATTTATTTATTTATTTGACAGGCAGAGTGGACAGTGAGAGAGAGAGACAGAGAGAAAGGTCTTCCTTCTGTTGGTTCACCCCCTAATGGCTGCTGCGGTCGTTGTGCTGCAGCCAGCGCACCATGCTGATTCGAAGCCAGGAGCCAGGTGTTTCTCCTGGTCTCCTATGGGGTGCAGGTGGAGGATTAGGCTATTGAGTCACGGTGCCGGCCAAAAGTCATATTCTTTATTATGTATCCACATGAATCACAATATCTTCTTGTTGAATATCTTCTTCCTTTAATAATTTTCTCCTTATAGCTTTACCTGTATAAAAGATTGATGTATGTTATTTGAAAGGTAGAGTGACAGAGGGAGAGAGAGAGAGAGAGAAAGGAAGAAACAGAAAGATAGCAGTATTGTCCATCCACTGGTTCACTAATCGTATGTTGGTAACAGTGGGCGCCAGGACTACAGGTCTCCTACATAAATCACAGGGACCCAAGTCCTTGGGCCATCACTTACTACCTTCTAGGCTCATCATCACGAAACAGGATCAGAAGCATTGGTTACCTGTGACTCAATCCAGGCACTCTGATCTGGGATTCTGATAAGGAATGCAGGTGTGCCAGTTGATGGCTTAACCCACTGCACCATAGTTACCCATGCCTAGTATCCTGTTGCCTGAGGCTTAAAGCCTACATTATTTTTTTCTGCTTTTCATACTGTCCATCACTTTGGTTAATGTGAAAGAATCCAATGATATTTTCTCCTCTTCTGCTTATTCTCCTTTTTACAGTTCTCTTTTTAATTTTGTCAAATGACTGTATTGACATTTATTACTTACATTGTCTTTCTATAATTTGGGATTTTGTTCTTTTTATCCCTGTCAACCCATGCTGTACCAAATTTATTTCTATTTAAAGATGTACGTATTTATACAGGAGGTGGAGTTACAAACAGAGAGAGGGAGAAATGGAGAGAAGTCTTCCATCTGCTGGTTCATTCCCCAAATGGCTACTATGTTAGGCTGATCTGAAGCCAGAAGTCAAGAGCCAGGAGCCAGGAGCCAGGAGCTTCTTCCAAGTCCCCCACATGGGTCAGGGGCCCAAACACTTGGGCCATTTTCTGCTGCTTTCCCAGGCCACAAGCAGAGATCTGGATCATAAGTGAAGCAGGCAAGATAGGAACTGTCACCCATATAGGCAGAGGATTAATCTACTAAGCCACAGCGCCCCCTCCCACCTTCTAAGCATTTATTTGTTTATTTGAAAGGCTAAGTTACAGAGCGAGAGAGGGAGAGAGAGACAGAGAGGGATCTTCCATCCTCTGGTTGGTTCACTCCTCAAATGGCCACTATGTTAGGAGCCAGGCCAGTTTGAAGCTGGGAGCCAGGAGCTTCTTTCAGGTTTTCCAAGTGGGTGGCAGGAGCCCAAGCATTTGGGCTATATTCTGCTGTTTTCCCAGGCACATTAGCAGGGAGCTGGATCAGAAGTGGAGCAGCCAGGTTTCACATTGGTGGTCACATAGGATGCCGGGGTCACAGGCAACGGCTTAATTCTCTGAGCCACACACCAGCCCCCCAAATTTCTTTCTTTCTTTCTTTCTTTCTTTCTTTCTTTCTTTCTTTCTTTCTTTCTTTCTTTCTTTCTTTCTTTCTCTTTCTTTCTCTTTCTTTCTCTTTCTTTCTCTTTCTTTCTCTTTCTTTCTCTTTCTTTCTCTTTCTTTCTCTTTCTCTTTCTTTCTCTTTCTTTCTCTCTTTCTCTCTCTCTTTCTCTCTTTCTCTCTCTCTTTCTCTCTTTCTTTCTCTCTCTCTTTCTCTCTCTCTTTCTCTCTTTCTTTCTTTCTTTCTTTCTTTCTTTCTTTCTTTCTTTCTTTCTTTCTTTCTTTCTTTCTTTCTTTCTTTCTTTACAGGCAGAGTGGACAGTGAGAGAGAGAGACAGAGAGAAAGGTCTTCCTTTGCCGTTGGTTCACCCTCCAATGGCCGCTGCGGCCAGTGTGCTGCAGCCGGCGCACCGTGCCAATCTGAAGGCAAGAGCCAGGTACTTATCCTGGTCTCCCATGGGGTGCAGGGCCCAAGCACCTGGGCCATCCTCCACTGCACTCCCTGGCCACAGCAGAGAGCTGGCCTGGAAGAGGGGCAACCGGGACAGAATCCAGCGCCCTGACCGGGACTAGAACCTGGTGTGCTGGCGCCGCAAGGCGGAGGATTAGCCTAGTGAGCTGCGGTGCCGGCTCCCAAATATATTTCTAATGTCAGGTTTTTTCTAAGAAGAATTAATTCATTAATACTAGTGTATTGTGGTCCTATTTTTACTCTATTCTATACCACCAATCCAGTTCACTAGTCATCATGTAAGATAAAATTCAACTTCAATAATTTTTGATGGAACATTTCAATTAATTAAATTAAGATCTATTTGCGCAGTGGATGTATTTCTATTAAATACATTCTTATTTCTTTTTAAAGTTGAGCTTGAGTCTTCTTCTGCCTTGATCTTTGTACAACTTCCTTTAGCGTCATTCTGTATTCAACTCTCACTTATTCTCAACAATTTGGAGTTTACTTTTGTGATAGCACAAATGATTTACCTTAAAACAAATAATGTTTCCTATTTGTATCTTTCTTTAATAATTCCATCTTGCACTATTCATGCTGTTTTCTCTGCCATCTCAACCTCTTATTCATCTTCTTGTTTTCCTCACTTTTTGAGATGTTTGTCTCTTATATAGTCTATCTGGTCCCTTTTTATAGTCTTTTATGTCTCAAATCTTTGTTACTCCTCACTTTTATTATAATAAAATACTTTTTGATACTGAGGTTGTTGACATATAATTTGTAATTTTTATAGTTACAGTATATATTTTTATCTTTTAATAGAAATTACAGGAGATACAAATATCTTCTATTATTTTTACACATTCATTAACATTCCTAGAAATTGATAATCATTTTCCAGAATTTTTAGGGACATCTATGACTGTCAATAAAGCTGGCAGTCTCAGGAGTTTCAAAGCCACCACCATTATCAAGAACAAAGAAAAAGAGCATTCTAGATTCATACTTCCTAATTTCAAGGAGCTGTCACATATTCTTGCTTCTATCTGAAATGGTTTTCACTCATGCAAATACGATTTTCCTTGAAGACTCAGCACAATGGCATTTCCTTAACTGAATCTTCTCTTGTTCACCTCTTTCCCGATAACCAACGTATGGCTTTTAATCCACCTCTGAAAACCTTAACAGGAAAACAAATAACAGATAAAATACAACATGCAGTAAATATGGCTCAGCAAACACAGCATTTAAATAAAATTTATGGACTAGTTTACTAGGACAGAAGAGTTACCCCCAAGGGTCAGAAATAAAAGAAAATAGCTTGAGAAGAAAATATGGTGCTGAAGCATGCCAGTGCAAGCCAGTCTGGGTAACTGGGAGATAGAGCCTTAATGTTCATAAAGCGACAAAGGAGAGCTTAACTGAGATTCAGTTTAGTTTATTCAGTTAAGCCAGAACTCTCAACCAGCCGTCTTTGGAGTGGTGTATGAAGAAATTGTCTGTCTTTGGAAACAAAGATGACTTGAGAAATTGACTTTGGGGTTAGTTGTATAACTAATATTTTTGCTGTGATCATTCATAAATATGGTGTAGGATCTGACTTTCTCTGCCAATAACCTGAAAAGGAATTAATATAAAAGTGTTCTGTGCCCTATAATACCCCTGGGGAGATTTTTAAAACAAATAAAAAATCCCCACTGAAGACTTGCTTTCAATAGATCCAAAAGGTAAAGCCCCATTAAAGATCAGGTCATTCCAGAAGTGTAAGACACAATGCAGAAAATCCAACATGAACAAGGGTCAGTGGATACAATAGTATCTTCTTACATAATAGAATTGCTTAAGGAAGAATATCAAGTAAGTATTTTTAAATGATAAAAATTATAAGAAAATAATTTAAGCAATCAGAAGTGTGCTGGAGCCATAAAAAATCAAGCAGATCTTGAGAAATTTTAAAATCTACTTTCTTTAAAATTACAGATAATATTAAGATGATTATTTGATTGATGTCATAAATGTGAAGAAACTACTTAGAGAAATATAAAAAGATACTAAAGACTTGAAACATATATAAGATGGAGAAATCTATCATTCAGTTCATAAGTTTCATCAAGTTGAAAATAAGTCAGTGTTCAAAAGATGATGTCTAATAAATTAATAGTCAATGAAAGACAAGAATCTTGTGATTTAGGAAGCTTAATACACTGGAGGCAGGGTAAATTAAAAAAATCATACCTAGGAATTCAGGTAGATGTGAAATAGCAGAATATAAAGAGAGAAGTGAAAGACTGCTAGAAGAAAAATACACTGGTTAAAAATGGTATCCATTAGGATGTCAAAATTAGTAGAAGCCAGAATATGATAGTATGTTCAATGTGTTGGAGGATATAACTAAATTTAGACAGCTAAGCTATCCTTTATGATAATGGAAAATTAAAAGCCTTTTCATATAAGTGCAGAATTTTTTTTTTGCTAAAAAGTTACTGAAACTATATTTTAAAGGATAGTCTTCAGAAAGAAGCAAAAATAAACCTAAAAAAAAAATGTGAGATGTAAGATAAAATGGTGATGTTGGCATGAAGTTAGGCAAATAGATCCAGGAGATAAATATGGTAGAGAATCAAGGAACAGACTACAAGGGTATTGTCTCCTGATTCATGGCATAAGTGACTTTACAGAGGAATAGAGAAGGTATAGATTCAATGTCCTCGTGGAAAAATTGCATCTTGACACCTACCTCACACCATACAGGAATTCTATTCCAGATTAATTGCACACATAAAGGTAAGATGTTAAAGGTTTTGAAAGAAACCTAGGATAATTATCTTCATGAACTTGAAGTAGTTAAGGATTTATTAAACAGATTACAAAGAGAAAAGCTATAATCTGGACTGCATTATAATAAAAAAAATCCTCTACAATAAGACTGTCATTAAGAGAATAAAAAAGCCAAGCTACATAGTAGAGTAAGTTAGTTTCAATATACTTATCTGTAAAACAACTATATTCAGGAAATGTAAAGAATTTTTACAGTGGCCAGAATTGTGGCTCAGTGGGTTAAGCGACCACCTGCAATGCTGACTTCCCATGTGGGCGCCTGCCCGACTTCCAGCTGCTCAGCTTCAGATACAGCTCCCTGCTATTAGTTCCTGGAAAAGCGGCTGATAAAGGCTTAAGTCCTTAGGCCCCTGTATCTACATGGGAGACCTGGAGGAAGCTCCTGGCTCCTGGCTTTGGCTAGGCCCAACACTAGCTGATGTGGCCGTTTGGCAAGTCAACTAGTAGATGGAAGACT
Source organism: Oryctolagus cuniculus (assembly GCF_964237555.1). Lineage (NCBI taxonomy): Eukaryota > Metazoa > Chordata > Mammalia > Lagomorpha > Leporidae > Oryctolagus > Oryctolagus cuniculus. The sequence continues at coordinate 107,659,699 of NC_091437.1, forward strand.
GCTTTCTCTCTCTGTATCCCCCTCCATCTCTGTGATTCTGTGTTTCAAATAAAGTAAAATAAATGTAAAAGAAAAAAAATTTTTATAAGCTAGTCATATAAAAGACAGAAAGTTCAATAGAAAAACTGGTAAAATCCTTTCAAAACAAAATGGCTGCAATTGGAGATCATTTTACATAGTGAAATAAGCCAGTCCCCCAAATACAAATATATGCTGTCCCTGATTTGTGGTAATTAATATACAGAGTACAAAAAAGTTATGTATATGAGCAAAATTGACATTTTGGGATTTGCTTTTTGTTTATAGTCCTTGCTTATACGCCTGAGGAACAGTGGTTTTCTACTTATTACTTGTTTCATTCTTTATTTAGTGAAGGGTTAAGCTTGTGATTATAAAGTAAATTGAAAGAATGTCCTTGTAAAAATTAAAAATAAGAATGGAAAGAGGAGGGAGACTTGGAATAAGGGAGGTAAGAGGGAAGTATCGTTATGCTCTTAAAACAGTACATATGAAATATATGCAATTTGTTTTCTTTATATAAAAAATAAAAATACACACAGAGCACTTCCAAATACAATCTCCCTATGGTCATAAAAGCATATGAAGGGTGTTTATCTGTGCGAGTTGTAAGGTCATGCAAAATTAAAATTGCAGTGAAATACCGCTGCACATACTCCTCATCAGTTTAAATGAAAAAGATATATCACATGCTAGAAAATCTCAAGTAACCAGAACTATTTTACTGCTGTTTATAAAATAAATTAGTAACACCGACTCATAAAATTGTTCAGTGGTAGCAACAAACAAATACATAAATGTAAACAGAGCTAAACTGCATATACCTTAGGCTCAAATGATTCCATCCCCAGTATATACTCAGTAGAAATGGGCGTGCAAAGTGCCTCAGAGAGATAAGCAAAAATGTCCATAACACCCCTGTTTCAAGCAACAAGTCAACTAATAGAACATAGGATCAAACTCAATTTTTGTTTATATCAGAATACATACATTATCAAGCATTTGTACAACAGAACACCACACAGTAATAAGAATGAACCAACAACTACTCACAAAATTATAGAAATCTTTAAAGTTAATATAATATGGCAGATTAAGAAAAGAAATAAAATCATATTTACTATATGATTGTACTTACATCACATTCAGAAACATAAGCTACTGGAATAGACGTAGGTAAAATAGCAGTTACCTTCAGACCTTGCAGGAAATAGGATTGACTAGAAGGATGCATTAAAGGACTTCTGAAATTTGCATGTGTTTTAGTTTTTGATCTTGTTGGCTTACATACATAGCTACTATGCTGTGTGATAAAAAAAATCCAACATTAATACATTTATCTAAGGCAGCTAAAATTTTAATACAGAAGTTCAACCAACGATCTCTTTATTTTTTGGATATTTTATTTTATTTTATTTTTAATTAGTTTTTTAAAGATTATTTATTTATTTGGAAGGGAGAGAGGCAGAGGCAGAGAGAGAGATGTCTTCCATCCACTGGTTCACTCCCTAAATGGAGCTGAGCCAATCCGAAGCTAGGAGCCAGGAGGTTCCTCTGTGTCTCCCACGCAGGTGCAGGGGCCCAAGGACTTAGGCCAACTTGCACTGCTCTCCCAGGCCATGACAGAGAGCTAGATCAGAAGTGGAGCAGCTGGGTCTTGAACCGGCGTCTATACAGGATGCCAGCACTGTATGTGGTGGCCTTACCCACAATGCCAGAGCTCTGGCCCCTTTCATAGTTTTTAGCAGATTTATAGGTACAATTCTAAGAACCCTTAATTGCATTTCATGTCCAGATCTTTCTGTGCAACCCTAAATCTTTTTATTTTGTTAGAATTACATCTGCCTGTTGTTCCCTGTACATGGTGCTGTTCTTGGTGGCATCTTTTTTTGGATAGGAGACTTTTTTTTTAATAAGTCAACCCATATACCTGCTTTATGTTGTGTTTGTTTTTCTTCTCAACCACAGAAGCTGTATAATTTCTTCAGTGTTATTCATGGCATACTTTTTAATTTTAGGCTACTCTAATTTCAGTTATTAATATGTATTTCTCCTGTGTATGATCTCCTGCAACTCTATTTGTGTTATTTAGTTCTCCTTTTCAACAACAAAGAGAATCTAAGTCTTGCACATGGACTTGGCTACAGACTAATGGAGTAAAATATAAGTTCAAGGTACATATTTTTTGTTTTCATTTATTTTCCATTTTTATCAAGGTATAATTGAAAAATAAAATTGTATATTGTAGCATTAACTAATGATTAATATTGTAGTGCTTGTATTCATTAATAGTTATCAGATCACATCTTCTAGATTTAGAAGTCTGATTTTGAGTAAGCCTCAGTTTGCTTACTGATAAAATTAAGATAATTAATACCTGTTTCACAAGGTTAATATAAATATCTAATGAAAAGTGATCATATTTCTAACATAGAAATTCCTTCATATTAGTTTGCTTTGCTATTCATGACATTTAATTACATGTTTAATTAAATGTTCATCAAATCAGTTTATTTGTAAATATTTAGAGAAATCTCCTTTCCCATTAATTTATTAAGGAGATAAAATAAAATTGTTACAGCAAAAAATGGAAGCATAATCTAGCAAAATCAAATCAAAGTGGAAGTTAGCAAAAGTGCAAGTCTCTGAACTGTTAATTCTCGCTGTCATGTTTGGGTGCCTGGATTTCAAACTGGTTTCAAATCCCAGCTCAGTAACTTGCTAGGGATATAACTTAGGTTGTTATTTAATGTTTCTGAGCCTCTTTTTCTTCTCATTTTTAAAGTAAAGATAACTTGTCTCACACATTACATGTACTCAACAAATATTAGTTTCCTTTTGTGTAGTCAGAGTAGGAATGAGGTATATCATGTTTTAAACTTCAAGGTTGATTATAAAAAGAAAAAAAAAAAGAAGTGTCAGGGTCAATGAATAAACAAAGAAACAGCCAAAAACCAAAAATATCTCTCAGTGTGGATACTAGATTCCCAGGAATTGTGAAGAAAATGTAAAATACTCTCAGCTATAAAAATATCTAATTTGACTTTATAAACATTCAATACTTCAAAGAAAAATACTTACTGGGTACTTCTCTAAATTTTGGCTTTTTGTTGCTCAAGTTTAAAGATTTGATATATTTCACATCAATATTTCAGTACAATAATAGATTTTCTATGATTTTTTTTGCTAAGTCAGTATGATTGGATACATAGGGAAGTTCCTCAGTTTTCATCAAATTATATTACTTACGTAAATCCTTTTAATATTTTTTATTAGAAAATTTTAGAGGGAAAGAGAGAGAGAGAGAGAGAGAGAGAGAGAGAGAATGGCTTACAGTCAGAACAGATCTTTCATTTGCTGATTCACTCCCAAGGCTCTCAATAGATGGAGTTCAGAGAACCAGAAGATCAGAACAATCTGGGTGCCTCACCTGGGTCATATGCTGCTTTCCAAGGTACACATTATTAGGAAGCTGGAATCAGAAGTTTAGCCAGAACTTGAGTCCAGGCACTCAAGTGTGGGATGTGGGTGTCGCAAGTGGTACATTTACAATTGTGCCAAATGTTTACTCCAAAACTGTTCACTATAAATAGCATAACTGTCATGTAATAGCGGCTTTCAGATTTGGAAATGTAATATCCCTGTGACCAAAAAAAAAAAAAATAACCAACCAAACAATAAACTTCCTAGGCAGTTGTTTTTAAACAAAAGTTCTGTAAAATTCGTTTTGACACTGAATGGAAAAGGCTTGAAGATGAGAGTGTTGAGTTCTCAGAGCTGTCTCCCAATTCGAAGAAAATGGCTCTTCTATGTTTTTTAATGTTTAGGCATTGAGCTTTATTAAAAAAGAGAGGATATGGATATTTATATTTTCTTTTTGCTTTTCTGTTTTTTAAAAGCAGAGCGAGAGCGAGAGAGAGAAAGAGAAAGAGAGAAGAGATGGAGAGAGTGAGAATGAGAGTGAGTGCTTCCATCTGTTGTTCCATTCCCCAAATGGCCACAACAGTCAGTGCATGGCAAGGCTGAAGCCAGGAGTGGTGAACTCTATCCAGGTCCTCTATGGGGTTGCATGAGCCCAAGTATTTGGTCATCTGCCATTGCCTTCCAAGGTGCATTAGAAGGAAGATGAATTGGAAGGAATCAGAACTTACATGGATTACAATGACATCACTTTTGAGCACAGAATTAGCTGTCTCTTCCCACATGTCACAGAATATTTTTCTGTTGAGTCTATTATATGAAAAACAAAATTATTGGCTTACCCCAGTCCTTTCTCTCTGAATTTGAGGCACCAATGATTCTGATAGGAAGGAAATCATAGTTTCCTCAGAGCTGATGATTTCCAGTAACTGACTAAATGAGGCCAAGATCATACTTCAGTAAGCTTTTGCTCTTTGGTGTGTCTTTTTCTATGATGCAACATTTTCTAGTCAATACACAACTCCATCATTCTAAGGCATTGCATTGGTCAAAATGTGAGTTCCTTCTAAAAACTGCCATGATCCAACACAATGTCTGATGTAAAGTTTATGATCAGTACTCTACTTGGATTAATAAATGAATAGATGGATGCTATTTAAAAAACTGGCAAATATCATTCTCTACTGCAGAAATCTTTCTAACTTATTTTTCAAAGATTCTTTTATGAAAGGAGAAATGTGAATGTAAATCGTATGGTGATAGTACTTTGAAAACTGTCAAGATTTAAATAATATCCCTTGAGTAGTAGAATTTGGACATGAACCTGATAATAGTCACAGTCAAGCCACCAAATTGGAATTCTGATTGGAATCAGAACCATATGGTTCTATAAAACCTGTTTGTATGAGACATAAGAGACTTCTCAAGAGATGTTCATCTTAACAAAGAACTAGAGAAGAAAAGCAATATGGGATTTTTGTTGATTACATTAACCTTTACTTGTAATGGCTTCTTTTCCTCATTCCCTTTATACTGCATATTTGTCCCATAGAATATGTATAGAAATTATGGAAAATATATTTGAAATAGCTTCTTCATTAAAATATCTATTAGGTACTGTTAACATGTCAGCAATATCATGGGATCTGTGGGAAAAAAATTAAAAACAAAAGGGAGAGTGAGGTTTCTTCCTCAGTCAGAGAAATTTGACCACAATAAAGACATCGCTGATACATACTAGGTCCTTTGGTGTTTACTCTAGCAACAGCAATATAGGCCTTTACCATCCTGGAGTATGGCAATTGTAGAGACATCTTTGTCTGCTTAATTACTTATTTACTGATTCAGCAAAAATTTATTGAGATCTTAGGCAATGCATTAAGGATCTAAGTAAGTAACACAAGTCCTCTACACAAGGAATTGTTGGGCTAAGCAGGCAAGTACTTCAAAGGTCCTCATTGTGGTACAGTGGATCAAGTCACATCTTGGGACATCCACATCCATATTGGAGTGCCAATTGGAGACCTGGGTACTCTGATTCTGGTCCTGCTTCCTACTAATGTATCCTGAGAGGCGACAGATGATACCTCTAGTGCTTGGGCCCCTCACACCCACAAGTCACTTGAATGGGGCTCTGGGATCCTGGCTTCAGCCTGCCCAGCCCTGGCTGTTGCAGACATTTGTGGCATGAATCATTGGATGGAAGATCTCTCTCTCTCTGCCTCTCCATGTGTGTGTGTGTGTGTGTTTGCTTTTCAAATGGATGAAAATAAACATTAAATTTAATTAAAAAATAAAGAGAACCAGGCAACTAGATTAATAATTTCCAGACACAGTGCCAGAGGAAGGTACCATGTTATGTTAAGACTGTTTGGGAGGGCAGTTGAGACTGTCCAGAGATTTCTCAGAACAGGGTAATGGCCATAGTGTTAAAGAATAGAAGTTACTTAGAAAAACTGCTTTCATGGCAGGGAATAGATATTTTGAAGCACACCCATGAGAAAAACTAAATTGTCATGACTGTTTGGAAAACTACATGTTATGATCTATCAAGTTATTTGAGTTTATCTAAATAGTCATGAAAAATAATAATCTTTATATTGGCATATTAATTCCTCTGTACTTCACATGTCTCTTTTTTTTATGTTGACTCCAGTATTTCTATTGGTTCTTTTGGTTCCTTCTCTTTTCAGCTGACTTTTCTAGTATCCTAGGTCAGATTACATGCACACCAGCCAGTAACTGTACATCTCTTGTTTGATAATCATGAAAGCTCCAAATCTTTACATCTTCTTGCCTCCTCAGTTATGGACTCTGCAGGTCTGTCTCTGTATTTTTATGTGAACCTCCTCAGCATAAAGATTCACAAATCTAACTGGATATTTTTTGGTCTTCATCGGTCTTGGTAACCAGACTCCTCCACTGACTACCTTGCAAAGGGACAGTTTTTTACAATGAAGTAAAAAATGAAATGATTTTAATTTAAATCTTTGCAGTGTGTTCTGATATCCATTCCAGGTGCCTGTGGTTTAGAGAAATATTTTTGGCAATGTTGTGCAAAGTTGGAAAAACATTGCTCCATGGGTTTCTATGAAACATTTGCGATTTTTCTCATGTGCATCGTGCTAGTAGCAACTCCTAATCAGCAGGAAACAGAGGGCAGGAACAATTTATCCACTAAGTGAGTCATGTAAGGTAAGAGAGAGATTTGCTGATGCTTAACAGTGATATTTTTACATTTTGGTCAAAGGCTACTTCTCATAAATGTTTTAACATATGCTAAGCTGAAAGTATTTTGGTTCAATTATTAGTGTGGTAACAAAAATCTTGATATTTTTAACATGAATTTTAAAAAGGAACTCAGAAATAGCTATTGGGCTTTTTCTAAGACTTACTTAAAAATCACTTTGGAGATGCCTAAGTTCTGAAATAGTTTTGAAAAACAAGAAATATATTTATATTTTCCAATTAATATAGAAATAGAACTTTAAAAGAGAACAAGAACAGCAGGAACCCATGTATTAGAAATCTAATTTTTGGGGCCGTCGCTGTGGCGTAGCGGGTAAAGCTGCCGTCTGCAGTGCCAGCATCCCATATGGGCACGGGTTTGAGTCCCGGCTGCTCCAATTTCAATCCAGCTCTCTGCTATGGCCTGGGAAAGCAGTAGAAGATGGCCCAAGTCCTTGGGCCCCTGCACCTGCTTGTGAGACTTGGAAGAACTCCTGGCTCCTGGCTTTGGATCAGCACAGCTCTGTCCATTGGGCCATTTGGGGAATTAACCAACCAGCGGATGGGAGACCTCTCTCTCTCTCTCTCTCTCTCTCTCTGCCTCTCCTTCTCTTTCTGTGTAATTCTGACTTTCAAATAAATAAATAAATCTTTTTTAAAAAAACTCAGTTTTGGGGCTGGAGTTGTGGCAAAACAAGTTAAGCCACTGCCTCCAGTAATGCTGGCATCCCATATAAGCACAGATCTGTGTTCTGGCAGCTTCATTTCTGATCCAGATCCCTTGTAAATTGCCTACAAAGCTAGTGGAAAATGGCTGGAGCACTTGGGCCCCCGCCACCTATTTGGGAGACCTGGTAGGAGCTGCTGCATTTGGTCTGGCCTAGCCCAGGCAGTTGTGGCCATCTGGGGAATGAACCAGCAAATGGAAAATTCTCTCCCTCTCTCTCACTCTTTCTCTCTTTCTCTTGCTGTCTCTTCTTATCTCTCTGTAACTCTGCCTTTCAAATAAATAAATAGATATCTTTTAAGAGAGATCTCATTTTAAAGGCAAGTTTAATAATGGAACTAGTGAGATAAAATTCTATTCATCTACTACCATCTAGTTTTCTGTATTATTTTTCCCAGTTGTTATTTTTTACCATATTTACTTGGGTGGCAGGAGCCCAACCATTGTGACCATCACCCCTGCCTCCCAGGGTCTTCATTAGCAAGCTTATGGAGCAAGAGTCAGTGCTTATACCTAAGTATGTTGATATGGGCACTAGGATAGCTTAACTGGTTGACACCATTAGGCTAAACAGCCATCTCTCTTCAGTTTTACTTAAGACAGAATTGTTCTTCAGCATTTCCAGTAGAATTGTTCCCCAGAATATTTGGAGAGAGCTGACTAGCTTGTAAAATGCTCCTCAGTGTGGGTTGTCATAACCTATTAAGTCTATTAGATTGCTAAGAATCCCTCTTTAATTATATCCTATGTTTTCATGAATTATTTGTCCTTAAGAGGTAAGGTGATGTGGCTTTATCCTTTATGGAGAAAATGTATTGTACACAATGAGTATGCATATCTTGGAGTCAGATTTAGATTTGCATTTCACCTTTTCCAGCAATTAGTTGTATGTTTTTTCTAAACTTCAATTTCCTACTTTTTTAAGTAGGGAAAATGATGAATTTTCAAAGTGGTTGTTGGATGTATTAGGTGATCCAATACATAAGCAAAGCTCCATAGAAGGCTGAACATGTTATTATATTTGCTGTTGGGAACTTAGAAGAAGAAATTGACAAACTGTATTAGTAGCATTATATAAAAGATAGCCTCAGTATTCAAGAAAGTGAATGGAATTACTTCCTTCATTTGGAAACATGCGAAGTATTTATGTTTCCAAGTTCCAAGCTTCAGATCTATTTGGAGTATCATTTTTCATTTATATTTTCCAAAATAAACTTACATTTATATTTTTATTACATTTATTTTGGGAATAAAAAATCATGTGTAAAGTAATTTCTCTCTGATACTGTAGGATTTAGCATTAGGATTAAATAGTAATTTGTGCATTCTAAACTAATTGCTATTTACTTGTACTTATTTACATAAAGAATAGTGCTTTTTCAAGATAAATCAAGAAAATCTATTTAGCAATCATTGTTGCTGAACTGATGACAAGAGCAATGGCTCGAGTTTGGATTCTGGGAATAGGGGTTCAACTGGAGCAGGAGACTTGAAAAAGGAGGAAACACACATTTAACTTGTTGCTTGAGGCAGATCGATGCCATGAATTATCTTGACTTAAACCGCATCTGTGTTTGGCAACTGTCTATGACCCCGTCTGGTCATTCATTCCACTTCCTGCTTATCCTCTGTCCCAGGAGTCCCACTTAGGTAGATGGAACAGTTTTGTTGCAGTTTTTTGTGCTCTGCAATACTCATAGACATCTCTCCTTTCCTCTTGGGTGAAGAACTCAGATATTTTCCCGTAAGTTAATTTGTAGGGTATTTTGGATGCTTTGTTACATCATCTGATGATTCAAAATAAATATTTAAATTTCCATAGACATTACATTTAAAAATAATGTCTGTGATAATTAAAATAAATACCTCATAAGCTATTTTCCAGATTTTGTGTATGTTAGATAGTTTTTGGTAAATTGGAACCAGCTTGTGTTCTGAGGTAGTGTTTGGTGTGATTCTATTTTCTCTAGGCTGATCTCTCATATCATGATTTTCTCTAGTTGGAAAATGAAAGTCTAATTACTGTGTTTAGCTGCAGTGCTCATCAAGTGATCAGACCTTAGAAGAATGAAAGTGCTGATAAATTTATTCTAAGATGAGGTCCCTTCCTGGTCAAAGTTAGGGAATGGGGCTTGGGAGATTCAGGAAGGCCAAGGGCTCTAACAATAAGAGACCACCTAACTCAGAATGTGCTTGGAGCTGTTTTGCGTTGAGTAATTCAACACAACAGAATTTATTCAGATGTTGAGGCTAGAATCAAACATATTCAAGTTTGTTAATGACCTTTGAAGGAATGAAAATGGAAATCATAAAAAGAAAGAAAAAATACAAGTGCCACAATATCTCAAATGTGAGCACTTAGGGTGACTTACATAGTTCTCTTCTTTTCAGGCTTCTGATTATTCAATTTTTCTCTTAATTTATATGTTTGATTTCCATGCACATCTCTCCTGTCTACTTGTATAAGAGTTACTTTTTAAAATTGATTATTTAAGTGACTTAAACTTTTGAGGTCATCTCCTTATAGAATTTTGAAATCAATTTCTGAAGGGTATTGATACTGCAGTATCAGTGTACATTATTTCTTACATTTTGTGTGGTCATTTTTTTTAAACTGAGATTTGACATTCAGATACATTGAGAGTTAAATGGCTAAGGCATTTAAAAGAAACAGAAAGTTATTGCAGGAGTGTCCTTCTGTTTGTGAGACATTTTGTCAAAGATATTCTTTTGAATTCATTTAAAAGTTAGAAACACAGTATTGCTATTTAAATAATTCTCCACATAATTCCTTAAAAAGTTGTAATTGCTTTAAGTTTTACTCTTGATTGTAGTCATTTGTTTGATTGTATCTGTGATTGATGGATTTTAATGTTGCAATTGTCTGGCAATTTTCTATGATTATATCCATGACTGGTATTCTTGATGGTGCAATTGTGTGGAAATAGTCTGATTATATCACTATTAAGATCTTAACACAACTTCCTCTCAGGACATATTTGAAGAATAAAGCCTTCATACCCCAGAGTACAAGTTCCTAGGTAAAGCAAATCCAGTTACCTGACTTGTTGAACCGTCTTCATCACATCAACAGGCTGAATAATCCTCAGAAGAAAACCACCGTGTTCACTTACTCAAATTACAGCATTAAGAGTACATATACATACACATGTGTGTGTGTGTGTGTGTGTGTAATTCCTCTTAATCTGAAATCAGTGAAAAGTCTGTCTCATAATAAAGACTGGAAAAGAGCAGCGGGAATACATGGGGACACTCAAAGATCAGTATCAGGAAGATCAATGGGAAGGAAGGAGGATTTCTCAGGTGGCTGTCAGAGGTCAGGTAAAGCAAGTGCAATGAACCTCTGCATTTAGATTCAACCAACTGTGAATCAAAAGTATTTTTTTAAATTGCATCTGTACTAAGAATGCATAGACTTTTCCCCTTGTCAATAATCCCTAAAAATATGGTATAACAAGAATTTACATAGCTATTTGCATGGTATCTAGTATAATAAATAATGTATTTGGAGTATATGGAAAGTTGTACTTAGGTTATATCTAAATTCTATTATGTGTTATATAAGGGACTTGAGCATGCATGAAATCAAAATCTTAGAACCAACCCCCCATGGATACCAAAGGATGAATGTACTTAAGTTGTCTTTTTCATCTGGCACTTTGAACTGTTGCTTGTGATGACGTTGAGAGCAAACTGAGTGGAGCTGTGGGGATGGAAGACAGGTTGAAATCCAAGTAGGAATCAAGGATCAACAAAGGAACACAAAGTGGGGAACTGTTTTCTTTGAAGGGCACATATGAAGGAAAGGCAAAAATATAACATACAGGGAAATAACTTTTGCATTATTCATTCTTTATAATTTCTATTTGCTTATTTGAGAAACAGTGAGAGCTCCCATTAGCTACTTTATTCCCCAAATGACTATGATGAATGGGACTGGGATTGAAAACTGGAAACTCAATCAACATTTCCCATTGAGGTGTCAGGAACTCAATTATTTGAGCCAATAATACTGCCTTCCAAGGTCTTTGCATTAGTGTGAAGTGGTATTCAGAAACTGGATCTAAAGATTGAACCCAGACAATAAGATAAGGCACGTGGGTGTCTTAACCAGTTTTAGTTGCTAGGCTCAATGCCCACCTGGGTTTTGTTTTCTAGCACAGGCAAAATGATTGAACACTGAAAGCAAGAAAACAATCTAAAAAAGACATAGTGATACTGGAGATAAAAGGTGTGTGGAGAGGTTCAGAATTTTATTTGAGTTCAAAATTGATTTTGAACAGATCATAGGAATTTATTTCACAGAAGTGTAAAAGGAGGTAATGTGGTGTAGGAAGACAAATTCATTTGTAGGTGGAGTAAAAAGTTGGGAGAATTTCTGCTGCTTGATTTCTGTATCTGTTTAATTTATGAAGATATATTTTCTCTATTAAAGAATGTCATGAAATTTGTGAATACCTGGGGATGGAGAAACTATTGAGGAGTTAGAGACTGAGTTTATAATGAGAACAAACAGAAGGACTGTGGACTGAACTTGGACAGAAGAGATTTGTTTTGGCACAAAGGTGTGGTTTTTCCCTACAGTGCTTAATGGTCTGGATATAAACGCAGTGAAAGCAAATGTTTGGAATGATCTCCCGATGGTGATTTACAGGTCCATTGTAGTAGAAGGACAAAAGCCAAAGTGATGGTGGATTGTGGCTGGAGAGTACTTGAAAGACTACTGTTTCTGGTTCAAACAGAGATAAAAATGCAGTCGGTGGGAGGCTGATGACCCAGAATAGATGAAATGGCCCATATCTTCAGGTCTTGATAAAATTTAATAACTTGTAAGAGTAAGAAAGTAAAAGTGCTTAAAGGGTAAATGTTTTAAATACAAAAAATAGGATTTTAGATTTAAAGGAAGTACTGACAATACGACAAATAATTGATGTAAGATCCATAACATGGCTTAAAATTATCTGAATTAGTTTATTCTCTTGAAGATTTAAATAGTCTAAAATACAACTATTTCATTTTGATTTGTGATTCTTGATAGTGTGTCCCTCTTGAGGAAGATATTTCTTTGATCAACATATTTCCAGCTGCGATACACAGTCTCTACTGAAAATCACCACACGTCATCGACAAGGGAGCCTGGACCTGCATGATCCCAACAGCAATTACTGAACACAGGAATCTATTGAGCACTTAGAATGTGAGGAGCGTAGTGAAGGAACTGAAAATTTGATTTTACTTAATTTTAATTTTAAAACTGAAGCACTGTAAACATTCTTCCATTAATGAAAACATTATTGTTTTAGTGGAACTACATTTCACTTAATGAATGAATTTTGTAGACTATTAGTGTCATATTGTAGTGAACGTGATAGGTATTTTAATATGATTTCATGAGCAATTTTTATACTGATTATATGCTAAAATGATAATACTTTGCATATGTTGTGTTTAACAGCACATATTATTAAAACTAATTTTGTCAGTTTTTTTTTTTTTTACCCTTTAAAACTTGACTACTAAAAAGCTTAAAATATGCACATGGCTTGTATTATATTTATGTTGAGAAAAGCTACTTTAGTTTCCTTGATCATAGCTAGATTTTGGGAACTTAAAAAAATAGATGATAAAATTCCTTTGTAGCAAGTAAACATATGCACAGACATATTTATGCACTGACATATTTTCCCTTATGTACAAAATCATTAAAATTTGCAAAGTAAAATATTTGCCAATTATCTGTCATCTCAAGAATTTTCCTTATTAAATTTTACTTACAAGTTGAGGAGACACACTTTATGATTAAAATTTATTTTATGTTATGAGAGAAAACAAAAATTAAGGTGACAGTGTGAAACCCAGTTTCCAAAGAGTAGGGAAACCAAATGAATTGGGCTTCAGCATTCTGTAGGTTTTCTTCCCATGCAGCCTTTTTGCCTCCTGGGGCATGTGCTGAACCTTAAGGGAACAGGCCAGGCAGAGATGCAGGCAGAGAGAACTTAAGGGGCAGAGAAATCAAGAGAATATTAAGCAGTTTTTCAGATCTGGGGAGACAAAAACAAGAGTTTGGTTCTGCCAAGGTACCTGGATTTGGGGAAAGTCTTCTCAGACAGAAAGGAGGAGCAGTGAACCAAGAATGCCATAGCTTTTCTTTTGAGGCATCCATTGGTTCTAACCTCTTCAGTGATGTACACAGGAAGGTAGCTAGCAAGGAGAAGGTGAGTTTGGCAGTGTTTCTCTGCAGCCTCACCTGCGCTGTAGCTCACATGCACCCCAGCACCCTCCTTGTGTGTACCACCTAACTTACCCTGCCCCTGCAGTGCAAAATGGCAGCTTCCTCAATTTCACTGCTTACAATATTTTGCTAAATAAAAATATTCATTATGGTTGATGTTCTGTCCATGTCATGACCCTTAGTTCATTATAATGCATTTTAATAAAATGACCCCTGTTGACACTCCCACTCCCATCACACACCTGAAGCCATGACACTTCTGGTATTTCCAAAATAAATAAAGGGCCATGAAATGGGCAGTACTCAAGTCAAGCCCCAAACTCCTCTATCTTTTAATATTCAGTTAAACCCTTGCTCACAACCACCCCTGTGCCTCCTGATCACATAAAGGGATGGCTCAGAATTTTGCTGAGTGCAATGATCTCTCTTGGGTATACCCGCACTCCTTCCTTAGTGTGCACTTCTGTTTTGTACATAAATACATCTTGTCTCTCTGCTGACTTTCATCTATGTCTCATCCTTGACTTTTTTCTTCTGTCACCGACAGGAACCTGGACCCAGACACTCCACTATATCCTTCTGCCTGTATCCACTTGTTTGTATCCACAGTCATTAAGATGCTATATTTTGCTTAGATCACTCTCATAACACTCCGTTTGGCAAATGCCTGTCTATAAAAAGCCAGGGATTTTAGTGTTTCTCAAGAACAACAACTTTGTATTGTATATTTTTCCAATATGCAGAAAAAAAGTTATTGTACAAATTGTTTCCAAGATTTTGTACTGGGAGTACTTAGGCAGTTCTGCTTTGCTGAAAGTAGAAATGATTTTTTTAATTTAAGAGTTTGCATAATTAAAATAATTTCTCATATGATAATGCAGCATTTTTGAAAAAAAGACTTTTGTGTTCCCTTCAGATTATTTTATTTAGTAATTATCATAATCTCAGATTACTTTGGTTATTAGAAATTGAGCTCCCAAACTTTAGATGATTCATTAATCAACATAGATATAGATAACAGAATTCAGATTAATTTAAGCATCAAGAGCAGCTTATCAATGAATGTCAGAGAAAGTTGTGAATAAAAACATTTCAAAGAGAAATTATTTCAAAAGGAAAACAGTCATTTGAAGTTTTTCTAGATAAAGGAAGAGTAGATAGCATTTCTGATGTTAATTTTATTTTAGACCACTAAATGATTTTTAAAAGCTCTGGACCAGTTGTAATCTTTATTTGCAATATCTTAATTAAATGAATTTATTATTTAATGACTTAACTTATTGCCATATTTTGCTATGGATATTTACATATGTGAGAGTACTTCAAAAAGTTCATGGATAAAAGATTTAAAAGAAACATATTTTGGTGCATACAGATAAAAGTTATTAATTTAATAGTGAGGATGGAATGGGCTACCTTGGACATCTGTGATCACCAATTGCTGGGAATGTAAAGGCAAAGACTCCATGCATTTTTTTGTGTAATGTGGTACGTATTTTCCATGTGTACTACATGAAGTACCTTGATAAAAACACAAAGCCACGTGGGTTACCTGATGGTGTTTTGTTTTAACTCTTTCACTGCTTAGTAGCAAGATTTTTAAAGCATTGGAAATAATCTGTTTGTGGGTGGGAACCAAGATTTAGAACTAGTAAACCTGTAAATTTGAAATTTGTCTTCCTTTTAAACAACACTGGGAGGATTTGCTGGATATAAAAGAGTACAAGAGGGGAAGTAAGCAGTGACCTGGGAAGCATTTCTACAATGAAACTTGACCACAAAACTCTACCGTATGTGTTATCCTGTCTGTTCCTATCTTGTTCTTACAAGGGTAAAATAAATGGAAAATTTAAAGGGGGCTCAAAGAAATACAAATGATTGTCCCAAAGAATAAGATATGTCAAATATGTTGTTCTGAAACGGAATTCAAAAATACAATTTGTAAATGGTGCAGGCATTGCTAACTATCTGTATCTATGTCCTAATTAAAACTGTGTATTTAAAACATTTAACAAAACAACTTATTTGAATGGCACACACACACACACACACAGACAGAGAGAGAGAGAGAGAGAGAGAGAGAGAGACTGATCATGCGCTCTTCTAGTAGTTCACTCTCCAAACGCCCTCAACAATTGAGGTTGGGCTAGCTGAAGTCAGGATCCTGGAACTCCATCTGGGTCTCATGGGAGTGACAGGAACTCCAGTATTTCAGCTTTCCCCTGCTGCCTCTCCTGATGTGTGCTAACAGGAACCAGGAGCCAGGACTCAAAGCAGGCACTCCACTCTGGATGCAGGCATGCGAAGCAGCAGCTTAACCACTGCACCAAATGCCTGCCTGTAAAACAGTGTTTTTATTTTAACCTGGAATATAAAGATGTTGAATTACCAGAACAGTTATTCTATCTGTTCTGTTCTAATGCCAATATTCTTTTCATTACTATGGTTGGTAAATTGGAAGGTGAGGTCTATTAATTTAGAAAAATAGAATCCACAACTTTGTAAGAATGAAGAAAACTAATGATGCATAAATTCAAGTGACTTTTGTGATATTTAATTCTGATTTTAATCTATTTCAAGTGAAGAAAACCAAAAAAAAGGTGTATACTAAAAGAAGCTTACTAAAATATTATGTAAGAACTAACAAGAATAAGATATCCTGAAATTCAATATGAACTTAGTGAAAATTGTGAAATCTACTGCAACCATGTTATATTTGCCAAGACAATAGTACCTAATTTAGATTTATTTAATTTATTGCAAGAATTGCAAGGTAATAAAGAATGTTTCAATTAGCAATTCTGTATTTTGGGTTATTAGAAATAAACCATTAGAAATGTAATTGTCCTTCTAATTTAACATCCATAAAAATAGCCTCAGCATAAAAGTGCAATACATAATTACACTTTTCCCAATATGTCTACATTTTAGTTCTTATTGTCTTTCTTTTGAAAATATATCTGGACACCAAATATTAAAGTATTCAGCTGTTAGATGAGCATTTAAAAAACACCCAGTGTAACAAAGTAATTGTTTTAGCATCTGTTTCTTTTTTCAATGAAATCCTTTTTCCTATATCATTTCTAACTTATCATAGGCTGCTGGTTTTGAATTTATGTGCTCTTTTATCAAGATACTACTTAACAAATACATTTTTGAAATTTTAGCTTGAATATCAAGAGGAGAAATAATACTTTTCCTCTGGAAATTTTACCTCTTCATGAAAGCATGTTTCAAATACCACCGCCTTCTTCAAGTTTTCTTTTTTTTCTATCCTATACTGATCTTTCTCTGTTCTGAATTCCTATTTTGTGTTTCTTCTGTCTCACTTGCATAATCTTACTTATTCTCTGCTTTTGTATGAGAGTAAATCAATTATCTTTTCAAGTTCAGATGAGAATATTATTCTTCTACCTTTTTCAATACAGTGTCAGAAATAGAGCAAGTGTCCCAAAAATATTCAATGATTCAAAGTTCATTTTTCAGTAATAGCAATCTTGGGGTACCTGAGTTATTGATACATAATGTTCTAAATATCTACCAAGGGATCAAATGCAACAGTAACAGCCAGCTTTGATATGGTTCATGGCCAAACTTTCTGAGCAGCTTTTGTGAGGATATACTTGGTAAAGCCATAAGTTGAAGAGCTCTGGAATGGTTGATCTTTTGTCTACTCATAATTTTGCCATTATTGTCTCATGAGTTCCACAAATATGCTACTTTATTTCTACTCCTGGCTGTTGCACTATTGTCAAATGCATATGTCAAACTTTTGATCTAAGATATTTTTCAGTGTGGGGACTGAGAAATGGTTTTACTATAGCATCCTCAAGGATTAAAAATGATCATCACTACCACAAAAAGGTTAATGTCTGGGAAGTATTTATATATAGACCAAATATAACTGAAAGTACCAAAAAGAAGTAGAAATTTTGATCAAATATTTTCAGGGGGAAAAAGACAAAGAACTTCATTCTCCCTTAGACTTTGTTTTTTTTTTTTTTTTTGACAGGCAGAATGGACAGTGAGAGAGAGAGACAGAGAGAAAGGTCTTCCTTTACTGTTGGTTCACCTTCCAATGGCCGCTGTGGCCGGTGCACCACACTGATCCGAAGCCAGGAGCCAGGTGCTTCCTCCTGGTCTCCCATGCGGGTGCAGGGCCCAAGGATTTAGGCCATCCTCCAGTGCCCTCCCGGGCCACAGCAGAGAGCTGGCCTGCAAGAGGGGCAACCGGGACAGAATCTGGCCACTGACCGGGACTAGAACCAGATGTGCCAGCACCGCACCGGAGGATTAGCCTATTGAACCACGATGCCGGCTCTCCCTTAGACTTTTAAAAGATTGGGTTAGAAAACGGGTCTAGATATAAGGATATTTGAAAAGCTATATGTTTTCAGTAATATTTCTTAATCACTGTCCTCCTTAGCTGTTCCTGTTTTTCATAACTCTCATAAAAATATTGTCTGGAAGATACAGATTGCCAGCTCAAACTATTTTGTTATATTCAGCTGAATATATTTTATTTAGTTTTGCAAGATAAAGAGTTTTTTAAAAAATATTTTTCAAAAGATTTTTGATTTATTTATTTGACATGTAGTGTTACAGACAGTGAGAGGGAGAGACATAGAGAAAGGTTTTCCTTCCATTGGGTTACCCCCCAAATGGCCGCTACAGCAGGCACATTGCGCCGATCTGAAGCCAGGAGCCAGGTGCTTCCTCCTGGTCTCCCATGCGGGTGCAGGCACCCAAGCACTTGGGCCATCCTCCACTAACTTCCCGGGCCACAGCAGAGAGCTGGACTGGAAGAGGAACAACTGGGACTAGAACCTGGGGCCCATATGGGATTCTGGCGCTGCAGGTGGAGGATAAACCAAGTGAGCCACGGCGCCGGCCCCGCAAGATAAAGACTTTTAATATATTGATTGTGTACACAAAGAGCAATGCCACATTTTATATCTAAATTCTACGTGCACAGATTCTCTCTTTGTGTTTTCTGTAGGCACTAATTCTTTTTTTTAGTCACTAGTCACCTTTTTTGAAAAGGTGCAACAAATACATATTAATGACTCTATCTGATAATGGAGTTAAGGCTCTTTCATTCTAGGGTGTCTGTCCTTTTTGCAAGATTATCTTCTCCAGCTCAAGAGCAAGTAGAAGATGCTTTCTTTGCTCCTTAACAAGCAATATTTCAACTGTCTTAAGTTGCCCTATTTCTTATTGTAAGATCTTGAATATTGTCAGAAGTCCACCATTTTCCCTGACAGAGAGTACAGTTCCTGAACTTGATAGATAACTCATTACTTGAGAAATGCTTTGTTTATCCAGAAAATCAAAACTCATAAAAATAATCAGAAATTTCACTTATATGAAATTCTACAGCAATCGAATTTCCTCCATTCTGGGAAACATGTAGGCAGTTTGGTTTCCATGGTTACTTTTTTACTAGTCTGGCATTCTCTGTGGGTCTATGCTAAACTGGACTAGAGATCAACAAGCCTGGAGTCATCTTAATGAGGCAGAAACATAATGAGAATCATGTTTTATGACTGTGCAGCAGTTTAAATATATACAATTTTCAGGCTACAAATGTAAATAAAAATTTCAGTTTATAATTGTGTACAAAAGTAATAACATATGAGCTTTAGTTCACAAGACTATTTAATAATGGCATAGGAAGAAGAAGAGAATAAAAATACAATTTATAATTATATATCATCTATCTACTTATGATATCATACTTATATATGATTCACATAATGTACTCATTCAGATTCCTTAAAAAAAAAAACAGAAATAAAACTGCCATCTTATCTAGAAAGCTTGCTACTAGGTACATACATAAAAGAAATTAAATCATTATATCATAGTAGGAGCAGGTGGTTAGTCTAGTGTTTAAATACCCAAAGTTCACATCACATTACCTGGTTCAATTCTGGGCTATAGCTTTTGCCTCTTGCTTCCTGTTAATGCAGACTCTAGGAGGGAACAGTTGATGGCTCGAGTAAGTGGACCCTTGCCACCATGGGGGAGACTTCAGTTGTGTTCCCAGTTCCCAGTTCCAGCCAAAGAACAGCCCCAACTGTTGTAGGCATTTGGGGAGTGAACCAGATGATGGGAGCATTCTATCTCTCTCTCTCTTTCTCTCTTTCTGTGTGTGTGTGTATGTGTTTATGTGTCTGCCTCTCAAATAAATAAATGAAACAAAAAAAAATTGAAACCTGCATCACCAGGATTATTATTCCACTATTCCCAATAGTCAAGATATGGAATCAATTAAGGTGTCTGTCAACAAATGAATGGATAAAGAAAATATGGTATATAAACATGTAATATTATTTAGCCACAAAAAGAATGAACTCCTGTCATTTTCAGCAAAATGAGTGGAAATGGAGAACATAATGCTAAGTGAAGTAAGCCAGACATAGAAAGAAAAATATCAGGATAGTGATTACAAGAAGCCAGGAGGGGTAGCAGAGGATGGAGGAAGGTTGGCTAATAGGTACCAAATCAGAATTAGATAGAAGGATTGAGTTCTAGCATTACATAACACACTGAGGTTAATACAGCAGTACTTAACAAACTATTACACATGTGCTGACCAAATAGAAGTGAGAAGCTTCAAGACTGTAATCATAAAGTGATGACAAAGGGGAGAAATTTGATGACCCTGATTTGATCAGGAGCATTGTAGAATGCATTTAAATATCACACTGTATTTCATAAATAAGTATGATTATTAATAAAAGTTGTATGTGTTTTTAAACGTTTGAAAAATACTTGAAATAACCTTAAAAATGCAATAACTCATTAAATTGAATTTTTCTATAAATGTGGAATGTTATAAGTAAATTATTGTAATTTATGTCAATATATGAGATTTTGCTTATATTGAAAGAAATTTGTGCTTACCTATTTTAGTATGTATTTAGACCTATGGTAAACTAAACAAAATTGATTTTTAAGATTTATTTATTTATTTGAAAGTCAGAGTTGCATAGAGAGAGAGAGGGAGAGGGAAGGGCAGAGAAAGAGTCCTTTCATCCTCTGGTTCACTCCCCAGATGGCAGCAATGTCAAGGCCTGAGCCAGGCCAAAGCCAGGAGCTTCATCTGGGTCTCCCACGTGAGTTGCAGGAGCTGAAGCAATTGGTTCATCTTTCACTGCTATTTCTAGGTCATTATCCGGGAGCTGGATGGGAAATGGAGCAGCCAGAACACAAACCAGCACATATATGGGATGCTGGCATCACAGGTGGTGGCTTTACCCGCTATGCCACAGTGCCAGCCAAACAAGATTTTAAAGTCTTTGTGCATAGCTCAAATGTATTTCCAAGATTCTGTACTCAAACACACCTCTAACCCCTCTTATTCAGGAAGTCCTTTAATTTTTCTTGTGAAGAAAAATACAATATAGATTTTAAATCGCATTTCAAGAATCAAGCTATGTGTCAAAAATATATTTTTGTTGTGTATATGATCTCTGTGTTAAGTTGAAAGAGCTTTGATACACTTTTGTTTCATATCACATCTGGATACAGCCCTACTGTAGTTATTTCTCAATTACCTTCAATAAGTATCAAGCTTGCTACACAGATAAAGGACTGGAAGAGCTGATGGTGTATTTTTTATAAATAAGTTTCGGTGGGGTCATACCATATTTAAACCATAGCAAAGAGTAAGGGATGGTTTCCTTTTTCTTCTTCTTCTTCTTTTTTGACAGGCAGAGTGGACAGTGAGAAAGAGAGAGACAGAGAGAAAGGTCTTCCTTTTGCCATTGGTTCACCCCGCAATGGCTGCTGCGGCCGGCGTACCACGCTGATCCCAAGCCAGGAGCCAGGTGCTTCTCCTGGTCTCCCATGCGGGTGCAGGGCCCAAGGACTTGGGCCATCCTCCACTGCACTCCCAGGCCACAGCAGAGAGCTGGACAGGAAGAGGAGCAACCGGGACAGAATCTAGCGCCCCGACTGGGACTAGAACCCGGTGTGCCGGCACTGCAGGCGGAGGATTAGCCTATTGAGCCATGGCACAGGCGGTGATGGTTTCCTTTTAAAGGATTTATTTGTGTTTTATTCGAAAGGCAGAGATAGAGATGAGAGAGATAGAGATAGAGAGATGAGACAGATAGAGAGATAGAGATAGAGAGAGATAGAGATGAGAGATAGAGAGATAGAAGAGATCGGGATCCTCCATCTGCTGGTTTACTCCCCAGATGGCTGCATGTGCCAGGGCTGGGCCACACTGAAGCGTGGAACCAGGAGTTTCTTCTGGATCTCCCACATGGATGCAGGAGCCCAAATACTTGGGGTATCTTCTGCTATCTTCCCAAGTGCATCACTAGGGAGCTGAATTGGAAGTGGAGCACCCAGAGCTCAAACTGGTGCCCACACGGAATGCTGGTGTCACAGGTGGTAGCTTTACCTGCTGGGCAACAATGCCAGCCACTGATGGTGGAACTTTTTGATTAATAACCTAAGTATGCGATACTTCAAGAAATCCAGCAATTCCCCTTTTCAACTGATGGACAGTAGATATTCTTCTTTTTAAAATCATAATGTTCTGTTCTTGGAAATATAGGTGATATACTGATCAGAAAATTGAACACCCTCCATTTCAAAAGTGTGTTTTTTTTTTTTTTTTTCAGAAGGATAGAGTGCCATTTTGTCCTTTTCACTTAGGAAACTCATATCTTCAAAAGTATGGTGGAGTGGTTATGGGCATAACTAGAGATAGCTTGAAAATTGTCTGTCTAGGTGTCATATTTAATGATGGAATCAATTAGACTTTTAAAATGGTAGGCAAAGAATAGATTTTAAAAATATTTAAAAATAAAAATATTGAAATGGAGACTCAGAAGCAGCAGTGAAGAAAACTATACAAAACAGAAACTTACTTCAGGAAACTCTTTGCTATCACTGATATGAAAACCATCAGAACTCGAGCAGGCTAGGGGCTGACATTTGGTACAGTGGTTAAACATTGCCACTTGGAATGCCTACATCCTGTATTGGAGTGCTTGGTTTAGTCATGGCTTTCCTGCTTTCAGTGTAGCTTACTGCTAATGCACGCCATGGCAGTAGGTGATACACAAGTACTTGATTCCCTGCTATTCACACGGAAGACCCGGATTCCAAGCTCCTGACTTTAACCAAGCATAACCCTGTCTGTTGTAAGCATTTGGGGAGTAAACTAAAAAAATAGGAGCTCTCTCTCTGTCTCTCCCTTTCAAATGAAAATAAATACATAAAAATGTAAAGAAAGATCAGATATTTAGAAAGGAGAAGTCAATAGGCTAATCCTCCACCTGCGGCGCCGGCACACTAGTGCAGGATTCTGTCCCGATGCCCCTATTCCAGGCCAGCCCTCTGCTATGGCCCAGGAGTGCAGTGGAGGATGGCCCAAGTCCTTGGGCCCTGCACCCACATGGGAGACAAGGAGAAGCACCTGGCTTCTGGCTTCGGATCAGCATGGTGTGCACCAGCCACGGCAGCCATTGGAGGGTGAACCAACAGCAAAAGGAAGACCTTTCTCTCTGTCTCTCTCTCTCACTGTCCACTCTGCCTGTCAAAAAAATT
This sequence comes from Oryctolagus cuniculus, assembly GCF_964237555.1. Classification (NCBI taxonomy): domain Eukaryota; kingdom Metazoa; phylum Chordata; class Mammalia; order Lagomorpha; family Leporidae; genus Oryctolagus; species Oryctolagus cuniculus. The sequence continues at coordinate 107,682,915 of NC_091437.1, forward strand.
AAAAAAAAGAAAAAAAAGAAAAAAAAGAAAGGAGAAGGACAAGTTATCCAATGTCAGAGTAAAATATTCAACAGTGAAATTCACTCCCAAAGAAGTGAATTGTTTTAAGTATATGTAAGAGAGATAATAGATACTTTCCTATATAACAAAGGAAAAAAAAAATAAAAGGGAACAACAGAGGAAAAATTACAAGTGTTTCAACAGGAGAAAAGAAACGGATCATATATTTATTATTAAAATCATAAAATTCTCATTGGAAAAATATTTATGAAAATTATGAGTATATTCAGAATAAAACAGCCTCTAGGAAAAATTTCATTACCTCTTCAGGTAAAACATTTAAAAAAATACAACCTCTATTCAGAAGAAAAGATAATCTGCAATGATAAAAGAAGGATAAAAAACTCAAGATTGTCTATAAAAGAAATATTTGGTCTAACAATCCTCTTTAACAAAAACTGACAGAAGGCAAAGGAGGATGTTAATGGAGACTTGAGATAATTCTTATCCAAATTAATTTTCTTAGCCATACAAACAGTAGTTAAATATGCAAGTGATTAATATACAGACTCCCTTGAAATTTGGGGTAGTTTATACTGATAAACAATATGTTTATCCAGTTGGACAGATTGTGTCTCATTTGACCACTGGGAATTTCCTAAATAGAGTAGTGAAGTTATTTACTGATTTAGTCTTGTCTTCATGGGTCAAGTCATCATGTGGACAAAGGTAGTCTTCAAGCTTATCTTACTCATACGTGTCAACATGGTCTCGATTCTCATTAACTAGAAAAAAGAAATGATTTTTTAAAAAAATGTCTGAATAGTAATAAAAGTCACACCACTTCTTAAGTGTGGAATGTATAATTTATATATAAAATGTAAGATTAATTGTCCATCTGTGCATACAGTTATATCAAAATATTAGAAAATGCAATTAAAATGTATAAATTTAAACTGTATTGTATTTAGAAAGAAAGTCTCTAAGCTTGAGTAGCAGTAACAAAATATCAGCATATATTTATAGGACATGCATAACAAAATAATGATAGCAACTATAATAGGCAAATATTAAAATGAAAATGCAAATAAAAAAGAAAAATCAATGTACATTTAAGTTATGCTATAGTCAATATAAATGTTCTAGAATTAGGAAAAAAGTAAATTTAAATAGAAAATGATAGATGGCATGTTTTATATAGTAAAGAGAACAGCCTGGACATATATACAAAAATAACTTTTAGAAATATGGGACAGAATACCGGCGCCATGGCTCAATAGGCTAATCCTCCACCTGCGGCACTGGCACACCGGGTTCTAGTCCCAGTCGGGGTGCCAGATTCTGTCCTGGTTGCCCCTCTTCCTGTCCAGCTCTCTGCTGTGTCCCAGGAGTGCAGTGGAGGATGGCCCAAGTCCTTGGGCCCTGCACCCGCATGGGAGACCAGGAGAAGCACCTGGCTCCTGGCTTCGGATCAGCGTGGTGCTCCGGCTGCAGCACACTGGCCGCAGCGGCCATTGGAGGGTGAACCAACGGCAAAGGAAGACCTTTCTCTCTGTCTCTCTCATTGTCCACTCTGCCTGTCAAAAAAAAAAAAAAAAAGAGAAAAAAGAAATATGGGACAGAATGAACAAGAAGACAATAATAATGCATTAATAATTCCAGGCTTTATCACCATTTTCAGAAATAAATTAACAAATAAATATTCATAATTAAAAATACTACTAAACATTTTAATCATTAGGAAAACAGAAAAGACTGCATATTTAACAAAATCATTAGCAAATCTTTTAAATATAGAAAACCATATTATAATGGATATGTTTTCTGTTTTGATTAAAATGCCTATGGGCATTTCTTTAAAAGTTGAAACAGCATCAACAATGGCAACACTTTACAACCATTAGTCATTAAATTAAAAAAATACAAAACTTTCCGAACTTTTGAGTGAAAATGGAAATTCTAATTATTAAAAAAACCACTAGGGTCAATGAAAAGACTGTTATCATTAATTAGTAAATAGGAATGAATGCAAATTTACTAATTAGTAGCTCAAAAATTTAAATAGGATAAATTAAAAATACAGTTAAGCAAACCCAGAAAAGGGGTTAAAGTGATATACAAAGACATTTATGACTATAAAATAATGAAGATACTTCCAAAATTTTATGGGAAATATTATTAAAAGTTTATTTTGGTGTCAAAAATCTTTAAATCCATGCTTTTTTTATAATATGCATTTTCATGAACTTTGAAATAACTCTTTTTTTTAATATTTATTTATTTGAAAGAGTTACACAGAGAGAGGAGAGACAGAGAGAGAGAGAGAGAGAGAGAGAGAGGTCTTCCATCCGATGGTTCACTATCCAATTGACCGCAACCACTGGAGCTGCACTGATTGGAAGCCAGGAGCCAGGAGCTTCTTCTGGGTCTCCCACGCAGGTGCAAGGGCCCAAGGACTTAAACCATCTTGTACTGCTTTCCCTGGCCATAGCAGAGAGCTGGATGGGAAGTGGAGCAGCCAGGACTAGAACCAGTGCCCATATGGGATGCCGGCGCTTCAGGCTAGGGTGTTAACCCGCTGCGCCGTGGCACTGGCCCCTGAAAGAACCCTTTCATGCATGGATTTCAAACTTTTTGGCAGCAAAATAAACTTCTCTTTTAATTCTGTTTTCTATGAACTTTTGGAGGTCTGCTCAAAGGTGAATGGAGAATTAAGTCTTGTAAATGTTTTCTGAATGAGTATTTTGAGTCAAATATCTGCTGATAGCACACATGGACCATGTAAATTGTTCCACACAACTACCCAAGGAAGCTGTTACTGTTATACTATTTTATAGGTAAGGATTAAAACCTCAGAGAAAGGAAATTATATTCCAAATTGTATTTCAAATAATCAATATTATTTTTTAAATTATTTACTTAGCTGTAAGGCAGAGAGAGAGAGCAGTACAGCTGGGACTAGAACTGTGTCTCCTATATGGTATGCTGATATCACACAGCTTGTGCCAGTGCACCACATTGCTTACTCCAGGGAAATTCCTCATGCAAGATTGCTTACCTTTTAGATATTATTCTCTCACATGCTACTTTTTTAATGCCAAATATACAATTAATTGTGTTGTGGGAAAATATAGTGATTAGAAATGGACATGGTTATTTAAATAAATTAAAAGTGAGAAAGTGTTGTATGGGTAAGTTTCTTAGTTGCATAGAGCAGAAGATATTCTAGTGTATTTAGGCAGAAAAGGGTTTAGTAGGGATATATCTTACATACAAAATTTTTGGGAGTGCTACAATATAGCCAAACACAAAATTATCCCAATGGAGCTCTTTCTTCTCCATGATGTAGAAGCTTCCTTCAGTTATTGCTGGCTCCAAATCATTCTACTCTGCATCCATTTACTGCAGTGACATATTTCCTTGCCTAGCCTGGCTTATCATGCTTCCTGGCTTTCTTATAACCTCTATATATAAGAATATGGTTGGTACTTTGATTGGCATAGCAGAATCTAAATGCTGCACCATGGTGATATGGAAGCGAAGAAATGTAGTGGTTATATTTATTTACTTGGTGTTGGGAGGTGAGATTTATTAGTGGAGGTTATCACACAGTGGGGAAGATATTTAAAATAATGTAGGAAGCCACAAAACACAAACTGTATAAAAGCCCATGCAAGAGAATTAGAAAAAAATATATATTATGTAAAATACTATTAATTAGTTTCAAGAGGTCTTATGAAGCCCATGAATCATCAGGCAATTAACAAAGTTGACTGAAGTCATTACAGAAATCTTAACAAAGCTGCAAGAAATGAGAATGTTGACTTGTCTCCAAAGAAAGTGAATCCAGATTATTTTAAAGACTATTATTTTCATTTCTTCAAGGAATAGATAATCTTCAGGCTGTTAAAATGTTTTCAGAACATAGAGGATGAAGAAAAGTTAACCAGTAATGTTATTAATAAAATCCAACAAAGAAAGTATAAAAAGGAAATGTCAATTTCAATTATGAATACAGATGCAAAAATAATGCTTAAATCATTGGCAAATGATATCCAGCTGTATTTATAGAACTTATTTCACCATGCTCAGTTGGGGTTTACTTCATGAATGCAAAAATGGATCAATATTAAGAAATCTATTAATAAAATCCTTCATATTAAGAGATCAAGATTGAAATATATTTATTCCTATGCAAGAATTTGATTGAACATAGTGACCATGACTGACTCAAACAAAAGACTAGCATTTTTGCCTCAATCCAGTAAAGCTATATACAATATATATCTATATCTAAAATGGAGGCAATATTTTTATTATTTATAATTAGTCTGTCTCTATGGGCAACAAGATCAGAAAAATAACACAAAACTAAGAGACATGGGAGAATATGTGTGATGACCTTCGCTCTCGGGTCAGACATCCAGCTGGGATATTTTCGGCAGTTGTCTAACCTGGGACGATGTTTAAGTTCACTGAATCTCGCTTTGCATGGTTTAAAATAGTGTTGTTGCTTCTGCCTGCACTTGATGTTGATGTGAATAAAGGAGATTGCACATCTCACGAATGAAGCTGGTCCTATGAACACAGGTCCATTGTTTATTATTTTTAGTATCATTAGGATGCATCAAGAAACAGTTAAACATAAAGTCAGTAGATTCATTTTTTACCAGGAATATATAGTCTGAATTTTTAAAAAACTTTTTACATTTCCTTTCTAAATCTGAACACATAAAATATAGTCATCTCTTTTGTCATCAGCAAAGCAATCACAGGACCAAGCAAGATGGCTGAAGAGAGAGGTTTTGTAGTCACCTTTGCCACAGAAAAGACCAGGAGAAGCAAAGAAAGGACTGCATTTCTGGGAGATTGAAGGAAAGAAAGAAGTGATGTAAATGACAGCACAGAGACTCTGACAGCCAGCAGAGAGAGAAGAGCAAAGCTTGCTGTCATTGCTACCCTGACTCCCCAGTGGGGTGAGACCATGTTGCTGGGAAAAGGTCAGCGGAAAGCTCCAGACCCCGCCATGTCTGCAGATGAACAGCTCTAACAACAGGACAGTTCCGTGGTTCTCACTGGCCTTAAATTCAGTGAGGTCCTACCAACTGCTTTGCTTACAAAGAGGAACCTGCATTCCTCTCTCTGCTCTCAAAGTCCTGGATCCAAATTGCTGCAGCACAGGGGCTGCTTCACTCCATTCTGTATTAGGAGACAGCAAGCAGCTCCATCATTAACAGTAGTTGCTAGAGCTGCAGCCAGGGCACTTACAGGGCAGCAAACAGGCTGCTTTCTATCCTGCAGCTATGGGATTTCCGAGCACAAGCCCCAAATCCATGCTTGCTCATGTTGCATGATCTAAGAAAGTTCCCTCTGCTTCTTGGGGCTTGGCAACAGCAGCAGCCAATACGCAAGCCCAGATGACCAGGCCTGAAGTACTGTCCTGCATCTCTTCGCACAGGATGCTGGGTGGAGGGCACAAGCCCCAGCATCGCATCTTGCATACCTTGTATAGGAACTGAGGGCCATTCCTTCTGTGTCCTGCAGCTCTGGGAGCATAGCCTTGGTGCTGCAATACTTGGAGTAGCTTGCAGTCACTGGTGGGACCTGGCAGGCCCTTTCTGTATTCCTCTGCTTTCAGGTCTGCAGCTGCCAGTCCACAATCCCCAGAAAAACCATCACTGTACATGTGAGAGCCGGGAAAGGACACCCCCTGCATGCTGCAGCTCTGGGATTGTGGTTGTTGGTTCTTTATGTACCAGGGACACCTGCACTCCCCTGTGGGGCTTTAGAAAGGACTTACCTATATTCCTCTTCTCCAGTAGTCACCATGCAGGACCTGGGCAAGGGGTCCTTCAAGGGCTGCAGCGGAGGGACTGCGATTTTGAATCTATATTGGACAGGGTCACCCTAGTGTAACCCGAGAGACCTGGTAAGGACTCCATTGCATCTTGTAGCTCTGAGTCTGTCACCGTTTGTTGTATAATTCCCAGAGGCATCTGTGTTTGCCCATAGGGATTGGAGAAGACTCTGCAGCCCACTGATTCAGGCTTGTGCAGACTGGTACATAATCCCCAGCACAATTTGTGACCAACCTGTGCGCTGTGGGTTAGGAACATTCTGATTCCTGCAGCTGTGAGACTCTGCCTGTTGGAGCCATATTCCATAGTCAACTGAGTTCCCCAGTGGGATCTGGGGAGGACACTATATTAATTGCGCTGCTCCAGCTCCGTGACTGCCAGTGCATATTCCCCAGCATAACCTGCGTGTAAAATGTGAGCCATCGTGATGTCTCCCCTACATCCTGCAGCTCTGGCACTGTGAATGTTGTCTGTATACGTTTGCCCTGTGAGACCTAGAGAGGCTGTATCTCCATGCCACTGCTGCAGGCCTACTGATACCAGGGCTAACTGCTGGTGTAATTTACACTTTTCCAATGAGACCTAGGCAAGGTACCCTTCCTGCTCTGCATCTCTGAGACTGTGACTATTAGTACTATAATCCTCAGAGTCACAGGACCCTTCCCTGAAAGACCTAGAGAAGATCCTATCTGCATATTCTTGCTCCAGGCCCGTACTTGCCATGCAAAATCTCCAGTGTAATCTATATTTACCCCATTGGACCAGAGAAATGCCCTTTTACATCCTTCAGTGCTGGGAATAGGGCTCTCAACACTATAAACCCCACATTCACTCATGCCCATAAAGCAGGACAGGGAAAGATTCTATCCACTTACCACAGTTTTAGGGTCACAGCTGTTGGTGCCACAAGCCCAGCATCACTCAGGCTTGCTTTGTGGGACAAAGTCAAAGTCCTCTCTGCCTCACTGCCCCAGGAACATGGATACAGCCATCACAAACCAATAACAAATGAAGAGATCAAAGAAAAAGTCCAGGACTTGGTGGCTTTACATCTGAATTATGTAAAATATTTAAACAGGAACTAACTCCAATACTTTTCAAAGTATTCCAAAATGTTGAAAAAGATGGAACTCTACCAAACACTTTTTATGAAATGAGTATACTCTGATACTAAAGACATAACACAAAAAGTAAACTACAGACTGATATTCTTGATGAAGATTTATATGTACAAATTCTCAGCAAAATATTAACAATCTGAATATAACACTACATCAGAAAGATGAAAGGAAAATCCGGTATGAAGGAATAGGATAATTAACATCTCAGAAGAGTAAGAATGAAAAATGTGTTTGAAAATTGGAAAATGTTGAGAAGATCAAAGTGACTGGAAAACAGTGCACATGGAAACAGGTGCAAGAAGTGCGTCTGGCAGCATGTAACAGTGAAGAGCCTTGAACCCCATGGTAAGATGCCTAAACTCCATCCTATAATTAGCAGGTTATAAAACTGTTTAAAACTTGTAAAAAATTTGAAGATGGACAAAAATAGCAACACAATCTTGTATTTGGTTAAATAAAGTTTTATATCATGGAGTTAATTTGGGAGAGGCTAGTGATTAAAGGTCGGCAACGGCCATGATTCATTTGAAATATGCTTTATATCTGAGCTAGGGTATAAGAAGATGGAATGGAAAGCAAGGAGCTATGTTTTTGTTTTTGAAGAACTCACAGACTAGAGTAGGATAACAAAAATAATCGAAAATGATTTAATTATTATCCAGAATGATTTGAGATGGTGGGGTTATCTTTTACCAAGCAGGGAACAGAGATAAAAATTAATTTTTGTTCTAATGGCAACCTCTATTTACTTTCAAATTTGTTTTTCATTAATTTGTGTTGTGGCAGGAGTTTAATGTGGAAATGCCAGCAGGCAATAGTGTGTTCAAATTACGACAAAGCTTATATTAAAATTCTGCCCCTTATATATGTTAATATTTTGAATATCAGTGACAGTGAGTATACATTTTATGATGTTATTAATAATCACAAAGTATTTCACATGTTGGTAAGTTTAATACGTAAATTCTTCCTTCAGCTTTGACTGGGTTGAATTTCAGTGAGATTTAGTAATTGTTAGAAAGGAGTTAAGAAGGAAAAAATAAAGGAAGCAAAATTATTAGTCTTTGGTTCTATCCTAAGAGAATGTTGGATTACTTTTTCACCTTTATTTCACGCTAATTGTGAATCTAAACACAACTTTTTAAGAGTTTATTTATTTATTTTTGACAGGCAGAGTGGACAGTGTGAGAGAGAGACAGAGAGAAAGGTCTTCCTTTTCTGTTGGTTCACCCCACAATGGCCGCTGCAGCCGGCGCACTGCGGCCGGTGCACCTCGCTGATCCGAAGCCAGGAGCCAGGTGCTTCTCCTGGTCTCCCATGAGGGTGCAGGGCCCAAGGACGTGGGCCATCTTCCATTGCCCTCCGGGGCCACAGCAGAGAGCTGGACTGGAAGAGGAGCAACCGGGACAGAATCCAGTGCCCCGACCGAGACTAGAACCTGGGGTGCTGGCACCGCAGGCGGAGAATTAACCTATGGAGCCGAGGCGCAGGCCAAGAGTTTATTTTTAATTATTTGAAAGGCAAATGCACATGTACACAGAGGCAAGAGGGAGAAAGAGAAAGGGAGAGAATGAGTGCTTCAGTCCACTAGTTCACTCTTCAAATGCCCGCAACAGCTGGGGCTGGGCCAGGCAGAAGTCATGAGCTTGGGACTCAGTCAAGGTCTCCTACATGTGTGACAGGAACTCAACTACTTGAACTGTCACCTTCTGCCTTCCAGGGTGCACATTGGCAGGAAGGTGGAATGGAAATTTGAGCCAAGACTCCAACCCAGGCACTCTCATATGGAATGTGGTCATCCCAAATGGCATTTTAACCCTTTCACCAAATATCAGCTCAGAACCATGTCATTGAGATCAAGTTTTGGCCAGCGCTGCGACTCACTAGGCTAATCCTCTGCCTTGCGGTGCTGACACACCAGGTTTAGTCCCGGTCGGGGCGCTAGATTCTGTCCCGGTTGCCCCTCTTCCAGGCCAGCTCTCTGCTGTGGCCCGGGAGTGTAGTGGAGGATGGCCCAAGGACTTGGGCCCTGCACCCCATGGGAGACCAGGATAAGTACCTGGCTCCTGCCATCGGATCAGCGTGGTGCGCCGGCCGCAGCGCGCCGGCCGCGGCGGCCATTGGAGGGTGAACCAACAGCAAAGGAAGACCTTTCTCTCTGTCTCTCTCTCTCTCACTGTCCACTGTGCCTGTCAAAAAAAAAAAAAAAAAAAAAAAAAAAAAAAGATCAAGTTTAATTACACCAGTGTTAAATACTCAAATAATCAGTGGGGTATTCTGTAAGGTAAATAGTCATAGTCATGGTTTACTTCTGAAGGAAGCAGATTTTAGATCAGTTTGCCTGAAATCTTTTTTTTTTTTTTTAATTTGACAGGTAGAGCCATAGACAATGAAAGAGAGAGACAGAGAGAAAAGTCTTCCTTCCATTGGTTCACCCCCACAAATGGCCGCTACCACCGGAACTACGCAGATCCGAAGCCAGGAGCCAGGTGCTTCCTCCTGGTCTCCCATGCGGGTGCAGGGCCAAGGACTTGGGCCATCCTCCACTGCCCTCCCGGGCCACAGCAGAAAGCTGGACTGGAAGAGGAGCAACCGGGACTAGAACCCGGTGCCCATGTGGGATGCCAGTACTGCAGGTGGAGGATTAACCAAGTGAGTCACGGCGCTGGCCCCTGTCTGAAATCTTAATTCATACAAATGCCCATTCAAGTCAAATTACTTTCTGAATTAGTAAGTCTGGTATTCTGCATTTCTAAGTTCCAGGTGAGAATGAAGCTGCTGGTCTATGCAACAAATTTTGAGTTGAAGAACTCTAGATTTACAGCATTACTCTAGGAAAGGATGAATTTGATGGTTTAAAGTCCTGCAAAGAGTGTTTTAGCAATCTGTACAATAATAGAAAGCTGTAAGATTTTCTGTTAAATTACTGAACCCAGTTTTCATCTGCATTTTGTTATGATTCAGTTTCTGAACACTGGCCTTGTTGCTGGAAATGACTGATCGCATTGCAGAGTATGAAGTCACAGGTCTTTTTGGATCTCAGTTACCTGAAAATTGAATCTTGAATTGTGACAAATTCTTAATCTTGGCTTCACGAAGGATGGCCTCAGGTACCACACATCCCTGGAAGCAGCATTTCCTGTTCTAATATGACTGTGAGATTTTCAATAGCTCCTTCATTTTTTCCCTCTCTGCTTTGAAGTTTCTTTGATCTCTCAGCTACCTGAAGAGAATGGGCTAACTTTCTAGCCTATCAGGAAAATATCCCTGAACCACTTCCACTACAGATATAAATAAAAAAATAAACATCAAGTGCACAATCAAATTTTTCCCCCTCTGGTATTCTTCACTGAATATTTGGTAATGAATTCAGTCACAAAGTTGTGAAATAGCTAAAGTTTAACTTCAATACCTTCCCACCCTTAAAAGACTCCTTCTTTATCCATCACTAGGAATCATAATCTTTTTTCCTTTGTTTACTATGCCATTTAGTTGATTTTCTATGACATGATTCACAATTGAGATAGGACTACTCTCTTGAATAATTTATACTATAGTTAAAGTAGAACAGCCAAATTTCAAATATAAATGTTGAATTACTAGTTTGGTATATCCAGGTCCTTCTCTATGCTTCTTAAATCAGTATCAGCCATTGTAGTGTATGCAAATCTATAATTTTAGTAATGATTAATTAGTGAGCAACCAACTAAGAACTAAAAGATATGGGTGGTTTCTTTTAATGGATGACAAGGAATTTGAAATCCTCAATATGAATTATCATTACAAATATAGGTAACTATGGAAAACATGACAAAACACCCATTAGTGGATTTTAGGTATGTATATATCCAAGTCAACCATGTTGCCTTGTTTCACTAATTTGGTAGTTTGTATGGTTAATGCAGACTTGTGGAATTTTGGTTTTTTAGACAAAATATCAAATCAGCTGCAGTGTGAGAATTGCCATTCTATTACTAATTGTTCCTGGTTTAGACTTAGCATCTGTGTCTCAATGCAACCTTCTGTGTTCTCTTTTCATCCTTAGGTATACAGTAATTATGATGCTAGAAATACTGTAAATAAAGGCAATATTTTATCTTAGATGGCTATCACAATGTCATTTTAAAGCATAATTTAACAATTGAACTTAGATTGAAGCACTTTTTCCAACTTTTTGTGTTTATATTTTAGTTTTCTACTTAACTCATTATAATCATGAGATTGTGTTTCTTAAAATACTAAATCATCAAACCTATTAAAAGTGGTGCAAGGAAGTTTAGATATATAAGAAATACTATTTGTACATTTTAAGAAAGCAGAACAGGTATCTCCAAAATATGTCTTTGTTTTAGAAGAATTCCTTATTTAAAATATCACAGTTGTTTAGCTTTCAATAGTTTGGAAGTTCCTGGGGATTTTTTTTGCTAGCATATGTGCATATTAAAATATCTTGCATCATTGTTCCAAATGTTTTCTGGTTGCTCTAGCTTATGCTTTTCATATTTAAAATGTATGAGTTATTTGTGTGCCAATAGAATAGTTGTGTCTTTGTTTCTTTGTACTTCTAGGGAACAACTGTAACACTGAAGCAGCATTTTTAGATTGTATTATTTCTCTAAATTTTAGTCTAGTCTTTTGTATTTTATAAACTTTGAGAATTTTTATCTTTATATGTATATTTTCTATCTGGAAATTAAAATATATATTAAATATGAGGGTATTCAAAAGTTTGTAGAAAGATAGAATTGAAAATAGGTATATTTTTGAGTATTTGCTTCAAAATCCATGGATAGTTTTTCATGATACACATTTCTCATGAAATTTTGAAGTTTTCTAATATACACTGATTTTAAATTTTTTTGCACTAAAATAGACTTTTCTTTAAATTCCATTTTCCACAAACTTTTTGAAATACTCTCATACAGGAAAGCAGAGAAGCAAAGCTCAGCTAGAATCTCACTACTCTAGACAAAGAGGTCTAGAATAATACCATTTCTATATTGTGTGAGATTTATTTCTGATTGACTTTCGTATCTTATTCCTCAAGGAAATATTTAGATTCTGTGAAAGGAACTTGACATTTTGATACTAATATTAGTGTTAAAAAATTCATGAAATTAGTTTTTAAACACTTTGAAACACTTTTCAGTTACTAATTTCTTGGAGTAGTTTTGATTTTGCAAGTTAAGTAGTTTGTGCATATGTTGGTTCAGAAAGAAATATACACATTTTATCTGTAATTATGGAAGTTTGCATGGAAATCTATGTTTATCATTTTGTACCAATCTCAATTTTACAGCCTGCTTCTTTCTTTCAATGATTTTAATTTCAAAGGTAAACACTAACCTCTTTTTCTCTGTTTTTTTTCCATCTCTTAGAAATTATAATTTTCTTAAATACCCTTTTGCTTGACTACTAGAAGAAATAAAAGACAGAAATAAATATGTCATTATATATGTTACAGATTTGTTAAGATTAAAAAGAAGCCTTGCCATTTTGACAATAGTTCATGTCATCAAAGTGTTTGATACCTTCTGATTTTGGGAATGACCCCCTAAAATCTATACAAATATGTGGCCCCTTAAAGTTCCCAGAGGCACCATCTGGGGTGCCACATATGCTACCGGAATTTGGGGTGCCATATGATATCACCATATGCTTATTAAATAAATCCCTAATGTTAATAAGCCCAAGAGGGTACTTGCCTAATATTTAGAGAATTCTAAATATCGGCACAGATAAATGAGGCAGCATGGTATATTTTAAGCCTTTATTTAGTGAAAAAGATGCATAGTAGAGTGAGAGCTTTATTAAGAGAGAGAGGTAAATCTGGGTTCATACTGAGCACCAGGAGCATCTAGGCCAGGAAGCCTAGGGCAGGTGGCCCGAAGGCCATGCGCCCTGGAGGTTCAGGGCTTCCGCCAGCCCCTTCCTGGCAAGAGGTCAGGGAAGAAGAGAGGTGCGGGACACACCTTGCCCCAGGCTTTTTACCCACTTCCAAAGGGGAGTGGTTAATTAACCTGATTGGCTGGTGGGCACCCAGGTGTGGCCAGGCAGGGGCTTGAGGTCACACAGGGGTGTGGCGAAGGCGTGGTCTTCCAGCTCACAAACCTAATCGATTTTAACCTGTATGCCTGCCTACTTCACTTCAACATGATTTATTTCACTGGAGAAGAGTAAATTCCTGGTGTAATTGATGAGTGAGGAAAGGAGATTGAGTTTTAAAGATATGTTGGGTAGACAACTTAAGCCATGTTCCAGGATTCGAGATATAAGGAAGCATCTTGAAGCAGAATCTAAAGGCAGTGTAGAATATTCAATAGCATATTGTGTGATCTGTACAGCACTTATACATTAAATGTTAAGATAAACTAGTGTACCAAATTACCTATATTTTCAGAAAAACAGCAGACTCTCTGCAATATATATACATATGTGTATATATATATATATGTATATAGTCTTGGATCACATAATTTTCAGTGTAATTTTATTCTTCAGAGATATTCTTAAAATTTTAACTATGATTTTTAGGTAAACATAAAAGTCATTAATGAGGTATAAAGCTCTACTAGATGCCCAATTATTCAAAATCCTGTCCAAATATTTTCTTAACCACTTCCAGCCAAAAAAAGAAAGTATTAGTGTCCTATGGTGTCACAATTTGCTAAAAAATACTAAAATTTATTTATAGTTGAGTATTTATTTTTTGGCAATAAAAGGTATATAATATGAAGAATACAAATAATGAGGCTTTTAAGAACACAGGGAATTTGATAAAAAGCCTGTGATTAGGAAAGTGAGACAAAGAGGTTTTCAACATAATAGAATAAGAAAGAGGGGGCTAATGACAACTGAAGTGTTAAGAAAATTAAAACATGTTTAAAAAAAATAGGGACATAGAATGATGAGGTGAAATGAAAGTCATTTTATAAACTCAGTATATGTCAGTAGCTTTGCAAACAAGAAACTTTACCCAAATGTTTTCATCCTTTTATCTGAGAAAGATCTGTTTTTATTCTTACTTGCCTTTGTTTTAAAAGATATTTTTAGTGGATATAGTCTTCTTTGTTGGCAGATCTTCTTTCAGCAGTTTGAAGATGCCTCTCCAATTTCTTAAAGATTTGCAAGCTTTCTGATGACAAATATATTGATCGTTTATCTTTTTGTGTGTGTATATATATATAAAACATATAATGTGTATTTTTCTCTTGCTGTCTTATTTTGTTACTTCCAGAACTTTAAGTATGATATACTTATAATTGTGCTTATTTATTATTTATTTAAAATTTTTATTTACTGTAGTTGGAGATCTCTGAGTTCCCATGATTTCTTAACTAGTATTGATTTTTGAAATTTCTAGGACAAAATTTTCTCTTGAAGCATTGAAGCATTTCTGCCTCATTCCTCTTCTCTCCATCTGAGAATCCAGTTAAATGTATAATGGTTTTGTTACTCAACTCTTGCCTGTTGTCTTCTCCTTTAACCCTATGTTCTTGTGTTTCCATTGGAATAACTTCTATTACCCATGCAATTTTGTGTGTTATGCAAGGGAACTTCATCAGGTTCAAGAAATAACGCACTTAAACATAAAAAACATTCTTCATTTTGTAGGATCAGTTCCATTAAATTTAAGAAGCTTTTGCAAGTGATGACACCAGCCATTTAATCCATCTGTAAAGAACTGAGGGACCTGAAAATAAAGTCGTGTCTATATTGCCCTTTCTTTTAAAAATTAATGGAAGGAAAATGGGTTCCCCATAAAGATTTCTCAAGATTTTTATTTCTGTAAAATTTATTTTATTCACTTGTAAGGCAGAGAGAGAGTGAGAGAGATCTCCCATCTGCTGGTTCACTTCCTAATGCGAGCAACACCAGCAGCTGAGACATGCCTAGCTGAAGCCAGGAGCTGGGAAATTAATTCAGGCCTCACATGTCAGTGACAGCAACTTAACTACTGAGTCATCGTCAGCTGCCTCCTAGGGTACTCATTAGCAGGAAGCTGGAAGTGGAAGCAGAGCCAGAACTGAAACCCATGCACTCCAACATGAGATGCTGGCAACCCAAGCAGTATCTTAACTGTTGTGTAAATGCTCCTACTCCTTTATGGATATTTTAGCATTACCAAACAAAAAAGAGCCAAATCAGATGAAAGGAATAACCAGGAGGGGCACTGTAGTGGAGAAGGACTCTTGGGTAAAACTTTCCCAAGAACTTTTCTAGCAATGATTTGGTTTTTTCAAAACAGTCTCATATTAGGCCAATGCTTCTGTTTTTCAGTGGACCAGTCAACAGCAGAATGCCTTGAGCATTCCCCTCAAAAACTGCTGCCATGTTACTGTTGACCAGTTGCTTTTGTTTTGACATGCCACTTCCACCTCTTGGTAGCCAGTGCTTGAGTTTTGCTCTGTTTTCAGGATTGCACTGGTAAAGCCATTTTTCATCTCTTGTGACAATTCCTTGAAGAAATGTTTCAGGATTTTGGTCCTACTTTCTTAAAATTTATGTAGAAAGCTCTACTCTTGTCTGCAGTTATCTGGACACAGCAGTTTCGGCATCTATTAAGCAGAGAATTTTCTCCACTTTAATTTTTCAATCAGAATTAGGTAACCAGATCATATTGAAATGACTATGGTGTTGGTTATTGTTATTGTTTCTGCTGTTAATTATTGGTCCTCCTTAGTTACGGCATTAACAAGTTTGATATTTTCCTTGTAAATTAGTGCAGATGTTCTGCTAGTGCAGGTTTTTTCTTCAACATTGTCTTGTTTATTCTTAAAATGAGTTATCCATTTGTAAACTGCTGATTTTTCATAGCATTCGTCTCATAAACATTAGAAAGCAGTAATGATTTTATTACTTCCCACCCAAGCTTCACTGTCAATTGGATGTTTGTTCTTGCTTCAATTTTACTAGAATTCATGTTTCTGTGATAGGGGTTTTGTTGAAACTAATGTTATACTTCTGAGTGTCTCAAACTAAATCCTGTTCAGGCAGGTTAAAACAAGTTAGTATCAGTTTATTTTTGGTGCAAGGAACTCTTCAACTTCATGCGTAGTTTCTTCATTAAATACATTTTTTTGTGAACATTTTCAACACCTCTCATACAATTCTGTGTTTTATATATAGTATGTGTCTCATTTAATACATTAATCATAGTTACTTTGTTTTAAATGCCATATCATCTGTAACTTCTATATCATATCTGAATCTGGCTGTGGTGATTTCTTTGGCTCTCGGCATAGGTTTTCTTTTACCATTTTCTTTTGTTTGGCTCATAATTTTTTGTTGAAGGCTGTGCATCTTGTGTGGTACTGTAGAGATTGCAGTTAATAGGTTTTACGCCTATAAATTAAGCACATATTTGTATGTCTTATGGGCCTTTAGTTTACATTTAAGTTAATCTAATTAGGACTTTGGCTTAAGTTGAAGTTTGTTGTCAGTTTAGTTATCATCAGGGTACCATGATCTTCACATTTCTAAAAAAATATGGTATACTTTACATGGGCTGATATAAGTAAACCTTTTATTTAGCTTATAGTAATGGCTTCTTATCATTGTCAATAGATATTTATTTATTTATTCATATTATCTACCTCAGAACATATATTTATGTATTTATTCATATTTTATACCTCAGAGAGAAAATCTTTGCCTGACTTCTTCCTCTGCTATGGCCTTACACAACATTTAATTGTTAGGCTTGTTAGCATTGCAGTAGTAGGTGGTGGGTGTGAGTTCTCTCGCTTCTTGAAATTAAGCCTTAGTCTCAGATAGACATTTTATCCCTGGATCTCTTACCCTTGCCTTGCTATAATATAGATGTCTGTATATCTTCTCTTTAGTGGTATGCTTCCTCCTCACCACCATGTTCTTTTATTCTCAGCTGCAAGTAATTTTTTTTGTTTTTCTTAAAATAAAGAGAACAATCTACTGAATTTTGTAGGTACAGTTCTAAGAAGATAGGCATACTACTCTCCCTCCGTTTCTCCCTCCCTCAATCCCCCTCCTTCCATTCTTTCTTTTTTTGTTTTAATTTTTGCATCTACATGCTTTCAATCTTCTCTGTCATCACGGGTTTAATTCACCACTAACCATAATATTCAACAAGTAAAAAAGCAGAAAGACCATAGTTCATAGACTAAAAACAGCAATCCTATCACAAGATCTGTTTCATACCTACACATTTGTTTGTATTCTATATTAACTGCCACATACATATCAGAGAAAACATATGATATTTATCTTAGTGTTTATGGCCTGTCTCTCTTCCCCTCTGTAAAAAAATTAAAAATGCAAAACAGGACTAGGCAAGCTATGCACCTCACTCATGCCAAGTGTGCTCCATCACACTTTCCTAGTCATTCTCCTCCGCTTTGTGTGGGTTCACAGGGTGGCTCTGGGAGAAAGTGTACAAACGTGTGTGTGCTTCACCAGTTTCTTCTGCCAGACAAGACTTGACTTACACTAGTGTGTCAACTCTTCTAGCTGAACTTTTTTTCCCAGTGTCTAGGTATATCTTCTTATATGCCAGAGCTACTGTCTCCAGTCTCCCTGAAGGTATAGGGAGCTCCACAGATTTTTGGTCCAGTTGATATGTCTGTACTTTTGGTTATCTCATGAGTTTGAAAATACGAATTTATCTGGGGCCGGCGCCGTGGTGCAGTGGGTTAACGCCCTGGCCTGAAGTGCCGGCATCCCATATGGGCACCGGTTCGAGACCTGGCTGCTCCACTTCCAATCCAGCTCTCTGCTATGGCCTGGGAAAACAGTAGAAAATGGCCCAAGGCCTTGGGCCCCTGCACCCATGTGGGAGACCCAGAAGAAGCTCCTGGCTCCTGGCTTCGGATCGGCACAGCTCCAGCAGTTGCAGCCAATTGGGGAGTAAACACCAGATGGAAGACCTCTCTCTCTCTCTCTCTCTGCCTCTCCTCTCTCTGTGTAACACTGAATTTCAAATAATAAATAAATCTTTTAAAAAAGAAAAAATATGAATTTATAATTTTGGGGGAGGTTTTTCCTAATTGTGACGGTGGGAGCTACATGTTTCCTATGCTTTACCTCTATACTTCATGCTATTTTGATCTAATCACCTCATTTCCATTCTGGAGACATTCATCTAGTAATGATAGAAAATTAATTTCTGGCCTGGTGCTTGACTATGTCTTTCTTAATGTTTGGCCTTTAATTAGTGTATGTTTTGAAGTTTTCATAAGATACACTTGTATGTGTAACCTCACAGATGCTGATTGCCTTTGTTTGGCAACTTCTCTACTTAGGTGCTCCTGAATATATATGCATGGCATGCATGCTGTGTATCGTACCGCATTTCACAAAATTTTAACATAAGGCAATTTTCTGAAAAGGCAATTGATTAAATATAGAAGCCTATGAATGCATAATGAATTGCTTTATATTAAGTGAGAGTTCAGACTGAAGGAGTTTTTCTTTCTGTAGGTTCTGCTATGGAATTTTCCATCATAATTTTCTTAAGCTATTTTAAAAAGTATTCATCTAGTAAAAATAATGTAAATTCCTGTATTCTGTTTACCATATTTATTTTTGCTTGAAAATTATTAGAAAGGACTATATGTGTTTATTATATGTGTATAATTATAAATAATAGCTTTCCTCTCTGTTATGAAACATTTTTACTTTTATCATTTTTATAGATATGACTCATTTTACTGTAAGGGGTATCTGAAAAAACATAATGATTTATTATTGAAGCCATAAAGTCATGTTCCTTCACACATTGGGGATACCAAAAAGTTACTTCCCTAGGAGAAGGTATAAACTCAATAATATTTGTTCTGTGCCCATGCTCTGATGAAAGGCTTCGTTCTGTATTCGGATTACTTTGGCATTCCATTAATGAGACAATTCACTTCTTGCATTTTGGGGTAAGATGTATTTTAATCACAACATTTGCTTCAGTACAAATGGAGCTGCTACAGATATCATTACCCAAGTCAAGGCTTTCCATGTGAAAAGGATGCAGAGAGGGGCCAGTGCCATGGCTCAGCTGGCTAATCCTCTGCCTCCAGCGCCGGCATCCCATATGGGCGCCAGGTAGTCCCAGTTGCTCCTCTTCCAGTCCAGCTCTCTGCTGTGACCTGGGAGGGCAGTGGAGGATGGCCCAAATGTTTGGGCCCCTGCATCCACATGGGAGAGCAGGAAGAAGCACCTGGCTCCTGGCTTTGGATTGGTGCAGTGCCAGCCACAGCGGCCATTTGGGGGGTGAACCAATGGAAGGAAGATCTTTCTCTCTGTCTCTCTCACTGTCTATAAGTCTACCTGTCAAATAAAAAAATAAAAAAATAAAAAAGAATGCAGAGAACATATATATATATATAGTGGCAATAATATTATACATATAAAATTCTCGTTGCATTAAACCATTTTAATTTTAGCTGATTTAAGTGTTATATTTTTGCCATTTTTTGTGATGATAAGCTATTTGTTTTTTTTTTTAACTTTTATTTAATGAATATAAATTTCCAAAGTACGACTTATGGATTACAATGGCTTCCCCCCCATACCGTCCCTCCCACCCACAACCCTCCCCTATCCCACTCCCTCTCCCCTTCCATTCACATCAAGATTCATTTTCAATTATCTTAATATCAGAAGATCAGCTTAGTATACATTAAGTAAGGATTTCAACAGTTTGCTCCCACACAGAAACATAAAGTGAAAAATAATAGATGATTTTTTTTAAATGATGATGAAATCAGAGCAGACCTATTGTCATGTTTAATCCCAGTGAGAGTCAAGTTGGGAATTGATAATTTCTTTTTTTTTTTTTTACAGAAGATCAGTTTAGTATGCATTAAGTAAAGATTTCAACAGTTTGCACCCCCATAGAAACACAAAGTGAAATATACTGTTTGAGTACTTGTTATAGCATTAAATCTCAATGCACAGCACATTAAGGACAGAGATCCTACATGAGGAGTAAGTGCACAGTGACTCCTGTTGTTGACTTTACCAATTGACACTCCTGTCTATGGCATCAGTAATCTCCCTATGCTCCAGTCATGAGTTTCTAAGGCTATGGAAGCCCTCTGAGTTCTCTGACTCTTATCTTGTTTAGACAAGGTCATAGTCAAAGTGGAGGTTCTCTCCTCCCTTCAGAGAAAGGTACCTCCTTCTTTGATAACCTGTTCTTTCCACTGGGATCTCACTCACAGAGATCTTTTGCCAGAGTGTCTTGGCTTTCCATGCCTGAAATACTCTCATGGGCTTTTCAGCCAGATCCGAATGCCTTTAGGGCTAATTCTGAGGCCAGAGTGCTATTTAGGACATCTGCCATTCTATGAGTCTGCCGAGTATCTCACTTCCCATGTTGGATCACTCTCCCCTTTATTTATTCTATCGGTTAGTGTTAGCAGGTACTAGACTTGTTTATGTGCTCCCTTTGACTCTTAGTCCTTCCATTATGATCAATTGTGAACTGAAATTGATCACTGCGACTAGTGAGATGGCATTGGTACATGCCACCTTGATGGGATTGAATTGGAATCCCCTGGTATGTTTCTAACTCTACCATTTGGGGCAAGTCAGCTTGGGCATGTCCCAAATTATACATCTCTTCCCTCTCTTATTCCCACTCTTATGTTTAACAGGGATCACATTTCAGTTAATTTTCAACACTTAAGAATAACTGTGTATTAATTACAGAATTAAACCAGTCATATTAAGTAGAACAGACAAAAAAAACTACTAAGAGGGATAATGTATTAAGTTGTTCATTAACAGTCAGGGCTATGCTGATCAAGTCACCGTTTCCCATAGTGTCCATTTCACTTCAACAGGTTTCCTTTTTGGTGTTCAGTCAGTTGTCCCCGATCAGGGAGAACATATGGTATTTGTCCCTTTGGGACTGGCTTATTTCACTCAGCATGATGTGTTCCAGATTCCTCCATTTTGTTGCAAATGACTGGATTTCATTGTTTCTTACTGCGGTATAGTATTCTAAAGAGTACATATCCCATAATTTCTTTATCCAGTCTACCGTTCATGGGCATTTAGGTTGGTTCCAGGTCTTAGCTATTGTGAATTGAGCTGCAATAAACATTAGGGTGCAGACCGCTTTTTTGTTTGCCAATTTAAATTCCTTTGGGTAAATTCCAAGGAGTGAGATGGCTGGGTCGAACCGTAGGGTTATCTTCAGGTTTCTGAGGAATCTCCAGACTGACTTCCATAGTGGCTTGACCAGTTTGCATTCCCACCAACAGTGGGTTAGTGTCCCTTTTTCCCCACATCCTCGCCAGCATCTGTTGTTGGTAGATTTCTGCATATGAGCCATTCTAACCGGGGTGAGGTGGAACCTCATTGTGGTTTTGATTTGCATTTCCCTGATGGCTAGTGACCTTGAACATTTTTTCATGTGCCTGTTGGCCATTTGGATTTCCTCTTTTGAAAAATGTCTATTGAGGTCCTTGGCCCATCTCTTAAGTGGGTTGTTGATTTTGTTTTTGTGGAGTTTCTTGATCTCTTTGTAGATTCTGGTTATTAACCCTTTATCTGTTGCATAGTTTGCAAATATTTTTTCCCATTCTGTCGGTTGTCTCTTCACTCTCCCCACTGTTTCTTTTGCAGTACAGAAACTTCTCAATTTGATGCAATCCCAATAGTTGATTTTGGCTTTGACTGCCTGTGCCTCCCGGGTCTTTTCCAGAAACTCTTTGCCTGTGCCAATATCTTGAAGGGTTTCTCCAATGTTCTCTAGTAACTTGATGGTGTCAGGTCGTAGATTTAGGTCTTTAATCCATGTTGAGTGGATTTTTGTGTATGGTGTAAGGTAGGGGTCTTGCTTCATGATTCTGCATGTGGAAATCCAGTTTTCCCAGCACCATTTATTGAATAGACTGTCCTTGCTCCAGGAATTAGTTGTAGATCCTTGATCAAATATAAGTTGTCTGTAGATGTTTGGGTTGATTTCTGGTGTTTCAATTCTGTTCCATTGGTCTATCCATCTGTTTCTGTACCAGTACCATGCTGTTTTGATTACAACTGCCCTGTAGTATGTCCTGAAATCTGGTATTGTGATGCCTCCAGCTTTGTTTTTGTTGTACAAGATTGCTTTAGCTATTCGAGGTCTCTTGTGCCTCCATATGAATTTCAGCACCATTTTTTCCAGATCTGAGAAGAAGGTCTTCAGTATCTTGATTGGTATTGCATTGAATCTATGAATTGCTTTTGGGAGAATGGACATTTTGATGATATTGATCCTTCCAATCCATGAGCATGGAAGATTTTTCCATCTTTTGGTATCCTCTTCTATTTCTTTCTTTAAGGTTTTGTAATTTTCATCGTAGAGATCTTTAACATCCTTGGTTAAGTTTATTCCAAGGTATTTGATTGTTTTTGTAGCTATTGTGAATGGGATTGATCTTAGAAGTTCTTCCTCAGCCATGGCATTGTCTGTGTATACAAAGGCTGTTGATTTTTGTGCATTGATTTTGTACCCTGCCTCTTTGCCAAACTCTTCTATGAGTTCCAATAGTCTCTTAGTAGAGTTCTTTGGGTCCCCTAAATAAAGAATCATGTCATCTGCAAAGAAGGATAGTTTGAGTTCTTCCTTCCCAATTTGTATCCCTTTAATTTCTTTTTCTTGCCTAATAGCTCTGGCTAGAACCTCCAGAACTATATTGAATAGCAGTGGTGAGAGTGGGCATCCCTGTTTGGTACCAGATCTCAGTGGAAATGCTTCCAACGTTTCCCCATTCAATAGGATGTTGGCTGTGGGTTTTTCATAGATTGCTTTGATTGTATTGAGGAATGTTCCTTCCATACCCAGTTTGCTTAGAGTTTTCATCATGAAAGGGTGTTGTATTTTATCAAATGCTTTCTCGGCGTCTATTGAGATAATCATATGGTTTTTCTTCTGCAGTCTGTTAATGTGGTGTATCACATTGATTGTCTTGCACACATTAAACCATCACTGCATACCAGGGATAAATCCCACTTGGTCTGGGTGGATGATCTTTCTGATGTGTTGTTGCATTCTATTGGCGAGAATTTTATTGAGGATTTTTGCATCTATGTTCATCAGGGATATTGGTCTGTAATTCTCTTTCAGTGCTGCATCTTTTTCCGGCTTAGGGATTAAGGTGATGCTGGCTTCATAGAAAGAATTTGGGAGGATTCCCTCTTCTTCGATTGTTCTGAATAGTTTGAGAAGAATTGGAGTTAGTTCTTCTTTAAATGTCTGGTAGAATTCAGCAGTGAATCCATCTGGTCCTGGGCTTTTCTTTGTTGGGAGGACCTTTATTACTGTTTCAATTTCTGTCTCAGTTATGGGTCTGTTTAGGTTTTCGATGTCTTCCTGGTTCAATTTAGGTAGGTTGCATGTGTCCAGGAATCTATCCATTTCTGATAGGTTTCCCTGTTTGCTGGCATACAAGTCCTTGTAGTAATTTCTGATGATTCTTTTTATTTCTGTGGTGTCTGTTGTTACACTTCCTTTTTCATCTCTGATTTTATTGATTTGGGTCTTTTCTCTTCTTTTTTTAGTTAGTTGGGCCAATGGGGTGTCAATTTTGTTTATTTTTTCAAAAAACCAGCTCCTCGTTTGGCTGATTTTTTGTAATGTTTTTTTTGGATTCAATCCTGTTGATTTCTTCTCTGATTTTAATTATTTCTCTTCTCCTACTAGATTTGGGTCTGGTTTGCTGTAGGTTTTCTAGATCCTTGACGTGAATTGAAAGCTCATCTATTTGGTACCTTTCCAATTTCTTGATGTAGGCACCTATTGATATAAACTTTCCTCTTAACACTGCTTTTGCTGCATCCCATAAGTTTTGGTATGTTGTGCTGTTATCCTCATTTACTTCCAGAAAGTTTTTGATTTCTCTTTTGATTTCTTCTATGACCCATTGTTCATTCAGGAGCATGTTGTTCAATCTCCATGTGTTTGCGTATGCTCTAGGGATTCCTGAGTTGCTAATTTCCAACTTCATTCCTTTATGGTCTGAGAAGCTGCATGGTATGATTCTAATTCTTTTGAATTTGCTGAGACTTGCTTTATGGCCTAGTATGTGGTCAATCCTAGAGTAGCTTCCATGTACTGCTGAGAAGAATGTAAAATCTTTAGCTGTAGGATTGAAAGTTCTGTATATATCTGTTAGATCCATTTGGGCTATAGTGTCATTTAAATCTACTGTATCCTTGTTGATCTTCTGTCCAGATGATCTGTCTATTTCTGAGAGTGGAGTATTGAAGTCCCCCAGTACTATTGTATTGGGGTCTAAGTCTCCCTTTAAGTCCGTTAATAAATCTTTTAGATAAACTGGTGCACTGTAGTTAGGTGCATATACATTGATAATTGTTATATCTTCTTGTTGTATTGATCCCTTAATCATGATATAGTACCCCTCTTTGTCTCTCTTAACAGTTTTTGTGGTAAAGTTTATGTTGTCCGATATTAAGATGGCTACGCCCACTCTTTTTTCATTTATGTTGGCATGGTATAACTTTTTCCAGCCTTTCACTTTCAGTCTGTTTGGATCTTTGTTGGAAAGATGTGTTTCTTGTAAGCAGCAAATAGATGGGTTTTGTTCCTTAACCCAATCAGCCAATCGGTGTCTTTTAACTGGACAGTTCAGGCCATTCACGTTCAATGTGACTAATGATAAGTGGTAACTTTGCCCTGCCATTTGCCAAAGATAAGTTCTAATATATGCTTTGAATTCCCTGTGATCTTTTGCTGTGAGGTTTCCTTCCTTGGTTTCCTTCCTTTACCTTCTTTCATATTGATGACTGTGTTTCTGTGTTTCTGTGTGTAACACATCTTTAAGCATCTTTTGCAGGGCTGGACGAGTGGCAACAAATTCTTTCAATTTCTGTTTGCTATGAAAAGTCTTTATTTCACCTTCATTCACAAATGATAGCTTTGCAGGATATAATATTCTAGGCTGGCAGTTTTTCTCTCTTAGTACCTGGGCTATATCTCGCCATTCCCTCCTAGCTTGTAGAATTTCTGATGAGAAGTCAGCTGTGAGTCTGATTGGAGATCCTCTGAGAGTAATCTGACGTTTCTCTCTTGCACATTTTAGGATCTTTTCTTTATGTTTCACTGTGGAGAGTTTAATTACAACGTGTCGTGGTGAGGATCTCTTTTGGTCGTGTTTATTAGGGGTTCTGTGAGCTTCCTGTACTAGGATGTCTCTGTCCTTCTCCAAACCTGGGAAATTTTCTGCTAATATCTCACTAAAAAGGCCTTCTAATCCTTTCTCCCTCTCCATGCCTTCAGGAACTCCTAGAACCCGAATGTTGGGTTTTTTAATAGTATCCTGAAGATTCCCGACAATATGTTTTAGATTTCTAATTTCCTCTTCTTTTCTTTGGTCTGACTGTATCCTTTCCTGTTCTCTGTCTTCTAAGTCCGATATTCTCTCTTCTGCTTCACCCATTCTGTTTGTAAGGCTCTCTATTGTGTTTTTCATTTGATCTATTGAATTCTTCACTTCAGTCACTATCACAGTTTCCTGTTGTACTAGTTGTTTCGTTTCATTTTTATTCCTCCTTAATATTTCATTTTCACGAGAGAGATTTTCTATCTTGTCCATTAAGGATTTCTGTAGTTCAAGAATTTGTTTTTGAGAACTTCTTAATGTTCTTATCAATTTTTTGAGATCTGCTTCTTGCATTTCTTCTATGTCATCATCTTCATAATCTTGAATTGGGGTGTCTTTTTCATTTGAGGGCGTCATGCTGGCTTCCTTGTTTTTATTACCTTGGTTTTTGCGTTTGTTATT
Source organism: Oryctolagus cuniculus (assembly GCF_964237555.1). Lineage (NCBI taxonomy): Eukaryota > Metazoa > Chordata > Mammalia > Lagomorpha > Leporidae > Oryctolagus > Oryctolagus cuniculus. The sequence goes on from NC_091437.1 coordinate 107,708,658, forward strand.
TGGCATATTGGAGATATTTGGTTTCTTCACTGTGGTGCTTTTTCTTGTTATACTATGACTCTAGATTAAGTGGACTATCTGTTTTTGATGGAGCCTTAGGGCTTGAGATGGGTGTGGCCTGAGAGCTCTGTTTGGTGTGCCAAAGGTGACCCTCCCAGGTTAGGCATGGTAAATCTCTCTCTTTCTTTTCTTTTGATTCAAAAGGGAAGTAATTCCGCACAGCTGAACGAAGTTGGAGGTAGTTAGCAGGCAAATGATATACCCACAGGAGCCAGAGATGGGAAGCTCTTTCCCAAGGACCACACAGGGAATCTGTTCGGCCCTCAGAGTGGGCTCAAATTCTCCTTCAGTCTCCCACTGGGTTGCCAAAGTTACGGAATTGTAGTGTCTCTGGAGAGTGCTCACGTGAATTCCGTGAGTTCTCTCCCCCACCGTCTCTTTTTTCACAGTCTCAGTTCAGTAGCACCACAAATTTACTAGGTCCTAATCTCCTGTTAATTCGCCCCGCCCAGAGTCAGGTTTTTCTGCTAGGCTCAGGGCCGGTGCAGACCTGAGGTCGCTCTGCTTATGACGTATGTCCAAGATGGCACCTGCTCTTTGTCTTGCTCGCCCTTGAGAGGTGAGCGGAGAGAGAGAAACCCGTGTCCGTACCAGTCACCTTTTTTTTTTTTCTCTCTCTCTCTCTTCCAGTTAGCCTGGTGAACTTCCCCCCCTCCGGGGGTCGTTCCCTCTAGTCTCCTCTCTCCGCTTGCCTGCCGGTGTCTCGGGCTATTGAGGTTCGGCCCACCTCGCGTTCCAGCGCTGGTGTGTTGAGTCTGCCGCTGGTGTCCCGAACTGTGGGCTCCCACGCTCTCCACGCAGGTCCGCTGTGAATCACGCGTTCTGGAAGAGTTTCTTCTGCTGTTTCCTCCCCTACTCTTCCTTGAACCTGCAGTATCTCCACTTTTATTAATCTATCTCTCCCCGGACTATCAGTGTGTTCCCTTCCTATTCCACCATCTTGCCTCCTCCTTTTTTTTTTTTTTTTTTTAAGATTTGTTTTATTTATTATTTGAAAGTCAGAGTTACACTGAGAGAGGAGAGGCAGAGAGGTAGGTCTTCCATCTGCTGGTTCACTCCCCAGTTGGCTGCAACAGCTGGAACTGCTACAATTTGAAGCCAGGAGCTTCCTCCGGGTCTTCCACATGGGTGCAGGAGCCCAAGGACTTGGGCCATCTTCCACTGCTTTCCCAGGTCACAGCAGAGAGCTGGATAGGAAGTTGAGCAGCCGGGTCTTGAACTGGTGCCTATTTGGGATGCCGGCGCTTCAGGCCAGGGTGTTAACCCGCTGCGCCACAGCGCTGGCCCCTGATAGACTATTCTTTATAGTATGAGCAAGTGGCCAGTGCTGCGGCTCACTAGGCTAATCCTCCGCCTTGTGGCGCCGGCACACCGGGTTCTAGTCCTGGTCGGGGCACTGAATTCTGTCCCGGTTGCCCCTCTTCCAGGCCAGCTCTCTGCTGTGGCCCGGGAGTGCAGTGGAGGATGGCCCAAGTGCTTGGGCCCTGCACCCCATGGGAGACCAGGATAAGTATCTGGCTCCTGCCATCAGATCAGCGCGGTGAGCCGGCCGCAGCGGCCATTGGAGGGTGAACCAACAGCATAGGAAGACCTTTCTCTCTCTCTCTCTCTCTCTCACTATCCACTCTGTCTGTCAAAAAATAAAAAAAAAATAAATATAGTATGAGCAAGTTTCTAAAAATTCTGAAAATCTATTTGCTCAGCTACAAATTATCATCTTAGTTGATAGATGAGCTATCTTGAAACAAGTAATCTTTTCCTAAATCCCTAACACATTTCAGTATGTAAGCATTTTGAGTGCTTTGGCCTCCAAATAGATATCATTCTAAATTAACTGTTATACATTTAATTCTCTTCCCTTATGTTATTGAAAAATTTTGTTGCTCTTTATCAGCTTTTTCATCTCCAGAATTCTCCTAGTTATCCCATTAAGAATGGGGGAACAACTGGTTGCTAAATTAATAGAAATAGCTACCAAAAATTATAGTGGATGATTGATAGAAGATATACTGGTTGAAACAATGTTCTTTTGATAATAAATTTTAACCTTGACATTCTCAACATTGTTTGTCCGTTTTTTCTTTCAAAAAATATTTACTTTACTTATTTGAATTTCACAGTTACAGAGAAGGATAAACAGAAAATAGAGCTTTCACCCGCTGGTTCACTTCCCAGATGGTCTCAATGGCCAGGGCTGTGTCAAAAGCTTCATCCAGTTTTCCCGCATGACAGAAAGTGATATCGGAGATGACCCCCTAAAATCTATATGAAAATGTGGCCCCTCAGAGATCCCCAGAAGTGCCATCTGGGATGCCACATATGCTACCGGAATTTGGGGTGCCATATGATATCACCATATGCTTATTAAATAAATCCCTAATATTAATAAGCCCGAGAGGGTTCTTGCCTAATATTTAGAGAAGAATTCTAAATACCGGCACAGATAAATGAGGCAGCATGGTATATTTTAAGCCTTTATTTAGTGAAAAAGATGCATAGTAGAGTGAGAGCTTTATCTGAGAGAGAGGTAAATCTGGGTTCATACTGAGCACCAGGAACCAGCCACATGGAGGAGCATCTAGGCCAGGAAGCCTAGGGCGGGTGGCCCGAAGGCCATGCGCCCTGGAGGTGCAGGGCTTCCGCCAGCCCCCTCCTGGCAAGAGGCAAGGGAAGAGGAGAGGTGCGGGACACACCTTGCCCCAGGCTTTTTACCCACATCCAAAGGGGAGTGGTTAATTAACCTGATTGGCTGGTGGGCACCCAGGTGTGGCCAGGCAGGGGCTTGAGGTCACACAGGGGTGTGGTGAAGGCGTGGTCTTCCAGCTCACAAACCTAATCAATTTAACCTGTATGCCTGCCTACTTCATTCCCCCCTCAGAGACTCCATCCCCTTAGTCCTAAGGGGAGTTGATGGGTGTTGAATCATCTCTTCTGTAACTGCTTCCTGCTTATGATGGGCATAGTGCAGGCCCTGCCTCTCAAGGGTCTGGAAGTCTCTGTCAATCCTATCTAACAAATTTGTCTTGTGAGCTGGAGCAGTCTCTGTCATTGCCAACATCTTTTTCCCCTGCATGGTCAGTTACTCCCAGAAGTCGAGTTCTGAAACATGTAAGTTGTTAATTAGTATAAGCGAAACTGGAGTGAAACCATTTGTAGGTGGGTTGCCACATTAGATGAAAACAAAATATCTTACAGATTCCCAGATAGTGGGTAGTGATAGGCTACCCTTATGTAGATTATAAACCCATTTATCTTGAGTATAGAGAATTATAATAGAAGAAATCATTAGGTAGTTTTATCATCAATAACAGTTCCCAGAGATAATTAAGAAAGGCAGGTACAGCATGTTTGCCTTAAGGAGACAAAGGCAAAAGCTTTACTTATCCTTTTTGCTTTGAAGTACTTAAGGTTTCTGATTGGCTTATAGGAACAGTCAGGCATGTCATTCACATCCACCGGTGAAGACTTAAGAGGTAGAAGTTTAATCCTAATTTCACGGAGGAAGTCGTGCTCAATAGCACCTGGTAAGGTGCCTTTCATTTACGCTGAAGCTGATCTGAAGAGGATCTTTTTATGAATGGCTTTCTCGGAAATTTCTAATGTTGGAGTTGTTGTCAAAAACTCCTTGATTCCTTGGAACACCGTTGCAGCTCCCCTGTCCAGCACAGTGTCTATTTCAGAAGCTTTTAAGCAAACACAGGTCTTAGAATCCAAATCCTGGAATCCATAACAACCTTTGTAGCTGCCCTTTTCAGTACGGAGTCTGCATCAGGGCCTCTTTAAAGCTATATACAAAAGTTTGGAATCCAAATCTTGGAATTCAAATTCCATAGAATCCTGTCATCAGCAATTCCCAATACCAGAGCTTTTGTTTAGAAGCTCCTTAGTTCTCTGAAACAATCTTTGCAGCTACCCTTTCAGTATGGAGTCTGCATCAGGGCATCTTTAAAGCTGTACACAAAAGCTTGGAATCCACATCTTGGAATCCAAAGTCCACAGAATTTTGTCATTCTCAGGAATCTCCTCAGCTGCCTTTTAATATCTGACCCTATGTTAAAACAGACGAGATAGAAATTTTACAGAGCGACATGTATCCAAGATTTTACATTTGAGGCACTTAATAAACTTTAAAGAAATACCTAGGAATACAGGCAATGGAGTATGACACTTAGAAATAATTACAGCTTATGATGCATAATATCACACAATAGAACAAAGTAAATCTTTGGGATTAAGTTTTACCATTAATATTAATACTGTAGCTCTTTTGAGAACAGAGGTCCTACATGGGAAGTTAGTATACAGTGACTCCTGTTGTTAATTTAACAATTAACACTCTTACATGTGATGTCAGTGATCACTCGAGGCTCTGGACACGAGCTGCCCAGGCTGTAGAAGCCTTTTGAGTTCCACAAACTCCATCAGTATTCAGACAGGGACACATGCAAAGTGGAAGTTCTCTCCTCCCTCCAGAGAAAAGTACATCCTTCTTTGGTGGCCACACTTCTCCACTGGGGTCTCACCCAGGGAGGTTCTCCACGTAGGGACACCTTTGCACAAGTGTCATCATGGCTTTCCACGCCTGAAATGCTTTTGTGGGCTTCTTAGCCAGACCAGAATGCCTTTAGGGCTGATTTTGAGGTCACTGAGTGCTACTTAAAGTGATTGCCACTCTATGAGTCTGCATAAGGACTCCTTCCCATGTTGGAGCATTTACTCCTCTTTAACTCTGTTATTATTAGTAGTAAACTCTTAATCCTATTGACAAGGCTGGTGCCATGGCTCACTAGGCTAATCCTCCCCACCTGCACCCAGGGTTCTAGTCTGAGGCGGGGGGGGGGGGAGGGTGGATTCTGTCCTGGTTGCTCCTCCTCCAGCCCAGCTCTCTGCTGTGGCCCGGGAGTGCAGTGGAGGATGGCCCAGGTCCTTGGGCTCTGCACCTGCATGAGAGACCAGGAGGAAGCACCTGGCTCCTGGCTTTGGATTGGCGCAGCGTGCCAGCCGTAGCAGCTACTTGGGGGGTGAACCAATGGAAAAAGGAAGACCTTTCTCTCTGTCTCTCTCACTAACTCAGCCTGTCAAAAATAAAAAAAAGTAAAAAAAAATCCTATTGACATGATCACTTTAACACTTAATCCCACCTGTATGTTCACTTTAAAATTTAAGATGTTGCCATTACCATCTAGCCCAAGGGGATTTGCAATCCCTTAACAAGTTCTAAACTGTACTCTTAGAAGTAAGTCTGTAGGAACACATGCAGTTATACAGCTTTACAGTCTCTGTAGGACCTGAGAAAATAAAAACAGACACAGCTCTTCATGAGCTTAGTTATTTTTAAGCATTTTACATGGATACATTGTATTAGTCAAAGGGTCTCCCAATGACTAAGTGTAGATCTTTCAGGGAGTCCCAAAGGAGCAGATGTAGAACTATCCATAGTGAAATCACCTTGCAACCTGGGGAGACAGGAGGTAAATAGAGCTAAACTTCTGCCCAGTTATATCTCTGATCATCTACCTTAACCAATAATCAGTGCTACTATGCCTATTATAGAGCTTAATGCATATATATCATACCAAGGAAATATAAACCACCCAATCTGAGAAATGCCATTTCAGACTGATAGAATCCCGCTCCAGAGGTTAAAACAACAAACTGGAATGAGGGGTATCTGCTCTGGAGACGAAAATAAAAAATAACATAATAAAAATATGATTTAATCCTGCCCCAGAAGCGAAAATAACAAACTGGAATAAGGGGTATCTGCTCTGGAGACAAAAATTTAAAAATATGATCTAATGCTGCTCCAGAGGCAAAAAGAACAAACGAGTAAGTGGGATCTGCTCCGAAGGCCATCTTCTGCTGCTTTCTCTGGTGCATTAACAGGAAGCTGGATCAGAAGTGGAGCACTCTGGACTCAAACTGGGACCCATATGGGATGCCTGTGCTACAGGCAGTGGCTTTACATTCTAAGCCACAACTCTGGCACATTGCATTTTTTCTTATCTCACATTCATTCTTGATGTTTTTTGCTGTTGTGCTAATTTATTTCACTATCTTTATTTAAGTTTAAAAGTTGTACTTAGCTATATACTCAGTGTTATAAAGATGTCCATTGTTCCTTGATAGATCTGTTGATTCGATGAAATCTCAATTATCCTGTAGCAATGTTTGTTTTAGTGTGGAAATTGAACTGATTTCAAATTTTATGAATACTAAGGATTCTTGGGCCAGATATAATGAAGAAAATCTTGAAGAACAAAGACGAGATAGAAAATATCTTATAAAGCTATAATAATAAAGACAATTAGTCTTAGTACTGACTAATGGAGGAAAGTGGAGACTATAGAAATATGACAGGGACCAGCACTGTGGCATAGAAGGCAAAGCTGCCATCTGCAGTTCTGGCATCCAGTGGGGATGCTGGATTGAGTCTCTGCTTCTAATTTAGCTTCCACTAATGCGCCTGGGAAAGCAGCAGAGGATGCCCAAGTCCTTGGGCCCCTGCATCTATGTGGGAGATTTGGAAAATCTCATGGCTCCTGGCTTTGGATTGGCCCAGCTCTGATCTTTGTAGCTTTTGGGGAATGAACCAGTGGATGGAAGACCTCTCTCTCTCTCTCTCTCTCTCTCTCCCTCTCTTTCTCTATCTCTGCAACTCTGCCTTTCAAATAAATCTTAAAAAGGAAAAGAGGAAGCATATGACAAAAGTAATACACTGAATATAAGTGGTAATTTTTTTTTTCCAGGACATGAGGTACTGGCTTGATTGTTATATATCTAAAAAAAAAAGAAATGACTTTTATATCAAATAAATATATATTTTAAAGTAAAGCATTATTTCAAGTTTGAAATTAGAAGTAATATGGGATGGAAACAATTTAAGAAAAGAACAGATATAAATTAGTGTTACACGTGAAACATTGGCACAGAAAATATTATATCCTTTGTCAGTGTTGAGTTCCTGTGGAAGAATTTGTTTGAGAAATTAACATCTCATTTATGTTTTGATACTGTAATTTGGAGAAATGTGAGGAAGTGATTAAACCTGAGTAAATAATTTGTTTAAGGGAATCATGAGAGCACCCCATGTCTTTTTCTAACACATGGTAGAAGAATCTCATGCTAATTTGTAGCACCATACATTACAGAATACAGATTTCAGAATTTTTAACCAAAAGATCCTTTCTCTACTGTTAGAAGGAAGAAGTGGATTTCTAGAATAGATAGTTACTGAATAACCTAGGTGAGAAGAAGTGATGGCATGAACTAGGAAAGTGAGAATATGAATAAATTGACATTTGAAAGTGACTTGAAAAGGTGTGACTGACAGGATTTGGCAACTAATTAAATGTGGAGTACAAATGGAATATTTTTAGATTCCAGTTTGAATGACTGGAAGAAAGAAGAGCTTTTAATGGAGCCAAAAAGAGAATGAGTAGATTTGGGAGGAAAGAAGAAAACATGTTTAATTTATTTCTGAATACAAATCACCGGTTATAGGCAGAAGATAGTAGTAAGTTCAGAAGTTCTGTTTAAGACTCATTTCATGACTGAGATGATATCAGGTCAAAATGACTGACCTGTTCACCCACTTTGGTGATTTATTCAAATGGATTACTGAGAGTTGGATTGGTTGTTTGAACACCCACATAAATAAGTGCGTTTTTTAAAATTTTTATGTGGTTGCTTTGTCATTGTGTAGACAAACCAGGAATTTCCCTCCATAAATGCATTTCTGATGCTTATTTCTTTGCAATGTGTTTTCGAGTTCTTCTGAGGTAATTGAGTATACTCAGAGGGGCGTGAGGGTGAATCGTTCAGCTGTGGCCACCTTTTACATCAGTGAAATAGCTTTGAAATGAGTCCGACAGAATACTCTATAACAATCCATTTATTTGAAGAGTGATTGAGTTCTACTTGTTTTCCAAGTGCTTTTATCTGCATAAAAGGCGAATAACAACAAAGATGCCCTTTGCACTTATGGAATTGCCTAATCTGTGTAAAAGTCAGGTATCAATCAATTCATCACAAAGTGTAATTATTTAGTCACCAATACCGATAAGTTCTCTAAATGAAAATCACCCTATGTGAGAGTGAAGAGGAGAAAGAATAGTCTCCATCTGAAATCAGAATATAAATAGGAATTTGGGTGACCAGTGTTTGTCACACCCATTTAAATATGTTCTTTTTGAAATAATATGAACAGTATAACATCAAAAATCAAAACCTAATTTTGATCCAGACCAGCAAAATTTGTGATTTAATTTTGTTCTAGTATAATTTGCTAGAAGCTGAATGTGTGGATCATGGCATACAAAGAAAGTTAGTATACGTTTGTTTTGTTTTGTTTTGTTTTATTTTTCTGTGAGTGATCTTTCATCTCAAGACTTTTAATGAATTTGATTTTTATGTGAAATAAAAATCTCAACCAATGTAATTAGTTTTTTTTTTTTTTTTTGTTGTTGTTGTTGTTGTTGTTGTTTTTTGACAGGCAGAGTGGACAGTGAGAGAAAGAGACATGCGGATGCAGGGCCCAAGCACTTGGGCCATCCTCCACTGCACTCCCGGGCCACAGTAGAGAGCTGGACTGGAAGAGGAGCAACCAGGACAGAATCCAGAGCCCCGGCTGGGACTAGAACCCTGGGTGCCGGTGCCATAGGCAGAGGATTAGCCTAGTGAGCCACAGGGCCGGCCAATAATTAGTTTTAAATTACAGTTATTAAATAGTATTTTTTAAACTTTGCTAGACTCATTTATATAATGAAATTTTTTTTCATAGAATTTTGGTAACATAGAAAACACCTCTGTTTATTCTAATAAGGCATTTAAAATACATAACCTCCCTCTCTTAGTTTTATGACTATGTGTCTTTGTTTCTAGAAAGTGGCAATTTGCTGATTAGCTGTCTCCTGCTGGACGTCTCATGATGAAGAGCCTGGGTTCTGGCTTATTTATTTATTTATTTTTTGACAGAGTTAGACAGTGAGAGAGAGAAAAACAGAGAGAAAGGTCTTCCTTTTCCGTTGGTTCACCCCCCAGATGACCGCTATGGCCGGTGTGCTGCGCCAATCCGAAGCCAGGAGCCAGGTGCTTCTCCTGGTCTCCCATGCGGGTGCAGGGCCCAAGCACCTGGGCCATCCTCCACTGCACTCCTGGGCCACAGCAAAGAGCTGGACTGGAAGAGGAGCAACCGGGACAGAATCCAGTGCCCGGACCGGGACTAGAACCCTGGGTGCCAGCGCCGCAGGTTGAGAGGATTAGCCTAGTGAGCCGTGGTGCAGCTGGGTTCTGACTTTAGATACCTAACTGTGAATCAAGGTATCTGTTGTGGGATTTGTGTCTGGATCTACCATCTACATTCTTGAAAGATAGGGCCACCTAGAAGCATCCAGAAAAGAACTAGACAGGAGGATGACAAAGGGCGGGGAGTGGGGAGGAGAAGCAATATGTTTAAAAATAACAAAAAAATATTTTGAAAGCCTGAGAATAATATTTTAAATAAATGAAGGAAGGAATACAGAATGGGAGGAGGGAAGAGAATGTGGGAAGCAAATATGGCATAAAAGTTTAGTAGAGGTCACAGTTCTTCATCTTATGTATGTTTTGTAATGTATTTAAAGTATTTCATATTTAAGAAAGAACTCTTTGCTTTCATAATGCTTTCTTCCCTTAGTTTACAGTGTATAGTGTTGATGTCATAAACTTTGCTTTTTGTGTGAATAATCTGCTACTTGAAACATTTGGGAGCTATTTTTTTCCGCATGTATTTAAACATTGCATAAAAATGGACGTTATTTCTTGATTCTGTCTAACATCCCCCTTCCCTCTAATAAATAGATGGATTAAACCCAATCATATTTTCTCATCAGAGTCACTGAGATATAATTCAGACAGTGTACAATTCCTTCACTTAAATTCAGTAATTTAAAGTATGGAATTCTGTGGTTTTAGTATTTTCACAAAGTTGTGGACTGTTACCACAATATATATTTAGAGCATTCTTGTCTGTCCCAAAATATACTTCATATCACTTATAGTGCTCTCCACTTTTCCCTAGCATTATCCACACTGTTAGGTGAACACTAATCTCATTTTGAGTTTCACCGATTTTGGACATTTCCTTTAAATGAAATCATAGACTGTTTGATCTTCTGCTTCTGTCTCATTTCACATAACATGTTTTTTGAAATTCATCCACTTCATCCCATACCATTATCAAATAATATTCCATTGTATAATTATTGCCATATTTTTTAAAAAAGATTTACTTATTTTATTTGAAAGTCAGTGTTATATAGATAGACAGAGACAAATTTGGCAGTTGGAAATTCAATTCCTATGTGGGTGGCAGGGGCCAAAATACTTGATCCACTACTTGTGCCTGCCAGGGTGTGCAACAGCAGGAGGCTGGAGTTGGGAGCAGAGACAAGCATTGAACCCAGTTACTCTGATATATGGAACATGTGTTCCAATGTTCCAATGGGTGTCCCAGCCATTACCCCAAATGCCTACCCTGAATAAAATATATATTATTATTGAGACTTATTGTATGTTGTGTTTTCATTTGAAGGATCCCATCACTTTCTTCGATATGGTTTATTCACCATGTTGCTATTTGTGTGTATGTGTATGTGTGTATTTACTTTTTTTTTTTTTTTTTTTTTTTTTGACAGGCAGAGTGGACAGTGAGAGAGAGAGACAGAGAGAAAGGTCTTCCTTTGCCGTTGGTTCACCCTCCAATGGCCGCCGCGGCTGGCGCGCTGCGGCCAGCGCACTGCGCTAATCCAATGGCAGGAGCCAGGAGCCAGGTGCTTTTCCTGGTCTCCCATGGGGTGCAGGGCCCAAGCACATGGGCCATCCTCCACTGCACTCCCGGGCCACAGCAGAGAGCTGGCCTGGAAGAGGGGCAACCAGGACAGAATCCGGCGCCCCGACCGGGACTAGAACCCAGTGTGCCAGCGCCGCAAGGCAGAGGATTAGCCTAGTGAGCCACGGCGCCGGCCAATTTACTTTAAAATATTTATTTATTTAAAAGGCAGAGTGACACACATAGAGAGATACAGAGACAGAGAGAGACAGAGCTTCCATCCACTGGTTCACTCTCCAAATTCCTGCACTGGTAGGGGCTGGGCCAGTCTGAGCCTGTAGCCTGGAACTGCAGCTGGCTCTCTCGCTTAGGTGAAGGTGCCCAGGTAATTGGACCGTCTTCTGCTTTCTTCCCAGCAACATTAGCAGGGTGCACGATCAGAGGCAGAATACCCAGGACTTGAACCAGCACTCCAATATAAAATGCCAGTGTTGCTGTACCATCGTTCCAGCCCTTTATTTATTTTATTGGCTTCTAAAGTAATTTGTAAAATATCCATTTTTAATTGTTTAGTCTAAGTTTCATGTGCTTTAAATTTTTGTAGCTTGAAAGGACTGATATGACTGATATTAAAAATCCCTGTGTTCATGGAAAGCCAAGGCACTGGGGCAAAAAATGTCCTACATGATGGACCTCCCTGGGTGAGACCACAGTGAAAAGAAGGGGCCATCAAAGAAGGAGGTGCTTTTCTCTTGATGGGGGAGAGAACTTCCACTTTGCTCATTATGGCCTTGTCTCAAAAGGCTTCCATATCTAGGCAGCTCATGTCAAGAGCCTTGGGGGATCACTGACATCATGCATAAGAGTATTAATTGTTAAATTAACAAGAGTCACTGTGCATTAACTTCTCATGCAGGACCTCTGTCCTCAAAGAGTTGTATTATAATTATGTTTAAGTGCTCCCAAAGATGTATCATTCTTGGGTTAATTAAGTAATTAAGTTTAAAAAAAAAGTGAAATTAAGAAGCAATGACTTTGAACAGCCCTTGTCTCCACTGTTGAGGAACAAGTTTGTTTTGTTTTGTTTTTAATTTTTTTCATGCAAATTGTTGAACTCTTTACTTAGTATACAATTGGTCTTCTGTGTATGAAGTAAATTAAAAATGGATCTTAGTGGAGAGTGTGTCTGGAATGGGAGAGAGAGGAGAAGGGGTAGGAGAGTGGTGGTGGGAGGGTGGGTATGATAGGAAGAATCACTGTATTCCTAAAGTTGTATTTATGAAATGCAAGAAGTCTGTAGTCCTTAAATAAAAGATTTCTTTGGGGGAAAATAATAAAAAAAATAGAATTTTTTTAAAAAAACGTGTATTTTCCATTCTGAATGAACATTTTTCAATATTTTCTCATATGCAACCTCAAATTTATGACAAAAGAAATATAAATTTGCCCCAAAGTTACAGTTCTCTTTGAATTCTTCCACATAAGAAAGTAAATGCTGGGGCCAGCGCTGTGGCACAGTGGGTTAGCGCCTTGGCCTGAAGCGCCAGCATTCCATATGGGTGCCAGTTCGAGACTTGGCTGCTCCACTTCCTGTCCAGCTCTCTGCTATGGCCCGGGAAAGCAGTAGAAGATGGCCCAAGTCCTTGGGCCCCTGCACCCATGTGGCAGACTGGGAAGAAGCTCCTGGCTCCTGCCTTCGGATCAGCACAGCTCCAGCTGTTGTGGCCATCTGGGGAGTGAACCATCGGATAGAGGGCCTCTCTCTCTCTCTCTCTCTCTGTCTCTCTCTCTCCCTCTCTGCCTCTCCTCTCTCTGTGTAACTCTTTCAAATAAACAAATCTTTTAAAAAAAAAAAGTAAATGCCAAGGACAGCCCACAAGTGCATATTCACTGTCTTCCTCATTCCTGCTATTGTTTTAATCTATTACTTTGTACATATTTCCTTCATCTTTCCACTGAAGAAGCTACTAACATTAATTTTGTTTTAATTTCAAGTACACATTTAAAAAATAAACATTAATATTTTATTATCCATTTATGCAGTTGTTATATATTGAATATCTAATGTATATATTAGACAATATACTAAATGAAATAAGAATAAATATACAGGAAAGATTTCTTTTCCACTCGGGGCTTTTATTAATGTGGAAAAGACAGTATACATGATTTTGGATATGATTTATGCTGTGTGAGAAAAGCAATTATGGGGACAAATTTGATGCTGTGTGTGTGAGAGGTATTGCTTCTGATAAGTTGGTTAGAGAGGATAGTCATGAGCAGGTTATATTTGAGCAGAGATTTCAATTACACAAAAACTCAAGGAAATGATGAAAATGTAGGGAAAAATCATCTCAGATTTCTCTTGAATTTTCAGGACAGCCATCAACAGCTTGGATTGATCTTATGCTTAACTCTGGTGAACTAACTCTGGTTAATAGCTATATATTGACTGTGGCTTCTCTCTCTTTCACTCAAGTTCTTACTACTTCTGTCACTTGAAGCATGAATCACAGAATAGGAAACGGACAGTGTGTTTGTGTGGTATCTCTTTTTGCTCCACTTTGCCTAAAGATAAATTTTAGATGCTAATTTTGTAATAGCAAATTTCCATCATTACCTGTAACTGGTCAGACCACAGTTTTAAAGGAAAAATGTTTTTTTTTTTTTGGTGTTTGCAAAGATGATATAAGTAATTTTCAATCATAATGCAGAAGAAAAATGCCTCTTGTTAAGCTTCTTGGTTAGAAAATGTAGCGATTGATTTTTATTAGATTTGCTGCATACTCAATTTCATTTGGTAGACAATCATGAATTTTATTTGCAGATAGTATCTTTTGCCTAATGAATTTAAAGATTAAATTCTTTATTTAAAAGTTGTGTTGATGGTTTTGAAAAATGCCAAGAGGGAAATGGGTGAAAAAGACTTTGACATAGTTCAGAGTGAGTGATAATGTAATCTGTATTTGCCCACCTTTAATTGCTTTGAATAAAACTTCTGAAAGGAGTTTCTCAGGGGAAATAAAAAGGTTTATTTCCTTTTACAGTTTAGAGGTTACTGTTCAGGGTTGGGCTGCCCCATAATCTAGCATCTATAGAAGCTGGTTACGGCTGTGGTGGGAGAAAGATCTTATGGTGACCTGGGAAGGAGTGTGGGCAGCAAGGCAGAACTTGAGTTACAATAATCAACTCTTTTTTATTAAAAGAGTTATTTATTTATTTGAAAGTCAGAGTTACACAGGAGAGGCAGAGAGAAAGAGAGAGAAAGTCTTCCATCTGCTGGTTCATTATTCATTCCACAAATGACCTCAACGGGCAGAATTGGGTGTAACTGAAGCTAGGAGCCAGAAGCCAGGAGCCAGGAGTTTCTTCCGGGTCTCCCAGGTGGGTACAGGGCCCCAAGAACTTGGGCCATCTTCCATTGCTCTCCCAGGACATAGCAGAGAACTGGATCAGAAATGCAGCAGCCAGGAATCGAACCGGCGTCCATAACGGGTGCCGGTACTGCAGGTGGTAGCTTTACTGTTATGCCACAGTGCCAGTCCCAATAATCAACCCTTTCATAAGAACCATCCCCTCAGAGCATGCTCCAGTGATTGAAAATCTTCCCACCAGCCCTGTCTCTCAGATACCATAATTAGATCTGGGGTTCACCTCAGTCTTTCAACAATTAACACTAAGAAATCATTCAAACATCTGCCTGGGTTTTGTGAGCCCAGTCCTACTCAACTCATAACATGTTTAGGTTTCTTTATTACATATGAATAATATCACAATATTAAGTGATGAATGTTAAACAAAATTGACATTTCCAAAGAATTTATTTTTTGCCTTTCTGCATCTATCCATGATAATTTTTCCTTGTGTTACTACTTAAAAGATATGTTGTTTATTTAGGTTATTAGCTATCTAAATTAATCTTCCAAATACTTGTAATATGAAATTATTGTCATATGTATGTTGAATGTATCTTGTATGTTGAAGCATTTTATAAAAAAAAGTTGTTAATTCTTTGGGTTTTATTTTATTTTTATTTTTTAAAGATTTATTTATTTGAAAGGCAGAGTTGGAGAGAGAAAGAGAAGGAGAGAGAGAAAGACTCTGTGGCTGTACCTGCCATGAAACAGCACTGGCCCTGTTTAGAGTTTTATTTTTAAATTTGATGTATTATTAAAACCTACATTAATATAATTTTTTCATTTGGTTTGTTAACTAGTGAGATTTTAATACAAACTTATGGCATATAGAATTTTGTAAAGATTTATTTATTTATTTGAAAGGCAAAGTTACAGAGAGGCAGATGCAGAGAGAGAGAGAGAAAGAGAGAGAGAGAAAGAGAGAAAGAGATGTTTTTGATCCACTGGTTCACTCCCCAAATGGCTGCAATGGCCAGAGCTGCACCGATCCAAAGCCAGGAGCCAGCAGCTTCTTCCAGGTCTCCCAAGTGGGTGCCTGGGTCCAAGGAGTTGGGCCATCTTTTACTCCTTTCCCAGGCCATAGCAGAGACCTGGATAGGAAGCAGAGAAGCTGGGACTTGAACTGGTGCCCACATGAGATGCCGACACTGCAGACAGTGGCTTTACCTGCTACACGACAGTGCCAGCCCAGTATATGGATTTTAAATTGGCTTCTACGACATTAGCCCTCTGTTGTTACTACTGTGACTATATTGTCTAATTTGCAAAGTGGAATATTTCCTTTGGACTTTAATTTAATCACATGAGATCATTGAAAGCTGAGTTTGTTCACTTACAAGACAAAGCAAATCATGGGGCCGGCGCCATGGTACAGTAGGTTAATCCTCTGTATGTGGTGCTGACATCCCATATGGGTACCTGTTCTAGTCCCAGTTGCTCCTCTTCTGATCCAGCTCTCTGTTGTCGCCTGGGAAAGCAGTAGAAGATGGTCCAAGTTCTTGGGCCCCTGTACCCAGGTGTGAGACTGGGAAGAAGCACCCGCTCCTGGCTTCAGATCCGCACAGCTCTGGCCGTTGTAGCCATTTGAGGAGTGAACCAGTGGTGGAAAGACCTTTCTCTTTGTCTCTCACACTCTGTCTATAACTACCTCTCAAATAAATAAATAAAATATTTTTTTTTTTTTAAAAAAAGCAAATCCGAACACAGACAAGGACAATGATCCATTTCCAGCTTTGAAGGCAGTGGGGACAGTCCAAGGACAGAAGATGCCCCTCTGGAAGCTGAGAACAACCTCTGACCATGAGCAAGGGAACGAGACCTCAGCCCTACAACCACATGAAACTGGATTCTGCCAAACACTTGAATGATACTGGAAGTGAATTCTTCCCAGAACATTCACGCAGGAGTCCACGGTGACTTCATGTTGGCCTTGGGAGATCCTAAGGAGAAACTTAGTCAAGCCCAGAGAAATTTGTGGCCTACACAACAGTGAACTAATAAAAGACTTTATTATGCTAGGTTTTGTGGTTATTTGTTATGCAGCAATGCAACACGAATAGAACAGAATTTTTTTATTCTCTTTTTAACTGGTGAAAGCTTTTGAAATCTTTCAGCATTTTCTAGAGGGTGGAAAGGGAAGGACAGAGGAAAGAATGGAGAGAAGATGGTTAGTGGGCACAGGAGTATATTTGGATAGGAGCAATAACTTCTAATGTTTTATAGCACAGTAGGGTGGCAGTTTGGAAACAATTGTGTATCTCAAAATAGCTAATGAAGAGTATTATGAGTGTACCCAAAACAGTGAAATGCTAAATATTTGAGGTGATAGATCTGCTAATTACTCTTGTCATTGCACATTGTATATATGTATTTAAATATCACAATGTACTCCATAAATATGTCCAACTGTTATGTGTCAATTACAAATAAAAATACAAACATTAAATTCTCTTTAAGCATTGCATTAGCTGCATCCTAAAAAATTATTTATTATTTTTAATGACCAATTTTTGTTTTAAATAGTAGACAGTAGCAGCAGATTTTTTGAAAAAACACCTCTGCAGGCTGGCGCCGCGGCTCACTAGGCTAATCCTCCGCCTAGCAGCGCCAGCACACCGGGTTCTAGTCCCGGTCGGGGCGCCGAATTATGTCTCGGTTGCCCCTCTTCCAGGCCAGCTCTCTGCTGTGGCCCGGGAGTGCAGTGGAGAATGGCCCAAGTGCTTGGGCCCTGCACCCCATGGGAGACCAGGATAAGTACCTGGCTCCTGCCATTGGATCAGCGTGGTGCGCCGGCCACAGCACTCCACTGGAGTGGCCACTGGGAGGTGAACCAAGGAAAAAGAAGACCTTTCTCTCTGTCTCTCTCTCTCTTTTGCTGTCTAACTCTGCCTGTCAAAAAAAAAAAAAAAAAAAAAAAAAAAAAAGAAAAAGGAAAACCACTTCTCCAGAGGGCCTGGAAAAGCATGTAGACATGTGATAGAATTTCTGTAAACTTGAATTATTATGTCATATTTTCTTGGCTTCATTCCCACCCAAATGTACTTGATAATATACTGAACCTAGGCAAGTAAGCCACTCTCTTATAGAAAGTAAATTTTTCCAAATGTGAAAAATTTAATTATGCAGGGACTGACACCATGGCATAGTGGGTAAAGCCACTACCTGCAGTGCCGGTATCCAATATGGGCACTGGTTCAAGTCCGGTATGCTCCACTTCTGATCCAGCTCTCTGCTATGGCCTGGGAAAGTAGTGGAAGATGGCCCAAGCATTTGGACCCCTGCACCCACATGGGAGACCCAGAAGAAGCTCCAAGTTCCTGGCTTTGGATCCACCCAGCTCCAGCTGTTATGGCCATTTTGAGAGTGAACTAGAAAATGGAAGACCTCGCTCTCTCTGTCTCTCTTTTTCTCTGCCTCTGCCTCTCTGTAACTCTAAATCAATAAATCTTTTAAAAAAATTAATTACACAAAGCAACTTGAACTGTTTCAGAAAGTTTCCCTTTCCTGTGGTATAATTATAATGTCTTGAAAGGGTTTAACTCATTTCCTATGTGGAATCAGTTTGTTACTGACTTAATATAAATCACTTATAAGTAACTCAAAGCAAAATGTCTTAAGGTTTCTGAAATTGTTTTATATTTCTCAGCTTTAGAAAAAAGGCTCCAGAGAAGCTGTTCTAATAAAAGTTTATTTAAATGTCATCAAGTGAGATGTCTTTCTTCACATAATTAAACATATACATGGCTATGATATAAATATATCATCTATTACAGAGTTTAAGGTAGTTCCTATCTCGTATACATGTTTGGCCTTGACTAACACCTGTGATACATTGCCAAGTTATGTGGTTCATAAATTTATTCATTGAATGTCAAACAAGCACCATACTCTGTGCTGAGTTTGTGTGTATGTGCTGAATAACTGATGGTTTCTACCCTCGGGAATAGCATATAAACAGAGGAGAAACAATGTGATAAATATAATATGCCTAGATAATACAGAATTTTGATTCACTGCATATAGAAATGTGTAGTAGCAGAGAAATTACTAAAGAGATTTCATTTTTACTAGATTTCTTAAATGCCTCACTCAATACTCTCCTTCATTCTGTCTTTAATAGAAATAGCAATATACAAATAAGATACATTTTAATTTTTAATTTTATCTATTACCCTCAAACAGGTATATTGCACTTCACTTAACACTCTACATTTTAAACTTCTTGTACAGTAAAAATAAAATCACTTACTTTATTTTTAAAGTAACAGTATGTTAATTATCCTTCATTACTCTAGGCATAAAGTGCTAAGAACATTTTCTTTTTTTTTTTTTTTTTTTTTTTTTTTTTTTTTTTTTTTTTTGACAGACAGAGTTAGACAGTGAGAGAGAGAGACAGAGAGAAAGGTCTTCCTTCCATTGGTTTACCCCATAAATGCTGCACCAATCCGAAGCCAGGAGCCAGGTGCTTCCTTCTGGTCTCTCATGCGGGTGCAGGGCCCAAGCACTTGGGCCATGCTCTACTGTACTCCCAGGCCACAGCAGAGAGCTGGACTGGAGCAACCGGGACAGAATCCAGCGCCCCAACCGGGACTAGAACCCGGTGTGCCAGCACCGCAAGGCGGAGGATTAGCCTAGTGAGCTGCGGCGCCGGCCGAGAACATTTTCTTAATATTGGGACCACATTGTGCTATACTAGGTTGAGCCACCACTTGCAATGCTGACATTCCATATGAGCGCCACTCCAAGTCCCAGCTACTCCACTTCTAACACAGCTCCCTGCTGGTGTACCTGGGAGGGCAGTGGAGAATGGCCTAAGTCCTGGGGTCCCTGCACCCGAGTGGGAGACCTGGAGGGAGTTCCGGTTTCCTAGCTTCAGCATGCTACAGCCCCAGCTGTTGTAGCCAATTGAGGACTGAACTGGAGGATTGAGGATCTCTCTCTCTCTCTCTCTGTAACTGCCTTTCAAATAAATAAAATAATTATAAAAAATCTTTAAAATTTATATTTATTATCTGAATAGGAGATTCATTAGCAACAAAAGGACTGATTTGTTTGATAGTATTTCTTACTGACTTTAAAGGTTTTAAAATCATTGATAATTGATTATGTAGCTTATGCCATAATTTAAAAATTTAAATACCAAAACACTATGGAAAAGGAATAAATGATATATGAAAAAAGTTATGGGTATAGTAAAACTGACTTGCAGTAAATGTGGCAAATGTCTATTAATTTAATTTTACTGTGAATAAGATACTTGACCTTTCTTAGTCTCAGCTCCCTTTGTTCAAATCCAGTAATGATGTTTTCCTGTCAGGACTGGTAGGTGAAACCCACTCCATGGATACATTTGTGAATATAGATGGTGCACTCTTCAGTCACCACTTTGTTGATAGCAAAGGAGCCCTTCTTCTTACCACCCTTCTTGGTAAGGCCCAAGTTGGAAATGAACAGAGAGAAAGCAGCATTCATATGTAATTTATATGAAACTTTAGGCTTAGGACTTTTGAGATGATGTTACACTGAATGAAGATTTTCAGGTTTTGGGGATGCGTGATTGTATTTCATATGTGAGAAAGACATAAAATTTGAGGACCAGAGACAGAATACTATGGTTTCAATGTGTCCTACAAAGTCCATGTGTTAGAAACTTGTTCTATGTGGAGGTGCTGGGTGGTGGAGCCTTTAAGAAGTGTGTAGGTTATGAGGGCACTGTTCTCATTAATAGATTAACACCATTACTAGAGAGGTTCCTTATACAAGGCTAAGTTTTACTCCTCTTGCATTCTCAATCTGTCTCTCTGTCTCTCTCTCATCCTTCCGCTTTCCATTGTAGAATGAAGCATCAAGAAAGTCCTCATTAGATGCTGTCCCCTTGATTTGGGAATTCTCATTCTACAGAAACATGAGAAATAAATTTTTACTCATTATAGGTTACTTAGTCTCTGGTATTCTGTTACAGCATCACAAAGCAGACCAAAAAAATCAATATTAAAAAGAGCGTTATGTATGACATTCGGAGTTTCTAGGTTTGAGGATACATAGGACAATATAAGATGGGTGTGTATAAGTGGAAAACAATAAAGGCAGATGGCACCTAATCAAGATTCTTACTGATGCAACATCTCTTGTCCTTCTACAACAAAAGAAGAATCTATAGAGAGGGTTTTGATAAACTACTGTGTTAGAAATATTTTATGCATTTTGATACACCAGTATAGCAACAAGTTTTTAATATACATTTCTGGCTGCTTGGTTGGCTTTTTGAATGATAATACGTTCTTAGACAAAGTAATCAGATTACATTGTTAGCAGATTTCAAGGCAGAGAAGCAGGGTTAAATTCGCAAAGGCTAGTTCTGTGTAAATGGTCAATCTGTTTCCATGGTAACCGTCTGGCTGAGTAAACTATAAATTTGTAGGTATTGGTTTATGCCCTCTTATCTTAAAGAATCTGAAAAAGATTGTTTCTATAAATACAGTTTCCATCTCTGGGCTAAGTATGGGTCTGAGGATAAATTTAGTGGAGACAGCATTTAAGTTACATAAATAGCTATTTATAAAAACACCTTTTCTTGCATCTTGCACCAGTTTTTCCATATTAAACATGATCGTATTGCAGTTTCCACTACCCTAATTGTAAATTATCATATCTTTTTAGAAGGCATCCATTTTTATGATTTCTTGGCCACAGGTGCTGATGTAGTTCTCAGTAATGCACAAGCTGTTGTTTTTAATACAGTCTATTACTTTCTTTTCAAGGCTAAAATAACAAACAATATTAGCAGACACAAAGAGCATTTTAAAATATAGTACAGAACAGTTATTTTTTAATACAAAATAGTGTTTAGAAACTTGCCAGAAATATAAATGAACATATTTATGTCTTATTCGAAGTTTATTACTTATAGAAAAATGTAATTGTTTTGCTTTTTTTTAAAATTTTGATTTTTCTTTTAAGCTTTTTTTGTAAAATAGTGTTTAAAGTTTAATTTCTTTTAATAAAAAATAGCTAATTTGCTTCATTTTCCTTACCTGTGAAACCATTGTACATGCACACACACACACACACACATGTATATATGTATATGCTTTGGTACTATTCAGGGTTTCAGCATAATTTCTCCATCTCCACACCCATCAGTCATCTGCTGAGCTGAATTGATTGTGGCGCTCCCATTGATTTTAAAGGGAATTCCATACCCTAAACACCTCACTGGCCCTGTGTGTGTGCATATAGCCAAATGATAAAGTGGCTGAGAATTACTTACAGCATGTGCAAGATGAAGATTAGAATAATAATTTCATCATTATCATTATTATTGCTATTTAATATTTATATAGCACCTTTACTTTGAGAAGCTCAAGAAACTTTATGAATTTTAAATTTTCCAGTAGGCTCTAATCTTAACTACACCCTTATGTGCTGGGTAAGGCATAAAATTAATAATGGATTTGAGTGACGTATATTGCTAGAGAAATCTAATTCCATTGCTGCTTAACTCTCTTCTGTTATTGGAAAATGGCATTTTATATTTGCCTAGAAAGCTAGATGGCTATCTCATTATTTTAGCTCTGGGGGTTCATTTACTATTTATTTTCAAATGACTCCAAGTGACATCTTATTCAAAAGTAAAGAAGAAATAAACTGGCATATAAATTCAAAGACAGCTTTTATTCATTTTTTCCCTAGCATTACAAACTAACAGTTTTAGAAAAAGCAAATTTGATGGCTATTTATTTAAAAAAAAGAATTATACATATTGTGTCAGTTTTATACTCAGTCCCTAAACTTGGAATACAGCTGAATAAATTTTCTTTGCTCTTCAAGGTAAATGTAGTGGACTCAGTGTTCCATATTTGGGCCTATTTCATACATGGAAGTAAATTTCAAATTACTAGTGGGTTGTTTATTTTTATTCTCGTAATCTAGAAATGTAATAGAATGTAAATATTATGCATTTTGTGAGCCTAATGGAGTTATGCAGTATACCCTATTTCTTCACAATTCTCTATCAAAATGCCCTCATTACTAAAGATTTTTAAAGTATAATTTTAAATCTGGAATTGGATGCAGACTTTAGATATTTTATCTTAAATAACACAATATTGATTTTCAGTAAGATTCCTATATTTGTGTAATCCTTTTTATTTTGTAGTAACCTAGTAGTTTGAAAACTTTATTCACATTTGATTCATTTAGATCTAGAAAGACATGTGAAATAATACACAAAGGTAAATAAAGATAAATAAAGTATAAGGAATGCTATATAGCCCTGGATATGTCTTAAAGCTTAATTAGAGGAAACAAAGTTTCTAACTTCTGTACAGTTGAATAAAGAATTTTGCAAATGATGAGGGATAGAGGATTAGAGGGTGTTGATGGGAATGCAGAATAACATGGTTGGTTGTTGCTTTCTGTGGGGAGCAACTCGGACTAGACTGTTACTGGAATTAAGACTTATTCTATGTGTCTGCTCTCCCACAATATGGTGCTGGGAGAGGAGAAAACAGCTTCTACACAGCTGCCTCTCACCAACTTGACAAGCTGCAGGAGCTGCTCCTGATTGGAGGAGAGCAGCATACTTGGCGTGTGGGTAGCAGGGTTGGGATTGGTGGAAGAGGACTATAAAGGAGGAGAGAGACAACATGCACCAGGAACATCTATCTGAAGGAACACCTGTGCAGCCCCCGAGAGAGCCGGCCGGCGGTGTGCCGCTCTCCCGCGGAAGTGGGGAAAGTGGCAGGGGGAACCGCCCTTCCACGGAGGTGGAAGGGTCGGTAGCCAACCCTGGAAGAACCAGCAGCAAACCCGGGGAGGGCCGAGCAGACCAAAGAACAGCACAGGGTCCTGTGTCGTTCCTCCACGAAGAGGGGGAGCGACACTTTCTTATAAATATTACCTTTAATAATAGTAACATCCTAAAAATATACTACTTAACTGTTTTATAAATTAGGAAGTTGACACTGTGCAAACTTAAATAACTGACTAACTGAGTAGTGGAAGAATTCCAATTTTGCCAATATTGTCCCTCAAAATCTATGGCCATGACAAACAAGCCAGGAATGGGGCGGGGGGGGGGGTGTTGATGTGAAGGAACATATTGTGAAGATGTCTCAAAAACGCAAATGTATGAATACAAAAGCTACATGTACTTTGTGTTTAGGAATATTTAAGACTTGGAATCATTTCTCCCTTTGGTCTTTTCAAAGGTTTTTTACTTATAAACCTACATTTTACATAAACACTTGAGATTTGAGAGTTTAGACTATTACTGTAGCCTCCTGAGCAGAGGTCCTTGACACCTTCTCCAGTTTTAATCAAAATATAAAATTTACTTTTCATCATCTTTTCAGGAAATCATTATCAGGTTTTGAAGAAATTAAACAGACAATTCTCTCTTTTTTAGTAATACATCATTGCTAACAGTTTAGCAAAGATAAAGCAAAGTTTGACAGAACTGTATTTGTAGCAATACTGTTATAAGGAGGCCTTGCTCCTCTCTCCCTCTCTATCCCTCTCTCTCTCTCTTTCCCTCCCTCCCTTCCTTCCTTTCTTCCATTCTAATTTTAGCTCCCACATGTAAGGGAAAACATTCTATATTTTTCTTTCTGTGTTCTGCTTATATCACTCAATGTGATGTCCTCCAGCTGATGCAAATGATTGAATTTCATTCTATTTTACGGTTGAGTACTAGTCCATTGTGTGTGTGTGTGTGTGTGTGTATCACATTTTCATTATCCATTCATCTGATGACAGTTAGTTGATTCCATATTTTGACTACTGTGAGCAATGCTGCTCTAAACATGATGGCATATCTTATTGATAAAATATGTTCATGCTTTCTCTTTCACTTGACTGTAATCCGTCTTTCAAGTTAAGTGCACACTATATCTGCAAGTAACTAGATATCATAGATATTCAAAGCCTCTATGGTAGAAATTATAAGCATTAAATCTACCACTGCCAAACCAGTACTGGAATTATACATAATTGGACTTCTGTGTACGATTTTATCCTATGCTGAAGTAGCTGTCCAATATGGGATGCATGCATCCCAAGTGGTGGTTTAGCCAGCTGCGCCACAGTGTCCACTCCATTAAATTTTATTTTATTTTGAAATAGCATTCTAATGTTGATGTAAAATTTTACATTTTATATGGAAAGTAAAGCATGGGATTTAAACAAAGGTAGAAGCAGAAAGAGTAGCCTATTAGTCCACTTTTTATTACTGTAACTAAAATTCCCAGGTTTACTTTAACTTACAGTTTGGAGAACTGCCCAGGCTTTCGTTGGCCAGGATCAGGTGGCCCCATTAGTCTGGCCTTTGGTGTGTGGAGGAACAATCATGTGTTCAGCCAGGAAGCAGAGTCACAGGGAGCACACACGTCCTCTGCGTCCCTGTGCCTCATTCTAGAAAGCCATCATGATTAATCAGGGGACTTCACCCCATGAACCTAATCCAGTCTAAACATTTGCAAATTCTCCACCTTCAGAAGCCAAAATTTAATAAGCTTCCATGCTAATCCATCAACCATTAATAAGAATCCATTAACTATTAACATTGGAACACTGTAGTAGAGGCAAGGGCTTGCTACCCAGCTGTGGGGAGCACTGACAGGGGACAGATAGTTCTAACTGTCATCCCCTTCATAATCTCCACCAGAAGCAGACAGATACATATTTGGTGACTGAGTGAGCCAGGGGAATAAACACCTGGTCATTTCAGCTTGATGCAGAACAACTTGGTAATGCTCCCACACTTTCTACTGGTTAGGCCAAAGGCAGGTCAGGCCAGCAGCCTAGTTGTGCTTCTCTCTGCCCAAGCCTAGTTTAGCTTCCCTTCTTTGGTGAGTATTGGTCTCCAATAATCATATTAAACCCCAAGCTCTCCCTTAGTATTTGCTTCAGAAGAATTCAACTTGTGACAACTACTCAGAGATTAACATTGTATATGTCTGATCCTGCCTTAGATGCTCCCTGATGCAGGGAGCAATAAGCAGCTAGTGCAATGTGAAATAAAAAAAAAAAAATTAGAAGATCTCCCTTGGTCTCTATCACCATTTCTGGAATGTCATTTCCCTCTAGCAAAGGGGCATAAATATAACTGTAACTTCCATATAGTTGAGATTCCAAGAATAACTCAACAGTCTGCATTAGTTCACCTTCTTGCCAAGAAATCGTGAGATATTAAAAACTGATAGATTGCAACATATCTTGCAATGGTCCTTAAACAGCAGTAGGCCAATGTATATTTTGTACTTCAGATGTGAAAGTTCTAAGAACTTTTCAGGCCACAAAATCGAGATAAAAATTAAATTTTATCTTGTAAGGTTTGAATTGAATAAAAGTTCTGCATTCTTTATCCCCACCAGAACAGTAGTCTTAATGGTTATTTGCCTAAAGAAGCAGGGTTAGCAGAGAATCTGTTTCCTAGCAGTTAAAATTTAATTGGATAATTTGAACTAAACTCATTTGAGTTTGACATTTTGTTTTCGTTGTCATTCTTATCAATGAAATTTTGCCATAATAGCTGCATGTGACATCAAATGTGTAATTGTGAGGCTGCAAAATAGATACTTCATAAAATTGAAGGTGCTCTCTTTAAGAACAAACTCTTTAGTAAAGCTCGAAGTGAGTCATTAACCTCAGTCTACCACTCTGGATTTTCTGTGTCAAATGTGCAATTACTTGATAGAGTTGCCATGAAAAAAACTAAAACCTTGATAAAACTTTTGTAGAAATCCTCGTAGTGTAGCAGTGAGGAAATAACAGCAGTCTTGCCCCAAGATATTTCTGTGAGTAAATATCATAGCACCAACTCCTGGAATGAGGCCGGGAGGTAACACCAGGTGTTCCACTTAAATGCGATGGGCATGCCAGCTGACTGTTATTATGAGCCATTCCGAGGCACTGAACGGAGTCTCTGCCTTGCTGATTATTCCAATTAAGCAGGCATGCCGTTTAACAGGGTAATGAATAAGTGGAACTCTCTTCATTAGGGCATTCAATTTCTGAATCCATGTTACTCAGCAAATCGTAGCATAAAAGTTTACTTTCTCCTCTCAGTGTACTAGTTTCTCCAGTATGGACTCTTGGACATTAGTAATTACTTGTTTGGAAGTGAATTCTTTATTGTGACAATGCCGATTTCAATGTGACTACTAAGAATATGTCATTGAACCGTACTAATCAGGAACCCATTCTCAAAGCTCTTTAGTACCACTTGATAAGCCGATATCTGGGAGTTTATTTCAAATTTCACGTATGTACTATTGTATAGAAAATATTAACTCTGGGTAGACCTGTGTGATAAGATTATATATAAGTTTCCTTTTCCTTCTGTTAGTCTTTACATTTAAAGTAAAACAAAAAATAACACTTTTATAATAATGGAAAAACAATATGATTTAAAATGCATATAATTTAATTGGCATATTTAAATTAGAACAACTTTAAAAAGCTGTAAAATCAGGAACTGATAGTTGAATGACCTAAAAGAAGTAGTGTGGAATGAAAAGCAAGATGAATAGAGCTCCTCCTTCTATAAATTCTTTTGATATCATTAGTATTGATTTTTTTTTCTTTTCTTTCACATTTTCCACAGCAAAAGTGCCTATTATCCTTCTGTTTCTCTTACAATAAATACAGATAATCTTACAGAAAATCGTACAGGTAAAAGAAACCTTAAATTTCAGCAACTTTCCCAGCTGTTTTTTTATAGATGATGGTACTTGTGTTCTGAGAGTTTACATGGTACGCACAAGATTGTTTCCTGGGTGATAGAAAGCTTCACTTGATTTTCATGGGGTTCATTGCTTACATTTTAGAAATAGGAACAGTGAAGTCAGCAGCACTATTTTTACAATAAGACATGATTGCTTTGACAGTGTTAGTATGACCTCCCAATTAATTATTTTGGTTGCAAAGCCAAGGGTCTGTTATTAACCCTTCAGAGGTCAGAAACTGACCTAAGTGAAAAAAACTTGAAAATACCTTCAATCAGGAGTCAGACTCTGAAGACTTTCCCCTCTCACTCATAACTATGACAAAGGGCATGTCCACTTTATCATCTTTAGTCAAATTATCTTTTTTCCTTCTGGCAGCTCAATCAGAAAAAATATGACATTGAAGTATGAAATATGAACCTGAAGATTTAGAAGTAATAGAAGAATGAGGGAGAAAAATTGCTTGTCATTTACCCTGCATTCTGTGCAGCTGCAAAGGCCCATTCCCACAGATGCAGCTGTTTGGGCCAGCTTTGACTAGTAATTCTTCCAGCAGCATTTTCCTTAACAAGTGTCACTGACTATCTTGTTCATCTATCTTATGTAGAAGAAGAGCATTATTTAATTTTATCAAAGTTGCTTTTTGTAACTGCCTTGTAACTTCAAAATAAAGGGAAGTCTTGTGTTTCTAAAACTACAGTCGTGGCTTTAGAATTTGCCATCTACACTTTGTTATCTCTTGGTTGTCCCATCAAGCTTAGAAACAGTTTTGGGCATCTTCATTTCCATGAGTCCCTCAGAATTTGACTTCCTGTTAGAAGATAGGAGAGTGTGTTACTTTCATGACTACAATGAGATACCTGAGGCACTGAAGACTACAAGGAGAAAAGGTTTGTTGGGTGCACGGTCTTGGAGGTTCACATCCAAGATCAGAAGGCTGCATTGGTTTGACCTCTTCCAAGAGCATCAAAGGGCACCAGCAGCAGTGAGTGCATAGGGAGAATCACCTGATGAGACAGGACGCACAGACAGTGAAAGGTGCAAACTCAGCCTTTTGTAACAAGCCTCTTATAAGATGAGAACTCAAAAGGTCACTTGAGAGCTAGCTTCTGATTGCAGTCCCCAGAGGACCAAAGGACTTCCAGCAGTTCCCACTTCCTAAAGGTTCTACTACTTCCTGGTAGCTTACCCCAGGGGACCAAACCTTTAACACTTGGGCCCTTGGGGGACAGCCAAAATCCAAACCAATGGGAAAACCTAGCAAATAGTTCTATTTTTTAATTGTTTGCCTTAATGGCAGAAGGTGTTTCCTGAGTTTACTCATTAAAAGGTAAAAAATAAATGTGTTACTATGCTAAATTCCCAAGCCAGTGGTTCCTTCATTCTCCTTTCTCCCAAGCTCATTGAGCTGCACTGGTACATTAAAGACAGAAATCTCTCTAATTCCAAATCTGTAAAGAAGCCAGTGCTCAAAATGTTGATTTCTTTTTTTCCTTTTTTTTTCTTTTTTGACAGGCAGAGTGGACAGTGAGAGAGAGAGACAAAGGTCTTCCTTTGCCGTTGGTTCACCCTCCATTGGCCGCCGCGGATGGAGGGCTGCGGCCGGCGCACTGCGCTGATCTGATGGCAGGAGCCAGGTGCTTTTCCTGGTCTCCCATGGGGTGCAGGGCCCAAGCACTTGGGCCATCCTCCACTGCACTCCCTGGCCACAGCAGAGAGCTGGCCTGGAAGAGGGGCAACAAGGACAGAATCCGGCGCCCCGACCGGGACTAGAACCCGGTGTGCCAGCACCGCAAAAGGAGGATTAGCCTAGTGAGCCGCGGCACCAGCCAAAATGTTGATTTCTAAATGTGTATTTATTTTTAGTAAAGTTGAATATTCCAAATGCTAAGGCAATGAAGTTCCGTGGTAGATTTCATTAAATCTTGAAGCTGAGAAGCATGAAGAAAAGTTTAGCATGTGGAAGCCAAAACAATCTTTATTATTATTAGTGTTATTATTATTTTAAATATTTATTTGTTTTTCAACAGAGTTACAGAGGGAGAGGGAGAAACACATACATACAGAGAAAGATCCTCCATTCATTGGTTCACTATCCAGCTGGCTGCAATGGTTGGAGCTGGGCTAGCCTGTAGCCAGGAGCCTGGAGCTTCCTACAGGTCTCCAACACAGGTGGCAGGGCCCCAGGTACTTGGGCCATCTACTGCTGCTTGTATCAGGCCACTAACAGAGAGCTGGATTGGAGGTAGAGCAGCTGGGACATGAATCGGTGCCCATGTGGGATGCTGACGTTGCAGGTGGTGGCTTAACCCTCTGAACTACAATGCCAGCCCCTATAATCTTTATTATTGCTAAAAGATAATTGAGGCTATATGGTTTTTATTTGTGGGCAACACTGAACCCAAGAAGCAGTGGTCTTAGAGGTACAGCTGTGCAAGTTTAGGGCAGGTCTATCCTCATCCACTCTGGGAAGCTCCTTAAAAATTTATAGCATGCAGGAACAGATTGGAAGTGTTTCCTGAAGGCAGCTGACTTCCAAGAAGGCAGAAGAATGATCTGCTCTACTCACTTGTAATTCTCCTTTTAAAGTCTTATTAGATGAAAGGTTGGAAAAGGGATTCTAAGCCAAGGTTCTTATATCCAGTGAACATCTCCCCATGGGGAGAAACATTGGAGATAGACTATTTCTTACATGACCCTTTTGTTGAAACTAAACAGAAAAAAAGAGTATGCTATTTTAAAATCGCCACTTTTCCATTTATTCAACTATAGCTAGTTCTTTCCAAATTCTTTTTTTGTATTGCATAATTTTTTTTCAGGCAGAAAAAAAATAATGACAACAGCAACTTTTTTAACTTGACTAATTGCCAGGTAGAGCAGTTTGTGCTAGTTGGCAACAATATCTTACATGTCATTGTTTCATGATAGACAGAACTAGAGGACAATCTGATCATATCCAGTGTTGCAGCACACACCCAAATCTGATTTATTTGTCTTCTTGAGAATTGCAGATGGTCAAGTCTCCCTTTCATTGCCTTTGGGATCAATCCATTTGTTGAGCTGATGGAACTAACTAGCCAAATCTTGGTACACCTGTCCCTATTTAAGGAAAATATTGCTTATTTGCCATAAACATTCTTTTTAGGGTCTTATGGCAGATGTTTCTTTGTACTACCTGAGATTAAATTCTTAGAGGAAAAATGGCCAGAATAGTACTTTCAATAATAATGTGAGTGCTCATTTATATGTAAAGGTAATTTTTCCCATCAAATTTACTTCTTTTAACTGTCTATCTTACTGTTGAATAACAATAATTTTGTAGTTTTTGTAGGTCAACCAAAGTCTAGTATCGGTAGTTTGACATACTTCAATGTACTATTATCTGAATTCATTCAAAATGTAAAATATACATCATACATGTTAAATTTAAGGAATATAAGCTGCACATATTATATATGTATACTATATTACATATAGTATATAATATATACAATATATATTGCACATATAAATGCACATGAAAAATTGACAATTTTTAGACTATTAGATGCATATTACAAATATATAAAAATTATAAGTTGAAAAGAAGCTTATAACTTAACTGTTGTACTATGGAATCTGAAACTATATTATTCAGCTTTTGTACTTTGAACACTTGAGGCAATGAGAATTTAAAAGGTGAATATTAACAGTATTTTTATGAATATAATTTTGAATTGTAGTCCCTCTAAAAGTCTGGTAGGTGACCAGAAATCCCTGGACTGCACTTTGACAATGTTTACTTAATAAAATATGATAATATAATACAGCATAATGTGTGTGTGTGTGTGTGTGTATGTGTGTGTGTGGTATCTGGGGATGTAGCCTGTATAGGACGCTTAGCAGGCAGCTCCCTGGTGAAGTAAACTTTGAGCCAAGGGCTAATGATGCAGAGGAGTGAGCCTTGTACCACAAAGAGCGTTTTCTGCACAGGAGCAGTCAGTGCAGATGCTCTGTGCAGACAGGAGGTGAGCGGTTTGCATTATTGACTTAGGTAGTTGGATAACCTCTTTATAGAAAGATTTACCTGTAAATTGTAAATTTCAGCTGTTCTTAGAGTGACTTTTTTTTTAACGAAAGTCTTTGCAGAAATGTGACACATATTTAGGATCATACAATGACCATATGATAGTGCTACTTTTTTTTTTTTTTTTTAATTTTTTGACAGGCAGAGTGGACAGTGAGAGAGAGAGACAGAGAGAAAGGTCTTCCTTTTGCCGTTGGTTCACCCTCCAATGGCTGCTGCGGCCGGCGCACCACGCTGATCTGAAGCCAGGAGCCAGGTGCTTCTCCTGGTCTCCCATGGGATGCAGGGCCCAAGCACCTGGGCCATCCTCCACTGCACTCCCGGGCCACAGCAGAGGGCTGGCCTGGAAGAGGGGCAACCGGGACAGAATCCGGCGCCCTGACCGGGACTAGAACCCGGTGTGCCGGCGCCGCTAGGCGGAGGATTAGCCTAGTGAGCCGCGGCGCCGGCCCGATAGTGCTACTTTACTAATTGCTCTTCTTTTTCCATTTACGTAGGATAAAGGATGCCCCCATTTCATATTCTATTGGCTTTGGAGATTCAGGGTGTATTTAAAGTCATTTTTGTCCAATTAAATAAAATAGTTATACGAATATATAGACATTGAGCAATTAAAATATATGCTATGGTTGCAAGAAATGCATAATTTGCAGGAATTAACTGTGTGATAGATTTAAATAATTTTTTCAAAGAAATTTCCGATATTATTACTGTTACAAGAATTCAGAGTCACTTCTTTGTCTAACAGTAGTGAAGAGTAACGATAATAAGGGAAAGTGAGCAAAGCAAGTTAAAGTAGATTTTATTGAGAAGCTGAGACTCCTGCTTGCCAGGATTGTTCCCCAAGTGAGGGTTCATCAAGGTCTGGCTATTGGGAGTGTATAAAGGGAGTGCATATCAAAGATCAATTCTTCTACATAGTTTCAGTATGTCAGGGCTCCACTTTTTTTTTTTTTTCTGTGTTTGTTGTGTAGTGGTCATGATTCCTGACCAGTTAACCAACATTACCAGGTCGACCACTTGGGATATGAGACAGTTGAGAATAGGAGAAATATTGTCTTTTCTTCTCTGCATTTTTTTAATTTACATGAGGAAAAAAATTTCAAGTATCTCTTTTTTAAAAGATTTATTTATGTCTGCAATGGCCAGTGCTGGGCCAGGCTGAAGCCAGCAGTCAGGAGCTTCTTTCAGTCTCTTACATGGGTGGTAGGCGCCCAAGTACTTTGGCCATCTCCTGCCACCTTTCCCAAGCCATTAGCAAGGAGCTGGATTGGAAGTGGAGTGGCCCAGAGGTGAATGTTGCATTACCAGCTATACCACAATGCTGGCCCAGAATTTCATGTATTTCATATATACAGATTTAAGAGCATAATACTTTTCACCCTTACTTGCCTCACATTCCCCTTCCTCTTTTTTTCTTTTCATTTTATTCAATGACGTACTTTCAATTTACTTCATAATCTTAAGCTTAAACCTCTCTTAAGTAAATAATTCAACAAGTAGCAAGAGTATGGATAAAGGTTATAAACAATAGTCAATCTCAAAATGTCAAATTCATTATACACATTACTTTTTTTGTACTCTATGTATTAGTTACCAAAAATTGCAGAAAACATGCTATTTGTCTTTTTGGGACTGACTTATTTCACTAAGTTATTTGGTCTCCAACTGCATCCATTTTGTTACAAAAGACAGAATTTGATTCTTTTTTTATGGTTGAGTAGTATTCCATTGTGTATGTATGCTACATTTTCTTTATCCAGTCATCAGATGATGGACATCAGTGTTGATTCCACATCTTAGCTATTATGAGTTGAGCTGCTATAAACACAGAAGAAGAAGTAAATCTTTCATATGCTGATTTCATTTCCTCTGGGTAAATTACCAGGAGTGGAATGGCTGGGTCATATAATAGATCAGTTTTCATGTTCTGAGGAATCTCCATGTTGTTTTCCATAATTGCTATACTAATTTGCATTCTTATTAACAATGTGTTTTCTCTGTATCCTTACCACCATTTTTTAAAAATTTTTTGGATGTTAGCAATTCTAACAGGGGTGAGATGAACCTTGTTCTGATGTTATTTGCATTTCCATGATGGCTAGTGAACCTAAGTGTTTTTTTCATGTGTTCGTTGGTCTTGTATTTCATCCTTTGAAAAATTCCTGTTCATATTCTTAGACCGTTTCTTAAAAGGATTGTTTGTTGTGTTGTTGAATTTCTTGAGCTCCTTATATATTATGGATACTAATCCTTTATCAGATGTATAGTTTGCAGATCTTCTCTCCCATTCTGTCAGTTACCTCTTTACTTTGCAGTGCAGCAGCATATTAGTTTTATGAAATCCTGTTTGTTTATTTTTGCTTTTTCTGCCTGTGCTACTGGAGTCTTATCCAAGAAGTCTTTGCTTATGCCAGTGTCTTAAAGCATTTCCCCTATGTTTTCCTCTAGTAATTTGAGGGTTTCAGGTCTTAGATTTAGATTCTGATCTGTCATGACTTGATTTTTGTATAAGGTGTAAAGTAGAGGTCTTGTTTCATATTTCTGTCTTCAGAGATTCAATTTTCCCAACACCAGTTATTTAAGAGATTGTACTTTGTCCAGAGTTGATTAAAGCTTATTTGTCAAAGATTAATTAATTGTAGATATGTGGGTTAATTTCTGGAGTCTTTAATCTGCTCCTTTGGTCTACATGTCTATTCTTTTTTTTCTCTTTAAGATTTTATTTATTTATTTGAGAGGTAGAGTTACAGACAGTGAGAGGGAGAGACAGAGAGAGAGGTCTTCCCTCCGTTGGTTCACTCCCCAAATGGCCGCAATGGCTGGAGCTGCGTCAATCCAAAGCCAGGAGCCAGGAGTTTCTTCCTGGTCTCCCGTGTGGTTGCAGGGGCCCAAGGACTTGGACCATCTTACACTGATTTCCCAAGCCACAGCAGAGAGCTGAATTGGAAGAGAAGCAGCTGGACTAGATCGGGCGCCCATGTGGGATCCTGGTTCCCAGGCAGAGGATAGATAGCGCTGGCCCCTATATGTCTATTCTTATGCCAGTACCAGGCTGTTTTGATTATGACTACCTTAGAATATGTCTTGAAATCTGGCATTGTGATGCCTCCAGCTCTATTTTTATCGCTTAGGATTGCTTTAGCTATTCAGGATCACGTGTGATTCCACATGAATTTTAGGATCTTTTTTTCCAGATCTGAAAAGAATGTCTGGTATTTTGATTGCGATCACATTGAATCTGTAGATTGCTTTAGGTAGTATGGCTATTTTGAGGATATTAATTCTTCCAATTCATGAACATGGAAGATTTTCACATTTTTTTCTATCTTCTTCTATTTATTGTTTTGTGGTTTTCATTATAGAGATCTTTCACATCCTCGGTTAAATTTATCCCAAGGTATTTAATATTTTTTTAGCTATTGTAAATGGTACTGATCTTACAAGTTATTTCTTAGCCACAGGATTGTTTCTGTGTACAAATGCTACTATTTTGTGTGTTGGTTTTATATCATGCAACGTTGTCAAAATATCTTATGAATTAGAATACTGCAGATTTTTGGTTCTTCAAACAGGGATAATTTGACTTTCTCCTTTCCCATTTATATACGTTTGATTTTTTTTTCTTGTCTAACGACTCTGACTAGAACTTTCAAGAACTATATTCACAGTAATGATGAAAGTGTGCATCCTTGTCTGGTTCCAGACTAGTTAAGGTGCCCTGTGCTTCACTGATCAATTGCTAACCACTTAACCCATGCTGCTTTGTGTTGTGTTCTGTTACAATGCTAGAACCTAGTTTCTCAATAGAGTTGCCTATGAGTATTGGGCCCAGGGTGTTCCCTAACTCAATATTTTCATTTTCTTGGGGACAAAGACATTTGTGTAATAAGCAGGTAGCAGGTTTCACACAAACACCTGGTTCCTAATCCCCACAATACCCTTTCCTAACTGCCTATTAACTCTTTTAACTCCTTGTATTAATTCTTTTCAGAAATGCTCAAATGGTTTTTGTTGTGGTGCAGTGTGTTAAGTTCTGTTTGCAAAAGCAGCACCATATATCCAAGTACTCACTACTCTACCTCTGATACAACATCCTGCTAATGTGCCCGGGATGATCGTAGAAGATAGCTCAATTATTTGACCTCATGTCATGCATTAGGGAGACAAAGATGGAGTTCCTGGCTCTTGGCCTCAACCTGGCTGATCTGGAATTTTGAGGAGTGAGTTAGTGGATGGAAGCTCTCTCTTGTCTCTCCTCTCCCTGTCACTCTTTCAATTAAATAAATGAGTAAACAAATCTATAATTTTAAAATCTTTTATTTTTTATTGTCCACATCAATATTTTACAGAAAAAAGTTAAAGTGTCCTTTAATGTTAAATTGTAAGTACATGTTTTCTATTTAGTTTTCAATATAGAGACTTAAGTTTTTACATATATATAATCATTAAACATAATAATTTGTGTCCTAATATCCACCTTTGAGTCTCATTTAGACATTTTTGCATATAACTTTACAAAAAAAAGAAATTCTCAATTTGGGAATATCATTCAAATAAACTAATGAAATGTGATTTTAAGGTTTAATTTTGGAAAGCATAATTTACTTGCATCTTTTATATCTGTATATTCGTGAAAATATTTTGGAAGGATGACATACTATATTTCAGAATCCACTTAAGTTTGCATATTCCATACACTCACTTTGCAGTCTATTAATAAAAATCTTTATTGGTTACAATTTTCAAAAAAATCTGTATTTGATAGAGATGTGTATGTGATATACTCTTGGGATCAGATTTTGTCAAATTTTAATTTAAAAATACCTAATGAGGTTATTCCTAGTCTTCATCCTATTGGGGAAGGTCTTCACCTATCATCTGCCTAACCAGTGTCATGCATGGCAGCATCTCATTTAATGATGCTCTCTGTCCTTAGTAGATAGGAAGCAGATCACCACGCTGTGTCCTCACAAAGACAGTTCTCTATTGCTACATTCTCACAAGTTCATCAGGAATGGATTTGTCCCGGCCTGAAAGAATCTGATCAACATCCTTTCCTGAAACACCATCAGGACAAGGGCTTTCTTCCTGAAACACCATCAGGACAAGGGCTTTCTTCCGAGTTAACTGTGACAACTGAGGATGTTGTTTGGAGGACTAAGCAGGATGTGTGAACTCATCTGAGCGTGAAAATGGCACCTTTGTGGCTTTTGTTTCTAAATTGATTCTTCTTTGTTTGTTACTTATGATTTAATTTCTAAGAATACCATCTCCCCTGAGAAAGCTTCCTGAATCCTCTTTTATGCTTTCCCAATGTTGCTTTTAAGAACAAGATAGAGTTCTGTTGAATGATGCTGCTTTCAGAAGACTCCTGCCACACCATATGTTTGCTTTTATTGTTACACCAATCACAGTCTGCTTTACGTTAGAGTTGTGTGTGGACTGTAAACTTCTCAGCCAGTGAGGGGGTGGGAAGACTGAAAAATGTACATGTTTTGGATTCAGAGAGTTCTGGGTAGGAATCCACTTTGACTTTAGGAATTTTTTGTGATGGTTCTGATTCGTACTTTCCTCATTTGTGAACGGGGTAAATGAATGTTTTGTGGTTTATTTGGAACTGTATGAGATATAAAATATTGAGGACTCTAAAATGTTAAGTCTGTTTGCCTTTGCATCATTAACTACAGGTTTTATATCTCACAGAATTGCCTAACCTATTATTTTTAATTTCTAGAAAAATAAATTCTGCTTTCCTTTCTAAGTAATGGAAGAGTTATTTCCACTATTATCAGTGCTCCTCATCTGAGAAACATTCAGTTCGAATTATTACAGAGTGGAATGAGTAAGAGTTATTCAGGAGGAAGGAGACTAGGTAAGGTCCTGGAGGCTAGGTCTGTACTGCTGAAGGGAACAAAAATCATGTCACTTCTGAAATGGAGCAGTTACAGAAGTAGGAAGTAGGAAAGCAGGTGGAACTGAAGCACAGATGTTTTTTGCTGACACATTAGTGTTTTCTACTTAATACTGAGGAATATGACGTGATATTCAAGTATTATGTACTTCATGGTTAGGTTACACAATCAGGTATTAATATTTTAAATAATCATTTTAGTTAAAAATGGAAGAAGTAGATGTTAAGAAAGAATGATAGCAGTGAGATCAATAGGTATAGTACTAGTGCCTGAGGAATTCCAAGTATAAATGAGAAGTCTTCAAACGTTCATGAAACTATGCAAAAATATGCATAAGTTTCATGTTTTGCATCAAAAATAATCTAATCACTTAAGGTAATGTTTTCCCAAGAAACATTTTGCAATACTTTTGTATGTAAATACAAGCATGTATTCATATGTATAAGAATATACACACAAACCAGCTTAATTGTAATTGCTTCTCTGAGTGGTGCAATAGTGACAGTTTATTTTTTTTATTTATCTTTGGATTTTGATTTCCCTTAGTATTTAGTTCTTATATGTGTATTCATGAAATAGCACAGATTTATATGATTCCTTTGTACAATTTTATTTTACTAACAAATTTAGTGACCTAAGTTTATTTTTGTCAAACATTTAGATGTCTTCAATTTAGTTGTAAAATATTTAAACTCCATGACCTCTGTTTTTGAGAATTTGTGCTCTTGTTCAATTGTTTGATCTCCTACCCTCTTGGGTTTCAAGTGTTGTCACTTTCCTTTTGTTTTCTTGCTTTGTTTCCCAAGCTACATGTTTTTCTTTGGTTCAGTCTGAATAAATCTGTATTTATTTACACTGTGGACCTTTATTTTGTTTTCATTTGTTTTGCAGAGACAAATTCTGCTCTCTGACCAATGATATTGTGCTCAGATGTACTCTTCCACTGCAGTTGTGTGCTTGTGTCTCCCTTTTATCCAATCTTAGGAAGTAAAGGAAAATCTATAATTACAGCAAACACTGCTACTCGTGTTATCTGTCTTCCTGAGCACCTGCAATAAGCTTCTTGTGCAGGGAATAAATGAGCAGGTCTCAAAGAGGACTAGCCACCAGCACCTTTGTTTTACTCGCCTATTTCTAGACCCTGCCTAGGTGATTATAATTTAGTAGATTTGGATATGACCTCCACGTATGTGTGTTTAACATTCCTGGCAGAAGATTTTCAAGTACATCCACTTAAATGAGCCAGTATATTTACTTAGCCTGTATAGGCATTGTACTAAGAATTTTGGGCATTTTAACTCACTTAAGCCTCACAACTCTGTAAGGATTTCAATTTTACTATTACTTCCTATAAGACAAAATATACAGATATTAACTTCACAAAGCTAGTAAGTGATACAGCCGACTTCACACACAGGCAGATTGAATCTAGAGTGCAGATTTTCAACTACTAATAGATCTGACTTTCTGGAGTGTTCCTTTAAAATATATTAGGCTACCAAGAGTTTTCTTCTAATATATAAGCATGTGTTTTTTGGATTTTATAATTCTATATATAAAGTTGATGGTAGAAATTGTTAAGGAGGCAGAAGGCTAGGCTGACTTGGTAGAATAAAGGTCAAAGAAATGATGCTATGTCATAATCATGAACAATTCCAGAGGGATTTTGAACATGAGCTGCTCTGGTTTCTTATATGTAAATGGATCTTTGGATAAGGGCCACCTGGTGAGGGATGTGCAAAGAATCAGCATTCCATTCGAAAAACAGTTTGTTTGACTGTGAAAAGTCCATCTATAGTCCAAGCATGTCTAAGCATGAAGGTGAAGCACTGTGTATAAAAGTCACCAAATACTGTTGCATATTTACTGTATACTAGGTAATTGTAAATGATTTCATATATTAAAAATGAGCTTGATAACTATAATACACAAAATCAAATTCATAAACAATATTAATCACTGGTTATGGAAGAACATTTCCATGAGTAAGTTCAGATTAGGATTATATGTTTGATTATACTTTGAATAATTGCAGCAATTAGCAACTTCAGCAGCTTTAGTTCATTTCTCTGGGTACAGATTAAAAGATAGGAAAGCTGTTATTTCATCCTGACTATCTTTGCCAGGACTTGTGCAATCAGAGCAATTGAATTTGGAGGCTTGATTTACAGTAAGTCTTGATACATTGGTCTAATATTTTTGGTTATCAAAATTTTAGATTTATTTTAAAATAAGAATATATGACATTTCATGTTTTTAAAATTTTATTTATTTAAGGTAAAGGCATTTCATATATTTCATATATACAGATTTAGTGATACATAATGATACTTTCAACGGTACCCTCACTACCACCCATGCTCCAAAACTTCTTCCTTCTCCCTCTCTTATTCCTACTCTTACTTTTTACAAAGATCTATTTTCAATATATTTTATACTGATAAGGTTAACCCTAAATTAAGTAAAGAGTTCAACAAATAATATGTAGGAAAATAAACACTGTTTGTCAATGGTAGAGACAAAGGCTGTAAAGGATCATTGAATCTCAAAATGTCAGTTACATTACAACACATTACATTTTAAGTACTCTATTATATACCACAGATCAGTGAAAATACATAGTATTTGTCTTTTTGGAACTGGCTTATTTCGTTAAGTATAATGGTTTCTAGTTGCATACACTTTGTTGCAAAAGAAAGCATTTCATTTTTTTAAGATTTATTTTATTTATTTGAAAGTCAGAGTTATACACAGAGAGAAGGAGAGGGAGAGATAGAGGGAGAGGGAGAGAGAAAGAAAGGTCTTCCATCCTCTGGTTCACTCCCCAGTTGGCTGCAATGGCTTGAGCTGAGCCAATCCGAAGCCAGGAGACAAGAGCTTCCCCTGGGTCTCCCACGTGGGTGCAGGGGCTCAAGGGCTTGGGCCATCTTTTACTTGTTTCCCAGGCCATAGCAGAGAGCTGGATCAGAAGTGGAGCATTCACATAGGATGCTGGCACTGCAGGCGTTGGCTTTACCTGCTATGCCACAGCACCAGCCCCAGCCCCAACATTTCATTTTTTTTAACAACTGAGTAGTACTCCATAGTGTATGCATGCTGTAATTTCTTTATCCAGTCACCAGTTCATGGACATCTGGGTTTATTCCATATATTAACTATTGTGAATTGAGCTGCTATAAACATGAGGGTACAGATCACACTTTCATATGCTGATTTCTTTTGGTTTGGATAAATTCTCAGGAATGAGATTGCTAGGCCATATGGTAGGTGTATATTCAGATTTGAAAGGTATTTCGAAACCATCTTCTGCAGTTGTTGCACCAGTTTACATTCCCACCAACAATGGATTAGTGTACCCTTTCCTCCACATCCTCAATGACATTTATTGTTTGTTAATTTCTGTATGAGAGCCATTCTAACTGGAGTGAGATGAGACTTCATTGTGGTTTTGATTTGCATTTCCCTGATGGCTAGTGGTCCTGAATACTTTTTTTCATACCTGTTGGTGCTTTGAATTTTGTCTCTTGAAAAATGCCTGTTCAAGTCTTTTGCCCGTTTTTAAAATGGATATTTTGTTTTTTTGTTGTTGACTTTCTTGTGCCCTTTATAGATTCACATCTTTATGTTAACTCTTTATATTTATCTTTATATTATTTATATATTATTATATCTTTATATTAGCCTTTAACAGTTGCATAGTTTGCAAATATTTTCTCCTGGGCTCACTTCGGCAGCACATATACTAAAATTGGAATGATACAGAGATTAGCATTGCCCCTGCACAAGGATGACATGCAAATATTTTTTCCCATTCTGTCAGTTGCCTCTACACTTTTCAGTGCTTCTTTCGCAGTGCATAAGCTTCTCAGCCTGATATAATCCCATTTGTCAATTTTGGCTTTGATTGCCTGTGCTTCTGGAGTCTTTCCCAAGAAGTCTTTGCCTATGTCAATGTCTTGCGTTTCCCCAATGTTCTCCAGTAATTTGATGGTATCAAGTTGTAGATATGTTGACCCATTATGAGTGGATTTTTGGGTAAGGTGTAAGGTATGGATCTTGTTTCATACTTCTGTGGAGGTCCAGTTTTCCCAGCACCATTTGTTGAAAAGACTGTATGTCTTGAAATCTTCAATGGCGAGGCCTCTGGCTTTTTTTTTTTTTTTTTTTTTTAAGACAGCTTTAGCTATTCAGGGTCTTGTGTATTTCCATTTGGATTGTGACATATTTTTTCTAGATCTGTGAAGAATTTCTGGCATTTTGATTATGATTCTATTGAATCTTTAAATTGCTTTTGGTGATATGGACATTTTGATGATACTGGTTCTTCCAATCCAGAACCATGGAAGATTTTTCCTTGTTTGGTTCTTGTTCTGTTTCTTTCTTTAATATTTTGTAATTTTCACCATAGAGATCTTTGACATCCTTGGTTAAATTTATTCCAAGATCTTTAATTTTTTGTAGTTATCGTGAATGGATTGGTCTAAAATTTCTTTCTCAACCATGGCATTGTCTGTGTATAAAAAGGCTATTGTGGCTGGAGCCGCAGCTCAATAGGCTAATCCTCCACCTGTGGCGCTGGCACCTGGGTTCTAGTCCCGGTCGGGGTGCCGGATTCTGTCCTGGTTGCTCCTGTTCCAGTCCAGCTCTCTGCTGTTGCCCGGGAAGGCAGTGAAGGATGGCCCAAGTACTTGGGCTCTGCACCAGCATGGGAGACCAGGAGTAAGGACCTGGCTACTGGCTTCGGATCAGCGCAGTGTGCCAGCCACAACACAGTGGCCATAGCGGCTACTTGGGGGTGAACCAACAGAAAAAGGAAGACCTTTCTCTCTGTCTCTCTCTCTCACTGTCTAACTCTGCCTGTCAAAAAAAGGGCTATTTTTTGTGTATTAATTTTATATCCTGACACTTTATGAAGCTCTATGATTTTCAATAATCTCTCAGTTTAATCTTTTGGATTCCTTACATATGAAATAATGTTATCTGCAAATAGGGATAGTTTGACTTCCTCCTTTCTGATTTATTTCATTTTGATTACTTTTTACTTGCCTAATGGCTCTGGCTAAAACTTTCAGGATTATATTAAATAGCATTGGTGAGAGTGGGCATCCTTGTCTGTTTCCTGATCTTAGGAGAAATGCTCCCAACAATTCCCAATTCAATAAGATGCTGGCTGTGGGTTTGTTATATATTGCTTTGATAGTGTTGAGGAACATACTTTGTATACCCAATTTGCTTAAGGTTTTCA
Source organism: Oryctolagus cuniculus (assembly GCF_964237555.1). Lineage (NCBI taxonomy): Eukaryota > Metazoa > Chordata > Mammalia > Lagomorpha > Leporidae > Oryctolagus > Oryctolagus cuniculus. The sequence continues at coordinate 107,750,898 of NC_091437.1, forward strand.
TCATGAAGAGATGTTTTATTTTATCAAATGCTTTCTCTGCATCTATTTGATAATCATATGGGTTTTGTTCTTCAGTTTGTTAATGTGACGTATCACATTTACTGATTTGCGAAAGTTGAACCATCCCTGCATACTAGGGATAAATCCCACTTAGCCTGGGTGAATGATCTTTCTGATGTGTTGCTGGATTTGATTAGCTAGTATGTTATTGATGATTTTTGCATCTATGTTCATAAGGTATATTGGTCGATAGTTCCTTTTCTCTGTTGTATTTTTTCTGGTTTAAGAATTATGCTAATGTTGGCTTCATAGAGGGAGTTTGGATGGATTCCCTCCCATTCAATTGTTTTGAATGGCTTGATAAGAATTAGAATGATCTCTTCTTTAAATGTCTGGTAGAATTCATCAGTGAAGCCATCCGGTCCTGGGCTTTTCTTTGTAAGGTGGGTATTTATTTCTGACTCAATCTACATCTTGGTTATTGGTCTGTTTAGGTTTCCTATGCATTCATGACTCAATTTTGGTAGATGGTGTATGTCCAGGAATCTATCCATTTATTCCAGATTTCTCAATTTTTGGCATACAATTTTTATGGTAATTCCTGATGATTCTTTTTATTTCTGTGGTATCTGTTACTATATTTCCTTTCATATCTCTGTTTTTATTCATTTAGTTCTCCCTTTTGCTTTGGCTAGTTGGGCCAATGGTATATCAATTTTGTTTATTTTTTAAAAAAACAACTTTTTTTTCACTGATTTTTATTTATTTGTTTCACTTTTGTTTATTTCCTTTATAATTTTAATTATTTCATTCCTCCTACTAATTTAGGATTTGGTTTGTTGTTTTTCTAGGTCCTTAAGATGCAATGATAACTCATTTATTTTGTCTTCATTCATTTCCAGAAATTTTTGGATTTGCATTTTGATTTCTTCTATGACCCACTGCTCATCCAGGAGCATGTCGTTCAATTTCCATCTCTTCATGTATGTTCTGTAGATTTTTGAGTTAGTGATTTACAGCGTCAATCCGTTCTTTTCAGAGAAGATGCATGGTATGATTTCAGTTTTCTTGAATTTGATGAGACTTGCTTTATGGCCTTGCATATAGTCTATGCTAGAGAAAGCTCCATGCACTGATGAGAAGAATGCATATTCTTCAACTGTGGGATGAAAAGTTCTGTGGATATCAGTTAGGTATATTTGGTCCATAGTGTTGATTAGTTCTGTCTCTTTGTTGATATTCTGTCTAGTTGATGTATCCATTGATGAAAATGGGATTTCTTTAACTTTTATTTAATAAATATAAATTTCCAAAGTACAACTTTTGGATTACAGTGGCTTTTTCCGTCCCATAACTTCCCTCCCACCTGCAACTTTCTGGTCTCCTGCTTCCTTTCCCATACCATTTACATCAAGATTCATTTTCGATTCTCTTTATATACAGAAGATCAGTTTAGCATACATTAAGTAAAGATTTCAACAGTTTGCACCCACACAGAAACACAAAGTGTAAAGTACTGTTTGAGTACTAGTTATAGCATTAATTCACATAGTACAACACATTAAAGACAGAGATCCTACATGGGGAGTGAATGCACAGTGACTCCTACTGTTGACTTAACAATTGACACTCTTGTTTATGGCGTCAGTAATCTCCCTAGGCTCTTGTCATGAGTTGCCAAGGCTATGGAAGCCTTTTGAGTTCGCTGACTTCAATCTTATTTAGACAAGGTCATAGTCAAAGTGGAAGTTCTCTCCTCCCTTCAGAGAAAGGTATCTCCTTTTTTGATGGCCCGTTCTTTCCACTGGGATCTCACTCTCACTCACAGAGATCTTTCATTTAGTTTTTTTTTTTTTTTTTTTCCCAGATTGTCTTGGCTTTCCATGCCTAAAATACTGTCATGGGCTTTTTAGCCAAATCTGAATGCCTTGAGGGCTGATTCTGAGGCCAGAGTGCTGTTTAGAACATCTGCCATTATTTTAGTCTTCTGTGTATCCCACTTCCCATGTTGGATAGTTCTCTCCTTTTTAATTCTTTAAGTTAGTATTAGCAGACACTAGTCTTGTTTATGTGATCCCTTTGACTCTTAGACCTATCAGTTTGATCAATTGTGAACTGAAATTGATCACTTGGACTAGTGATATGGCATTGGTACATGCCACCTTGATGGAATTGAATTGGAATCCCCTGGAACGTTTCTAACTCTACCATTAGGGATAAGTCTGATTGAGCATGTGCTGAGCTGTATATCTCCTCCCTCTCTTATTCCCACTCTTGTATTTAACAGGGATCACTTTTCAGTTAAATGTAAACACCTAAGAATAATTGTGTGCCAATTAAATAGTTCAACCAATAGTATTAAGTAGAACAAAAAATACTAAAAGGGATAAAATATTAAGTTGTTCATCGACAGTCTGGACAAGGGCTGATCAAGTCATTGTTTTTCATAGCGTCTATTTCCCTTCAAAAGGAGTTCAATAGTGTTTTGAAGACCCTATTACTATTGTATTGGAGTCAGTGTCTTCCTTTAGATCCATTAACATTGCTTTTACATTGCTAGATGCCTGTAATTGGGTGTATGTACTTATAGTCACACCTTCTTATTAAACAGATCCCTTAACCATTACATATTGCCCTACTTTGTCTCTTTTAAGTTTTTGTGTTAAAGTATATTTTATCTGATATTAGGATGCCTACAGCATCTCTTTTTTCATTTCTTTTAGCATGAAATATCTTTTTTCATTCTTTCACTCTCAGCCTGTGTGTATCATTGTTTGTGATGTGTGTTTCTTGTAGACAGCAAATAGATGGGTCTTATTTTGTAATCCATTCAGACAGTCTGTACCTTTTAACTGGAGAGTTTATGCCATTTACATCAAGGTTACTATTGATTAGTAACAGCATGGCCCTGCCATTTTTCCATAAATATTCCTATCATTTACTTTGGATTTCCTTTGTACTTTGACTTGGAGATTTTCTACCTTCACATTCTTTCATAATTATGACTCTTTTTTGGTGATTCTGTATGTAGTATCTTTATGCATCTTTTGTAAGGCTTCACAAGTGGTGACAAATTCCTTCAGTTTCTACTTCTTCTTAAAGTTCTTCCTTTCACCCCAACTAATAAATGGGAGTTTTTCAGGGTACAGTATTTTGGGCTGACTATTTTTTCCCTCTTATCATTTGGACTATGTCCATGGCTTGTTCTCTCATCACTTGATGGTCTTAACCTGCAGAACAAACTGTTTCATTTTAATGAGGTCTGTCTTATCATTTTCTTTTAATGGATCATGCATTTGGTGTTAAAACTAAAAAGTCATTGACATATCCATTGTAACCTATTTTTTTTCTTTTGATATTTATGCTTCTTGGATTCTCTTAGGTTTCTAAATCTATGATTTAGTGTCTGAAAGTAATTTGGGAAAAACCCTCCCTCATTATTGCTTTAAATATGTCTTCTGATCCTCTCTTGAGTTTCAATTATCTTTGTCACAACTTTCTGAGTTTTCCACACTTCTTGGATACTCTCTTGTTTGTTTTGTTCTCTTCTTTTTACTTTTCAATTTGGAACTTTTCATCAAAAATACCTTAAAGCTCAGCATTTCCTTAGCCATGGTCCAATATCTTAATGAGTCCATCAAATGCCTCCATCTTTTCTGTTATAATATTTTATGTTTCTAACATTTGTTTTTTTATTCTTTGTTTGAATTTCCATCTCTTTTAACTACACTACTCATTTGTTCTTGTATGCTGTTTACCTTATTTCTTAGAGCCTCTAACATACTAAAGTTTCTTAAAAATAATTTCCTGTCTGATAATTCCAGCATCCTTGCCATTTCTGAGTCTGGTTCTGATGATTGCCCTGTCTTTTCAAACTGTTTTTGCCTTGTGGTGTGCCTTTTAATTTATTTTTCCTTTTTCTTTTTTTTTCCAGATTCATTATTTATTTGAAACTCAGTGTGTGTGTGTGTGTGTGAGAGAGAGAGAGAGAGAGAGAGAGAAAGAGAGAGAAAGAGAGAGAAAGAGAGAGAGAGAAAGAGAGAAATCTCCCATCTGCTGATTTACTCTCCAAATGTCCATCTCAATATTTAGGCATGGAGCAGATTTGAAGCCAAGAGCCTGGAACTCAACCTGGGTTTCGTAAGTGGACAACAGGGACACAACTGCTTGAGTCATCACCTATTGCTTCTAAGGATGTACATTAGCAGTAAGCTGGAGTTGGGAACAGAGCTGGGACTTAAACTCAGGCTACCAATATGGAACGCAGGCATCCCTAGCAGCAGCTTAACTGCTAAGCCAAATGGCTGCTCCCCCAGAGTGTTTTTAAACTTGACAATGAGTAAAGAAGATTAGAAATCATTATAGCAGGATTAGTGGGAACTGTGGTAAACTGGAACTCACATATAATGTTCAAAGTCATTTAAATACTAACTGATAAAATCAGTCTGTGAGCTATATTTAACCAGCAATTTGTGATTCTGTAACTTTTGGTTTAGATGTTGTAACCAGTCATATTCAGTCATATTCATTGCTTTTTATTGTTCAAAATTCACCTTACCTAAATAACAGTCTTTAAAATGAATGTAAGTGGCAAACCTTCTAACGGGTGAGAATAGTTACATGCACACACAGATATGTATGGTAATATGCATATATGTGTGTGGGTATGTGTGTGTGCATGTGTTATGTGTGTATCCATTAATTTAATGAAAATATATTTATAACATCTTTTCCAAAGGCAGAAAACAAAGAATTCTGATTTGGAGTATACCCATTCTACAAAGTGTTTCTGCTTTGAATGCCTTTGGTTTTTATCAATTGATTTTCATAAGGGATAGCTAACTAGGTGCTCAAAATTGCTACACGCTTTTCATGTACTTCAAACATAAAACCTTTCTGGCATCCAGAGCCAGGATGTGAAAATGCTAAGCATCAAGTAAAGTGGATTAGCCTTCAGAAGGGGAGCTTCAGACCGTCAGTGCCAGAGGGGTTAATGGAAAACAGTGTGTCATATTTGCCATTTCCCCTATATTATCTTGCCCAGAACACCTGCTTAATGAACTAGACATAAATTATCATACCATAAGCACATTCTTTAATAACAATAGCCCTGTGGAAGCATTTCTTCTTGTGAAAATAATAAACTCAGAAAAATATTTGGATGAAGTTTTCTTAAGTACTACATGCCAAAAATATAAAATTCAATTCTTCTGAATATTTCCTCTCTGAAAGTAGTAAAAGGTATCTTATGATTTTAAGCAGTTTATTTCAACTGGAATTTATTTCTGTGTTGGTATCATAGACATGTTTTGATTTTGTATATCTCAAGCATACAAACAGTCCTATAAAGATTATTTTTCCCTCATGTTTTTCCTCACGTGTAACAATTCCTTTAGCAATTTTCCGTTTTGAGATATATCTGAATGTACAAACACATACTTCTTAAGATATTTATATATGCCTATATAAAGATATATAACATCATTAAATTATGTATTCAGTCATAACTTCAAATATAAGCTATATGTTTGTATATAATAATGCTCTGATATCATTAGTTAAATAAATAGTTGTGTTACTTCTAGCTGTAATGTCAATACATAATTCCTTTTCTTTAATTTTGATATAGCATTAGAATTTTGGAAACTAGGAAAGACTAAAAAAATCCAATATAACATGGGATGTCTTCTTAAAAATGCTTTGCTTATGTGTGAAATGAATTAAATTCTATCATACAGATGTGTGGGGAGCAACTCGGACTGAACTAAGTTACTGGAATTAAGACTTATTCTATGCATCTGCTCTCCCACAATATGGCGCTGGGAGAGGAGTAAACAACTTCTACACAGCTGCCTCTCGCCAATTTGAGCTGCAGGAGCTGATCCTGCTCCTGATTGGAGGAGAGCAGCATACTCGGCATGTGGGCAGCAGAGTTGGGATTGGTGGAAGAGGACTATAAAGGAGGAGAGAGACAACATGCACCAGGAACATCTAAGGGGAACATCAGGATAACATCTGAGCAGCCCCCGAGAGAGCCGGCTGGTGGTGTGCCGCTCCCCTGCAGAAGTGGGGAAAGTGGCTAGGGGGAGCCGTCCTTCCACGGAGGTGGAAGGATCGGCAGCCAACCCGGGAAGAACCAGCAGCAAACCTGGGAAGGGCCGAGCAGACAAAAGAACAGCGCAGGGTCCTGTGTCATTCCTCCGCGAAGAGGGGGAGCAACACAGATGAATATTTTTTCCTTAGGATCCAATATCTTTTTCCAATATCTCAGGCATTTTTTACGCCAATCATGTTTGATCTATCATTCCTTATTCTTTTGTTGCCTTTTCCCCCATCTTTGAATTTTCCTGTTGCCTTTTGGCCTTTATGCTAAAAAAGTTTTAATTATGCAGGTTAGGTGATATGGGTGTACCAACATCAAAGGAAAGAGGATTCCCCATTTGCTTAATTTATTTCCTTCACTGAGAATTCATAACCAATAATTCTTACAAAAATACCAAAAACATATAATATTTTCAGAAAACCCAAGAAGCAATGAGAAGTGATGATGTTTTCCTTTTATTTCGTACTATATTGCTTCTAGAACTTTCTCTACATCAGGATAAAAATTGGTTTGAAGTGCTTCAACTTAGGTACTTAGATTCCATAAATGCGTATTATAGAAGAATCTTCTTTATTGAAAAATCTCCTATAAAAGCACTTGACTTACATTTCTAAACTACTGGAAGACATTGATTTCAAGGGACTAACACATATTTTTACTCAGAAAAGCCAATTTTATTTTTCTCTGCAATTGACAGTTAATTGGCAGAAAAGATACAGTGTAGTTTCATCAGACATTTGAAATAGAGTTCATTGGATGTGAAACTATGCCATGAAATTGACATGTTTGCTTTCAAGCTGGAGGAAAGAGGCTTGGATAAAATCATTTCATCAAGGTTAGAGAGAAAAAAACTGATGGAACCATTCTTCAGTGGTGTCACAGACTAGGACCAGAACTGATTCCTCATTAACTGGAAATAGAAAATTATCTTTAAATTTCCTTGTAGAACTATTTACTGTGTTTAAAGATTTCTTTGCATATAGATTCATTCATTATTATAAATAAAATTTAGGTTCATTTGGATTGTTGGGGAGTAATGCAAATTTGGGTATGGTCTTAAACACCTCCCTTAACAGCCTTCTGTTGTTACCTCAGGTCACCACCAACCTGAGTTGCATTTCTGAGTCCTATCCATCAAATGAAATAGTCTCCTTTGTATGGATCACAAAAAAATATATGTTTCAGTCAAATATAATGCAAATCAAAGTTATGTATATAATTGATTTTTGATTCATTTACAAAAAGATTTGAAGAAATAATTGTACAATCAAACCTTGAAAAAGAGACCACTGAAGTGGTCTCTGAATCACTCAATAAACCTACAAGTTGAAATAATTAAATACACAATTTAGTAGTTCTGAGGATCTAGGGTAAAAAGTTACATACCAATTTCTTAGAAGCCCGCACAAAGAGAATTCTCATCAAACAACTGACCAAATGGGCTTTTGGTTAGATACATTATGTAACACTGAATGATGATCTGAGAACATATTTTGAAAAAGCAATGAGATTCTTTTTGTTAGGTGGTAAGGCAACCAAAATATTTATTACTCATAGACTTGTAGTATAATGATCAAAGGACAACATATGGTACTGTGTTCCAATAAAGCTTTGGCAGGGGTTGGATTACGAACATTCAGTAGCTGAATTCTCCACCAAATACTTAAAAGGTAGAAAAGTTTTCCATGTTGTTATGTTGTTGCACCAAATGTCCTTGTCATATGCTCAGGTTATCAGAAGCAAAGGCAGGGGTGAATTTGTCATTTGATTTTGACAATGTAAAAGACAAGCCTGTATTCTCAATTTGATGTGCTTACCTGCATGAATAACACCTGTGGCAAAGACCAGAATTTTCTGCTGAGAAGAATTGCCTCATTTGAACAAATGTACAGAGATTTGTGGACAGCTCCAAGTTGTGGAATATATTGCAAGATTTTAAACTAGAAATTCCAGTTTACTGATTTGAAAAGATTTAATATTTTCTGTAATTTTCCTGGGAATTTTTATATGGCTAAAAAATGTGTTGCACAACGAAAATTATGATTTAATAATTAACAGTTGGTTATGATACTAGCACATGTCAATATATCACAGTAGATGAAAACAAATATATAACAAGTGCTTTTTATTGTAAAATGTGATTAAAAGCAAAGAGTGGGAGTGTGGGTGGGCAAGAGGGGACTGTGGGAAGTATCACTATATTTCTAAATCTGTATATATGAAATACATGAAATTTGTTTACTTTAAATAAAATACAAACAAATAAAAAATTAAAACAAAGATCAATATTACCATTATGATGCCTTTTTTCTTGAGTCTACTTTTTTTTTGCTTCTTCAGTCATGTTTTAATCTTTATTATTTACATTATTTACTTGCAGTATGTTCAGTGTGCTATATATTAAGCTATAAATTTATTTTGTCAATTTAAGTCTCATAGGCCTTTTTTTATTTTTGAGAGAGGCAGAGAGAGAGGGAGAGAGATTCCCAAACACTGATTCCCACCCAAATACTCACACCCAGATGAGAGGAGTATGGAATTCAATCTAGGTCCCCCATACGGGTGTCAGGGAATCAATTACTTGAGTCGTCACCACTGCCTCCCAGGTCTGCATTAACAGGAAGCAGGACTCAGTTGCTGAAGTGGGATGTCTAACACAGATGTTCCAATATGGGATGTAGACATCCTAACTGGCATCTTAACTACCAGACCAAATGCCTGCCCTCTCATAGGACTTTCAAATATGCACAAGTATTCAGTAAAAGCTGAATTTGGAATTTAGAATGTACTCTTTAATAAATTTCAGTACTGGGGTCGGTGCTTTGGCGCAGTAGATTAAGCCACTGCTTGCATTACTGGCATCCCATATTGGAGGACTCCTTTGAGTCATACTACTCCATTTAAGATCTGGCTCCCTTCTAATGTGCCTGGATGCAAAGGAAGATGAGCCAAGTACTTAGGCCCGCTCCATCCATGTGGGAAACCTGAATAGAGCTGTAGGCTCACAGTTTTGCTCTGGCCCACCTTTGGCCATTATAGCCATTTGGGAAGTGAACCACTGAATGGGAGATCTCTATGTCTCTGTCTCTCTCCCTTTGTATCTTTAAATTAATGAATCTATCTTTAATAACTATATAAATGTAAAGCATTTGATAATTATAGGTATGTTATGTTCTTATTCATTATTTGGTTTATTCCTTTGTTTGAGATTGTCTTACAATTGCAAAAACACTGTTAAGTAAAATGTATGTAACTCAGGGGCCAGCACTGTGGCATAGTGGGTAAAGCCGCTGCCTGTAGTGCTGGCATCCCATATGGATGCCGGTTCGAGTCCAGGCTGCTCTTCTTCTGATCCAGCTCTCTGCTATGGCCTGGGAAAGCAGTAGAAGATGGCCCAGGTCCTTGGGCCCCTGCACTTGCTTGGGGAGACCCCGAGGAAGCTCCTGGCTTTGGGCTTCTCATTGGCACAGCTCCGGCCATTTTGGCCAATTGGGGAGTGAACCAGCTGATGATAGACCTCTCTCTCTTTCTCTTTGCCTCTGCCTCTCTGTAACTCTGCCATTCAAAATTTGTTACAGAGAGTTACAGAGACGCAGAGGCAGAGAGAGAGAGAGAGAGAGAGAGGTCTATTGTCTGCTGGTTCACTCCCCAATTGGCCAAAATGGCTGGAGCTGTGCCGATGCGAAGCCCAAAGCCAGGAGCTTCCTTGGGGTCTCCCCATGTGGATACAGGGGCCAATACATAAATCTTTAAAATATGTATATAACTCAGAAATCTTGCCAGAAGTCAAGCTAACCAAATGATTATTCAGCAGTTAAGCCCCATAGGTGAAGCACGAAGGTCTTTAAATATCCTTTGTGCTTTCCTTGCCCTTTTTTTAAATCTCACTGGATACACTGCAATTCAAGCCAAGAGCTGAGGTATGTAGATGCCTCTCTTAGAAGACAGCACAGTTTGCAGTAATTGCAGTGGTACAGCCGTGGAGTTATACATCTCCTGATTCACTCTTTAATCTGTCCAGTTCTGCTTCATTCATAGATGCCAATTTTATTTACCTTAAGCAGTTGCTGAAAACCAGGTACATTCTGTTCAACACATACTGAAGAAAATGGATCTCTTGCTGGGAAAAATATTTGACATATTTGCCAGGAAATTAAGCTGGCTCACCTGCCTTCTTTCATTTCTGGGAGTGGGTCCTACCATATTCCTTTCCTAGGAATAGGGTGTAAATAGACTAAAGACTTGTACTATAACCGCTGATTTCATAACACCGTGAATACTTTATTTGTTCAACTTAAGATATGTTCAAAATATGCTTTTAACCATAACATACTAAAGCAACACTTTTTAAATGGTTAGGGCAGTTTTCCTACAATGTGAAAAATGTTGTTTTCATTCAGTATGTTCCCTGTTGTTGGACATCTGAAGTATTTGCTAGTGACTGAAATTGTTGTATTATTCTTTACACGTTTAACTACATGTGATTAAATTATCGCTAAAACATGTTTATGCTTTTCTTCCTATTTTTGTGAGTACAACTGATTCCTCCTCTTATATTAGATTTGGATACAAGACTTACTTTGGTGAACAACAGGCCTTAAGATGCCCTGTAATTTCTATTTGTACCCTGGACTCTCTGCTATCAACAGGAAAAAACCTGTTCAAGCAAGTACTCTGGATCCACAGGGAGGAGGAGGCAGGTGTTGCTAAGCCCAGTCTTTCCCACATGATTCAGCCTAGATCAGATGAGCAGATGTGCAGATGAATGAGGATGACTGGTCTAGATCAACCTAACTACCCAGATAAGCTCAGTCTAGACCAGTCTGCCCACAGCCAAGGCACAGATGGAAGGGAGATTCTTATTGTTGTTTCAAGCAATGAATTTTGAGATGGTTTATTATGGAATATTTTTGTGATAATAGCTACAACATTATGCCTATATGTAGGATACATTCCTAGCATTCCTAGACATAGAATTGCTAAGAAAGTGATTATTTCTTCTTCTTCTTCTTCTTCTTTTTTTTTTTTTTTTTGACAGGCAGAGTTAGACAGTGGGAGAGAGAGAGAGACAGAGAAAAAGGTCTTCCTTCTGTTGGTTCACCCCCCAAATTGCCGCTACTGCTGGCGCTGCGCCAATCTGAAGCCAAGAGCCAGGTGCTTCCTCCTGGTCTCCCATGTGGGAGCAGGGCCCAAGCACTTTGGGCCATCCTCCACTGCCTTCCTGGGCCACAGCACAGAGCTGGACTGGAAGAGGGACAACTGGGACAGATTATTCCTAACTTGGTACATTATAGATTCCATTCTTTATTGATGTTTAATATTTAATGATAAAAACAAAGCCTAAGTAATTTTTGTTCTTCTTCACCAGGAAACATTAGTCTTACTTTTCCAATTAAATGTATCTATATAAATTATAGAAATAGATAGTTCATTTTTGTAAAAATACAAAAGGTTAAGATAACAAAGTCTTCCACTAGGAATAATAAAATCAAATACATGAGTTCTATTTCTATTGAACATTGCCATTATCTTTCTTTCAAGCAGATTTCAAAGCCTAGAGCTTCCTGAAGAAAAAAATTGGGTAAGAAACTCTGTGTGCCCTTTAATGGTTATGGCACTTGGACTTTTTAAAATTTCTTTTTATTTATTTCCTTAAGGGGAACAAATTTCATGTATTTCACATATACAATTTCAAGAATATAATGATACTCCCCACCTTCTCTCCCTCACTCCCTCTCTCCCTTCTTCCTTTCTTATTTTTATTTTTGTGATTATATAATTTCAATTTACTTTAAAATATTTTTTCTGAAAGGGAGAGGTAGAGAGAGAGAGAAAGAGAGCGAGAGAAACAGAAGAAAGGAGCAAGCACACCACCCAGAGAGAGATCTCTCATCTGCTGGTTCACTGACAAAAATGCCTGTAATAGCCAGATCTGACTCAGACTAAACCCCGGAACTTGAAACTGAATCCAGATATACCACATGGGATACTCCACACTGAGTCCACATGCAGGGACTCACTTGTAGTGGAATGAGAAGGCCATGCCAGATGACCTGCCTGGCAATGGAGCCTGCCTGGCAACAGGCTGTGATTGGATGGCTTTGGAAACCACATGACAACGAAACCTGCCTGCCAACAGGCTGTGATTGGATGGCTTTGGAAACCACATGACAATGAAACCTGCCTGCCAACAGGCTGTGATTGGATGGCTTCAGAAACTGCCTGGCAACTGGCTGTGATTGGTTAGGGCATAAACCACCCCTTGACTGGATTGGCTGCCTTGGCTATATAAGCTGCTGTACCAACTGAAATAACCGAGTCTGCAGGCTGCTTACCTCTGGCCTGCTTTCACCCGAGGTCTGGGTGGTGACTTTGTGCCTCTTGCCCCAACCACACTCCTCCTCAGAAGGAATCCACAGCAACACTCACTCACTTGGACCATTTTTCTGTTATTTATTAGGGTACACATTTTCAGGAGTTGAACTCGAAGTGGAGGTCTGTTGGGATCCCACGCTCTTACATGTGGGATACAGACACCCCAAGTGGTATCTTAAATGTTATTCCAATCCCCCTCACCTTTGTGGCACTTTAGGTTGCTTGGCAATAAATCTCCAACATAGATCTAACTTAAAAATTACTGGAAAACATTTTGTTGGTCCTAAAGCACAGCCAAGTTTTCAGAGGGTAATCTGGATCTCATTTCATTGGAAGTAGGGTGCATTTGTTAATCTTCCTGCTTTCCTGCAGGAATTTTTAGACTCTTTAGATTGTGGATGCATATGGCCAGGTGCATGATAAGAAACACATTTGTATTCTTACTAGTTAGTAAAACCTGGAAGTGCTATTTGATCAATAGCTGTAAAAATCATATTGAAGACAACTTTATTTGCTTAAATATAGCTGATCCAGCCATTTCAATAGATACTCTATGTATGTGTCAAGAATTTTAGAGAGTTGTATGTACTTGAATCACACAGGCTTCCCATTCAATTGCCTGTTATTGAATTGTTGTTTGGTGAGTTGCAGTCATCTTATTCTGAGAGATAGTATTAGAAATCTCTTTGTGAAGGCCATTGTTGCACTTACTTTGAGTTATTGATATTGTTTTGTATGTAATGCAAAGTCTTGTCTGAAATCTCATAGTAGACATATTTTCCAATCCTACTTGAAAAAACATATTTTTTCTTGCCTTAGAATTTTAACTATTTTAAGTCCACATTATACTTTGTTTTTGCTTCAAAATACACTCAACCCTATAAACACACAGCAAAATACAAAATGTAATTAACAATAAAAATTGGCTTTAATGTATTACTAACATTAGGGTGTTCTTTTTAAAAATATTTATTGTACTTATTTGAAAGGTAGAGAGAGAGTGAGAGTGAGAGCGAGAGCGAGAGAGAGAGAGAGAGAGAGAGAGATGTCTTCCATCTCCTGGTTCACTCCCTTAATGGCTGCAATGGCTAGGGCGGGGCCAGACCAAAGCCGGGAGTCAGTAACTCAAAGTCTACCATGTGGGTGGCAGAGACCTAATTACTTCAGTCATAACCTGCTGCCTTCCATGGTGTACATTAATAGGAAACTGGACTCCAGAGTGGAACCAGGACTCTAACCTAAGTACTCCAATATGGGATGTTGGTTTCCCAAGCAACATCTTATCCATTGCACCAGTACCTGCCCCAGGATGTCCTTTCTGTGTGATGTGAAGTTGTGAGACAGAGATGAATTCTCCTATTCACACTATATTACTGTGAATAGGTATTAGTTGAACTACCTACTCGTTTGGCACTCACAGGAACACTGGGTAGCAGTGTAGCACCCCTCCTTTTTTTTTTTTTCTTTTTGGGCTTAAAAATAGAAAGCATGAGCTGGAAAACCTTTCCTGTGATTGTTGACATACTAAAGGTCTTTAGACAGTAAACATTACACAATGCACATAGGTTTTATTTGGTATCACACAACTATATGTTTTGTACAAATTCAGTGCAGCAATCTAAATGATTATCTTATTTGGTTAGACCCAAAGTGTCTATTCAGAAGCGAAGCATTAATACTTCTGAATTATACCTATATCAGACACATACCAATCCTAAGTGTTTAAAGTAGTAATTAAAATATAAAGCTTAGTATTTTAATTATTTAGGTAAATTCAATTACTTATTGTGGAGTACACTGAAACTGCTATCATTTTCTCCATACAGAGATCTAGAGTATGTATGTCTAAGATTTTTCAGGTCAGGGCTGGCACTGTTGTATCGCAGCTAAATTTGCTGCCTGCAGTGCCAGCATCCCATATGGACACCGGCTGCTCCACTTCCAATATAGCTCTCTGCTAAGGCCTGGGAAAGCAGTACGAGACCCAGAAGAAGTCCTGACTCCTGGCTTCAGATCCATGCAGCTCCAGCCATTGAGGCCAAATGGGGAGTGAACCAGCAGATGGAAGACCTCTCTCTCTCTCTCTCTCTCTCTCTCTCTCTCTCTCTTCCTTTCCTTCTCTCTCTGTGTAACTCTGACTTTCAAATAAATAAAAAAATTTTTTTCTCAGGTCATTATTTTCTTCAACCTAAGATACTTCAATTAACCATGTGGATTTAAAAAAAAAGAAACAAATGATAAATTCACAAACAAAAACTACTATTGACAAAGATAATTTAATTTGGAATATATATACATACACCATACAAACAAAAAATTGCTTCCAACATTTTCTGAAGATGTTTTAACCACATCATATTTATGTTTTCCCTTTTAGGTACCAAGTGGCATTTGTTTGATATTACATTATTACTTCACTTGGCTTTTTAAAAAGAAAGGTATACGTTGGTTATTGAATCCCCATTAGATCAATACAATCCAATGATTCTTTTCATTATAAAATTAATAAAATTAAAATAAATCAACTATGAGTCTCACCATGAATTGGGAAATTCTATAACTCCCAGACATGTGTGAACCAGGGGAAATCAGCAATACCCAAGTGCTAGAAGAAGCTGTGTTTTCACTGATAGGAAAAAAAAGGGGAAAAGTGCCATAGGACACTATAATCATGAACATGTCATTGATGATTTGAAGGACAAGTCGTAGCATGCAGGCTGCTGAAAAAATCGAAAACATCTTGTGAGGTCAGTTTCATTAAAAGTTGGTGTCCCAAGATAACTTGTGTAGACAAATACCAGTGCTCTGTGGAGGAAGACCTGCTAATCTAAGCTCAAAGAATTCTCACAAATAAGCAGCTAAGAAAATATAGAGAAGGCTATAAACAATAGTCAAATCGCAAGATGTCAATTTTGCTCATATATAACACATGCTTTTTAGTATTCTGTAAATTAACTACTACAAATCAGAGAAAATTTATGAGTTTCTCTTTTTGGGACTGGCTTATTTCACTAAGCATAATGGTTTTTTTTTTTTTTTTTGGACAGGCAGAGTTAGAAAGTGAGAGAGAGAGAGAGAGAGGGAGAGAGAAAGGTCTTCCTTCCGTTGGTTCATCCCTCAAATGGCTGCTACGGCTGGCGCGCTGCGCCAATCTGAAGCCAAGAGCCAGGTGTTTCCTCCTGGTCTCCCATGAGGGTGCAGGGCCCAAGCACTTGGGCCATCCTCCACTGCCTTCCTGGGCCACAGCAGAGAGCTGGACTGGAAGAGGAACAACCAGGACAGAATTCAGCACCCCAATCGGGACTGAACCCAGGGTGCCAGCTCCGCAGGTGGAGGAATAGCCAAGTGAGCTGCAGGGCCAGCGCATAATGGTCTTAAATTGCATCTATTTTGTTGCAGAAGACATGATTTCATTCTTATGGCTGAATAGTATTCCATCATGTATACATGCCACATTTTCTTTATCCAGCCATCAGAACTGCAAAAAATTGTACCTACCACTAGATTTTCATTAAGGGAAAATTTAAAAGATACACTTCAAGCAGAAGTGAGGTGATTCCAAAAGAAACAGTTAAGATTATGAAGAAAATAAATAATAAAATCAATGGTAAGTGTATATCTTGTGGCAAAAAACATCCTACATGAAGGACCTCTGTGGGTAAAACCCCAGTGGAAAGTAGTGGTCATCGGAGAAGGAGGTACTTTTTCTGAAGGGAGGAAAGAAGTTCCACTTTAATTATGGCCTTGTATAAATACTGATGGAGTTTGTGGATTCAAAAGGCTACCATAGACTAGGCAGCGCATGTCAAGAGCCTCAGGTGATCATGCGTAAGGGTGTTAATTGTTAAATTAACAACAGGAGTCACTGTGCACAAAAGAATTGAAATTAACTTCAAGATGCAATGACTTTGAACAGCTCTTGTCTTGATGATTGGGGAACAGGGTTTTTTTTTTTTTTTTTCCTGCAAATTGTTGAACTCTTTACTTAGTATAGAGTTGGTCTTCTATGTATAAAGTTAATTGAAATTGGATCTTAGTGAATAATGGGACTGGGAATGTGAGAGGGAGGAGGAGGAAGGGTGGGAGTGTGGGTGGAAGGGTAGGTATGGAGGGAATAATCACTATATTCCTAAAGTTGTACTTATGAAAAGCATGAAGTTTGTATTATTTAAATAAAAGGATTTTTTGGGAGAAAAAGTATATATTTTCTCACTCTAGTTAGAGTGGATATTATCCAAAATTAAAAAAAAAATGCTGGTAAGGATGGGGATAAAAGGGAATCCTAGTATACTGTTTCTGGGGATGAAAATCAACATCTCCATTATGAAAAAGAAGTATGTGAATTATTCAAAACACTGAAAATTGATCTATCATGTGGCCTAGCTGTCCCACTTATGGGAATGTATTCAAAGGAAATGAAATCAGAATATGAACGTGGTATCTGCACTTCCATTTTATTGCAGTCCATGTTATAACTGCAAAGATATGGAATCAACGACCAAGATGTCCAACAACTGATGACTGCATAAAGAACATCTTGTATATACACATGATGGACTACTACTCAGCCATAAAAAAGGTGAAATCCTGACACTGGAACATAAAGGATGAAACTGAAGGTCATCATGCTTAATGAAATAAGCCAGGTACAGAAAAACAAATTCTATTATGTATTTTCTAGTATATGGAAGTTAGTATACAAATATAGTTCCCAGGAGTCAGATGGCCAGGTCATATGGTAGGTCTATATTCAGATTTCTGAGGTATTTCCAAACTGTCTTCCATAGTGGCTATAAAAGTTTACATTCCCACCAACAGTGGATTATGGTACCTTTGCCCACATTTTCATCAGCATTTGTTGTCTGTTGATTTCTGTATAAAAGCCATTCTAACTGGGGTGAGGTGAAACCTCATTGTGGTTTTGACTTGCATTTCCCTGATGGCTAGTGATCCCAATCCTTTTTTCATGTGTTGGCCATTTGGATTTCCTCTTTTGAAAAATGCTATTCAAATCCTTTGCCTATTTATTAATTGTATTATTTGTTTTATTGTTGTTGAATGTCTTGAGCTGTTTATAAATTCTGAATGTTAATCCTTTATTTGTTGCATATTTCCAAATATTTTCTCCCAAATGGATTATTCATTTGAATATAATCAGTTTGATTGTTATTTTCTATTCATGTTTGTGTTTTCATGTCTTGTTAATAGAAACTATATCAACTTCATCTTTCATTTACTACTAATTTAATGAAATTTCCATTTCTTTCATATTTATGTTCTTTTATACTGCTTCACATATTCTATAAAATGAACATACAGTTATAAATTAGAATTCTTATAATTTATGTTTCTCAGTGAAAATAATCTTTTAAAGTATGTGACCTTTTCTCCCTTCATCTCCAGTTTATTAAACCTCATTGTTTCAGAATATTAATTTTCTTGAAGTTATTTAAATTTAATAATTGTCTGAACATCATCCTATGATTGCTATATAATGTTGCATATGACCTAAACATAATAGCGCTGATGTACAGTTCTTTCCAATCTTCGCCCATCTATTTACTCTTCTTTCCTTATATAATTGCATTGGATAAGACTTTAGTACAATTGGAAAACAAATGGCCATAGCTTATATCCTTGCCTTCATTTTTAATTAACAGAAATGATATTAACAAATTATTGCAAAGTATGAAGTCCTTGAGGGTTTTGGGGGAAATCTTGGATTTTTTTCTGATATTATAGTGCTTTAAAATGACACATTTATTTTTCTAAAGAAAAGAGATAACCATTTAGGAGACTGTGGCCATAGTGCTCTATGGAAATCTAATAAAATAGATGCATTTTTACCCAGGAAAATGTGAATGCACATCAACACAGCATTTTGTGTACAATTTTAGAGGTTCATAAATCTGGTAAATATTCTCCTTTGAATCAAAGTTAAGATCACTTAATCTACAAAAATCATATTCATTAAAACATTCCATATTTATTGAACATCCATTATATGGCAGTAATTGTAAGACATATGGCCTATATAATAAAGAGCACACTGAAGCTGCACACACTAGGAAGCCTATAGAAGAAAGCAAAATTCAAATGAAATATGATCAGTGGGATCTTTAAGAGAATTTGTTATTTTTATCTCAATGATTTCTTTCTATAAATGTTTTTACAAAAGCTGATTGTCTAATTTCAAACATCATTTTTAAATTATGTAAAAATTACATATATATCATGAAGAAACACTGATTAGTTAATCTAAGAATTATACTAGTCTATTTCATTAGCTTTTTTAATGAGCTCCACTATATTTAATCATATTACTGTGGTGTTTATTTGAAGGCTTTATTTTTTGTTCTGTCAACATAAGGGTACTCAGAGATTTTTTTATTATTAGTTTTTCAAAAATGTCTATAGGTCATTTTTTGCTCAAAAGAAATAACAGACCCCTTAGGCTTTTTTAGAAGAAGTTTTGTATGCCTTTGCTTTCGAAAATGTTGTTGACAACCTGAAAATAAATAAATGGATCACATGCTTTGGTTGAACTGATTGTTGTGATGGACAAGCTGCCCTCTCGAGGGTAGTGTGGCCACAGGCTTGCTGCACTGAGGACGGATGGAAAGTCTGGAACTTTATCTTACCTGCAGTGCTTGTTGCCTCTTGGCGTGAAGAGCGGATGATTATTTTCACTGGAGCTCTCAGCTGCTTCTCAGGCCTCCTGCACATTTTGCAGGTTTACACACAGGCAGAGGAGGCATTCTGCCTCTGGCTGGATTAACCTCACTTTTTCCTGGGTCTTTAAAAAAAGAGGATGCCAAAATGGTCAAAACATCTTTGGGTTTATTTCTATAAATCTTTTGAAATGAAATGATTTTTACCTGTTACCAAGGAGGTTACAGGACATGGTTTTTATTTCAAATGACTAATGCAATGTTTTCCTTACTAAAATTTGAGGCTAAAAATAATACATAGGTGACATCTCATTATTCTAAGTTCACAATGTTTTGGGGAATGTAATACTCACTGAACTTGCATATGTATCTTTGCATATCAGCTTATATTTAATATTCAGATGTGTGAGAAGATGATAGACTTGAAAGCTGTAACAAATGATAAATTCCATACCCAGAATCGATAAGATTAACCATCAGTTACTAAAATAAATAGAATCCATTCCAAAGTATAGTCTGAGTTATTCCTTTACTAAATGCTTAATATTCATATAAACTATTGGATCATTAGTTCATGGCCAGTCTTGAACTTGATCTAAGACTTAAAGCCTTGATCTTTTGTTTCATGAATATTTAATTGAACTGAACTCTTTTCCTCTTACAGTGTGAGAGTGAAACATTATTGCTAAAGTTATTCGTTGTGCTTGGCATTTTAATTTACTTTGTTAAACTTTTTAACCAAGGACTATTTCAATTCCAATGAGCATACTTTATCACACTTTTTCAGATGATTACATTTTCCCTTTGAAGTTTTATTTTTTTTTTCAATTCTTCTGAAGTTTGAGACTATTTCTCCCTCTGGTTCTAGCTTAGTAAACATGACATTGAAGCCAACCAGAAATCATTCTTCGATTTGGAGATTTTGGTTGGTAGATGACTAATTACAGTTTCAGGAATGTATCATACTTCGAAATATTCTTCTAGAAATGATCAACTGTGAGCCATCTTCATTTCTATAACTGATTAATGGTGTGTGTAATTTATCTCAGCTAGTAATAAATGCATTAGTATAAACTACTGTACCTTGAAGAGTACTTAGCATAAGTTACCAGTGAAGTCATAATCACCTTCCCTTCAAAATTCTATCTTTATTAAGTGGTAAGGTGTACTGAGATACATCATACTGGGGCTGGTTAGATTAGGAGGAAGAGATGGATTTTTACTATATACTCTGGATGGCCCATTGGTGCTGTGTGTATGCCTTCACATGAATTACAGAGTTACATTGAAGTTATTGATTTAAAATTGCTAATACTATTTAATTGAAATGTCATGACATTTTTGAGTATCTTATGATTTCTGAAGCATTTTCCGTTTTTCAATTTATTCTCATCAAATAGATAATGAGTAGTTGATATGCATGCTTATTAGGTAATATAACCAAGGAAAAAGCACAGTTATTCTGAGACCTAGTCAGCGTCTTTAAATTACCTTGCTGTTACATAAATTAATGGTTTTGCAAATATATTAAGAAATGATTAGTTTTATTTAGTTCAAGTATTTCTATGCCACCTTTAACATAGACTTTATCCAAATTGTCTAGAGGTCTCAAGATCAGCAGGCTGAACATAGCCTGAAGATATCTTTTGTCTTTCTCAAGTGCTGTTAAAATTGTAAAATAAGGAATGAGCATAAAAATTTGGATTTCTAGTTTCTCTTGAATACAGAATGACTTGGCAAAAAGACTGCATGTCTCTGTGTGAAAAAAAAAAAATCAAATACTGTTGAAGTAGTGGTGTCTCCTTGTCAAGAGATTATGCTCCAATAACCCAATCCTTTGAATCTCCTGATATAATTACAGAAATACAAACAAAATATGACACTAAATTACGAAAATTCTTACATGAAGCTTAATTTATTCCTTATGTTATTGGTCTGATGAGCTTAGGCAACTGATTTTGCGACTCCTGATTGTGTGATTTCGTGCTGTCTTGGATTATCATCAGTTCTCAGTCAAATGTCTCATTATCTGTATATCACTTAAATGCTGATCTTCCTATTTAGAAAAACAGCTCTTATGTAGAAAAAACATGTAAATTGTATTATAAAATCCTTCTTTGCATTCTATAATGTCTTCTAGAGGGCTTCTAATTGCAATATGTGGAAAGAAAACTGTTGCAGTTATTACTCCAGAGTATATTTCTCTTTTTCTTTGATACTTCGAGTTCCATATTTCACTTGCCATTGCAGACATCTATTTGGGCTTGTAAACAGTTCTTCTTTTATGAAGCTTATATATCATACTCTTCCTAAATTTGATTTTCCTGCTATATTCCTCAGCTGAAAAATATGGCAATATCATATTCCAGCTACCAAACATACAGAAACATTGAAATTTTCTACCTCTCAGAGTCTCTTTCTCATGCTCTAGGACCTAAACTGTAAAGAGTTCATCTGCATTTTTCTACTCAAATTCACCAATTTGGCTTAACAAACACTTATAATGTTATAGAAACATAAAATAAGTATAAATAAAAATAAAACAATTTTCTTGACTTCTGAAAGTCCCATAATTAGACCTATACTTTGAAAAATCCATTTAATGTGACCCAAAGATGGCAGAGGCAGGGACTCAGAGCAGTGAGCCCTAGGGGTACTGGTGTGGAACGGCAGCTTCAGGTGCTGATGTTTCACCCCAGTTCATCAATCATGAATTTAGGAAATGAGAATTCTGTGCACAAAAAGGATAACCTGCAAAGACAAAAGGGGAAGGCACATACGAAAACATTTATAAGCAACATGATTTGCTTGAAGATAAAGTAAAAGGTAGGGAATATCATAGGTAAGTAAGAGAAACAGGAATTACAGTGTGAAAGGCCCTGAGTGACATATGAAGAGTTTAGACTTTATCGTTCAGCTAAGAGAGGATTTGAAAAACCTTAAGCAAAGAGATAATAGAGTTAGAAATGAAATTTATTAAGAATGGTTGACAGTCTGTATTTAGTACAAACTCTCCACTGGAAGGAGTCCAGTTGGGGGATAATGAAACTGTTGTGAATATAAAAAATTATGAGCAGAATAAAATGGCCTTAGAATAGCTATACAGGGTTTTATCTGATAAATATTTAGAAGGCAAAAATCTGGTATTTTAATTAAAAATATAAGAACAAAAAAAAAGAGGCAAAGAATAATTTTGCCGGTTTCCTAGTTTTCATGATCAAGTAGTTGGTCATATAAAAATGTGTACAAAACAGGAAGAATGTGGTAATTCCCCACAAAAAGCAGTTTATTGCCTAATATTTGCAATGTGATTCTATTTTTTATTTAGCATAACAATAAAATACAGTCTCCCAGAACTTTCATAATTTTTTTGTGGTTATTGGTATTGGATGGCTAGAGATATGCAGGAGGCTGTAGACTTCCTGCCATAGATATACGAGCTAGTTCCACTAAATTGTAGAAATACTTATTCTTTCCTATTAATAAAATAAGTTATGGTATCTGCAATAAACGCATATAAATACAGTTATTGCACGTTGCTTCTGAGGTAAGCTTTTATATTCTTTGTATGTCTCACAACTGTCAAACAATGTTTTACAGGTAAAAAAGCCAAAGATTATAGACTAAATATGTAATGTCAAAAAATACCTAAATTACAAATCAATTAAGTCTGAAATCTTAAATAGCTCTTTTGCACATCTGATAAGGCAGGCTACAGTTAGAAATGTAATCTTTCTCAAGTCTGTATATCAAATAGATACCTGAGTATTACTGATCTCCTTCTAGCTTACCTGTATTTGCTCAGGAATAAAGTAAATACGAATGCAATATTAAAGATATTGTCATGTGCATAAAAGATACACCCAGGGATTAGGTAATGATTTTTTTCCCAATTGCTACAAGTTTCCCTAAGACATTTCTCTTTTTGTCTTTCTGTAGTCTTATCTTATGATGCCTCTCTATAGCCCTGGAATTTCATTCTGATGTTTATTGTTGCAACATCAGAAAATATTCCTTCTTGGGTAAAAAGTGCCTAATACATCAGGTAAGCCTAATATCTCTCTCACAAATGTGGATTGGTATACTTGGTAGACTGTTGGGAGTTGAATTTATAATAAAAACCTGTAAAATACAGGGACTAGAAAAGAATATGCTTAAAATATGATTTCCTACTTACAGCTCATAGTGGAGAATTTATCTTAAAATATCACTAAACAATACTATTATGAATTCACATTTTCATAAAATAAATATGAATATTATTAAAACTGTGTTACTGGGGAGTGAACCGGTGGATGGAGGACCTCTCTCTGCCTCTCCTTCTCTCTATGTATAACTCTGACTTTCAAATAAATAAATAAATCTTTAAAAAAAAATAAGCTCAAAGGAGATACAGTTTTATCATGAACAGTATACTACATAATATATAAGCTGCATAGCTTGATATTTAAGTCACAGGAAAACTGAGGATTCAAAAGTGTCTTCAAGGGAAATGGAAAAATCAGCCATGACTGCACAGCACATCACTGATCTTGACTATCTAATTCTTTGAACATAGGGGATTCTGGCTGATAGTGAAGAGAATCTTAATTTTATTGCTTTTATAAATATAGGATATTTGGTTAATAGAACTTAAAATTAACATCTAAGCTCACAGGATATTGCTAAGAGGAGAGGCTATGTTAAAAATTAGTACTTCAGTTCAGCTCTCTGCTGTGGCCCAGGAAGGCAGTGGAGGATGGCCCAAGTGCTTGGGCCCTGCACCTGCATGGGAGACCAGGAGGAAGCACCTGGTTCCTGGCTTCAGATCGGCACAGCATGCCGGCTGCAGCGCACCGGCCATAGTGGCCATTTGGGGGGTGAACCAACAGAAAAAGGAAGACCTTTCTTTCTGTCTCTCTCTCTCTCTCTCTCTCTCTCACTGTCTAACTCTGCCTGTCCAAAAAAAAAAAAAATAGTACACAGTCATTCTGTCCAATAACTGCCCATTCACTTTGTATTGCTGTTTTCTTAAAAAATATTGTTTCAGAAAAGTTTTAAATCTACAGAACAAAGATCGTGAGCTAGTATTACAAAGAGTTCCCATATACAGCTCACCCTATTCTATGATTAACATTTCATATTAATATATTTGTCACAATTTGTGAACAGCACTCAGATTCCCCTATTTTTTTTTTTAATACAAACTACTTCTTTGCCCTCCACACCTCCAAGCCTCTTGTAGTCAACATTTTGTGTTACATTGAGTTTTTTGTTAAAGGAAGAAAGTTGGGGGGGGAGGTCATTTCATATTTGCCTTTCTGTGCCTGGCTTATTTCACTCAACATGGTGTCTTCCAGTTACATTCATTTTGTTAAAAATGATAGGATCTCATTTTTTATAGCTAATACTTCTATTGTGTGTATTTCTATATGTATTCATCTGATGATGGCTACCTTGGTTGATTCCATGTTTTGGTTGTGTGTGAACAGTGCTGCCGTACATATTGTGGCATAAGTATCCCTTTGATACAGTGAATTCATGTCTTTTGGGTATACACTAAGTAATCATATGGAAGATGCATTTTCAGTTTTTAACAAAATCCCCAGGCTGGCGCTGTGGGGTAGCGGGTAACTTTGCCGCCTACAGTGCTGGCATCTCATGTGGAAGCTGGTTCAAACGCTGTCTGCTCCACTTCCTTTTTTTTTTTTTTTTTTTTTGACAGGCAGAGTGGACAGTGAGAGAGAGAGAGAGAAAGGTCTTCCTTTTGCCATTGGTTCACGCTCCAATGGCTGCCGCGGCCGGTGCACTGCGGCCGGCGCACTGCGCTGATCCAATGTCAGGAGCCAGGTACTTATCCTGGTCTCCCATGGGGTGCAGGGCCCAAGCACTTGGGCCATTCTCCACTGCACTCCCTGGCCACAGCAGAGAGCTGGCCTGGAAGAAGGGCAACTGGGACAGAATCCGGCGCCCTGACCGGGACTAGAACCCGGTGTGCCGGCGCCGCAAGGCAGAGGATTAGCCTAGTGAGCCACAGCGCCGGCCTGGGACATCTGTTCTTAAGGATGGACACCTCTCCAGACAGAACCTGAGAGAGAGTGCATAGTTCACATTTAGGCTGGGGCTTTTAAGGGGATGAGTCTTGCCTTCCCGCCTTTTCCCTCCCCTTCTCCTTCTTCTCCCGAACAAAGGACTTGTTGGGTGTAAATAAGAAAAACTCCTTTCTGAGTTTTTCCCCCTGAAGTTATCAGACAGGGGAAGCCTGGCTGGCGTCGCCCTGCTTTAGAGGAAGGATGTTTATCAGGCCAGGTAGAAGGGGCAGGACCCCCTGGAAGGTCATCAGGATCTGGGCAGGACTTTGAAGTGCAGAGACTAGGCTGCACCTGGAAGGTTATTGGGTAGAAGGGGCAGGACTCCCTGGAAGGTCATCGGGATCCAGGCAGGACTCTGAAGTGCAGATACTGGGATTGCGGAGCTTCCTCAGTAGGTGCTGGTCTTCAGGCTTTCTCATACACACATGGGCTCAATATCTGACTTCCTATCTAATATATCCCCTCTCAAGAAAAAAATACCCGTGATTCTTTTATGGGGATAAATGGATGGAGTTCCGTCTTCTATAGCTACTTTGAAGCTGACAAATGAGTGTAGCAATGGATATGGGTATTTTTCTCTTGCTATCTGTCCTATGGTGCTTGAGAGTGGCCCCAGGAAGCATTGTCCTGCTTGGTCTAGAGGGTGAGTCACCTTGTCTGAGGTAGGCTGGAAGTCCTGTCTTAGAAGCACTTGGAGTCAGATGGCTTGCCTTCTGTTAGAACAAACAAGGATGTTAAAGCACTCTAGTCTGCAGAGAAGTAGAAAAAATGTGGATGCTATGTCACCAAGGAGAGGCAATAACCAGGATTTCCATGACCAGATGTGATGTTAGGCCAGATATTTTAGCCTTGTCTGACCTGGTCCTGGAGTTGTTTGGCTTTGTCCAAGAAAGCATGAATATGATTTTGTACCCCTTTAGTTTGACTCTAGTTTGGGGCACTTTCTTGGGCAGCAGGTAGCGGGTCTAGGGCCTGCCTGTTGGAAGGACTGAATTAGCAATCCCTTTGTGAGAGCCGTAGTCATGGCAGCTTTTCAATGAATGAAGGCTGTGCTTTGTTGGCTTTTTCCCAAAGGAGGGGGCTCAGCTTTGGCTCCCTGTTGAGAGCCTGGTTTAGGAATTGTGCTATTTCCCTGTATCCAGGAATCAATAACCTCTTAGGGAAATGCTGGGACTGCCTGAAGTTTGCAGAGGTAGGAATTTTCTGCATGGCCCGTATCCTCTCTAGGGTTGGTTTTCTCTCCCCAGGGGTGAGGATAAGGGTTAAATAATTAACTCTCTAGTGGACTGGCTATGCATTCCTCCATCTCCCCCCCCCCCCCCCCCCCGCCCAGATACCTAGTAGCTAGTTTTACTAGGAAGTTAAGCCAATGTACAAGACTAGAGTCTCAGGCTGGGAAGGAGACAGACTAATAAATCATTTACATTTAACCATCTACATTTCCACACCCCTCAAGAGATAGGCCCTTTAAATCCTCAGTGAGGATCTGTCCAAATAGGTGCAGGATTATCTAAGTTAGCTGTTATTGAAAGCCCTGTTTTTAGGAACTGGCAGGGAGGGCTTTCCAAGCTTTTCATATCGGAAACAGGTGCCATTTGGGTTGGACTGGCCTTGTTGGGTGTCCTTGATGGCAAATCACCGTGTAAAGCAGCCATTGATTGGCCTGTTGCCTATTGCTCCTGTGGCTAGCTTGCTCCTCATTCTCCTGATCTCTAATAAAGTAGACCATGGAGGCAGCCTCTATGATGTCAGTCAAGGGGGTGCTCAACCCAACCCTGATTTTTGAAGATTTCTTTAATATCATCAGGGTGACATAGAAAACTATGGTCATGGGCAAATTTTGACACTTAGTATTTTCCTGTGAGTTAAAACTGTACCCATGAGGAGTAATATGATCTTTTAGGTAAGAAACTCTGGTGACCTGTTTATATATTTTGAGGGCATCAGAACAACTTTTTAAAAGGGGAGTTCTGCCCATTTACCATGTACACAGAAAAATCAATCTAGCTGAATAATTATTTCATAGTTTTAACCTCTCTTTTTTTTTTTTTTTTTTTTTTTTTGGCTATGTGTCGCTCCCCCTTTTCACGGAGGAGCAACACAGGACCCTGCGCTGTTCTTTTGTCTGCTCGGCCCTCCCCGGGTTTGCTGCTGGTTCTTCCCGGGTTGGCTACTGTCCCTTCCACCTCCGTGGAAGGGCGGTTCCCCCTGGCCACTTTCCCCACTTCCGCAGGGGAGCAGCACACCACCGGCCGGCTCTCTCGGGGGCTGCACAGGTGTTCCCCTTAGATGTTCCTCTTAGATGTTCCTGGTGCATGCCGTCTCTCTCCTCCTTTATAGTCCTCCTCCGCCAATCCCAACTCTGCTACCCACACGCCGAGTACGCTGCTCTCCTCCAATCAGGAGCAGGTCCTGCTGCCTATTGGTTGAACTGGAGGCAGCTGTGCAGAAGCCGTCTCTCCCTTCTCAGCGCCATATTGTGGGAGAGCAGATGCATAGAATAAGTCTTAATTCCAGTAACTTAGTCTAGTCCGAGTTGCTCCCCACAGCTATGCTGTTTGGTTGTCTACACTGTGGCCAGGCATTATTATGGAAAAGGTCAGTCATCCCTTACATAAGGTCAGGGGATAAAACTGTACATCACAATGGAGAGTCCTGCAGAATACTAACTTCCCTTCTGGAAGAGAAAAGAGGAGAAATGAGGCAGCGAGTCAGGGCTCTCTGGTTGCTTAGCCTGACTTCCTGGGCTTTCAGATTTAACTGGCATTTAACCAGTGCTTACTGCATAGCCTGACTTAAAGGAGAAGATGTGGCAGATGTCTCTGCCATCCTTTGGCTTCTGAATATTTACCGTGTAGCCAGTGGGTTGTGGGCCTGGGTTGCCGGGTTTAACTAGTCTTACTGTGTAACCCATAAGTTTAAGTTTTTGGGCTTCTGGGTTTTCACCGTGTAGCCTGTGGACACTAGAGCTTTCTTGGGCTCCTGGAATCCAGGTCTCTAGGATCTTCTGCATAACCTTCTCTAAACATCCCTAAGTCTCTTTTGGAACACTTTCTCCCTTTTGGCTAGACCTCCATTTGATCCACATTTGAACTAGCAATACATGAACTAGCAATGCCTGGCTATTCAGCATTAGCTGATGGAGACTTTGTCAGTCCCTCTTTAAAGCATTTGGCTTCTGAGCCAGAGACTGGAGCAGCTAGAAAGAAACATGCTTATAATTGAAGTTTAGCATCATTTCACATCTTGGCAACACTTTTAATCTCAATAGACCAATTGGTTATTATCTCTGCAGGATGAGAGATATCTCTTTTGACATATCCAAAGGACTCCTCTGGAGAAATCAAAAGTGCTCCATTTCCAATCCAGTTCTCTGCTTTAGACTGGGGAAGCAGTACAAGATGGCCCAAGTCCTTGGTCCCCTGCACCTACGTTTGAGACCCAGAAGAAGCTCCTGGCTCCTGACTTTGGATCAGCACAGCTCTGGCCTTTGTGACCAACTGGGGAGTGAACCAGAGGATGGGAGACCTCTCTCTCTGCCTCTCCTTCTCTCTTTGTAACTCTGACTTTCAAATAAATAAATCTTTTTTAAAAAGTCAAAAATTCAGACATTCTGATTTCTGATGAAGATTACTATAGATGTATTAATCAAAGATATTTGTGCATTCAACACATAGATGAAATATAGATAGATAGATACATTTGATATCTATCTTCAATCGTTGTGTTCTATAGCATTTGTCAAACATCAGATTATTGATTAAAGAAACAACACTGCAAAAGGAAATAGGGTATTTCTAAAAACTCAAGGGAAAATGGAATTAAAAGATTCATACAGGAGCTGGCGCTATGGTGCAGCAGGTTAAGGCACCAGCCTGCAGCGCTGGCATCCCATGTTGGTGCTGGTTCGAGTCCTGACTGCTCCTCTTCTGATCCAGCTCTCTGCTGTGGCCTGTGAAAGCAGCAGAAGATGGCCCAAGTCCTTGGGTCCCTGCACACGTGTGGGAGACCAGAGGAAGTTCCTGGCTCCTGGCTTCGAATCAGCTCAGCTCTGGTTGTTGCAGTCACTTGAAGAGTGAACCATCAAAATGGAAGACCTCTCTCTCTCTGGCTCTGTTTCTCTCTGTAACTTCTCTGTCTTTCAAATGAATAAAATAATTCTTAAAAAAATTCATGCATAGTTTTTTTGTAATAAGTAGTTTCCATGTGTACATATACCTATACAAATATAAAGAGATTCATTCAAATTGTTGGTCACAGTTTTTTTTTTTCTCTCCCAATCTGTATATAACACTGTTTTATGATAGTTTCTGCTTAAAATCATTTTATTCCATAAACATTGCTGATTCATTAACATTGAACTCATGGCCAAAACAATGCTCTATCTAATGTGTGAAGTTGATATAACACATACATTTTCTCCATAAGGCAGAACACGGCCTTCTTGTGTTTAGCAACAGTAGAAAGTACTTCAGTACCACATTTGGGGCATCTAAACCATGAAAGCACCAAGAAAAACGCAGAATTGCTAAAAACGTGGAATTAAATAGACCATGAAAATAATATTGTTTATAATTTGAGTGCTGGAGTATGAAGCTCTTTGCCTTGCTAGAGGTGATTCCAGTATTTTGTCACTCTGGGCATATCCATAATGGCTGAGAAAGAGCTAGCCAGTATGGATTTGGGGGTTACAAATACGGTTTAGCAGGGAAGCAAACTGGCAGTGACTGAATCTGCAAATGGTAACGAGAAGCTGTGCAAACACAGGAATTGTCATTAACTGCAGCGTATGGAACTTGTAAGGCTCAGACTTAGTCCTGGAGCATGGAGGCCCCCCATGAATCCTCGAACTGCCTGTCCTACCGCCAGGGGCAGTGCTGGGCTCTTCCAGTACAGCAGGCGTTGTCCCCCTTTAGAGGCTTTCCTTGGTTTAACTTCTGGGATTTCTAGGATTTGGGGGTAACCCTCCCAATTTGCTGTAGGATTTCTGATCAACCTTCATTTTAACACTTTTTACTCCTAAACCAAAAATAAAAGAGAATGTATTTCTCTTTTCCACAAAAGGGGTGCCTTAATTCTCCAACTTTCACAGGAAGCTCATGGCAATACTTGTATTCTACCCTCAATGCCGCAAAATAAACAAGAAAGCTGCTAGATTTCCATATGTAAGCAATATGAATATTCATAGCTTTAAAACACTTTCCTCCAGGAAACTTAGCAATCTATATACTTATGCATGCATGTGCATATGTGTGTGTGTATATGACAGTACATCAAAAAGTTTGTGGAAAAATTGAATTAAAAGATAACTTTATTTTAGCGCAAAGATTTTGAAAGTCATGTGTAGTACTTATATATGTTTTCCATGAATTTTAAAAACTGCATATGCATACATATGTATGCGTACATACACACATATCCTTGTAATTTATAATATATTTAATTCAGAGTTTCGGAAAACCAGTTTTTAACTTATAGCTTGTAACTACTTAGTCAAACCATAAAATGATAAAATTTCTGAAAATCTGCTTGAATGACTGTTATCCTTGTAACATCATAAATAAAATTTGGATTTATATCTGAAGAAAAATAAGGTTGTTTCAAAAGTCTACACAAAAATTTCATGCTTCAACATCATTTATTTGAATTTGCACTGAATTATTTGTGTAATTCCAAATATATTTCTATTATTTTGTAGATATAAAGTTTATTTTTTGAAAAATCATTTGATCATTTGTGATTCTTAAATTGTTCAAAATAACTTAACTGGAACAATCCCACACAATATATTCATGTTTAAAATTTTCTAATTTTCTTAGAAAGAAACAAGAAGTACTTCCATTAAAATACCAATAATGTTATATTCCTAGTGGTATATATTTCATGGGAAAAGCTGACTACAGCTTAAAATGTTAGTGTCATAACTACATTTCCTTAAATCTTATGCTTTTTAAAAATCATTCCATATAAAAGGACCATTTTATTTTTGCATTTGGCTTATGGATGTCTTCCAATGTGTAGGACTGGCTCAATATATCTTCTTTTCCTTTTAAGGAAATTAAGAGACATTAAATTCATAATGTATAGGTAAATTTCAGGCTTAGCAGACACTCATTAAACTGTCAACATTTAACTTTCTTTCTTTGTGTATCCCAGAAAATTAAATCAGTGAAGCTTGCTGCAAGGGTGCTGAAATGCATATTGAGGAGGAGGGGCCATATCCTTTAAAAGCAGTATTTAGTAAGGGCCTTAGTACATTACCAAGTCTGACCCTCAAATCACTGCACATCATAAATTATTCCTCATGACATTTTGGGGAATTTATGACTACGATATTTTTGATCTCTTAACATGTAAAAATAGCACAGATATTCCCAATTGTCTTAGTCTATTCAGGCTACAAACACATAGATACAACCTTCTAGCTGTGCCCTCACATGGCAGAAGTGGCAGGCAGCTAGCTGAGGCCCCTATTCATGAGAGTTCTTCTTGACCTCATCACGCCCAACGGCATCAACTCTTGATACCGTCACCTTGCTGATTAGGTTTCAAATAAGTATTGTAGGAGGATTAAAAACTTTCAAGCTATAACACTGGAGGTTTTTTGTTCATATAAATAATGTTTTTCTTAATAGAGAAAATGCTTAAATACATATACACATAAATATGGGTGACAGGAAATCATGTCTTTCACCAAGAAGTGAAATCCTACATTTTACTTTAAAAAGTACTCTGGCATGATTTTTTATTATGTTATAAGAAATAAGAATTGTGTTTACTCTCACAGTTTACAAATAGCATTTACTTCAAAATAATGATTCATAAATCAGAAATATTCCCAATGTTGATTATAGTTACTTTTCACACAATCAATAGCTAAGCATATAGATCCATCAAATGGATTTAAATTGGTAGATAGTATCCTTGGGAAGCCATTATTATAAAATGATCTTTTTTCTGTTATTTAAAAAAATGTGTTTAAACCATTTAATAAGTTTCTCCTTTCTACACATGAGAGACATCTCTCACAGATGTGTTATTATAACATTTATATTCTACATATTATAATAGAAATACACATTTACTGAAGACTTTTATTTAACTTTAATTTAATAAATATAAATTTCCAAACTACAGCTTTTGGATTACAGTGGCTCCCCCCCATAACTTCCCTCCCACCTGCAACCCTCCCATCTCCCATTCGCTCTCCCATTCCATTCACATCAAGATTCATTTTCAATTATCTTTATATACAGAAGATCACTTTAGTATATATTAAGTAAAGAGTTCAACTGTTTGCACCCACACAGAAACACAAAGTTTAAAGTACTGTTTGAGTACTAGTTATAGCATTAATTCACATTGTACAACACATTAAGGACAGAGATCCTATATGAGGAGTAAGTACACAGTGACTCCTGTTGTTGACTTAACAAATTGACACTCTCGTTTATGGCGTCAGTAATCACCCTAGGCTCTTGTCATGAGTTGCCAAGGCTATGGAAGCCTTTTGAGTTTGCCAACCCTGGTCTTCTTTAGACAAGTTCGTAGTCATGTTCTTTCCACTGGGATCTCACTCACAGAGATCTTTCTTTCTTTTTTTTTTTTTTTTCCAGAGCGTCTTGGCTTTCCATGCCTGAAATACTCTCATGGGCTTTTTAGCCAGATCCAAATGCCTTAAGGACTGATTCTGAGGCCAGAGTGCTGTTTAGGACATCTGCCATTCTGAGCCTGCTGTGAATCCTGCTTCCCATGTTGGATTGTTCTCTTCTTTTTAATTCTATCAGTTAGTATTAGAAGACACTAGTCTTGTTTATGTGATCCCTTTGACTCTTAATCCTTTCATTATGATCAGTTGTGAACTGAAACTGATCACTTGGACTAGTGAGATGGCATTGGTACATGCCACCTTGATGGGATTGAATTGGAATCCCCTGGCACATTTCTATCTCTACCGTTTGAGGCAAGTCCATTTGAGCATGTCCCAGACTGTACTGAAGACCTTTGAAAATATGAATAAAATATGAAATAAACTAAAGTTTCAGTTCCAAAGTAAAGTAAAATTCAGTACCGCAATCTATCTACCTTAAACTAGCTTTGTGTAATCTTTTCCTTCCTTCCTTCCTTCCTTCCTTCCTTCCTTCCTTCCTTCCTTCCTCCCTCCCTCCCTCCCTCCCTCCCTCCCTCCCTCCTCTCTCTCTCTCTCTCTCTTTCTTTTTTGGCTTTAAGATTTACTTATTTATTGATTGAAAAGTCAGAGTTACAGAAACAGAACGACACAGAGAGAGCCAGATCTTCATCTGCTGGTTCACTTTCCCAGTGGCTGCATTGGCCTGGGTTCAGCCAGGCTGAAGCCAGAAGCCAGGAGCTTCTCCCTGATCTCCCACATGGTTACAGGGGCCCTGGGACCCAGGCCATCTTCTGCTGCTTTCCTAGGCTCATTAGCATGGAGTTGGATTGGATGTGGAGCAACTGGGATTCAAATTGGTGCCTATATGGGATGCCTGCAGTGCAGATGGGGACCTAACCCACTGCACCACAGCACCGGTTCCTATATAATGCCTTGCTAAGTGCAGACCAAGAGGACACTTTTATTCTCTATAATTTTCTGGTTTAAAACCATATAGTATGTCATTGTATGACTATATTCCAGTTTATAAATTCCATATCATACTTAAATAGTTATTTTTTAAAACTTCAGAATTGTCAGCAGCTCTCCAATGTACATTTTTGTAGGTAACACTTTGGTTACATTTATGATTATTTCTCTTGGGTTATTCCTGGTAGTAAAATATAGTTCAAAAAGTAAAACATCTATTAATCTACACATAGTGATGCATATTCCCAAAAATATCAAATTGACACATATTTCCAAATTGTTCTTAAATTGCAGCCTCACCAACAGTAAAGAGACTGCCCTTTGCAAAGATACTTCCCAGAAAAGTATCTGTTTAAAAGTGTTTGGGTGAACTGGCCTGCACTGTGGTATAGCGGGTTAAGCCGCTGTCCACAGCACAGAAATTCCATATGGATGCCAGTTCAATCCCCAGCTGCTCCCCTTCTGTTCCAGCCCCCTTGCTAATGCACCTGGGAAAGCATCAGAAGACAGCCCATTGCTTGGGCCCCTGCATCCCTGCGAGAGACCGGGGTGAAGCTGATGCTCTGGAATCCTGGCTTTGGTCTGGCCTCGCTCCTGCCATTGCTGCCATTTGGTGAGTGAACCAGCAGATGGAAAAATCTCTCCCTCTCTCTCTGTAACTCTGCCTTTCAAATAAATCTTTAAAAAATTGAGTTAACATTTATTTATGTAAGCAAGAGGTTAAATCATTATAAAATTAAATATTATATACCATTTTTAGATTGATCATATCCTTTACATATATTCAGGCAGTTTCTACTGAGGTATTCAGGTTTTCCTTACAGATTGAACTATAGTCTTTCTGTATAAGGATATTAGCTTTCTAGTCATTATATTTCATGTGATTTGTCTCTAGCAAATTATTTTAAATATTTGCCTTTCCCATAATGGAGATCATTTTTAATTGAGAAATGTAAATACATTTGCACACATCATCATTTCTCTATCACTGTTTGATAATTTTTTCCTTCCTTATAAGATTCCCATCCACTATTTCCATTTTCCATTTTCTCTTATTTTATTTATTTGAAAGTCAGAGTTACACAGAGAGAGAAGGAGAGGCAGAGAGAGAGAGAGAGGTCTTCATCCACTGGTTCACTCCCCAATTGTCCATAATGGGTGGAGCTGTGCTGATCAGAAGCCAGGAGCCAGGAACTTCTTCTGGGTCTCTCACATGGGTGCAGGGGCCCAAGGACTTGGGCCATCTTGTACTGTCTTCCCAGGCCATAGCAGAGAACTGGATCGGAAGAGGAGTAGTCGGGACTGGAACTAGCACCCGTATGTGATGCTGGCACTGCAGGTGGCGGCTTTACCTGTTACGCCACAGTGCCAGCCCCCCCCATTTCCTTTTATTTTTAAAATATTTTCAAGTTTGCATCAACACTGTTAATTGAGCTGCAATTTATTTTTGTTACTATAGTGTGGATATTAAAATGTATATCTTTTATTGAATAACACGTTGTTGTAGTGTTTGTCTACAGTTTTAAATATTTAGGTCTATTTTTCAATTATTTGTCTACAATATAAGGTTCAATATTTTCCTTTCTATACCCTCTTTCTTAGTATTGTACTTTATTTTATATTTAAACACTTAAGTACTAATAACGAAGTGTCTTTTGACGTTATTACTGTATAAGAGCAAAGCTGTGAAAATGAGTTGAGGGCGCTCATGTGGGTAAAGAAAATTAAATTTGATATTTAGGTAATTCTGATTAGGAGAAAGTAGGCCTGGAAAGTTGTCCTAATTAATCCTGTGTTTCCAGGGATGCTTTTATCACAGACCCATTAGTTAGCATGAAAAATGCAAGTGAATAGCTCAGCTTCTACACATTGTGGTCTTCTTCCCTTTCACTCTCTTTTTCATTGCTCTCGGGAGACTTTTTCATTTGCGGGCCCCAAAGATGAGCTCTGATAAGTGATATTGCCTCGGTGTCTGCTTGTCACTTTTGACACTGATTGACCCTATCTGGCTCAGGGAAGTGGTAATACACTGCTTTAGTCTTACTCTCTTCATTGCTTTCTTTGTGACAAAAGAAAAGATCACGACTCTCTTGATAAAAGTTTGAACTAGTGTCTGTGTGGGCAACATATGAAACCAGGGAAAAATGTCTTAGTATGCTTGCAAACTTTTCCTATTCCCATTTGGTTATGTGCTTAAATGCATGAATTGAATTCTCTCATCGTATTAACCATGGTAATTGTGTCTGGAATGATATTTGTATATGATTTTCCTAGAAATTTCATAATGTGAATCATGGAATCTAAAAAATGGGCTATGCTTCACAATACTAATACATTTAATTAAATGCAAATTAAGCAAATTTAATCTAGAGAATACCAATCTGTCAGGGGAGAGCACAATGTATAACCAATGTCATGTTGATTCAGCAACATGGATTCTGTGTGCTTTTTTTTTTTTTTTTTCATTTTGTTGGTCCCTCCCTTTCTCCCATCTCTGACTTTCTCTTACAGTCCTTCTAATCCTGGTTCTTCAAACCAAGCTCTAAAAGCCCTCTTTTTTTTTTTTTTTTTTTAAAGATTTATATACTTATTTGAAAGGCAGAGTTACAGTCAGAAAGAGAGAGGCAGGGAGGTAGAGACAGAGAAAAGATCTATCATTCTCTGGTTCACTCCCCAAATGGCAGCAACCCCCAGAGCTGGGCCAATCGGAAACCAGGAGCCGGGAGCTTCTTCTGGGTCTCTCCCATGCAGCTGCAGGGGCCCAGGTACTTGGGTCATCTTCTCCTGCTTTCCCAGGAGTGTTAGCGGGGAGCTGGGTGGGAAGTAGAGCAGCTGAGACTACGAACTGGCATCCATATGGGATGGCAGCGCCACAAGTGACAGTTTTACACTACATCACAGCACGGGCCCATCTGGAAGGCTCTTGGGGGAAGGGTTACGTGGAACCTCTTGTTCAGGTGATTCTAATATCCTATTTTGTTGCTTTTCAGGGCTTTGCCTGTGAATTAGTCTTTCAGATGTTAGCTTTTTTTGTGACTAGATGTTCTGAAATTCACCTCTTTTCTACTCAATTTTCTGTTTCCTCAGGGACTCTGCTCACAGAACAGTTTCTTTCTTTTTCTTTTTAATTTTTTAAAAAAAATTTTTTGAGGGAGAAACAGAGAGAAAGGTCTTCCATCCACTGGTTGACTCCCCAACCGGCCGCAATGGCCAGAGCTGCGCCTATCCAAAGCCAGGAGCCAGGAGCCTCTTCCAAGTTCCCCCACACACATGCAGGGGCCAAGCACTTGGGCCATCTTCCACTGCTTTCCCAGGCCATAACAGTGAGCTGGCTTGGAAGAGAAACAGCGGGGACACGAACTGGCGCCCATATAGGATGCCAGTACCGTCAGAGGAGGCTTAGCCTGCTTAGCCATAGCTTAGCCCCCAGAAAGGTTTCTTACTGGGCCTCCTACAGCTAATTATATGAGTTTGTAACTTCATTTTCATCATAGCTGTGTTCCTCAAATTTCCAACCCTTGTTATTTATGTGAGCATGCACACATACACATATACACACATCGGCATACACACATACACCCTGACACGTGTGGAACTCAAAATCTTATTCTATTCTTGCTACTAGTGATACCTATGGTTTTAACTTTCTTTCTTTCTCTGTCTTAAGAGGAGGGAGCCAAAGTATCCTTCAGTGAATTATACTTAATACATAATCTAAATTTCTTTAGATTTTTTAAAAAAAATGAATCAGTTCGAGGAGTATAAGAAATAAAAGAAACAGGGCTGACACTGTGGCACAGCGGGTTAAAGCCCAGGCCTGCAGTGCCGGCATCCCATATGGGCGCTTGTTCGAGTCCCAGCTGATCCTCTTCTAATCCAGCTCTCTGCTATGGCTTGGGAAAGCAGTGGAGGATGGCCCAGGTCCTTGGGTCCCTGCACCTGCGTGGGAGGCCTGGAAGAAGCTCCTGGTTCCTGACTACGGGTCGGCTCAGCTCCGGTCATTGTGGCCATCTGGGGAGTGAACCAGCGAATGGAAGATCTCTCTATGTCTTAACCTCTTTCTGTAACTCTGTCTTTCAAATAAATAAAATAAATCTTAAAAAAAAAAGAAATAAAAGAAATGTGAACTCATATTCCCATCCTTACACAAATGATAATATATTAAATTTTGGGAGAAAAATGATGATTGTATCAGAGGCCTGAGGATAATATTGAAAGACAGAATTATATTCAATTTGTGTGAAAAATAGAGAAGAAATTATGCCAAACATAAAGATGTTCCTGTCATTTGTATTAAAGACTATATGACAAAAGTTTTATAGTCTGAAAATATTAATAATGTTCACTTCTTATCAAAACCAAATCATAGAAGAATACTTGGTTTTACAGGTTTTTTACTTCTGTAGAATATGCTTCTTCAATGATTTAGGAGTCTTCTATCAGTAAATTAATTTCATTCATTTCTAGTTATGCCTTTTTATCATAAAGTATGTAATTTATTGTATTGAGTTAACGTTATATCTCATATGTTTAAGTTTACCCCTATTAGATACCACGGTGTCTGTGTTTTGACTAAATATTTTATCTATTTTGTTATAATGCAAAGATTTTTAATCAATAAATCACTAACATTTTAGATATATCTTTTAACACAATTTTGTTCATCTAAAATGCAAACTAAAAAAAATGCAAACTAGTGAACATTTTCAACAGAAACAAAGGGAAGCTTGTCAGTAGTTGTCCCACTATAAAAGAATGTCTTGGATTACAATAGGTGAAACTTTATCTGCATCTGTCTTGCTATCATCTCTATCTCCATTTTTATATCTCAAGATAGTTTATCCTATTTTCAGAGTTGGCTCTTAAGAACAAGTCTTGACTTAGGCGCTACAAAATAGGGCAAGCATGATGTATATTGACAACATAACACTTGACCAAGGAGGGGGAGGTCTTATATCTTTCTGTTTACTCGTGTATCAATATCTACCCATGTAAATAATTACACATTGCTTATTATAAAACAACTAATATTATATATATAATCTTTGTTAATTACTTAAGGAGGCATATATATATACTTTTTACAGTTATACTTTTATACAGTTTTACTTTATACTAACATTGATCTTCCTCAAATAATTTGTAGATATATAACTTTATAAACAATACAGCTATCAAAATGTTAAGATTTTAATTAAAAGTTTTCCTAGGCATAGAAAAAGCAGGCATATTGTATTTACTATTTTTGCCTCTGTCTCTGAGAAATTCAGAGTGCATTTTAATGTTTAATCATTACCTGGATGAGTTACAATAGCACAGAAAATCCTTGACTACAAGGACTAGCACATGACATCAACATCCCTCACAGGAGTTGGCTGCATTAATTTTCTAATGTCCAGATGTTGGAGAGGGAGTTTCCCTATCACTTTCGCTGAATGTGTTTTCTGGTGAGTCTCAATTGGAGCCATCATCTCATTAGCCAATGAAAATCATCCCTCTTTGGAACCAATCATGAGAACTTCCCCTTATCTTCCCTTTTCTGAACCAATCATGAGAACATTTCTTAGTACCTCCCTCCTGTGGGGACCCCTCTCGGTGCTGCTGGGAGTTGTTCTCTCACTTCAGCTTTCTTTAGGGATCCCTCTTAGCAATGTTGACGTTTTTTTCCCTCCTTCACTTCTGCTTGCTTTATTGTTTTCCTAAATAAACCACTTTTGCTTTACACACACACAAATAAATAAATAAATAAATAAACAAATAAACAAATAAATAAATCATGAGGGGCTGGTGTGTGGTGCAGCAGGTTAGCCTGCAACTTATGGTTCCAGCATTTCATCTCAAAGTGCTAGTTTGAATTCTGGCTACTCTGCGTCCAATCTGACTTCTTGCTAAAGTGCCTTTTAAGGCAGAGGAATGTGGCCCATATACTTGGCCATTTGGGGAGTGAAATAACAGCTGGAAGCCTCTCTCTCTCTCTTTGTCTCTCACTAAATAAATCTTTAAAAATTTCACTGAGATGAAAAATGTTAAACACTGGAGAAAAAAATCTTTTATTTTTTTAAAAAAAGATTTATTTAAAAGATACTTATTTCAAAGGTAGAGATACAGGGAGAGAACAAACAGAGGGAGATCTTCCATCTGCTGGATCACTCCCCAAATGGCTGTGGCTGGGCTGAAGCCTGGAGCTAGGCACTTCTTCCAGGTCTACCACATGGGTGCAGGGGTCCCAAGGACTTGGGTCATCCTCTGCTGCCTTCCCAGGCACATTAGCACATCAGAAGTGGAGCAGCTTGTAATGGAACTGGCGCCCATATGATATGCAAACATTGCAGGAGGAAGCTTAATTTTCTATACAGCTCCAGAAATAACTCTTTTGGGAATATTTTATGGAAGAACAAAGTTGACATTACTTTCAATATTTCCCAGAAAACCAAATATCTGCTTATATGTTACTGAACCACTATAATGATTGCTGTATATTTCTTAAGAAGTTTATAAATGTACTGTGATATTTGTACAAATAGACATAAATTTGATAATAGGATTTCCTCCTCTTCTTTGTTATAATGATTATAACAAGATTAGTAGACATTTTCATTATTAGAATAATTTTCAGCAATATATATTTCAGCAATAGAATTATTTTCATTTCTATCATTTGCATCTCTCCTTGAAGAATAATACAATTATTAGATTTTTTCAATATAAATATATAGTTTTTTAGTAGGAACTTCTGGTGGTCTTTATCTTATGCAGTATCTGTGATCCTTGTTGAAGTCACAATGCATTTGTAAGTCAGAGAATCCAGAATGAGACATGCAAGAGATCGACATCCTTCTGTAGCGCATGTGCTAAGTTCGTGATGTTTTCTATGAATCATCTACGGTGAACCACATGATGCCTACCTGAGTTAGGAAGAGTAGTGTTCTTTCTTTCATAGTTATTTATACACCTATTAATTTTTAATTTATTGTTACTAGGCCAAAAATAATTGTGTGTATTTAGTCTGTGTATACTTTCTAGAAAAATTCAATCAAATTCATGAAGAACTGTGACTAAAACCAAGATTGCAAGGTATTGGAGCAAACTTGAGATTCATATCTCAAGATTCATTTGACTTTGCATTTAATATCTACTTGCTTTTGTAGCATTTGACCATATCCTTAAAAAAAGAGAAACCACAATTTGAACTGTAGCCTTGATCTATAGGTTCCTGAATTTAAACACTATTACTGTGACAAAATGGTACTGTGGGCAATTGAGAATTTACTCTAAGTGAATCTGTTCTCTGAGTTAGAACTAAACAAGCAAAATCAAAACCATGGGTTTGAGACACTCTTAATTTCTTGGGCATGCTGTTTAATCTCTCCAATTTTTCCTTAAAATGATCTATCTTCTGAGTTGTAATAACAATTATCTCACAAAGACATTAAGAAGATTAAATCATGAATATGTACAAACGGCCCAGGAGAGTGCCCAGCAAATTAGATTCTTAATACATGTTAGGCATTTTCTCTATATTAGTCAACTTTATGAATCTTTTGTCTCTTGAAAAATGTTTCTGGACAAGTGTTTGGCTTTTGACCAGGTTATTCTTCAATGTAACCTGTGGACAGGGCCAGTAGGGGGCAGCAAAGCACCAGTTGCAAATCCATAAATCTGGTTCCTACCTCCAGAAAGATTTACAGTGCATGTGAGACAGCAAGCCCTTGGACTTTTTGAGAGGTCCAGACTGATTCAGAAAGCACAAAGAGCTAAAGCCATAGTAAATGTGCTTAGTAACTACAGAGTAAGATATGAGAAAGTGGACATTCAAACTGAAGACTGGGAAGCCAAATGAACTGAAAAGCAGAGTCAGCTAAGCACATCCAGTTGGAAAGTAAGGTCATGGTGAATAGTTAAAAAGGGCTTGGAATGAACTTGAAATGACTTTGATTAGAGACTCAATTCTTGGGCAGAGGAGTCTAATATTATTGGGAGTGCCTGCATTTGCTTCTTAAACAAGGCTCCATTCTTCCCTACTGAGGACAAAGCCATGTTCTTGTTCAATGTGTCAATCTTTCATATCAACTTCCCTTGGATCAGTGAAGCAAGTTTGTACTTATGAAAGGCTTATTAATAAAATTAGGTGACAGTTAAGAAACACTGAGGGTGAACACTGCATCCTAGGTCAGTTTGGGAGATTGTATCCTCCCAATCTGTGAGGCACTAGAGATTTTACCTCTGAGCAGGGTCATCCAATATTATAATTATTTTATTTTGCTCTGCTTTCTTCCCATGTTCCTAGAGTAAACAGCCTTTTGTTGACATGGTGAGAGCTTTATGGCAATAGATACTGAATATGTCAAGGCTAATGATTTGGATTTAAGAAATAATAAAGCAGCAGAAAACATATTTGAGGGTCAGAGAATAAAAACTCTGATGACAGAATTCAGCTTTTGCCAAAAAATGGTTCTTGTAAATTTACATTCTTCTGTGGAAATCACAGGGGAATTAGTGTAAATTCTACTAGTCTAAGTTCTATCTGGGTACATTAAAA
This sequence comes from Oryctolagus cuniculus, assembly GCF_964237555.1. Lineage (NCBI taxonomy): Eukaryota > Metazoa > Chordata > Mammalia > Lagomorpha > Leporidae > Oryctolagus > Oryctolagus cuniculus. The sequence continues at coordinate 107,793,256 of NC_091437.1, forward strand.
AGTTCATGGAAAACTAGAATTAAGATATAAGTATATTTTTGTGTAATAATTGAAATTCATGTGTAGATTTTTTATGATAGACATTTTTCATGAACTTTTAGAAGACCCTGGGTATTATATTGAATGACGGGTAATTATAATTTTTTTCTTAGTGTGACCACATTTACCTACTATCAGAAATACATAAGCAAACAGGTAGACAGATTTTCTTTCAAGGTTCATCTATGAGAGATCTTTAAAAAAATCATGGAAATACATGTTGTGAAAGAACTATCCATGGATTTGAAAAAAAAAATGCTCCAAAATAACAAAACATTTTATCAAAGCATTTTATATATACCAATAATTGGACATAAGTGTGCAGATAAATGCACATAAGAGTACAGAGTATTTTTGCCATCTGTTTACACTCAACCAACACTGAAATTAAGAACAAATCATTATTAGTACCAGGCAAGTCCTTACCATTCTCCCCTCTCCATTACTTTTTTTAACCTGTTTAGGTATACTGTCATTTACACATGGTTTGATTCAGTGAAGCATCACTGTACCAAAACACATGACACCTACACAATTTTTATACTCTTTATATTAACTGTGGATTCAATTAACTAGTATATTGTTGAGAATTTTTGCAACTATATTTTTCAGACATATTGGTATATAGTTCCCTTTCTTTTTTATAATTTTTTCTGGTTTTAGAATTAATATGATGCTGGCCTGTGGAGGGAGTTTTGGAGGAATTGCTTGCTTTCAATTTTTTGAATAGCTTAAAAAGAATTGGGATTAATTTTTCTTTAAAAGTTTGTTACGATTCAGCAGTGGGGCATTTGGGTCCTGTGCTTTTTTCTTCTTTGGGAAGGTCATTATTACTGTTTTAATCTCCTTGGTTATTGGTCTATTTAGGTTTCTTGTTTTTTGTGCCTTAATGTTGCAAAATTGTATGTGTCCAGAAAGATATCCATTTCTTCTAGATTGATGAATTTGCTTGGGTATAGCTATTTGTAATAATTTCTGATTATTCTTTTTTATATCTCTGGAATCAGTTGTAACATAAGCTTTTTCATATTAGATTTTTTAAAAGATTTTATTGATTTATTTGAGAGGTAGAATTACAAACAAAGAGAGGAAAAGACAGAGAGAAAGGTCTTCCATCCACTGGTTCATCTCCAAATGGCCACAATGGCTAGAGCTGGCATGATCTGAAATCATGAGCCAGGAGCTTCTTCCAGGTCTCCCACATGGGCGCAGGAACCCAAGCACTTGGGCCATCTTCTACTACTTTCCAATGACATAGCAGAGAGCTCTATCTGAAGAGGAGCAGCCATGAATAGAACTGGCACCAAAGTAGGATGCTTGCACTGCAGGCAGAGGGTTAGCCACTACACAGTAGTGCCAACCTCTCTCTGATTTTTTTAAATTTGTATATTCTCCCTTTCTTTTGGTTGGTTGAACCAAAGGTTTTGTTAATTTTGTTTATTTTTTTAAAGCAGCTTTTCCTTTAACTGATCTTTATTAATTAAAATTTTGCTTATTTCTTTTCTAATTTTTATTATTTCTTTCCTTCTAATTTGGAGTTTGGTTTGTTCTTGTTTTTCTTTTATTTTTTAAGATTTATTTATTTATTTCAAAGGCAGGGTTACACAGAGAGAGGAGAGGGAGAGAGAAAGAAAGGTCTTCCATCCGCTGGTTCACTCTCCAGATGGCTGCAACGGCTGTAGCTGTGCTGATCCGAAGCCGGGAACCAGGAGCTTCTTCTGGATCTCTCATGTGGGTGCAGGCGCCCAAGGATATTTGGGCCACCTTGTACTGCTTTCCCAGGCCATAGCAGAGAGTTGGGTCAGAAGTGGAGCAGCCAGGTCTTGAACCAGCGCCCATATGGGATGCTGGAGTTCAGGCCAGGATGTTAACCTGCTGTGCCACAATGCTGGCCCCAGTTCTTGTTTTTCTAAGTCCTTGAGATGTATTGTTAGATCATTTATTTGACACCTTTTTAATTTCTTGACCTAAGTACTAAGTGCTATTCCTTTAAACACTGCTTTTGCAGTATCCCATAGTTGTTTTTTTTTTTTTTTTTTTTTTTTTTTTTTTTTTTTTTGACAGGCAGAGTTAGATAGTGAGAGAGAGACAGAGAGAAAGGTCTTCCTTCCATTGGTTCACTCCCCAAAATGGCCACTATGGCCAGTGCGCTTTGGCTGGTGCGCTGTGCCAATCTGAAGCCAGGAGCCAGGTGCTTCCTCCTGGTCTCCTATGCAGGTGCAGGGCCCAAGCACTTGGGCCATTCTCCACTGCCCTCCCAGGCCACAGCAGAGAGCTGGACTGGAAGAGGAGCAACCGGAACAGAATCCAGTGCCCCAACCGGGAATAGAACCCGGGGTGCTGGCACTGCAGGCAAAGGATTAGCCTAATGAGCCGTGGCTCCGGCCCCCATAGGTTTTCACATGTTATATGGTCATCTTTATTCATTTAAATAAATTTTAAGATTTCCCTTTTGGTTTGTTCTCTGACTCACTGTTCATTCATGAATGTGTTATTCAATCTTTATGTATTTTTATATTTTCTAGTTTCTTGTGTTGTTAATTTCTAACTTAATTCCATTGCAGTCAGAAATGATACAAGGGAAAATTTAAGTTTTTGAAAAATTCATTGAGACTTGTTTTATGGTCTAACATATGGTCTATCCTAGAGAATGTTCCATATGCTTTTGAACTGAATGTGTATTCGAAGTCTGTGGCGTGGATTGTTCTGTAGATACCCTTTAGATCCATTTGGTCAGTAGTGGAGATTAGCTCTGTTGTTTCTTTGTTGATTTTTTTATCTAGTTGATCTGTCCATTGATGAAAGCAGAGTTTTGAAGACTCCCATTATTATTGTGTTGAAGTACATGTCTCCCTTTAGATCTACTAGCATTTGTTTTCTAAAACTGGTTGTCCTATAACTGGGTGTATATACATTTACAGTCTTCTTGCTAAATTGATCTCTTATCATTACATGACACAATTACCTTCTTTGCCTGTTAACACAAATTTTTATTTTATTATAATATTTATTTATTTGAAAATCAGAGTTACAGAGAGGGAGCGGCAGAGAGAGAGAGAGAGAGAGAGAGAGAGAGAGAGAGAGAATCTTCCATCCACTGGTTCATTTCCCCAAGTGGCTGCAATGGCAATGGCAGAGCCAGGCCAAAGTCAGGAGCCAGAGCCCCTTCTGGGTTTCCTACATGGGTGTAGAGGCCCAAGGACTTGTGCCATCTTCTGATTTTTCCAGGAAATTAGCTGAAGCTAGCTTAGAAGTAGAGCAGCCAGGATGCAAACTGGTTCCTTTATGGGATGCTGGTGTCACAGGTGATGACTTTAAGTGCTATGCCACAATGCCAGCACAGCAAGTTTTTGCCTTAGAGTCTTTTTTGTCTGACTTAAGTATAGTTACTCCTGCTTGCTTTTATTTCCATTTGCATGTGATACCTTTTTCTATCCTTTCATTCAGCCTATCTGTATCTTTATTTGTGAAGTTTTTCTTGTAGGCAGTACATAGATGGGTCTTATTTTTTTTTTAAATCTGTCAACCAGTCTGTATCTTTTAATTGGAGAATTTAGTCCATTAACATTCAAGGCTATTATTGATAAGTAATGACTTGGTCCTGCCATTTTTGCATAAATATTCCTACTGTTTATTTTGAATCTCCTTAGTTATTTTACTAGGAGGTTTTCTGCTTTACTTTCACAGTCTTTCATGATTCTAATTGTCATTATCTGTTTCTGTGTGAAGTATATCCTTAAGTATCATCTGTAAGTCTGGCTGAAGAGTGAGTAATTGTTTTGATGTTTGCTTGTTTTGGAAGATCTTCTCTCACCTTCATGCCTTAATGAGAGCTTCACTGGATTTAGTATTCTGGGTTGTCAGCTTTTTTCTCTTAGGACTTGGACAATATCTCTCCATACTCTCCTAGTTTACTGGATTTCTGTTGAGAAATCTGTTGTCAGTTGGATGGGAATTCAGTTCATGTTGATCCGGCATTTTTGTGTTGCAAATTTTAGGATATTGTCTTGATGAAAAATTTTTGAAAAATTTATATAATATGTCATGGCTAGGGTCTTTTCTGATCATGATTATTTGGCCTTCTATGTGCTTACTGTGTTTGGAAGTCCATATCATTCTCCAAATTGGGGAAATTTTCTGCTTCAATTTCATTGAACAGGTTTTCTAGTTATTCTTTTTTTGCCTATACCTGCAGCAACTCTTAAGACTTATGTATTTGGTCATTTGATAGTATCCCATAGATTCCCAAATGCTGTTTTTGGTATTCCTAATTTTTCATTTTTGGATCTGGATGAGATATTTCAAAAGACCTATCTTTTATATTGGATTTTTTTTTTGCTTCACCAATTCTATTATTAAGACTTTCTAATGTATTTTTATTTGAGTATTGAATAATCCATTTTTAATGTTTGTTTAGTTTTTCTTCAATATCTCTATCACTTTGCTGAATTTTCCATCCAGGTCATGTTCTAATTTTATGTAACTGTGTCTGTGATTTTGAGTAATTTTACAATCATTCTTTTAAATTCTTTTTCCAGGCATTTCATCAATAGCACTTTGTTTGCAATCCTGTGTTAATGAATTATTGTGTTCCATTGGGGAACACATATTGCCTTCCTTGTTCATGTTTGTGTGTTGTGTGTGTGTGTGTGTGTGTGTCTGTGAATATTTACATTGACTTCTATGCATCTTGGTGAATCTCTTGTTGCTATCCCCTCTGGAGGTTTTATTCCCTGGAAATGTGCCTCTTGGGCTGGGTGAAGTTCCTGTCTTGCACTTTATTTCTGGGAGTGTGTGCTGGGTGGACCTTGGAAGTCTCTGGCCTGGCAAGAGTCCATAGTGTCACCCACGTTGGGCATAGTGACCACATCTGGCAGCAATCAGTGGAGGGGAGAGGTGATATTAGAGCCAGCTGGTGTGTTAATAGTCCCGGTCCCACTTTTTTTTAAAAGATTTTATTTATGTATTTGAGAAGTAGAGTTAGAGAGAGGGAAAAACAGAGAGAAAGGTTGTCTGTCTGTGGTTCACTTCCCAAACGGTAGCAAGGGCTAGAACTGAGCTGATCTGAAGCCTGCAGCAAGGAGCTTCTTCTGGGCCTCCCACATGGGTGCAGGGGCCCAAGCACATGGACCATCTTCCACTGACTTCCTAGGCCATAGGCTGAGAGCTGGGTTAGAAAAGCCTCAGCCAGGACATGAATGGACACCCATATGGGATGCTAGCACTACAGGCAGAGGATTAGCCTACAAAGCCCTTGTGTGTGTCAGGATGAACCAACTGATTCAAAGCATAGAATGAGCTAATAGCATGTACACACCCTACATTCCTGGGCACACACAGCATACAAAGCACCAACCCACTCTGCAGTATGTCCTATTGAGTTCTTGATTCACAAAGTGAACATCAGAAATGGTTCAGCATATAGCTTTTTAGTGGGAGGATTCCTCAAGATAGATGCAGCTTCCTACTATCATCCTGACCACTCCTTCTGGCTAAATAATTCCATCTCACTTAGATGACAATACCTGTAATGGTCACAACATTTACTTATTGAATAAGTTCATTTATAATACAGAAAGGTTAGAATTGAAAACAGAAATAACAGCAAACATCAAGCCTAAGATATTCACACTTCAGTGTTAGAGTCAGGAGTAATACATGTAATAGGTATTTTGAATGTTTATATTATTTATGATAATTTTGCATATTAGGTATTTTGAGTTTACACTAAATTAAAATCTATAGTTGAAAATGTGTAATTCATGCTAGAATTGTTATTTCCAGATTCAAAATATCAAAGAGTTTAGCAATACTCTAAACTATATTGTGATAATGAAAAAAATCTTGAGTAGATTTATTTATATTTAATTTGCTACTTTCTTAAGATTTTAGCATTTGAAAGGGTTTTTCTTGTTATGCATACATTTGAAGGCCATAAAAAGGAAATAGGATCATTGGATTTTTAGTGGATTTAAGTATCAATTGTAATTGAGTTGTAAATAAAACTAATCTGAAGGCAGTTTAGGTCTTTATTTAGATTTCATCAAACAAAGACAAGTGTTGTTCATTATTGTCTTTTCATTATTTTAATAAACAGAATACACAGAAGTTATTAGAAAAGCAATGTTCCCAACTTGTTTCTTTAAATTTAAGAAATTGTAAGTACTACTTAGAGTCACTTTGAACATCATGCAATTCATTTTGAATGTTTTATTACCAAAAAATTTGAAACCCCCAAATCTTTAGTTTCTAACTTTTCAGCATTGTCAAATAGTGGAAGACTATGACAGACATTGTTGTCAGACTCTGACAATTATTTCTGTGAAAAGTTTGGGATATCAAAACACACTCAGTTCCAGAACCTCATTCTCTGGAGCTGTTACAGATCTTGTTTTTGATTCTAAGTGTGGGAACTAACGCTCTTTGAAAAGTAGTACTTCAGGGCTTCATTACCCTCTGGCAAGATCTCTGTTCTATATATTCTCTAAAGTGTAATTTTGAAGGAATATTACACACCTTTCTGAAGTGACCTCAACAAATTCACAAGATGAGAAAAATTATCTTACTATATGATATAATCTGTATCAAATAGGCATTTGATTCTCCTACTAACGGAATGACAGGAAGTCTATGGTATCAACATAAATTAGAATTTACAGAACAATGATTACAACCACATGTCTGTTATTTGTAATTCTTAATCTGCTAAAGATGACACTTGCGTGGTTTAGAAAACACTATGCTTTAGAATTCCATGTTTTGTTCGTATGTCTTGTATTAATTAATTCTGTGTCTAAGGGTGCTTTATCTGTGAAATACATCATTTGGACTAATGATCAGCATGATTTCTTTGAGCACAACTTTTTTATGATTTTTGAAACTCACTGATCTTTATGTAGTTGTTTTGACTTTCTGTGTTAAGGTTTCAATATTTTTTAACTTTTATTTAATAAATATAAATTTCCAAAGTACAGCTTTTGGATTACAGTGGCTTCCCCCTCCCCCCCATAACTTCCCTCCCATCCACAACCCTCCCATCTCCCACTCCTTCTCCCATTCCGTTCACATCAAGTTTAATTTTCAATTCTCTTTATATACAGAAGATCACTTTAGTATATACTACGTAAAGATTTCAACAGACTGCGCCCACACAGAAACACAAAGTGTAAAGTACTGTTTGATTACTAGTTATAGCACTAACTCACATGGTACAACACATTACGGACAGAGATCCTACATGGGGAGTAGGTGCACAGTGACTCCTGTTGTTGACTTAACAATTGACATTCTTGTTTACGGCATCAGTTATCATCCTAGGCTCTTGTCATGAGTTGCCAAGGCTATGGAAGCCTTTTGAGTTTGCTAACTCCTATCTTATATAGACAAGGTCATAATCAAAGTGGAAGTTCTGTCCTCCCTTCAGAGAAAGGTACCGCCTTTGATGGCCTGTTCTTTCCACTGGGTTCTCACTCACAGAGATCTTTCATGTGGGTCTTTCTTCCAGAGTGTTTTGGCTATCCATGCCTAAAATACTCTCCTGGGCTCTTCAGCCAGATCTGAATGTCTTCAGGGCTGATTCTGAGGCCAGAGTGCTGTTTAGGATATCAGTCAATCTATGAGCCTGCTGTGTATCCTGCTTCCCATGTTGGATAATTCTCTTTTTTAATTGTATCAGTTCATATTAGCAGACACTAGTCTTGTTTATGTGATCCCTTTGACTCTTAATCCTTTCATTATGATCAATTGTGAACTGAAACTGATCACTTTGACTAGTGAGATGGCATTGGTACATGCCACTTTGATGGGATTGAATTGGAATCCCCTGGCACGTTTCTTACTATTTGGGGCAAGTGCATTGAGCATGTCCCAAACTGTACACCTCCTCCCTCTCTCCCTATCTTATTCCCACTCTTGTATTTAACAGGGATCACTTTTCAGTTAAATGTAAACACCTAAGAATAATTGCGTGCTAATTAAAGAGTTCAACCAATAGTATTAAGTAGATCAAAGAAAAATACTAAAAGGGATAAAGTATTAAGTTGTTCATCGATAGTCAGGAAAAGGGCTGATTAAGTCACTGTTTCTCATAGTGTCCATTTCACTTCAACTGGTTTCCTTTTTGGTGCTCAGATAGTTTTCACCAATGAGGGAGAACATATGATAATTGTCCCTTTGGGACTGGCTTAATTCACTCAGCATGATGTTTTCCAAATTCCTCCATTTTGTTGAAAATGACCAGATTTCATTGTTTTTTACTGCTGTATAGTAAAATATAGAGTACATGTCCCATAATTTCTTTATCCATTCTATTGTTGATGGGCATTTGGGTTGTGTGGGGAGCAACTCTGACTAGACTAAGTTACTGGAATTAAGACTTATTTTATGCATCTGCTCTCCCACAATATGGCGCTGAGAAGGGAGAAACAGCTTCTACACAGCTGCCTCCAGTTCAACCAATAAGCTGCAGGACCTGCTCCTGATTGGAGGAGAGCAGCGTACTCGGCATGTGGGTAGCAGAGTTGGGATTGGTGGAAGAGGACTATAAAGGAGGAGAGAGACAACATGCACCAGGAACATCTAAGAGGAACATCTATCTGAAGGAACACCTGTGCAGCCCCCGAGAGAGCCGGCTGGTGGTGTGCCGCTCCCCCGCGGAAGTGGGGAAAGTGGCTAGGGGGAGCTGCCCTTCCACGGAGGTGGAAGGGACAGTAGCCAACCCGGGAAGAACCAGCAGCAAACCCGGGAAGGGCCGAGCAGACAAAAGAACAGTGCAGGGTCCTGTGTCATTCCTCCACGAAGAGGGGGAGCGACATAATGGTGCCGTGACTCGGATATGAAGCCTAGGCAGGGTTTAGTGTCGTTCCTCCATGAAGAGGGGGAGCGACAGGGTTGGTTCCAGGTCTTAGCTATTGTGAATTGAGCTGCAATAAATATTAATGTGCAGACAGATTTTTGTTTGCCAATTTCACTTCCTTTGGGTAAATTCCAAGGAGTGGGATGGCTGGGTTGTATGGTAGGGTTATCTTCAGGTTTCTGAGGAATCTCCAGACTGACTTCCATAGTGGCTTGACCAGTTTGCATTCCCACAAACAGTGGGTTAGTGTCCCTTTTTCCCCACATCCTCATCAGCATTTGTTGTTGGCAGATTCTTGTATGTGAGCCATTCTAACGAGGGTGAGGTGAAACCACATTGTGGTTTTGATTTGCATTTCCCTGATTGCAAGTGACCCTGAACATTTTTTCATGTGCCTGTTGGCCATTTGGATTTCCTCTTTTGAAAAATGTCTACTGAAGTCCTTGGCCCATCTCTTAAGTGGGTTGCTTGTTTTGTTGTTGTGGAGTTTCATCATCACTGTGTAGATTCTGGTTATTAATCCTTTATCTGTTGCATAGTTTGCAAATACTTTTTCCCATTCTGTCGGTTGCCTCTTCACTTTCCTGACTGTTTCTTTTCCAGTACAGAAACTTCTCAATTTGATGTAATCCCAATTTTTTTTAACTTTTATTTAATGAATATAAATTTCCAAAGTATAGCTCATGGATTACAATGGCTTCCCCCCAATAACTTCCCTCCCACCCACAACGCTCCCCTTTCCCACTCCCTCTCCCCTTCCATTCACATCAAGATTCATTTTCAATTCTCTTTATATACAGAATATCAGTTTAGCATACATTAAGTAAAGATTTTAACAGTTTGCTCCCACACAGAAACATAAAGTGAAAAATACTGTTTGAGTACTAGTTATAGCATTAAATCTCAATGTACAGCACACTAAGGACAGAGATCCTACATGAGGAGTAAGTGCACAGTGACTCCTGTTGTTGACTTAACAAATTGACACTCTTGTTTATGGCCTCAGTAATCACCCTAGGCTCTTGTCATGAGCTGCCAAGGCTATGGAAGCCCCCTGAGTTCACTGACTCTGATCATATTTAGACAAGGCCATGGTCAAAGTGGAAGTTCTCTCCTTCCTTCAGAGAAAGGTACCTCCTTCTTTGATGACCCGTTCTTTCCACTGGGATCTCACTCATAGAGATCTTTCATTTAGGTTTTTGTTTTTCCCCAGAGTGTCTTGGCTTTCCATGCCTGAAATACTCTCATGGGCATTTCAGCCGGATCCGCATGCCTTAAGGGCTGATTCTGAGGCCAGAGTGCTGTTTAGGACATCTGCCATTCTATGGGTCTGCTGTGTATCTCACTTCCCATGTTGGATCATTCTCTCCTTTTTTTTTCATTCTATCAGCTAGTATTTGCAGACAGTATTCTTGTTTATGTTATCCCTTTGGTTCTTGGTCCTATCATTGTGATCAATTTTGAACAGAAATTGATCACTGGGACTAGTGAGATGGCATTGGTACATGCCACCTTAATGGGATTGAATTGGAATCCCCTGGTATGTTTCTAACTCTACTGTTTGAGGTAAGTCAGCTTGAGCATGTCCCGAATTGCACATCTCTTCCCTCTCTTATTCCCACTCTTATATTGAAAAGTGATCACTTTTCAGTTAAGTTGCAGCACTTAAGAATAATTGTGTATTGATTACAGTATTCAACCAAAAGTATTAAGTAGAACAAACAAAAAAATACTAAGAGGGATAACATATCAAGTTGCTCATCAACAGTCAGGGTGAGGGCTGATCAAGTCACCGTTTCTCATAGTGTTCATTTGACTTTAACAGGTTTCCTTTTTGGTGCTCAGTTAGTTGTCACCTATCAAGGAGAACAAGTGGTATTTGTCCCTTTGGGATTGGCTTATTTCACTCAGCATAATGTTTTCCAAATTCCGAACAGGGATCACTTTTCAGTTAAAATTTAAACCCCTAAGAATAATTGTGTGTTAATTACAGAGTAAACCAATGGTACTACAACAAAAAAAATACTAAAATGGATAAAGTATTTTATTGTATGTGAACCGTCAGGACAAGAGCTGATCAAGTCACTGTTTCTCATAGTGTCCATTTCACTTCAACAAGTTTCCCCTTTGGTGCTCAGTTAGTTGTCGCCAATCAGGGAGAACATATGGTATTTGTCCCTTTGGGACTGGCTTAATTCACTCAGCATGATGTTTTCCAAATTCCTCCATCTTGTTGCAAATGACCGGGTTTCGTTGTTTTTGACTGCTGTATAGTATTCTATAGAGTACATGTCCCATAATTTCTTTATCCAGTCTACTGTTGATGGGCATTTGGGTTGGTTCCAGTTCTTAGCTATTGTGAATTGAGCTGCAATAAATATTAATGTGCAGATAGCTTGTTTGTTTGCCAATTTCATTTCCTTTGGGTAAATTCCAAGGAGTGGGATGGCTGGGTTGTATGGTAGGGTTATCTTCAGGTTTCTGAGGAATCTCCAGACTGACTTCCATAGTGGCTTGACCAGTTTGCATTCCCACAAACAGTGGGTTAGTGTCCCTTTTTCCCCACATCCTCTCCAGCATCTATTGTTGGTAGATTTCTGAATGTGAGCCATTCTAACGAGGGTGAGGTGAAACCACATTGTGGTTTTGATTTGCATTTCCCTGATTGCTAGTGACCCTGAACATTTTTTCATGTGTCTGTTGGCCATTTGGATTTCCTCTTTTGAAAAATGTCTACTGAAGTCCTTGGCCCATCTCTTAAGTGGGTTGTTTGTTTTGGTGTTGTGGAGTTTCTTGATTTCTTTGTAGATTCTGGTTATCAACCCTTTATCAGTTGCATAGTTTGCAAATATATTTTCCCATTCTGTTGGTTGCCTCTTCACTTTCCTGACTGTTTCTTTTGTGGCACAGAAACTTCTCAATTTGATGCAATCCCAAATGTTAATTTTGGCTTTGACTGCCTGTGCTTTTGGGGTGTTTTCCAAGAAGTCATTGCCAGTAACTATATCTTGCAGGATTTTTCCAATGCTCTCTAATAATTTGATGGTGTCAGGTCGTAGATTTAAGTCTTTAATCCATGTTGAGTGAATTTTTGTTTAAGGTGTAAGGTACAGGTCTTGCTTCATGATTCTGCATGTGGAAATCCAATTTTCCCAGCACCATTTATTGAATAGACTGTCCTTACTCCAGGGATTGGTTTTGGATCCTTGATCAAATATGAAGTACAGAAACTTGTCAATTTGATGTAATCCCTATTGTTAATTTTGGCTTTGACTGCCTGTGCCTCTGGGGTCTTTTCCAAGAAGTCTTTGTCTATGCCCATATCTTGCAGGGTTTCTCCGATGTTCTTCAATAATTTGATGCTGTTGGGTTGTAGATTTAGATCTTTAATCCATGTTGAGTGGATTTTTGTGAAAGGTGTAAGGTGTAAGGTAGGGGTCTTGCTTCATGCTTCTGCACGTGGAAATCCAATTTTCCCAGCACCATTTATTGGATAGACTGTCCTTGCTCCAGGCATTGGTTTTAGATCCTTGATCAAATATAAGTTAGCTATAGATGTTTGGATTGATTTCTGGTGTTTCTATTCTGTTCCTTTTGTCTATCGATCTTCTTCTTTACCAGTGCCATGCTGTTTTGATTACAACTGCCCTGTAGTATGCCCTGAAATCTGGTATTGTGATGCCTCTGGCTTTGTTTTTGTTATACAAGATTGCTTTAGCTATTCGAGGTCGCCTGTGTCTCCATATGAATTTCAGCATCATTTTTTTCAGGTCTGAGAAGAATGTCTTTGGTATTTTGATTGGTATCACATTAAATCTATAAATTGCTTTTGGGAGAGTGGACATTTTGATGATATTGATTCTTCCAATCCATGAGCATGGAAGATTTTTCCATCTTTTGGTATCCTCTTCTATTTCTTTCTTTAAGGTTCTGTAATTTTCATCATAGAGATCTGTAACATCCTTGCTTAAGTTTATTCCAAGCTATTTGATTGTTTTTGTAGCTATTGTGAATGGGATTGATCATAGCAGTTCTTTCTCATCCATGGCATTGCCTGTGTATACAAAGGCTGTTGATTTTTGTGCACTGATTTTATATCGTGAAACTTTTCCAAATTCTTCTATGAGTTCTGATCATCTCTTAGTAAAGTTCTTTGGATCCTCTAAATAAAGAATCATATTTTCTGCAAAGAGGGATAGTTTAACTTCTTCCTTTCCAACTTGTATCCCTTTAATTTCTTTTTCTTGCCTAACAGCTCTGGCTAAAACTTCAAGAACTATATTGAATGGCAGTGGTGAGAGTGGGCATCCCCGTCTGGTACCAGATCTCAGTGGAAATGCTTCTAACTTTTCCCCGTTCAATAGGATGCTGGCCATGGTTTTTTCATAAATTGTTTTGATTGTATTGAGGAACATTCCTTCTATAACCAATTTGCTTAGGGTTTTCATCTTGAAAGTGTGTTGAATTTTATAAAATGCTTTCTCTGCATCTATTGAGATAATCATATGGTTTTTCTTCTGGAGTTTGTTAATGTGGTGTATCACATTGTTTGATTTGCACACATTGAGCCATCCCTGCATGCCAGGGATAAATCCCACTTGGTCTGGGTGGATAATCTTTGTGATGTGTTGTTGCATTCTATTGGCCAGAATTTTATTGAGGATTTTTGTGTCTATGTTCATCAGAGATATTGGTCTTTAGTTTTCTTTATATGCTGCATCTTTTATCGGCTTAGGAATTGAGGTGATGCTGGCTTCCTAGAAAGAGTTTGGGAGGAATCCCTCTTTTTCAATTGTTCTAAATATTTTGAGAAGAATTGGAGTCAGTTCTTCTTTAAATGTCTGGTAGAATTCAGTAGTGAATCCATCTGGTCCTGGACTTTTTTTTGTGTGTGTGTGGATGGCCTTTATTACTGTTTCAATTTCTGTCTTAGTTATGGGTCTGTTTAGGTTTTCTATGTCTTCCTGGTTCAATTTAGGTAGGTTGCATGTGTCCAGGAATCTGTCAATTTCTGATAGATTTCCCTGTTTGCTGGCATACAACTCTTTGTAGTAATTTCTGATGATTCTTTGTGTTTCTGTGGTGTCTGTTGTTACATTGCCTTTTTCATCTCTGATTTTATTGATTTGGGTCTTTTCTCTCCTTTTTTTAGTTAGTTGGGCCAATGTTTGTCAATTTTGTTTATTTTTTCAAAAAGCCTCTCTTTGTTTGGCTGATCTTTTGTAATTTCTTTTTTGATTCAATTTTGTTGATTTCTTCTCTGATTTTAATTATTTCTCTTCTCCTACTAGATTTGGGTCTGGTTTGCTGCAGTTTTTCTAAATTCTTGAGATGCATTGAATGCTTATTTATTTGGTGCCTTTCCAATCTCTTGACGTAGGCACCTCTTGCTATAAACTTTCCTCGTAACACTGTTTTGCTTTTTCTCACAAGTTTTGATATGTTGTGTTGCTATCCTCATTTATTTCCAGAAAGTTTTTGATTTCTCTTTTGATTTCTTGTATGACCCAGTGTTCATTCAGGAGCATGTTGTTCAGTCTCCATGTGTTTGCATATGCTCTAGGGATTCCTGAGTTGCTAATTTCCAGCTTCATTCTACTGTGGTCTGAGAAGCTGCATGGTATGATTCTAATTTTTTGAATTTGCTGAGACTTGCTTTATGGCCTAGTATGTGGTCAATCCTAGAGTAGCTTCCATGTACTGCTGAGAAGAATGTAAATTCTTTAAGTGTAGGATTAAAAGTTCTGTAGATATCTGTTAGATACATTTGAGCTATAGTGTAGATTAAATCTGCTCTTCCCTTGTTGATTTTCTGTCCAGTTGATCTGTCTATTTCTGAAAGTGGAGTATTGAAGTCCCCCAATACTATTGAATTGGAGTCTAAGTCTACCTTTAAGTCCCTTAACATATCTTTTAAATAAACCAGTGCCCTCTAATTAGCTGCTTATACATTTATGATAGTTACATCTTCCTGTATAATTGAACCCTTAATCATTATATAGTGCCCTTCTTTGTCTCTCTTAACAGTTTTTGTTTTAAAGTTTATTTTGTCTGATATTAAGATGGCTCTGCCAGCTCTTTTTTGGTTTCTTTTGATATGGAATATCTTTTTCCAAACTTTCACTTTCAGTCTGCATGCATCTTTGTTGGAAAGATGTGTTTCTTGTAAGCAAAAATAGATAGATGTGTTTTTTTTCCTTAATGCATTCATTCAGTCTGTGTCTTTTAACTGGAGAGTTGAGGCCATTAAAATTCAATGTGACTATTGATAAGTAGCAAATTTGCCCTGCCATTTTCCCAAAGATATTTCTAATAATCCTTGAACTTCCTGTGATCTTTTACTGGGAGGTTTTCTTCCTTTACCTTCTTTCATATTGATGACTGTGTTTCTGTGTGTAACACATCTTTAAGCATCTTTTGCAGGGCTAAACAAGTGGTGACAGATTCTTTCATTTCTATTTGCTATGAAAGGTCTTTATTTCACCTTCATTCACAAATGAGGGCTTTGCAGGATATAATATTCTGGACTGGCAGTTTTTCTCTCTTAGTACCTGGGCTATAACTCGCCATTCCCTCCTAGTCTGTAGGGTTTCTGCTGAGAAGTCTGCTGTGTGCCTAATTGGAGATCCTCTGAGAGTAATCTGACATTTTTCCCTTGCACTTTTTAGGATTGTTTCTTTATGTTTCACTGTGGTGAGTTTGATTACAACGTGTCATTGTGAGGATCTCTTTTGGTCTCATTTATTAGGGGTTCTAGGAGCTTCCTGTACATGAATGTCTCTGTCTTTCTCCAAACTCGGGAAGTTTTCTGCTAGTATCTCACTAAAAAGACCTTATAATCTTTTCTCTCTCTCCATGCCTTCAGGAACTCCTAGAACCCAAATGTTGTTTTTTTTAATAATATCCTGTAGATTCCCTACAATATTTTTTAGATTTCTAATTTCCTCTTCTTTTCTTTGGCTTGACTGTATACTTTCCTGTGCTCTGTCTTCTAAGTCTGATATTCTCTCTTCTGCTTCAATGATTCTGTTTTTAAGGCTCTCAACTGTGTTGTTTATTTTTCTATTGAATTCTTCATTTCATTTTGATTTCTCTTCAATATCACAATTTCATGTTCTATTGGATTCTTCATTTCATTTTGATTCCTCCTTAAGATTTCTTTTTCACAAGAGAGATTTTCTATCTTGTCCAGTAAGGATTTCTGTAGTTCAAGAATCTGTTTTTGAGAGCTTCTAAATGTTTTTATCATAATTTTTTTGAAATCTATATCTTGCATTTCATCTATCTCATCATCTTCATACTCTTGAATTGGAGTGTCATGTTCATTTGGGGGCGTCATAGTGTCTTCTTTGTTCTTGTTTCCTCGGTTTCTGCATTTGTTGCTTGGCATTGTGGAGATATTCTTTGGTTTCTTCTTTTTTTTTTTTTTTTTTCTTGCTGTGGTGTTTTTTTCTCCTTATAATATGACTCTAGAGTAAGTGGACTGCCTGCTTTTCCTGGATCTTTAGAGGCTTGTGATGGGTGTGGCCAGAGAGCTCTGTTCAGTTCTTCAGGGTTAATGGTGTGCCAAAAGTGACACACCCAAGTTTGGCGTGGTAAATCTTCTCTCTCTCTCTCTCTCTCTCTTTTATTGAGAAGGGAAGTTATTCCACTCAACTGAGCTATTCTCCCTGAAGGCAATCAGTGAGCACTAGCCCCTGTGGGTATAATATTCATCTGCTCTGTCCCAAGGACCACACAAAGTATCTGTGCAGTCCTCAGTGTAAGCTCAGATTCCCCTGCAATCTCCCACCAGGTTGCCAAGGTTACTGAGTTTGTGGTGTCTCCCACCGAGTGCTCACGTCTCAGGCACTCCGTGAGTAATCTCACACACCCTTAGTTTTTTTTTTTTTTTCCACAGTCTCAGTTCATAAGCTCCATGCATTCACTAGGTCTTACCCTCCTATTATTTCTCTCCAGCAGAGTCAGGTTTTCCTGCTTGGCTGAGGGCAGGTGCAGCCCTGAGGTCCCGCAGCTGTTACATATGTATAAAATGGTGCCTGCTCTTTGTCTTGGTCCCCTTTGTAAGGTGAGTGGAAAGAGAGAATTGTGTCCATACCAGTCCCTTTTATTTATTTATTTTTCCTTTAGTTAGCCGGGTGAACTTTCCCCCATGGGGCTTCAAGTCTCGTTCCCTCCACGCTCTTCCTGCCACTTTCTGCCAGTTCTCTGGCTACTGAGATTTCACCTCACCTCCCTTTCCAGTGCTGGTTTTTAGACTCAGCAGCTGGGGTCCTGAGCTGTGGGTGCCATGCCCTCCACGTAGGTCCACTGTGTCGCACTAGTTCTGGAAGAGTTTCCTCTGTGGTTTTTTCCCTAACTCTTCCCTGAAAGTACAGTATCTCCACTTTTATTAAACTATCTTTTCCCAGACTATCAGTGTGCTCCCTCCCTATTCCACCATCTTGTAGGACTCTGGTTTCAATATTTTGTAAGATATGCATCATATAGGTAATAACCAATTTGCCCTCTCTCTCTTTGTCTTTCCTCTACACACACTTCTCTCTCTTATTTTCTTTGCATTTAGTTTTCCTATTTCTGTTAAGTAATCGTGTCCACTTCTATTGGCCTCCTTTGTGGTAGAAGGGGAAGCCAAGGTAAGCAGCTTTTACTTTGACTGTGGAATAGAAAATTCTCTGGGCCAAGGGTCAAGCATCTGATTCTTTTGTTCAGATTAATTATTTGCCATTGACACAACTTCAAAGAAGATGAAAGTTATAATAGTCACAATGCATTTATCCAGGTTACTAAGGGAAATTTCCATTCTTCTACTTTGTGATTGCCTAAGGTTTTTCATAAATGCTACTTAATTGCAGATTAAAGAATTATAGCAATGGAGCCTTTACATTCAAAGTCATTATACTATTTTATTCCAAGAAAAGTATCTTTTGGTTATATTTT
Organism: Oryctolagus cuniculus; assembly: GCF_964237555.1. NCBI lineage: Eukaryota > Metazoa > Chordata > Mammalia > Lagomorpha > Leporidae > Oryctolagus > Oryctolagus cuniculus. The sequence goes on from NC_091437.1 coordinate 107,811,089, forward strand.
TACTTTACTTTTTTTTTCCTTCTCAGTGAATTGTGTTTTTATCTTTGTCTCCAGCCTGCCAGTCTGGTAATGATTCTCTATGAACACTGGATGAATGAGTAAGTGATCCACCATTTTGTATTTTTTAACTAGTATTACAAAACAAATTGCACCAAAACTTGTTGGCTTAAGTAAGCATGAGAGACTTAGTATCTTGAAAAGTCATTCATGTGCAATTGGCTTAGTGTCGTGATTCTGGGTAAGAGTATATTATGAGGTTACAGAGAAGATGTTTTCATCACTCCATCAGAATACCTGCACACCCATGTCATAGGAGCCAGCTTCCCTTAGGGTAAATTATCTTGAAGGAATCAAGGTATAATCCTTATATAATCAAGATATGAAATGCTTTTATAGTACAATCCTGAAAAGTCATATACCAACATGCCCTGGTATCCTGTAGGTTAAGCAGTTCAGGTTCTTTAATCTCTCTAATATGGGAGAACTACACAAGGGCATGAATCCTGAGAGAAAGTGATCGCTCAGTCATCTTGGAGATCAACTAATACATATTTACAGACACTTTATACCTCGTAAATTTTTTTATATTTGTTGTCATTTTACTATCTTAAATTAGATAAATTTTTCATTTTACAAGTGATGCAATTATGGCCCAAATAAAATGAATCCATTCATTATCATTCTTAGGAGTCAAGACACACATTCTTAACAAACTTTGGGGATATGCAGTGAGCTCCAGAATGATGTTAATACATGTGTATCTATTTAACTTTTCCAGTTTCCCAAACCTCTTGATATAAAACCCTCTGGAAATCCTGATGAGGGACAGAGTGTAAGGCAGTTTTATCACTCTGAGATTTGCCAAGTTTAAAGCCTTAGCTTTCATGACAATGAAACAACCTCCATTAACATCAGTAAATCCCTTTAGCTTAAGTGCAAAAAGTCAATCATAGGAAAATCACAAAGCATGAAGTCACCTATAAAATATCACTACCAGTCTGCTCTCAGGAAAAACAAGCAGTGGAAGGCAAAGATACTTTCTGAAAGCATCCACAACCTCTCCGAGCAAAGCAAAGCCAAGACCAAATTATAGTATCTGTCTACACTAGAATGGCTATTACCTGAAGAAAATTCAGAGCAATTGTCCTTGAAAAATCAGATCATCAAATCCTATAGTAAGAATGATCACTAATTTGATGTCAACCTTTCTCACAGATAAAGTGCGTGTATGGGAGGCAAGCACACTGAGCATTTAAGGAAATCACACAATTAAAATTTAAGTTTACTGTCACTTTTGTTCTATTTTATCTAGGTTTTCTCTCTTTTGATTTTTAATTTTTAACAAGTATATAATATGTCACCTTCTGTATGATGATAAAACAAAGTCTTAGGCATTATAAGAAATTAACTAATTCCTACTACATTGATGCATTACAAACATTGAAATGACAACCTTCTTAATTTCTTAGGATAGCATGCCTATAGGGAAAAAAATATTTGCATAGTATTGTTAAACATGCATTAGAATTCTCCTAGTCCAATGTTCTGCTTACGTGAAACAACTGAACACAAACAGAAACAGGCTATTACTACCTGGGCCGTGCACTGGGCTTTGGCAACCTCTTTCAGTTTCCTGCTCCAATGTTTGATTGTCCTCCTGTCATGAAGTTCTTTATTTAGTAGCTCTAAGTTTCAAGATACTCAAGGCCTCCTAAGCTCTTTTCAATCTTTTGTTTGCTTTCTAGTAATCAATTCACATTTATTTTATTCTTCAGTCTAAGTGATTCATTGTTCAATTAACATTTCTTGCCTTCTATAAATTATTCCTCAATTAAGTTTAGTGTAGGGTAATTGGTTTAACCCTTGGCAACTTCTTGCCGTCTGTTTCACCGCAGAGGCTCTCTGCCCCTAATGCTTGGCTGTCCTTGATGCTGTATGCATTCCACACACAACTTTTTCTTCAAATACAGAAAGTGGTATTGAGGTCAGAGGAAAGGTTAGACATTCATTTATGGACAGTATATGCCCATTAGCACTGCATTTTCCATTCTTTTGAAACTTATTACACTATTAGTCTTCTAGAATTGGTATGACTCTCTTCATGTAATACAGAATACAGGCCTTTTTTAAAAAAATTATTTATTTATTTATTTGAAAGGCAGAGTTACAGAGAGGCAGAGGCAGAGAGAGAGGGAGATAGAGGGAGGAGAGGTCTTCCATCTACTAGTTCATTCCTCAGATGGCCCCAACAGCCAGAGCTGGGCCCATCTGAAGCCAGGATCCAGGAGCTTCTTCTGGGTCTCCGCTGTGGGTGCAGGGGCCCAAGCACCTGGACCATCTTTCACTGTTTTCCCAGGTCATAGCATAGAGCTGGATCAGAAGTGGAACAGCCTGGACTTGAACTGGCACCCATATGGTATGTTGGCACTGCAGGCTGCAGCTTTACCTGCTATGCCTCAGGGCTGGGCCCCAGACATCTTTATTACTTACCATCATCATCGTCATCAGAGATCACTGCTGGACCAATTGCTGATCCTTTTTGGTATGATCACTTTAACAGAATTACAAAATATCAACCCTGTCCTTTTATGAAATGACAAATTCAGGTTTGAAGGAAGGAGGGAAAACTTAGTAATCTCTTGATGCCTCTACAGTGTGTGCACATGTGTGCACAAACACAACTGGGACCGGGATAAACAGAAACAGATTGAGGAAAGATTCAGGTCATTATTAGCAAAGGGGAGACCATCTGTTGGCTGGGGAGTGTGGTGTGATGAAGTGGGGATTCAAAGAATCAGGATACATGATTTCTCCTCTAAAATGTATTATTGCCTATGTCACCACTTCTCAATTTTAAATGTGTATGTAGCACAACTCGAGTCTTGTACTACACATTTAGTTTTAGTATTTCTGGGGTAAAAACTGAGCTTCAGAATTTTCTACAAGTTCCTAGGTGATGCTGGCTATGCTTTGAGTAGGAACTCAGTTAACTGGCTTTGAAGTTTCTTGCGCTTTTTCAGTTTCAATTCTTTTGATAAATTGGCTGAGGATATTGTGGTAAAGTGGGTTAAGCCCTTGCTTAGGATTCTTGCATCCCTTTGGAATGCTAGTTCTAGTCCCAGTTGTCCCACATCTGATCCATCTTTGTATTAATGGGCACCCTAGGGAGGCACCCTATTAAAGTTGCAGTACTTAGGCTCCTGCTTCTCACATGGGAGACCCAAAATACAACTCCATGTTTTTAGTTTTACTTGGCTCAGGTCCAGCTGTTGCAAGGATTTGAGGAGTCATACATTGAGTAGAAGATCTACCTATCTCTCTCCCTTCTCAATATTTCTCTACCTCTCTCTTACACTCTTTCAAGTAGATTAAATTTTTAAAATGGCTGGACTCAATAGTATTTAGAGAATCTCAGTCTTAGATTTTGAACTGTGCAACCCCATTCCACTAAAAGTGTGTTTAACTACAGCCTTTGTTGATTTTGTTTAAATTAACTTGTGAAGAGAATTTGGCTTGAAACACTTTTAATGCCTCAAGTGAAATTTGAATCACAGTTAAGGAAATATCTGTGATTAATGAAGAATCATGTTTTTCATGTTAAATTAAGCCATAAATTATTGATGAGACATAAAGTACCAAGAAAATAATTAAATTTACAGGAATAATTTTATAAATATATGATTTTATCTTGAATAATATAGTACCTATCAGTTAATATTATATATAATTTTATTATTTATTATTTATTTATTAATTTTTTATTTTTTGACAGGCCGAGTGGACAGTGAGAGAGACAGACACAGAGAAAGGTCTTCCTTTGCCGTTGGTTCACCCTCCAATGGCCGCCATGGCCGGCGTGCTGCAGCCAGCGCACCGCGCTGATCCGATGGCAGGAGCCAGGTACTTCTCCTGGTCTCCCATGGGGTGCAGGGCCCAAGTACTTGGGCCATCCTCCACTGCACTCCCTGGCCACAGCAGAGAGCTGGCCTGGAAGATGGGCAACCGGGACAGAATCTGGTGCCCCGACTGGGACTAGAACCCGGTGTGCCGGCGCCGCAAGGCGGAGGATTAGCCTAGTGAGCTGCAGCGCCAGCCAATATTATATATAATTTAAAGAAAATTTTCATATATACACACATACAAAATATATATGGTGTATATATATATATATGTTCTTAAATTTTTAATATATTGTCATGGAAATCTTCAGAAGTATAAAATGAAAATGAATAAGTATAACAAGACTGATTATAAAATATTAATGTTTGTACAGAATTCATTTTTTCTACTTCCTGTACCCTACCAGTTCATTATTTGAAGTTTGAATTATTTTAAATAAATATGAGTTATTGCATCATTTTAATGTTATTTTAATAAGATTATTATAAATAAGAAATCTTTTAACAGAAGACTATAGCTCTCTTAAGACCACATTTTATTTGTGTGTATACTTTTTTCAAAAATATTTAATTTCTGTGGTGGGACTGGATTTCAGAAAAACCTATTAAAAAAAAAAAAAAAGCTAATGGTTTTCTGAATTTACCAATTCCCGTGGTGTAAATACTCCCAGCACTACCAATTTGCATCACTGAACACAGACTTCAAAAGTTGGTAAAAATAGTTCTCTATGGCCAGTAAAAGCTGTCCATAGCCCATCACTCATATAACTGCCTATTGAACTACATGGTTTAGACATACAAATCTATTGTTTCCTCTGCCACTCAAACCTTAGAGTGCTGGGTTAGTCTGAATGTATCTCTGTAAATACTTTAATGTATGTCAACAAATTATCAAAGTGTTTCATCAAGTGCCTGGGAGTAGAATATGTTAGGAGTAATGATTTCCTAATTAAATTAAACAATGTCACACATTGCTATTATTGACACCTTATACCAGTGGGTACTCAATAAAAATTATTTCCATGAACAAATGATATATTACAAAATTTAAATGAAGTTACATTTATGCAAAAATATATATTTCCATTCACAGAAAATTGAGGTCAGAGAATTGAATATTTTATTTAAAATAACACTTCATAAACTACATACGTGATTCATATTCAAAACCAAAATGCCTCAGGCTATTCTGTTTTCAGGCATGTGAATCATTGAAAATCAGGAGATACAAATTCAGGGGATATGATGTTAAATAATGCATGAGTGATTTTTTCATATCTCATTAGTAAAATGCTACAAGAAATAGTAATGTTAAAAACAAAAACCCAAAAAGTATCCCTTTCTTAGACCATTTTTCAGCACCATCACATTTAAAGAGTCAATTTTCCTACAACCTAATGGAAAAATCACATGAAGTTGCAATGCTGTACAGACAGTGCTATTCTGTTACTCAAAAGGAAAATCATGAATCTCATTTTTGATTCAAGAATCAGATTCTTTTTTTATTCCGCTCTTTTTAATCTTCTGCAACAAACAGTTTCAAATCTCTTCAGCCTAATAAAATGTGAATTACCTCTTGGGTTCAAAGTTATTAGAGCTGTTTTATTAGCTCTCGCACTGTACAGCATTTCAGTAAGTAACCTGGTTATATAAATAATCACCTTTTTCCCTACCTCCTGGATTCCATCTATAATTAATAGTCTATATCACCTTATCTTACAGTCAACCATTTCTTCATAAGCTAATATGTGACTGGTACAGATGTAGCTGAGTGCCCTAAGAAGCCAGTATATCATCTTCTGCTGCATTTTAAAGCCTGCAGTTTTATGTCTAACACTTGGCATTGTAACCATGGTATCTGCAGTTAGATGCAGGATCCAAAAGCATCAAACAAAAAGATTATTTCTTGGGTCTGTTGTATACAATCTGGGGCTCCGAAGGGGACCAATTGTGAGAGCATATAAGAAAACTGTGTAATAAAGAAATTCATCTTAACAAATATTCAGTTTAGGGAATTTGCTATTTGAGGATCCTACCAGAAAAAACGGTTACAAGCAAGTTAGTATACTTATATATGAGCCCTGGCTTTTACAGCTTGTATTCAAGCAAAACTGTATTTTTTATATTTTTCTCTTGTCTCTTTTTTCAGTAAAATGTGTTCTAAGGTATATCATTTCAGTTTGTAGATGATGAGGAGTATCTTCTCAGTTGTAGATCCTGAGACAAAACACACACACACACACACACACACACACACAGATACATGTGCAGATACAATCATATAAATGTGACATATTTAACATAATCTTAGTAGATTTTAGATTCCAATGCATGAGTGAATTCCAGTATGTTAACTGGAGTCTATGGAGGCCTGTTTTTTTTTTTTTTTTCCTTCTTAACAACTTTCCAATACCTGTATGAATACTTACATTGATTTTGTAGAGCTTTGGCAGGATTGTTAACCGAGGCGCTTTGCTTATAATCAACAGAAACCAGGGTTCTCTACTAATTCCTTCAGTCAAGTATTTCATATCAACTGTTCAGATCCCCTAAAATTAAAATTAAGTGTGCAGTAACAAGATATAATTTTAGGCAATCTGATTTTATTTCTTAGTAGTTCGAATATTACTTGCAGGGAATTAATACAGAGACTAACTTCTGTAGTTCTTCATTTGTTTCCTGTCTCAGTTATCCTAAAACTTCAGGCTTTATTTTTCCAATAATCAAAAGACATATTAAACAATTAAATAAAGAAGATGCAATCTACCTGGAGGGAATTTTGATTACTTCCTTAGAGAGTAGAAGAAACTGCCTGTGATTTAAAACCAATTCCTACCAGTTTCAGTTTCTTTCTCTCTCTATCTCTTCTCTCTCTCTCTCTCTCTCTCTCTCTCACACACACACACACACACACACACTTTTTATTTTGCATGAATATTAGAAGGCAAAAGGTGGTGGATTTCTATCTTTGCTGCTGTCTGGGGACAATATCCAGATGGTGATAATGTATGAGTTGAGCTACCCAGGAGCTGTTCCAGGATGCCTTGGGACTGTCACAGCTGCATCTAAGTAGGCAATGTCAATAGGTGGTCAGCTAATATAATCCATGGTCCATATTTTCTGAAATCTCTAGATGAGCCATATGTGTTTAGAAAACATACATTTTTGTTGAGTAGTCATATTATTCACTATAGAAAAAAAATTCTGGCTTTTGTAGGCTTGGTTTTGTGAAAAATGTCTCAAAGTCCAGCATTCCAAACTACTGTTGGTTCAGACCAAGGTCAAAGAATATTGTTGTTTCACCTTGTATAAGTCACTTAACCTGTACCTAATTTTCTTTACCTGTAATAAAATCTAGGTTAATTACCCATATAACAATGTGATTGGTCCATGAGTTAAAGCACTTTGTGTTTTCTAGTTAAAATGAAATATGTAGTATAATTAAACAATAATACAATGATGATTAATCATTTTTCACAATTTAATTATGCAATGCATGTGATTAATCTTTGTAATTTAAAGGGGATAATACACAAGCAGAATAATTATGTATAATGGAACATGAGGTATAGGTTAAAAGGTATATATTAAAATTACTCATAAGTATCCTAGAAAAATTATTAAATGATATTACTGAATATGCCTTTAAGGTAATTAACTTCAGAGCTTTATATAGAAAAGGCAGGCATTTTCTTCCCCTGTGGCAGACAAGGAAATGTACTCTTGTTTTCTCTATCTTCTCTCTCCAGCTGAGTGTGTATTTTTAAGCATTCTGCATTTTTTATTCAAATCTTCTAAAAAGGGAACAAGAAGAGATCTGAGAATTTTGGAAGGACAGACAGGGTCAGCTCTTCTGGTAGAATATTTAATGCTATAGTCCTCATTTGAACAAGTGATTTAAATATAGGCAGTTTCCATTATATTAACACATATTCTTTAGTTGCCTGATTGCTGGATGAGTTTATCCACACAATGTCTTAAGAAGGTGACATTTTTCTTTCCAAAATTTGTTGTAGCAAATGGGCAATGGTCAATTGGAGGACGTGACCCAACATTCCCTCTGGATCTTGCTGTTTGACAACAAAAGAGGGAATTACTAACTTTTCCTGTCACATACATAGGGAAAAGGCTATCTGTTCATTCATTTACTTATTCATTAGCAAATATTTTATGAGCTGTGGCCAAGTTCATATAAAAACTCAGTGGATGGAATCTGCAATGAGAAAACATCCACACAGGTCTCTAGTGCCTGCCTGGATGGCAAGATAACTTCCCAGTGTCCTGAAGGGAAATGTGTTATAAATGCTTCCCATGTTTTTGGTGCAGTTTACTTAAAAATACCTGTACCGAGCCTAAATCTGCAAATTAAGTTTACTCAGATTATTTTTAGGACTATTCCAGAAAATTAGCTAACATTTGTGACATTCCTGGTCCCAGACAAATGACTTGGAGTTTTATTTTGCAATAAAACATAGCTGTAAGTTATTATCTGGCTATTCTAAGAACTAGACCACAGGGGTCATCTTGTTATAGCAGGGATACTAAGAATGATGTAAGCAGTGTTTTCTTGTTTTAATATCCTGCACTCCATGATACTTTGATTAAGAGCAATTTTTGATGAAACTACTGAACCAAAAAGGAAAAATAAAGACTTTAAAATGCAAGTGTCCTTTGTAAGGCCTCAGGGAATTGCTCCTCAAACCCATGCTTGTCAGTAACTCAGAGTAACATCATCAGGAATGAAGCATGTCTCTGAAGAAGCACTCAAGCAATCTGAGGTGACAGGACCATAGCTGGATATTGTTATTGTGAGTTGGGCTGAAGCACAATGTTAGGCAGTGCGGCAGAACTGAGAGCACTGGGTAAAAACCGAAGACAATGGATCTACTGAGGTATTAGTGTGGCTTCCTAGAGTGGTGGTCATGTGCAATGAGATGGCACTGAGAGAGTGGATGAAACAAAAGCAGACGCAAAAAAGCAAATGGAGCTGCACACCAAGAGGCAGTTCAGTTACACTGGGCTACAAAGTATGTGCAGATCTTTATACCTATTTCTGTTCACTCTGTTATCAGAATGGTCTTTAAATAAAAGTAGAGTCATATATGATACCATGCTCTTTGTTTATAAGGACGAAGGTGGTCAGAATTCCATTTGACCTCCTATATATCTGGAATGTAAATGTGCACATACACTTCTTAGGCTCATCAGTTAGCTAAGGGTATACTTCTAAAGATGAATGGGCGAGACTTGCCAAATCAGTGCTATAAACCTTATCTACTATGAAGTCCTGAGTAAACTGCCCTCTAAGCAAACTTCAATCTGCAAGCATTGCTTATGTTGAGACTTCAAGGGAGGCTATTATGTAGAATGCAGCATGGTAGAAGGTATTCTAATGGAGATGAGACTGAGTAAACATCTGGAAGCAGAATATATGGTTAGGGGGATGATGAGTTCATCACTTTTTAAAAAAAGATTTAGTTATTTAAAGCCAGAATCACAGAGAAAGAAAGAGAGGAGGAAGGAGAGAAAGCAAGAGAGTGAGAGCGAGAGAGTGAGGGAGAGATCTTCCATCTGCTGATTCACCCCCACATGATCACAATAGCCAGCACTGGGGTAGGTCAAAGCCAGGAGCTAGGAATTTCTTCTGGGTCTCTCACATGAGTGCAGGGGCCCAAGGGCCTGGGCCACCTTCCATTGTTTTCCCAGACCATTACCAGGGAGTTGGATCGGAAGTGGAGCAGCCAGGACACAAACCAGCATCCACATGGGATGCCGGCATCACAGGGGGCAGCTTTACCGCTATGCCACAACACTGGCCCCAGCTGATGCCTTTTGTAGAGCAGAGTTTTGTAGTCTTTTGTAGAGTTTCTTCCTTAGAGAAGAAACTAGTAATCTTTGTGTTAGGATAGAGTTAGTAATTTTTAGTTTCCCCAAATTCTTAGCTCCTCTTAGTTGCTATAACTTATCCACTGCAATTGATAGATTGGCAAGTCAGTGGGTTTTGGTTAGAATTCATTCACTCATGTGATTTGGAATGTGTAGATTTTAGGTGTTAACTTGGCTATGGTATGTTCCCCAGTTGTTCAACGCAAATACTAATCTTGATGTGACTGCAAAGGTGATGTGTAGCTGTGATGAAAGTTTATAACCAGTTTCCTACTAGTGAAGAAATGATTTCTACATAATCTGGGTGGGCCTAACTCAACCACTAAAAGGTGTTCAGAGTAGATCTGTGACTTCACAGAAGAAATTCTGGTTCTGGAGAGCAGCTTCAGCTCATGTACAAGAGTGCCAGCCTACCCTTCCTAGTGGCTCATTAATTTTTGACTTGCATGACCTGAACACAGCATCATGTAGGGCAATTCACTCAGTGAATCTCTTGTGAATCTATGTTAAGTAATATATAATCTCTCAATGGTTGATTTCTTTTGGGGGAACAGAGGCTGACACAGAATGCCTTGCAAGTAGATTATTTGTGGAGAAAGCAGGTATTTAATTTTTTAGTAAGAAGAGATTATGTGACAATTGGAGCTTAAAATAAATTAGACCTGCATCTAGAGACAATGCATGGGGTAGATTGCAGGGAGAATATGTTGTTTCTTCTGTTGGTTCCTGAGATATTGAGCTAATCCAAATAAGAGGTTTTAGACTCTATTTTCAAGAACTGGAAATAGAATATGAGATTCCTGCTAAAATAGACAAGGGACCTGAGTAATTAGTCTCGTGTGAATTTATTTTGTTTAAAAATATGTAATGATGGGAATTGGAGAATATACTGGAGGCTCCCACACCCAAAATACGTGCACAGTAGAGATGTCAGTGGCAAGTGTTTTGGACCAAGGTGGAGTTAAAGTCAAGATCGAAACAGATTGGAGGTGGAAAGAGCCACTGTTCATGTGGTTCTAGAAAGATTCAGATTAGCTTCAAGAGTCAAAGACAGGATGACACTGAGATTACATGGTTCAATAGTGGTGTATAAAACAAAGAGGGTAGTGTTGATTGCAATGGACACTTTCCCAAGCAATTCAAAGTAGTTTTTCTTGGGGTAGGGTTTGACTGTGCTGTAGTACCTGTAGATGTTTTATATTTGGTGTCAAATTCTATTTGATATCTCTTAAAATTAAGATGACCTACTGTTCAAAAGAGAATTTGGGATTCCCTAGTGCAAAACATTAAAAATACAAGGCATTGGTTGATGTTCTTTAGAAACAGGCATTTAAGAAAGGTTTATACATATTATTTTTCTGAGATATTTTAAGTCAAATTTAGTTTTGAAACAGAGTATTTAACTGTCACCCTCTAGAAATATCTAACTAAATATTTATACAGCACTTGGTATCTGAAGTCAGATTAGCATTTCAGTGCTAGTTCCATGCGTATTAGCAGTGTGATATTGAAAAACATCGCTTAAATTACAATTTCGTCATCTTCAAAATTAAAAGGAAGTATGGGAACCTTGTTTATCTTTTAGGTTCTTATGAGTAATGCAAACAGCTATAGCATTTAGTTTTATGCTAAATGCTGCTGATGCATTATTTTGTAATTGTTATTGATTGGCTCAATTATGCTTTTTATGCACCCACATTTTAATTAGCAGTTATTAGTTTGGAAGAAAGGAGCATGACATTTCAGCTTGGTATATAAAAATTAAGATACAGTCCTGGTTTCACATTTGAATTTTAACCAGTGAACCAAATGCCTACCTCAGTAATCCACATTTTAAAATAGTTCTTACAAGGAGGTAGCGTTCTCTGAAGGGAGGAGAGAACTTCCACTTTGACTATGGTCTTGTCTAAATAATATAGGAGTTGGTGAACTCAAGAGGCTTCCATAGCCTTGGCAGCTCATGACAAGAGCCCAGGGTGGGCCGGCGCCGCAGCTCACTAGGCTAATCCTCCGCCTTGTGGTGCCGGCACACCTGGTTCTTGTCCCGGTCGGGGCGCTGGATTCTGTCCTGGTTGCCCCTCTTCCAGGCCAGTTCTCTGCTGTGGCCAGGGAGTGCAGTGGAGAATGGCCCAAGTGCTTGGGCCCTGCACCCCATGGGAGACCAGGAGAAGCACCTGGCTCCTGCCATCGGATCAGCGCGGTACACCGGCTGCAGCGCGCCGGCCATGTTGGCCATTGGAGGGTGAACCAACGGCAAAAGGAAGACCTTTCTCTCTGTCTCTCTCTCTCACTGTCCACTCTGCCTGTCAAAAAAAAAAAAAAAAAAAAAAGAGCCTAGGGTGATTACTAACGTCATAAATAAGAGTGTCAATTTTTAAATCAACAACAGGAGTCACTGTGCACTTGCTCCCCATGTAGGACCACTGTCCTTAATGTGTTGTACTATGAGAATTAACGGTAAAACTACTACTCAAACAATATTCTATACTTTGTGTGTCTGTGTGGGTGCAGTCTGTTGAAATCTTTGCTTAGTATATACTAAGTTGATCTTCTGTCTATAAAGATAATTGAAAATGAATCTTGATGAAGAATGGGATGGAAGAGGGAGTGAGAGATGGGAGGATTGTGGGTGGGAGGGAGGTTATGGGGGGAAAAGCCGCCATAATTCAAAAGTTGTATTTGGAAATTTATATCTATTAAATATAAGTTGAAAAATAAGAAATCCAACAAAAATAGTTCTTACATCGCTGCAAAAGGATACATTGGCAGCAAATAGAGTTCAGTGAGGCACAGATGTAAACGTACTGCCTTATACCTTGAGAATTCTTACAAAATTATCCTTAATTCTGGTAGTTGTGGGAATATACCTCCCTAATTGGATTATTTTGTAGTATTTGGCTAATCATGCTGTGATTTCATAAGTCCCTCAAGCTCTTTTTAATGGTAAAAGTTTCAGGTCAGCTGAGTGAGTAGAAGTTAGACTTTAGAGCACTGGTAACCTCAGGCAACTGAAGTTATTCTGAAGGAGTTGCATCTAAATGAATGAATGCCCTTGGTTAGGGTGGCAGAACAGCTTTCACAGAGGCCCTGCATTGAAATGAACAAACTCTAAGGATTTAAAATGAGAGTATAATTTGCCAGGAAGGGAAGCATAAAAGCTCTAGCCAGAAAAGGACAAGAAAACATTTCATGGGATCTCATTGATGTTATAACAATTGTAGCTATATTAAAAACAAAAATTATTATAAACTAAAGAGTTTGTAATCAGTTGCCCTCATTATGAAGATAAAGTGGTATATCTCAAATCATTTCTCAGAAAGTCTCCTGGTTTTAATATTCCTATGAGCAAAAAATATCACATTATTTGTTGTAAGCATTAACAAAATATTTACATAGATATACCAAACTGTATAATTTTGTGGAATTATTCTATTTTTTTAAATCTACCATCTTTAAGCTGACTTCTTCATTTTAAAAAATGTAAAAATGTATTTGAACGACAGAGAGAGAGAGAGAGAGAGAGAATTTTCTTTCAATTGATTCACTCCCCATCTGCCTGCAGTAGTCAGGACCAGGGCTAGGGCCAGGCAAGCAAGGATGCATCCAGGTCTCTCCTGTGGGTGGCAGAGACTCAAGTACTTGTTCTGTCACCTACTGTATCCTGGAATGCACATTAGCAGGAAACTGAAATTAGAAGCAGAGCTTGGACTCAAACCCAGGTAATCCCGTATGGGATGTGGACCTTCCAAGAGGCATTTTAGCCATAGAACTAAATGCCCACCTCAGTGTTGATTTAAAGTAACTGAAAGAAAAGTAAATCATGAAAAATTACTAATAAACACTGTATAGAATAATGAAGAAATAAATCAATGGATTAAAATTGAACTTTGAGATATAAATACTATACTTTTTGTTAGGTATTATTTTTTATGTGCTTGATATGATATTTCAAGTAAATAAAAATGTGGATATTCAATATATAGTATTAAGAAACTTATTAACTCAAAACCAAATTGATTGTTTTCTCATATATCAGAATGAATTTCATGTAAATTAAAAATTTTAATGGAATACAAAAAAGAAAAAATGAATATTTGATTTGGTTGTGAGAAATCCTTTCAAAATATTAATGATGATATTTTTGCATATCATCTTTTTTCCTATTCTACATTTCATACTTTTCAATCAAGCATATTAAACAGGCTCTCTATTATTTTGGATGAATTGTGGCACATCAAAACATAGAATACCCTGCATCTGCTTTTAGATTTTGGAGGAAGCACAGAGTAAGGATGAGGGAATAAAGTGGGTCTGTCAACCTCACTGGGTTTGAGCATAGCCCAGAACATGTGGTCACAATGTGGAGGTGTGGTAAACTCCACAATACAGTGGCACTTCTAAGATAGGTAGGCAACTGGAACAGAAACAGATAACTAGAGAGGAAACCGAAGGCCACATGGCCCTGTATAAGTATGGAAAATTATTCTCTAGGTCATTAAATATTTCCTAACTACTGAAAATTATTTTATCATATTGCATGGTACATTCTATTCAGTCGTGTACTTATTTTTGCAGTTTTAGTTGTGTCTAAATTGTAATGTAGTAAACACTTCTTTAAGAACTGATTCACGTATTTATTTTCAAACACAGCCTTAATTATTTTTGTATAATAAGTTCCTACATTTGGTAATCTGTAGAAAAGTAGACATCTTTTTAGGTCTGTTGATAATTATGGGCATAATATTTTCTGGAAAGTTTTGCCAACCTAGAATATAAGACAAAGTATATGAGCTGGCTCCCTCACTATGCCCCTGGTATCTGTATCTTTTGTTCTCATAATTTTAGGCAATTTGATATGTAAAATACTAGATAATTATTTCAATTTATATCATCACAACCAAAAAAAAAGATACACCTGTAAAAGTGTTGTTGCCAATTTTCAATGATGTTTACTTTTAAAGAAACATCTTTTTTCTCCTAGTGTGTTTAATGTGTTCTGGAAATACATTAAAAATAAGGTTTATCCAATACATTTTCTACAAAATATTCTGTAATTACCTTCTACTTTTTAGTCTTATTGTAACTTTTAAAAGGGACAGTAGTTTAAATTCTTATTAATTCATTCTACTTTTCATTTCCTTTGTGTTTTAATTTTAAACTTTAGTTACAAATTTATGTAAAATTAACTTTAAAAATCACATTTTTTCTATTCTATGTTTTCTACATTTACTACTAACTCCAATCATTATGGAACTAGTATTGTAAGGTTACAGTCCAACATAATTTTCTCCGTTCATTTAATCAAACCTTTGACCTTTATTGTTGATTGGTCATGAACTGTGTCCTTGGCATAGAGTGGTGTATAAGACCTTTTATTCCTTTAAATGTGTTACCAAGCTATAAAGAAAAATTATGAAAATATCAACATAATATAATAATAATACTATATTATTATTAGTAGTAGTAATATTATTACTATTACTATTCACCACGATGATGGTGATTATAGTGTGCTGTGTAGGAGCAAAGTCTTGGGAAGTTGTGAGGATAAATTCTGAAATTCCAAAAAGTGATGTCTAGGCTGAAAAATTTAGGATTTATTGAACTTAGTCATGGAATGATGATACTACGGAGATTCTGTGAAAACAGTGTCACAGAGGAACACCTGTAGTTGCACAAGAAAGCCTGAAGTTATCTAAGAGCATTACCTGTTCAGGATATGAAAACATATCAATGAGGCTGGTAAAAAGATATGAGAAGGGACCTAGGATGAGAACTAGAAGACACAAGTAAGTCAAATCATGCAGAGCTTCATGCGAGACACTAAGGAGATCGGATTTACTCATGGCAAACCTGCTATTTAGGGGTATTATAGTGAGGATAGCAACAGCTCAAGTCCTTGAACAAAAAAAAAATCACACCTCACCTGCAACTAGCTACAGACACATTGGTTTGCTCTGTGGGTGAAAAACAAATATTCATTGTATTAAGGCACTGAAATCTGAGGATGATTACTAGAGCAGCAAGGAATTTGTGATCCATGCACTATGAATTAAATGTATCCCCATTGTCATTCAGCATCCAAAATAGAATAACTTATTTTAGATTAAATGAAAACCTGTGTGCTGAGCCCTGTGATGATTATAAGTAAGATGGTGTATGAAATCCAGCTATTTGAAGGGATTTGACAGTGATGGGAGGGGTTAAATGTTACAAAGTAAAGGAAGTTAAACTGTAAAATAAGCTTATGTTAGAAACTGATAGCCACGACTTCAGTTTGAGGGTTTTTTTCTTCTCTTGGATTCTCTTTGTGTTCAGGACTTATTTTCAATATTTAATAGAATCATCTTTTTATTATTATTATTTTTTTGACAGGCAGAGTGGACAGTGAGAGAGGGAGAGACAGAGAGAAAGGTCTTCCTTTGCCATTGGGTCACCCTCCAATGGCCGCCGCGGCCTGCGCGCTGCGGCCGGTGCACCGCACTGATCTGAAGCCAGGAGCCAGGTGCTTCTCCTGGTCTCCCATGGGGTGCAGGGCCCAAGCACTTGGGCCATTCTCCACTGCAATCCCTGGCCACAGAAGAGAGCTGGCCTGGAAGAGGGGCAACCGGGACAGAATCCGAAGCCCCGACCAGGACTAGAACCTGGTATGCCAGCGCCGCAAGGTGGAGGATTAGCCTAGTGATCTGCGGTGCCGGCCAGAATCATCTTAATGGATAAATAGGGAGATGAGGGAAAGTAGGATTTAGAAATCATCAAATGGGTATATTGTAAAGAATTGTTTCAACTTGTACACACCAAAGGAAAATAATTATATTATAAGATTGTATGCATTTAATAAATAATGACTTTTTAAAATGAAAGTTTGCTGTATTGCTCAGTGGTAATAGTTATTGAGAGTGTCTGTGGTGCCTAGATTAAAGACATTTAAAATCAAAATATTTTGTGTCATTTCTTCCCATATTAATTTAATTTTCTTCTGCTTTTTAGCATTCTTCCAAGCATTGAAATAAATCCTTAAAAGTCACCTTTAGCATGCTATTACCATGAAACTATACAGATAATTCTTCACTTATTAATATCAGTAATCCAGGCATCTATTAGGTTTGTTTTAAAAGACATATCTCAGGCTACAATTTAAATTTTGAAATAATAATTTTCTTCTCACTTTTATTGGTTATCCACCTAATAAATTTAGTTAGGAACATAGTTAAGTCCTCTTGCCAAAGTCCATCTATAACCGCAATGTCTTTAATTAGTTGGATTGGTATTGTGTTTCTCTCAATAGGTTGCTTTATTTTTAGAAGGTGCTTATACCACAGGTTGAAGTAGTGGTTGAATAGAGTTTCCCTTTATAGTGTCTAATAATAAGCAGTGTAAACAGGAAAGTCAATTGAGGTTGGCAGGTTGGGGGAGTAGTGTTTTAGTTTATGCTATTATCTGCAGAAACAAATTGTACAGGCAAAAGCAATCAGCATAGATCAATTTAAGCTGTAGAGTTGAGGTTTGGGTAAAATGTTGCTCTATATTCTACCTCCATTTGTGCTTGCCCTACAGGTTCTTATTTATTATTGAACATTATTACAAATTCTTAAGGGAAAATAGTATAATTCATTTGAAGTAATGTTGCACTATTGTGTGTGCAATATGCTCAAATTCCTACAATTACTATTCTGACTTACATGGTAATGAGATGTTATTCAAGAATTACTTCTTGTGGTTACAAATACACTAGATTCATTTCTTTTTGTTAACATATTTGCCCTATTTATAGTCAACAAGAAAAATAGTATTTAATTAAGTGAGCTCTATGAATCATTATCTCTGAATAATTTGTATGTCCTTTGTAAAATGGGCTATGCAAACTGTTTAGCTTCATATATCATGTAAGGAGCCATGAACTATTTGGGGCTATTAAGTATTGATGGTGTTTTCATCTGAATCTGATTTCTATGTTCATGACACATTGGGAATCAAAATAATATATTTATTTCTAGGTCATTCAACTATTATAAGATTCTCTGCTATTTTATTTGTATCACAAGATAATTGTGTATGTAAAAGTCGTTCTTAGTGTCAGTGTTATTTATCAAAAGATGTTTAAAAATTAATATATGGAGTAATCATTAAGAATTTATTGAATGCTTATGGTATACTTTACAAAAAACTAGGAACTATATGTTATGTAACTTAGGTATAGTGTATTATTTTTTATAGTTGGGAGGACAAAAGTAACACATGAAAAGTAATTAGAGAAAGAAGATAACAAAGTAGTAAATTGTGCAGTGCATGAATTCAATAGATCAGAGAAACTTAGTTGAGGAGTAGAGGCTTAAATTTGGGGATAATATTCCAGAAGACACTTTAAATTTGATTTGGCATGACAGCATCGTCATTGTTTGGACAGCTGAAGACTGTTCACTTTCACTTGTGGAAAAGCAAGACATGTGCATAAAAGTGGATATAGCTTTGTGTGTTAAAGGAATCAGGGTGGAGGAAACAGTGGGCAAGACTGGAGAAGGCTTTAAAAACTGTGAAAAAATATATAAAACAGTAGGTAATGGTATATGGAATTGGGCATGCATATACATATGAGTATTTATACATAATCCATGTATACATAGATAAATCAATGTACTTATAAAGATGGATAAAATACTAAATACTTAAATAACATGCAAAATATACTTTCCTATTTACTGTAGATAAATATTGGTAGCAAGCATCTTTATGCTTCAGCCTGCAATTAATGGAACTAAAATTAGGTACCTAATCTAGGAAGAATAAAGTATTTAGTAATTTGGACTAAGATCCACAGACACCAGTAGAACTGTTTTTGATAACAAGAAGCCATAAATGATGAAAAGGTAAGTCTAGAATCACTCACTTGAAAGTTATGTGGAAACATAAAATTTAACCAATTCAGGGTGAGCAATTCTCTGAGGAACCAAATGAAACAGATATGCAGGAGTCTTCATCTTTGAATGACTAAAATGTCTCTATTGTAACCTCTTCTTTGAATAGGAATAAGACGTTAATTTCAAAATTCTATTTCCATTGTAAATTGTGGATTTTATAGCATATTATGGCACAAATGAAAAGCTGCATTTTAGATTGACTTATATCTTTTTGTAAACAACCTGATTTTTTTTGTCAAGAATTTATGTGTTTTCTTGTTTTGATTTTTATTTGTTAGTGGTTTAGGGAAAATATCTTAAGGAACCACTCTGACTTAGAGATGCAATAATTACATGTCTTTAGTTCCAGTTAACAAAGCTCTGATGTAATGATTGTCACTGTGAATAGAAACAATATAAGGAAGTTATAAATAAGTAAAAGAAATTGACTAGATCTGTCAGAGATAAATTAATATCCTTCCCTTCTTCACAATGGGGTGCTAATAGTCAAATAATTAAGCCAAAATTTAACTTGCCTTAAGTCAATAGCAAAGAGACTATTTCCTAGATTATTATAGACAACTATCTTGGGAAAATATTGTATAAGAAAACAAAACAAATTTTAAAATGTATAAGCAGTGAAACTATTACTCAGTGGGATAATAATTCAGTAGTAAGTGGATGAAATCATAAATAGTATGGAATGCCATGTATACAATAAATTATATCTTCAGTGTAAATAACCTCTATTAATATTTTCTGAGAATTTCTACTTTTTTTAAAAGTCTAATTAGAAATAATGAACAGTATCTCTGGGAGGGGTAATGGCTTTTTCACTTTATCTGGCTAGACTAGATATATTTTGGGAAATAAATGCACTTTCTTTGATGATTTTCACAACATGTTTACTTTCAAAGATGTTTCACGCAAAGATATAATGCTACAATGCTATAGGGTTTATTATACAGATGTTTTCAGATGGCTACTGATCTAATGGACCATGTGGAAAGGATACATTTTTTGTTCCCATGTAAACAAAGAGCCCACAATAGCCAGAGAAGAACAGGTGATAGTAGGAGGAGTTGGAAAGAACAGTCAGCAAGATACTCAGAAAGATTTTAGTGAATTAATTTACTTAAGAAAGTATTTGTTTACCTTAACAAATACATATATTAGGTATACCTGTTTTTTCCCAGGCACTTTTCCAGGTGTTCAGAATATGTCAGTAAGCTAGACAGACAAAAAACCCTGCTCTTGCTGTGCTTTGGCTTTTTCATAGTCCATTTTTTTCCACCACTAATTAAAATATACAACAAATGTCTCGCATCTTTCATTACCCGTTTTCAAATTTGATGTGTATTTATGTCTTTTTTTTTTTTTTAGCATTCACTTACTCACTCAATTTGCTTGTATTCTCAAATGTCAAAAACAGAGACCTTGGGGTCTGTGTTGTGGCTCAGTGGGTTAGAACTCTTCTTGTGATGCATCCCATATCAGAGTTCTTGTCTGAGTCCTAGTTACTCTATTTCCCATCCAGCTTCCTCCTAAGGTACCTGGAAGGGCAGTGGAAAATGGCTCACGTGCATGCTGCCCTGTCACCCATGTGAGAGACTGGACTAGCGTTCCTTGCTCCTAGCTGCTGGCTTTAGCCTGGCTGGGACATGGGCTGTCTGGCCATTTGGGGAGTGTACCAGCAGATGGAAGATTTTCTCTCTCTCTTGCACTCTCTCTCTCTCTCTCTCTCTCTGTCTCTGTCTCTCTCTCTAACACACACACACACACACACACACATGCACACACACATTTCTGGTTTCAAATAAGTAAATCATTAATCAATCTTCAAAAAAAAAAAAAAAAAAAAAAGGAAAAGAAAAACGCAGAGGTTGTAAGTCACTTCATTACTCAATAGAGGGCCACTTCCGAAGATCTGTGGAAGTTCTTTTCTAGAGAACATGAGATTGTCATAAAAGTACTGACTCCTCTAGGGTCCCTTTTAATGGATGATAAACTGTACTATTCATAGGTACTACTTTGAATCCCTAGTTTGAGTAGCTGTGAGAAAACCATGGCCACATTTAGAATTGCATTTTTTTAATTTATTTGAAAAGTAGAGTTATAGACAGTGAGAGAGAGAGACAGAGAGAAAGGTCTTCCTTCTGTTGGTTCATTCCCCAAATGGCCGCTACGGCCTGCGCCGCGTGATCTGAAGCCAGGAGCCAGGTGCTTCCTCCCAGTCTCCCATGCGAGTGCAGGGGCCCAAGCACCTGGGCCATCCTCCACTGCCCTCCTGGGCTACAGCAGAGAGCTGGACTGGAAGAGGAGCAACCGGGACTAGAACCTGGCACTCATATGGGGTGCCGGCACCGCAGGCGGAGGATTAACCAAATGAGCCATGGCTCTGGTCCCCTAGAATTGCATTTATACACAGTGCTTTATCGGAAGATAAGAAACAGGAAGTGAGTACAAGGGAAGATAAATTCAGGATTGTTGTCACATTCATGAGAAACCTCAAACTAGAAAACTCCATGGGTGCCCTGTAAGCTTGGCAAGGAATGCTTAGATCTTAGGGGATAGGAGATCTTACCAGATCTAAAATGATATCAATTAGAAAGTATCAAGTTACACAAAGTGAAAGGCAGCTGAGAACAGGAGATATGTAATTTTGTGTTATCATACAAACAGTTTCAGGAGTGTACCCTTAGGGGATTTGAAAGGGACACACAACACAGCCCTTGTCACTAAAAGTAATAGATTAAGAAGTGTGGCACTTTGAGGTCAAAGGAATCATGGACTGTTTCATGTGGCTGCAGACACCAGGGAGAAAGAAGCCACTAAAAATGCTACTGCTATGATGAGGCACAGAGAGTTCCTGGAGGCCACAGTTAGTGCAGAGAGAAGAGCTTCTGTCTCCTACTACCAGGCAAAGACTTCGCTATTACCCTAGCCAGCCTGAGAACTCAGAGGCATCAAAAGACACTGCTAATAAGGAAGTAGGCACAGAAGCTGTAAGCAACATCTGGAAGTGTTTGCAATATAATGTCAAGTGCAAATGAAAGATGTACAACTTTATATATAATATTATCTAGACATGTATATTATGTATGTCCATATGCATAAAATTACAGAATTAATACTTTCTTCAATGAGTTTTACTTAATGTTATACTCAAGAGAAAGAATTTATTTTGCTACTTCAGTCTGATTTCTATAAAAGTGTATATAACATGTACCATTTTTGAATTAAAACCATCTTATTCTCCTTTGAAATAGTTTTATAATTTGATTACTGATACATCAAAGTGGATTTTCAAAATATTATGTGAGGAGTAAGGAGTGAATAAGAGTTCAGAGTCCTGTACACTTTACTTCTGCAACTGATCAAAGAGAGTTTTTGGGGAAGGAAGCCTAACAACTTCCAAGATATTTGAAGAACATCTTAAAGTACTAGTTCCAACTGCAGGAGTTATTGGACTCAGTTCTCAAGGAAGCAAAATGAATTCATGGTATTTATCACCATGTGCCAACCTAAGGAGACAGAGACATCTATCAGAGTTGCTGAGGCCATGTGAGATAGGAACCTTAACGTTTGGTTCAAGCAATTAAGTCATGGTTGTGGGTAAGGGATGTTCCACTGAACTCCCTTCACACAGGGTTTCTGTGAGAAAGAGGGATCAGAGGGGAACACTTAGGATCAAAATCAGGCAGTAAATAGAAGAAGAATGCTAAAAGTTTTCTTAGAAACCATGAATTTTTATTTTCAAATTAGTGACTTTTTTCCTTAAAAATAGTACCAGCCAAAACAGACCATGACCTTCACAGTTATATTTTTCTCCTTTTGTACAGAATTTATCTTCAGTCTCTTTGTAATATAATATTGTTGTTTTAAAAATGGGCCATTCCTGTTGTTTACATTCTAAGTAAAAGTTGATGTGTATACTCACCGCCAAAGTGCTCAGATAAAAACAGAGAGCAAGAAGAACGGTCTCTAGACAGTGCCAGGGCAAGTGGTCAGATGAAACTCACTGCTTTAGAAAGCAAGAGGACATTGGGTGTTCAGAGGTATTAGGATAACTATCCCTAGGCATGAAACAGGATTGTTTGTGTCAATTAATAAGACTGTTTTGAATTTCTACAAAAATACACATCATGTGAAGAACTCCTAGTTCATTACTTCCAAATCTCTAGTCCACACAAAGAAGGAAAGAAGTCAGAAATCAAAGCCAGCTTCCACCTGTAGTAAAACCACATACTCAGATCAACATACGAGATGATTTAGTAGTTAATCATCATGTAAATGACTTAAAATTTGGAATAAATCATATCCTTGATTATGGCAGATATTAATCTATGTAAATCACTTGAAATAATATTCACATATTCATTAAGATTAACATGGCAATCAGTAGGATGACAAACATGGCAGTATGTTTACCACATATATCCAGTAACTTATGGGTTAAAAATATTTGGTGAGTTCCTACATATTCACTTGTATGCAGTCACTCTACCTTTCATTTTCACCATGGACTTGTTTCACTGAAACGTACCAATATAGTCAAGATGTCTTATTGAACTAAATATAGATCAGTAATGGTGGAGGCCCTGTCTTTTCTCCTTTTTTAAAAGATGTATTTTATTTGTTTGAAAGGAAGAATTACAGAGAGAGAGAGAAAGAGAGAGTGCACTTCTATCTGCTGGTTCACTCTCTAAATGTCCACAATAGTCAGGGCTGGGCCGGGTCGAATGCAGGAACCAGAAGCTTTATCTGGATCTACTATGTGGGTGCAGGGGCCCACAGATCATATTTGGCTGCTATCCTGAGTGCATTTAACAGGAAGCTGGATTGGAAGTGGAGCAGCTGAGACTTGAACCGGCACCCATATGGGATGTTGGCGTTAGAGGTGGTAGGTTAAGTCTTTATGCCACAATGATGATTGTGAGGCTGTTTAAAAAAAATTTATTGATATAAAGAAAACAGATTTTACGTATTGTTTAGGTTCAACTATAAACAACTATAAGAATATAACCATCAACCTTCCCTCAACCTCCCTCCTTCCTTTCCTTTTTTAAAAATTTTTGCAAAAACATAATTTCAGTCTATTCCGTAATCACAGTCTTGGTGGACCACTAACCATAATATTTAACAAGTACAGAGTAGAAAGAAAAAACTTATTCAAGGAGTATACTTGTGAAAAGTCTGCACCAATTATTGGTATTTATGATGCAAAAAGAACACAATAATCCAAGGACTGCCATGAAGAAACTAGGGAAATGAAAATAGTAACTTTGACAGTAGCACTTTCAGAGTTGAGTGTCATGATTTGAGAAATGAAAAGGAAGTCCAAGCAAAATAAAAAGGCAAACACTTTGCTGCATTTTCTTACTTTGTTTATGAGAATTGAGATTTTTTTTTCATTTTTATTCTACTTGACTAATCCCTCAATTGAAGATAGAAAGCATCAGTAACAGTTCTCATAGAATTATTAAGTACTCAATTGTATTCTGTTTCCTGGCTGGCTTCATTTTAGCTTTGTATTCTGAGGAAACCTCTGATTTTATATATATATATATATATATATATATATATATATATATATATACCTTTTCAACCATAAACATCAGTAAGCATTGAAAGCTTGAGCCAATTCTGTAATCCTATCCAGCCCTGATCTCCTGTTACCAGAGCTTTACAAGTCCTTACATTCATGTCATGTCTTTGACATTCATAGCAGGCACAACAAAATGAGCTAAAATAAAACAAGTGATACTTACATGAAAGGTATAAAACCACTGTCTTCAGGGTCCTTATCTTTTCAATAAACTATAGAATTTATGCCTAGTTTTTTCCTTAAGAGAAAACTTGATCATGTTTCACACCACCTATTCTTGACACTTAAGCTGTAATAAAAGGGCTTCTTTTCTTTCGCATAGCTGTTTTCTTTCAAAAAATTAAATCTGTGTAAGGAACCTTCTGCCAAAGGGCATCTAATTCTTATCATTTCATGCTATTTTTTGTTACTGCCAGAAAATATATTCTCAAGGCAAACTCCAAAGTTAAATTTATATTGAAGGCCTTTAACTTCATATAGATGTGGTGCAATTTTCTCTGCCCTCTGTGCAATTGAAAGAAGAAACAACACTACTGCAGATGAAAAGAATAGAAAACAGAGCTTTATTTCAGGGATGTAACAACTAAGAGATCTGGTTCTTAGTCACCAAATACTCTTGCTTTATGTATATCATTATTCAAACCAACACAAATGAATCTGAAGCTTTGGGGAATTAAATGACTTGCCCCAGGTCACCCAGCAATTAAGTAATAGTCAAGAACTGAACATTTATCCACTCATAGACCCTGAAATCATAAGAACTATGGTAAATCACATTCAAATATAGCTTTAAGCTCAGACTTTCCTATTTATATAGAGAACAAAAGCTGAACAAATGTAAAGTTTCAAAAATATACCATACATGAAATTCAAAGAGTTTAAACGTGTATCATTCTTTTTTACTTAGCCATTTTATCAAAGTTATAAAAAAAATGATGCTTGGTCAAACTTGAGTCAAGCCCCTTTGTGCTCTTCCTTGCAAATTTTAGTTTTTACCAAATAAACGTCCATCCTCCTTATCTGATTGTCTTGGGCATTTTGTCAGATTCTTTCTTCACCATCCCCTAGGTAATACTGATCACCTTGACCCGTCTTCAGCGGGAATTCTATTAGGTCAGCTTAGCCAGAATCCTCCAAGCCCCTTCCCCTGATGTTTTCCCTTACAAATTACACATTGTTCCTTGTCTATAAATCCCCATGTGCTCCAACTATAAGAGCTCTGTCCCCCACTTGAAGATGCTGTTGCAGAGATCTCAACAGCTACCATAATGGTCCTGAATCATGTCTGCCTCCATGTGCTTTAAGGAATGTCATTAGATAAATTTTTAAGAAAAGTCTGGGTTAGGATACACTGACTTTTTAAAATAAATATAGGGATGGCCACTTTGTAGCTTTCTTCTGGAGACTATGTGTAAAGAACAAATTTTCTGCTTACAGAATAAGACATTCAGTTTGTAGACATAATCTATTTCTATATCTCTTTATCTGTTTCTCACAATATTGATGTCATTTGCATTCTAAAATTTAAATATTAGCTGCTGTTTTGGGCACATAACTAACAGTGACGTATATTAAAAACTAAAGCAGAGAGCGCAGCTCTGCAGCAACAGGAAGATAGGAGCTATAAATCAGGAATGGAAGACATCCACTGTGGGTTTAAGCCTTGTCTGTCTTGCAGGTAGACCTGTCTGTACTGTGGCTGTCGAAGGGATGCTATCACACACCAGAATGCTGTTGGAGTTTTCATTAAAGTAGTAGAAGTAGAGGTGAAACATAAAGAAGGGCAGTTTCCTGTCTACTCTGCAGTCTAGAAGAAAAGAAAAATTCATCCATGGACAAATCATGTGCTGTTTTCCAACCTTAATCTTTTCACCAAGGATGAAACTATTTAAAGCGTAAGATGCCAACAGATCACGAAGAGCCCTGTGGTTCCAGTCATAGGTCATTCTGCCTGAATGGGGGGATTTGTTATGTGATGCCTACTATTCCCAGCCCTTTCTGTGGCTGGGGCACGAGATTTTCCCTGCATTAGAAGGTTGTTGAGACCTGAAGCCTGGGAAGGTGCATTGAAAATTACACAGGAGCTCGTTGTGAAGAGGCTTTTCTCCCAAGCTCCAGCATCCAAGCTAAAAGTAGCCTGTTTGCAGCTTTTGTGGCTTTGGCTGTTCTTTTAACACTTATCGTTGGAGCCCTCTACTGCCTGTGCAGGAAGGGGCACCTTCAGAGAGCCAGTGCAGTCCAGTATGACGTCAACCTGGTGGAGACGAGCAGTGCCAGTGCCCACCGGGAACTGCACTAAATAAATGCGAAAGGAATTCCTTCCAACAAGATGACGAAGATTCCAGATGGAAATATGGATTTACGTAAGGGAGTAAAAAACGTTGGAAAAGGAACCACACAGATGTTTGGTCAAACACGGATGGTGCTGTGAGTGCTCCTGGATGAAACTGAAATTTAAATGGGTGGGTTAGGAGAAAGGCAGACACCCGTCTCCACAGTGCAAGGAGCCCCATTCCCTTAAGGAAATGAATAAGACCAAAGGCTGACCTTCCCCAAGCAAGAAGAATCTCCCACAGAGCGCTGTCTCACTTCCTGCACAGCACCTGCGCCCCTGGTCCCTCAGGCTGCTCATAGACCTGAACTGCAGCTCTCCTGAGGCTCCCTCCAGCCTCCTCCAGCAGATTTGGGATCCCTGAAGCCTGTGGACCACAAGAGTCCGTTCCATTAAATAAATCTCTCTTTGTATATGAATGCATCCTACTGGTTCTGCTCCGGAGAGTTTTGACTGACACAAATGCACCTAAGTAACAGAGCTTTGAGCTGCATAAAGCAACCCTGGAAGAACTGCAAGAAGAAATGGGCAGACCCCTACGACCATCAGAGGCAGCAGTGACTGTCTGAACAGCTGGTAAAAGAGGCAGAGAAAATCAATGAAGATACACTAAATTTTAACAACACTCTCCACCAGCTTGACCTAACTAGTATAACACTCCAGCCAACAACAGGATGTACCCTTCTCAGGTGCGCATGGAGATTTATCATGATAAACCACATTCTGGTAGACATGACCCCAGGAAACCTAAGAAGATTCAAGTCATACAGAAAAGCCTCTCTGACCACAAAGGAATTAAATAAGAAACAATAATAGAAACATCTCTGGGAAATCCTCAAATATTTGGAAATAAAATAGCACACTTCTAAAGAACTCAGGAGTCTAAAAGGAAGTCAAGGCGGGTTGGGCAGAGTGCAGTGTGGCGCAGCAAGTTAAGACACTGCTTGTGACCCCAGCATCCCAGCTTCTGATCCAGCTTCTGCTGGTCCACGTCGGAAGATGGCCCAAAGGCTTGGGTTCCTGGCACCCAGGTGTGAGACCTGGCTTGAGATCTAGGCTCCAAGCTTTGGCCTGGCCCAGCCCTACCTGTTGAGGGCTTTTGGGGAATGAACCAGCAGATGGAATTCACTCACTTTCTGTTTCTGTCTTTCTCTGTCTGCCTTTCAAATAAAATGAAAATAATAAAAAATGTGTAAAGAATAAGATGGAATTCCTACCAATACTACAAATATTAAAAGGATAATAGTGCAGTGTTTGAACAACCTAGATGAAATAGGCAAATTCTTTGAAAAATGAAACTCCTAAATCTCTCACAGAAACAGGGAACTTGGATACTCCTGTAATAATTCAATTTGGATGTGTTTACATCTTTTCGGAGTTGATGGATAGAGGACCTATATGAACAAGTCAATTGTATTCCTATATAAAAGTAACAACTGATGTGGAAATTTTAAGAACAATATCATTTACAACAGCATCATGAACTATTAAGAACATAGCGATATAGCTGAAGAGAAATGGGGAAAACCTATGCAGTGAAAACTATAAAACAAAACAATGTTGAGAGAAATTAAATGAAGGCCTTCATAAACAGAGGCATACTGTGTTCAAGGCTTTGGAAGATCCAGTATTGTTAAGATGTCAGTTTTCTTCAAATTGACCTGTAGACCTGATGCCACCCCAGTGAAATCCCAGCAAGTGGTGGTGTAGAGGCTGACAGGGTGAGTCTAAAATTCCTACAGAAATACTAAGGACCCAGAATGGCAAAAATTTTGAAAAAGAACAAAGCTGTCTGTTTTCTCAGCATAGTATAAAACTGCAAAACGGACGAACTCTGAAGAGAACATGCTAAGTGAAGTAAGCCAGACACAAGAGTCAGTGTGTGACTGCACATGTGTGAGGGACCCAGAGCAGTCAAATACAGACACACAAAGGGGCTGCAGAGAGGAACGGGGACTTCCTGGTTCAGGAGCAGAGTTTCGGTTTGGGATGCAGACCCAGGCCTGGAGATGGTGGTAACGGTAGGGACCGTGTGGATGTACTTACCGCCACTGACGTGTGCGCTGGAGGGGGGCTGCGATGATACACTCTGTCCCGAGTACCTCGCAAAGTCTGTGGGGATGCACATCTTTTTTTTAAAACAAATGTTTTTGAATGTCATTTATAAATTTTTTCAACTTTTATTTAATAAATATAAATTTCCAAAGTAAAAAAAAAAAAAACTAAAGCAGATAAAATATAAGGCGATTTCATTACATAGTGTTCTAAGAGGGGAGTAAAGAGATTCTTTGTAAAAGGAATTAGCAGTACAATATAGACACTATTATTCTGTCATCTTTTAAGAAGGAGCATAGTAACCATCTAGTTCACTGAATCCTCAGATTCCCAGTTGAGATTTTTAAACTATTTAAAAAGATAAAGCTCTTTTAATAGGAATTGAATTGTATGTCATCCAAATTCACGTTTTGAAATCCAAAGTGCTAGTGTCAGAATGTGACTTCAGGTGGAGACACAGTCTAACCAGTTAATTAAGTTTCCAAATTAAAAAACAAAGTAACAGACATGCGAAAGGTGTACATATTTATGGACTGCCTTGTAATGTAGTATTGTGTGTTGCGCTATCATGGAAATATAGCCATCTTTTAATGCATTTAACATTTGGTTATGATGAAAATAGAGCTAATTAAGTTAAAGAGGTTACTAGTGTGGGCTCTGTTCCAGTAGGAAGGGTGTCCTTTCAAAAAGGGAAAATTTGGATAGACACTTGGAAGGAGAACAACATGTGGCCATTAACAAGCCAAGAGGAGAGGTTCAGAACAGAAGCTTTCCTCACAAGCCTCAGAAGGAGCCAGACCTTCCTACACTGTGATTTTGGATTTCTAGGCTCCAGAACTGGGAGATATTACATTTCTGTTGTTTAAGCAAACCTGTTGATGGTTTATTGTATGGCAACCCTAGCCAACTAATATGAGGGGATCACAAAAAGTTCATGAAAATGCATATTATGAAAACAATATGCAGAGATTTCAAATTATTTTTGCATTAAAGAAAACTTACCTGTTAATCCATTTAAACAAACTTTTTGAAGTATCCTCATGATACTATTCTTTATTGGCATAGTGGTGTGCCTCTATTCTTATTTATTCTTTATTAAAAGATCATTTACCTGAAAATTCCTTTAAGGTATTAGTATATGGTTTCTATATTTTGAAGTTTTGGAATAATGTGAAAAGGAAAACTTACCAGGGGAATGAGTTTTTTAATTATACTTACAATCACTGATAATCTATTATATATATATATATGTGTGTATATATATATATATAAAATAGGTAATTATACTTTACTGCCTTTTGGACTAAAATTAATTATAACCAGACAGCTATTGTTGGTTACTTAAAAATATTATTCTTGATAGCTTTTTCATAAAAGTAATAAATAGTTGGTCAATAGCCTTCATTATTCCATGGGCCTGAAGAAAGAAATTGTTAAATATGTGTTAAAGTTCATAACTACCAAAAACCCCAGGATATACATTTCCACTCTTGAAACATTTGGAAAATATGAACTTGAGTGAAAAGAAAAAAATATCACTTGACTCACTATCTGTCTCCATCCCCACAAAAGGCATTCTGGAAATGGCAAAAAGATACTCCGTTTTTATTCAGTAAAAACTTGCTCTCCCACGCTATCTTCTGATTTCAATGTCTTTTTTGTGAATGATAGCTTTCCTGCCACCCAAAAAAATAAAAGGCCTGCATACATTGTCGTGGTCTCTGATTCATTTTCCAAAGCATCTTCACATATAGTTTTAGTTAAATCTGGAAGGGTTCTCTTCCACAATTGCCAGTGGCTCAGCGTTCTCAGGTTGCGGTGTTGGTAGCCAGCCTGTATTAGCTGCTCTCGCTGTGTTAAACAGCTATTCAGTATGTATAGCTGTTGGGCCTGACCTTTTCATCCTCGAGTGTTCAGATTAACAGAAAGTAGAGTGGCTGAGAGGTCTCACTGATGGAATCTTTGTGCTCGATTCTTAGTTCAGAATAAGGTGGTAATAACAGTTCTTGGCTTAAGCACAATCCATTTTAAAAGTTCTGTAATTGCTAAATTATAATAATCATAATTATGTGAGATGACTGCAAAGGAGGAGATCAGGAAAAACACTTTTCTGCTCTAAAAGGATTTTTACTTCATCCATTTCAAAGCATGCCTGCTTGAAGCAGTACACAGCCGAGATATCTATTATGCAATTTTTCAGCGATATCACTGCAATCACTTACTTGGAAATAATGAAGAACTTTCCATTCCATCACATCCTGCAAAATGAGAGTGTGTACCAGTCTTTCAGACCTACTGGCAATCAGCAGTAGGATAGTAGCCAGTTCACAGAATTTGTTAGGACTGGATTAAAACTGATGGGAATAGTATATTTATTTCAACTTATTAAAAATATATTGATACTTGTGTATTTAGTAAAATTCATGCTCTGTTTAGAGATCATCTCTGTATAAAAACAGTTTTAAGGCTAACCTATATTAAAAACATTTGTGCATAATTTAAGCTATTAAATATGACCCTTATCCCATGAACACTTGACCTAATATGTTTATTTCACCTACTGTATGTAGAACTAGAGTTTAAATGTCTTATCATTTTAACCCTTTTATTATCTTCAGAAAATACTCAAATATTTCAAATTACATATTTATATTAAAAGCTTTGAAAGAATTTCAATGGTTAATGTTTACAATAAAATGTTCAAGAACTTATTCCTAATAAAAAGACAATTTCATAGTTTTACATAACAGACCTAAGGTTAAGAGGATTGAAATCTGAGTATAATAACATAGGCATAGAAAAAAACTATGGCTATGTTATTATAACATATTATAACATGCACTGTCAGATGCATGTTAGTGAGTTCCTTTTAATATTATGAGCTCCTTCAACTACAATCCTTCAAGTGTCTAGTAGGCAATGATAAGCAATGTATATAACTCACAAATTCAAAGCAATAGATAAACTTCTGCACATATTGCGATGGCAATATTTGTAACAAGTGTCATTGAAAAAAATCATAGATTTTGAAACTTGAGTCAACCTTAGAAGTGATTTTAATCCCTGCATTTTCTAGATGATTAAACTAAAGTTTAGAGTTGTTAGCAGAATTGCCAAGGGTCACCTGCTCTTCCATTTCACATGTGTTTTCCCATTCAGAAAGACCTAGTTTAAAATCCCATTTCTAGCAGCCAATGCTTGGGGAATTGAGACAATTTATCTAAGCCATGAATAACCAAGATTTCCTCATCTTAAAGAATGAAAAAATATGAGGAATGTTGGTAAATACTTTTGGGTATATGGTCATATATACTGAAATACTGAGCTATTCCTAAACTAGGTTATTTATACAGCAGTGGTTGAGTGGGGTTAGCTATTTTAGATCTTAAATTTCTTATCTGAGTATAATGAAATAAAAAATAAGGAGCTCTTCAGGCTTTCTCCAAATAAAAAGAATGAATTTTTATATAGTATCTTTCCTGTCTATTGAAACTAGAGTTTTAGGAGTTCGTGCCTAAGTATTTGATCACTTTGCGTCTCAAGGATAGAAAACCTGAGAAAGTGTCACTTTTCCTAGGGAGCTTAATGAGTAGGGGGGATACAGATTTGAGACTAGAATTTAACTTTTGGTAAAATGGGAGAAGTATGCAGAACTGTCTCAGAAAAAGTGAAAGACAGGGATTTTGGGGTTGTACAAATACACATGAAAAGCTGCAGAGCTTATCTCAGGTGAATGAGCTATATTTAAGGAGAGAAAATGCAGCCAGCCAAGTTCTCATGTAGGAATTGGCTCTATAATTTTCAGGCCATATCTGTCTAAGGTAAAATTTACCTTGCAATGTTCAATACTGCCACAGAAAATAAAGATCAATATTGATTTGATTCTTTACTTGACTAAAAATTGTTAACAGAATTTAACCATGCAGTTACGCTAACAACACTAAAGAGTGATTCTGTTGATCATATTTTAGTGCAATTTAAATATTTCAGGTAAAGCAAAATGATGTCTAAGCATAATTATTCCAAAGCTCCTTTATTCATTTTTCAAAAAAAAAAAAAAAAAAAACAGGAAACGAGGCATCAGCCAACCAGGTGACTGTAAAAGGAATGGCAAAGTGACTCAGTGCTAGTACAGTGAGACAGCTAGAAGGAAGATGCTGCCCACAAAAGAGCATTGCATCCAACATGGAATGTTCCTGCTACACTCCGTAGATGCCTGCCCTGTGATGAGCCTAAGTCTATGAACAGGAAGAATCATTCTGCATATTTACTGAGAAACAAGATCACAAGCTTAAGGTCTGTGACAAAATACTAAAATACTTACCAAATATCAAGAGGCTCTCTTTATGTTGTTTTTCATTCTGAGATATTTTGTCCCATGATATTCGAAAGTGAGCAGGCTTACACATGCTTTTGTGTCACAATATTCATGTCTATATAGATTTTTATGTGTGCATGTTCATATGCACACATATTTCTATTACATTCAGGAAAAATACATACAAGTTTATTTAGCATATTTAATTATAGGAGAATCCTCTGACTCTCTTGTGGTCACACAGGAAAGTGGGTGTTTGCAGCAGCAGTTAAGACATCTCTTAGGATGCCCACATCCCATATGGGAATTATTGAGTTCAAGTACCAACTCTGCTCCCAATTCTACCTTCCTGCTAGTGCATACTTACCCTGGGAGGCACAACGAATCCAGAGGATGGCACAAGAACTTGGGCCCCTGCTCCCATTTTGGACACCCATATGAGACTCTGGGCTCCTGGCTTTAGCCTGGCCTACCACTGGCTGTTGTGGGCTTCTGTGGAGTGAAGTAGTGGACGGAAGCTTGATTGCTCTCTCTCATCTCTGCTTTTCAAATAAAAATAAAATAAACAAAAACTGTTTGTAAAGAAAAAGAAAAGTGTAAAAATTGCATGTTGCATGTTGAATCTTAAAGTTTTCTTCACATTTCATTGGCCAAGTGAGCTAAGCCTGACATCAATAGGACAGAAAAGTTTAATGACCCCCTAGGGAAATTGCAGAAGGTAAATGTGAAAAATAATTCAGTAAATATAAAGCATTAATTAAAAGTATACAACATAGCAGGAGGTATACAGATTTCAAGTTAAACATATTAAATCAACCATTCTATATCCAGATGTTCTCAAGTTTAAGTTTGTTAATGTGATTAAAAATAGTTACACAAACAGAAAACAGTGATAATACACCTCTCAGAAGATACATAATATCATCAAATTGAAGCTATAAAAGTGGTTGTAAAATCCTAAATCACACCATGAAAATCGAGAAATTATAGGGAAGTTTGACTCTCCCAAGTTCTTACTAACTGACGACATTTTGGAAGGGGTAAGCACATACACTATTAAACCTAAGAATTATATGAATACTAATATAAAGTGTGACGTCAGAAATATTGAACTAATCGAACTAAGTCCAAATAAGTTAAGAAATAATTAACATAAATAGTATCACAATAAAAAAGAAAGACTACCTGAAAAAATGGCAGAAAGTGTTTTAGTGGCATTCCTACCACCTTTCCTCAGAATACTGCCTGAGTCAGGTACATGAGAGAGCTGGTTAGATATCTTTCCCTATGTGGTATTAAGCAGCTGTCTACCCCAAACCCTCAATTGTACTCCCACTACTCTTTATAAA
This sequence comes from Oryctolagus cuniculus, assembly GCF_964237555.1. Taxonomy (NCBI): domain Eukaryota; kingdom Metazoa; phylum Chordata; class Mammalia; order Lagomorpha; family Leporidae; genus Oryctolagus; species Oryctolagus cuniculus. Next base: position 107,845,433 of record NC_091437.1, read on the forward strand.
TTCCTCAATATAGAGGATGTACATTCCTGAGTGTAAATGGTTTTGAAGGAGAGAGGAATAAGGTTCTGAAAAGGATTATGGTTTCTAAGAGTCATGTACCCTGAAGTACAGTAATATACTTTTTTTTTAAAAAAAAAGATTTTATTTATTTGAAAGTCAGAGTTACACAGAAAAAGAGAAGGAGAGGCAGGGAGAGAGAGAGGTGTCTTCCATCTATTGGTTCACTCCCCAGATAGCTGCAACAGCTGGAGCTGCACCAGTCTGAAGCCAGGAACTTCCTTCAGGTCTCCCATGCAGGTGCAGGGGCCCAAACACTTGGGCCATCCACTGCTTTCCCAGGCCACAGCAGAGAGCTGGATCAGAAGTGGAGCAGCCAGGACATGAACGAGCGCCCATATGCGATGCTGGCACTGGAGGCGGTAGCTTTACCCACTATGCCACAGCACCAGCCCTGTAATATACATTTTGTATGTGGAAGAAAACCTTAATTAATTAATCTGTTACTCTATCTGCTTATATTCATTCAGTACCCAGACTGTGTGAAGCACTATGTCAGGATTTAGGATAAGGTGGGAGGAAAGACAACTAAAGTTCCTTCAATCTTGGATATTTAGAGAATAGAAACATTTTGTTAATATTTAGGAATAAGTAATATTTTCAAATGTGATGGAGAAAGCCCTTGGTTTTGGCCAGTTCTTGAGGGATGAATGAGAATAGCTGAATGGAATGGGGTACACAAAGTACAGTACAGGAAAGAGTAGTATGAGGATAAAGGAAGTAGCACCATGCGCTACAAAATAAACAAGTTGAGGAAGAGCAGCATGAAGGTGGACAAGGGTAAGGGACGAATCCAGAATGAAGAATTAACAAGATAATTTAATATGAGATGTGCACTATGAACAGGGAAGCATGGTACCTATAAAGTTGCAACAGAAGTACACCTATCCTAATCTGGGAAAACCGCTTCATGGAAAATGACATATACAGTGAGGAAAGTAAGGGAATGGAATTTTCAAAGTGGAGGTGTAAGTCCCAGGTTGTGTGAGAAATGGAGGTGCTGATGCATTAACCCCTGTAGAAGGGAAGAGACAGAAACAACAATGAGCAGAAGTCAAGCTGTGCTTCAGTTGCAACAGAAGCCTCACCCAACCCTTTGGTATCTCAGGGTTGAACGAATCTCCCGGGTGTCCTGCATTGAGGCTACAGTTTGTCAGTGGATAATGGGTGAAAGTTGTGCTCCCAACCACAACACAGAGGGATGTAGCTTTGAGTGAAGGAATTCTCTTTAATGCAATTCCCGAATAGGGTAGAAATCCAGGAGCTGGAGTGATGAGTCCTGCATTCAGAGGATAGGATCTGGGCAGATTTGAGGATAACTCAAGACTCTGAACAAAACAAGCAAACACACAAAAAACAGATGGCTGACAAAGAGTAAATCCACAGTGCTGGTAAAGTGTGAAACTGGAAACATCAGAAGCCAGATCAGGGAGGACCTCAGAAAGCATTTCAACTCTGCACTTTAATTTAGACATGTAGAAAAACCCTTAGAACTTTAAAGCACAGGGTGACATGGATTTGAATTAAAAGAGCCATTTAGCGATTTTGAGAAGATAAATTGGAGGAAGCCAGTGGTAATTTAGAGTGACCACATGTAAAGGCGAAGCTGGATGAAAGGGTGGCCTGGAAGTGAAATATTGTTGGAGGGTTTGTATGGTTCCATATATAGTCTGGGGTTAATAAGCACTTTCAAGGAGGTTAAGACTTTAATGTTAAGTCAAGGGAATGGCTGAGGTTGTGATGGGCACCAATTAGAGAATGAGGAATATATAAAACTTAGGAAAGAAACCTGAAGGACTTCAATATTTACTGACTAATGAGAGAAAGGGGTACTGGCATTTTAAAGAGAAATTGCAGATATTGAAGAGAGAACACTGAGAGTAAGAGCTGGAGTCTTTCAAGAACAAAAGGAGGGGTTCTTTTGCTACTTGCAACTGAAAGATAAAAGGAAATCAGCACTAAAAATGTCTCTTACATTTGGCAACATTGGCGTTCGCTTCTAGAAGGTAATTTAGGACAAGTGACTTGAATGCTGGGTTTTGAGAAGCAGACGTCTTTTTTCTGACTTTTACTTTCTTTATGAAGTAAACTTAGGCTAAATCTGCCAATAAAGTGGAGGGAAATAATAAAGTTTGAAGTTAGATAAAATTAGCAAAGGTTTGAGATATTTTTGAGGGAACATAGAAAGGAAAACCCATTAAAAAGATGAAGTACACTTGTTGGTCAGTATTGTAGGAACTATCTGAAGTTTCTGATAAGTAGCCCAATATTTTTATAATTTTATTAAGTTGTTTATTTATTCATTTGTTCGTGGTATTTATAGCCCTTCATGCCTGGGGATAAACACAGAGAAAATAATGGTGTTTATCTTGGTGGATGTTAACAGAATAAGAGCAAGGAAGCTTTGGTAAGTCAGTGGCTGAAGTGATGGCTCAGTTAATCAAAGCTGGATAAGAAGAGGATTAAGGAAAAGATGTAGTTGCATTTTTTAGTAGAGACAATTTCTAAATGGCAAATATAGATGATTGTGAAACAAATGGCAGAACTTCAAATAGAACATGGCAGACCAAATATGCTTATTTATCTTAATTCTTTTTGAGACACCAGGAAAATGACAGTAACAAGAATTTTTATAAAGGCGTGAATCGGGAAAGGCAAAGAAAACCTGAGGGAAGAGGTGAGCAGCAATATTTGGAAAGCTGGAAAGTGGAAGATTGAGTGGTAACTAACTTGGCAGACCTCAGCAAATTACAATTATGTCAGCCCCAGGGACAGCACAGAATCAGACTGATGCAGGAACTCTGGAAGACTGAGAATTTGGATGTAAGAAATATTTTGAAAGAGGGGCTATAAATAGATATATAAAAAGGAATGCTGGTTAAAATATAGCTATATGTTTATGAAATTATCTCTAAACAGTATCTTTTGACTCTACATATTGAGTTATATTATCAACTCTATGCTAACAGCTATTCTTCACTTTTGCACATCTCACATTTGCATTTTTACATTGCACTTTTCTTTTTATGTTTGAATTTCACATTTGTACTTTAATATTATATTGTGACCTATATGTTGGTGATGCTGAATGATTAAGACTCTTATTTCTGTGTTGGGTTTCTGAACAGGAAAATAAGAGACCGACACTAATTAACTCAGTATAGACTGAACAGAACCAAGACAGAACTTCCCTGCAGGGACAGAGACTGCCACAACAGGAGACAGGATTTCCTGCAGGGGATGGAGAAGAGGGAAAAGTAGGAGAAGGGGGCGCTGGGGGAAAAGAAGGAAAGGACAGGTGAGAGGGAGATTGAGAGGGAGCTGGTGTGTTCCTTTTTGCAAAGTGGAAGGAAGGAGAGTGGAGAAAGGGGGAAATGATGGGATAAGGATGTATAATCTGCTCTCTCCTGGACACTCCCAACAGATTAGTTGGAGTGACCAGCAATCTTGGAATCTTGGAGTGTTTCTCTTAGTTGTGTTTTCTTCTTACATAGTCAGATGAGAATTCTCCTCTGTATAACAACATTAGGAGTTGTAATAAATTTCTGTAAAAACAACAGTAAAGTCAAGAGAATTGTGTTTATACATGATAATCATATAAACATTGTTTACTACAGTCAAGCAGTATACTGTGAATGTATATCTTTTGTTTCTGCCTTTTGTAAATTTTGCTTATTTTTGTTTCTTTTTTTCTTATTCAGTTTTTCCTTGGATTTCCAAGAGTGAGATTGCCTCACTGCAAATCCAAGCTACAGGAATGGGTGTTTGGCAAAGTGTTTAAGATGCATCTTGGGACACTTGCATCTGACATTGGAGTGCCTGGGTTCAAATCCCAACTCCGCTTCCAATTCCAACTTTCTGCTAATGTACATCTCACAGGCAGTGGTTTTTGGCTCAAATAGTTGGGTTCCTGCCACCCATACAGGAAACCCAGATGGAGTTTTGGGCTCTTGGTGTTTAAGTCTGACTAGTCTTGACTGACATAGAAATTTGATGAATGAACCAGCAAATGGAAGTTCTCTCTCTCTGCCTTTCAAATAAAAAGTGAGTTAAAAAATTCAAATTCAAGGGGCCTGCATTGTGGCTTAGTGAGGAATGCTTCCACCTGCTATGCTGGCATCCCATATGTGCACCAATTCCTGTCACTGCTGCTCCACTTTTGATTCAGCTCTCTGCTAATGTCCTGGGAAAAACAATGGAAAATAAGCCAAGTGTTTGGGCCCCTGTGACCCATGTGGGAGACCTAGAAGAAGCTCTTGGCTCCTGGCTTCAGCCTGGTCCAGCCCTGGGCATTCTGGCCATCTGGGGAGTAAGAGAGTAGATGGAAGACTCTATCTCTCCATTCTGTCTCTCCTCTCTCTCTCTAAGTCTGACTTTCAAATAAATAAATAAATATTTTTAAAAAAAACAAATCCAAGCTTTATTACGTCTCAGTTATTTGAATTTACTTTTCTATGTCTGAAATATAGTGATACTAATAATGGGATTACTGTGTTGAATAAATGTTAATATACCCAAAATGCTTAGAATGAAGCCACATAAACACTTGAAACATTTTCTATAAAAGTATTTGTTATAAATTTTCTTTATTTTATTATATTGTATTCTTCCAGTTTCATGAATAAGATTATCTAAGTCCTAGGGATAGAGATAAAACTTTTCCCTCAAGGTTTTCTCTCCTCCTGCACCCATAATGCCTGCTACCTGGATTTCCCTCAAGATATTTGTACATTGGCTCCTCAGTGGGCTTTTTCTTGTTATCTCTAATTTCAAGATAGCACATGTTTAACATATAAGAAGATAGGCTTGTCAAGTAAATTCCTGGAGTTCTTGCAGTTAGATGAGTCTTTATTCCCTTCTCAACTTTGATTCTTAATCTGCTCCAGGTTCTCAAAAAAACTTTCTGATCTTTGAAGGCTTTTTTTTGTTTTCCTTCTGAAAGGCATGAGTGGTTCCTTTGCAGTCTGAAAAAGGTTTATTTGTAAGCAGTATCTTTTTATTATCTTCTTTTATGAATCTACCATTTTCTCATTGGTAATATCACATTTCAGGAAGTTGGTCACTTATTTTTATTAATTCTTCACAATAATTTTAGATATTTTTGCATGTTCAATGCCACACTTAAGTTTTAATAAATTATCTTCTATTATTTTCCACTCCCATTTCCCACTTTCTTTTCCTGCTTGAATTTGTGAGTTAGCTGATAGCTCTCAATTAAAACATTTCTCATATATGTGGAAATATATTTAAGCAATATACATATATATATATCTATATGTAATCTATATATTACCTATATTGAACAATTTATTGCATAAATAATATTGCTTATTTTAAAATTTATTCAGCTTTATCCTCTAACATGTTTGGATTATTTTCTTTTGATTTTACCACTTGTCTTATTTATTTTTACAGAGATTTTTCTTAATCTTTAAATGTACTCTCAGAGCAAGTTTTGTAATACAGCAACTTAAGGAACCATTTTGGACACCAGCATCACATATTAGAGTGCCTGGGATAGAGTCTTGATAATTACTCTGATTCTGATGTACCTTCCTGCTAATGTGCACCCTTGGGGGCAGTGGATTATGGATCAAGTGCTTGAGTCCCTGCCACCCTTGACCTGGATGGAATTCCATCTTGGCTTTGGCCTAGCCTAGCCCATTTCTAGCTATTGAGGGCGTTTGTAGAGTGAATTAGGGCATGAGATCTCTCTCTTTTTCTCTTTTTCTTTCTCCTTCTCTGTGTGTGTGTGTCTCTCTCTCATGAGTAAAAATAATTACATAAAGTTAACTCTCCATAGCATTGGGTTTGAAAATTAATTGTTTTCAGATTTTTTCTTTGTTGAATATAGGCATTTCCTTTAGTCAATGATTTTTTTGTTGATGTTGGTAGTTTGATCTTCCTTTTCTCTGATGCAGACTTTCTTGAAATATCTAGTAATTCCTTATCATTCACCAATATGAGTTAAAACAAAGGGTGATTGTAGTTCATGTGAGTATGGTCAGAGTTGTCAACAGAACTGCCTTCACTTTGCTCTAAGCAGGGTATTTTACTGAGGCTACTAAGCACAATAATTCAGAACATTTTATTCTGGGGTGTTAAAAATGCCTTAGCTCTCCCTATATTATACATTTTATTTTGTTTTATTTTATTTTGCTTTTCCCAGAAGATAATCAACTGTGTCATTTGGGACTTAAATGCCTATGGCTCTCATTTTTCCCAGGGCATGGGGGAGTATTGGGATCACTGCCTCTTTTTCCGTTGAAATTTTCAGATAACGCCTGTGTTTTCATCTCTATTTCTCACATTTAACCTCAGTTAGACTTTTTGTTCTTGAGTTTTCAATGTTCTTGGTCATCGGCTAAGTGGACTGGCTGCCTACTGGAATTCCAGCCAATACTTCCTTGAATGATATTTTAATAAAATTAGTTTAACTAACTCTTCTATTCATAGATTTCATCCATTTACTTTATTATAGGGTCATATTTTTTTCTATACATTTATTTTTAGGAAAATTTAAAATTTCTTTTTCTTTTGTTCTTTTATTTTTTTGACAAGCAGAGTGGACAGTGAGAGAGAGAGAAAGAGAGAAAGGTCTTCCTTTACCATTGGTTCACCCCATAATGGCCGCTGTGGCCGGGTGCTGTGGCCGGCACACCGTGCTGATCCGAAGCCAGGAGCCAGGTGCTTCCTCCTGGTCTCCCATGCGGGTGCAGGGCCCAAGCACTTGGGCCATCCTTCACTGCCTTCCCGGGCCACAGCAGAGAGCTGGCCTGGAAGAGGGGCAACTGGGACAGAATCCGGCGCCCCAACCGGGACTAGAACCCAGGGTGCCGGTGCTGCAGGCAGAGGATTAGCCTATTGAGCTGTTGCGCCAGCCTCTTCTTTTGCTCTTAAAAGCTGCCTTCTTTGTAGTAAGTTTAGCTAGTGTTTTAGGAAACATACAATATGAACATTTGTGTTTGATTATCTTGACCCAAGCCTACACAGTGGTACATGGAACATGCAACATGTATTAGAGTAGAGGGAGAGTAGAGAGTAGAATCCAGTTAGAAGCCTCATTTTGCAAGTTGATGCTATCTTAAATTAGACTGGCCACTGTGGAGATAAAGAAATATGATGGGTTCAACAAATATTTTGGAAATAAAATTTATAAGACATTTTAATTATTTGTTGGATAAATTCATAATTACATAGTTTAGTTTTTTCTTCACAGTTTCAGTAGTTCTTTGTTTGAAATGTTTTTAAGAATGCAAGGTGATTTTAATCCATTAAATCTCACTTTAGAAAGCGATAATGACATTCCTTTTATTGCTTTAGTTAATAATAGATTACTATTTTAAAATCTATTGTATTTCTTAAAGATCAGGAATCATAAATGTACATAGTGTTCAACACATTGGCATACATGATATTTGAAGATTATGAGATTGCAAGCCTCTGTTACCCACGATATTGAGCAATTGGAGGCAATCCCTGAACCAGTATTATCCAAACCAAGCTAATGCAACATGCCCAGTACAAATGGGTCTCGGAATATGCTTTGTATTTCATTACTAAATTCTAACATTTTACAGTTACGATCAATTGAATATCTAAATACTTGAGTATGCCTGTTTCTGTCCCTTGGGAAAGATACATGCTCATCCATTAAATTCAAAGGAAGATTTCACAAATTGTTCATAACTGGTTTTAAAATCTTTGTTGGGACCTATTTGTCCTTGTGAACAGAGATGTATTACATCAAGTGTTAATGTTTTACTTTAGGCATACACTCAACAAGTCCTTGCAATTTTCTCAAGGAAGAGGATCTTCCTGACTAAGAGGCATCTGCAGATCATGTTGTTGCACGATATTTACTAATGAGAATAACAGAGAACTAACCAAAAATAGGATTTTAAAGATGGAATAGAGTTCAAAAGTAGAGCTGATAACAATCACTGAAAGAAAATCTCACCTCTTAATACTTCAGCCTATTCACTACAATTGTATTTATCTCAGCATTACAAGAGTTCCACTTTTTTGGAGGTGGAAAATACAGCAGAGGATTCAAATTCCTGTTAGAAACAAGCGAATTCATATATTTATTTAGTACTGGTGGGGGAGATGGAAGCCAGAGATTTGAGAAGTGTTTCATAAGCTCAGTGGCTCATCAGAAAACCTTTAAAGATGCTTAAAAAAGTTGGTGGATTTGGGGGATTGAAAGTCCATAGATGTTTTCAATAAAGTTAAATTCCAAGGACTAGAGAAAACACATTTTATAATGTGCCAGAATTTGGAATTGGAGATGTTCTTGCAGAACATTTTTGAGAAGCTTTGAAAGTGAGAACCTGGAGACTGAACATGGTGGCTCACAGTAGAAAAGTCAAAAGAAATGAAGCAAACAGATTCATAAATGTATACAATATATTGTTTATTCTTGTGTGTAGAATGCTGGAGTAAATTAAATAAAATTTGTATAACTACAGAAGAAAAAGAAGAATTATTAGGACCATAATATACTACTAAAAGTGAATTCTGTAAATTTTATTTCTTTTGTGTGATTATGTATATATGAAAACTACATTTCCTGATTTACCAAGTCAGTTGACTGATTTTGCTCCTTAACATAAATTTATAAACTGTTAATTCACAATTTAGTAGTAAGGTGAATTGATACCAAAATATAAAATTGCTTTGTATTTCAAAAAAAGCCTTTGTCAGTTACTTCAAAGGAGCCACAAAATGCATGGTTTTAAATTTCTAAATGACAAGATTGGGAGTATATGACAGATACTTCAATTATAGGATAATGACCAAACGATGAGTGATGAGCTAAATTTTAAAAGATCAAACTTAATATGATAATATTAGATCTTTATTGAATCTAAAAATATATTTCTTTTTAAAAAATCAGCTGCACATTTCGATTTAGAGAATAGTGATGAGTTTAATAGTACTATATGTGAAAACATCTGAATTCCCATTTTTTATATTTTGGGTCACCAGCCTCAATAACAGGGCATAGATGACAACTGTAATATGTAATTACACAAATCATAGCATCTGTCTCAGAGGTGGATAGTAATTTTACAGTATTCTCTAAATGTCAGGTTATGTATGATGTGCTTTGTTCTGGATTAAGAGGACTTTTTAATTTTTTTTTTAATTTAAAGATTTTATTTATTTGAGAGTTAGAGTTACAGACAGTGAGAGGGAGAGACAGAGAGAATGGTCTTCCATCCACTGGTTCACTCCCCAAATGGCTGCAACGGCCGGAGTTGTGCCAATCCGAAGCCAGGAGCCAGGTGCTTCTTCCCAGTCTCCCATGTGGGTGCAGGGCCCAAGGGCTTGGGCCATCTTGTACTGTTTTCCCAGGCCATAGCAGAGAGCTGGTTCGGAAGAGGAGCAGCTTCAACTAGAACCAGCGCCCATCTGGGATGCGGTGCTGCAGGCAGAGAATTAACCCATGGCACTGGCCCTGAGGACTTCTTTATTTTTAAAATCAATTTCTGATAAGAGTCAGTTGTTGATAGGCATATAACTGATAGAATATCAAGAGTAGTTAGAAATCTGAACTCTTTAGTCTGAAAATAACAAAATTTGGGCTAGATGAGAGCATGTTAGTTTTCTTTAGAGATTTCAGATACATTACTCTCATTATCAGTAAATAATGGATTTAAATTTAAGGGAATAATTATTTAACAGGAGAGATATAAATAAAAACCTTAGGGAGCAGAGTGTCAGGGACATCATAGATTTAGATTAAATTCTAATTTTGAGGATTTTTTAAAATTATTTAAAAGAGCAACAGAGAGGGGAGAAAGGGAAGGAGGGAGGGAGGAAGAGAGGAAGAGAGAGAGAGAGAGAGAGAGAGAGAATCTTCCAACCACTGGTTCACTCCCCAATTGGCCACAATGGCCATAGCTGTGCAAAGCCAAAGCCAGTATCCAGGAACCCCATTTGGGTCTCTCTCGTGGGAGGCAGGGACTCAAGCACTTGGGCTATCTTCCACTGCTTTCTCAGACACATTAGCAGGGACCTGATATGGAAGCAGAGCAGCTGGAAATCAAACTAGTGCTCAGATAAGGGACGCTGGAGTCACAGGCTGCTGAGTAACCTCCTGTGCTACAAAGGTGGTCCCAGATTTGGAATGAATTCTTAGTTACTGCTTGGAATAGATAAAGTTTGTAAACATTCTTAATATAGAGATATTGTGGTTAAGTTAAACATTGTCCTTTGTTCTTTTTCCTATAATAAGCAAAAGTAATATGCAAAACATAAATTTGAATACTGGCTATGTCTAGCAAACTTACAGATTATACTTTACTGCATCCATTTCATAGAGAAAACTCAGGCTTGGAAAGGTAACTGCTAGTCTAATTTCATGCAACTAGCAAATGAAACAAAGCACAGCAACAGATTTGACGGATCGGTCCCATTCAAAAGTCCATTGTCATCTCATGAGGCTCCAATCTCTTTCCTCACAGCAAACCCCCTCTCTTCACAAATGTACGGTGATTATTTAGAAACAAACAAGCAACTATGCAGTCAAACAACACAAGTCTAGAAACATCTTATATTTCACCTCAGAATATTTCCACTTTTAATTTCTTTAAAGGCAATGTGTATAGCAAATAAATGGACTGTAGAATCATATAGATGGAACCAAAATGAGAAAAGCAGACAAAGGGGAACAAACTACAGGTATAGAATCAGAAAGCCAATTGTTCTATTTTATTTGATGAGGAGTTGGGTAGGATATTTGGATGAAAAGTTTCTTTTTTATTTTTTAAAGATTTATTAATTTATTTGAAAGTCAGAGTTACACAGAGAGAGGAGAGGCAGAGAGAAAGAGAGCGAGTGGTGGGGGGAGGAGAGGTCTTCCATCCGCTGGTTCACTCCCCAGTTGGCTACAACAGCTGGAGCTGTGTGGATCCAAAGCCAGGAGCCAGCAGCTTCCTCCGGGTCAACACATATGAGTGCAGAGGCCCAAAGACTTGGGCCATCTTCTACTGCTTTCCCAGGCCTTAGTAGAGAACTGGATCGGAAGTGGAGCAGCCGGGTCTCGAACTGGTGCCCATGTGGGATGCTGGTGCTTCCAGCCAGGGCATTAACCTATTGTGCCACAGTGCTGGCCCTGCAGATCAAAAGTTTCTTATCAAGCATTCTAATGTATGCAAATGGGGTGGCATGTGTTGTGGGGCAATGGTTAAGCCTCAGCTTGATGTACTGGAGCTTCCCTTATTGGAGCACTGGTGCTAATCTCAGCTCCTCTGCTGGCAACCCAGATTCCTGCTAATGCATCTGGGAAGAACATAGATTGTGGCTCAAATACTTGGGCATCTGCCACCCATGAGGGAAACTCCTGGATTTAGCCTGGCCCAGCCCCAGTTGTGGTGGCCATTTGGGAAGTGAACCGGTGGTCAGAAGATTCTCTCTCTCTTTCACTTTCTTATTCTGCTTTTCAAATAAATCTTGTAAAATATGCAAATAGAGCTGAAGATATATGTGAAAGCTATACATTTGGGAGCTTAATTTTCAGAATACATATTTGCAATTAGCAAGAATAATTTATATTGAGTGATGATATGGAAAGATCAAGAGAAAAAGGAGGAAAGTCACCACAATAACCTACTTAAAAGTTACTTGTGGGGGACAAAAGGAAAACTACCTATCACTTAAAGACAGTTTAGGTTGATTTCTTTCATTTTTATACCCTGAAAAGCTTTATAAAAGTAATTAAAATTATACTGAACATGATATTTTAGTATTTTTATTATCTGTAGATATCATATAGCACGTGCTTTCTGTAAACAAACATTTGGTAAACACATAGATTAGTGACATATTTGTAACTGAATGGCTTAGTAGAAGTTTCTTCAAAAATAGATATTTAATTTTCTTCCGATTCGGGTTATAATTACACTTTAAGTACGTATTTTGATATATGCTGATGGTTTTCTTTACAAAAGATTACTTTGTGAGAAAAAATTCAGATTTTAGAATTATTATAATAAAAATGTATCTATTTTGGAGTTTCAATTTAGTTTCACTAAATTTCTTTGCCTGTGATTATGCCTCTTGTACTGCTTTGAGCAAAGTATATTGATGTCACCGATCCACTTCAACAGGTTTCCTTTTTGGTGTTCAGTCAGTTGTCACCGATCAGGGAGAAATACCATATGTTCTCCCTGATCGGTGACAACTGACTGAACACCAAAAAGGAAACCTGTTGAAGTGGAATGGACACTATGGGAAACGGTGACTTGATCAGCATAGCCCTGACTGTTAATGAACAACTTAATACATTATCCCTCTTAGTAGTTTTTTTTGTCTGTTCTACTTAATATGACTGGTTTAATTCTGTAATTAATACACAGTTATTCTTAAGTGTTGAAACTTAACTGAAAAGTGATTGCTGTTAAATATAAGTGTGGGAATAAGAGAGGGAAGAGATGTACAATTTGGGACATGCTCAAGCTGACTTGCCCCAAATGGTAGAGTTAGAAACATACCAGGGGACTCCAATTTAATCCCATCAAGGTGGCATGTACCAATGCCATCTCACTAGTCCAAGTGATCAATTTCAGTTCACAATTGATCATAATGAAAGGACTAAGAGTCAAAGGGAGCACATAAGCAAGTCTAGTACCTGCTAACACTAACCGATAGAATAAATAAAGGGGAGAGTGATCCAACATGGGAAGTGAGATACTCAGCAGACTCATAGAATGGCAGATGTCCTAAATAGCACTCTGGCCTCAGAATCAGCCCTAAAGGCATTCAGATCTGGCTGAAAAGCCCATGAGAGTATTTCAGGCATGGAAAGCCAAGACACTCTGGCAAAAGATCTCTGTGAGTGAGATCTCAGTGGAAAGAACAGGTCTTCAAAGAAGGAGGTACCTTTCTCTGAAGGGAGGAGAGAACCTCCACTTTGACTATGACCTTGTCTAAACAAGATAAGAGTCGGAGAACTCAGAGGGCTTCCATAGCCTTGGAAACTCATGACTGGAGCATAGGGAGATTACTGATGCCATAGACAGGAGTGTCAATTGGTAAAGTCAACAACAGGAGTCACTGTGCACTTACTCCTCATGTAGGATCTCTGTCCTTAATGTGCTGTGCATTGAGATTTAATGCTATAACGAGTACTCAAATAATATATTTCACTTTGTGTTTCTATGGGGGTGCAAACTGTTGAAATCTTTACTTAATGCATACTAAACTGATCCTCTGTAAAAAAAAAAAAAAAAAAAAGAAAAGAAAAGAAACTATCAACTCCCAACTTGACTCTCACTGGGATTAAACATGACAATAGGTCTGATCTGATTTCATCATCATTAAAAAAAAATCATCTATTATTTTTCACTTTATGTTTCTGTGTGGGAGCAAACTGTTGAAATCCTTACTTAATGTATACTAAGCTGATCTTCTGTATATTAAGATAATCGAAAATGAATCTTGATGTGAATGGAAGGGGAGAGGGAGTGGGAAAGGGGAGGGTTGTGGGTGGGAGGGACGGTATGGGGGGGAAGCCATAGTAATCCATTATTCGTACTTTGGAAACGTATATTCATTAAATAAAAGTTAAAAAAAAAAAAACAAAGTATATTGATGTATCTTTCGTAATCTTTTTACAACTAGGGGACATCTTTAATGATTTTAGTTCTTTGCTACTTAAATACCATACCCAGTCTTCTACTTGCCCACACTGCTTTAACTGGGAGTGGGGAACAGAGCACGTGCTGCACATACCTTGGATAGCCGACCACAAGTTGTTAGGCTTTTTACGGATGTTAAGCTCCTTAGGAAAAAAAATGTGAACTATGAATAATTAATTTTAATATCTCCTAATTTTATCCCTTTTCTCCTGGACTCTATTATATGCTTATTTAAAGCAATATTTTATTTTATTCATCAACAAATTGCTGCAGGAACACACATATCTTACAGAATTTAGGGGCCAATTAACTCTAGTAAGCTATGTTTTAGCATGCGGAGGTGGGAATCTTAAATGAGAATTCTTTAAATAACCAACAAACTCAAATATTAACATATCGGGAAGTTCATCAGTATGTAATTTCTATATATATAGTTTACAGAAAAGTAAGCTGATATGCTTATGTTAGCTACTGTTATGGAAATAAGAGACATTGAGAGTCACAAACAGGCAAGAAATGAAAAAGAAAGGAGCTGAATGTTGAAAAAGGGAAAGTATTTTTCTGTTTGATGAATACAGTAGTCATTTGCTGCAGATTCATTTACCCAAGGTAAACTACAATGCTACATTAAATCAAAGATTCCATATTTCAGAGAGAGAGAGAGAGAGAGGAAGACCAATCCATGTAACTTTACTGCAGCATATTGATATATTCTTCTATTTTATTATTAGCTGTTTTTGTTAATCCTCTACTGTACCTGATTTGTAAAATAAACTTTATCGTAGATGTGTATGTGTAGGAGAAAACACAGTGTGTATTCAGTGCTTGGCATATCAGCAATTTCAAGTATTCACAGGGGAATTCAAACATATCCCCTCCAGTTAAAAGGGGACTACCGTATTGGCAGCTCATGTAACTCCACAAGGCTAATCTGAAATGTAAATACCCATTTCTTAATAAACATTAAATTTCAGATTAATATTAAGTAATTAATTAATATTAATTATTGATATTTTGAAATAAATTGATTTTGCTCCAGGGGCAAAATACAGGCCCAGTCATCACCTGAAAACAGTATTGACAATAATAAAATATTGGTCAGTTCTGACTTTTTCCTTAAGATGTTATTTTTTCCCAAAATAAATTCCTAAAAATGTGTGATGGGTGAACACAGTAAACCTTTGGATGATTCTATGGAGAAGTATTTTTTTTTTTTTTTTGACAGGCAGAGTGGACAGTGAGAGAGAGAGACAGAGAGAAAGGTCTTCCTTTTGCCGTTAGTTCACCCTCCAATGGCCGCCGCGGCTGGTGCGCTGCAGCCGGCACACCGCGCTGATCCGATGGCAGGAGCCAGGTACTTATCCTGGTCTCTCATGGGGTGCAGGGCCCAAGTACTTGGGCCATTCTCCACTGCACTCCCTGGCCACAGCAGAGAGCTGGCCTGGAAGAGGGGCAACCGGGACAGAATCTGGCGCCCCGACCGGGACTCGAACCCGGTGTGCCAGCGCCGCAAGGCAGAGAGAGAAGTATTTTTTGAAAAGTATTGATAAGGTAAATAACTTAATAAAAACAAATAGAAAAGAAAATATTTGAAAGTGAATAATAGTAAGTGAAATGAAATCTTAAAAGATTTATTCAGTTGTTGAATTTAGACATTTAGCTGAAGCTTTCAAATTAGACCTCCTTCAAGCCACTGGAATTAAGAAGTTTATTGTAGTACAGAAGATTTTGAAACCTATATATATGAGGAGCTTTCAATAAGTTCATATCTATTATGAAAATAGATGCATGGGTTTCATTTTTGCACCAAAATAAGCATCTTTTAATTCTGTCTTTCCACCAGCCTTTAAAATGACTTTGTATGCAGAGAATACAATTTGTATCAGAACTAATTTAGGAAATCAAAATAAGGTATTTTTATTGTTCTGAAGAAATTTAAGGAATTTTTAAAATCAAAATAAACAAATTTTACCATAGCACTTTGGAAACACATGAAATCCTGATAATGCTAGGACCAGCCAGATATATATATATAGATCATTTCCAATCTGCTACTTTTCCAAGCCTCTTTTTTTTTCCTCGCTCTGTGAAACCCTTCCTCATTTAAATGTCCAGTTTACCCTGCTTATCACATTGTCTCATGAAAAATCTAATTTTTCGTAAGGTCTGAATATAAATCATGTTTCTTAGGTAATACTAATGATTTATTTCTTTATGATACTATCTTTTAAGACAGTTATCAAATTGTGGACATTTAGGCATTAATTGTCATGGGAGAAATGTTTATCATTCTAATCATGTGGGTAAGCTTTTAATCATGTGGAAGGCATACACCAACTATGAGTAGAGTGTCTGTAAATTGAGCAAGGCAGGAGCTGGTACGTGCTTATTCCCTGTCTCTTATCCATTCCTTAATCACATTCTCTCCCGAGTTCTGGACTGTCTGTAGCTTCTCAATCAGTATTAGATTTGGAGAAGAAACACACACACAAATACATACACACACTGACTATAAACTGGGGACATTAGGTAAATGTCCAGTATTGCCATTATTCAATAAGTAATCTTAATGTTTAAAATTTATAACTTCAGATTAATTATGTCTTCATGATTTCCCTCTGAACATATGGAAGGACTTTAAGACAGAATCTATTTGTATTAAATCATCAAGCCATTAATTTTATTCATCTGTTGATGAGGTTGACTGCATAGTTGATTCAAATAAAGTACCACAACCATCAAAATGATCCAGAGACTCAACTCAAATAATCAAGCACCCCATGGACAAAGCTGGGCAAATTTTGGAAAAAAAAAGAAAATACAGTGTTATTAATTTTTATTGCTGTCATAACAGATTACCATAAACCTACTGACTTTTAAACTATGCAAATTTATTCCGGTCAGAAGCCTGGCACATGCATTAGCTGATGTATCAAGGTATCTGCAAGTTTGCCTGGCTTTCTAATGGGTCTAAGAGAGATTGGGTTACTCTGCTTTTATGGTTCCTAGAAGAATTCAGCTTCTTAGCATTATAAAGCCAATATCTCCATTTTCTTGCCAGCTGTCAGTTAGGGGCTGATTCAAGCTTCCAGAGGTCTGGCTTCTTCCATCTTCAAACACCGCAGCAACCTTCTGAGTCCTTAGTTTGCATCCCGGTGATCCATACTTCATATATCATTGTATACTTCTATTTTTATGGAGATTTCTTGGTTTCTTTTTTATGTTTTTCTGTACTTATGCTTGTATTCGAAAGGCAGAGCAACAGAGATAAAGGGAAAGAAATTCACACTCTAAATGGCCAGGCCAAATGCAGGAGACAGAAACTCTGTCTTGGTCTCCTACATGGGTCACAGGGGCCCAAGTGCTTGGATAATCTTTGGCTGCCATTCCAGATCCATTAGCACGAAGATGAATCACAAGTGAAGGAGCAGGAAGTGGAATGGGCACTCCCATATGGGATGCTGACTTGTGTCTCAAGCAGCAACTTTACCCACAGCACGAGAATGCCAGCCCGTTGTATACTCTTAGACACCAGAGATTAGATTGGGTCCACTGGATATTCCAAATTTCCTACTTATCACAGGGTTTTCTTTCCCTAAATTATATCTCCAAAGTACTTTTTTCCATATTCAGTAACATATTCATGGACTCGAGGAATTATTTGGGTATCAATATTCTTCACAGTATCATAATATTGAGAGAAAGTTTATAGAACAAGCTAAACATCCATGAGTTCATATGGGCATAAGTAAATAATATACTAAATACATAAATGGATGATAGGGGATTACTTTTCATTACAGAATCATTCTAATTACTAAATGTAGAAGTAATAATAAAAATAGGAATAATCATATTTTTGAAAGCCAGATTTATTCATGGATGCTGAAATCAGTGAGCCAGAATTTGAGAGGAAGATCTTACTTGAATAGTTTGAAGATAATCTTCCACAAAACCTGCATTTAATACAAAGAGAAATTGATAACTATACAATGAAGAAACCTAACAGACATTCTCTTATTTTTTTAACTTTTATTTAATAAATATAAATTTCCAAACTGCAGCTTTTGGATTACAATGGCTTCCCCCCCCCATAACTTCCCTCCCACCTGCAACCCTCCCATCTCCCGCTCCCTCTCCCATTCCATTCACATCAAGATTCATTTTCAATTAACTTTATATACAGAAGATCAATTTAGTATATATTAAATAAAGATTTCAACCGTTTGCACCTACACAGAAACACAAAGTGTAAAGTACTGTTTGAGTACTAGTTATAGCATTAATTCACATAGTACAACACATTAAGTACAGAGATCCTACATGGGGAGTGAATGCACAATGACTCCTACTATTGACTTAACAATTGACACTCTTCTCTTGTTTATGGCATCAGTAATCACCCTAGGCTCTTGTCTTGAGTTGCCAAGGCTATGGGAGCCTTTTGAGTTCGCCAACTCCGATTTTAGACAAGAACATAGTCAAAGTGGAAGTTCTTTAATGGCCCATTCTTTCCACTGGGATCTCACTCGCAGAGATCTTTCATTTAGGGTTTTGGTTTTCTTTTTTTTCTTTTTTTTTTTTTTTTTTTTGCCACAGCGTCTTGGCTTTCCATGCCTAAAATACTTTCATGGGCTCTTCAGCCAGATCTGAACGCCTTAAGGGCTGATTCTGAGGCCAGAGTGCTGTTTAGGACACCTGCCATATTATGAGTCTACTGTGTATCCTGCTTCCCATGTGGGATTGTTCTCTCCTTTTTAATTCTTTCAGTTATTAGCAGAAACTAGTCTTGTATATGTGATCCCCTTGACTCTTAATCCTATCATTATGATCAGTTATGAACTGAAACTGATTACTTTGACTAGCGAGATGGCATTGGTATATGCCACCTTGATGGGATTGAATTGGAATCCCCTGACACATTTCTAATTCTGCCATTTGGGGTAAGTCCAATTGAGCAACAGACATTCTCTTAACCAATGAATCAAGGTTAACTTCCCAGTAATAGGATGTATCAACATTGTATATACTCTGATATGAGGCACAGAAAAGAATGCATCATTTCATTCATCTCAATTATGAGAAGCCGTTAGACACACCAAGGCAGAGGCACTTGTCCAGTATTCTTCTGAAGAGTCATGTTAATTAAAGACAAGGAAGCACTGAGAAACTCTCACACATCTGAGGGACTAAAGAAATATGAAAGCTTAATGCAGTGTAGGAGCCTTGATCAGATTATGGAACAACAACAGCAAAATATATGAGTGGAAAAATTAATGAAATAAGATCTGTAATTTAGTTCATAGTTTTGGGTCAATGTTGATTTTATCATGTCAGTAATTAAGCTATTAACATATAAGGACTTAAGAAAGGAAAGTATCTACTGGTAATCTGAGTGTTCTCTGTACAATTTTTCCCACTTTTCTCTGCCTATCATTATGAAGAAGAGCTAATAACAATAACAAAAAGCCTGTGTAGGGCTATAGATAATTTTAATTTTCTCCTATCTATTTATCTGTATTTTGTCACTTATGCAAATACAAAAATAAGACCAATGTGACACAGGAAGGAAATGTACCATATTCCCACCACAAACACCTAAGTAGAAAAGATGCCAAAATGATGAGCTCATTAACAAGTAACTCCTGCAGAGTACAGGCCTGCATATAAAGGTGTGAAAGTGTGTATTTCAAAACAATTGGTGTGTGGAGAATAACATGGACTTGGAATCTAAAGCCAGCGGTTTCTATTTTATTGATCATCAGTAGACCTTTTCAAATTAGTTAACCCCTGAGCCACTGTTTCCTCATCACTTGTCATTAAGTTATCTGTGATGGTGGCCTTTGCAGGCATTTGGTGACAGAGTGTGGTAATGCGCTCTGATAATCATGTCATGCTCTTCACTTACCTCTTGTTATTGTTTGGTTTCCCTGATTGACAAGGGAGCCACTGGCAGATAGGGTTCTGCGTGATAACTGATCTGAGAAAGTCACTGACTGCAGTGTCGAGGCCCATTGTGTCCTCCCTTAACTGAAATCTGGCTGCAGGGAAGGCTTTTGGTGACGAGAGAGATGAGTGAGCACTTTTCCCTTTTGAGCCTGCATTTAGGATGAAATATGTATGGAAATTAAGTCATTTTCAGTTCATCTTGATTTTTGTTGCTCTCCTCATACCTTCCTGACCTTCCTTTGCCCCTGAGTATCTCCAGTGCTGAGTGATGATCATGTAGGTAGAAATCATATGGAAAGCATGTCATGCGTGCAGTAGGCACAGAGAGGCAGGAATTTAATTTCCTTTCAGTGCAAAGCAGCACTGCCTGTTTAAGACTGATTTCCCTTTACAGCAAAATCTACAAAAGTGTATTGGGAGAAAAAGTTTTCCACTTTAAATAAATTCTGCTGCTTGTGCTTTACGTGAGGAGATTTATGAAGTTCATTTAAAAAATTGGCTAAGTGAAAGGAGTTTTCAATCTGAAATGAAGACAAACTAAGGAGGAAAAACATAAAAATATATGGGGATCTGACTCATCCCAGCCCATTAGCTCTGCACTGGTGCATGAATACATAATGTTAATGCAAGTGTACAGTTTTAAAACCTGATTAGAGTGCAGACTAGGAGTTTAAAAAATAATCAAATGAATCAGTTTTAGAGAGCACATGAAAGAATGGTCTTTGTGCAGATGAAAATGTAGAGAAACAGAGAAGAATATCTCCCATTTAATCCTTGCTTCTCAGGGCAAGTGTTTTAAGGAAACAGATAAAAGATTAAAACTAGCTTCATATAAAAAAGACAAAAAATACATAAATTTGTAACCTACAAAAACAAATATTTCTATCCCTAATGTAATTTGTAGGTAGAAATAATCTGACAGTTTAATGCAAGCATAAATAATAGAAGATTAGTATAGAGAGTAAGTTGTTAATCCTTATTTACATTCTGGCCATTTGTTTTTTGAATTTATAGTTACAGAGCACACAATTCAGCATGTTTCAAGCAAAGACAAAACATTTTTATTAAAATCTTTTTTATTTCTGTCTTTTAGTTTCACAGTAGCAATAATAAGACATATTCCTGACATAAAGGAAAGAGAATGATGTGCTATGAATGGATGCACCAGCCTAATATGATTACCATATCTTTGCAGGTAATTTTTTTACCTAGTGAGGAAAAAACATTCCCTATCCTTGTGACATTGCTCAATTTATATGAAAGAAAATGAGTCATTAGGGATGGCTTATTGTCTGTGGATGAAACAGTCCACTCATCTTGTAGTTGTGTGCATTTTCTGCTTTAGATTCTATACATTGCTCTAAGTTACCATGCATTGCCTTGGAAATTAAATGTCTTTCTTTGCACTTAGAAACAAATGCAGAGCAGCTCATTTTCTTTTGCTGAGAGGCAGAGCTAGAACATAGGTATAAAAAGAATTATTTTTAATATAAATGAAAAATGCTTGCCTGAATGTATTGGAAATTCTCTTTTGGTTTAAACATAGTGACTCTTAAAGAAAGACTTGTGCAATCATTAGCACAAATTTATGTAGGAGATTATTTGAAAAGACTTTTAAAAGCCTGAGAAGCTAAGACTATAACACATCTGTTCATTAGCTCTCAGCTTAACAACTGAGCAGCCATTCACCCTCACCTTCCTGAATCGATGTTCATATTAAATGGAGGATGTCCTTCTGTGAGCTCAGAGGAACTTAGCCTTGCGAAGACTGAGGACACACAACCAAAGCCCTATTTTGGAAGTCCTACATTTGATCTATAACTCAGGAAATTCTTAGGGGTATTCAGTGATAATGACGATAAGAACTGGCCCTAGTAATTAAAATTTGAAGTAGGATTCAAAGTTTTAAATGTCACAAGAACAGAAAAATGGTTAGTCCAATTGCAGTATATATCATGACCCTCATTTGGCAAAGTCATTAATGAAAAAGATCAGCATTTATCAGCTCCTCTTTGGAGTTGTAAGAATAACTGGTCAATATAGTTTTTGACTTGGATACCAAGAGAAAACATCTCTAGATCTTTGCTGTGACATACCAGCACTCAAAAGCATTTCTAAGCTATCTTCTAAAGATGTCTACATATGTATTCAATATAGGTATATATATATATATATATATATGATGCACAAGTGACAGATTTTAGTAAAGCTGCATGTTGAAACACTGTTCAATCCCTTGAAAGTTCAATTAATATTATATACCAATTCAGCTTTTAAAATACTTGGTAGATAATAGGCTGTCAGTTGTGGCTAGCAGGTGGCATGATTATCACAGCTGTGTAAAAAAGATCTGGAATGTATTAGCTTAAGAAATTAAAATTATTTAAATAGAATTTAAATTGGTAATGTTCAAGCATGAAGCCAATGACCATAAAAGTAAAGCCACAATTGCAGTTCACTATTATATGATGTTTTATTGGATTAAAAGGTACTAAGTTGGCCCAGTGCTGTGACACAGTGGGTTAAGTTGTCACTTGTAACACTGGCATCCCATATCTGAGTGCTGGTTCAAGTTCTGGTGGCTCCACTTCTGATCCAGATCCATGCTTATGTATCCGTGAAAGAAGTGGAAGAGGAGCAAAATGCTTTGGTCCACACTACTCACATGGGAGATCAGGTAGATTTCAGGGCTCTTGGCTTTGGCCTGGACCAGCCCTGGTTGTTTGGGTTGTGAACCAGCAGATGGCCGATCTCTCTCTCTCTCTCTCTCTCTCTCTCTCTCTGTGTGTGTGTGTGTGTGTGTGTATCTATATCTTTTTATCTATATCTCAGGTTAGGGTTATATAAGCATAAATATAGATGGATAGATATTGTTCTCCCTTTCAAATAAGTAAAATATTTTTAAAAAGGACCAAGAAACATATCAATTAATCCTCAATCTGTATAATACCTCACAAATTCCAGAGACTATTTTTACCATAAGTGCACAGCAAACAAGTGGTAGAGATAGTAATCTAACTCATGATTATTACACTCTATCTTTCTGGAAGTGAGAGGAATTTTACTGTTAATATTGGACTTGGGCCATCTTCTTCTACTGCTTTTCCAGGCCATAGCAGAGAGCTGGAGAGGAATTTGAGATGCTGGTGCTTCAGGCCAGGGAGTTAACCCACTGCACCACAGTGCCAGCCCCAAATGCTACAATCTGATTTGAATTATTGCTAATGTGACATAAAAAGTATTCAAGGAAAGAGAAAATTAGACAAAGAAAGTAAAGCAATTTAAATCTTCCATGTTAATTAAGTAGAGTTTTATGGGATAATAATTGTTCTTGTGAATTTTTTTGAAGAATTTAATTCATTGTTTGCAAATTGAGAGGAGAGGAGAAAAAACTAAATTATTCACCTTTGTTTTGTTCACATTTCTATCAAAAAGAAAGAAAAAAGTTTATAATGCCAATAAGAAGATAGGGAAAGTTAGCAGGTCTCCATAAAATGTATACATCTGCCATTCTTCCTATAAAATATTAAGTTAAATAAACATATAGAGATCATGTCAGGTATAGGATGGTGAAATCCCCCAACATCTATTAGATAACTCAAATAACATGGAAAGGTTAATTAAAAGTAATTTTTCCTGACACATAAGAATTGTACATATTTATGTGATATCATGTGTCTCATTGCAGTTAGAATGGCTATCATTGAAAAGACAACAAATGCTGCTGAAGACATGAATATAAGGGAATCGTGGCACACTACTGGTGGGAATTTCAATGAGTACAGTCATTGTGGAAAACATTTTAATAGTTCAGAAAAAACCTAAAGATAAGGCTACCACATAATCCAACAATATCACTACTGGGTATACATGAGGGAAATATAATGAGGGAAATAAAATCGGTCTGTGAAATTAAGAGTTTTGCACTCCCATATTTATTTTGTAGCACTATTCACAACAACAAGGAAATAGAAACCATCTTAGTGTGTTTAACTGACAAATAGATAAAGGAGGCACTTTTTTCTTTTAAAAATTTATTTAAACCATATGTTTCATGTATTTCATATATATGTATATATATATATGTGTGTATGTATATATATATATATATATATAAAATTAGGAATGTAGAGATAATTCCCATCCTACCATCCTTCCCATCCACAGTCCAAACCTTCTTCCACCTCCCTCTCCCATTCCCAGTATTAATTTTTGCAAAGATCTATTTTCAATTTACTCAATACTTGTAAATTTAATCCTACACTAAGTAAACAGTTCAGCAAACAGTATGAAGAAAAAAAATCACTATTCCTCAACAGAAGAGACAAGGTCTATAAACAATCATCAAATCTCAAAATGTCCATTTCACTCCAATACAATACATTTTAAGGTACTCTGTTAGCTACTACAGATCAGGGAAAACATGATATGTGTTTTTCAGGATTGGCTTATTTCACTAAGTATAATGGTTTCCAGTGGTGTCCATTTTGTTATAAAAGACAGGATTTCATTTTTTTTTTTACAACTGAGTAGTATTCCATAGTGTACATATACCATAATTTCTTTGTCTAGTCAGTCAAGAGTTGATGGGAATCTGGGTTGATTCCATACCTTCACTATTGTGAATTGTGCTGCTGAACATAGGGGTACAGATAATTCTTTCAGATGCTGATTTATTTTGGTTTGGGAGATTCCCAGGTGTGAAATGGCTGGGTCATGTAGTCTATATTCAATTTCTGATGTATCTCCATATTGTCTTCCACATTGGCTGCGCCAGTTTACATTGCCACCAACAGTGGATTAGGGTACCTTTTTCCCCACTTTTTCCCCACATCAGCTTTTGTTGCTTATTCATTTCTGTATGAGAGCCAGTCTAACTGGAATGAGGTGAAACCTCATTGTGTTTTGATTTGCATTTCCCTGATGGCTAGAGATCCTGAGCATTTTTTCAAGTGTATTTTGGCCATTTTATTTTTCTCTCTTGAAAAATGTCTGTTCCAGTCCTTTGCCAATTTCTTAACTAGATTGTTTGTTTTGTTGAATTTCTGAAACTCTTTATAGATTCTGTGTGTTAACCCTTTATCAGTTGTGTAGTTTGCAAATATTTTCACCTATTCTGTCAGTTGCCTCTTCACTTTGCTGAGTGTTTCTTTCATAGTACAGAATCTTCTCAATTTGATATAATCCATTTACCAATTTTGGCTTTGATTACCTATGCTTCTAGGGTCTTTCCATGAAGTCTTTGCCTATGCCATTCTCTTGGAAGGTTTCCCCAATGTTTTCTAGAATTTCATGGTATTGGGTTGTAGATTAAGGTCTTTGATCCATTTTGAGTGGATTTTTGTGTAAGGTGTATGGTATGGGTCTAGTTTCATACTTCTCCAAAAGGAGATCCAGTTTTCCCAGCACCATTTGTTGAAGAGACTTTCCTTGCTTCAGGGGTTGATTTTAGGAACTTTGTAAAACATAAGTTGGTTGTACATGTGTATATTGATTTCTGGAATTTCTATTTTGTCTTTTGGATTTCCCATTTTTGGGGGGCCCAGTGTCATATTGTTTAGAATATAACTGTCTTGTAATATGTCTTGAAATCTGTTATTGTGATGCCTCTGGTTTTCTTTTTGTTGTGTAAGTTTGCTTTAGCCATTTAGGGTCTCTTATGTTTTCATATGAATTTTTGCATTATTTTTTTCTAGATCTGTGAAGATCACATTGAATTTGTAAATTGCTTATGGTAGTATGGGCATTTTGATGATGTTAATTCTTCCAATCCATGAATAAGGAAGATTTTTCTGTTTTTTGATGCTTATTCTATATCCTTCTTTAATGTTTTGTAATTTTCATTGAGATCTTTGACATAGTTGGTTAAATTATTCCAAGGTTTTGATTATTTTTGGAGCTATTGTGAATGTGACTGATAATAAAATTCTTTCTCAGCCATGACTTTTTCTATGTATACACAAGCTATTGATTTTCCTTGTTGATTTTATATCCTGCGACTTTACCAAACTCTTTTATGAGTTCCAGTAGTCTCTAAGTAGGTTTTTAGATCCCCTATATATAGAATCATATGATCTTCAAAAGGGATAGTTTGACTTCCTCTTTCCCAATTTGTATCCCTTTGATTTCTTTCTCTTGCCTAATGACTCTGGATAAAATTTCCAGGACTATATTAAATAGCAATGATGAGAGTTGGCATCCTTATCTGATTCCAGATCTTAGGGGGTGTGCTTCCAGCTTTTTCCCATTCAGTAGGATGCTGCCTGTGGGTTTCTCACAAATTGCCTTGATTTTGTTGAAGAATGTTTCTTCCAAACCCAATTTCCTTAAGATTTTCATCATGAAAGGATGTTATATTTTATTGAATGCTTTCTCTGCCTTTGCTGAGATAATCATATGGATTTTGTTTATCAGTTTGTTAATGTGGTGTATCACATTTATTAATTTGTGAATGTTGAACCATCTCCACATACCAGGGATAAATCCCTCTTTTTCCAGGCGCATGTTCTTTCTGATGTGTTGTTGGATTCGATTAGCTAGTATTTTGTTGATTTTTCATTTATGTTCATTAGAAATTTTGATCTATAGTTCTCTTTTTCTGTTGTATTTTTTTCTGGTTTAGGAAATCAGGTGGTGCCTGCTTCATAGAAGGCGTTTGGGAGGATTGCGTCTCTTACAATTATTTTGAATAGCTTGAGAATAATAGGAATTATTTCTTTAAATCCCTTGTAGATTTCAGCAGTGAAGCTGCCTGCTCCTGGGCTTTCCTTTGTTGGGAGGTTCTTTATTACTGATTCAATTATTATTCTTTTTTGGTCTGTAGGTTTTTTGTGTCTTCCTGACTCAGTTTTGGCAGATTGTATGTGTCTCGAAATCCAACCATTTCTTCTAATTTTCCAATTTGTTCACACAAGGCTCTTTGTAGTAATTCCTGATTATTATTTTTGTTTCTGTGGTATATGTTCTTACATTTCCTTTTTCATTTCTTTTTTTATTATTTGACAGCTAGAGTTATAGACAGTGAGAGAGAGAGACAGAGAGAAAGGTCCTCCCTCTGTTGATTCACTCCCCAAATGGCTGCTACAGCTGGCACCACGCTGATCTGAAGCCAGGAGCCAAGTGCCTCCTCTTGGTCTCCCATGTGAGTGCAGGGCCCAAGCATTTGGGCCATCCTCCACTGCCCTCCTGGGCCACTGCAGAGAGCTGGACTGGAAGAGGAGCAACCGGGACTAGAACCTGGTGCCCATATGGGATGCTGGTGCTGCAGGCAGAGGATCAACCAAGTGAGCCACAGCCTTGGCCTCTACTTTTTCATTTCTGATTTTATTGATTTGGATCTACCCACTCTTTTTTTCTTGGTTAGTAGAGCTAAAGCCCTATCAATTTTGTTTACTCTTTAGAATAACCAGCTCTTCATTTCCCTGATATTTTGTATTTTTTGTTTCAATTTTGTTTATTTTCTCTAATTTTATTTATTTTTGACAGGCAGAGTTTGACAGTGAGAGAGAGAGAGACAGAGAGAAAGGTCTTCTTTCCATTGGTTCATCCCCCAAATGGCCACTATGGCTGGTGGGCTGCAGCCAGCGCACTGCGCCAACCCGAAGCCAGGAGTCAGGTGCTTACTCCTGGTCTTCCATGCGGGTGCAGGGCCCAAGGATTGGGCCATCCTCCACTGCCTTTCCGGGGAACAGCAGAGAGCTGGACTGGAAGAGGAGAAACTGGGACAGAATCTGGCGCCCCAACTGGGACTAGAACCCGGGGTGCCGGCACCGAAGGTGGAGGATTAGCCAAGTGAGCCGTGGTGCCGGCCTCTAATTTTGTTTATTTCTTTTCTCCTGCTAATTTGGGGTTTGGTTTGTTGTTGTTTTTCTAGGTCCTTGAGAAGCATTGCTAGGTCATATATTTTATGCCTTTCGAATTTCTTCATGTAAGTACTGATTGCTATGAATTTCCCTTTTATTTCTGCTTTTTCTATATTCCATAAGTTGTGGTAGGTGTCATCATGGAGATCTGGTCAGTGACCCAAGTTGGGGCAAGTATCTAAGTAATGCTAAAGTTGTGCATGGTAGATATCTTCTTAACAGAAGGAGGAGAATGGTCACCTCTGTTGGTGTGAGCACCACCTCACCTCCTCTCCTCCAGGGTGAGCAAGACTGGGTGTTCAGCACTCATTTATGCTGCCATAAGAATCACAGAATTGTGCAATTCTCACTGTAGCATGATTCCCACTATAATGACCTGCCCTAGACAACCAACACTTTCTAAGAGTGTAGAGCCACACCCAGTGATTATCCAGAGACCCAGCTACACCTTGCATATTCTAATGTAACCAGAGTCTCCAGGGTCTCACTACACAAGGTTCCCACAGTCACTGGGCACAGATGTTTTGTTCTACCCTGCCAGCCTATCCAGTCAACAGAAAGGCAGATATTCCCTGAGTCAGCTCCACCTAGGCATCTTGATCCTGGGAGGCTGTGGGCACCTTACCACCATCCTATGTGGTTTCCCAGTTACCTCCCAGCCAGGCTCAAAATCCGTGAGGACTGCGGATTTTCCCCTTCACTAGAATCTGTGTATAACACGTGTGCACAAGAGGCTCTGGCCGAACGTTGCTCTCTCCCTGCCACTGCTGCCAATACTGCAAAAGAGATGGTGTCCTGTCTCACCCAGTTGCTGTGCACGCATGCAAAGTCTTCTGTAGCTCTTGCCTAAACCCAAAATGGTTCCCACCCTTTCTCAGGCAGACAGTGGGCAGTGGGTAAGCTGGAGTGAGATAAAGTGCCCCCTCTGCTACCAGTAGGTCCACAGGCAACTGATAGCAACCACTAGCCTCCAGGGTTCCAGTCTGGAATCATGCCACTCTCTCCCTCTTGCTATATCACTATGGGTTGCTACAGTCTGTCTCCATACTGTGTCTCGCTCTGGCTCTTGGCTGCTGCAGTCATTTGTTGAGTCCATGTACTCCTTACACTTTTTAAAAACTATTTATTTCTAGCCTGGCACAGTGTTTCATTCCTTAATGCACCATCTTGGAATCTCTCTGGAATTCTTTTGAGTAGTCTAGATATAAGAGGAAGATATAAGGCTTTATAAACCACAGCTGATTTGTTGCAAGGAATCAGTTTGTATTATTGTGAAGGCTGAGTAACCAAGTACAAAACCACAGGGCAGATCTTCAGATCTTCAGAAAGAGCAAGCTAGGAACTCTCCAATAGGAAGAGGCACTGCAGTCCACAAGTGGAATTTTTTCTTCCTCAGGGAAAACTTGCTTAAATCCATTCAAATGGTTGGGTTAGGCTTGCCCCCCCCCAAAAAAAAATAAAGTCAACTGATTTGTAAGAGTTAAATATATCTACCAAAGAGTTTCACAGAAAACCTGGAACAGTGTTTGACTAAATAGCTAGATAAATTTTCTAATCGAATAACTCATGGAATGGACTATCACATTATTTTTGGCAGGAAAAAGAACAAAAGTTGCAAAACCTTCTCAGTGGACGATTTGACAACATCCGACATTTTCCAGTATAACCCACAATTCCCACACCTGCACATATATTCTATCATCTAGAAAATAGATGCTCTGTTAAATACAACAACAAAAATAATAAAACAGAGGTAGCATCATATTCATAGTGAAAGACTGAAAACTCCCAGGAAGATCAGGAACATGAAGAGGAGGTCCAATCTTAGCACTTCTATTCCATTTTGTATGGATGTCCTAGCCATGTCAATCATAAAGAATAAAAAAAGCATTATGTTGAAAAAGAAGAAATAAGAACATTTCTCTTTATAGGCAACATGACACTGAATATAAAAACTCCCAAGTATTTCATACATACACAAATACACACACATACACACATATTCATTCACAGGCAAACTATTCCATCTAGTGCATACTTTGTGCAAGGTTGTAGGATTTGAGTTTGATAAACAAAATTTGATGGTGTTTATATACATTAGTAATGAATATTTGGTGATAAAATAAGCAACATATTTCATTTTCTAAATATTCATTTATTTTTATTTGAAAGGCAGAGTGAGAGAGACAGAGGGAGAGAAAGATCTTGCATCTGCTGGTCTACTACCAACATGCCTGCAGCAGTCAGGGCTGTGTCAAGACAAACCTAAGAACCAGGAACTCCATCTGGGTGTCTGAAATGAGTGGCAGGAACCCAGGTTTTTGTGCCATCATCTTCTGCCTTCACAGGGCCATCAGCAGGAAAGTGGATAGAAAGCAGAGTGTCAGGATTAGAGCCAGAACTGCATTATGATATACAGGCATCACAAATGGTGGCTTAACACATTATACCACAATGCCCACTTCAACATTTCATTTGTAATAGCCTCAAGAATACTTAATTAAATTAGTACAAGGATTCAACACTTAAAACTACAGAACAGTATATAAGAAATTAAGTAAGTTACAAATGTAAGAGTATTTTAGGTTTATGAGTTGGAAAATCTAATATTAATAAGACGGCAATATATTCTTTGTTGATCTATAGATTCAATACAATTCATCACCAAAATCCCAACTGCCTATTGGGATAAAATTAAAAAGTGGCTCTAAAATTTAAATATAAATTCTGGGGACTCAGAGAAGCCAGAATAATCCTACAGAATTTGTTCAATGTGGAGGAGCTGTACTTTCTAATTTAAAAGCTGACTAATAAGTTATAGAAATTACAACAATGTTGTGTTGGCATAAGAAAAGACAGGTACATCAATGAAGTAGAATTGAATGTTTGGAAATAAATATGGTTAACTGAGTTTCAATAAGACTGCCAATACATTTTACTATGAATGAATATTTTACTTAAAAATTATCCTAAGCTGGGGCCGGCACTGTGGCATAGTGGGTAAAGCTGGTGCCTGCAGTGCCAGCATCCCATATGTGCACCAGTTCGAGTCCTGGCTGCTCCACTTCCAATCCAGCTCTCTGCTGTGGCCTGGGATGGCAGTGGAAGATGGCCCAAGTCCTTGGGCCCCTGCACCAATGTGGGAGACACAGAGAATTTCCTGGCTCCTCGCTTCTGATCAGTGCAGCTCTGGCCATTGTGGCCATCAGGGGAGTAAACCAGCAGATGGAAGACTCTCTCTCTTTCTCCTCTCTCTCTCTCTCTATCTTTCTCTGTCTCTGCCTATCTGTAACTCTGCCTTTCAAATAAATAAATAAATCTTAAAAAAAGATTTTGAAAAAAGATACTAAGTTAACTATATCCAAATGGAGAGGGATGAAATCAAATTTTTTTCTCACACTATGTCCTGAAAGTAATTCAAAATGAGTATTCCAGCTAAATGCAAGAGCTAAAATTTTAATTATTGGAAGAAAACATAGCCATGAATCTTCACCTTTGTGACCTTGAGTTAGGCAATGATTTATTACATATGAAGCCAAAGCACAAGCAATAAAACAAGGATAAATTTGAAATAATTAAAATAAAATCAATTTGTTCTACATATTTTACTGTCAAAGATGTCAAAAGAGGGTGGAGCCAAGATGGTGGAATAGTGAGGGCACACACTGATAGTCCAGGAAAAGATAGTTTAATAAAAGGGGAGTTACTGTAGTTTCAGGGAAAGGCTCGGGAAAAAAGTTGCAGAGGAAACTCTTTCGGATCTAGTGGATGTGACCCGGAGGACCTAAGGGGAGAGCAAGGACACCCATGGCTCAGGAGCCCAGCGGCGGAGTCTATGCACCAACGCTGGAAGGGGAGATGAGGCAAAACCTCAGTAGCCCAAGACAATGGCCGGGAAACGGCAGAAAGAGCCTAGAGGGAACGAGGCTTGAAGCCCCACTGGGGAAAGTTCACCAGGCTACCTAGAGGAGAAAAATAAATAAATAAATAAATAAATGGGACCAGCACAGACAAGAGCCTCTTTCTCCACTCACCTTACAAAGGCAATCAAGACAAAGAGCAGGTGCCTGCCATCAGCCAAGCAGAAAATCCTGACTCTGGTGGGGAGAAATAACAGTAGGTTAGGACCTAGTGAAGGTGTGGAGTTAATGAACTGAGACTGAAAATCTGAGGATGGGCAAGAGAACTCATGATGTACACAAACTTGGTAACCTTGGCAACCTGGTGGGAGACTGGAGAGAAATTTGAGATTACACTGAGCACTGCGTAGACCCTTTGTGTGGTCCTTGGGGCAGAACAGATGAATATTATAGCCACTGGGGGCAGATTTCAGACATTGACTACCCTCAATTCTGCTCAGCTCTGTGGAATTACTTCCCTTCTGAGTTAAGAGAGAGAGAGAGAGAGAGAGAGAAACAACCTGGGTGAGTCACCTTTGGCACACCCTTGACCCTGAAGAACCAAACAGAGCTCTCTGGCCACACCCATCACAGCCTCTAAGGATCCATCAAAAGCAGACAGTCCACTTAATCTAGAGTCATAGTATAATGAGAAAAACCACCACAGCAAAGAAACTAAAGAATATCTCCACAATGCCAAGCAACAGATGCAGAAACCGAGGAAACAAGAACAAGGAAGACACTATGATGCCCCAAATGAACAAGACACCCCAATTCAAGATTATAAAGATGATAAGATAGAAGAAATGCAAGAAATGGATCTCAAAAAATTGATAAGAACATTAAGAAGATCTCAAAAACAGATTCTTGAACTACAGATATCCTTACTGGACAGGATAGAAAATCTTTATCATGAAAATGAAATATTAAGGAGGAATCAAAATGAAATGCAGCAACTAGTAGAACATGAAACTGTGATAGTGAAGAGAAATCATAATGAAATGAAGAATTCAATAGATCAAATGGCAAACACATTAGAGACCTTTACAAACAGAATGAATGAAGCAGAAAAGAGAATATCACATTTAGAATACAGAGAACAAGAAAGTATACAGTCAAACCAAAGAAAAGAAAAGGAAATTAGAAATCTAAAAAATATTGTGGGGAATCTACAGGATACTATCATAAAACCCAACATGTGGGTTCTAGGAGTTCCTGAAGGCATGGAGAGAGAGAAAGGAGAAGGCCTTTTTAGTGAGATACTAGCAGAAAACTTCCTGAGTTTGGAGAAGGATGGAGACATTCAAGTACAGGAAGCTCCTAGAACCCCTAATAAATGAGACCAAAAGAGATCCTCACAATGACACGTTGTAATCAAACTCACCACCGTGAAACATAAAGAAACAATCCTAAAAAGTGCAAGAGAAAAATGTGAGATTACTCTCAGAGGATCTCCAATTAGACTCACAGCTCACTTCTCAGCAGAAATCCTACAGGCTAGGAGGGAATAGCGCGATAAAGCCCAGGTACTAAGAGAGAAAAACTGCCAGCCCAGAATATTATATCCTTCCAAGCTCTCATTTGTGAATGAAGGTGAAATAAAGACCTTTCAGAGCAAACAGAAATTGAAAGAATTTGTCACCACTCGTCCAGCCCTGCAAAACATGCTTAAATGTGCTACACATAGAAACACAGTCATCAATATGAAAGAAGGTAAAGGAAGAAAATCCAATACTATTGAGGAACTTCAATCATCCACTTTCAGAAATAGACAGATCAACTGGACAGAAAATCAACAAGGGAAGAGCAGATTTAAACGACACTATAGCCCAAATGTATCTAACAGATATCTACAGAACTTTTAATCCTACACTTAAAGAATTTACATTCTTCTCAACAGTACATGGAAGCTACTCTAGGATTGACCACATACTAGGCCATAAAGCAAGTCTCAGCAAATTCAAAAAATTAGAATCATACCACGCAGCTTCTCAGACCACAGTAGAATGAAGCTGGAAATTAACAACTCAGGAATCCCTAGAGCATATGCAAACACATGGAGACTAAACAACATGCTCCTGAATGAACACTGGGTCATATAAGAAATCAAAAGAGAAATCAAAAACTTTCTGGAAATAAATGAGGATAGCAACACAACATATCAAAACTTGTGGGAAACAGCAAAAGCAGTGTTAAGAGGAAAGTTTATAGCAAGAGGTGCCTACATCAAGAGAGTGGAAGGGCACCAAATAAATAAGCATTCAATGCATCTCAAGAATTTGGAAAATACGGCAAACCAGACCCAAATCTATTAGAAGAGAAATAATTAAAACCAGAGAAGAAATCAACAGAATTGAATCCCCCCCCAAAAAATTACAAAAAATCAGCCAAACGAAGAGCTGTTTTTTTTTTTTGAAAAAAATAAATGAAATTGACACCCCATTGGCCCAACTAACTAAAAAAAGAAAAGACCCAAATCAATAAAATCAGAGATGAAAAAGGAAATGTAACAACAGACACCACAGAAATAAAAAGAATCATCAGAAATTACTACAAAGGGTTGTATGCCAGCAAACAGGGAAATCTATCAGAAATGGATAGATTCCTGGACACATACAACCTACCTAAATTGAACCAGGAAGACATAGAAAACCTAAACAGACCCATAACTGAGACAGAAATTGAAACAGTAATAAAGGCCCTCCCAACAAAGAAAAGCCCAGGACCAGATGGATTCACTGCTGAATTCTTCCAGAATGTAAAAAAGAACTAACTCCAATTCTTCCCAAACTATTCAAAAAAATCAAAAAAGATGGAATCCTCCCAAATTCTTTCTATGAAGCCAGCATCACCTTAATCCCTAAGCCGGTAGAACATTCAGCATATAAAGAAAACTACAGACCAATATCCCCGATGAACATAAACACAAAAATCCTCAATAAAATTCTCGCCAATAGAATGCAACAACACATCAGAAAGATCATCCATCTAGACCAAGTGGGATTTATCCCTGGTATGCAGGGATGGTTTAATGTGCACAAAACCATCAACGTGATACACCACATTAACAAATTCCAGCAGAAAAACCATATGATTATCTCAATAGATGCAGAGAAAGCATTCAATAAAATTCAACACACTT
This sequence comes from Oryctolagus cuniculus, assembly GCF_964237555.1. NCBI lineage: Eukaryota > Metazoa > Chordata > Mammalia > Lagomorpha > Leporidae > Oryctolagus > Oryctolagus cuniculus. The sequence goes on from NC_091437.1 coordinate 107,879,988, forward strand.
TCATTATGAAAACTCTAAGCAAATTGGGTATAGAAGGAACATTGCTCAATACAAACAAAGCAATTAATGAAAAACCAACGGCAAGCATCCTATTGAATGGGGAAAAGTTGGAAGCATTTCCACTGAGATCTGGTACCAGACAGGGATGCCCACTCTCACAGCTGCTATTCAATATAGTTCTGGAAGTTTTAGCCAGAGCCATCAGTCAAGAAAAAAAAAATTAAAAGGATACAAATTGGGAAGGAAGAACTCAAACTATCCCTCTTTGCAGATGATATGATTCTTTATTTAGGGGACCCAAAGAACTCTACTAAGAGACTATTGGAACTCATAGAAGATTTTGGCAAAGTAGCAGGGTATAAAATCAACGCACAAAAATCAACAGCCTTTGTATACAAAGGCAATGTCATGGCTGAGAAAGAAATGCTATGATCAATCCCATTCACAATAGCCATAAAAACAATCAAATACCTTTGAATAAACTTAACCAAGGACGTTAAAGATCTCTTCAATGAGAATTACAAAATCTTAAAGAAAGAAATAAAAAATGATACCAAAAAATGGAAAAATTTTCCATGCTCATGGATTGGAAGAATCAATATCATCAAAATGTCCATTCTCCCAAAAGCAATTTATAGATTTAATGCAATACCAATCAAAATACCAAAGACATTCTTCTCAGACCTGGAGAAAATGATGCTGAAATTCATATGGAGACATAGGAGGCCTCGAATACCTTAAGCAATCTTGTATAACAGAAAGAAAGCCATAGGCATCACAATATCAAATTTCAGGGCATACTACAGGGCAGTTGTTATCAAAACAGCATGGTACTGGTACAGAAACAGATGGATAGAACAATGGAACAGAATAGAAACACCAGAAGTCAATTCAAACATCTACAGTCAACTTAAATTTGATCAAGGATCCAAAACCAATCCCTGGATTAAGGACAGTCTATTCAATAAATGGTGCTGGGAAAATTGGATTTCCACATGCAGAAGCATGAAGCAAGAAGAAAGACCCCTACCTTTCACTTTTCACAAAAATCCACTCAACATGGGTTAAAGACCATCAACTTATTAGAGAACATTGGAGAAACCCTGCAAGATATAGGCACAGGCAAAGACTTCTTGGAAAAGACCTCAGAGGCACAGGCAGTCAAAACCAAAATTAACTTTTGGGGTTGCATCAAATTGAGAAGTTTCTGTACTGCCAAAGAAACAGTCAGGAATGTAGGCCAGTGCTGAGTCTCAACAGGCTAATCCTCTGCCTGTGGCACCAGCACACTGGGTTCTAGTCCCAGTCAGGGCACTGGATTCTGTCCCGGTTGCTCCTCTTCCTGTCTAGCTCTCTTCTGTGGCCCGGGAGTGCAGTGGAGGATGGCCCAAGTCCTTGGGCCCTGTGCCTGCATGGGAGACCAGGAGAAGCACCTGGTTCCTGGCTTCAGATCAGCGTGGTGCGCTGGCCGCAGTGCTCCAGCTGCAACGGCCATTGGAGGGTGAACCATCGGAAAAGAAAGACATTTCTCTCTGTCTCTCTCCCTGTCCACTCTGCCTATCAAAAAAAAAAAAAAAAAAAAAAAAAGAATGTGATGAGAAAACTGTCAGAAATATTTGGAAACTATGCAACAGATAAAGGGCTGATAACCAGAATCTACAAACAGATCAAAAAACTCCAAAAAACAAAACAAACAACCTACTTAAGAGATGGGCCAAGGACCTCAATAGATATTTTTTAAAAGAGGAAATCCAAATGACCAACAGGCGCATGAAAAAATGTTCAAGATCACTAGCAATCATGGAAATGCAAATCAAAAGCACAATGAGGTTTCACCTCATCCCAGTTAGAATTTCTCACTGGTAGAAATCTACCAACAACAGATACTGGCGAGGATGTGGGCAAAAAGGGACACTTTTTTGGGAATGCAAACTGGTAAAGCCACTATGGAAGTCAGTCTGGAGATTCCTCAGAAACCTGAATATAAATTTACCATACAACCCAGCCATCCCACTCCTTGGAATTTACCCAAAGGAAATTAAATTGGCAAACAAAAAAAGCTGTCTGCACATTAATGTTTATTGCAGCTCAAAATCACCATAGCTAAGACCTGGAATCAACCTAAATGCCCATCAACAGTAAACTAGATAAAGAAATTATGGGATATGCACTCTATAGAATACTATACAGCAGTAAAAAAACAATGAAATCCGGTCATTTGCAACAAAATAGAGGAATCTGGAAAACATCATGCTGAGTAAAATAAGCCAGTCCCAAAGGGACAAATATCATATGTTCTCCCTGATTGGTGACAACTAACCAAGCACCAAAGGGGAATCCTGTTGAAGTGAAATGGACACTATGAGAAACAATGACTTGATCAGCTCTTGTGTTGACTGTTGATGAACAACTCAATACTTTATCCCTTTTAGTATTTTTTGTTCTACTTAATAATATTGGTTGAACTCTGTAATTAATACACAATTATTCTTAAGTGTTGAGACTTGACTGAAAAGTGATCCCTGTTAAATATAAGAGTGGGAATAAGAGAGGGAAGAGATTGTACAATTTGGGACATGCTCAATTGGACTTGCCCCAAATGGTAGAGTTAGAAATGTGCCTGGGGATTCCAATTCAATCCCATCAACGTGGCATGTACCAATGCCATCTCACTAGTCCAACTGATCAATTTCTGTTCCCAATTGATCACACTGATAGGTCTAAGAGTCAAAGGGATCATATAAACAAGACTAGTGTCTGCAAATACTAACTGATAGAATAAAAAAGGGAGAGAATGATCCCAACATGGGAAGCGGGATACACAGCAGACCCATAGAATGGCAGATGTCCTAAACAGCATTCTGGCCTCAGAATCTGTCTTTAAGGCATTCGGATCCGGCCGAAAAGCCCATGAGAGTATTTTCAGCATGGAAAGCCAAGACACTGCAGCAAAATAAAAAAAAAAAAAAAAAAAAAAAAAAAAAAAAAAAAAAAAACCTAAATGAAAGATCTCTGCGAGTGAGATCCCAGTGGAAAGGACAGGTCATCCAAGAAACAGGTACCTTTCTCTGAAGGGAGGAGAGAACTTACACTTTGACTATGACCTTGTCTAAATATGATCAGAGTTGGCGAACTCAAAAGGCTTCCATAGCCTTGGCAACTCATGACAAGAGCCTAGGGTGATTACTGATAGCATAATCAAGAGTGTCAATTTGTTAAGTCATCAAGAGGAGTCACTGTGGTCTTACTCCCCATGTAGGATCTCTGTCCTTAGTGTGCTGTACATCGTGATTTAATGCTATAACTAGTACTCAAACAGTGTTTTACACTTTGTGTTTCTGTGTGGGTGCAAACCTTTGAAATCTTTACTTAATATATGCTAAATTGATCTTCTGTATATAAAAATAATTGAAAATGAATCTTGATGTGAATGGAAGGGTAGAGGGAGTGGGAGATGGGAGGGTTGTGGGTGGGAGGGTTTTATGAGGAGAGAAACACCATTGTAATCCATAAGCTGTACTTTCGAAATTTATATTCATTAAATAAAAGTTAAAAGAATAAAATTAGATATTAAAAAAAGAAGTCAAAAGATAACCTATGGAATAGAAAACATGTTTTTAATCACATTTTTGGTAAATTACTTATATCCACAATTCATACAGAGTTTCCATTCTTCAATAGTAAAACCTTAATGAAGTGGGCAAAATTCTGAATATTGGTATCATTCAAAGATGATATACAAAATGACTATGAAGTGCATGAAAATATGTTTAATTCCACCAGTCATTAGGAAAGTAGAATCATACCCAAAATTATTTTCCAGTTTTAATTGACCAGGATGGCTATAGCAAAAAGACAAGCCCAAGAAACTGGAACCTTATATGTTATTGGCAAAGATTCAAAACTGCATTTTGTTTCTTTCTAATGTTTATTCATTTTTATTTATTTGATAGGCAGAATGAAAGGGGCTGGGGAGAGGGAAAAAGAGAGAGAGAGAGAATTTTCCATCTGCTGATTCACATCCCGAATACCTACAACAGTAGCTTCTGTGAGCCAAGCTGAAACCAGGAACTAGGAACTTCATCTGGGTCTCCCACTGGGGTAGAAGGAATTCAAATACTTGAGCCATTATCTGCTGCCTCCCTGCCTGTGCATCAGCAGGAAGTTGGATCAGAAAGGGAGGCAAAGGCGGTACTTCATATGAGGCACTTTGATAAGAGATGCTAGAGTTCCAAGCAGGAGCTGAACCTTCTGAAACTCTGTGTATGCATTGTGGAGGTGAGCTCAGTATTTCTTTAAAATAGTAATCATAGAGTTTATAAACTATGCAGTACACCATTCCTAAAGAGAAATGCTGAAGCAAAATAAAAATACACAACAGAAAATCTTGTATGTGACTGTTCCTTACAGCATTATTTATAATTCAAAAAAGGAGAAACACCCCAACTGCCCATCAATTTATGAGTGGATAAATAAAATCAGTGTGTATCTATACAATGGAATATTATTTGACCTTTAGAAAAACAACTGAAGTATTTATATATTTTGCAAATTTATATGATCAGAAGTAAATATGAAATTATATTAAGAAAAGTATTATGTCCAGAGAAGGAGGTGATGTTCTCTACTTTATAACAGAGGAAATCATACCTCAGACCCCAAATGTGAGCCTTGGCAAAATACATCCTATTCAATGGAGAACACAGAATTAATTTAAATGAACAAATCATATAATATAAAAATCTATTTGATAGAAATGATATGCTTAGTAAAAATAAAAGGAGTCTTCATAGGTCATTATCTTTAAATATTTAATATAAATTGATTTACTGCACTGTAAAATAGTGCCTCTTTCTTAAGGTAGCAGAATTAAAAAGTCTAGTGAAAGTGAGATGTAAACAGATTTCAATTTTAGCAATGGGCTATAGTTAGTACATGAAATGAGTTTTCTGACTCTGGTAGTGTTTAAACAGAGGTAACATGATCAATTGGGGATTTTGATTACAAAACCTAATCATGATTAAAAATTTATGTCTTAAAAATTGAAGTGTAATGTAAAAACATAGACCTCAGAATCTGAAAGATCTGGCTTTAAATAATACATCTGCAATCCTTAGCAATATGGCTTGAGAATTTGATAAACTTCTAAATACAGTTTTCTCATTTGGATGTTAAGACTTAATAAATTTTCTTCCATTAGGTATTTCCCAAATCCCAAGAATCTTTAAAATACAGAAAAACATCCAATACATAATCGTGAGTTGAGTTAATAAACAGAGGTCCTATGTGGACATTTTAATTTTTAAAAAAATATTATTTATTTAATTATTTGAGAGGTAGAGTTCCAGAGAGAGAGAAGGAGAGGCAGTGATAGACAGAGGTCTTCCATTCGCTGGTTCACTCCCCAGTGGCTGCAATGGCTGTAGATGTGCCGATCCGAAGCCAGGAACCAGGTTCTTCTTCCTAGTCTCCCATGTGGGTGCAGGGTCCCAAGGACTTGGGTCATCCTCTGCTGCTTTCCCAGGCCACAGCAGAGAGCTGGATTGGAAGAGGAGCAGCCGGGACTAGAACCACAGGTGGAGGATTAACCTACTGCACCACAGCACCAGCCCTACATGCGGACATTTTCATTGTTAATTCAATACAAATCCAAAAGCCATATATAATTATGATTGACTTATAGATATAAAAATCTTGAGATTTCTGTAGATTAAGGAAGATCTTTAAAGATTTTGTGAATATCAAAAATAATAAGGAACAATTTGTTGCTAGCATAGATCAGAATTGATTTTCTACTCTCTTTTGTTTATAATGATCATATGCCTACTTACCTGATAAAATCTATTATATCTGGCAATTTATTTTAAGATATTAATTTTACTTATTTGTAAGGTAGATTGACACAGATGGGAGAGATAGAGAATTTTTTTTTTGACAGGCAGAGTTAGTGAGAGAGAGAGAGACAGACAGACAGACAGACAGAAAGGTCTTTTTCCGTTGGTTCACCCCCCAAATGGCCGGGGTGCTGCAGCTGGTGCGCTGCGCCGATCCGAAGCCAGGAGCCAGGTGCTTCCTCCTGGTCTCCCATGTGGGTGCAGGGCCCAAGCACTTGGGCCATCCTCCACTGCACTCCCAGGCCACAGCAGAGAGCTGGCCTGGAAGAGGGGCAACCGGGACAGAATCCGGCGCCCCAACCGGGACTAGAACCTGGGGTGCCGGCGCTGCAGGCGGAGGATTAGCCTAGGAGGATTAGCGGCTCCAGCCAGAAACAATTCTTTTTAACTGCTGGCTCAATCCCTCCCTTGCTGCAGTGACTGAGGCTGGGCAGGTTAAAGCCAGGAGCCCTGGCCTTCATCCAGGTCTCCCATGTGGGTGGCAGGAATCTAATTAGCTAGCTCATGTTCACTGCTTTTTCATGTGTGTTATCACGGAGCTGAATTGGAAGTGACCAGCCGGAAATCCAACCAGCGCTCTGATATTTGATGCCAGCATTATAAGCTGTGGCTTAATGTACTGTACCACAACACTGGCCTTGGTAAAATATCAATTATTTTTTTAAACTTTTATTTAATGAATATAAATTTCCAAAGTATAGCTTATGGATTACAATGGCTTCCCCCCCATAATGTCCCTCCCACCCGCAACCCTCCCCTTTCTCACTCCTTCGCCCCTTCCATTCACATCAAGATTCATTTTCATTTCTCTTATATACAGAAGATCAGTTTAGTATATATTAAGTAAAGATTTCAACAGTTTGCACCCACATAGAAACACAAAGTGAAAAATACTGTTTGAGTACTAGTTATAGAATTAAATCACAATGTACAGCACATTAAGGACAGAGATCCTACATGAGGAGTAAGTGCACAGTGACTCCTGTTGTTGACTTAACAATTTGATACTCTTGTTTATGGCATCAGTAATCTCCCTAGGCTCCAGTCATGAGTTGCCAAGGCTATGGAAGCCTTTTGAGTTCATCGATTCTGATCATATTTAGACAAGGTCGTAGTCAAAATGGAAGTTCTCTCCTCCCTTCAGAGAAAGGTACCTGTTTCTTGGATGACCCGTTCTTTCCACTGGGATCTCACTCGTGGAGATCTTTGATTTAGATCATTTTTTTTTTTTTTTGCCAGTGTCTTGGCTTTCCATGCCTGAAATACTCTCAAATTTTTTAGCCAAATTATTGGCATTATTAGCATTTTGATCTAAAACTTTCACACCATTACTAAGGCATTAAATAAAACAATGAAAATTAAGATCATATTGTAAGGGACAGTAGTTTACCTTGCTTAGCCTCTTTCAAAAAGATTTACATTCTATCAGGATCAAAATAAGCCAGATTCCCTTTAAAATATATGTATATATACTTTAATATGTAACATATATAAGATTATATAATGTAGTATTTGCTTCATTTTTCATTTTCATATTCCTAAAGGAGGATTATTTTCTTGCTTAGTCTTGGAACATTTTAAATCTCTCTTTTCCAATTCTTTTTAGAGCTCAATATCTCAAATGTTATATGTGTTAGCTACAGAGAGAAATGTTAGTTTTCTCTGGGACACTGAGTACTAATTTTGGATGATATAAATATTGAAAGCTTATTTTTTCAGAATGGCATTAATTTCAACAGATACTTGAATATATGACTGGAATTATAAAATTTAATAAAGAGAAGGTTTCATGCTTACCTTTTTCTCTACAAAGAAATTTGTTTTCTTGATCAATCACTATTTTCTTTAAATTTTTTATTTATCTAAAATGAACAAGTTTAATATATTTCATATAATACATATTTAGGAGCATAGTGATTCTTCTCACCCTACCCACTTCTCTCCCACCCACACTTCCATCTTGCCTCCTTCCTTTCTTATTCTTTTAATTTTTACAATGACATACTTTCAGTTTATTTTATAATCGTTGTTTAATCCTCCACTAAACAAAGAATTCAACAAAAAAATAAGAAGAAAAAATATTGAATATTGTTCCTCAACAGTAGAGACAAGGGCTGTTAACAATTAATCTCAAAGTGTCAATTTCACTTATATACACTCTTCTGTACTCTGTCAGTTACCACAGATCAGGGAAAACATAGGATATTTGTCTTTTTGAAACTGGCTTATTTCACTTCAACATTAGAATCAATCACTTTTTAATCAAGGGTATTACTGACTTTCAGATGGACTGACCTTTTATCAAACTGCTGCTTCTGAAACTAAAGCTTTCTAGCAGAGATAATCTCTTATTTCTAGTTATGTGATAGCTAAAATAATTAGATAATTTTATTTGAAATTATTGTGCTTAAAAGAAATTGGAAGCTATTTTTACTGCCTAGTTAGCTTTATGTTATTTTGTTTAGGTAGAAAAACTCCCTTTATTTAAAAGTCTTTCATCATTTTTATGGTAAGTGACTGAATAAGAGAAATAATCCTCCAAATGAGAGTGCATTGATTAAAATCACACCCCCTCCTTATATTCACTATAATTTGTGTGACATTTGTCATTCACATTCCCTGATTGCAGTTTTGTGAGAGCAGTTAAATTACTTCTTGACTCAGTTTTGAATAAATTAAATTAGATTGTATGATTATTATTATTATTTTATTTAACAGGTAGAATTATAGACAGTGAGACAGAGAGAGAGAGAGAGAGAGAGAGAGAGAGAGAGAGAGAGAAACAGAAAGGTCGTTCTGTTGGTTCACTCCCCAAATGGCTGCTACAGCCGGCTCTGTGCTGATCCGAAGTCAGGAGCCAGGTGCTTCCTCCTGGTCTCCCATGCAGAAGCAGGGGCCCAAGCACTTGGGCCATATTCCACTGCACTTCCAGGCCACGGCAGAGAGCTGGACTGGAAGAGGAGTAACCAGGACTAGAATCCAGTGCCCATATGGGATGCCGGCGCCACAAGCGGACAATTAACCAAGTGAGCCACGGTGCCAGCCCCGATTGTCTTATTACTCATAATAAATTATTTGAGTAATAATTATACTTTTAAAACATTTTTCCAAACTAATAAATTGTACAATACTCTGTACAAAGATTGACTTTTTGACTTGAGTGAGTGACAGACTAATACTCTATCTTAATTGATGACATAGTTTTCAGTAATTTGGATGAGCAAATTGAGTTAGTCTTAATGTCCGTCTCTTGTGTTCCATTAGTGTCCACCATATGAACAGGAATCTACTTCAATTTGGCATGTTGAATTGCAATTCCCAGAGGTATATTTTAGGAATAGTTGATATTGCTATCAAGATGTGTCGATGCATGTTAAAATGTGTTTAAAGCATTTCTGTAAATTGATGTTGTCAGTAAACCATATGTTCCTATTTTCAAGTCTAGTATGCAGTAACAGAGGACATTTATTGGGTACTTACTGTATATTTGGAATTATTATATGTTCTTTTGATGGATTAACTCATTTCATTCTCAATCCTATGATATGGAATCCATCATTATCTTTATTTTATAGATGAGGAAACTGAAATGCAAAATGGTTAAGTGCATGCCAAAGTCATACAACTAATTAATCGGTGAAGCTGGGCTTATAAAGCACAAGCAGTCTGTTGCCTGAGTTCAGATTTGAAAAGCATAAATATATATAGTTGTTATTTTATGTACCTACAGATAATGTTTGCCAGTATAGCATTAAAGCTTTGCAAAATGTCCATGTAGAAACATTCAGTGTCCTGGCTCAGGTAGACAGTGAAATTACATATTTGTAACCAATAGTCTATGAAAACATTCTTATTAGTAATTTCAATCACACAATTAAACAGTGAGATTTTAAAGTTCATCACACTGTTATAAATTCATTCAAGCTTCATTGCTGCTTTTACGGTGTCTGTTTTCTTAGTTATCAAAACAAAATTTCTGAGTTTGAACCCAGGAAAAAATTTGCAGTAGATAATGAGGTTTGGCTAGAATATAATGCTGTTTAATAATAAAACATATGTAAAATTTAATTTTAATTTGTTTTCATACTAAGTGAAATCTATTATTTGAGAAATCATATGTGAAAGAAGTTAGAATACTTTTTTCTGCAAAGGTTTAGAAAAAATGAGTATTAGGCTTTGCCGTGTGCTAGACATCGATCAGTTGGGGATACAGCAGTACACACAAAAAACATAATATCCTTCTGTTGATTTTATGTTTTGTTGTTCACAGACCTATGGGCTATCTTCTGCTGCTTTCCCAAGCACATTAGCAGGGAAATAGACTGAAAGTATAGCTATACCTCAAAGAGACATGTAATAAACTGGTATCACAGCTTAACCTGCTGCACCCGTCAACAGCCCTATGCTTAGCTTTTGACATATTTTTTAGTTGACTTTTGTAAATGGTAGATAACAGCCAGATTCATTTTCCTTGATATGGATATCCAGTTTTCCCAGAACCATTTGTTGAAGAAATTGTCCTTTCTTCAAATTGTCCTTTCTTCATATTGTTTTTTAAAGATTTATTTATTTATTTGAAAGTCAGAGTTACACAGAGAGATGAGAGGCAGAGAGAGAGAGGTGTCTTCCATCTGATGTTTCACTCCCCAGTTGTGCCGATCTGAAGCCAGGAGCTTTTTCCAGGTCTCCCACGTGGGTGCAAAGGCCCAAGGACTTGGGCCATCTTCTACTGCTTTTCCAGGCAGAGAGCTAGATCAGAAGTGGAGCAGCTGGGTCTTGAACGGGCACCCATATGGGATGCTGGCCCCGCAGCCCAGGGCATCAACCCACTGCGCCAAAGCGCTGGCCCCTCAATGCATATTTCTGACAACATTGTAGAAAATAATTGGCTCTAGATGGGTATAACTATTTGGAAGGAAAAAGTAAAATGTTGTGTTTTAAAATTATACAATCTTAAATGTAGAAAAGCCTGAATGTTAAACAGATATACACAAACTGTTAGAATAAACAAATTCAGCAAAGTAGGATACAAGTCAAAATACAAAAAATAAAAAGAGATGCATTTCTATACAAAAACAGTGTATACTTTGAAAAGGAATTTAAGAAAATAGCTCCACTAACAATAGCAATAAGAATAAAAATTAGTTAGAAATTTACTTAATAAATGAGATGGAAGACTTTTACAAAGAAAATTTTGTTTGTTTAAATATATTTAAAAAAGAGCATAAATAAGTGAAAAGGCAGATTCAATGCAACCATTTTCATAATTTCAACAACATTTTGCAGAAACAAATCAGCCCTAAAATTCATATGAAATCTCAAGGGACCCTGAATACCCTAAACAAACTTGCAAATGAAGAACAAAACTGAAGTAGTCATATTTCATATTTAAAAAATTTCTACAGAATGAGAGTAATCTAAATGTGATTTTAGGATAAAGATACTCTTATAGGCCAACAAAATGGAGCAGAGGGCCCAGAGGCCTGGTGTTCTGGGGCAATGTATTGAACTGTGGCTTCTGGCACTGGTGTCCCATGTGGGAGTGCCCTTTGAGTCTCTGATGCTCTGCGTCCTATGAAACATTCTACTAATGTGGGGAGGCAGTGGAAGATGGCCCAATTACTTGGGTTCCATCATCCATGTGAGAGACCTAGATGGAGTCTTAGTTCTTTGCTTTGGTCTGGGCAATCGCGGGTCATTGTACCCATTTAGGGAGTGACCCAGCTGATAGATTCTCTCTCTCTCTCTCTCTCTCTCACTCTCTCTCTCTCTCTCTCTCATGTTTCTCCCTTTCTCTCTGTCACTCTGCCTTCCAAATAAATAAGTAGATAAATATTTAAAAAGAATAATGATCCAGAATTACACTCTCACATATGTGAACAGATAGTTTTCAATCAGAGTGTAACGATGCTACAATAGGGATGAGAGCTAGATGTAACAATTTTTAACTTATAAAACTTATAGAAAAAAAACACAGGGAGAAATCTCCAGGTTATTGGAATGATTTCTTGCATATGCTAGCAAATCACAATCAAAAAAGACAAGCTTAACTTCATCGAAGTTGAAAACTTAGGGTTCTGTTAGCATAGTGAAGAGACAAACTATAGAATGAGAGAAAACATTTGCAATTTGTGTATTAGATAAGGGATTAACTTTCAGAATCCATTGAGATTTTCTAAAACTGAATAATACATAAAACAGGCACCCTGTTTAAAATTTAGTTAAGGACATGAACCCATATTCTACAAAAAATATATATGCATTGTACTAACACATGTAAAATATTCAGCATCACTAGTCATTAGGGAAATACAAATCAAAACCACAATGACATAATATCACACATACTCTAGTGGTTACTACCAAAAAAAGAATAGAACAAGTATAATAAAAATTATGATAAAATTATTGAAAAGTATTGGTGGGAACATAAAATTGTATAACTGCTGTGGCTCCTCAAAAAAGTAAAAATAGGATTACCATATCATTAGTTAAACTGCTATAAGCCCTGAAAGAGTGAAAGTAAGGTCTCCAAAAATATAAATACATCCATGTTCCTAGCAACATAATTCACAATTGATTAAAAAAAACCACCTAGTTGTCCATGAACAGAATAATGGATAATTATAATTCAGTACCTAATATATTGGAATATTATTCGTAACTAAAAAGGAAGGAAATGGGGGGTCAGCACAGTGGCATAGTAAGTTTAGCCCCCACCTGCGATGCTGGCATCCCTTATGGGCACCCATTTGTGTCCTGGCTGCTCTTCTGATCCAATTCTCTACTTATGGCCTGAGAAAGCAGTGGAAGATTGCTGTAGGCAACCCCTGCACCAACGTGTGAGATCTGGAAGAAGCTCCGGGCTCCTGGCTTCAGATTGGTTCAACTTCACCTGTTGTGGCCATTTGGGGAGTAAACCAGCAGATGGAAGACCTTTGTCTGTCTCTTCCTCTCTGTCTGCAACTCTGTTTCACAAATAAATAAGTAAATCATTAAAAAAATAAGTAAGGAAATTATGATATATTCTATAACATGGGTGAACTTTTGAATATTAAGCTAAGTGAAACCAGTCAATCACAAAAGGAAAAAAAAAAATTATCTCATTTCAGCTATACATAAGGTACTTAGTATTAGTCAAAATCATAGAGACAGAAAATAGAATGGTGACTGGAAAGCATAGAGAATGCCTTATTTTTCAATAGATGTGGTCTTAGTTTTGCAAAAGGAAAAGAGATTTGGCAGTGAATGTGAGGTTGGTTACACCACAATATAAATGTACTTAATATCATTGCAGTTTGTGTTTAACAATAGCTAAGATAATAAATTTTGCATTATCTGTATTTTATCCCAAAAAATCACAAGAAATTATTTGCGGTATTCTTAAAATTATGGTTGCTTTAATTTTCTCATAAATAAATTTTCCTGTAGTGCTATCTGAATAAATAGAATAAAGAGAAGCTCTCATTGCAAGTGGGTCAGCAATGTGTCTGAATGCTAGTGGGTTTCATGGAAAAATTTACAGAGATGAAGTCTAGATACACCAATTTGTGTAATAGAGTTCGGGTATTTTACTGAGAGGTTAGTTCTTATTCTGAGAGTTCTCTCTCCCTCTTTCTGGCCTTTTAAAAATGGACTGTTTTCTTGAGACTAATTACTTATTTAGAATAATCTTAGTCCCTCTGCAGTGGGTTTTCAGAGCTGCTCTGTTCTATGTGTGGAGTGTGAACTTTTCCATTTATCTTTTATTTTGGGGATAACATAGCCTTTGATCTTCTATGTACACCTGCAATCACTATCCTTTTTTTTAAAAAATAAGGAAGTGTTCATTCATCCCAAATATTTGCCAGGGAAACTGATAAATGATAAGAATCATGTGGAAAGTTAAAGGTATGGAAATGTTATTTTTCAATTCTAGCATGAAATCATTGACTAGCACTGGGCTGCTTCTCACTTAGATTTTAACAAATTCTGTCAGCTAAAACTGATGTGTTGTTAAGTCAGAAATGCATGAATGAACAATGTGTGAATATAAAGATGGAGTATTGTTTCATGCAGGTGTAGGTGAAAACCTCTGACTGCAGTGTCGCATTATTCTCTAAGGCCCAGTAAATGTAGAGAAGCTAGAAAGAAAAGAAAAGGACAAGAAGGAATAATTTAGAATCAAAGATTAGAAAAAATATATATCGATGCTTTGGTCAAACTCAACATAGTGTGGAAAGTGAGTAGAAATGGATCATTTATTATATTGCATTCAAGTCCCACTCATGTTCACATTGAAACTGCCTGGAGAAATGCAAAACTGTGATCTCCAAAGCTACAGAAATGATGATAATAGTAAAGCAATATCTGAAATATGATTACAGGGATACACTGCCATTAATTTTAGATATGCTTTATCTCATTAGCTGGACTGTAAACTGTGGTACAATTTGCGATTTTTTTTTGTAGTATGAGTTTTAAAACATCTATTATGATATCTTTTTTCCCTTTGCTGATATACACAATTTTTCACTAAATCATTTTATTTGTTTATTCATAAATATAAAATTCTTCTCATTTCAGTTCCAACTATCACTTTTACCTTTAATATAGTTTATGGCTGAAAGTTGTCTTCCTAATTATCTAACCTTGCTTAGGGTCTTAGGGTAAAAGTTTAAAACCAGTGTCAGTCTGTTTATTGAAAATATTCTCCTAAAGGATGTCTGTGTTTAAAAAGAACACATTATATATTAATGTTTACATCTAGAACAATCTTGTTTATCTCAAGATATTCCACAGATCATACATATTTTATGTTGGTTGGCAATGAATAATATTACATATTATAAGTTCTTTCACATGATGCTGGCTTAATCCTGACCCAGCCACTAATCTCAAAGCCTGACTACATTAAAGCCATTTTTTGGTTTACAGGAAAATCTGAGGAAGTTAAAATCTCCTTTTAAAATTTCACTCATGCTACTTCTCCTTGATAATTTTCCTCAACATGCTGCAACCAATTGAACACTACAAAATTGGAGTCCAGCCATGTCTTACTCAGATGACTGAAATTACCTCTTTTGGGCCCTTTTTAATGAGGGCATTAGCCTTCTTCATTCCATTTGTGCAGTCATAAACTTGAGGGCAGGGCATGGTATGATATTTTCATCTTTTTACTACTTACCATGGTATATATTATTTAAATTTATGAGTAATTATTCCATTTAGTTCACAACCTATCATTCATGTTAATGATTCTTCAGGATCCCTAACATCCCACTTCCATCCAGTATTTTCACTCTCAATTTTCTGCTTATGTAAATCCTAACATACCTTCAATGGTATCTTATTTCCTTGAGATTAAGTGAAACTCTTTTATATTTTATAGATTTTACACTAGCATGTTCTCCCCTACGGGAACATGTTCTCTGAGGAACTGGGATTCTTCATCATTCCCCCAGCATATTTTTTTTCACATTCTCTATCATTGCCTTTGCTCAGGCCATAGTGCTTGCAGGAATATCTTCGACAAAATTTATTGATCAAAACTTACTTCCTCTTTCTCCCTACTTTCTCTGAGAAATCTTACATTTCAATGTAAGTCTAAAGATCTGTCTTCTTTCTTGAGTAACCTTCTTCCAAAGTTATAAATTTACCTTTCCAGGTAAAACTTTATATTCCTGGTTTTTCATTTTCCCTTCGTAGTGTTCCTTCTGTTCATTCATCAATAAAGGGGTAAGCGCTAAAAGTTAAAAATGTAAAAGTCTGAAAGGAGATGAACAAAGGACATCTTTTCAAAGAATTTGGAGTGCTTAAAATAGGGTCTAATGGCTGATTGCATTTTGGTTTTATTGTCAATATTTTCTTAAAGAAGTTTTTAATAAATGTTTATGGGGAGTTTGAATTGCAATTTAGTTTTCAAATTCTCACTAAAATTGTATTGACTTTCCTTTGCTTGTGAAGTATTTCATTTCTCTGTTCATTATATGAAGTTAAAGAAGCTTAATATTTTTATTTAAAAATAACAAAATTATTTTAAAAAATTATTTAAAAATAATTAATTTATTTTTAAATAACATTCTTACTTCCAGGAAAACTAACAAGCTTAGAGAGGGAGGGAGGCTGGGGTGCAAAGAGAGAGAGAAGACAGTGAGAGTTTGGTTGAGTATGTGCATGTGAGTGCATATGTATCTGTTTATGACTTAAGAATTTCTTTTTTTCTGAAGAAGTTTTACAATTATTTCTTCAAAACAGGGGTAAAGATAAAAAAATAAAAAAAAGCTAAAGAAATATACCCACTAAATCTTACTTTAATGCCATATTAAAGATGGGTGGATAAAATAAAGGGAAAGGAAAAACTTTTAAGAAAGGAGAAATCTCAGCGTTGCAGTGTTTATCTTCACAATTTTGAAAAATGATCAGAAAGGCATTTCCTGTCATGTTGGACTCATATCAGAAACTATATGATATGTATGGTATCAGTCCTTAGTAGCTGAATCAATGAATGCGTAATATGAAGACTGCGTATATTATTATAATTTATATTTGATGGGGGAAATTGGAAAAGATAATTTTATTCCTCTCCTAAATACAGAAAATCATAGGGAGAACTCAGAACAGAACCAAGAGATTTGCAGTGGAGGATCTCCACTCTGACTGCACACTAACTTCACTTCAAGCACTTTAAATAGATGAGTACTTGGCCACAGCCGTGAGGAAAGAGAACAGAATCTCTGAGGGTGGATTATTTTTAAAACCCATGGGTGATTTTAATAGGTTGGCATAGTTGAGAATCACTCTTTAAGAGAAACAAAAAATACGAGAATGATCATAAGAATATTTTGGGGAACATTGTTCAAACATTTCTATTTGTTCAAAGACATGAGTTTCATGAAGGATGGCTGTTCCCAAAGCAGCACCGTCTCACAGTATTTGATGCTGTCCCTGCTCTCATGTAACAGTGGCTGGGGAGATGAAATGCTGCTTTCTTGCCACAAGCTGGATAGAAAAACATATTTAGACAATTATGTGTTCAGAAAGGCAATGTTCAAATGCCCCGAGTCACTGTAAGAGCTCTCTCCTTGTGGTTCCCAACTGTAATAACAACCTTTTTGTTGCCCCACCTTACTGACCTTTCTTATAACTTTCTAATGCTTTCTGAAAATGTGCCTTTTCACCTCATGTATATAGTATAAATTCTCTCTCATGTCAGTTAGGAAATTTATAATTAAACTTGTAAGCTACCATTGAATGCAATTTCTGGGAACCACTCCATGGAAACTAGTACAGCGTTATTTTTTTCTTGCTTGTGGATGTGGTTAAAAGCTGCCTGTCTTTATTCTAAAAATAATTGAGTGCGCAAAAATTTTGAAAGATGGCAGTTAAGGATTCTTGTGCTTCCACTACTTACTTTGCTAGAGAAAGAAAACAGAAAACAATTTTGGCATTTGGATCCTCATCTACTATTAAATTATTTCTATGGTTAAGATTATTTTAGTTTTGTAATGTAGCAATAGAGGATTTTGTCCCGTAACTTGAATATATTCAGAAAATTTTTCCTTTATGGAACAATGGGAAGTCTGGTCACGGTGACTCCATATCCCTAGATAATTATGTATCTTACATCAGGCAAAACACAATTTTAGAAAGTTGAATGAATAACCCTTTGGAAGCCACTATGCATTTTCCTCTTCTTTCCCCCTCATACCTCCTCCATCCCCCTTTCCTTCTTTCCATCCACATTCTCCTCCTCCTCTCTTCCTTCAAGTCAGCATCATCATCATTGCCATCGTCATCATCACCACCAACATCATCACCCTGATTCTTCTTATTTTTTTCTGAGTCATTTGAAGCTATGATTTTGAACAGGGAACCTCCAAAAAGACTCCACCAAAAGGTTTTACACACATATAAGAACAGAGAATATCTTGTCTGACTTGATGTATCAGATGGTGACTACTAGAAACACCGAGAAACACTGAGCCAGAATTATGATACAAGAGAGATTTTTCATTTGGTTTCATAACCTTGAGGAGCACAAACACAAAGATTCTAAAGCCAATCAAAATGATGGTTCTCCCATATCCCCATTCATCTGCATTTTTTTGTCTGATCTAAGTTGAGAGAACATAGGGAGGCAGTTCAAATGCTGGGTTTGGCATGAGATCCTTGTTTAGGATAAAGAGAGTTATTATATTAGAAAGCTTGATATTCCTTGATAGAGATAAGATCAAGCTTTAATTGAAGCAGGACTGTTTTGAGAGTTGGTAACCAAAATTGCTAACAGGTTTGGGGCAACATAAGTCATTTATCCCAGCAGAAATCATGGAACTTGCCGGTGCCGCGGCTCAATAGGCTAATCCTCCACCTGCGGCATCGGCACCCCGGGTTCTAGTCCCGGTCGGGGTGCTGGATTCTGTCCTGGTTGCTCCTCTTCCAGTCCAGCTCTCTGCTTTGGCCTGGGAGTGCAGTGGAGGATGGCCCAAGTGCTTGGAGACCAGGAGAAGCACCCGGCTCCTGCCATCGGATCAGCGCGGTGCACCGGCCACAGCGGCCATTGAGGGGTGAACCAACGGCAAAGGAAGACCTTTCTCTCTGTCTCTCTCTCTCACTGTCCACTCTGCCTGTCAAAAAAAAAAAAAAAAAAAAAAGAAGAAGAAATCATGGAACTTATTCCAAGGTTAACATAAAGTGGCTTGGTCCTCAGTAAATCAGAGACTAGGTGAAAGAGTCTGAATTTGTGAATTGTTTAACTTAAATTACAGATTAAAAGCAGATAAATGTTAATACTAAAATTTTTTTGATGCTGCACACCTTCAATCCATGTTCTCGTACTCTCATTGAATGTATGGGTTTACACATCTTGTTTTTAATCTCGTTTAGTGTTTATAAAGTCTCTGTGAGTTCAATAATATATTTCCAATTTCCTAATTTATGCCCTAATTATAGTGTAGAGAATTAAATCACTACAAATAAATACACAAAAATAGCAACACTGAGATGAACCCAAGACTATTTTTTTGTTTATTCTTTCTTCTATGTTTAGCTGATACACAAACAATTCTATGTATCTTTGGGGTATCATGGAATGTTTCTATAAATATATAGACTGTGTAATGGTCCTACAGGGTAAACATATCTGCCCGTTCAAGCATTTACCATTTCTTAATGGTGAAAACAATAACAAAAACTTTACATTGAGTTTTTATTTTTAGAGAAATGTATAGTACATTATTATTATCTATAGTCCCCCTACTGTGCCATAGAACAGCAGAACTTTTTCCTCCTCTCTGTTAGTACCTGTTAATCATTTCTCTTTGCCTCCTTGACCTCCCTTGTGCCTCTCCCACCCCCTACACCGGCCTCTGGTAACCCCTTTTACACTCTTAACTCCTATGGATTGTTTATATGCTCATATAAGAGAGATCATGTGACACGTGCCTTGGTCTGCTTGGCTTTTCTCACTTAACATAATGCCCTTCAGTTCCATCCATGATGGTGCAAATGGAAAGATTTCATCTGAGTAGTATTATATTATTATATGTAATACATTTTCTTTATTCCTCAGTTTATTAACTCCTGTTTTCTTCTAGTAGTTTCACATTTTCAGGTTTCACATTGAGGACTTTAATCAATTATGGGTTTATTTTTGCACACATCAAGAAATGGGGGTCTAGTTTGATCCACATGTGACTTATAGGTTTCCCTTTAAGACACATGGTCCATATAAGACTATTTTTTCAATGTGTTATCTTAGCATCTTCATGAAAGAATAATTGGCTGTTGATAAGGAAGTTTACTTGTAATTGCTCTATTCTGTTCAATAAGTCTAGATGTTTCTATGTTGTTTCATCCTGGACATTAGTCTATAAATTTCTTTGCTATTTGCATCCTTGTCTGATTTTAGTACCAAGATAATGCTGGCTTTCTAAAATGAGTTTGGATGAATTCTTTCCTCTTCTATATTTTTGGGATAACATAAGAAAAATTAATATTAATTCTTACTTAATTATTTGGTAGAATCATCAGTGAAGCCAGCAGATACTGGGCTTTCTTTCATGAGAGTTTATTTTTTAATCATTTTTTAATCTCATTTATTGTTATTGGTCTTTTAGAAACACTATTTCTCCATGATTCAATCTTGTTAAGGTATATGTGTCCAGTAATTTGTCCATTTCTTCTAAGTACCAATTTTGCCAGTGTATAGTAGTTAATAATATTCTCTAATCTTCTATTTCAGTGGTGTCAGTTGAAATGTCTCCTTATATGTCTGTGATTTTATGTATTTGATCTTCTCTCTTTTAATCTTAGTTTAGCTAAGAGTTTTCAATTCTGTTCATCTTTTCAAAGAATCAGAACTTCATTTAATTTATTTTTAAGGATTGTTTTAGTCTACTTCATTTATGTCCCCTACATTTTATTTCGTTCCTTGTACTAATTTTTGGTTTGATTTTTTCTTGATTTTTTTCATTTCTTAAGGTGCAGTGGTAAGTTGTTTATTTTTGATATGTTTGCTTTTTAAATAAATGGTTACTTCTGTATACTTTCCTCTTGCTACTTCTTTTACTGTGCCCTGTAGGTTTTGTTATGTAGTGCTTCTATTTTGTTTCAAATTTTTTAATTTCCTTCTTTTTTTCTTACTTGATCAATTAAATGTTCAAGAGTAGTTTGTTTAATTTCCATGTGTTTATGTAGTTTCCAGAGTTTTCCCTATTATTTATTTTTATCTTTTTAATCACATTATGGTCAGAAAATATGCTCTATATGATTTTGTCTTTTTAAAATTTATAGAGGTTGTTATATGAACAAGAACATGATATATTCTGCAAAATGCCTCATGTTCTATTAAAAAGAATCATTATTCTAGAGCCATTGAATGAAATGTTTGATAGATATCTGTGAGATTTAATTTACTTAAGGTGAAATTCAACTTTTATTTATTTTTTGAATTTATGTTTGCATGAGCTGTACATTTCTGAAAGTGGAGTTTTTTTAATTTTTTTTTTTTATTTTTGACAGGCAGAGTGGACAGTGAGAGAGAGAGACAGAGAGAAAGGTCTTCCTTTGCCGTTGGTTCACCCTCCAATGGCTGCCGCGGCCGGCGTGCTGCGGCCGGCGTACCACACTGATCCGAAGCCAGGAGCCAGGTGCTTATCCTGGTCTCCCATGCTGCTGCAGGGCCCAAGCACTTGGGCCATCCTTCACTGCACTCCCTGGCCACAGCAGGGGCTGGCCTGGAAGAGGGGCAACCGGGACAGAATCGGGCGCCCCGACTGGGACTAGAACCTGGTGTGCCAGCGCCGCAAGGCGGAGGATTAGCCTAGTGAGCCGCGGCGCCAGCCTGAAAGTCAAGTTTTAACTTTACCATATTACTGTATTGAAATCTTTCACTCCCTTCAGGTCTATTAATATTTTCTTTCTGTATTAGAGTACTCTGAAAATGTGTGCATATATATTCACAATTTTTTCTCTCTTGTTAGGTGGAGTAATTTATCATTATTAGTGGCCTTTCTTGTCTCATTTTGGAGATAACTACAGAGAATGCACAGAAATCCATTTACTTACATGTATCTAACAGTAACTTTGAAATATATGATAAAAATACAGAATTGATCATGATAAAGAAATTTAAGCAAAATAGATTTAGAAGGAACATATCTCAAAACAATCAAAGTAATATATGGCAAAACCACAGACAACACATATTATATGGGGAAAATGTGGAAGCATTTCCTTAAGATCTAGAACCAGACAAGGATGCCCACTTCCACAACTGTTATTCAATATAGTTTTGGAGGTTTTAGCCAGAGCCATTAGGAAAGAAAAAGAAATCAAACAGATGCAAATTGGGAAAGAAGAATTCAAATTATCCCTGTTTGCAGATGACGCGATTCTATATATAGGGGTACCGGAATAGTCTAAGAGAGTTTGGCAACCTTGCAGGTTATAAAATCAAAACACAAAATAATAGCATAGGTAAACACAAACAATGCCATGACTGAGAAAGAATTTGTATGATCAGTGTCATTAACAGTAGCTACAAAAAATGTCAATATCTTGGAATGAATTCAACTAAGTATGTAAAAGATCTCTATAATGAAAATTATAAAATATTAGGGAGGATATAGAAAAAATTCTTCTATGTTCATGGGTAGGAAGAATTAATATCAAATTAATATCAAAATGTTGATATTAATGAAGTTTGCAGCTTCAATGCAATTCCAAGCAAAATACCAATAAATCCTTCTTGTTCTTTTTTAAATATTTATTTAATTACTTATATGAAAGTCAGGGTATCAGAGAAAGAGAGAGAGAGAGAGAGAGAGAGAAATATTCCACCTGCTGATTTACTTGCCAAATATACACAATGGTCAGGGCTGGACCAGTCTGAAGCCAGGAGCCAGGAGCTTCATCTGGGTCTCCCACATGGGTGGCAGAGCCCAAGGACTTGAGTCATCTTTGGCTGCTTTCAGGTGTATTAGCAGGGAGCCAATTTGGGAGAGGAGCAGCTAGGATACAAACCAGTACCCATATGTGATGCTGGTGCTACAGGCAGCAGGTTAACCTGCTATACCACAGTGCTGGCCCAAAGACATTGTTCTTATATCTAGAAAAAACAATGCTGAAATTCTTATTGAAACACGAGAGAGACCAAATATCTAAAGCGATCTTAAACAATAAAAACAAAGCTGGGGCATCACAATACCAAGTTTCAAGATATACTACAGTGCAGTTACAATCAAAATAGCTTGGTACTGACACAAAAACAGACATATAAACTAGTGGAACAACATACAGACCTCAGAAATTAATCCACACAGCTTCAACCAACTAATTTTTGACAAACAAACTAAAGTCAATATGTGGAGAAAGGACAGTCTCTTCAACAAATGCTGTTGGGAAAATTGGACTGATGCATGCAGAAGTATAAAACAAGACATCTTACCTTATACCCTATACAAATTCAACTCATAATGGGTCAAGAATCAATGACCTAATACTTTCATATTACTAGAATTAAACATCAGGGAACCTCTGCAACACATTGGCATAGGCAAAAACTTCTTAGAAAAGATCCCAGAAGCATGGACAATAAAAGCAAAAATATACACATGTGATTACATCAAGCTAAGAAGCTTCTGCATTGCAAAGGAAGCACTCAACAAAATGAAGAGGCAACTGACAGAATGGGTATAAACAGTTGTAAACCATGCAACTGATAATGGATTAATATCCAAAGCTATAAAGAGCTCAAGAAACTCAACAACAACAAAACAAACAATCCAGTTAAGATACGGGAAAGGGCCATTTCTCGAAAGAAGAAATTCAAATGTCAACAGACACATGAAAAAAATTCTCAGGATCACCAGCCATCAGAGAAATGCAAATCAAAACCACAATGTAATTTTACCTCACTCCAGTTAGCATGACTATAATCCAAAAATTAAAAGATAATAAACACTGGAGAGTATGTGGAGAAAAGGTACCTTAATACCTTGTTGGTGAAAATGAAAACCAGTGCAACTATTATGGAAGAGAATATGGAGATTCCTCAGAAGTCTGAAAATAGATCTACCTTGTGACCAAGCAATCGCATTCCTGAAAATTTACTAAAATGAAATGAGAAAATTAGCATATGAAAGAGTTGTTTGTAGCCCCATGTTTATTGCAGCTCAATTTGCAATACCTAAGATATTAATCAGTCCAGATGCCCATCAACTGATGACTTGATAAAAATAATGTAGTATACATTCAATGGAATATTACTCATCCATAAAAAATGAAATTCTGTCCTTATGCTTAGTGAAATAAGCATCCCAAAAGAGAAACATCATGTGTATTCTTTGATATGTGGTAGTTACTACAGAATCCAAAATAAGTGTAAGAATGAAACTAATATTTTATTAATTCCGTATTGTTTTTAGCCCTTTCCTGTACTCCTGTGAATAGTGGTCTTTCTACCTTTCATTTGTTGAACATTGTTGTTAGTGATGCTTTAAGTCTGTGATTATACAGTAAATTGAAATTATGTTCTTGCAAAAATTAGAGGAAAAAAAGAAAGAGAGGAAGAATTAATTGGGGGAGGAGGACAGAAAGGAAGTATTATTATATTTTTAGAATTGTATCTATGAAATACATGAACTCTATTTTCCTTATATTAATAAGATATATGTAAAAGAAATGGACAAATCAATTAGTATAAAGACAAAGAAATATAAGTAAAATATATATGGCAAACCTGCCTGCCATAGAGTAACAAAGCTGTGCTTTGTGGTTTCTAGTTATGATTTTAAGTTCCTGTTGCCAGATATTTGGATTAAATAGATAAAAAAATGGGAAATCATGTTGATAATTTTCAAAAATTCCTTTAGTATACATGTATAGCCCAGCTTGGGAATGACTAATCTCTGACTAGCTTTTTGAAAAACTTGTACATTTAAATTTGCTTAAGCTCTGAGCAAGGAATATCAGGAATCTGTAGGAGTCTCAGTTGTCTGATTAGTGAGAAAAATGTGGAGTTACCAAGTGTTAAGGTGGATTCATTCTGAGAGGAGGAGCATGGTGGGGACAAGAGGCATGGAGTCACCACACAAACCCCAGGAGTCGGGTGAAAGCAGGCCAGAGGCGAGCAGCCTGCAGACTTGTTTATTTCAGTTGGTACAGCAGCTTATATAGCCAAGGCAGCCAATCCAGTCAAGAGGCAGTCTATGCCCTAACCAATCACACCCTGTTGCCAGGAAGGCTCCATTGTTATGTGGTGTCCAAAGCCATCCAATCACAGCCTGTTGCCAGGTAGTTTCCATTGCCAGTGGCCATCTTGGCATGGCCTTCTCATTCCACCACAACCAAGATGACTTATTTGTTTTTTATTGAGAATTATTCATTTGAAAGTCAGAGTTACAGAGAGGGAGAAACAGAGAGATAGAGATAGAGATAGAGATAGAGAGAGAGATAGAGAGAGAGATAGAGAGAGAGAGAATCTTCCATCCACTAGATCATTCCCCATATGGTCTAAATGGCTAATGCTGGACCAAGCCATAGCCAGGAGCCAAGAGCTTCTTCTGGGTCTCTCCCAAGGGTGGTAGGGGACCAAGCAGTTGGGCCATCTTCTGTTTCTTCCTCAGGCCATTATTAGGGAGCTGGAATTTAAGTGGAACAGCTGGGGCTTGACCTGGTGCCCATTTGGCACGCTGGCATCATAGGTGGTGGCTCTACATGCTATACCACAATGTTGGTCCCATGATGTCTTCTAATGATTAAAAATATATAAATATAAATGCAAAATGAGAAAGCTTGATTTAATTTGCTATGGCCAAAGTTTGCTTGCAAATTTAATGCATTGTCTATTCAAATGCTGCTTATTTATTTGTTGTTTTTGATTCTTGAGTGATGAAGATTTCTAACAAATGTACTAAATGAAAATTCCAAATTTTTCTAGGTCAGCAACCGTTTTCTGGCTTGGCACTTTGTAAACTCTTCTTAAATGGAAACTGCCACCTTTTGTGGGGTTTGGAGGGAATATTTGTAAATCACTGGCTGAGAGTACATAATAAGAATGTTATTTCTTCTACAGAAACATGTAATCTGGTTAGGGAGACAAAGCACAGAAAGATGGTAGAGTTCCCTGTAGAGCAATGTGATCAGGCTTCTCAGTGTGAGTTCAGTGAAGTTGTCCTTCTCCCACCTCAGAAATGCATGTACACTCAGGGAGACAATCAAAAGAGGTTGACTTCAACAGAAGGTTTTCTTGCTGTTTCTATGACAACCAAAATAAAATAATCACAGCACTTACCTTGAACCTTTAATGAAGTTTAGTCAGCAAAATTTGCTGAGCATCCACTATGTACAAAGAAGTGCACTCGAACAGGATGGCAAAAAATATATATATATTTATATATATTATATATATTTGTATATATTTATATATAATATATAACACATATTATACATTATTATAATCAATATAATATAGTATAATGATATATTATGTATATTATATATCATATAATATAATATATTATGTATTATATACATTACATATAACATTATATATTATATTATGGTATATATTAATATATGATAATTATATATCATATAATATATAATTATAATATTATAATATAGATTATAATATAATTATAATCTAATATGATATAATATATTACATATAAAATATATATAATATACATTATATATTATATAATATATTTTTAAATAATATATAACTATATATATATATAGCCTGGAAGTGGAAACTTCCAGGAGAAAATAACTTTCTGTACAGGTATATCTTCTGAAGCAAACAAAAAATCTTGCCTCATATTTGCAAGTTAGTTTTAAAATGTTTATGTTAAGTTGTAAGTGCTTTTTTTTGTATTTCTACACAAATGAAATGACAAAGGAAATAGAAGAAATTGTTCCCTACACCAAAAATGATTTGTAAGTTGACTTAATATTTGTACACTAATTTTTTACACTTTCAAAAATTTCATTTAAGGTATACAAGTTTCATGTATTTCATATATACAGATTTAGGAACATAGTGATTATTCCCACCCTACCTTCCCTCCCGCCCATGCTCCAACACTTCTTCTTCCTCCCTCTACTATTACACTCTTAATTTTTAGATAGATCTATTTTCAGTTTACTTTATACTCATAGGTTAGCCCTACACTAAATAAAGTGTTCAATAAATAGTATGTCGGAGGAAAAAAAAAAATACTGTTCCTACACAATAGAGCCAATCATAGGATTTCAAAGTGTCCATTTTACTCCAATAAATTATGTTATAGGTATTGTATTTGTTACCCCAGATCAGGGAAAACATAGGATAGCTGTCTTTTGGGGACTGGCTCATATCACTAAGTATAATGGCTGCATTCATTTGGTTGCAAAAGATAGGATTTTGAACTCTATTCTCGCAGATTGTCTGCTAATAAAGAATACAGATAAAAGGTGTTTTCCCAAGTGTTGTCCTATTTGAAGAATCCTAAGAAGATAAGGTTAAATACAAAGGACATCTTCAAACAGTGGTAAGTAGTGATACAGTTAAAGTTACTTTCTCATAAAAACACATTATAATAACATTATGCTGAGCGAAATAAGCCAATCCCAAGGGACAAATACCACTTGTTCTCCTTGATAGGTGACAACTAACTGAGCACCAAAAAGGAAACCTGTTAAAGTCAAATGAACACTAGGAGAAACGGTGACTTGATCAGCCCTCACCCTGACTGTTGATGAGCAACTTAATATGTTATCCCTCTTAGTATTTTTGTTTGTTTGTTCTACTTAATACTTTTGGTTGAATACTGTGATCAATACACAATTATTCTTAAGTGTTGAAACTTAACTGAAAAGTGATCACTGTTAAATGCAAGAGTGGGAATAAGAGAGGGAAGAGATGTGCAATTCGGGACATGCTCAAGCTGACTTACCTCAAACAGTAGAGTTAGAAACATACCAGGGGATTCCAATTCAATCCCATCAATGTGGCATGTACCAATGCCATCTCACTAGTCCCAGTGATCAATTTCTGTTCACAATTGATCATAGTGATAGGACTAAGAACCAAAGGGATCACATAAACAAGAATACTGTCTGCAAATGCTAACTGATAGAATAAAAAAGGGAGAGAATGATCCAACATGGGAAGTGAGATACACAGCAGACCCATAGAATGTCAGATGTCCTAAACAACACTCTGGCCTCAGAATCAGCCCTTAAGGCATGCGGATCCAGCTGAAAAGCCCATGAGAGTATTTCAGGCATGGAAAGCCAAGACACTCTGGGGAAAAAAAAAGAAAAGAAAAGAAAAGAAAAAAAACTAAATGAAAGATCTCCGCAAGTGAGATCCCAGTGGAAAGAACGGGTCATCAAAGCAGGAGGTACCTTTCTCTGAAGGAAGGAGAGAACTTCCACTTTGACCATGGCCTTGTCTAAATATGATCAGAGTCAGTGAACTCAGGGGGCTTCCATAGCCTTGACAGCTCATGACAAGAGCCTAGGGTGATTACTGATGCTATAAACAAGAGTGTCAATTTGTTAAATCAACAACAGGAGTCACTGTGCACTTACTCCTCATGTAGGATCTTTGTCTTTAGTGTGTTGTACATGAGATTTAATGCTATAACTAGTACTCAAACAGTATTTTTCCCTTTATGTTTCTTTGTGGGAGCAAACTGTTGAAATCTTTACTTAATATATACTAAACTGATCTTCTGTACATAAAGAGAATTGAAAATGAATCTTGATGTGAATGGAAGGGGAGAGGGAGTGGGAAAGGGGAGGATTGTGGGTGGGAAGGACATTATGGGGCAGGGGTAGCCATTGTAATCCATAAGCTGTACTTGGAAATTCATATTCATTAAATAAAAGTTTAAAAAAAAAACACATTATATATTGACCAGGCATATAATGTTAAAATCAAAACTAAAAACATCTTTCCTCCAAGTTCCTACAGCTGTGTGTGCACTGTCCATATCAGGCTAGATTATATGCCAGTTATCTCCAATAGATCTTCATAATCATTCAAAACTCTTGGTGAATAACATTTCCCTTGATGTTCACCTCTTTAATTCACTGTGGAGCAGCTTTCCTCCTAGATTTATTTCGCTCAGGTTAATTTTGAAGTAGATTGTAATTTTTAAAGATTTACCTATTTATTTATAATACAGAATTCCGGGGATGGGGGGCAGGGCAAAGGAGAGAGAGGGAGACTGAGAGTGAGAGAGAGATTCCATCTGCTGTTTCACTCCTCAAATTGTCAAAATATCTTGGTCTGATCCAGGTGAAACCAAGGAGCCTTGACCTCCATCCAGGCCTCCCATGTGGGTGGCAGGAACCAAGCACTTGGGCTGTCCTCTGCTGTTTACCTAGGCACATTAGCAGGGAACTGAATCAGAAGTAGAGCAACCAGGACTTGAACTGGACTCATATGGTGGGTCAGTGTCACAGATGTAGGTTTACCTCACTGTACCACAATCCCACCCCAAAATTTTACATATTTATTATTATGTTCTTTCATTCATTCATCATTATATTGCTCAACTTCCTTAACCAAAGCCAAGAATTAGTGAACATTGAGATTTAACACATTGACATGTGAGTATGTAATCTGCTTGTATGCTTGCATCTATTCGACTTTTAATTTTTTTCTTGCTACACAATTAGTTGAAGTTCCTTATAGTGAACAATAAGGGGAGGGTATTTGGTACAATGGTTGAGACAGCTGTTGAGACACTATGTCTGGCACTGGAGGCACTGGGTTTGAATTTTAGTCTTTCCAGTATCAGGGAATATCTGGTCCACACCTGAAAAATCATTCCATCTGGTGCTGCTAAGGCAACAGTAGGTGGAACTCAAAATTCAATAAATCTATAACGGGCTAATTTTTAAGTTGATAATTTTGTACAGCCCATAAATTATGCTATAAATATCCAAATGGTCTTTGATAGAAAAAATATTTCTCACCTTTATATGTGTACTTTGAGAGGCAGTACTTGATGACTCAAATACTTGGATTCTTGCAACCCACAAAGAAGGCTCAGGCTGAGTTCTACATTCTAGGCTTCAGATTGTTCCAGGCTCACCTGTTGGAGGCATTTAGAGACTTAGAAAAGGCAATAGAAAAAGTATATTATTGTAATAAGTTAACACAAATTTAATGATTAGAATCAAGAATTACTATCATAATTCTTTTGATCGGAAATGAGACATATGACTTATTGAATTAAAATAAAAATATCAAGAAGTTTCTATTTCCTCATGGAAAGGTCACTCCCTGGTGTTGTCCATCTGCTAGAGTCCAACTGTGCTCTTCATCTCATGGCTCCTTTCCTTCATCCTCAAAGTAAGCCCCCTTTAGTCCTTTGCAGGTTGCATTTCTCTGACTCTTGATCATACATACATTTTTCTCTGACTATAGTTGGGAAACCATCTCCATTTTTAAGAATTCATGTACTTAGAATGGACTCCCCGTATAATCCACAATGACCTCCACATCTCAAAGTTGGTGACATGAATCACCTTTCTTTCTATGTAAGGTAACATGTTCACAAGTTGCATAGGGATTAGGGATGGACATGCTTGAATTACTGTTACTGTACCTAGCATGAGAGTGATAATGAATTCAATAGTAGCACTACCTCTATAGAAGCCACTACCTCTGTGTGTCTAAAGGAGAATATCAAAGGAACAAACTTGGAAAAAGGCCCCCTTCAAGCTGAGATTTAGACTTCATTTGAGAAGTTAAGAATGTATAAATGGAGGTAGGTAGATTTAGTCCTAAACTTCGATGTTTTCTCTAATAGAAAAAAAAATGAAGAAAAAAAACCTACCACATAAATGAATAAAAAGTTTGGAATTAAATCTTTCCAAATAAATGAAAAAAAGCTTGGGATTAAACTTTCCAAAGAAACCATAAAAGGACACTATAATAAAATAGTATTTGGAGAGGAGACTGATTTAGATTTTGTTATTTAAGAAGAAATCTTATGGTTATATTAGTAGATATTTTAGTGGTATTAAGGAGACAGTCATGAAAAGATTTGTAGGCACAGAAATGTAAGCTTTCTTTCCCTCTAAGTGGAGGCAGATGTAATTCCTTTTTAGAGAACTAAGAAAAACTGAATCTTGGTGCATGAGGGTAAAAGTAGAGGATATTTAGTTGGACAAGTAGATAGAGTTCAGACTACAACACAGGAAACAATGAGTAAAGTTTTGAGCTTTTATAAATGCAGGATGAGATGTAGTTTACAGGTTTTGGCAAGGTAGTAATTTAATGTGATTTATATTTTTAAAAAATCTCTGTTGTTACTCAATAGAAAATAGATTGGGGCTTATTGATTTATCTGTTGACTTTTTAGAATCAGAGGTTTATGAAGGCAGGGACTGTTTTTCCTTCTTTGTACCTGTCACAATATTTAGAATGTGGTAGGTTCTTTGAAAAGTTTTTTTTTTTTTTCAATGAGTGAATAGGTAAGTAATTGAGTGAATAAATATGATAAATATATAAATAAAGAGAATTGTTTCTTAATGGAAAGTTTTACAGACATGAGGAAGAAATGCTAAGTGGTAGCAAAAATATTTTAAGTATTCTGGACAAGATGAATTGCATGGTGCAGAAATTTTAATCACCTTGGCAGGTAGCCTGTACCCTCAGTGCCTGCTTGGGGTACCAAAAAAGTAAACATCACTTGTTTTTTCCCAATTTTGAGTTTCTTTATGAGCATTAGTGCCGGTGAAGGCAAGTTCAGTAAAATAGCTCTATCAGCCCACAATGTATTCCTTACCATTGGTTTTAATGGAAGACAGGAAGACAGTCCAATAAGCAACCAGATAGCATGAGCAGAATGTCTTTCACTAGATAAAATCTTAAATTTTTTATTTTATATGTTATATATTAACTCCTTATGAATTCATTTGTTTTCTGCAGCATAAACTCTTTCCAAATAGCTCCCCAGAACTGCTGTCAGGTTGGAACTACCTGGAATACATACAGTTCTGCATCTTTTGGCATCTAGTACTCTTTACTGAATTTCCTCTTTTTTAAACCATTAGGTCTAGATCATACAGATGAAAAAGCCAGAAGTGGAATATGAAGAAACTGTCTTTGATACAGGACCAACAATTATGTCTAATACCCTTGATCTTGTCCTTTTTCTTTTTTGAGTTTGAGAATAATTAACTGCTCTTCAGTTTTCTTTCCTCTATTTGTTTCCTCTTCTTTCTTTTCTTCCTTTCTCTCTCCATTTCTTTTATTATCACACTGCAGTTTATGCGTTCTATTATTTTTGAAGGTAATTACTTATCTTTTATTTCTACTAGTTAATCTTGCAGTTTTCCTGCTTCCATGAAATTGTTTCATTCCATCATCAGTGTTGTCTCCTGTTTAAACCAGTCTCATGGTCTCCTACACATTCTTTCTAGCATTGTTCTGTACTGTAACAAGGGCTGGAAAAAATGGGAAATAGTGAAATGATAGAAAGTGATGAAATGCTCTTGAATAGTAAAAGTATGAAGCTGAAATCATGCCAGTTAGAGGAACTGGTTAGAAGAACTGAGAGTGTAGCAAGAAGAGAGATAGGGATCAAGCAATGAAAGAATTATGACTACAATTCATACTAAACGTGAAAATAGAATGAATAAAATATAGAAAAAAAAAGGGGATAGATTTTGCTATAAGAAAGAAGAGTGTTGAATTTTAAGGACTTGATATGAAAAATTAGAACAAAAATGAGATCTGAAATCTCTACTGTTTAGTGACTATGAAAAACATTGATTGAGGTCATGTGTTTACTCCTGAAGGTCTATGAATATTTAAGTAAATTTTAGGGCATCTGAGATCCATAAATATAGTATCAGTTTCATGATTTACAGAGTGTTTAATTTTGTCCTATTTACGGGATATATAACCCAGCTTGTCATCTATAAAATACTCACTTTAACAACTCCTAAAAAGACCTATTGTAAGAAATTAAAAACATTGACACTATGCTCTTAAAAACTACTTCTTCCTTCTCCTTACTTTCTTTTCCTTGAATTATAAAAATGAACTTCTCCTATTAATAGATTTCAAATAATAGTGTATTTTTACAAATATTGAAATATTTGTAAATATTGAAATACTGCTAATTTGTTCATGGTAATTTCTGTTTTATTTCCTAAAATTGATTCTTCTACATGTAAATCTTCTGTATTCTTGTTTAAACTAATTTGTATATTATATTAGAATGCACTTTAATTACAACTTCTATTTTATTCTTATATTAAATTATTTATTATATTATGAGCTGCTTGATGTTTTGTAGACAAATGGCTTAAATTTTATTAACAGTAAGCATACATATTTATGGGTTACAGTGTAATATTTTAATATGCATATTTACAATGTGTACTGATCAAATCTGTATAATCAGTATCCCTTTTATGACATTACTGTATGAATAAAAATCTCCTCTATTTTTTTCATACAATACATACTAGCTTATTGCAAGTTATTGTCTCCCACTGTGTTTTGGGATGCTAGAAATGTATTTCTTCCAAGTAACCCACATTGTTACCTATTATCAAAATTCCCTCTATCCCGCCTACCCCTCTGAGACTGAACTAATTAACATTCTGTGTTCTGAATGAGTTTTAACTGTTTGCTTTTAGCTTCCACATAGGAGGGAACACATGTGGTATTTATCTTTCTGTGTCTATCCTATTTAACTTAATATTATGTCCTCTAGTTCCAACCTTTCTGCTACAAATGAAGAGGCTTCATCCCTTTTAATGGATGGATCATATTCTATATTTTCTTTACCAATTAATCTGAACATGATCATGTTGGTTGATTACTTATCTTTGATATTGTGAACAGTGCTGCAATAAACATGAGAGACCAATTATCACTCTGATAAAGTGATTTCATGTCTTCTAGACAAATAGCCAGTAGTGGGATTACTACATGACACAGTAGTTCTTTTACTAGTTTAAAAATAAATCTTCATGTTAAACTCTATTCAGTGGAGAATTACTTGATGAGTATATTGTAAAATTAAAATATTATCTCAAAAAAGTGGCCCAAAAAGAAAACAGATAAAATGGCAGAATTGTAATTTTGTTCTTATACTTCCTTTGAATTGTTCTTTGCAAACAACTCAAAGATAAATAAAATGATCTCCATATGATTTTTCATACAGGCTGTACTAAAATTACATTTCTATCAAAAGTGTATCAAAAGTTTCCCTTTTAAGAAATCCCCACCAGAATTTGTCACTTTCTATCTTTTTTGAGAATAGCAGTTCTGACTCCTTTCAGTTCTGACTTGTTCTGCCTCATTGTGGTGGCTCAAGATATTGAGCATTTTAACATGTATTTGTTGGCCATTTGTATTTATTCTTTTGAGAACTGTCCTCTTCATACTGGGATTGTTTGTTTTCTGTCTTTGTTTTTGTTTAATTTTTTCAGTTGCTGATATGTTCGAGATCTTAATCCTTTGTAGGATAAGTAGCTTGCAAATACTGTCTCTGATGATTCTGTTGGATATCTTCACTCTATTGATTGTTTCCTTTTCTGTGCAGAAGCTTCTGAGTTTGAAATAATTGCTTTTCTAGTTTAGCTTTTGTTACCTATTTTGGATGGGTCTTATCCTACATCAATATCTTAAAGTGTTTCCCTGGTTTTCATCTAGAAATTTCCTAGTTTCAAGTCTTTTATACAGGTCTTGAATGCACCTTGAGTTGATTTTTGTATAAAATGAGAGGGAAAGATCTAATTAGAATTGCCTACATATGCATAGGTTTGCCAACAATGTTAAATGAAAAGACTGTATTTTCTCCTATCTATGTTCTTGGCACCCTTGTCCAAAATCAGTTGGTTAGCATGTATGTGGATTAATTTCTATGTTCTGTATTCTGTTCTATTGATCTATGTGTTGATTTATTTTGCCAATGCATTGCTTTTTTTAATTACTATAATTTGTAGTATGCTCTGAAATCAGATAATGTGGTGCCTCCAGGTTTGTTTGTTTATTTATTTTTTAATTTCTTTATTTTGCCCAAGATTTCTCTGTTTTGGGTCATCTGTGGTTTTATATGAATATTAAGATTGCTTTTTCTAAATCTGTAAAGAATGTCATTGGTATATTGATAAGAGTTGCACTGAATGTATAGATTGCCTTAGGTAGCACGAACATTTTAACAATGTTTCTTCTTTAATTCTATGAACAGTCAGCATCTTTCCATTTTTGTGTATTATTGATGATTTTTTCATCAGTGTTTTGTGGTTTTAATTTTAGAGATCTTTCTTTTATTGGTTAAAATTATTGCTAAATATTTTATTTTTGTGGCTGTTGTAAATGGTACTTCTTCCTTGATTTACATTTCAGCAAAACCATTATTGGTGCAGAAACTGTGATAAAGTGTGACTTTTGTGTCTAAAGATTTTTGTATCCCATGACTTCACTGAATTGGTTCAGTTCTAAGAACTTTTTGGTGCAGTGTTTTAAGTTTTTCCATGTAAAAATAGTGTGTTCTGCAAGCATGAATATTTTTACTTCCCCCTTTTCAATTTTGATATACTTCATTTAGTTTCTGTTTTTCATTGTGTTGATGTTGTTTACCACATTTATTGATTTGTGTCAAACCACATTTAATTGATCCTTGCTTTCATCCTTAGGATAAATCCCATTTGATCATCATGTATAATGTTTTTGATGTGGTATTGTGTTCAGTTTGTTAATGTTTTGTTGAAAATGTTTGTTTCTATGTTTATAAAGGATAGTGGTTTGAGTTTTATTTTGTCCTGTGTCTTTGCTTGGTTTTATTATTGAGTAGTGCTGGCTTCATAAAAAGTTTAATGGAGTTCCATTCTTTTCAGTACTTTTAAGTAGTCTGAAAAGTACTGGAGATAGTTCTGTAAATGATTTTGAAGAATAAAGTTGAAAAGTTGTCAGGTCTTGGGCTTTTCTTTGTTGGGAGACTAAATTACAGCTTCAATATCGTTACTTGCTATTAGCCTGTTTAGATTTTCTATGTCTTCTTGATTTAGTCTTAGTAGGTTTTATATATGCAGGGATTCATTCATTTCTTCATTTTTTTCAAATTTGTTGGTAGACAGTTGTTCATTGTAGTTTCTTATGGTTTTTTTTAGTACTATGGAACAGATATAATATTTCTTTTCATCTCTAATTTTATCTATTCAAATTTTTGTTTGCTTTTTTCCAAAAAGTTAGCTTTTCCATTTGCAGACTTTTTGTCTGCAATTCATTTATTATTAGTCTCCAATTCATTTATTTCTCCTCTGATCCTTATTAATTCTTGCCTAAGTTTTGAGATGCATCATTAAATTTTTTGAAATCTAATTTTAAATGTATGATTTATTAATATGTACTTCCTTCTTACTTCTGCTTTGATTCTCACAGATTTTGATATTTTGTTTTCTCATTTGCATTTGTTTCAAGCAATTTTTAAATTTCCTTTCTAAATTATTCAATGGTCCTTTGGTTATTCAGGTTTTTTATTCTTATTGATGTTTATTTCTAGTTTTATTCATTTGTGGTTTGATAAGATACATGATATGCATTCAATTTTTAAAAATTTACTGAGGCTTGATTTGTGGCCTAAATATGGTCTATCCAAAACTGTTCCATGCACTGATGAGGAAAATGTCTATTCTGTTAGTTTTGGATGAAATATTCTATAACATACATTTTCTCTGCTGTATAATTGAAATATGAAGCATCTTTGTTGATTTTCTATGTAGATTATCTGTCTTAAGTCCCCTACTATTATTTATTGGACTATATCTCTCCCTTAACTTTAAAAACATTTACTTTATATCTTTGGGTGGTCCTGTGTTGAATGTATGCATTTATGGTAGTTACGTCATCTTGTTGGATTAATCCTCATCAATTTTCAATGTCCTTCATCTGTTTTAGCTGTTTTGTTTTAGAGTCTCTTCTATTTGATATGAGTATAGCTATTCTGATGTATTATTTCATTATTTTTATTTCCCTTTGCATGATTATAACTTTTTTCAAAACCTTCACGTTCAGTCTATCTGTATCTTTACTTTTGAAATGAGTTTCTTGTAGGCAGAATTGTGGTGTTTTTTTTTTTTTTCTTATTGCTTTAGCCCACCTATATCTTTTAACTTGGGGAGTTTAATCTGCTCAATTTCCAGGTTTATATTGATAGATAATAATTAGATCCTGTCATTTTTTAATTGCTTATTAATTATTTTATTTTTTCTCTCTTTATTTCTGCTTCTCATAATTTATTGTTTTGTTTGGTCATTTTCTATCAGATACATTTAAATTCACTTCTCCTTCTCTTTTGTATAGTGTATTTGTCTGTGAATTTTATACTATTATGCATTTTAATGATGATTGTTATAATCCTTTAGCTCATAACATTGGGCTTGTTCTAGGATTTCTTGTAGGACTGCTCTGGTGGTGGTGAATTCTCCCAGTTTTTACTTGCCTGACAAATATTTTCTTTCCCCTTCACTTATGAAAGATAAATTAATGCATATAGTATTCTTGGAATTTTTTTATTTCATTCAAAACTTTGAACATGCTATCCCATTTTTTTTCTGGTATGTAAAATTTCTGCCAAAAAACCTGCTGTTAGCATAATATGCTTTTCTTTATCTGTAACTTGACCTTTTTTCTCTCATTGTCTTTAGTATTCTTTTGTCTTTAACTGAAAATTTGATTATAAAGTGTCTTGAGAAAAATTAGTTTTGGTTGAATGCAGTTGGTGTCCTCTAGCTTCCCGTATCTGCATGTCTATAACTCTTATGAGTTGGTAAATTTTGAATTCTTATGGCATTACATAGGGTCATCATGTCTTTTTCTTTTCTATCTCTTTCAGGTATCCCTGTAGTATACATATTTATTTGTTTAATGGTTTTCCAGGTGTCTTATAAGTTTTCTTCATTATTTTAAATTATTTCTCTTTCTCTTTTTTTAAATTGGATTGTTTCTAAAGCCTTGTACTCAAGATCAAAAATTCTTTCTTCCACTTGATCTGTTGTGTTCTTGAAGCATTCAATTGTATTTTTTATTTCTTTGATAGAAGCTTTCAGGTCCAAAATTCCTGGTTGATTTTTAAGGATTACTGTGTGATTTCTAGTTCATATCATGCATTGTTTTCTTAATTTCTTTAATTGTATATCTGTATTATCTTATATCTAATTGAGTTTCCTTAGAGTAATTATCTTGAATAATTTTCCCAGAAATTCGTAGATTTCCTTCAAATCAGAATCTATTTCTGGTGAACTATTGTGTTGTTTTGGAGATGTTATGTTTCCTTGCATCTTTCATGTTGCCCATGTTCCTATGTTGGCACCTGAACATCCAATGTAATAATTCCTTCTGTTTTATGTAGTAATTTTCTTTGGAAAATAGTTCTTTTATCTGGATAGAATATGGAGCTTCTTAGGAAGTTGCTTTGGCTTTGGGTTTTAGATGAGTAACCTCAGTAATTTCTTCATCTCTAATCAATGATGTCAAAGTGTATATGAGTGCCATAGTTGTCTAGTCTGCCTTAGTTTGGGAAGGTAATGATATGACTTTGAAGTGGACCTGAATGTGTGGAATACAGTTAGGATCTTCACTCATTCCACAGGTGAGAAGTTTCCCTGAGATGCATGGAACAGCCAATTGCAGACCTATAACTACAGGTGCAATTAAATCCTTGCCTAGCTTTCTCAGGTAACTCTGCAGAATAGTTTCAAAAGTCCCAGTCCCTGAGCTGCAGGAGTATATCTTACCCAGGTCCCATACAATGAACACAGGCTATCCTGGGGTTTGTGCACCAATAAGTGCAGGCCCTGAGTAAAAGAATTCTGATAGAACCTTCCTCATTCTCTTCAGTGGAATGCAGGTGTCCCTGAGTTGAAAAGTAGCCACAGTCCCAGTCCCATACCTACTGGAAGCAGTGGGTCCTTATCCAGGTCTCACAGTTGAATGTGGGTTATGTTGGGGACTATGTATTACAATACATAGTGTAGCCACCAGCTCAAAGCAGAGAAATTGCAGGTGTTGTCCTCCAGGTCCCATCAATGAGTGCGTTACTCCAGGGATTGTAGCACCAACAGTGGTAGTCCCAGAGCTGCAGGGTGCAGAAGAGACTGCCACAAGTTTCCACAGTGCATGCCAGGGTGACAATAGGACTCATGTCCTGACCATTTAGCATCCAGTACTAAGAGATGCAAAAGGAGATTTCTACAGGATGAGTCTTCTGGACTTGTATATTGGCTGTAGCTGGCACTGAGTCCCAAGAAGCACAAGGCAATTTCCTTTGACAGCACAGCATGTTCAAGCATGGTTCCAGTGACCAGTAATCCTTCAGCTGCAGGATGCACAGCAAACTGGTATCTGTCTCTTGAAGTGCCCTAACTTTTGGTGTTGATGGAGGTATCTGCTGTCCGTAATACAGAACAGAGTTTAGTAGTGGCAGTAGTGCAGCAGCTGCGGTTTCAGGCTCTGGGGACAGGAAGAGGCAGGCAGTGTGTGTCTCCTTTTTTTTTTTTTTTTTTTTTTTGGATCAACGTAGTCACTCAGACTCCAGGTGGCTTTCTAGACTGGATTTAAAACCAAAGAGGACTGTGGAATTTTCCTAGAGTTAAGGCTGTTGATATGCAGCATAAGTGGGGGTCATGGAGCTGTCTGATTGCCTTTTCTAAGCAAGACAGAATTCCCCCCTAGCTCAGTAATATAGTAAGGACTGCAGCATGCTTTGTTTCTCTCTTGCTCACCTAGCTTTAAGAGACTCTGAATTAGAGTTCCTATGACTTAAATGAAGTTTTTCCCTCAGTCAGTCTCCTAGGGATACAGACCTTCATCTGTTGCTCTGTTTTTTTTTTTTTAAACTTTTATTTAATGAATATAAATTTCCAATGTACAGAATATGGATACAATGGCTTCCCCCCCATAACGTCCCTCCCACCAGCAACCCTCCCCTTTCCCACTCCCTCTCCCCTTCCATTCACATCAAGATTCATTTTCGATTCTCTTTATATACAGAAGATCAGTTTAGCATACATTAAGTGAAGATTTCAACAGTTTGCTCCCACACAGAAACATAAAGTGAGAAATACTGTTTGAGTACTAGTTATAGCATTAAATCTCAATGTACAGCACACTAAGGACAAAGATCCTACATGAGGAGTAAGTGCACAGTGACTCCTGTTGTTGACTTAACAAATTGACACTCTTGTTTATGGCCTCAGTAATCACCCTAGGCTCTTGTCATGAGCTGCCAAGGCTATGGAAGCCCCCTGAGTTCACCGACTCTGATCATATTTAGACAAGGCCATGGTCAAAGTGGAAGTTCTCTCCTCCAATCAGAG
The DNA here is from genome assembly GCF_964237555.1 of Oryctolagus cuniculus. NCBI lineage: Eukaryota > Metazoa > Chordata > Mammalia > Lagomorpha > Leporidae > Oryctolagus > Oryctolagus cuniculus. The sequence goes on from NC_091437.1 coordinate 107,919,707, forward strand.
AAAGGTACCTCCTTCTTTGATGACCCATTCTTTCCACTGGGATCTCACACACGGAGATCTTTCATTTAGTTTTTTTTTTTTTTTTTTTTTCCCCAAAGTGTCTTGGCTTTCCATGCCTGAAATACTCTCATGGGCTTTTCAGCCGGATCCGCATGCCTTAAGGGCTGATTCTGAGGCCAGAGTGCTGTTTAGGACATCTGCCATTCTATGGGTCTGCTGTGTATCCCACTTCCCATGTTGGATCATTCTCTCCCTTTTTTATTCTATCAGTTAGTATTTGCAGACACTAGTCTTGTTTATGTGATCCCTTTGACTCTTAGACCTATCAGTGTGATCCATTGGTACATGCCACATTGATGGGATTGAATTGGAATCCCCTGGTATGTTTCTAACTCTACCGTTTGGGGTAATTCAGCTTGAGCATGTCCCGAATTGCACATCTCTTCCCTCTCTTATTCCCACTCTTACATTTAATGGCGATCACTTGTCAGTTAAGTTTCAGCACTTAAGAAGAATTGTGTATTGATTACAGTATTCAACCAAAAGTATTAAGTAGAACAAACAAAAAAAAATACTAAGAGGGATAACATATCAACTTGATATGTTGCTCTGGTTTTAATCTGCTATGCAGGTGAGTGTTGGACCTCTCTGATGTGGTTTTTTGTTTGTTTGTTTGTTTTAAATCTTTGGGGTTGACCTTGTGGTGTAACAGGTAAAGATGACACCTGTGATACCAGCATCCTATGGGCCACTGTTTTGTGTCCCAGCTACTCCACTTCAATTCCAGTTCCCTGCCAGTGGCCTAGGAAAACCAGTAGAAGATGATACAGTGCTTGAGGTCCTACCACCCACGTGGGAGACCTAGATGAAGCTCCTGGCTTAGCCCTGGCAATTAAGGCCACCTGGGGAGTGAACCAGTGGATGGGTGATCTTTCCTCTACCCCCAACTCTGGCTTTTCAATACATAAATAAATCTTTTTTAAAAAAATCTGTGGTTCATGGGGAAAAGAAAGATACCAGGTTTAGTCATGTTATTTTACATCTCTTTGCCTCAATTTCTTCATTTGTAATGATAGGAGTTTTAAAATTTATTTATGTTTTGTTTATTCAAAGATAGAGAATGACAATGAGAAATAGAGACAGAGAGACAGAAAATGATCTACTAGTTGGTTCTCTCCCAAAATGCCAGGAACAGTACAGGGGGGGCAGAGAGAAGCCAGGAGCCTCAAACTTGATCTTCATCTTCCATGTAGATGGCAGGAACCCAGATAGTTGAGCCTTCACTGCTACATCCCAAGGTATGTATTGGCAGGAAGCTGTAATTGAAAGAAGAGCTGGGACTCTAAACCAGGCACTCTGATATGGAATGTACGTATCCCAAGTGGCAACTTAATGCTTGAAACACACACCCATTCCTGAACAGTAATTTTAACAGTGCTTCTTAATAGGACAGCAGTGAAGAATATATAAATTATATACCATAAGTTCTCAGAAAAGTGATGGGCTTTCACTTTTATTGGTCAATATTAACAATTTAGACACAAATGAATTCTATTATCAAATTATCTTAACTTCATAGAAGGTATCATTTTTGAAAATTGTGTTTGAAGAACAACTCACTGGGTTCTCATCAAAGTTGGGAGATTGCACCGTTGAGGACTGATGTACTATTTCAGTCGCCAGCTTGATCCAGAGATGTCTCATAATCTACATTTATTTTTAATTATTCTTAGTTGTGAAGGTTAAGCCAATTAATTTTTTTCTTTTAATCATAAGAAAATATATTGAGATTCTCCCATTATTTGTAAAAGTCCATGGTTTACTTGTAAAGTAGATGATTTTATTTTGTTTTTCGAAGTTTCATCAGTAAAACTTCTCCATTCTAACTCTTTGAAAACCTAAAGTTTAATTACTTTACTAATTGGAGGGACAGTTGATGATTTTTAAATAATATTAAGCCAAGAAGTTTCACTTAGACAAGAACATAATAATGTCTTTTTTCTTCTTCAAAGTCAGAATCATTTCACAGTAGCTTTCAGATTAGGCATTAGCTTGACAACCTTAAAGAACACATCAGATTCTGAAATGTGAATTTAAAAATATATTCAACTGCAAAAATCTTTAAAAACAATTTCACACCTTTTTTTTTTCTTAAATAATCACACATCAGTGACCAACGCTCAAAACCCAAGGCAATTCTGTTTGCTACAAAAGAATGTCAAATGATTGGTAGCTTAAAACCTTATTATCCCTATTTAAAGAAACTTCCTTGTCCTCTAAGAATTCATGAATAAATAAATTAGAGTATACTGGAAATATATATATATTTTTTATCTGAAACACAGCACATATCCTCTATTGAAGACTTGGAATGGAAATGTGTTAACACCAGCATGAGCTTCACGATTAGTTACTCTCTGCAACTATGCATTCCTTGGGAATTGCTCAGAGTGTTGGGAATGAAAAATGAAAGGCATACTTTAAACGAAGGCAGGAAGAGTAACCAGAGGAACTTTTGTGTTCTCAGAGTTTACAACATACAATCATCTTTATTGAAACTCCAATATTTGACATGATACGATAATTCAAGTAAAATTCATGCTGAATAATCTTTGTTGGGCAAAGTGGATGGAAAGAACATACTTTAAGTGGTGGCTATATGATGAACTTCTAATAAATTTAATAGTAAAATATAATCTTATGTCTAGGAAAATAATGTAACATGGACAGACAGCAAATACCAACAATGAAATAGGTGTTGTGAGCAGTTGAAACAAGAGACCTATATAAAATATGTGTATTCTCTACTCCATTATTCCAATATTATTAATAATATTCCATTAGTAAAACTTACAGTACCATACTTATTTTCTCTGGCAGTATTTTCCTTTTAAATGATGAGTACCTGCTTAGTCTGTATCACAATATTTACCTAATTAACAGATTGACATACTAAGCTATACAATCTATCCATCAAAGAACCACATATATACTGAATTCTAAACACATATTTCTTAATTTATATTGAATTATGTTTGTTATATACATTAGTCAAAACGTGTTCCTGTAAGAACAACAATAAGTGCAGTTAGCCCTCACTATCCAAGGATTCCTTAATCTGTGGATTCAAACTGTTGTAAATGTGTGTCCTGGCATAAAATAAAATTCAAAGCAGAGACAAAAGTAAAGTGTAACAATGAGAACATGATCTATTTAAAGGAGAAAGTGAGTATACATCTCTGCATGAGTGAAGCTCCATAGAGAGAAAGAAGGCTACCCAGGACAATGTGAGGGAAGGCATAATGAGCGCTGTCCCCTGTCCAGTGGTTTCTTTTATGTGGTAGGGCTTGGTGCCTTATTGAATTTACAAATGGGGTATAGTTTGGGTGGGATTTCATGCTTGTGAGGTTTTCTGGAAAAATTTCACAGCCTCTCCATGGTGGAACTTAGCTTACACATGCTCATCATGGCATCTTCTCTTTCTTGGTCCTAGAGAAAACTCAGGACATAGGCACTTGTGTTTGCTGGATTGGCATGTAAAGGTGTAGCATTAAGATGATGGACTGGCTGGTGCCGCAGCTCAATAGGCTAATCCTCCGCCTGCGGCGCTGGCACCCCAGGTTCTAGTCCTAGTCAGGGCACCGGATTCTGTCCCAGTTGCTCCTCTTCCAGTCCAGCTCTCTTCTGTGGCCCGGGAGTGCAGTGGAGGATGGCCCAAGTCCTTGGGTCCTGTACCCCATGGGAGACCAGGAGAAGTACCTGGCTCCTGCCATCGGATCAGCAAGGTGCACTGGCCGCAGCACGCTGGCCACAGTGGCCACTAGAGGGTGAACCACGGAAAAAGAAGACCTTTCTCTCTGTCTCTCTCTCTCACTGTCCACTCTGCCTGCGGAAAAAAAAAAAAAAAGATGATGGACTACAGATAGAAACTGTGGAAAATTTTATAGCACACATACTTCTTAGCTAATTCTCTGCCCAGTACGGGACTTATATTAAATCAACTGCACATGAAATATTCCAAAAAAATTCTTTCTGTACTAAACATTTTCATATTTCTTTTCTTGTCATAATTTCCTAACAAATATAACAACTATTTATGTAGTATTTATATTGTATTAGGTATTATAATTAATCCAGAAACGATTTATAGTATACAAAATGAGATACATGACTTTTTACAAATACTAAAATATTTTGTATAAAGGCCTTGGGCATCTGTGGATTTTGTAATCTGCAGGAGTTCTGGGAAACACTCCCCCATAGAAACATGAAGAGAGTTCTAAAGGTAATTCAGAGCATATACGCATTCTCCTTTTTTCATATTTTATTTCAGAGCAGTTTTGAATTTACAAAACAAAAATTTTGAGGTAGTAATACAAAGAATTCCTATATACCCTCACCCAAGTTCCCCTACTAAATTCCCTTAATCATACTAAAATAGTCTTTAAATAAGGTCAGATGGCTTGCTATATAACACATGAAGATACCATCATTTTTTTTTTTTCTGAGAACAAGTGTAATAGTGCTGTTAGAAACTGCAGGCTGTCTGTGACATTGCTTTTCCTAAATATAGATATTAGTGGAATACAATAGTTGCTAATGGGCTCTTGAACAACAGGACAGAAAGGAAGGTAGACTGGGGTGATATATGCCGATTAGCTAGTTCTTTAAGTAGCCACCAGGTTAAAGCACTGGTTATTTCAGGCATCAGTCTAAGAAGCAGTACAAAGGGGTTCAAATTTGAAAGAGGCCACACCTCAATTTCTGCTGGTAGCAAGTATCATGTTGGCTTATCAACTCATTATTAGCAGGGCATGTGGCAGGAATCTTTTCCACTTAAAAAAATGGAATGAGATTCTGAACATAGTCATCTTCATAGATCTTATCTAGAAAAACTGGACATAATCCCCAAATGGAGAATAAAGTGTGACTATTTGGGGGGGGTGAAAAGAGTTTTAGAACATTTCAAAGTCTAAATTTTATGAAGCAACATAAAATTCCCAGAGAGGAGCTAGCTAACTTCATATTTGCATATGAAGTATGACCAATGATTCACTCTGAAAACAATGGGGAGGTAAATTTATAATTTAACTCCGGGTCTGCATAGCATGGTGTAAATGAATCAAACGCTATACAATAAATTTCATGGACAGTTAAGTTTTAGTTCTGGCAGAGTAAATCACAGGTGGCCTCCCATTACAGATAGATGTATTGTTGGGATGATAAAAACAGTGAAGTAAAAAAGTCTTATCCAACTTTAAGTATCTGAGCTTCAGAAGAAAGAGAAACTCAGTGGGGGAGATAACGAGCAGAGATAGGAACAGAAAAGAACTAATCCCAGTGCCAAAAATAAAAGGAAGAATCAAAGCCAAGCCACCTATGTGACCTAGCTGAACAATCTCAGGGTGAAATGAATCAATCCAACTTCCAATTTGTGGCCTTGCTGTAGAAATGCGTCTAGAAAAATCAAAGAGGATTGGTTGAGGGAGGGGCGTGGGAGAGCCTGCTGGGGAGTTGTTTGATCAAGCTGAGCTTTGCTCTATCAGATGAGAAAAATCAAACCGTTTTACTGTGCATTGGTGGAACATTTATGGATTTTAATTCCGCCAAAATGCACAGGTTCATTTTAGCTAGGAGTAGAGTCAGAATATGTCACCTAATGCATTTAATCTGTATTTATCAAACATTCAACTCCATTCCTTTTATTGATCTAAAAAGAGCTAGAAATCAGAATTCCTAAGTAACACTTAACAAGTAAAATAAAATAATTGGAATCACAGATATACTTGTTATGTTTGAAGATGTAGATATATCTTCAAAACCTGAATTAGCTTTCTTTAAGCCATTTAATAGAAAAACAGAATAAAATCTTTTCAATATTAAATTTCCTTACAATACCCAATCCCTTTTTCTTTACTCCCCTCTGGGAAACAAATATTTCAACTCAAAATATCTAGGCCTATATATCTTCTCAATCTAATAAAAATTATCAAAGATTTTATCAAATCTTCAAGTAAATATTAAAATGCTCTTTTAAGGCAGAGAAGATAAATATCTTGAGACAATTTCATGCATTATTCTGTGTGTCATTAAATATTACAGTAAGATGTAGTTAAGGAATTTCTTTTCAGTAGGTTTCTATTCAAAGACTTTCATTCATAAGTAAAACTTCTCTTTGTACTGCTATGTGTGTAAAGGACATGTAAATTAGATACCCCCTCTCCCCTTTTAGATCAAATTGCATGATCCTTTAAGTAGAAAGGGAAAAAAAGACTAGGAGTTGTTTTTGAACATATGTATTTATCTTGATCATGTGTTTATAGAAAGGATTTGGAGATTCAGCATTTGCCTTACTTGGACATGGTCTATTCAGTTGACAGCCTGTGATTGGCTGAAGATTAGCTATGACAAGAATATACTTTTGTTATCTTGCAGTTTGCATACAAATTAAGGTTGACACTTGCTGTGTTGGAATTCAAAATATGAAGGCAATTTTATGACAAATATAATTTAATTTAGCAAGTTAATTTGGTGTGAAAATAATATTAATGGTGGTGATATTTCTGTTGAATAGCATTTATCTGTGAATCAATATTATGGAATAAATGGATCTGCAATCCTATCTCAGCTTTGCCATTGCCTACTTGTATAAGTTTTGGACAGTTACTACTTAGCTGAGTTGTCCCATTTACAAAATGCAAATGTATGGCCAGCACTGCAGCTCACTAGGCTAATCCTCTGCCTGCGGCACCAGTACTCCAGGTTCTAGTCCCAGTTGGGGTGCAGGTTCTGTCATGGTTGCTCCTCTTCCAGTCCAGCTCTCTGCTGTGGCCCGGGAAGACAGTGGAGGATGGCCCAAGTACTCCCACACCTGCATGGGAGACCAGGAGGAAGCACCTGGCTCCTGGCTTCAGATCTGCGCAGCACGCTGGCTATAGGGACCATTTGTGGGGTGAACCAACGGAAGGAAGGCCTTTCAATTTGTCTCTCGCTCACTGTCTAACTCTGCCTGTCAAAAAAATGCAAATGTAAAATAATCACAATATCATGTGCATACTAAGCTTATACTAATATTTAATTACTATTAAGATTATTGTGTGCTAATTAATTAATAGTGGTATACACATTACTTAATTCAAGTGTGATATATGTCATTAGATACCACAGAGCAGTAACATATTGCATTATCAAATATTTTAAAATAGATGGTAGTAAATAGTAATTGGTGAGGAAAATGTATTTACTTTACTTGGACAGCTATTTACACAATTTTATAATTAGTTGAGGCATTCAGAGTTCAATCTGTCATGAATGGCTCCTGAGTTTGGCCTGTCCTGCCTCCCCATTTGGGGAGTAAACCAGTGAATGGAAGATCTCTCTCCTCCTTCTCAATCTGTATCACTTTGATTTCTTTTTCTTGTCTAATTGCTCTGGCTAAAACTTCTAAGACAATTGAACAGCAATGGTGAGAGTGGGCATCCTTGTCTGGTTCCTGATCTTAGTGGGAATGCTTCCAACTTTTCACCATTCAATAGGATACTGGCATATTTGTCATAAATTGCCTTGATTGTGTTCAGGAATGTCCCTTCTATACCCATTTTGCTAAGTTTTCATCATGAAGGGATGCTGTATTTTATCATGTGCTTTTTCTGAATCTATAGAGATAATTATATGATTTTTGTTCTTCAGTTTGCTAATGTGATGTATCACATTGATTAATTGAATTATGTATGTTGAACCATCCCTGCACACCAGGGATAAATCTTTCTAATGTGTTGTTGGATTCAGCTGGCTAGTATTTTGTTGGAGTTTTTTGCATGTGTGTTCATTAAAGAAATCGATCTGTAGTTTCTTTATCTGTTGTGTCTTTTCCTGGTTTAGGAACTATCTTCCCCTAGACTGGATCTGTAAGCTACCTCCCTATTCTGCCATACTGGAATCATCCATAGACACAATTCTAAGAATATAATGAAAATCCTTTCCTCCTTCCAAGAATTCCCTTCCTCCATCTATTTTTATTTCTTTCATTAAATTTGATAATTTTAATGATATTAAAATAATAAGAACTAAACTAAAATGAACATGCAGCCCATGCTGAGCATGTTCAAAATGCATTTTATCAATAAACTCACATATTATCCACATCTTTATATCATTATTCTCACCTTTTGAATGAGGAAAATAAATCATATTGAAAATAAATTTATTGCTCAAGGCTACCATATGGAAGAGTAGCAACCTAGCTTCTATGTTAATAAATTCTCAGATATTGTCTACTGTCAAGCTTTTAAAAAATGTGTTTTCCTCTGGCCTCAGAATCAGCCCTTAAGGCATTAGGATCTGGCTCAGGAGCCCATGAGAGTATTTTAGGCATGGAAAGCCAAGACACTCTGGGGGAAAAAAAAGAAGACCTAAATGGAAGATCTCTGCGAGTGAGATCCCAGTGGAAAGAACAGGGCCATCAAAGAAGGAGGTACCTTTCTCTGAAAGGAGGAGAGAACTTCCACTTTGACTATGACCCTGTCAGAATAAGATCAAAGTCAGCGAACCCAAAAGGCTTCCACAGCCTTGGCAACTCATGACTAGAGCCTAGGGAGATTACTGAGGCCATAAACAAGAGTGTCAAATTGTTAAGTCAACAACAGGAGTCACTGTGTACTTACTTCTCATGTGGGATGTGTCCTCAATGTGTTGTCCAATGTGAAGTAATGCTATAACTAGTACTGAAACAGTATTTTTACACTTTGTGTTTCTGTGTGGGTGCAAACTGATGAAATCTTTACTTAATATATACTGAATCGATCTTCTGTATATAAAGAAAAATAATTGAAAATTAATCTTGATGTGAATGGAATGGGAGAGGGAGCAGGAGATGGGAGGGGTGCGAGTGGGAGGGAAATTATTGGGGGGAGGGAAGCCAATGTAATCCATAAACTGTACTTTGGAAATATATATTTACTAAATTAAAAAAAAAAGTTGGTGACCAATAAACAAAAACAAAACAAAACAAAACAAAACAAAAAAAGTCTTTTTTTAAAGAGGAAAATAAATGTCTTGTTACATTGGTTGAGCAATGCCTTAGGCCTAAACACCATGCCTTAATAGTTACATACGGGCCATAACTTTTTTCTGATTAAAAAAAAATAAATAAATAAATAAATAATGTGTTTTCAAGTCATTCCAGCCAAAACTTTTGAGCAAATTGATTTGGCATAACATATATACAAGAATCAGGCAGGACTGACTTGGATATATCAGAGATTCCAGTAGCATGTTGTTCTGTAGATGCATGGGACTGACTCTTCGTGTTGAATTTTCAGAAAATTTTCTGTATAATCCTGTATAATAATTCTGTATAATTCGGTATAATAATATGTGGACAATATCTCATTTAAATGCAATTCAAAAAGGCAACTTTATACCCAGTGCCTAACACAGTGCCTAGAAAATATGAAGATTATTAAATATGTTTTTGTTGAATGCAATACTTATTAAATAAAATATTATATTTTGAATAACTAAGTGATCAATGTTGGTCTCATAATCAAATTTGGAAGAAAAATTAAGATTACTGGCTCAATATTCTCTTTTCATAAACTATGAAATACTATAATATATTGACATATAAATATTAATAACTGCTATAGTTTCATTTTATTTAGGCTTTTATATATAGTGGAGTAGGCATTCCCAAAAAAGACAGTCCACTCAATTTGTGCTGGACAATAAGTTAAATGTTTGAAAAATTATGTTCCAATCCTACTTCACACCTGACTGCTTAAAATATGAAAGACAGATTACTTTGTATATATATGAGTCAAATAAAGTTAAGATACGGGAGTATGCCTCTAATATTAACTTTGATATTGCATTGCAAAAGAAAGTACCATACCCAAATCTCGAGAAAGATATTGGTATGTATAACTATGTACCTATCTAAAGTATCTCTATGCTAAAATTCACTAGTAGCACTAGAAAAAGGCAAATTAAAAAAATATTTTATGACTTCTAGTATTTTAATAGCTTCATTATTTGTTTTAAAAATCTATTAGCCAAAATCAGATTTCCTAATATATATGCCACTGTATAAAAATTATACAAACCCTGTTACTATCCTGAACCTTGTTTAGTAAAAAGGCTACTTTGCCTGCATCTCCATTGCAGGATTCTGTGAGTCATTATCTGCAATTTTCAAATTTGTTTATTCTCAAATTAAGCACATTAAATAATATAATACATCTGCCATAAAAACCAGCCACTCCACTTATGGGTTTTTACCACACCCCCCAAAAAGCATACATTCTTAAATAAATCTGCACAGAAATATTTATAACAACTTGATCTGTAATACTTAAACACTGGGTACAACTTAAATGTCATTAACATGTGAATGATAAATTGTGATATATTCATATAATGAAATACTCTTCAGCAATAAAAGGGATAAAATATTGATACATATTACATAAATAAGAGCTTGAACAATGCAGGAATCATTAAAATAAAATTCTGAAAATGTAACCAGATCAGAATTTGGGGAGGAGCTGCAGCTAAGACTTATGGAGCATAGGAAAGTTTGTGGATCATGTAAATGTCCATCTTTTTGATTATGGTGATTGTTTCATGAATTTGTCTACATGTCCAAACTTCCTTAATTGCTTGGTTTAAAGATGTTCAGTAGATTAGATGACCAATAAATAAGATTATAATTATTTGTGAAAAAATTATGACCTTCTACAATGCTCAGTAATATGCATCGTTCATAGATACATAATGATATCTGTAGAAATGAAGTTTCAAAGCATCACACACCACATACACAGTTACTGTAAAGCTCAAAAGCAAGAAAATTGGGGTGGTGTTTACATTGCCAGTTAGGACTCTCTCTTCCTATATCAGAGTGCCTTGGTTTGTCTTCTAGCTCTGCTACCTATTTCAGCCTCCTGTTAATATAGACTCCGACACATGCAGATGATGATTCAAGTACTTGCATTTGGTCCACATATGTGGGAGTCTTGGATTGAGTATTTGGTTCCAAGCTTCTGTCTAGTATAATTCTTCCTGTTGCAGGCATCTGTGGGTTCTCTCTCTCTCTCTTTCTCACCTTCTCTCTTCCCTCAAAATATATAAAAGAAAAAATTAAAACAAATAGTAGGTCAGTGACAAATCAACTGTCAATAGTCTTCAAGACTTAATGATGAAAAACAGAGGATGGATTGTTTCTTATTAATTAAAAAATGCTATAATTGTGTTATATATTTTATTTTTTAAAGATTTATTTATTTAATTGAACGTCAGAGTTACACAGAGAGAGGAGAGGCAGAGAGAGAGAGAGAGAGAGAGAGAGGTCTTCCATCCGATGGCTCACTCTCCAGTTGGCCACAATGTCGGAGCTGTGCCAATCCAAAGCCAGGAGCCAGGAGCCTCCTCCAGGTCTCCCATGCAGGTGCAGGACCCAAGGACCTTGCCAATCTTCTACTGCTTTCCCAGGCCATAGTGGAGAACCAGATTGGAAGTGGAGCAGCCAGGTCTCGAACCTGCACCCATATGGGATGCCGGTGCCCCAGGCCAGGGCGTTAATCTGTATGCCACAGTGCCAGCCACAGATATTTTAGTTTTAATATAAAGACATGATTACCCTGCTAAATTCTTTAAACTTAACTCCAATAATAGGTATTTCAATAAATAATGGTATTTGTATTATATATAACAAGACAGAAACATCTGGTGTTTATCATTTTTTTTTTTTTTTTGCTAAATCACAGATGATTAATTATTTCCTATGTGTCTGGAGAAAAGTTAATTAATCACCCACCATTGTTAGCTTAATTTTCTGCAACTGAGATCTGTTATTTTAAGGTTTCAGCCTTCTTTGTACCTTTTTGTTTGTTTGTTTAGGTTAGTCTTAACTGCCGATGTATTTATTTACAAATTTTTCAAAAAAAATTTAAAATTGTCTTAAACATTTTTTGCTTTTAGATATATTTAAAGTATCATTGGACAGGTATCTGGAAACCATTTTATGATGTTGATTTTTGAATGTGGGTTATTTTGGAGAGATTTGCCTTATTTATATTATTGTCTTTCCATGATGAAGAAAAATCTGCTGATTTGTGCCTTATATAAGCTTTGTCGTTTCATAAGTTGCTTTTAGGCATTTTTGCTAATTTTTAGAAGATTATTTCTATAGTTTTCACTGAATTATTTTTCTATTATGTTAGGGCTTTTGATTATTATATTTTCTCTGTTATGTAATCAAATACATCTTACTTTTTAAATACTATTTGTTGAACCCTTAACATAGAGTTAAACATATATTTATAAAGTAAATTAAAAATAGATTTTAGTAAAAAATAAGGGTGGGAATAAGGGTGGGGAGAGGGGTAGAAGTAAGGGTGGGAGTGGGCACAGTGGAAAGAATCACCATGTTCATAATGTTGTAATTATGAATTGTATGAAGTTTATAACTATAAAGCTGTATAGTTCTGTATACATTCCTATGGACATATTTCTAAGGTTACAATTTAAAAACTAATTATGGGAATCCCAAGTCAACTAAGCTGGGTGGTAAAAATACCATCTTAAGTATTAAAGTGATCATATGGATAGGATTAAGTGTCTGGTAATAACTATAGAATTAAAAAGGAGTGAATGCTTCAACATGGGAAGCAGTCCACAGAGCAGACTCATAGAATGACAATCGCTTTAAGTAGCACTCTGACCTCAGAATCAGCCTTTAAGGTATTCTGGTCTGGCTGAAAAGCCCATGAGAGCATTTCAAGCACAGAAAGCCAAGACACTCTGGCAAACATTGTCCTATGTGAAGGACCTTGGTGGGTGAAACTCCACTGGAAATAAGTGGTCATCAAAGAAGGAGGTACTTTCCTCTGAAGGGAGGAGAGAACTTCCACTTTACTTATGGCCTTGTCTCGATATTGACAGAGTTTGTGGATTCAAAAGGCTTCCATAGCCTAGGCAGCTCATGTCAAGAGTCTTAGAGTCACTGTGCTCTAACTTCCCATGCAGGACCTCTGTCCTCAGAGAGTTGTTTTATAATTATGTCTAAGTGCTTGCAAAGGATGTATCATTCTTGGGTGCTTATATAAAGTTAATTAAGTCTTTTAAAGAAGAAAATAAGTGAAATTAACTTCAAGATGCAATGACTTTGAACAGCCCTTGTCTTGATTGCTAAGTTGTGTGTGTGTGTGTGTGTGTGTGTGTGCAAATTGTTGAACTCTTTCCTTAGTATAAAGTTGGTCTTCTGTGTATAAAATTAATTGAAAATGGATCTTAGTGGAAAATGGGACTGGGAATAGGCGAGGGAGGAGAAGGAGGGGTGGGAGGGTTGGTATGGTGGGAAAAATCAGTATATTCCTATAGTTGTACTTATGAAATGCATGAAGTTTGTATTCCTTAAATAAAACATTTATTTGAGGGAAAAGTGTTCCTCAACAGTCAAGACAAGGACTGTAGAAGTCATTGCTTCTCAAAGTGTCAATTTCACTCCTACAGATTGCTTTTAGGTGCTCTATTAGTTACCGCAGGTCAGGCAGAATATATGTATCTGTCCCGTTAGGGCTGGCTTATTTCACTAAGTATGATATTTTCTGGATTCATCCATGTTGTTGCAAATGACAAGATTTCATGAACAACTTCTCGAATCTCTGCTTTAAGTATACTATTACTTCATAAATATTCATCAACTAGATTGAGGTTAAGAGAATTTTGAAGCTTAAACATCTAAAGGATATACAGCCACACTAGGAGCCTGATATTTGGAGGACTCAAATGAGCTAGCACTCGAGAAGCCCAGGGCATCAGGGCCGCTCTTTTTTGCCTCTATGACATGTGCAAGGCACTGGTGATACTTGGGAAGTATATGAATATAACTGCTAGAAGATACATAGCAAGCCTAACTAGAAGATATCTCCATATCCTGAATATATTTATTTATTTTTAAAAGATATATGTATTTATTTGAAAGGCACAGTTACAGAGAGTTAGAGAGAGCGAGACAGAGAGAAGAAAGAGAGAGAGTCTTCTGTCTGAGGTTCACTCCTCAGATGGCCACAATGGCTGGAACTGGGCTGATCCAAAGTCAGGAGCCAGGAGCTTCCTCTGGTCTCCCATGCGGGAGCAGGGGCCCAAAGACTTGGGCCATCTTCCACTGCTTTCCCAGGCCACAGCAGAGAGCTGGATTGGAAGTGGAGCAGCCAGGACTAGAATCAGCCCTCATATGGGATGCCGGCACTAAAGGTGGTGGCTTTACCAAGTATGCCACAGCGCCAGCCCCCTGAATATATTTATTTACCTATTCTCTGCTCCCCTATAAGTCCATAATCCTCAGTATTCCAGACAGCACCCACTTCAGTGAGAAATCCTATCATGTCCTAATGCATTTATTTCTGGAACATTTTTCCTTGAAAAAAAAAAAAACTGCAAATTTTGTAGGCTACCATTTTGTGCTGAACAAAAGCTACCCATCATTTTAGTAAAAGAAAACCATGCTGAGCAATGGGTTAATTACACACATTGCCAATCTTCCTTGATAATAATTTGGTCCGAAAGTTTCAAAATTCAACTACGGAAAGTTTCAAAATTCAACTACAATTCACGTTCTTTTTTTTTGTTTTCCTATAACAGACTATTTAAACAATGAAAGTGTCTGTTAAAAAGAGTCATTTGATAATATGCTAGAGGAAATAATGTTAGTTAATGTATTCTAGTAGTGAAAATAATCCAATATTTGTTCCTATGCATCTTTACTTCCTTTGTGTTCCACACTGTGGTTAAACAATATTTCATGAAGAGATAATTTTTATCTGCATTTACGAGAAAGTTTATAGCACTGTGAATTAGCCATGAGACTATTTTAGAAATATGAAAATACAACTTCATCATACTGGTTCTCCTATGATATTGTATATCACAGTTATATGTGTGTTGAATCACTGTGCGAATGCAGAGTAATAGTTTGTGATGTTTAATACTTTTGGTTAAAATCTCATTTTTATGGTTCAAGAAATGTGACTTGACCCATACGCTCTATGGACTGATTTATCCACTTCACATCTAGTGAACCTAAAATGTCTTTAAAAGAGTTCTGAAGATGTTGGTGAACTTCTAAAAGCATTTAATACTAAAAAAAAAGAAAGAAAGAAGAGAAAAAAAAGAATTCCCATATGAAAGGGTTTAAATGGCTCAAACCATACAAGGATTATTTTTCTAACAAGGGAACTTGTGTTCTGTAGACTCCTTTTCTGTAGTGCAAGATCAGTTCTGCAGATACCCAGGTAATTAACTCTGTGGCTGCAGTATACCTACAAACTTGATATCCCATCCCACCATTGGGAGCTGGGGCTTAAATTTCAAATCCTTGTCTGGGCTTTGAATTCAGTGCGAAGTTGTTCCATGAATTAGATTTCATCTCATTTATAGTGGCTCACTGAAAACACAAATGTAGAAGGAAAAGAGGTTCTCTAGCAGGAAGTCGATGTTCACTGTGGAAGTATATGAGCATTATTGGAAGCTATTTGGTTTCTAAGAAAAGCAGTTTATAGGGCTGGCACTGTGGTATAGTGTATAAAGCTGTTGCCTGCAGCACCAGCATCCCACATGGGTACCAGTTCAAGTTCTAGCTGCTCCACTTCCAGTCCAGCTCCCTGCTGATGTGCCTATGAAAGCAGTGGAAGATGGCCTACATACTTGGTCCCCTGGCCACGTTGGGGACCTAGATGGAGCTCCTGACCTCTGGGTTTGGTCTGGCTAAGCCCTAGCTTTTGTTACCGTTTGTGCAGTGAACCAGCTGGTGGAAGATATCTCTCTTTCTCTCTCTCTCTCTCTCTCTCTCTCTCTTCCGCTCCATCTCTGAAACCCTGCCTTTCAAATAAATAAATACATCTTAAAGAGAAAAGCAATTTATATTTCCTAATTTTAAAACTGTCCCCTGAAAAATATGCTATGATTCTTATCAAATGTATTAATGATAGATACGAATTCAAGACTAATTTTCCTCAAGAACATGGAGGAAGTAATTGTTTAAAGGCATTTTCACAATAGATGTCCTGAGATAGTTTTCTAATATGATTCAAAGAGATACTAAGAGGACCTAAAAAGCAATTATTAACTGCTTTGCCTAACTCAGCATACACCAGTAGATGGTAAGAAAATCTTGAACGTTTCCCACAAGGCCATACTGTTAATACTTTCATGAGAAGTAACATGGCGCCTCAGGAACAGAAACTTAACAGTCCTTCAGGAGGAACACTGGGATTTCTAGCTGATATTACTGCACTCTAAATTCTAAAGGACTGTCATTGTTTTCATTTTTCATAGAAGAACACAAAGAAAAGAACACTGAAACAATCTAGCGGCCAGGACTGGGGCCAGTACCTTGGTGCAGTAGCCTAAGTCTCCACTTGAAGTGCCAGCAGCCCATATGGATTCAGGTTCATATCCTGGCTGCTCCTCTTCCAATCCAGCTCTCTGCTACAGCCTGGGAAAGCAGAGCAAGATAGCCCAAGTGCTTGGGCCCCTGCCCCCATGTGGGAGACCTGACGACAGAAGCTCTTGGCTCCTGGCTTTGGATCCTGCTAGCTCTGGCCATTACAGCCATTTGAGGAGTGAACCAGTGGATGGAAGACTTTTTTCTGTCTATCCCTTTTCTGTCTGTAACTCAAATAAATAAAAACTTTTAAAAATCACTATAGAATAGGCAATAATCACAACTCTCTTTAATTAATTAATTAATTTATTTTTTGACAGGCAGAGTGGACACTGAGAGAGAAAGAGAGAGAGGTCTTCCTTTGCCGTTGGTTTACCCTCCAATGGCCACTGTGGCAGGCACGCTGCGGCCGGTGCACCGTGCTGATCCAATGGCAGGAGCCAGGTACTTCTCCTGGTCTCCCATGGGGTGCAGGGCCCAAGTACTTGGGCCATCCTCCACTGCACTCCCTGGCCACAGCAGAGAGTTGGCCTGGAAGAGGGGCAACCGGGACAGAATCTGACGCCCCGACCAGGACTAGAACCCGGTGTGCCAGCACCGCAAGGCGGAGGATTAGCCTAGTGAGCCGCGGCGCCGGCCCAACTCTCTTTAATTTTAAATATTAACTAAGTAGAAGCATGGGGAAGAATGTGTGTGGGTTTGAATTAGAAGTACTGATGAATAAATGAAACTAGATTTCAAACATCCAGCATTTTAGATAAAGATAATGTTGGATTTCAATGTCATATTAAAACAAAGACTATAATAAATGTTCAAAACCAGCATTTTGGTGTTATTATGTCTAAGTTCTTCAGGTAAAGGCATTAATATTGTTATCAGAAATCAATCTTGAAAATACTTCTGGATAATCCATTAATAAAGAATTGCATTATAATAAGTTAGACATATTTAATTTTTAATTCTGGTTCATATACAGAATACCTAAATATCCTAATTTCATACACCTTATATGCACATACCTATGTGTTTTATCAACAAGATAGAAACTTCAGCAATGTCTATAATATCATTTAGCATATACCACTATGCAAATAAATAGTCCAGAAAATTACCATGAGTCTATAAAATACAACAGCAGTATGCATATATTTGAAAAAAAAGTTATGAATTGCTTTGAATGGGTTTAACTAAATTGGGATAGTATTATCAATTAACTATTTTATGAATATTCTGTACCATTCTACTTTCAGATTCCTTAATTGGATTAATTTGGATTTCTTAATTTGGATTTCTTAATAAGAGCCTAATATCTGAAAGCCTGAGATTTTTGTTCAAATTTCTAAAATTATATGATGATTGAAGTCAGGTTATCATTAGTGTCATTCTGTTTCAATCCCACTAGACTCCCTAATGTACCCTTATTCTTTGATGATATTTATTCATTTAGAAACATGATCTTTCAATTAAAAGTTTATTAAGTGCCTTCTTAGAGCAAAACATGCATTCTGTAATGGGCTGAGTAGATAATTCTGTTAATGGTTTTGGAAAACAAAACTTACAACTTGGAAAAGAATTGCATATGCCTGTGAATGACTATAATTAAAAGTTTAGTAGCTGGCGCCTTGGCTCACTAGGCTAATCCTCCACCTGCGGTGCCGGCACCCTGGGTTGTAGTCCCAGTCAGGGCGCTGGATTCTGTCCCGGTTGCCCCTCTTCCAGGCCAGCTCTCGGCTGTGGCCAGGGAGTGCAGTGGAGGATGGCCCAAGTCCTTGGGCCCTGCACCCACATGGGAGACCAGGAGAAGCTCCTGGTTCCTGGTTTCGGATCAGTGTGGTGCCAGCAGCGGCCACTGAGGGGTGAACCAATGGTAAAGGAAGACCTTTCTCTCTCTCTCACTGTCCACTCTGCCTGTCGAAAAAAAAAAAAAAAAAAAAAGAAAGGCAGAGATGAAAAGAAAAACAGCAAGCCAGACAAACAGACACAGAGAGAATCTTTCATCCCTTGGTTCACTTCCCAAATGCCCACAGATTTGGGGCTAGGATAGGTTGAAGTCAGGAGCCACAAAGTCTCAGGGTATATATATTTGCAGGAAGCTGGATTCAAACACAGCCAGGCATCCAAAGGAATGTCTTAATGTGCTGTGATAAAACCCATTTCTCTCAAATTTTATAATAGGCAAATATTCAGTATGCAAGGGACTTGGCAGTTATGACACTCACATTTTACTTGCAGACACTATTTAACCCCCCATTACACTAGTTTTATTCTCCTTCCTCTGATATTTCTGTTTTTCTTTAAATTTCTGCCAATTTGCCCATGAAAATAAAAATAGCATTTCTTGTATGGTTGTTAATTTAATCTTGTCTCTAATATAGCTTTAAGATAATTTTCTCAAGAGATTTCCCAAATATTAATTTAATCATTTCTTCGCATGACTTTAAGCTTGTCAAATTTACTCTAAAATTGGATCTGAAATTCTAACTAAACTGAAATAAACTTCTCTGACCTTAAAAACTCAACTAAAAGAAGTTATATTTCTTTACTTTCAGTTTAGAATTTAAATTCAACATGCTTGAATTTCTACTTTTCTAAAAGATTTTTATTTTTATTCAAAGTGTGACTCTAACTAGCAGAAATTATATTCTATGGGCATTTCTGTATGTAATTCAAGTGGAAAATGCAATTATAATTATTTATTAATTCATATACTGGTAGTTTATAGTGTATCTTCTTGCCTCTGAAAATACAGTTATGGATAATACAAAGACATTATACCTATAAATTAAAATCTTTAATTAGGTACATCTGCAAGTAAGGAGAGAGAATGTATAGTTATGAGGTTTGTAATATATTTTATCATTTCATTATTATACAAATTTATAAAGTTCCCATAAAATTAAGCTGTATGTTTATCTTTTTGATGCCTGTATTCCTGGAGCTATCTTTATGGATAATTAGACTACTAAATTTCGAAGGCTTGTATTTAGTATGTTTATCAGTCAGGGTCCCAGCTGGAAAAAGCAGTTAAAATTAGGATAATTGATGAAGGACTTTAAAAAGGGACAAAATAAACAGAAGCAGGACATAAAGAGACTACATGACACATCCCAGAACGTCCAGACTCTTACACTTGTGCACTATCAGCCTTAGAACTTTTGTGTTGCTGCTGGGGAGGAAGTATTTTTGGAACATCAAAAAGGAAGTTTCTCATGGAGAGGGCAGTCTTAGAAAGAACAGGTTCATCTGGTTTAGTAGCCTAGGCAAACTGAAAATAAGGGAGCAAGGGCCATAAGTATTCTAATTTCTTCTATTGACTAAATTCATCCAGGAGCCTGGGTACATAGCTACCTTCTGATGTGGTTTTTACAGGTCAGTCTTTAGACAAATTACAAGATGGATCTTAAGAAGCAAATAGAAGATATCAGGCAGAGCAGGCAACAGGAAAGAGACAAACTTTTGCAGCAAATAAAACATTCAAATATATTTTTAGCACATCAACATTTTACAAATAAATGAGAAGTTTTGTTACTAGAAGATAATTTATATTAGGCTAATTTATTTAGAGTAGTGGACAAACAACAGCATGAAATTGAGATTAATATTCAATTCAAGACATACTACAGAGCAATTATAACCAAAGCAGCCTTTTACTGGTACAAAAGCAGAAAGCTAGACCAAAGATAGACAGAATAAGAACTCCAGAAATCAACCCACGCATCTATAACCAACCTATCTTTGCCAAAAGAGCTAATATCAGTTCCTGGAGCAAGGACAATCTCTTCAACAAATAGTACTGGGAAAACTGGATACCCATGTTCAGAAATATGAAACAAGATCCCTACTTTATACTTTACAAAAAATCTATTCAAAATGGATCAAAGACCTAAATCTAGGGCCCAATACCATCACATTATTAGAGAACACTGGGAGAACCCTGCAAGACACTGGCATAGGCAACAACTTCTTGGGAAAGAAAACCCAGAAGCTTAAGCAATCAAAACCAAAATTAACAAATTGAAATGTAAATCAAAACCACAGTGAGGTTTCCCCTTACCCCCATTCGAATGGCTTTCATACAGAAATCAACAAATGCTGGCAAGGATATGGGGAAAAAGGTACCCTAATCCATTGTTGGTAGGAATGTAAACTGGTACAGCCACTGTGGAAGACAGTATGGAGATACCTCAGAAATCTAAATATAGGTCTACCATATGACTAGCTATTCCACTCCTCGGAATTTACCCAAGGGTAATGAAATCAGCATATGAAGGAGTTATCTGTACCCCTGTGTTTATTGCACCTCAATTCACAATAGCTAAGATATGGAATCAACCCAAATGTCTGTCAACTGAAGACTGGATAAAGAAATTATGGCATATGTACACCATGAATACTATATGGCAGTAAAAGAATGAAATACTGTCATATGCAACAAAATGGAAGAAACTGGCAAACATTATATTTAGTGAAATAAATCAGTCCCCAAAGGACAAATACCATACGTTCAATGTAATCTGTGGTAAGTAATAGAGCACCTAAAAGGT
The DNA here is from genome assembly GCF_964237555.1 of Oryctolagus cuniculus. NCBI lineage: Eukaryota > Metazoa > Chordata > Mammalia > Lagomorpha > Leporidae > Oryctolagus > Oryctolagus cuniculus. The sequence goes on from NC_091437.1 coordinate 107,940,695, forward strand.
AATCTACAGAAGTGAAATTGAAACTTTGATATGTGATGACTTTTAACAGTTCTTATTTCTACTGTAGAGGAATCATTTTTTTCAGAATATTTGTTAAACTCTACTTAGTATAGAGTTAATCATTTGTGTATAAAATTAATTGAAAATAGATCTTAGTAAAAAAATAAGAATGGGACTAGAGGGAGGAGGAAGAAGGGTAGCTTTGAAAATAAGAATGGGACTAGAGGGAGGAGGAAGAAGGGTAGCTTTGAAAAATATTATATGTTTGACTACCAAGTCTAATGAGATAAAGATGGATAGAATTTCTTTTTATAATTTTTTAAAATTTGTGTAAAGGGAACACATTTCATGTATTTCATATATACAGTGGATGTAAGAGTTTACATTCCCACCAACAGTGGATTAAGGTACCTTTTTTCCTACATCCACATGAGCATTTCTTTATTAATGATTTCTGTATGAAAGCCATTCCTAATGGGATGAGGTGAGACCTAATTGTGGTCCTGATTTGCATTTCCCCAATGGCTAGTAATCCTGAACGTTATTTTAATCATCTGTTGGCCATTTGAATTTCCTTTTTTGAAAAATGCCTTTTCAAGTCTTTTGCCCATTTCTTAACTGGATTGTGTGTTTTATTGTTGAGTTTCTTGAGCTCAATATAGGTTCTGGATGTTAACCCTTTTTAGTTGCATAGTTTGCAAACATTTTCACCCATTCTGTCAGTTGCTTCTTCAGTTTTCTGAGTGTTTCTTTTGTAGTGCAGAGGCTTCTCAATTTGATGTAATCCCATTTGCCAATTTTGGCTTTGTTTGCCTGTGCATCAGGAATCTTTTACAAGAACTCTTTCTGTATGCCAGTGTCTTGCAGGGTTTCCCCAATGTTCTTTAATAATTTGATGGCATCAGGTTATAGAATTAGGTCTTTAATCCATTTTGAGTGGATGTTTGTGTACGTTAGGGATCTTGTTTCATACTTCTGAAAATTGATATTCAGGTTTCCCAGCACTAAATTTTTTATAGAAAGCTTTTATTTAATAAATATAAAATTCATAGGTAAAAATATCATAGTTATGTGCAATTCTTCCCCCCAAACCGCCCTCACCCAAACCATTCTGCTTCCTACTCTCTCTCCCGTCCCATTCTTCATTAAGATTCATTTTAATTATCTTTATATACAGATGATCAACTCTATACTAAGCAAAGATTTCAACAGTTTGCACCCATACAGACACACAAAGTATAAAGTACTGTTTGAAGACTAGGTTTACTGTGAAATCTCATAGTACAACACAGTAAGGACAGAGGTCTTACATGGCGAGTAAGAGCACAGTGACTCCTGTTCTTGATTTAACAATTGACACTCTTATTTCTGCTGTCAGTGATCACCTGAGGCTCTTATCATGAGTTGCCAAGGATATGGAAGCCTCTTGGGTCACAAACTCTGACATTATTTAGGCACGGCCATAAGTAAAGAGGAAATTTTCTCATCCCTTCAGAGAAAAGTACCTCCTTCTTTGATGACCCCTTCTTTCCAATGGGATCTCACACACAGAGATCTTTCATGTAGGCCATTTTTTGCCACAGTGTCTTGGTTTTTCTTGCCTAATGCTCTCATGGGCTTTTTAGCCAGATCCAAATGCCTTCAGGGCTAATTCTGAGGCCAGGGTACATTTGACATTCTATGAGTCTGCTGTGTGGCCTGGTTCTACTGTTGGATCATTCTCTCCCTTTTAATTCCATCAATTGTTATTAGCAGAAAATTGGTCTTATTTATGTGATCCCTTTGACCCTTAATCCTATCTTTATGATCAGTTTTGAACTGAAACTGATCACTTTAACTAGTAAGATGGCATTGGTATCTGCCAACTTAATAGGATTTGGAGTCCAATGGCTAGTTTTTATCTTTACCCTTAGGGGTAAGCCTGAGGGAGCGTGTGCCAAACTGTACATCTCTTCCCTCTCTTATTCCCACTCTTATTATTAATAGGGATCAATTTTCAATTGGATTTAAACATCTAAGAATATTCTGTGTTAAGTAAAGAGTTCAACCAATGGTATTAAGTAGAAAAAGAAAATACTAAAATGAATAAAATAGTAAGCTCTTTCTCAACAGTCAGTACAGGGGTTGCTCAAGTCATTGCTTCTCATAGTATCTGTTTCACTTCTACAGGTTTCCTTTAGGTGCTCAGGTAGTTGTCACAGATCAGGGAAAAATATGATAAATCTCCTTTGGGACTGGATTATTTCACTTAGCATGATGTTTTCCAGTTTCCTCCATTGTAGTATTCCATAGAGTACATATCCCATAATTTCTTTATCTAGTCTTCCATTGATGGGCATTTAGATTGATTCCATGTCTTAGCTATTGTAAATTGAGCTGCAATAAACATGGAGGTGCAGATAGCTCTTTTACTCACCAATTTAATTTTCTTTGGGTAAATTCTTAGGAGTAGGTTGGCTGAGTCGTATAGTAGGGCTATAAGCAGAATTCTGAGGTATCTGCAAACTGTCTTCCTTAGTGGTCTTACCAATTTGCATTCCCACCAAAAGTGGATTAGTGCCCAGCCCAATTTTTGAAGAGACTGTCTTTGCTCCGGGACTGATTTTAGCTCTTTGTCAAAGATAAGTTGTTTGTAGATGCATGAATTGATTTCTAGATTTTCTATACTCTTCCATTGGTCTACACATCTGTTTATTCTAGTACCAGGCTGTTTTGATTATAACTGCCCTGTGATATGTCTTGAAATCAGGTGTTGTGATGGCTCTGGCTTTGATTTTTGTCATATACGATTGCTTTATGGTAGATTTCTGGAGTTTCTATTCTGCTCCATTGGTCTACACATCTGTTTTTGTTCCAGTAGCAGGCTCTTTTGATTATAACTGCCTTGTATTATGACTTGAAATCTGGTATTGTGATGCCACCAGCTTTATTTTTGCTGTATGAGATTGCTATGCTCTGTGCAGGACAGTTAATTTAGATCAAAGTCATGAACAAAGTTTGTCTACTGTTTCTGCAGCTTCTGCTTCCAGGGCTTCTGCTGACTGTAGACCAAAATATTTTTTAGCAGAGCTGTACTGAAAATAGCGATTTTTTTCTTGTCATTATTTTCTAAACAATACAAGATAACAACGATTTACACAGGATTTGCATTGAATTAATCATTGTAAGTAATCCAGAGAGAATTTAAAGTATATGAGAGGATATACACAAGTTATATGCAAACACTACATTGTTTTGTGTAAGGGACTTAGGATTTGCAGATTTTGGTGTCTTCATGGGGTCTTGGAAACAATATTCCATAGACACCAAGGGTTTACTGTGGACTTTAGGTAAAGGGATGAAAAAGTTATTCCATTGAAAATAATAATGAATGAGAGTTGGGTGACTACATTAGTAACAGACAAATATACATTTTAAATCAAAGTTGTTGAAAGGGATAAAAAAGAAAAAATATATTGATAAAATGGAAAATGTTAAACAATATAATAATTATAAATATATATGAACACAACAGAATTCCAAAATATATTACATAAAAGCATATGAAATAAAAAAATGATCCATTAATTTAGTGGGAGAAGTGGATAGCTCCATAATAAGAGTTTGAGACTTTAATATAACAGTTTCCACAATGGATAGAGCTTCTAGATGGAGGCTTGATAGAATATAGAAAACTTGAACAGCACCATAAATTAACTAAACCTAACAAATATATATAATATTCCAACAACAGCTAAATACACATTCTTCTCAGGTAAACCTGAGACATTCACCACCTTGTTACTCTGTATGTTACTCCACAAAACATGACTCAGTATATGTAAAAACATAAATATCATGCAAAATATATTCTTTGATCAGTATAAAGCTTGAAATCTATAATAGGAGCCAGCATGTGGCATAAAGGGTAAAGCTGCCACCTGCAGTGCCAGTGTCCCATATGGGCACTGGTTTGAATCCTGGCTATTCCACTCTGATCCAGCTCTCTGCTGTGGCCTGAGAAAGCAATGGAAGAATGCCCAAGTCCTTGAGCCCCTGCACCCACTTCTGGCTCCTGGTTTCAGATCGCCATGGTTTTGGCTGTTGCAGCTGTCTGAGAGTAAACCAGCGGGTGGAGGACCTCTCTGCCTTTGCCTCTCTGTAACTCTGCCTTTCAAATAATTAAATAATTTTTTTTGAAAAAAAAAAGAAATCAAGATCAAAGAAACTTGAAAATTCACAAACACATGGAAATTTTTTAGTAGCACAAATATTATTTATTTTTCACTTAATTTTTAGAAATATTCTTTTTTTCTATATAAGGTGAGCAAATTTTATGCTTTCCTATATACAGATTTAGGAGCATAGTGATACTTTCCACCCTACCCTCCCTCCCACCAATGCTCACACCTTCCTTCCTCCTTCCTTTCACATTCTTTCTTTTAATTTTTATAATGATATACTTTCAGTTTATGTTATAATCATGAGGTAACCCCTCCACTAAGTAAATAATTCAACAAATAGTAATAAGGAAAAAAAGACACATGATAATTAAACAAAAGTAATGATTTAAAATGATTCATTATATAAGGATCAAACAACCAGCCAGGAGAAGGCAGTAATGAAGGAAATGAGGACCCATTGGGTCAAGTTGGACATCACCAGAGAAATTAGAAATTATTAGAAATGATTGCTAATGAGAATACAGCATATAGAACTTACATGGAAGAGTAAACCCAGTACTCAGAAATATATAACTGAATATGCCTTAAGTATATATATATTTGGGAAAAATCTCAAATCAGCTACATAGATTTAGAAATACAGAAAGAAGAAATGAAGCAAAAAGTTGGTGCCACAATTTCTCTTTCATATTAATTACATATATTTTCTAACCATTTTAATAATTAAATCTCACAAAACAAATATATTTTATTTTTCTCAAAGAGAAAGCAAAAGTTGGAGTATTAAAGCATGCAGCATGGTAAAATCTCTAACACACATCATCAGCAGATTCATCTTTAGATAGCTACAGATGAAATTTATAAATACTTCTAAAGTGGGAGACTTCAGCTACCTAATACTGAATTCCAAATTGCACATAGGATTGCTACACAAGTATTTTGTATTTTAATTAAATATTTTTTTGTTGAATTTGTGTCTACCTGTAAAACACCATGTGCTGACAAACTAGAGTGAGTTCTTAAAATATACCACCCGTCAGATTCTGGAACTAATCTCTGCTTTTGAATAAGATTACAGCAAATATTACATAGAGAGCATTATGACTTGATAGATGAACATTTATCATTCTTGAGTATGGAATTGTTTGAGCAGAATCTTATTTTCAACCTTAGAATTACATGTCTATTCTGCATCATTTGTTAATTTATTCAATCACGTGCTGAGTAACAATGTTAAATTAAAATAGACATAACTCTCATTCTTTGATACACAAATGACTCAGTTTAATTACAAACTGGAAAGTCTGCATGAAGGAGACTACCAGAAAATGAAACAAAAAAAAAGTATTTGGGGGCAGAGAAAAGAGCTATAATATTTTGCACACATGCATCTTATTTATTCTTTATAGAAATTGGTGTGATATAGTTTGTATTACTATCAGTAAAATTAAAGCATCATTGAGGTATTTGTTTTTTTCTATCAGGTACCTGTATTAGAGCATTGCCTAACACCTAATAACTATTACATATTTCTAAATGTGGATGAAAAGGAAAAAATGAAAGAGAAAATGGAAAGAGAAAGACTTGAAGTATATTTAATTTTATATTTTAGAATGCGTCTCAGGGAAGTAAAATGGCTTCTATAAGGTCATTACTTGAAAAAATTCTGTTTATTTCTTAGACTAAGAAAATATATTTTGAAGAATTAATTTGAAATCTAATACAGTAACAAGGTCCATAGTTCATTGCAAGTAGCTTGAATAAATTAATTCTCAATAATATATCTAATATATTTTTCCTGTTTCTCTAAATATATTGAAAAAGAAAATGAAACTCAGTCTCTTCAAGGGGAGGCCCCTTTCAAACTGTACCTTATAAACCCAGCAGCCTCTAATAACATCGTATATTCTCAGCGATCCTTCAATATATTGATACCAATAATGAATAGCATAATTTTCTGAACAAGGCAAATTTCAAAGAACTTGAAGGCCTTTACTAAATAGCAGAATGTTGAGTATCATATAAACTTAAGTACTACTGAATGCATCAAAGTTTGTGTGCATTATACCATTATGCCCAGTAAATATCAGAAAATTTTTATAACTTGATTTAAACCATGTGTAAACAGCATATGTTGTTCAGTACAATCTTCATGTAGCTCTTACTTCATTTATTTCATTTAACTGAAGACATTTCAAATTAGCATTACATATAATCTGAAATGATGAGAATGCAACATAAGGAAATATTTTTCATCAGAACATTAAAAGTAAGTGGTGCTAAATAAGGCATTGAGGATTTTTATATTTTAATAATCAATATTTTCATATCTGTAACCATATTTCCTTGTGTGTACATACTAAATTTAATATAATTTGAATGATTTAAATGTAAGAAGTCAAGAACAATAAATATTGTTCATTATTTTGATGATTTATGATTATGTCACACAGAATAACTTAGTTCAAATCATTCCTTGTCTAGTTGCCATTTTAAGCATGTAACTATGTTTTATTAAGTAAACTATTAATAATTGCTAATAAGAATTAGGGCAACTACTTGGCATAAATAAACGTCTATGAGCTTACCAGATTCAAATTTATATTGGAAGGAAACAGATTAGTTTTAATAGTATTGCTTTAATAAATGGCCATGAATATGTAATTGATTTTTACCTTTGTCTAAGAGACTAGTCAAACAGATCAAATAATACAGCCAAAATAAAACAGATAACACCTGTTTTTGTCAATCATATTTTAAGCACTTCTCTGTAATGTTTAATTTAATTCTTTAAAAAAAAACACTTTATTGGCCAGCACCGCGGCTCAAAAGGCTAATACTCCGCCTGCGGCGCTGGCACACTGGGTTCTAGTCGCAGTCGGGGCGCCAGATTCTGTCCCGGTTGCCCCTCTTCCAGGTCAGCTCTCTGCTGTGGCCAGGGAGTGCAGTGGAGGATGGCCCAAGTGCTTGGGCCCTGCACCCGCATGGGAGACCAGGAAGAAGCACCTGGCTCCTGGCTTTGAATCAGCGTGATGCGCCGGCGGCAGCATGCCGGCTGTGGTGGCAATTGGAGGGTGAACCAATGGGAAAGGAAGACCTTTCTCTCCATCGCTCTCTCTCTCACTGTCCATTCTGCCTGTCAAAAAATAAAAAAAAAAAATTAAAAAAACACCTTATGGGATAGAGATAGTTACTATCCCCAGTTTACAAATAAACAAGAAAACTTGATTAAATTATAAAGGTGTTGAATAGCAGATGAATGATTCAAACCCATGCAATCTGACTTTAAAATCTATGTTGTATCTCCTTGCATACAGGAAATTTAATTTATTAAGATACATTACTGCATATTCAATTAAATTAGATAATTTCTAACTGAGCTCATAACCTACTGTGGGCTTTGATAACAAATTATTTAGAGCATATCCTATCATTTATTTTCTTAGTGACATAAATGAAATTTCCTGAAGTTTGACACATATTTAGTGCCTAATTTTGCACATAATTTTTATTTTCTTTATTAATGTAGGAAAAATATGTTTTCAGGAAGAAACGCCACTGATGTCATAGTAACTTTATTCCAATTTTTAAGCCTTATATATGTGCATCTTAGAAGTAAATAAAGAATTCAGCAAGCAGTAAGTAGAAATACCACTGTCCCTCAGGAGTATAGACAAGTAGATACAGTAATTATTATAAAGCAAATAGAAAAATATGTCATTGAAAAATTAATTTTTGATACAAAGAAGACACTTATAGATGTTATTCTTATTAGTCTATTATACTATTGATATTGGAATTAATAATTATCAAAATCAGACTAGTTTAGAAAATCAGATTGTTATATTAAATAGTCTGAAAAAATGATGAATTATAGCTGTTCATAATTCATATTTCAAATATCACAGTGAAATATTCATGAAAATATTTCAAATAATAAAACGTAGTGGACAAAGGCAGTAAATGCAAGAAAATAGTTTTATTAATAAGAATTTGCCAAAAGTCACAAAGAATTAATAAAAAGAATCTCCATGGATCAAAGTACTGAGTCAGAATACTTTTCATTCACCTTGAAACATTGATTTTTATCCACCTCTCCTATTCAGGAGTTGCAATCAAGGAAATCCAGTCCTATTTCAGTCCTGACCTTCTCTCCACTTTTACCCCCATATATTCCTCTTCTGTGTAGTGAGTGGTTGGAAAAAATGTTCTAGAATCAGCAAAGTTGCAGAATTTTATATGATGGTCCAAAATTAGTTTGGTGAGCAAAATGGGTTAATTGGATTTTTGATTCTTTTCCTTTGATTTTTCAAAGGCAATTTAGTTTATTTGCCATGTATGGGACAAATATATAGTGTATATTAAGACTAAGTATGAAACCATTAAAAGCCATAGATTGCTTCATATCAGTTTAGGTTATATCTTACTACCCAAGAAGTTGTAGCCACACAATTTTTATTTCAGGACTTTAGGTTTTTGAAATGCAGTGAAAGGAATGTGAACAAGAGCAATATCCCTTCCCTTTTAAATCCACGATGGACACTTCCACTTTAATTTGTAATCGTATCTGTAGTACCAAACAGTGTTTCATTTGGTTTGACCCTTCATTGTATAACTTTGACTATTCCTTCATTTATTCCATGCAGTATGACCAAGGACTGGGCTTCATGCCAGCAGGAGACATTAAATGATGAATAAGATAAATGATATTCTTGTCCTCATGACAGAGATAGTCTAGACGAATCGAAATACACTAAGAGATAAATAGTTACATGAGTAATTAGACCATAACAATTGGGATAAGAGATACTAAGGACTTCTGAAAATGTTTAGTTAGGTACACCTCCAAGTATGAGAGAGAAGGGAGGGGCAGGTGCTGTGGCACAGCAGGTTAAGCCATGGCCTGCAGCACCGGACATCCCATATGGATGCCAAATCCTATCCAAGCTGCCCCACTTCTAATCCAGCTCCCTTCTAATGCACCTATGAAAGCAGCAGAGGATGGCCCAAGTGCTTGGAATCCTGCACCCACTTGGGAGACACAGAAGAAGCTTGTGGCTCCTGGCTTCATATCACTGCAGCTCCAGTTTTTGCAAACATTTGGGGAGTGAACCAGTGGCTGGAAGATCTCACTGTCTCTCTGTGTTTCTTCTTCTCTCTCTCTGTAACTACACCTTTCAAATGAATAAATCAACCTTTAAAAAATAAACAGAGGGAAGGGAATGTGAGAAAATGATTTTTAAGTGCAGAGCTGGAAATTGATTAGAGGAAGAGAGTTCTTGGGGGGAAGGATGATGAAAGCAGGTGGCTGATAAGGAGTAAGTGGAAGACTGTTGTGGAGAAGCTGGAACACCAGCTGTGGGCCACAATGTGTCCAGCCATGTGAAAAAACATTGAGGATTTGGGCCTTTAAAGACAATAGGGGGCTGGCGCCATGGCTCACTTGGTTAATCCTCCACCTGTGGTGCCAGAATCCCATATGGGAACCGGGTTCTAGTCCCAGCTGCTCCTCTTCCAGTCCAGCTCTCTGCTGTGGCCCGGGAGTACAGTGGAGGATGGCCCAAGTGCTTGGGCCCTGCACCTGCATGGGAGACCGGGAGGATGCACCTGGCTCCTGGCTTCGGATCGGCATAGCTCTGGCCGTACCGGGGGGTGAACCAACGGAAGGAAGACCTTTCTCTCTGTCTCTCCCTCTCACTGTCTGTAACTCTACCTGTCAAATAAATAATATTTAAAAATAAAAGACAGTAGGAACCCACTGGGGGATTTCAAAACAGATTGCTGTGCTCACACTTGCATGAAAACACATGACTATGTTAGGGAAGTATGTGGCAGAGGATGGAAGATGAGGTGAGAGGCTATTTTGAAAAATAGCATGTTAACCAGCAATTCACTTGGGAAGCTGCTTCTGGCACCATAATTCACATGAGGAAATAAAACTAGTGGTCTGTAATGCTTGGCAGTAAAACTAAATACGTGAATTTTGTGTCTTACAAAATATATCATAAACATAGGCACACATTAGACATGGGGCCCTTGGGGGTCACTATAGTGGCAAGCTGGTGAAGCCGCCACCTGCAACACTGGCATCCTATATGCATGCCGCTTTTGAGTTTCAGTAGCTCCATTTTAGGTGCAGTTCCCTGCTCATGGCCTGGGAAAGGCTGTGGAAGATGGCCCAAGTGCTTGGAATCTTGATTCTGGGTTTGGCCTGGCCCAGCCACAGAAGTTGTGGCCATCTGGGGAGTGAACCAGCAGATGGGGAATCTCTGTCTGTCTGTTTCTCCCTCTATCTCTATGATTCTAAATTTCAAATAGATAAATAAATTCTTAAAGCAAAAGACAGAGAGATGGGGGAATTGTATGATATGTGAGAAATATTACCTTTTGACAAGAAAAAGACAACCCTTAAATAAGTGGGAAATACGTATTGATTACATTTTGCCAGCTCAAAATCAATAGCAGGAAAGAAAATGCAAATTCTTAAACTGAATTAGGTCTTAGAATATCATATCTTTTAATAAGGTAACCATGGACAAATCTTAATATAAAATGGAAAATGACTTAGTGAGAAAGAATATAATTATGATTGCTGCTCTTTTAGATTTTTACTACAAAAACTAGCCCATCCTGAAGTTTAAGAGAAAGATGTCAGAATCCATTAACCTTGTTCTTTCTTGGTATAATTCTGAGAGAGAAAAGTAGTAAGAGTGAATTAGAAAACAAAAATCAACACTTTCTCAAATAAACATTTCAGAAAATTTTCTGAGTATGAAATATAAATATTAGTGGTTCACCAGGAAACATACATTCTTGCTAGAAAAGAGCATCTTTGTTAGTGCATCATTTTGACAATAAAACTAATTAAGCAGGATCTTGTTAATAGTAATTGCTAAACTAACATTAAAACTTCCCCCATGGAGGGTGAAACCCCAGTGAAACGAAGTGGTCATCAAAGAAGGAGGTACTTTTCGCTGAAGGGAGGAGAAAGTTTTCAAGTTGCTTATGGTATTCTCTAAATACTGAAGGAGTCTGTCTATTCAAAAGGCTTCTGTAGCCTAGGCAGCTCATGTCAAGAGCCTTGGGTGGTCACTGACGTCCTACATTAAGAGTCTTAACTGTTAAATTAACAAGAGTCACTGTGCGCTAACTTCCCATGTGGGACCTCTGTCCTCAACGAGTTGTCTAAGTGCTTGCAAAAGATGTATCATTCTTGGCTACTTCTTTAAAGTTAATTATATTTCAAAAAAAAAAAAAAAAAAAAGAGAGAGAAGTGAAATTAACTTCAAGATGCAATGACTTTGAAGAGCTCTTGTTTCGACTATTGAGGAACAGTTTTGTTGCTTTTTTGTGTGTGTGTGCAAATTGCTGAACCCTTTACTTAGTATAGAGTTGGTCTTCTGTGTATATTTTAATTGAAAATGGATCTTAGTCAGGGGATGGGTCTGTGGATTGGAGAGGGGGGAGAAGAAAGGGTGAGAGAGTGAGGGGGAGGACAGATATGGTAGGAAGAATCACTATATTCCTAAAGTTGTACTTCTGAAATGCATGAAGTTTGTATTCCTAAAATAAAAGATCTCTTTGGGGAAAAATTAAGCCGGCGCCGTGGCTCAATAGGCTAATCCTCCACCTTGCGGCGCCGGCACACCGGGTTCTAGTCCCGGTTGGGGCGCCGGATTCTGTCCCGGTTGCCCCTCTTCCAGGCCAGCTCTCTGCTATGGCCAGGGAGTGCAGTGGAGGATGGCCCAGGTGCTTGGGCCCTGCACCCCATGGGAGACCAGGAAAAGCACCTGGATCCTGGCTCCTGCCATCGGATCAGCGCGGTGCGCCGGCTGCAGCGGCGGCCATTGGAGGGTGAACCAACGGCAAAGGAAGACCTTTCTCTCTGTCTCTCTCTCTCACTGTCCACTCTGCCTGTCAAAAAAAAAAAAAAAAAAAAAAAAAAAAAAAGAAAAATAAATAAAAAAATTAAAAATCAAAGTTTAAGAATGCAAAAACAAAGCACAAATGCAGATGGTCTATTTTAAAATGATGCGACAATATTTCTTTTTGTGTGTGCTTGTATGCCAAAACTTAATTATTTGCCTGTTCTGATAGACATTTTGGTATTTCCAGTTTTCATTGGTCTTGTGATAAGCATTGAAATAAAAATGTTTTACCCCCGCCCAAAAAAAAAACCTACCCCACCAAGGGCCTCTTTGGCCTCTTGTTTTGGTGAAATTACAAGACAGAAAGACAGAACCACAGAAATAAACCCAATATAGCAAAATATGAATAAGTCTGAAATCTCATGAAAATAAAGCATTAGTATAAATATATTTTAAAGATTTTAAAGATTATTTATTTATTTGGAAGAAAGAGTTACAGAGAGACAGAGGCAGAGAACAAGAGATAGAGAGAGAAAGAGAGGGAGTTAGTTCTTCCATCCTCTGATCCACTCCCTAATTGGCCATAATGGCTGGAACTACACTGAACTGAAGCCAGGAGCCAGGAGCTTCTTCCAGGTCTCCCACGTGGATATAGAGGCCCAAACACTTGGACCATCTTCCACTGCTTTTCCACGCTGTAGTAGAGAGCTGAATTGGCAGTGGGGCAGCCGGGTCTCAAATCAGTGCCCACATGGGATGCAGGCACTGCAGACAGCTGCTGCACCAGCTATACCACAGTGCCAACCCAGTATAAAAATTTTGGGGCCAGAACCATGGCACAATAGGTAATTCTCCACCTGTGGCGCTGGCATCCCATATGGGAGCTGGTTCTAGTCCTGGCTGCTCCTCTTCAGATCCAGCTCTCTGCTATGGCCTGGGACAGCAGTAGAAGATGGCCCAAGTCCTTGGGCCCCCTGCACCTGCGTGGGAGACCTGGAAGAAGCTCCTGGCTCCTGGCTTCAAATTGGCACAGCTCTGGCCATTGCGGGCATTTAGGGAGTAAACTAATGGACGGAAGACCTTTCTCTTTCTCTCTCTCTCTCAGTGTCTATAACTCTACCTCTCAAGTAAATAATTAAATAAATAATCTTAAAAAATTGATGAAATATATTCTACTTGTCACTTTTTATTAAAATAGAACAGAATTCAAATAGTTCATAGATACAATTATAAGAATATAATATTTCCCTCCTTTCCTCTATTCCTCCTTCCTTTCTTCCTTTTTTGATTTTTGTGATAACATAGTTCTAATTTACTTCATAATCACAGGTTTAATGCTGCATTAAATAAGCAGTTCAAGAATAAATAGAATTATAGAATAATAATAAATAGAATAAATAGAATTTCTTTTTTATGGCTGTGTAATATTCTATGAAGTGTGTGTGTGTGTGTGCATGTGTGTGTGTATTCAGTCATAAGTTGATGGACATCTGTGTTGATTCCATCTTAGAAATTATAAATTGAACTGCTACAAATATAGAGGTACAAGTAATTCTTTCATATGCTGGTTTCATTCCCTTTGGGTATATTCCCAGGAGTGTGATGTCTGGGCCATATGGTTCATTGATTTTTAGATATCTGAGCAATCTCCATACTGTCTTACATAATGGTTGTACTACTTTACAATCCCACCAATAGTGGAAGGGTACCTTTTTCTCTACATCCTCACCAGCATTTGCTGTTTTTTGATTGGATGATAACCATTGTAACTGGGGTGAGGTGAAACCTCATTGTGGTTTTGGTTTGCATTTCCCTGATGGCTGTATTTTAATCCTTTAAATACAGTTTGTAAGTTATATCATTAGTTGGTTGGTCTCTTCACATTGTTGAATATTTTCTTTACTGTGACAAAACTTCTTAGCTTGATATATCCCCATTTATCTATTTTTGCTTTTATTACCTGTGCTTCCAGGTTCTTATCCAAGAAGTCCTTGCATATGCCAATGTATTGCAGCATTTACTGTATGTTTTCCTCTAGTAATTTGATGGTTCTAGGTTTAGATCATTGATCCATTGTGAGTTGATTTTTATCACTTAGGATTGCTTTAGCTATTCGAGGTCTCCAGATAAATTTTAGTATCTTTATTTCTGCATTTGAGGAGGATGTCTTTAGTATTTTGACTAGAATAGTATTGAATATGTAAACTGCTTTGGGTAATGTGGACATATTGATGCTATTGATTCTTTAAATCCACAAACATGGACAATCTTTGTATTTTCTTGTGTATTCTTTTTATTTCCTTAACGTTTTGTAATTTTCATCATAGAGATATTTCATATTCTTGGTTGAAAAAGAATAAGAGTTTTTGTTTTATATTGTATTTTAAAAGCAGCTCCTTTTTTACTTCTTGTTTTCAGAAACATCAATATAAATATCAGATTAATCTGAGCTTTCAGAGCTAAATCAAGAAATATATATATACAATATATAAATATATATATATATAACTCCATGAATTTTATTTACTTGTCACTTGAGCACATCTATACAAGTTCTTTGATAGCATTATATGTCAAAATTTTTATAGTGTTTGCAGCCTTGGACTGATAAATGACTCAAAATGTGTACTTCTACTGTACTTGCCATTATTTCAACCTAAAATATTATAGGATTGAATGTTCTATAAGGATGCATTGCCCTAAGGAAATAGTATTGCTTTCACCTTTGTTTAAACCTTTAATAATGAAATGTTTCACAACTGGTTCCCAAGCAAGCCAGAAATCAAAGCCATTTAATTTATTCTGTATTTCTTGTATAACACAAAATTAAAAATCTCAATTCTTATCTACAGCTGTTACATTAAACCTGACAATTATTTCCTAAACCAGTTTTAATTTGGACATGTATTCTGAAATAAAATAAAGTTAACTAATCTATGATCCAAGTTTTGTTTTGTGTATAATCCATTATTTGTCTATATTCAGTAGCAGGAAACATTAATAATACATAATAGTAAAATTTTATATTACTTTATTTTAATTTTGATTTCTGAAGATATAAAAATATTAATATAATTGTGCCTAGAAATTACATGTCAATTACATGTTAGCTGGATAATGTCAAGAATATTTGAACTGAAAATGATACTGTAAGTAAATGACAGTTCTGATCCTCTCTTGTGGTTGGGAGATGGACATCTGATTTGGAGTCCACTTGGCCTTAGTTTTCACTTGAGAATAAATACCATCATTATAACCTTCATGTCTTACACAAGAACGATACAATGTTTGATGAGAGTACTTGTAAAGTATTTTGAGCATTTAGAAGCAAGATGTCTTATGAATTTTAGAATTTTCCTTCACATTTGAACCTAATCATAATATAAAAATAGTCAATTTTGTTTTCAGATTTATTACATGTATCTTAAAGTACTATATTGTGTTAATTTATATTTGTATTTACTTTACTTGAAAGGTAGACACATACACACACACACACACACACACACAGATCTATCTGCTAGTTTACTTCCCAAATGCCTTCTACAGCCAGAGCTGTGTTCCAGGCTGAAACCAGGAGCCATGAACTCATTTGGGCCTGCCATACGGGGACTCAAGAGCTTGCGGCATCATCTGCTGCCTGCCAGGAGGTACATTAGCAGGAAGCTGCATGGTAAATCCAGTAGCCAGAGCTTGAATATGGAATGTGGGGAACCAAGCAGCAACTGAGCCACTGTGCCAAACACCCACCCCTAAAGTGACAGATAGTTAAAATAGAAGACTTAAAACAATTTTAAATATCAACCTTTCTAGAGTGTAATATCAAAATAAAAATTCTTTTCATATGATATTTATAGCTAATAATAATATATAGCACTTTGAAAATAAGCAAAGAAAATAAGATTATAATAAATGTGAGTTGTAATTAAGTAAACTGCTGTTAACTAAGAATAACCAATGCTATAAATCAATAGTTTTGGTTTAAAATTTGTGAATTCAATGAATATAAATTTCTTTAACATTTTAAGACCTATAGTAGGTTGCTGATGAGTCTGGGATTAGATATGAGTTGTGTCTCAGGATCAAGATAAAGGAATAGTAATATATGCATAACAATTTATCTACCTTTACTTTTTCTATTTTAAACTCATTTACATAAAATTTCAAAAAATGTAGATGCCTGGAATGTATACTCTGTGGGTGATGCTATTACTGATGTTGCCAACCTTCATCTTTCCTTTCACTTGATAAAGGAGAATTAGCACTACACCTATATTTAAAGGTATATAGGCCTTTCTAAAGTTCAGCTAAGAAATACAAATAAAAGGCATATCTGATTTACACATATTCAATATTATTTTATGTTGAGTTATGACATGTAAATATGTGGAGCCTATGTTGTGGCTTAGTGGGTTAAGTTGCCACCTACTACTCTGGCATCCAATATTGTGCCGGATTGTATCCCAGAAGCTCCACTTCAGATTCACCTCACTGCTAATGGCCTGGGCAAAGCAATGAAAGATGGCCAAAGTGTGTTTTCCCCTGCCTCCCATGGTGGAGTCCTAGAAGAAGCTCCTTGCTTCTGGCTCTGGCCTGGCATTAAAGCCATCTGGGAAGTGAACCAGCGGTTGGAATGTCTGTCTCTGTCTCTCCCTCTCTCTGTAACTCTGACTTTCAAATACATATATAGGTCTTTTAAAAAAACATGTAAACATTTGAATACCAGAGTTAGGTGATAGGTGTATGGTTTGAAGCATTGTTATAGAATGCTAATATACACGAGTACTTGGTTAAATAAAATATAGAATATGTTGAGGTTTACAGCTATTTTTACTTTACTTTGTGATATTAAGCTATTTAACATTTCTAGGATTAGAATGAAAGTTCAGTCAATAACAAATGCACAGTATTAAGTATGCGATTAATAGGCAAGTCCAGGAAATGAATTATTTATATAGCTGATGATAATACCTTTGATTCAGAGTTGTACTGAGGACTGAGTGAGATACCACATATTTAATTTCAAGAAAAATGTTGGACAGAAATATGCATTAACTTTATACTGGATGTTTTTAAAATGTTAATTTTTTCATACACTATCGGATGGTTTGTCATTATTAATTGCTTTATGTGGTAGGAACAAACAGCTTCCTTCTAAAAGGTATGCCTGTTTATTTCTCAGCAATGACATTCCTGAAATTTAGCTAGGCAAGTACATGTTCAATATAAAGCCTAAACTTCAAGTTGCTTCTTAGTTAGATATATCCATGCAACCACATGTGTCCAGTGAGATATAAAGTTATACATTCAATGTAGAGAGTGCAGATTAGTAGAAGTTGTACTTTTATTATCTTCATTTTTCTGTTTGTTTTAAATTGGAACATATGTTGAAACTATATTTTAATGAAGATATCATAATAAAATACTTTTACTGCAAAAAATATTTTTCAAATTCAGCAAACTAGAGCAACCCAGGTGCCAATTTTTTACCTTTCTAATGGCATTTTGGGTTTTCTGTTCCTATTGGTGACTGCTTGCCCAACAACCAATCTCTTAACTAAAATAAGCATGCCAGTGAATTTTTTTTTTACAGAGTTAGCACTTCTTGATAGACTTCTTATTCTTTCACTCTTATAAGTGAAAACTAAAGACCACAAACTTTTGAAAAAAATTCAATGGATAAGATGAAAAATAAATAAAAGAAGAAAAATTGATTCCAAGAGAAACATGACTATCTTATGGGACAAAAGGTAACCTTCAAAAATCACTTCTTTCTAAATCTTTCTTCTTAGACATCCTATGAAAA
Organism: Oryctolagus cuniculus; assembly: GCF_964237555.1. Taxonomy (NCBI): domain Eukaryota; kingdom Metazoa; phylum Chordata; class Mammalia; order Lagomorpha; family Leporidae; genus Oryctolagus; species Oryctolagus cuniculus. Next base: position 107,958,532 of record NC_091437.1, read on the forward strand.
GAATGTTACAAATATTTCAAAAATCTTTTAGGAGCTATAAAGAGTTAGGAGTATTGAAGAAGTCAACCAAAATAGATCCAATAGTCATGAAAAACTGAAAGAAAGGATAAACAGGAGTTTACTTCAAGGAATCAGCTATCTAAATAATAAACTCCGAAAAATAGTAATTAGAGTGAAAAGGGAGAAAAATGCTTAAATTTGCAGAGAAGAAAATATCCTAAAACAGATTTTAAGTATCTCAAAAGACATCAAGAAAGAAGTGAATAAAGACTCATACCAAAAATAGGCCATTGCTAGAATTTAGGATTCCATGAATGCAGTCATGATTTTAAAAGGTTTATTTTAATTAATAAAAATATGTGGTAGCAGAAAATTGAACAAACTCTTCAATGTAATCAGATTAAAATAATGTTGAGCACAAAATAATATCTACATTGAAGTTGTTACCATCATGAAATCAAAGTAAAAGTAGCCTAAATAGAAACTATATTTACCCAGACTGTTTCTAACAGCATTAAGTATGTAACTAATCAATGTTCAGCTTGTAAATCAAGAATGACATGAGTTTGTAGCAATTTCTCAATTAAAATTTCCATCATTTTAAATTCCCTTTACTACATAAAATAGGCCATCACTTAGTAATTATCTGAAGAAAATACGTGTATCCACAAAATTTGCCTCAGTGAACTTGGAGGCATTTTTAAATGCATTGGATTTTATTAACATAAAACTAGCATGTGTTTTAAACAGAAAAAAATATGTTGGCTATGAGAATTGGGTTTTGCATCTGTTTTTGAAAGGAAGTAGAACCACTGTGAATGATATGGATTACGGCAATTAGTAGAGGGCATAGCAGTTTGAAGCCAGCTTTAACAATTCCTATTGCTTCTGAATCAAGTATAGCTCCTACAGTTATGATATAACTATGGGCTGCTGTCAAGAGGAAAGTTTCTGAATGAACAGAGGACAGTGAGGAGAGAATGAAATCTCAGAAGACAATGAAAGTTGTACCTTTTATTCTCACCTCCAACCTCAGTAATGGGAGTTATCTGCAGAAGAGGCAAGCAAGCTTTCCCAGGACATTGTTGAAGGAGATGATCCAGTAGTGCTGGGGGCTCCAATCGAAAAGGAAACAAAGTTGCTAAGCCTTCGCTCCACAAGGCCGCTGAGCCTTTGCTTGAGTTTGCCGCACTTCCACATCTTAGTGACTCAGTGTTTCCAACAATCCAAGATGGACCCCGGGGGAGGTACCTAGCCTGACAGGAGACTTCCATATTCATGAACAGTATGTGTTCTCGACTGTGATAGGCCTTTGAGGGCGTGCCCGACTCGTGTCCTGCCTTACCTTTCTGCTGGTTGGTTGGCTCGGTTCCCTTGTGCCCTGGACAGCCCCCTGTCTGTGTCTATAAAAGCTCTTCCCCTCCCAATAAAGTCGAGAACCTGGCTGCATCCTGGGCACTGACTGATCTCCCGGCTCTGGTGTGGTTCCTTTGCCACCGACACTCATCATCCCGCTCAGCCTCTGAGCTCCCCAGGCAGGCCCTGAGGAGCTCTATCGGACCTGCTGCCCCGTGATGACCAGCACAGTGGGGGCTGGAATACTTTGACTTGGTTGCTTCCGAATGCCATGAGGCAAGGCAGAAGACCACAGTTAACAGAATGAAATTCAATAGGTCCTGATATCCATCACTGACCATCAGAGCAAAATGGCTGCTCCCTCACTCTGCCTTCTAACTCTCACCTCATCCAGTACTACAGAGAGAGGAGGGGATTTGGAAGAGGATAGCTAAGTTGCTAACGTGAACCACTATTTGAAACAGATGTTTGGCTCTGAAAAGATGTGGTCCTAGTCTGAGGGAATTTAGTTTAATAGCAGCAATAATGCATGAGCCATAGAATTAGAATTTTACATCCATGGTGTCATTTGGCCTTGAAGATCATCAGCTTCTTTCTGAGTACTGATGAAAGAAAGATTGTTCTCATAGTCTGAATTTGTTTAACTTGCATCTGTTTCATTTCCAAATCTGGCCATTTCAATAGCAACCCAGCCTCTTTTTCACATTTTGTCTTTGATACAATTACTAAAACTAGAGGGGGTAATTTTAAATCTAATGACAAATCTGCCTTGCACAACATTGAGAATTTTACTTCAATTTATGTTCATAATCTTCTAATTCTTGGAAGTCTCCAAAAGCTCCTCTATAAAGCAAAGACCAAGGACACAGACTCCATTGTGTCATTCATGGCAAAGAAATTCTGCTCATGAAAAAGAGTGAGGCATATTTGGTTTTCTCCTGAGTTTCTGCCAGTCAACGCTGGTGTGGCTCAGCCTTGAAATCAAGAAGCATGGGGCTCTCTTGTGTTTATGCTAATAACTGGGATGTTCTTGGAAATTTAAATGTAAATTACCAGAGATGATCTATTCTTAACAGCATTAAAGCATTCTTAAACTCCTGTAATATCATTATAAATTTGTTTTTCTGTAACCATAAGTTCACAATTGCTCATTTCCTAGGCAGATTCCAAATAAAATTTGGTAACTGATTTGTTGAACAGTTTGAACTCAGTAGGGCATACACATGAAAATCAATTAGCAGATTGTAAGTGACTATTATGTGCCAAGCTCCATAGGTAGCGCCACAAGTTATATGAAAATGAATTAGGCATGACCCCAGCCTCAGCTTTAGCTTAGTGTGGGAAAGAAGGTATGAATGGCAACAGTGATAATATAAAATAGAGTTTACTATAGAGTTTACTATACTGTTAGAATTTCACATTCACACAATGAATTTAAAGATCATCAGCATCTTTCTGAGTACTGAAGAGAGAAGAGATGTTGTTAGAGGTTGACTTTATTTAAACAAGACACCAGCTTATGGGAATTTTCATTAACTGACCAAAAAAAACCCCACATATATATTTTCCTTTTGACAGGCAGAGTTAGACATTGAGAGAGAGAGAGACAAAGAGAAAGGTCTTCCTTTCCGTTGGTTCACCCCCACCACCACCACCAAGTGGCCGCTACAGCTGGCACCTTGCTTGCTGCCAGGAGCCAGGTGCTTCCTCCTGGTCTCCCATGTGGGTGCAGGGCCCAAGCACTTGGGCCATCCTCCACTGCCTTCTCGGGCCACAGCAGAGAGCTGGACTGGAAGAGGGGCAACCAGGACAGAATCCGGCACCCCGACTTGGAGTGGAACCTGGAGTGCCAGCACCGCAGGCGGAAGATTGGCCTAGTGAGCCGCGGCGCCGTCCCCCACATATATTTATGGAAAGTAGACTGCTTCTCAATGACAGCATTATAAAGTGGTATTTTAAAGGAGGTGGTAATATGGGCAAATGAAGATTGGTTTTTGTAATGAAGTAAATTTAGCAATCCATTTGTTAGTAATGTATTTTAGCCAAATCAGTATATATTAATTTTTCTTCTATTTTTGTCATAGAAATAAATCAAGTAATAAATCCCTTTCTCTCAAGAGTACCAGATGAGTTAAGAATTGGAGGGTAGACTGTGGAAACAACTATTTTGCTCTGATGGTCAGTGATGGACATCAAGACCTATTAAAATTATTCTGTTAGCTGTCAGGTGAAATATCTAGCTAATAGGACAATCACTGTTATCTTAAATATGTTTGTCATTAATATTTGAACATGATATTTATTTTAATAAAAGTTAATGTATTTGACTATAAATAGGATTATATGTGTATTATCTGTGTATCATATAGGAAATGTGTTTGAAATCAATATTCCATTTTCCCAAATTGCACATTTTCTGAATGAGTTTATATTTTCAATCACTGATATAATTCAGTGGTTACCAATGTGCATTAAGGGACATGAGCAGATGAATCTCTCATCTTGAGACTACTTTAAAGCAATTACACATTTAGAAATTAAATTACCTAAATCTGTGGCAAAATTACAATTTTAACCATCCTTTTCATTCTGCTTTGTACTTCATCTGTTTAAAAATATAATTCCATTTTACCATCTTGATAAGATCAACATAATAATTAGGTAGCTGCTATGAAGAATAGGGAGTAAAATATATTTTTGAAGCAAGGATACATCTTTGGAAGTTTCTAAGGAAATAGACTTGATTATAAAAATCAATAAAAACAGGAGACAAAGCAATCTGGATACCATTTTAGAAAAACAAGTTTTACCATAATATATCAAAACATGATTCTATATGCTCTCTAATTTTCAAGGATTTGATAAAAATAAATTTTTGGTTAGTAAATATGATATATTTCAAATTTAAAAAGCCACATGTAAAAATAATTTTTACAAATTTTTAAATTCCTTATGCTTTCATATTACCTTCTTTTGTTTATTAATATATTCATATAGACGTCATTACTACTTATTATTCATATAGAAATTACATTCTATAAATATCTACTGCTTTTGCTTAAGGTTTTATTTAATCTTTTCAACTATCAAATTTTTCAAATATAAAATAAGCAGAACATTAAAAAGTGTGTTCTATAATCCAATAAGTGCTAAACATATGTGTGTGTGTGTGTGTGTGTGTGTAAAATGTCTAATATGTCAGTTTCATGGTAGTGGTTTTTAGTATCATTGAAATTACCATCAATATCATTGTGTCACTGTTCTGAATTCAGTATGATCCATTATTTGGAGGTTTGGGACTACAAACAGAATGCTCTGTGGAGAAATGTGCTCTACTTGCTATCACAGCTGTATTTACATTCATTCTCTGCAGGCATCTAAGTGTTGCTAGTGAGTAGCAATAAAAAGAAAGTCTTGAATATTGCTGGTTTTGAATTGCTCCCAGGAAGATAGGAGTTTGAATTCTGGCTCTGCCTCTTCTAAGTTGCACGAGCTTGGGAAAATTCCTCAGACTAGGATTACAAATGCTTCATTGGCAGGACTTTTAAAAAATTGTAAAGACAATCCATTAGTTCACCTGTTGCATACAAATCTTAAAAAAATTAGTACTATATGCCATAAAGTTAATGTGTATGATTGCCACTTATTTTACCCATTCTTTTAACTTAACAAATGAATAAATGATATAATATTGTATGGAGAAAATAAGAACTGCTTGACATTATACTCTTTTTTTTTTTTTTTTTTTTTTGACAGGCAGAGTTAGTGAGAGAGAGAGAGACAGAGAAAGGTCTTTCTTTTTCCATTGGTTTACCCACCAAGTGGCCACTACAACCAGCGCGCTGTGCCGATCCAAAGCCAGGAGCCAGGTGCTTCCTCCTGGTCTCTCATGCAGGTGCAGGGCCCAAGCACTTGGGCCATCCTCCACTGCACTCCCGGGCCACAGCAGAGAGCTGAACTGGAAGAGGAGCTACCGGGACAGAATCCGCCGCCCCGACCAGGACTAGAACCCAGTGTTCCAGCGCTGCAGGCGGAGGATTAGCCTAGTGAGCCACAGCGCCGGTCTGACATTAGGGAGCTTGTGTGTACTGGCTACCTAGAAATTATTCTTATTAATTAATAAGAATACAGTGGGTTAAAGCTGAAAAATAAAAGCTCAAAGAAATTCCCACTTGACAACATTTATGCAGCCAATCTATGAACAAAACAATGTTAAATCCTGAGATGCAGACATCCATGCTAAGATTGGTTTCTTTGAATCATTTATCACATCAGAGTGCAAGTATATGATACCCACCTCCACTTCTCACTCCAGCTTCCTGCTATGGTATACTTTGGAAAGCAGCAGTGATGATCCGAGTAATTGAGTTTTTTCCACTCATTTGGGAGACCTCAACTGAGGCCCCATCTGTCGTCCTTGTTCCCTGAGCATCCTCCATGTTTGGTAAGTGAACCAGCATATGAGAGCTCTCTCCCTTTTTTGTCTCCCAATCTCTATCTAATAAATAAAAATAAACCATATGTAAACTAGGATAGAGAACTTCTATTGATGGTTGCCAGGTGGTGGAGGGATGGGGTAAAAGGTAGTGAAGGTTTAATGGCTATAGGAAAAAATATTTTGGTGGGGGAAGGTGATGAAAATGATTAGGAATTAGTGCTGTTGGTTGAACAACAATTTGAATGTATTGCAACATTGAATGTTTCATTTTAAATGATTAATTTTATGTTATGTGCACTTCAGCTCAATTTAAAAACAGATAATAAGATAATAAGGAAAGAGTATTTTTAAAAATATTTTCACTAAAATAAAATATGTATATGGTTCAATGATGCATTTTAATGCATATTTTATTTTTAAAAGATTCATTTATTTATCTGACAGGCAGACTTACAGACAGGTAGAAGGAGAGGCAGAGAGAAGACTTCCATCTGCTAGTTCATTCCCTGAATGGCCACAAGGGCTGCAGCTGAGCCAGGAGGCAGGAGCTTCTTCCAGGCCTGCCACATGGGTGTAGGGGCTCAAGCACTTGGGTCATCTTCCACTGCTTTCCCAGGCCATTTCAGAGAGCTGGATTGGAAGAGGAACAGCCACGACATGAACCAGCGCCCGTATGATATGCCTGCACTGTAGGCAGAGGCTGAAGGATGCCTACCTACATCACATTATTCTAATTAAAATCATTTCCAGAAATTGATCACTGAGACTAGTGAGAATTGATCATAATGATAGGACTAAGAACCAAAGGGATCACATAAACAAGAATAGCGTCTGCAAATACTAGCTGATAGAATAAAAAAGGGAGAAAACGATCCAACATGGGAAGTGGGATACACAGCAGACCCATAGAATGGCAGATGTCCTAAACAGCACTCTGGCCTCAGAATCAGCCCTTAAGGCATGCAGATCCCGCTGAAATGCCCATGAGAGTATTTCAGGCATGGAAAGCCAAGACACTCTGGGAAAACAAAAACAAAAACAAAAACAAACAAACAAACAAAAAAACCCACCTAAAATGCCACCTAAAATTTCCACAGCAGGGTTGCAAATGACAGACTGGGTCATTTTAAAAGTTAGCTTTGATGGAAAAAAATCTGTCTGAGTATCTGGCAGGTTATGGAGCCAGGTTCTAGCAATGCACTGTTTCCCAGAGGCAGAATTAAGGGTGATTTTTTTTCTAATACCTTTTTAAAGAAACACTTATTTCTTTGTTAATAGGAAAATGCTATATGTTCAATCTCAACATTTCCTAAAATTGTGAAGCAGGCCACTGATCACACTGCCTCTTTGTTACAAGCCCTGCATTTTCCCATCGAAATTCCCGGGGCTAATTCGCCAGAGAGCTCACAGATGTGCTTTCTCCTTTACACACACCTCATTCGTCTTCTTCCTAGAAGGTAAGGTTCAGTCTTCTTTCCTGTCACTAGGTTTAGCATCTTTTTTTTTTTTTTTAACCCGACATGTTTCTAAAGTCTCTAATCTTGAGAGGTCAATTGCTGAGTTATTTGTCAAATAAAATAATAAATTTATTGTGATAACTGCAAACTGGGAGATGATGATGGCTAATAGTTTCCAGAGGCAAGATGGAGTTCCCCAAAGAGTCTGGGGCAAGGAGAGTCCAAGTGCACCAGCAGTCTTGTTTCTTGGTGTGCCTGCTTCCTCCACTTGTGCACACGCACACCGTTAATGTGAGAGCTAAAATGGGAAGCTTTCTTTGAGTAAAAGCCCCTCAGGTAAGTAAGCTGGATCCCCCACTTAAACTCCAGGACATATTTGTCTGCTATCTGTCTGCCATACTTCTGGGTAGGAGCAAGACCCCTACAGGAAGGCAGACCAGGAGGAAACATGAGGCCCTCCGAATGCCTGAATTTACTAGCTACTCTGAATTAGCTTCCTGTACTTCATCTCGGGAAAAGCAATTCAAAGCAAGTGACAAAAAAAAATAATAATAAAAAAAAGAAGCCCTTCTTCTGGCTTTTTGAATACCCTCAGGGGCTGAAGGGGAGGTGGGGAAGGTTTCTAACCTTTTGAAAACTCTTTCAAATGGAAGCCTACAGAGAATGGTGTGCATGCTTTCCTGTGCTTTCCACAAGGAAAGTTCTGCTTAAAATGTTAGTTGCATGTGGACTGACTTCTCCTGATGGCACATCTTGGCATCTACCACAGATCGCAAGAGGAATAATGTGTCCATAAAATCAAGTTGACCCTTAACTGAAAAGTGACCACTGTTAAATATAAAAGTGGGAATAAGAGAGGGAAGAGATGTGCAATTTGGGACATGCCCAAGCTGACTTGCCCCAAACGGTAGAGTTAGAAATTCAATCCCATCAAGGTGGCATGTACCAATGCCATCTCACTAGTCCAAGTGATCAATTTCTGTTCACAATTGATCATAATTATAGGACTAAGAGTCAAAGGGATCACATAAACAAGACTAGTGTCTGAAAATACTAACTGATAGAATCAAAAAGGGAGAGAATGATCCAACATGGGAAGTGAGATACACAGCAGACCCATAGAATGGCAGATGTCCTAAATAGCACTCTGGCCTCAGAATCAGCCCTTAAGGCATTCGGATACAGCTGAAAAGCCCATGAGAGTATTTCAGGCATGGAAAGCCAAGACACTCTGGCAAAGAAAAAAAAAAAAAACCAACAACAAACCTAAATGAAAGATCTCTGCGAGTGAGATCCCAGTGGAAAGAACGGTTCATCAAAGAAGGAGGTACCTTTCTCTGAAGGGAGGAGAGAACTTCCACTTTGACTATGACCTTGTCTGAATAAGATCAGAGTCGGTGAACTCAGGGGGCTTCCATAGCCTTGGCAGCTCATGACAAGAGCCTAGGGTGATTACTGAGGCCATAAACAAGAGTGTCAATTTGTTAAGTCAACAACAGGAGTCACTGTGCACTTACTCCTCATGTAGGATCTCTGTCCTTAGTGTGCTGTACATTGTGATTTAATGCTATAACTAGTACTCAAACAGTATTTTTCACTTTATGTTTCTGTGTGGGAGCAAACTGTTGAAATCTTTACTTAATGTATGCTAAACTGATCTTCTGTATATAAAGAGAATCGAAAATGAATCATGATGTGAATGGAAGGGGAGAGGGAGTGGGAAAGGAGAGGGTTGCGGGTGGGAGGGACATTATGGGAGGGAAGCCATTGTAATCCATAAGCTGTACTTTGGAAATTTATATTCATTAAATAAAAGTTAAAAAAAAGACCTCTTGATTCCCCTGTAAAAAAAAAAAATTGAAATCATTTCCAGATTTGAAGCCAGTTAAAAAGAAATGACATAGTGCTGGCCCTTAATACATATTTTATCCTGCAAACTCAGTGAAAGATAATGGAATTGCAAAAGCTGGTGTTTCATTTGCTTAAAAGATATGCCAGATAATATGTAAAAAATAGAAGTAATATTGATATCAAAAGAGCTAAGCTGATGCGTTCCAGGTTAATTGGAACACATATGGTGTTAGATGAAACTGTTAATGTAGAAAAAATTATAAACAAAATATAAATTGCACACATCTAAAACACAATCTTAGTCAGTTTGGGTACCTATAACAAAATATCATACACTGGATGGCCTATAAACAATAGAAAAAAAATTTTTAGCACTTCTGCAGACTGGGAGATTTAGATTAGTGTGACAGTATAGTTAGGCTGCTGACTTCTCATTGCCTCACATAGTGGGAAAAAAAAACCCATCTATCTATCCTGCGTCTTTTTATAAAGATACATCCAATTCAGGAGGGCTCCACTTGTGGAAGAATGAACTGGCCCCTATATTAGACCATATACAGAAATCAATCTGAAAGTGGATCACAGATCTAAGCATAGGAACCCAAATCATGAAATTTCTAGAAAAAAAAGAAAGCACAGGGGAAACACTTTGGCATAGGCATAGGCAACTAATTTTTGGAAACTGCCTCAAAATCTTAGGCAACAAGGGCAAACCTAGACTAATGAGGTTATTGAAAGAAGAAGCTTCTGTTTGGAAAAGAACACAATCGACACAGTGAAGTGAGAACTTACAGAATGGGTAAAAGTATTTACAAGTACATATTTGACAAAGGCTTAATAAATGAGGAATGTAGAAATCACAACAACTAAAAGTAATCAGTCCTGTTAAGAAATGGGCAAAAGACCTGAACAGACAGTCCCCAACAGTAGAAATACAAAAGGCCAAAATTTACATGAAAAATGCTCTATATCGTTAGTTATCAGAGAACTACTAATCAAAACTATGAGGATCTACACCTCACACCTGTCATAACAGCTATTATTCAAAAAAGAGCAACAAATGCTGGCAAGGATGTAGAGAAAGGGGAACTCTTATACACTGTTGTTGAAAATAGAAATTAGGGTAGTTACTGTTTAAACAGTATGGAGATTTTGTAAAAAAACAAAAACAAAAACAAAAACAAAAAAACCACCAGGAAATAGAATTGTCATATGATCCAGTGATCCCACTATTGGACATATACTCAAAAGTCATGAACTCATTGTATCAAATAATATCTGCACTATAATGTAATAATACTACTGTTCACAATAGCCAAAATAAGTAAACCAAGGTGTCCATTGTCAGATGAATGAATGGATAAAAAGTGCTCCCTATCAGTATCTATAGGTATATATACTATACAATGAAGTATTGTGCAATTATAGAATAGAGGAAAATAGTACAAATTGAATTAAAATGGTTGGAGCTGAAGGACTTCATGTTGAGTGAAATAAGATACACACCAAAGACAAGTACCACTTGTTCTACCTTAGATGTGGGAGCTAATATTAAAAAAGAAAGAAAAAAAATGTGTGGGTGTTTTGTTAAAATACACTATTTTGTCAAACTTTGCTTTAAATCTTCATCAAATTATTAGGAATTATATACTACCAAAGTTTTAGTGATTTTGTGACTTTTATTTTTTATTTTTTATTTATTTATTTATTTTTTTTTTATTTTATTTTTATTTTTTTATTTTTGACAGGCAGAGTGGACAGTGAGAGAGAGAGACAGAGAGAGAAAGGTCTTCCTTTGCCGTTGGTTCACCCTCCAATGGCCGCCGCTGCAGCCGGCGCACCGCGCTGATCCGATGGCAGGAGCCAGGAGCCAGGTGCTTTTCCTGGTCTCCCATGGGGTGCAGGGCCCAAGCACCTGGGCCATCCTCCACTGCACTCCCTGGCCATAGCAGAGAGCTGGCCTGGAAGAGGGGCAACGGGGACAGAATCCGGCGCCCCAACCGGGACTAGAACCCGGTGGGCCGGCGCCGCAAGGTGGAGGATTAGCCTATTGAGCCACGGCGCCGGCCGATTTTGTGACTTTTAAAATTTACTTTATATGAGTAAAGTTGAATTTTTTTAAATCTGATTATTGTTTATAGCCCTTGCTTTTATTCTTGTTCAGATATAGTCTTTTTTCATTGTCGATATCTTTTTTCAGTGGGGCATTAAGCCTTTAACTATCATGTAAATTTAAAATATGTTATCTCAAAAATAATAAATAAAATATTAAGTTGAAACAAGTTTTTTTCAGGGAGCAGCGTTATAGCACAGTGGGCTAAGTCTCTCCTTGTGACATTTGCAAAATATATTGGAGTGCTTGTTCCTGTTCAAGCTATTCCACTTCAGATCTAAATGCCTATTAATACACTTAGTAAAGTAACAGATAACAGCTAAGGTGCTTGGGCTCCTGTTATCTATGTGAGAAACATGAATGGAGTCTGTAGCTCTCGGCTTCATTCATGTAGTGAAGCAGCAGATGGAAAACCTCTCTTTCTGTGTTTCTCTGTCTCTATGTGTCTCTGTCTCTTACTCTACCTTTCAAGTAAGTTATCCCTATAAAGGTTAATGTTTCTCTGTCTTAACACATTTTAATATGTATTAAAAAAAGAAAAAAAATCTGTAACACTTAGTCCATTATGATAAAAGGGGAAAAAAAGAGTCATACAGAAACAATTTGAGACAGAAACTACGAATATAATAACATTAATTAACAGATATAAAGCATCAGAAATATGTTATTGTTCCCTTTTATGTTAGAAAAATAAAAGAATAAAAGAGGCATGTAGGCTGTTAAAGTCTAATCTCTCTCCTTTTCTCTCTTTCACACATTTGCTAAGTTTTTCCCTGTAGAAAGGCTGAAAAAATAATGCAAAAGAGCAATTTGCTAAGTTGCAAGAATTAAGTTGATAGGTTTTAAGAACTTAAGAAACAAATCAATACAGAGAGCATCATTTCAAATCCTTTGACTAATTTGTTTTGAAGTTAACGCTTCTTTGTTACTTGGAACAATTTTCCCAGCATTTTCCACTGGGATAATGATGCTTTATTAGTAAAATTTAACTTGCTTATAAATAAAGAATGAACATGTGATAATAGTCCTCTACAGAGCAGTAGTTAAACCTGTTTTGGGACAGTAGCCTAAATTGTATTGATGGGAATGTAATTTGGGTCTCTGGAGTCACCCACTAACATTTGCTATCTATTCATTCTACCCTAAATTACTCTACCTCATGGGCATCTTTCCTCATTGTGCCATGCAATAATTAAAGGAGAAAAGGATAGATGAAGAGCAAAATTATTGCTCTCTATGAGTTTATAGGAGAGGTGGCGTATGTTTAATAAAATCAAAAAATGTTCATAGATAAACTAGAGCAATTTGATTGCTCTAGTTCACTACCTGTATTTGTAGCATCTATAAAGGAGTTTTTTTTAAGATTTGTTTTATTTATTTGAAAGCATCACAGAGAGAGGTAGAGAAAGAGGTCTTCCATCAGCTGGTTCACTCCCCAAATGGCCACAAAAGCCAGAGCTGAGCCGATCCAAAGCCAGGAGCAATGAGCTTCTTCTGGGTCACCCATGTGGATGCAGGTGCCCAAGGACTTGGGCCATCCTCTGTTGCTTTCCTAGAAGCATTAACAGTGAACTGGATCAGAAGAGGAACAACTGGGATTTGAACCATCACCATTTGGGATGCTGGCGCTTCAGGTCAGGGCTTTAACCGGTGTGCCATAGTGCCAGTCCCACAGAGATATTTTTATACAAGCAAGTTTCCAAAAGTTTGTATTGGGAAATGTGATCACAAGGTTGTTACTTTTGAATCAAAGTACAATTAACCAAAAAGTGATTTACAATTTTTTTCTTACAAGGAATTAACATCTCCCTTTCAGATATGTTATACATCAAATTAGATATAATAAAGGAATTATAGATAGTAAAAAGAAGAAAGAAAAGGTACATTTTCTTTTTTTTTTTTTTTTTTTTTGACAGGCAAAGTAGACAGTGAGAGAGAGAGACAGAGAGAAAGGTCTTCCTTTGCCATTGGTTCACCCTCCAATGGCCGCGGCGGCAAGCATGCTGCGGCCAGCGCACCGTGCTGATCCGAAGGCAGGAGCCAGGTGCTTCTCCTGGTCTCCCATGGGGTGCAGGGCCCAAGGACTTGGGCCATCCTCCACTGCACTCCCGAGCCATAGCAGAGAGCTGGCCTGGAAGAGGGGCAACTGGGACAGAATCCGGCGCCCCAACGGGGACTAGAACAAGGTGTGACGGCGCCGCAAGGTGGAGGATTAGCCTAGTGAGCCGCGACGCCGGCGGTACATTATCTTTTAATTTCAGTTTTCATGAACTCTTTGAAACCTACTTTGAAATGGTTGAATATTATTTAAAAGAAAAGCAGAATTATAAGACATATGAAAATATGGAAAATTCAGATTTCACTCAATAAATACATCATTTTTTGAAGATAACCATACTTATACCTTATGGTATTGTTTGTTGTTTTTATGATGTGACAGTCAAGTCGAACGCTTGGACAATTGAATATTATCGTTGGAGACCGGAAAAAGTAAAATATTTGCTATTTTGGTCTATACAGAAATAAGTTGATTGATCTCTGGCTAGAGTAACATAAAAGAGCCTGGAGTTGATTTATAGCAACTCTATAGGAGTTGTCAAAAGAGCAGAAGGCATAGGTGATGTCAGCAAAACAACAATCTAAGAAATCCCAGAATTTCCTTTCCCTCATGAAGACAGTGATTCAACAATATGTGAAACATTTCCCTTTGTAAGAACTCCAGAAACTGGTTAGGGGGCTCATGCACCTCAGGTGAGCATGAAACCAGGCACATAGAAGCTGGTCCCAAAATTCATGGCACTTATGTGCTTCCTGCTTCCTGGCACAATGCCAGGTCAAGAGGACACTCCCACAGCCCAGATCTTATCTCAAGAGGACATTATGTTCACTTTGAATTTGTAGGGTTAGGAAGCTGACTGACAGACTGGCTCTGTCTTGCTTGATCTAAGAGCTGGCAGGAAATAGTGACAGGTTGGCTACCACCAAAAGTCAAGGCAATGGCTCAGACTTACACCCACTTTCCATAGTTCTTTTCCCTGCCTCAGTGTAGGCCATTACTATGGTCAGACAGTTTCCTACTATTCCTCATTTGTTGTCCTTTATTATTAAATTATCCTGAATTTTTGTCAAATACTTCTTCTTCATAGATTGTGATTTGACTTTGTTGATCTGTTAATGTGGAACATACATTGATTAGTTTTCACATGTTTAGTTACATTTGCATCTCAGTGATACATACCACTTGTTCATGGTATCTGATCCCATTAATGTGCTGTTGAAACAGAATTGTGGGGGCTGGCACTGTGGCATAATGGGTAAAGCTGCCGCCTGCAGTGCTAGCATCCCATATGGGTGCCGGTTCAAGTTCTTGCTGCTTCACTTCCAATCCAGCTCTCTGGTATGGCCTGGGTGCCATAGCACCCATGTGGGAGACCCTGAAAAAACTATTGGCTCCTGGATTAAGATTGCCACAGCTCCAGCCATTGCAGCCATTAGGAGAGTGAACCAGCGGATGGAAAACCTCTCTCTCTCTCTCTCTGCCTCTCTGTAACTCTTTCAAGTAAATAAAATCTTTTTTTTTTTTTTTTTGACCGGCAGAGTTAGTGAGAGAGAGAGAGAAAGGTTTTCCTTCCATTGGTTCACCCCCAAAATGGCTGCCACGGTTGGAGCTACGCCAATCCGAAGCCAGGAGTCAGGTGCTTCCCCCTGGTCTCCAATGCAGGTGCAGGGCCCAAGCACTTGGGCCATCCTCCACTGCCTTCTCTGGCCACAGTAGAGAGCTGGACTGGAAGAGGAGCAACAGGGACAAGAACTCGGTGCCCATATGGGCGGAGGATTAACCAAGTGAGCCATGGCGCCTGCCCAAATAAAATCTTAAAACAACAACAACAACAACAACAACAACAAAAAACAAAAAACAACCATAATTGTTAGAAGTGTGTTGTGGATTTCGGAATATATATTTATCAGTGTATCATCCTGTCTGGTTTTGATATCAAGGTAACAGATGTGGGGGAGGCTGAATCTGGAGAGGCCTAGAGGAAACTTCCTGAGCCTGCCTCGAATTTGAAAATCTATCTTTAAGTTTGAAATCCCTGGTAGCAAACACCCCAGCCCCAGGGTGCTTTTGCCTAAGGATCATTAAGGTGGTATAATAGGAGTGGCTAAGACCCTTTTGCATCACATCACCCCACCCCTTGCCCGCATCCATCCGCTCTGTACTTCAGCTATATATACATACCCCTTTTTCAATAAAGTGAGATCCTGCTTTGACTGGGCTCCCCACTGTGCCTGATTGTCCCCCAGGGTTCGGGGAAGGCTGAGTGGCGGGTGACGCACTTTCTCTCTTCAGCCAAGGCAAGCTGCGGGCAGCCTGCCTAATTCTCCAGTGGTGACAGTAATGAGGAATAGTCACCACAAATAGAGATTTCATAAAATTAACTTGAATCTTTCTTTCCACTCATTTTTTGAGATAGTTTGAAAATGATTGGCATTAAATCTTCTTTAAATGTTTAGGAATATTTTCCCAAGAAGTCATCTAGTCCTGGGCTTTTCAGTGTTCTTGAGGTGTTGGGTAATCATTCCAATCTCCTTACTTATTATTGTTCAGTTCAGATTATCCAATAATTCGTGATAAAATCATGGATGGTATTTAAGAATTGATCCTTTCTCTTTTTTCCAGTTTATTGATATTATTCAGAGTAATCTCTTCTCTTTTTTATTTCTATAGTATAAATTATAATGTCTTCTCTACCATGTATGGTTGTAATTGTTTGAGCCTACTCTTTTTTTTTTCCCTCTTGGTCTAATTTCTGATTTGTTGTTAATGTGGGTATTTTAAAAACACAACTTTGGCTTCTTTGCTTTTTCTATTCTATGCTTCCATTTTGTTATTTTCATTGTTTTAATCTATTAGCTTCTTTCTGATAACTGTGCATTAGTTTATTTTTCTTTACTTGAAGTGTAAACTTTGTTTTTTAAATAATATTTTCTTGAGGCAGTTCTTTAGTGCTTCAGACTTCTCTCTTCATGTAACTTCACTTCATCTCATCGGTTTTGGTATATTGCACCTTCATGAGCATTTCTCCAGAACTACATAGTTTCCCATTTGAGATTTTCTTTGACTTACAAGTTGTTCAGGAATATGTTGTTTAATTTATACGTATTTGTGAATTTTCCAGTGCTTCCTTCTGCTGGTGATTTCCAGTTTTATTCCATGCCAGATAAGATGTTTGTTATGCTTTCTGTCTTCCTGAAATTGTTAGCATTCGGTTTGTATCCTGATATGTGATCTATCCTGGAAGAGTTCCATGTGGACTTGGGAAGAATATTTAATAAGCTGCTGTTGGGTGGAGTGTTATGTGTATGTCTTTTATGTCAATTAGGTCTGTGGTGTTGTTCAGGTCTTCTGCTTCTTCACTGTTGTCTATCCATTAATAAAAGTTGGATATTGAAAACACATTTGTTATTGTGTTAAGATGTATTTATCCTTTCAGTTGTGCCAGTGTTTACTTCATAGATTTATTTAGATGCTCTGGTTTTTATATTTTTCTTTTGAATTTATTCACTTATCATTTTATAATGCCTATATCTGATTCTGTAATAATTTTTTACTTAAAAGGTCAATACTGCTCTCTTTGCTATTAGCATAGACTACTTTTCCATTTCTTTCATGTTTTTTCAGTTCCTGAGTATCCTTTTATAAACAGCACAAAGCTTAAAAGACAGTGGTCTAGGTGTATGAACATGCTAATTTTCAATAACATCAAAAATAAAAGCCTAGGAGTGGCCATTGTGGCAGTGAACTAAGTGGAAGCGTACAATGCCAGTGTCCCATTGGCATGCTGGTTCAAGACCCAGCTGCCCCTTGATCCAACTCCCTATAATTTCCTGGGAGAAGCAACAGAAAATGGGCAAAGTGTTTGAGACTCTGCCAGCCATGTGGGAGACCTGGATGAAACTCCTGGCTCCTGTCTTCAGTCTGGCCCAGTGCAGTTGTGGCCATCTGGGGAGTGAACCAGTGATGGAAGATCTCTATCTATCTCTCCTTCCCTCTCTGTAACTCTGACTTTCAAATAAGTAACTAAATCTTTAAAAAATTAGACTAGAGGATGGGAACTGTGGCATAATGACTGAGCAAAAATAAATAAATAAAATAAATTACAGGTGGACATTTGGCCTAGAGTTAAGATATTTAATTTCAACACTGGAATACCTAGGCTTGACACCTGGCTCCTTATCCTGTCTCTGGCTTCCTGCATATGCAGATCTTGGGAATAAGTGATTATCACTCAGTTGAGTCCCTGCTGCCCTTGTGGGAGACTGTATTGAATTCTTGGCACCCAGCTGTGGCCTGGCTCAGCCCCAGCTTTTTTGGGAGTTATAGGAGTGAACTATAGGATTAAAATGTGTCTTAATCTCTTTTTCTCAAATAAAAATTTTTAAATAATAAAATACTTAGGAAAAAACCTAACCAAGATGGTAAATTACTTAGAAATTAAAAACAAAATAAAAGAAATCCTGTCTTTTGCAGCAAAAACCCAGTCCCAAAAAGACAAATACCACATATTTTCCATGATCTGTGGTAACTAATAAAGTATATAAAATGTAGGGTGTAGGGGTGAAATTTACATTTTAAAATTTCTTGATTTTTACAGCCCTTGCCTGTAAATTGAAGAACAATTTTTTTTTCATTCATACTATTTGTTGTGTGGGGTTAATTTTATAAGTCTAAAGTAAAATGAAAATAAATCTTAATAAAAATTAAGAGTGGAAATTGGAGACAGAGGAAGAAGAAGGGTGGGATCATGCATGGGAGCAAGGGTAGGGTGGGAAGAATCACTATGTTCCTAAATCTGTATATAGGAAATGTGTGAAATTTGTATGCCTTAAATATTTTTTTAAAAAAATGGAAAAAAGAAACTAAAAAAAGGAAAAACTATAACTTCTTGGTGAAAGAAGAAAAAGAGGACAAAAATAACTGGAAAATACATTGCATGTACATAGATTGGAAAACACCCTAACTAACAAAGTGATCTTCAGATTTAATTCATCTTTATCAAAATAACAATGGGATTTTTCACATATTTTGAAAAAAATATTTTTGTTTATATGGAAACACAATGGACACCACAAAACCAAATAATCGGGGAAAATGAGCAAAATTATAAACTCACATTTTTTTAAAGGCTTATTTGTTTAATTTCTTTTTTTATTTAATAAATGTGAATTTACAAAGTGCAACTTTTGTTGCACTTCCTACTGTGGCCCTCGCCTCTCCCACTCTCTCTCCCATCCCGCCCTTCATCGAGTTTAATTTTCAATTACCTTCATATACAGAAGATCAACTTAGTATACACTAAGCAAGGATTTCAACAGGCTGCACTCACACAACTGCACAAGGTATAGAGTGTTGTTCGACTAGTAGTGTTGTCTTTAAGTTTCA
The DNA here is from genome assembly GCF_964237555.1 of Oryctolagus cuniculus. NCBI lineage: Eukaryota > Metazoa > Chordata > Mammalia > Lagomorpha > Leporidae > Oryctolagus > Oryctolagus cuniculus. The sequence continues at coordinate 107,977,191 of NC_091437.1, forward strand.
TAGTAAAACACATCAAGGACAGAGATCCTACGTGGGGAGCATGTACCCAGTGACTCCCATTGTTGATTTAACAATTGGCACTCTTATTTATGACATCAGCAATCACCCGAGGCTCTAGCTATGAGCTGTCTAGGCTATGGAAGCCCCTTGAGTTCACTGACTCTGAACTTGTTTAGTCAAGGCCATATCACAGTGGAGGTTCCGTCCTCCCTTTGGAGAAAGGCGCCTCCCTTCTTGATGGCCTGTTCCTTCTGTTGGGGTCTTGTTCACCAGGATCTTTCATTTAGGTTGTTTTTGCCACCGTGTCATGGCTTCCCATGCCTGTGAGACTCTCATGGGCCTTTTAGCCAGATACAAATGCCCCAAGGGTCGATTCTGAGGCCAGAAACTCACACTTTTGTAACTTCAAATCATAAAAGTTGCAGTAATGAAAACATTGATGGCATAGGCATAAACACAATATATAAACCAATGGAATAGCATAAAGAGACCAGATTTAAACTCAAGAAGATCCAGTCAAATTATCTTTGACAATCATATGAAAATTACACAACGGTGTATGAATAAATGGTATTGGGTAATCTAGAAGCACACATGCTAAAGAATAAAACTGGCATTTTACTGTACAGCCTACACACAAATGAATTCATAGTGGATTGAAGAGTTTAATGTAAGATGTGTGGTTATAGCACTCCCATAAGAAAACAGAGGTTAATAACTTCATAACATTTTCCTGACTTTTTTAATGCAAATTATAAAAAAGTGCAGTGAAGAAAGGCAGAAAAGAAAAGTAGAATTATACCATACCATGAATTTCTGCACAGCAAAGGAAATAATCATTAACGTAAAAGAGAAATTCATGTAATTGGAGAAAACATTTGCAACAATATATAGGGTTACTCTTCAAATATATATAAGAAACTCCTCTAATTCAAGAGATCACATCATATAACTTGATTTTAAAATGTATGTAATACTTGAAGAGACACTTCTTCAAGATAGACATCCAAAAGGCTAATATGTATATGAAAAGAACCTCAACATTACCAATTATCAGAGAAATAAAAATAAAATACACAGTGACATACTATCTCACTGTTTTTAGGATGATTGTAGATATTATTGAATGTCCCCTCTAAAACTCACATAGAAGTACAATTTTAACTTCCTAGGGTAATGGGATTTTTAAGAGATAATGAGGGATACTCCCTCATAACTGGACTGATATTACTATTAGAAGAGTGGGTTTTCTCCATCGGGCTCTCATTCATTCTCTCTTTAGCCTTCCACCATGTAATGTTTTTTTTTTTTTTTTTTGCTATAGAATGATAACACATAAAGTCCTTTGTCAGATGCCAACATCTTGATAATGGATTTCCCTACCTCCAGTGGTGAGAACTAATGAATTTCTGCTTTTTATCAATTACCCAGTCTATGGTATTGTTTCATAACAGTATAAAAATGCTACAAGATACCCTTTTAAGAATAGAAAATAATGTGCTGACAAAGATGTGAAGAAATTGGACCTTTTTTTCTGCTATTGGAAGTCATGTGGATTGGTACAGCCACTATGGAAAACATTACGTAGGTTTGCTACAAAATGACCAACAGAAATGCTATATGATCCAGAAATCCTAAGTATTAACCCATAAGAATTGAAAAAGTATTATTTTTAAAAGATTTATTTATTTATTTAGGCAGAGTGATAGCAAGAGAGGAAGAGATAAAGATTCTATCTATTGGCTCATTTCCCAAATGGTAACAATGTTCCTGACTGCTCTAGGGTGAAGCCAGGAGCCAAGAACTCCATCCATGTCTCCCACCTGGATGGCAGGGGCCCAAGTTCTTGGACCATCTTCTCCTGCCTGCTCATGTGAATTAGTAGGGCACTGGATCAGAAGCACAGCAGCCAGGACTCATATCAGTGATCCGATATGGGATGCCTGCATCACAAGTGACTGTGCCACAGTGCCAGCCTCTGAAAAGAGGATTTGAGGACATATTTATACTTAGTTTTCATTAGATGAATATTCACTATAGCAAGCAGGAAGAAACAAACCAAAGACTTATTCACAGATGGATGAAAAAGCAAAATGTAGTGTATACATGTAAAATCATTCTGCCTTTAAAAACAAGTAAATCCTGCAGTATGTGACAACATGCCAAATTCCAGAGGATATACTATGCCAAATAAGCCAGCAATAAAAGAATAAAAATTGCATTATTCCAACTCTATCCAATCTCCCAACTCATCCAAACCATAGAAGCCAGAATTAGAATGGTGGTGTCAAAGGGATTAAGGGCTGGTGTCCAAAGGAACTCTCTAAGTTGCTGTTTGGTAGGTGTAGAATTTCAGTCACATGAGATGAAAGTTGTGAAAGAGCTCTCCAGTACAATAATGTCCGTTTTGTTAATAGTATGATAGTATGTGCTTAACACGATAGATTTCAACATGGCAGATTTCATGTTATGTTTTAGAACAGTATTTTTTTAAAAGATGAGAATGCATAAGGATGCCCACTAACAAAATAATCATTTTCATGTTCTATCCTATAAAAATAGAAAAATTTTGTTAAACATTGTAGATTCTGAATATGGCCTTCTGAAATTTCTGCTTCTTCTTCGCTACTAATGATACCATGCATTCTTATCTTCCACCTGGTGCTGAATTCCTAAGAAGCTGGTACATTTGATCTTAAAATAGAAACACATGTACAAGTCATTAACTGGGATTGTAAAGTGGAAGTGCCCCCCACCCCGCCCTTCCCAACAAAGGACTCATAATAATGCTAGTACTGCAAAGTGTCCTTGTTAAGTCAGTAACAATAATCCTCTCTCCATGATTCTCTTCTATTACATTTCAGAAGAAAATCTCTTGCTCATAAACAAGTAGTAAAAAAGGAATGTGATAAAAAAAGAGCCTAAAATAATGGTTGTTTCAGGAGGAAGATAAAACAAAACCATTGTCTCACCATTTTTTCCCTTCTCATATTTCATGTTGTTTCATTACAGATGCATACTAGTACAGTAAATAAAGCAATGCAATAAAAAGATTTTAGACAAAGGAAATAACAAAAAATCCTTCTCTCTGAATAAAACATTATATTCCTTATTTTACAGATTACCTGAAGCATGCTCTTTTCATAAATAAAATTGTCTTTAATTGAGTTATATCCTTTTCTTTCTCTTATAGCTTTTGAAGTCTAATCATCAATATTATCTTATTAGAGAATTTACATGATATATATTTTCCAGAGAATAAATTTCTTAATATTATTATATATTTTACAAAACTCTGAAACTCTTTTGTACTCTCAGGATCCATCTAAACTTAGCAGCACCTATTCATGAGAATTCTGATAGACAAAGAGATAATGTTGATTGTGGATGTCTAACATATAAACTATGTTTTGGGGCAGGCATTTAGCATGGTGGTCAAGACGCTGTTGAGAGACTAATTTCACATATCCACTGCCTTCCTTTTTGTCTTGACTCTAATTGCAATTCCAGCTTTCTGCTAATGAGAACCCTGAGAGGCAGCATACAATGTTTTAAGTAGTTGAGTCATTGTCACCCTGTGGGAGACCTGAATTGAGCTCTTGGCTCCTGGCTTCAGCCTGGTTCTACTCTTGCTGCTGTGAGCATTTGGGGAATAAACCAGTGAAAGAGTGTCTCTCTGTGTGTCTCTGTCTCTGTTTCCGTCTCTCTCTCCATCTCTGCTCATATGAATTTCAAATACATTGAAAAATTAAACGTCTTTTCTTTTCAGCAAACCAAACACCAGCACAATAAGATGTGAAGAAAACCATACAGCCAAGATGTCATTCTTCTGTTAGAAGGGGAGGGTTAAACAAACAAACAAACAAACAAAAACAATTGTTTTTCTAAAGAACAAGCATTTCTCATCTTTCTTGTGTGAATTTATCATTTGTTAAAATGAAAAAAATTGGAGCGGCAAGATGGCAGAATAGGAAGGGAGCACACTGATAGTCCGGGAAGAGAGTTTAATAAAAGTGGAGACACTGCAGGTTCAAGGAAGAGTAGGGGAAGAAACAGCAGAGGAAACTCTTCCAGAACTAGTGATTCACAGTGGACCTGCGTGGAGAGAATGGGAGCCCACAGTTCGGGACACCAGCGGCAGAATCAACACACCAGCACTGGAACGCGAGGTGAGCCGAACCTCAATAGGCGGAGACACTGGCGGGCAAGTGGAAAGAGGATACTAGAGGAAACAAGGCTTGAAACCCTGTGGGGAAAAGTTCACAGGCTAACTAGAAGAGAGACAAAAAAAAAAAAAAAAAGTGACCTATATGGACACGAGTTTCTCTCTGCTCACTTCTCAAAGGCGAGCAAGACAAAGAGCAGGCGCCATTTTGGACATACATCATGAGCAGGGCGACCTCAGGGCTGCACTGGCCCTCAGCCTAGCAGAAAAACCTGACTGGTGGGGGGGGGGGCGGGTAAATAACAGGAGATTAGGACCTAGTGAATGTGTGGTGCTAATGAACTGAGACTGTGAAAAAAGAGACGGTGGGGGACAGAACTCATGGAATTCATGTGAGTACTCTCCAGAGACGCTGCAATTGGGTAACTTTGGCAACCCAGTGGGAGACTGCAGGAGAATTTGAGCCCACACTGAGGGCAGAACAGATTTCCTGTGTGGGCCTTGGGAAAGAGCTTCCGATCTCTGGCTCCTGTGGGTATATCATTCGCCTGCTAACTAACTCCAGTTCCATTCAGCTGTGCAGAATTACTTCCCTTCTGAATCAAAAAAAAAGAAAGAGAGATTTACCACGCCTAACCTGGGAGTGTCACCTTTGGCACACCCTAAACCCTGAGGAACCAAACAGAGCTCTCAGGCCACACCCATCTCAAGCCTCAAAGGCTCCATCAAAAGCAGACAGTGCATTTAATCTAGAGTCATAGTATAAGGAGAAAAAAACCACAGCAAAGAAACCAAAGAATATTTCCACAATGCCAATCAAATGCAGAAACCGAGGTAACAAAAACAAGGAAGACACTACGACGCCCTGAAATGATAAAGACACCCTAATTTAAGAATATGAAGATGACAAGATAGAAAAAATGCAAGAAGATCTCAAAAAATTGATAAGAACATTAAGACATTCTCAAAAACAAATTCTTGAACTACAGAAATCCTTACTGGACAGGATAGAAAATCTCTCTCATGAAAATGAAATATTAAGGAGGGATCAAAATGAAATGAAGCAACTAGTACAACAGGAAACTGTGATAGTGACCAGAAATCATAATGAAATGAAGAATTCAATAGATCAAGTGTCAAACACATTAGAGAGCTTTAAAAAGACAGAATGGGTGAAGCAGAAGAGAGAATATCGGACTTAGAAGACAGAGCACAGGAAAGGATACAGTCAAACCAAAGGAAAGAAGAGGAAATTAGAAATCTAAAAAATATTGTGGGGAATCTACAGGATACTATTAAAAAAAACAACATTCGGGTTCTAGGAGTTCCTGAAGGCATGGAGAGGGAGAAAAGATTAGAATGCCTTTTTAGTGAGATACTAGCAGATAATTTCCCAGGTTTGGAGAAGGACAGAGACATCCCAGTACAGGAAGCTCATAGAGCCCCTAGAAAACATGACCAAAAGAGATCCTCACCATGACACGTTGTAATTAAACTCACCACAGTGAAACATAAAGAAAAGATCCTAAAATGTGCAAGAGAGAAACATCAGATTACTCTCAGAGGATCTCCAATTAGACTACAGCAGACTTCTCATCAGAAACCCTACAAGCTAGAAGGGAATGGCGAGACATAGCCCAGGTACTAAGAGAGAAAAACTGACAGCCCAGAATATTATATCCTGCAAAGCTATCATTTGTGAATGAAGGTGAAATAAAGACCTTTCATAGCAAACAGAAATTGAAAGAATTTGTCGCCACTCATCCAGCCCTGCAAAAGATGCTTAAAGATGTGTTACACACAGAAACACAGAAACACGGTCATCAATATGAAAGAAGGTAAAGGAAGGAAACCTCACAGCAAAAGATCCCAGGGAATTCAAAACATATATTAGAAAATATCTTTGGCAAATGGCAGGGCAAAGTTACTACTTATCAATAGTCACATTGAACATTAACGGCCTGAACTGTCCAGTCAAAAGACACAGATGGGCTGATTGGGTTAAGGAACAAAACCCATCTATTTGCTGCTTACAAGAAACACATCTTTCCAACAAAGATCCATACAGACTGAAAGTGAAAGGCTGGAAAAAGATATACCATGCCAACAGAAATGAAAAAAGAGTGGGCATAGCCATCTTAATATCGGAAAACATAAACTTTAACACAAAAACTGTTAAGAGAGACAAAGAGGGGCACTATATAATGATTAAGGGATCAATTCAACAGGAAGATATAACGATTATCAATGTATATGCACCTAATAACAGGGCATCGGTTTATTTTAAATATTTGTTAAGGGACTTAGAGGGATACTTAGACTCCAATACAATAGTACTGCGGGACTTCAATACCCCAATCTCAGAAATAGACATATCAATAGGACAGAAGATCAACAAGGAGACAGTAGATTTAAACAACACTATAGCCCAAATGGATCTAACAGATATCTACAGAACTTTTCATCCTACACATAAAGCATTTACATTCTTCTCAGCAGTACATGGATGCTACACCAGGATTGACCACATACTAGGCTATAAAGCAAGTCTCAGCAAATTCAAAAGAATTAGAATCATACCATGCAGCTTCTCAGACCATAAAGGAATGAAGTTGGAAATTAGCAACTCAGGAATCCCTAGAGCATATGCAAACACATGGAGATTGAACAACATGCTCCTGAATGAACAATGGGTCATAAAAGAAAAGATAAATCAAAAACTTTCTGAAAGTAAATGAGGATAACAGCACAACATAACAAAACTTATGGGATACAGCAAAAGCAGTGTTAAGAGGAAAGTTCATATCAATAGGTGCCTACATCAAGAAATTGGAAAGGCACCAAATAGATGAGCTTTCAATTCATCCCACAGACCTAGATTATCTGCACCAAACCAGACTCAAATCTAGAAGGAGAAGAGAAATAATTAAAATCAGAGAAGAAATCAACAGGATTGAATCCAAAAAAAAAAAAATTACAAAAAATCAGCCAAACGAGGAGATGGTTTTTTGGAAAAATAAACAAAATTGACACCCCATTGGCCCAACTAACTAAAAAAAGAAGAGAAAAGACCCAAATCAATAAAATCAGAGGTGAAAAAGGAAATGTAACAACAGACACCACAGAAATAAAAAGAATCATCAGAAATTACTACAAAGAGTTGTATGCCAGCAAACAGGGAAATCTATCAGAAATGGATAGATTCCTGGACACAAACAACCTACCTAAATTGAACCATGAAGACATAGAAAACCTAAACAGACCTACAACCAAGTCAGAAACTGAATCAGTAATAAAGGCCTTCCCAACAAAGAAAAGCCCAGGACCAGATGGATTCACTGCTGAATTCTACCAGACATTTAAAGAAGAAGTAACTCCAATTCTCAAACTATTCAGAACAATTGAAAAAGAGGGAATACTCCCAAATTCTTTTTATGAAGCCAGCATCACCTTAATTCCTAAGCTGGTAAAAGATGCAGCATTGAAAGAGAATTACAGACCAATATCCCTGATGAACTTATATTTGATCAAGGATCTAAAATCAATCCCTGGAGTAAGGAAAGTCTATTCAATAAATGGTGCTGGGAAAATAGATTTCCACGTGCAGAATCATGAAGCAATACCCCTACCTTTCACATTAAACAAAAATTCACTCAACATGGATTAAAGAATTAAATCTATGACCTGACACCATCAAATTAATAGAGAGCATTGGAGAAACCTTGCAAAGACTTCCTAGAAAACACCCTGGAGGTGCAGGCATTCAAAGCCAAAATTAACTATTGGGATTTCATCAAATTGAAAAATTTCTGTACTTCAAAAGAAACAGGAGAATGATGATGGCTAAGGCACAAAAAGGCAAAAACAAACAAACAAACAAACAAAAAACCTAAAAACATAATTTCACTTACATGTGTAATCCAAAGATTTGAAAGCACAGAAGTAAAGAATAAAATGGCAGTTCCCATACTAGGGGGTGGAGAGATGTTGGTCACAGTACAAACATTCAGTTTTAGTGGAGTGATAATTTCAAGACATCTCTCAAACAACATGGTGACTATAGTAAATAAAAATACTGGGTAGTACTCTATTTTAAAAATTCCTACGAGAGTAGATTTTAGGTGCTCTCACCACACATGTACATACAAAAGCTAAGTATGGGAGGTAATGTATATAAGGTAATGTATATGACTCTGCAATGTGTACATATTACAAAGCATGTTGTACGTGATAAATATAGATCATTTTATATCTAATAAATTTTTAAAAACTAAATGTGAAGTCAATGCCTGTGTATTCTTGCTTTTTCCTATGAAAACCGTTGTCTCTGGAAAATCATAAGTAGCACCTCTTTCATTCTTAAAAGTATCTTTTTGTAAGTCACTGAGTCACAAAAGCATTCAACAGAAAATTATTCCCCTCTGTAGGAATGGGGTTGATTCTTAAGGATTTCCCATAGAACTTTGCTTATTATTGCTTGGCATAATGTCAATACTGACTAGGTATTCTAACATTTGTACAAGGAATAAAGGTAGATATCACAAGAGCACACATACCTAATAGTTAACTGACAAGTATTAAAGGCACATAACAAAGTGACTGCATGATAATTTAGCACAATTATGATCCAAAAGATAATTATAAAACTTGATAAGAACGAATTGGAGATTTGGCATGTTAGTTAAGGGACTGGAGAAAATGTCTTCATCCTGTATCAGAGTACCTGGGTTTGAATCCCAGCTTTCTGCTAATGTAGGTTTTATGATGCAGTGGTAGTCGGGTTCTTGCCACCCATGTGGGAGACCAGGATTTAGTTTTGTTCTCTGGGCCAAAATCTCAACTATTGTGATCATTTGGGGAGTGAACAAGTTGGGCGGGGGGAAATCTCTGTCTATCTCTTTCTGCCTCTCAAAAAAAGGAGTAAAAATCTTGAGTAGATAAGTCTGAATCACTTAGAGGTACTTTAAAAAATACCTTAGTTCGTTAAATATTAAGGGTATTTCACAATTACCAGTTATTGATTGCTGTGGGGAGCTGTTAGAAACAAAGGGTCTGGTGCATGCCATGAATCCTCATGGTCTTCTGGGAACCCTATAAACTCTCACTACTTGTAATTGTTGTAGTGGTGTGGCAAGTTAAGCATTTGTTTGTAATACCAGTATCCCATAATGGAGTGCTGGTTCCAGTCCCAGCTGCTCCACTTCTGATTCAGCTCCTTGATAATGTGCCTGGGAAGACAGCAGAAGATGGTCCAGTACTTTATCCCCGACCACCCACATGGAAGACCTGGATGGAGTTTTGCACTTATGGCTTCAGCCTGGACCAGCCCCTGCTGTTGTGGCCATTGGGGACCTGAACCAGCAGATGAAATCTTGCTCTCTCTCTCTCTCTCTCTCTCACTGTCTCCCCCTGTCTGTCCTTCTATATCACTGTATTTAAATAAAACAAACCTTTTAAAAAAGTAAAAGAACACATCACTATGTCACTCTATGTTAATAAGTGACCATGAGTATTTTGGTTTTAGCACTTCATGAATTCTAACTTGCAAATAACATGAAGAACAGGCATAATACTGAATAAGCCATCAAGAGTTTGTTTTTCAACTGCTTTTACAAAGCATTCTAAGTTTAAAAATATTATTCCCAGAGGAAACAATCTTTCTGTTTCTTAAAATAAGTTTTATTAGTTGTAACAAATGTTCCACTTAAGTGCAGGATGTTATGTTTGGGGAAATATGTGTGTACTTGGGAGTAGGAGAAATACGGGATATCTCTATGTGTTCTGCTCAATTTTTCCATTGACTCAAATTTAATCTATAAAGTCTATTAGATAGAAACAAAACCACAGGCAAAATCACACATAAAACTAGAGCAGTGGTCCTCAACCTTTAGATGCACCAGAATCACCTAGATGCCTCGTTAAAATACAGATGGCTATGTCCACTCCTTATCTCTCTCCTTGGATTTAGGTGAGGCTCTATAATTTGCATTTCTAAATACTTCCCAGATGGTGCCAAAAGTTCCGGTCTTTATATCATGCTCTGAGAATGAAAATGACTCTTTTCTAATATAGTAAAATAATTTCTTCAGATGATTTCTGTGATTCTAACTGATTAGTTAGTCTTGAAAGACTGGTTAGCTACACTTGAAAGAGTATGAAATCTTCCCATATTTTCTACTTAAAATTATTTTCTGAACAAGATCATTTGCATACTTTATTTTTTATTTTTTATTTTTTTTTGTTTGACAGGCAGAGTAGACAGTGAGAGAGAGAGACAGAGATCATTTGCATATTTTAAACAAAAATGGCTGGCTCTTTTCTAATTTATATTTAGATTTTTTTATAGGTGCATAATATAAATTGAGAACACATATTAAGATTGTTTTTAAATGAAAATAAATGATTGACAATAATGAATCAGTAAGTAGTGTAATAAATGATCTTTTAGTTTCTTTAAATAACAATTTAATAACCTGCCTAAATATTAAAATAGCTGTAATTTTGATAAAATATATAGAAATCACAGCTTTTAACTTTGATAAACTTAGGAAATATATACTCCATTAGGGTAATAAAATGTGATTAAGTGTTCTATCAAAACCACTGAATTGAGTGAAAAGTCCTTTCACTGGTGTTTGAAAAGGCTAAAACTGGCAATTACACAGACACATTGTGTTACTACAGCTAGAAGATTAGTAAACGATTTTATCATGTTAACGCCACTTAGGCTTCTCTTGAGAGTCCACAACTGAACAGTCACAGAGAGATTCTGTGGCTTTTCCAACAATTACTTGCTAGACCCAGGGTAGAACCAGGACAACTGTACTCTGTACTGTTTCCCCAGTACCTTTCTGCCTCTGCTTTGCAACCAGGTGAGGCAAAAGAGCAGCTGCGTGTATCATAACAGACGCTGGAAAGCAAACTAATGAGAATCAGCTTGTGAATGCTTTTCGACCCGAAACTCCCCGCGGGCAACCAAGGTTAACAAAAATAGTTTATACTGAAAGCAAAACGATAGAGAATTATTCTTTAGGCCAAGGACAAGGAAAGGCCATGGGTCTGGTATTTCCCACTCATTTATAAACTGATGGAGCATGAATACCATGAGTGTGGGTGATGCTGCCATGTTGTCCCAGGCATTTAATTGACTTCTGTAAATTTAAACTTCTTATTTCATGTCTCCCATAATTGTATTTTCTTAAACATTGTATATATGCTCTTTTATTGATACTTTGGAGTTTAAGAAAGGGAGAACCCAAGTAGGAAAGGAAGTTTGAGTGAATAGTTGGTAAAGCTCGAAAATAGTATTAAAGATTCAGGAAACATTGCCTTAAAATGTGGGTATTTTATGAGAGAAGAGGTGATGTCTGTTTTGTTCTGTGTGAAAGCAAATTAGGCCACTATCAAAAAGCAATAATTACTGAGTCAGAAGTTTAATTTTCATTATCAGAAACACAATTTTCTCAACTCTATGGGAACTACAGAGACTGTTAACAATGGGGAATAGAGCAAACATGGAATGGAGAATGTGAAAGAGTAAGATTCACATTCCATGTGGCTGGTGTTGTGGCACAGCTCTTTATGCCGCCATCTGTGACACCAGCACCTCATATGGGTGCCAGTTTGAATTACGGCAGCTCCACTTTCAGTCCAGTTTCTTGCTAATACACCTGGGAAAGCAGCAGAAGGTGGTCCAAGACCATGGGTCCCTGCACCCAGGTGGCAGACCCAGATAAAACTCCTAGATCTTGGTTTCAACCTGGACCAGCCTTACCTGTTGTGGCCATTTAGGGAGTGTAACTCTGTGTTTCAAATAAACAAATAAATCTTAAAAAATCAAATTCTTTTGGTTATTAAAGGTCTTATGATATCAAAATTATCAAATTCCATATATTCCACTGAATGAAACTGGGCAGCAACATGAAGCCAGCCATGGCCCCAGCATTAGCAATGTATCTTGGTTCAAACCCTGACCTTCAATGAGCCAGCTGTGTGCTATTGGCCATGATGTGTCTTCTGTAAGTCAGACATTCCTCTTGTGTGGATCATAAATAACAACACCTAGTGAACAGAATTACTGAAAGCATTTAGCCAGATAATCTTTGGGAGAGTAGCTAGCATAGTGACTCACATAGAAATCTATTTTATTAAAATTTTATTTATAAAAAAAGTTTTATTATGTTATTAAATTTCCACTTAGTTTTCCTCTTAACTTATTTTCCTCTTTTACTTTTGAATTTTTTAAAAAGCAGTTTTTTTCGGAGATAATGGATTTTAACTATTAATAGTGTGAGGATTGTGTTTCACTGCCTTAAGATACAAGAAATGTGGATTAGAGAAAGAGATGGATAAAAAAGAGATTTGTGTTATAGAAAGATTTAAAGAAGAACATGTAAAAGTTGGGAGAAATTACATTCTCTTACTCTTAATTCAAGATAATCAGCTTTTCAGACACATGCACTTATTTATGCTTAATATTTGGGAAGATGGGTTAGCAGTATGAATTATTCAATTATGAAACAATATGCCAAGGGCATCCTAATGGGAAAATTGGGAGGATTAAATACTGTATTGCTTTAAAATATCTGCTTTTTATGATTACATATTTTAATCATGAACAGAAGAAGCCTTGGGTAAAAAGGAATATTTGTTAATTTTTAAAGGTGTTCTGTGAGAAAATGTCTAATCTCACACTAAAATGACAATGCAGGAATCCTCAGGAGAAAAGAATGGAATCACTGAGTGTAGACCTATGGACAACCTCAGAAATGGTTGTCCTAAGGAAGCTTTTTTTCTAAATAAGGTACATAGAAGTTAAATAATGTTTGCAGGCTTCATACCTGTATTAGCTTGATAATATCTGCAGTTAATTCAATAATCTGAAACATCAAGTAAAATACTTCAAGCACCTTAACACTTGCTATTGTTTCATTGATCAAGGAATAGAAAATATTATGTAATTTTGCTAAGCAACTTTCAAAAATAAACTTTAATAGAAATGTGAATGATTAATATGTCAAATTTTCAGTCCATAAAACTTGTAGTTTCTTTATTTTGTATCTGTGAAATGAAATGAAATACTCAGGAGTACTGTGAGCAAACAAATATACATAATTCAGAGGGTGTTCCTTCTTTCTAATTTAGATGGAGCTCTGGGGTACATTATCAGAACCTGGAAAACAAAGCCAAACCATGACAAGAACTCAAACTCCAAGGATGAATATCTTGAATTTGAGCTCTGAAATGTCAGCTATTAATTCTATGAGCCTTGAACAAATAATATGATCCCTCTGGTAACTGGTTTCCATCATATATTTAATAAGAGACTAAATACCCTTAAAATAATATCCCCAGGAGATTGTACCAGGTTTCTGCAATCAGAAGTCTACTTGGATAAGACAAAAACACTCATGGGATTAATCATTAAGAAGGTTTCTCACGATGCTTTACTGACTCATATATATTCTAGTGTCAAATCTGTGAAAGCATGAGAAAAAGTAGTAGTTACAGAATTATAAAAATAATGGATTTTTGAATAGCCCTTGTTGATCTCGTTACCCAGTTTAATGGCAGTTTTTTTTCAAATATGAATATCCACTGTTCTCAGACAATGTAAATCACTGCTCCTTTGGGATTCCCTAGTACTTGGTCAGTCACATGCATGAAAGTATCACCCAGTAGACTGCATTTTCCTCTAAATACGGAATCATTAGTCTTTATTTTCTCAGCATCTAGCTAAAGGTTGTCTATGACGCAAAGGTAGCAGTAATGTTTTACCAACTCTATCAAGAGAGTAAATTTAAATGAACCTAATGTACAATCAAAACTTTTTTAAAGATTTATTTATTTGAAAGGTAGAGTTAGAGAGAGGTAGAGGGAGAGGCAGAGAGAGAGAGAGAAAGAGAGGTTTTCTATCTGCTGGTTCACTCCCCAAATGACTGCAATGGCTGGAGATGGACCAATCAGAAGCCAGGAGCCTGGAGCTTCTTTGGGTCTCCCATGTGGGTTCAAGAATTTGGGCCATCTTCTCCTGCTTTCCCAAGTCAATTAGCAGGGAGCTGGATTGGAACTGGAGCAGCTGAGACTTGAACTGTCACCCACATGGGATGCCAGCACAGTAGGTGGTGGTTTTATGGACTAAGCCACAGTGCCTTCCCTGAATCAAAACATTTTTAAAGCAAAATCCCCCCATCTCCCCAAAGCTGCAGACACACAGACACAACACACATATATGCACATACACATAAGAAGGAAAAATTTAACATTCAAAGATTTGGATGACTAGTGAGTTATTATAAAATATTAGTGAAGAAATGTTTTATATTCTTTTTACCTCTATGGATATTCTATTTATAGATATGTATTTGCAACATATAGCTCACTTGGTTACATATGTTTAAAATTGTCTAAAATCCACATAAACATGGAGAATTGATCATCTTAGGGTGGGTCTCGTAGTGCCACAGATTAAGCTGCTACTTGACAGACATGTATCCTGTATTAGAGTATAGGTTCAAGTTCCTATTCCTTCACTTCTTATTCAGCTTCCTGCTAATACTACTGGGAAAGCAGCAAATTGTGGTCAGCAGTGTGTGGCTTCATGACATCACCCTGGAGACGCGGTTGGAGTTCTTGCTCTTGACTTCAGCCTGTCCCAGACTGACTATTGTGGGCACGTGTGAAGTGAAATAGCAGAACAGTGCTTGGTCTTTCTCTTTGTCTCTAACTCTGTATCTTTCTTTCTATCTTTCAAATAATAAATCTTTTGAGAAATGGATGGTCTTTCTCCGTTAGTTTGTTTTTCCCATTTTAATTATCAGTTTTAGATACAAGTCTAAGGGCATAATGATATTCCCCTCCTCCCTCCCAACCTCTTAACTTCCTTCCTTCTAGCTTTCTGCATATTTTATTAGTTTTCGAGATAACACAATTTAAATTTATATTACAGTAAAAGGCTTCACCCATATACATTTTTTTGGTCAATTAATCATCCATAATTTCTTTCAATGAAATACAACCAATGACAATGTAAATCTACATAATTCTTGTGTTATAATAATTAAGTTAATTTAGACTTTAAGGCATTTCCTCTCAGTAGTTTATATACAGGAATAGTTTTATGCAGATTATAGTGCAAATAATTATACAATACTTTTTTGTCTTCTACTAGATACCACAGGTCAAGGAAAACATATGATATTTGTCTTTTGGGGATTGGCTTATCACTAAATATAATGGTTTCCAGTTTCATGCACTTTGTTGTGAAAGACAGGATTTCATTTTCCTTTATGGCGGAGTAACAATCCATCTTGTATATGTACCACATTCTTAGAATAATGGACATCTTGGTTTATTTAATATGTTACCTACTGTAAACTGAGCTGAAATAAATATCAGGATTCAGATAATTCTTTCATATGCTCATTTTATTTTGTTTGGATAAATTACCAAGAGTGGGATTACTAGGTCATATGGTATATCTGTTTTCAGCTTTTGAAGGTATCTCCATACAGTCTTCCATGATGGCTGTACTAGCTTAAATTCCTACCAATAAGAATTTTTTTCCCACATCCTTGCCAGCATTTATTGTTTGTTAATTTCTATATGAGAACCATTCTGACTGGGATGAAGTAAAGCCTCATTGTGGTTTTGATTCTCATTTCCCTGATGGATAGTAATCATAAGCATTTTTTCATTTCTCTGTGGGCCATTTGAATTTAACCATTTTAAAAATGCCTGAAAAGATCCCAGAAGCACAGGCAATCACAGCAAAAACAGACAAATGGTGTTATATCAAGCTAAGAAGCATCTGTACTGCAAAGGAAACACTTAACAAAGTCAAGAGGTAATAGAATGGAAGAAAATATTTGCAACTGTGCAACTGATAACAGATTAATACCCAGAATCTATAAAGAGCTCAAGAAACTCAACAATGAAAAGAGAAATAATCCAGCTAAGAAATGGGCAAAGGACTTGAAATGGATGGTCTATTAAAATTATCATTGAGTGATATTTTATTTTATACATATTATCTAATATATGAAAATTACAACTCCTATAATTTCTTTAATTATCAAAACATTTCATTTACTTTATAATCTTATTTAGCTTAATATATATTATTTAGAAAGAAAGGAGGCTTATCTCCTAGAATAAGATTTGATAGTATTTATATTTTAGTTGGAGTTTGTGCTGATCAAGAATGAAAATATTAAGGTAATTTTAAAGATAATTTTCTGGGGCACGGTGCCATGGTTTACTTGGTTAGTCCTCTGCCTGCAGCACTGGCATCCCATATGGGCATCGGGTTCTAGTTTTGGTTGCTCCTCTTCCAGTCAAGTTCTCTGCTGTGGCCTGGGAGGGCAATGGAAGATGGCCCAAGCACTTGGGCCCCTGCACCCACATGGAAGACCGGGAGGAAGCACCTGGCTCTTGGCTTTGGATCAGTGCAGTTCCAGCCATTGTGGCCATTTGGGGGGTGAACCAATGGAAGGAAGACCTTTCTCTCTGTCTTTCTCTTGCTGTCTGTAACTCTACCTGTCAAATAAATAAAAATAAATAAATTAAATAAATAAAAATTTAAAAAAAAATTGTGGTGGGAATGCAAATTAGTACATCCCCATGTAAATTCCAAAAAAAGTAAAATAAACATAAAGATAATTTTCTAAAAATTGGTAAGCCAGCTTCATAAATTTAAATCCACATGCCTATATATATATATATACACATATTATATATATAATAGGTACATTAAGAAAATATAACTGTTTTGTTTTATAGACATTGTCTAAGAACTACTTTACTTAATTATGTTCATGTAAAAAAGTTAGAATTTTGAAAAAAATTTGGCAACTTATAAACACTATGAGAAAGAATATCATTAAAATATTAAATAAAATCTATACAGATCATTTCCTGAGAAATAAGAAAGTCTACATTCTTGAAGGATTTTAAAAAAGTAATTGCAGACTGATATATTATTTCTAATTTTCTGTAGGAGCAAGCTTGGAAGACCTGATCCAAAACCCACAAGGCCTTCATAACAAGATCTTTCTTTGAGAGGGTCACCCTGAAGCCTTGACTCAATGATTTCAGAGATGAGAGAGAATGGCAAAACCAAAAAGTAAGTAGGTAAGTGAGGCAAGACTAAAGTCATTTAAAGGTCAAAGGAAGAAGATAAATTCAGTTACATTATCCTTTGAAAAGTTACTTCTGCTCATGCATAAATGCCAACATTTGAAAGTCATTAACAGGAACATCAAAGGGGAAAAATATCTTTTTCTTTTTTCGTTCTTTCAAAGTACTGGACAAAAAGGTTTCTTTGATATAGAAGGAATTTGAATGTTAAAACTGGAGAGCATGCAACTTGAAAAGTTTTATGTTCTAATGTTGTTCTTAGGTAATACTTGATTAATAAGTAACGAATGTCTGTTTGTTACTGGTAGCCACAGATGCATTTGTTAAACTTTAAATGGGAAATAATACCATAAACCACTTTCAGTTTCCATATGCCATTCAGATAGATATGGTAATCCTGGTATCTATTATGGGCTGCCTCTTTTCTTCTGCCTCCCATCCTTCTAGGGTCTTCTAGATCACATGCAGGAACATGGTTGGAATTGGGCCTGAAAATGCCTTTTTCATGGACCCAGTAAGTGGCTGTAGTTCAAAAGACCACAGTAGGAACCCAAAACATTGGCTGCAGCACACGTCCACCATGAGGGAGTGTCGTACTTACTCTTGGAATCCTCATTGAATTCATGGAGGAAAGAGTGCTGGCCAATAGTGGTGGATGTATTGGCATGGGCTAGGGAAGACAGAATTGGAGTACAATCTAAAGAGGAGAAACTTTGGCCAGCTCCATACGGGTCCTCATTAGGCATCAAGGTGTTCTGTTTCAATGTCACTGCGTGCTCTAATTTCTGAATGGTAACTAATAAGGATAGATTTATCTGTGGGTCATTTAAATAGGATTTTTTTCCTAATCACAACCTTGGCTACCTCATAAATTAATTTTACTTGATGGTTTAATTAGGAAAGGCTCTTGTTAGCTCTTAGGTTAAAATTAGTAATGAAATATATTGATTGGATTTTCCCTTGTTATATGAATGACAGGTTGCTCAGACCTCTCATTCTTCTCCTCATTCTTCAAGAGTTTGCTATCCAGTTTTGTTAATATTTATTTTAATGAATTTTTAAAACTTAATTTTGCACTAATTTTAAACTTATAAGAAACATTATACTGACCCTTTTCTACTTAACGCCAACATTTTGCAAAGCAATGGAAATTATATCAAAATCAACACATTAACATTGATGTAAATCTGTTAACTGAATTCCAAACTTATTTAAATTTCACCAGGTTTTCCACATATTTTTTTTGTCCATGATCTTATTGATGATCCCAGATTGCAATTTGTATTTATGTCTTCTTAGTCTCCTTGGAACTCTATGAGCTCCTTATTTATTCCTTGCTTTTCTGTTTTTCTCAGTCCTGACATTTTTAGCACACATGGACTCAGCAGCCCAACTCAGTTAAGGTGTAATGTGCCTTGACCTGAATTTTCTGATTCTCCCTCATATTTGAAATGAATTTATGCATTTTCTTTGCAAGAATGGCACAGGAATGATGGTAGATGGTATATAGTCAGCACTACACATCAAAGAGTTTATGATTATGATTTATATTTGAGGATATTAACCCTGATCATTGATCAAGATGTTGCTTGCTGCATTTTCTATAGAAAATTACTATGTCTCCCTTTGTAGTTAAATATATTGGAAAGAGATTTGGTTTTAGCTTAGCAGTTAAGGTGCCTACATCCCTCATTATAGTACCCAGGATTAATTCTGGCTGTTTCTTCTGACTCCAGCTTCCTGCAAAAGAACACCCTGGAAAGCAGCCACAA
Organism: Oryctolagus cuniculus; assembly: GCF_964237555.1. Lineage (NCBI taxonomy): Eukaryota > Metazoa > Chordata > Mammalia > Lagomorpha > Leporidae > Oryctolagus > Oryctolagus cuniculus. Next base: position 107,996,265 of record NC_091437.1, read on the forward strand.
TAACATGAGTAGCAGGGTCCCTGTCACCAATGATGGAGAACTGGATTAAGGGGATTGAGTTCTTGATTATAACCCTGGCCATTATCAGCATTTGGAACATCTCTCTCCATCTCCTTCTTCTTCTCCTCTTATAAAGGCAAAATAAAATAAAATATACAGGAAGAAAAAATTTGATGATATGCAAAGTTCGTTTCTCCTTAAACTTTTGCCCTCATATTTTTAAATCCATTGGCAAATAGTGTTTGTTCTACTTTATCTTCAAGGATTTTATGATTCCCCCATTGCCCTTATCACAATTTCTCTTTCTCTTTTTTCTCATCCATTATTCTACTTTGTCAGAAAATATAGCACTAATTGCCTACTTTCCTCCGTAGAATCATTATATATGTATATCTATTTAATATTTATTTATTTATTTATTTGAAAGTCAGAGTTACACAGAGAGAAGGAGAGACAGAGAGTGAGAGAGGACTTCTGTCCACTGGTTCAGTACCCAGTTGGCTGTAATGGCCAGAGCTGTACCGATCCAAAGGCAGGAGCCATGAGCTTTCTTCGGGTTTCCCATGTGGGTGCCAGGGTCCAAGGACTTGGACCATCTTCCACTGCTTTCCCAGGCCATAGCAGAGAGCTGGATCAGAAATGGAGCAGCTGGGACTTGAACCAGGATATGGGATGCCGACACTGCAGGCAACAGCTTTTACCCATTACGCCACAGCATCAGGCCCTTTATGTATATGTTTTATAATACAAACTGTCTTCTAGAAAAAATTTCTGTCATCATTTGGATGTTATCATCTAGTAAATTTCTTAAGAAGATAAATAGATGCATGATTCTTTAAATTCATGAATATCAAAATTTTTTATCTAATAGAATTGAAGCTTGAAGGACATCAAAGTGTTTTAGTGAGTTTTTAATTGTAATAAATTTTATTCTATATAATAAATATACAGTAGGATGGTATGAAATACATATAAATAGTAATAAGGTTACTACATGAAGCAAATTAGCATATACATCATCTCACATAGTTAAGTCCCATTTTTTTCCCCATTTGATTGCTTTTGTGGCAAGCATAGCTAAAATCTGCTCAGGTAGCACAAATCTCATATATGGTACAATTTTACTATCTGCACTCCATGTGTTGTCAGTGGATCTTTAGGCTTTGTATTCCTATATGTTCAGTGCTCTGTCCTCTGGCCTATAGCTTCTCATTTCCTTCCCTCCTCTGGCCTCTGGGAATCATTATTATTTTGTTCACTATTTTAGTATATTTGATTCTTTTTCTTAGATTCCACATATAAAAGATACCATGCAATATTTTTCTTTCTGTGTCTGGCTTTTCCTTTTAGCATAATTTCCTCCAGGCTCATCCATGTTGTGGTAAATGCAAGATATCTTGCCTTTCTAGGACTGAACAATATTCCATTTTATACACACAAGTCCTACCCAATCCTCCATTTTGGTTTCTATATTTTCAGTTACTTATAGCCAACTTGGAAGCAAATCATACATGAATTTCTTTTTTCTTTGTCCTAATTTCACATACAGAAAAAATTATTTTCTTACAATAAGTCTTAGCAATACTGTCATATAATTTATTTTCCTTCTCTTATTAAGTCTAGAAGTTTTGCTTTTTCACTTAAAGGAAAACACTTTAAGGCTTATCACCAACATCACTACTATTGCGCTTTGGCCCAATATTAAATAAAAGAAGGTTTATGCAAATACAAACTCTGTGAAACCTGAGATGATCACTACGATAATCTGAAAGAAATCATGTGAGATGGAGAGAACACATTCATGTAACTTATTAAACATATTACTGCAATTGTTCTTATTATTAACCTTTTGATGAGTCTAATTTATAAATTAAACTTTAACAATACATGTGTATATTAAGGAAAACATAGTTTATATAGGATTTTTAAGCTTTTATTTAATAAATATAAATTTCAAAAGTACAACTTTTGGATTTTAGCAGCTTTCCCACACATAACCTGGTATTGGTATGTGATTCTCTTTCTCTGCTGCATCTTTTTCAGGTTTAGGAATTAAGGTGATGCTGGCTTTGTAAAAAGAATTTTGGAGGATTCCCTCATTTTCGATGTTCTGAATAGTTTGAGAAGAATTGGAGTTAGTTCTTCTTTAAATGTTTGGTAGAATTCAGCAGTAAATGCATCCAGTCCTAGGCTTTTCTTTGTTGGGAAGGCCTTTATTACTGATTCAGTTTCTGACTTGGTTATAGGTCTGTTTAGGTTTTCTATGTCTTCATGGTTCAATTTAGGTAGGTTGTTTGTGTCCAGGAATCTATCCATTTCTGATAGATTTCCCTGTTTGCTGGCATACAAGTCCTTGTAGTAATTTCTGATGACTCTTTTTATTTCTGTGGTGTCTGTTGTTACATTTCCTTTTTCATCTCTGATTTTATTGATTTGGGTCTTTTCTCTTCCTTTTTCAGTTAAGCCAACGCTGTGTCAATTTTGTTTATTTTTTCGAAAAACCAGCTCTTCATTCTGCTGATCTTTTATAATGATTAAGAGATCAATTCAACAGGAAGATAAGTCTCAGCCACTACTCAAGTGAAGCCAGTACTTGAACCAATACACTCTGCTAAAGGAAGTGGGTCTTAAGCACTCAGTCAGTATTGCCCCCTCACCAGTATCTTAAATGTTAGGCTAAGGCTGCTGCCTTTTTGATAACAGCTATGCTAGTAGATTTGAAGTTGTGTCTATGATGATGATTAATTGTGTTCAGGACCATTTCATACAACTATTGATCATTTTTATGTCTATTTTGGATAAGTGTCTATTTAGGTCATTGCCCATGTTGTTATAAACTTTCCCCCACTATTGAGCTATGTACATTTTGAATATATTATCTTCTTATCTGATACACTGTTTGTGGATATTTTGGCCCAATATATTAGATTATTATTTCATTTGTTGATTGTACTTTTCCTGTGAGGAGGCTTGTTAGTTGATACTGCCCCATTTCTTTATTTTTGCTTTTGTAGTCTCAGCTTTCAGTGTGATATCTAGAAAAGTTTACAAAGTCCAGTCAACATACAAGAGATTGCCCCTTGTAGTTGCCTCAAAGAATTTTTTTAGTTTCTGCTCTTTTCTCTATTTGGAGTTGATTTTTGTGTCAGTGTAAGGCAAGAGTCCAGTTTCATTCTTCGTGCGCGGAAATCAGTTTTCACAGCAACATTTACCAAGGGCACTATTCTTTCCTTGCTTGTCCTTTTGATGCCCTTGTCAATAATTAGTTGACTGTACATGTTTGGATTTATTTCTGGTCTGTGCTATTCCATACAGGTTTGCACATCTTTTTTTATGCCAGTACACACTATTGTGCTTATAAAACTTGGTTTTATCATTTAAAATCAGAAAGTGTTAGGAATTCAACTTTGATTTTTCTTTCTCAGATTCTTTATAGTTCCTAAAGAATTTTAGGATTTTTGTTCTATTTCTTTGAAATATCCTATTAGGATTTTGATAGGTCTTACATTACATCTGATTTTTACCTTTGGTAGTATGGGCATTTTAACCAATATTAATTGTTCTGATCTGTGAATATAAATTCCTTTCCTTTTACTTGTTTTATTCAATGTATTCCCTTAATATTGTATAGGGAAAATCTATTAATGTCCTTGGTTAAATTTACTCTTAAATATTTTATCTTTAATTGTTATCATAAATAAGATGGATTCTTTTTCTGTTAGATTATTTTTGTATAATGACAAGTGCCTCGGGTGATTACTGACATCATAAATAAGAGTGTCAATTGTTAAATCAACAACAGGAGTCACTGTGCATTTGCTCCCCTTGTAGGACCTCTGTCCTTAATGTGTTTTACTATGAGAATTAATGGTAAAACTAGTCTTCAAACAGTACTTTGTGTGTCTGTGTGGATGCAAACTGCTGGAATCTTTACTTAGTATAGAGTTGATCTTCTGTATATAAAGATAATTAAAAGTGAATCTTGTTGAAGAATGGGATGGGAGAGGGAGTAGGAGATGGGATGGTTTGTGGTTGGGAAGGTGGTTATGGGTAGAATAACCATTATAATCCAAGAGTTGTACTTTTGAAATTTATATTTATTAAGTAAAAGTTTTCTATTAAAAACTGATGATTTTTTGTATGAAAATGTTACTAATTTTGATGTTGATATTGTATACTGAAACTACTGAATTGACATATTAGTTATAACAGTTTCTTGAGGAAATTTTTTTAATATAGAATTATGTTATTTGTCAATACAAGCAATTTTATATTTTCAATCAGGGTACTTTTGCTTCTTTTTCTTATCTGATCTTGCTAGTACTTTTGATATTATGTTGGAAAGAAGAGGCAAACATAAATTTCCTTTCTTGTTTTTTAAATATTTATTTATCTGAAAGGCAGAGATGTGGAGGCAGAAAGAGAGAGAGAGAATGTCTTCAATGGCTGGAGTTGTGCCGTTTTCGGAATCCAGGAGCCAGGAGCTTCCTCCAGGTCTCCCATGTGAATGCAGGGGCTCAAGGACTTGGGCCATCATCCTCTGCTTTCCAGGGCCATAGCAGAGAGACAGATAGTAAGAGGAGCAGGCAGGACCAGACCTGGCGCCCACATAGGATGCCGGCACTGCAGGCTGTGGCTCCAGCTGCCACACCACACCGCATGGGCCTTGAGTTTCCTTGCTTTGCATCAGATCTTAAGGGATAGACTTTAATTTTTTTCCCATTTATTACAATCTAATATACCTCCCTTTACCTATCTATCTATCTATCTATCTATCTATTATCTATCTATCTATCTATCTATCATCTATCATCTATCTATCTGGAACAGCCTCTGTTCCCAGAACATGATGAACAAAGCAATATGAGATTAACTTAAGCATAAGGGAAAATGATGCCTGAGTTTTGTAGGCTGCTGCTGAGATAACACTGCATAATCTTTCATTGCAATCTTTGTATTTAAATAGAATAAGTTTATTCTAAAAAAATGATAAAAATATAGTATACTACATACATAAACTAATAACATAGATATTATGATCATCACAGTTCATACTGTATATAATTGTGTGTAATACACATTTTGTGTGAAGATTTATTTATTTATGTGAAATGCAGAATGAGAGAGAGAGAGAGAAAGAGAGAGAGAGAGATGTACTAGATGTACTAGTACTTCAATGTGCTATTTCACTCCTCAAGTGGCTACGATATATGGGGCTGGGTCAGGCTTAAGCCAGGAGTCTAAGACTCTCTCTGGGTTTTCCACGTGGGTGGCAGAGGCCTAAGCACTTGAGTCATCCTCCACTGCTTTCTTAGGCACAGTAGCAGGGAGCCGGATGGAAACAGGGGCATCTGGAACTTGAATGGACACTCTGATGCAGGATGCTGGTGTTGCAAATGGCAGCTAAACCTGCTGTGCCACCATGCAGACCCCTGTGCTATGTTGTTCTATGACTGGTTACCTAGGTTTGTCTGTATCAATGTCACCACAAACACAAGAGTAATATGTTGCACTGTGATGTTATTGCTCTAACATCAGTAGGTGATAGAAACCATGCAGTCTTCTCTGGTTTTATGGGACCATGGCACTGTGTGTGCTCCATGATTGACTGAAATATTTTTATGCATTGCTTGACTGTAATTAGATTTTTATGTTGCAACTCTGTGGATTTTATCTTCTCTTTTAAATGCAATTGCTTTACTGGGAAGTGTCTAGGTATTGATTATTTTGGGTTCATTTTTTCCAGCATTTGGGAAATATTTTTAATGTGTAGATTTATTACTTTTTCTGTTCTTGGGTATTGTTTTAAATAATATTTAATTTTTTTCAAGGATATTAGTTATATATTTATTGCTTCTTATCTTGTTTTCTGGTTACACAATTTTCTAACACTTTTGCTTCTCTATATCATTTTCATTATGCTGTTCTTTTATTCCTACATCCTTATTATTTTTAGGGTAGATTTATTCAGTTGATTTATGAAGCTGTGTTTTCTGATCTTTTCCCAAAATTTTCCTCTTAATTTCACAATTCTTTCTTCATTTAAGATATTAAGGAATTTTATTAAATTCTTAATTATGTGTTTTTTACCAAACTAGGAAAACCAGGTACAGCAGCAGAGCTAGAGTGGTGGATGGTCTGTTTGCTTCTGTGGGCTGGCTGGGTTGTGGATCTTCCAATCTGGTGTGCAGTTTTCCTTGCCTCATTGCCTTACAGAACTCTAAATCAGTCTTTCTTTCTTTTTATTTTTATTCTTGACCATCCACCATCCAATTGCTGAATGACACTTCTTCCATCCTATTTGCTCTCTGCATTTCCTGGAAGCCATGTGTTCAGAATTCCATCCCTTTATGCCTCACTCATCCCTTCAAACTCAATCTGTGCCATGAGTTCGACACCTGGTGCTCGTATTGTTTCTGATGTCTTCAATAGTCCTTAATTTAAAATCCCTGCTTTGTTGCCTGTGCTCCGCTCTTTCTGGTTACTATTTTAGTATTTTAAGCTTTGGGACAGATTTGATCATTCTACCAGTGGCCCTGACCCCCTGTAGGGTCTGTACTAGTTTTGTTCCCTTGTCTGTGGTTTTCTCAGTCAGACTTTGCTCACCTCAAACCCTTACAGAGGGGCAAACGTGGAGCTGGCATTCATTAGAGCAAAATACTCGGGGTTTGATTTTTTTTTTTTAATTTACTTGTAGTTATTTGCATTTTTGGCATTCACTGTTTTCAGGTAATGCTGAGGATGTAATTTTGTGCAGAATTTTCAGCTATGAAAGTATTTCATATTGTTTGCGAAGGGCCTTTTGGGAGGTTTATTACTCTGCACTCACCATGTTCTTCAGAAATCCTGAGAGCCCACTTTGGTGAGTGCACCTCTCATCTGCTGAACTCGAAGCCAGAGATTCCATCTGATTCCGGCAACATATCAAATACCTCTGAGGTCAAACTGCTGGGAACGATTAACTCATGACATATGAGGTTTCATTCCTGCATAGAAAATGTCCTTCCTTAAAAGTAAAACAGGAGTATCTCTTATGATGTTTTTACAAAGAATTTATTCTGGATCTGCAGCATACCGTATCTCAGCATGTATCTCTGGGGATCAAATGGCCTGAGAAATATGGGCCTAAAGAATCCAAAAATATCCCTATTGAGTCGTAACTCCATTGATTAAAGCCGAAAAGTAGTGCTTCTCTGCCACAGTAATCACCAGGAAATACTAATACATATAATTTAACCTCCATTTTTGTCTTTAATGTAATTCTAAGTCAACATCTCTGTCTATTGTACATTTGCCCTCAACTACAATCTTTGTTTGATTTGTGCATATGAAAGTCTCATAAGCCTGTTTTGTCTACATATATATGATTAAGAACATTGTCATAGAATCGAATTGATTTATTTTATTTTTAAAATGTAAAATGTTTGGCCACTGCCGCGGCTCACTAGGCTAATCCTCTGCCTGCGGTGCCGGCACCCTGGTTTCTAGTCCCAGTTGGGGCGCCGGTTCTGTCCCTATTGTTCCTCTTCCAGTCCATCTCTCTGCTGTGGCCTGGTAAGACAGTGGAGGATGGCCAAAGTACTTGGGTCCTGCACCCGCATGGGAGACCAGGAGGAAGCACCTGGCTCCTGGCTTCAGATCGGCGCAGTGCGCCAGCTGTATTGGCCACTTGGGGGGTGAACCAATGGAAAAAGGAAAACCTTTCTCTTTGTCTCTCTCTCTCTCACTGTCTAACTCTCCTGTCAAAAAAAATGTTAAATGTTCATATTTATATTGATCCAGTGGATAAACTATTCAAGCATATAGTTCCCTACTACAGAAATAAGGTTGGATGAGGAGGGTGCTTGAATTACACAGCTTCCTTTGTACAGGTGAAATTATGATATGTGCCGATATATATTTTGTCACTATTCATCATGTCCATTATTCTTACACTATAAAACTTTAAAAATATTTTCTGAAGGGGCTGTCACTGTGGCACAGTGAGTTAACTCCCTGGCCTTAAGCGCTGGTGTCCCTTATGGGCGCCGGTTCAAGACCTGGCTGCTCCACTTCCGATCCAGCTCTCTGTTATGGCCTGGGAAAGCATTGGAAGATGGCCCAAGCCCTTGGGCCCCTGTACCCACGTGGGGGACCTGGAAGAAGCTCCTGGCTCCTGGATTCATATAGATGCAGCTGTGGCCATTGCGGCCATTTGAGGGGTGAACCAGAGGATGGAAGACCTCTCTCTCTCTGCCTCTCCTCTCTCTCTCTAACTCAGACTTTCAAATAAATAAATCTTTAAATAAATAGTTTCTGACTGAAAGAGACATTTAGTATTATTATTATTGAAGTTGCTCAAGTAGTCTGTTCTTAGCTAAGCCAATTAAAATGTATTATTACATTACCTCGATAGTCATTAAGGCACTGGTTAGGACACCTGTGCCCTGCGTCAGAGTACCTGGGTTTAATCTTTGCTTCGGCTCCTGAATCCATCTTCCTACTAATGTGGACCCTGACATGCAGTGATGACTTAAGTTCTTGGGTTCCTGCCATCCATGTGAGAGACATGGATTGCATTTCTAACTCCCAACTTCACTCCTGGCCAAGCCTTGGTCATTAAAGTATTTGTGGAATGAGCCAAAGAATGGGAACACTCTTTCTCTTTTTAGTTTGTCCCTCTGCTTCTCAAATAACAGAAAAAAAGTTTTAAAAATTACCTTGTTTCAAGGAAATATAAGTTGCTTTAATTTTATTTTATAACAAAGGTATTACTAACATGCCTATACAAACACACATTTGTACATACGATTATGTCTATCTAAATATCTATACACAAACATATACTACATATGAATTCCACATGCTTCATTCTATTTTGTAAACATTAATTTGCTTGAATACCCATGGTAATTAGACTTACTATCATTTTTCCATTAGGGATGTGGTTTCCCAATATAAAACTAGGGAAGAGGTCATTTTTATACTAATGATAAAAACTAGAGATGACAAGATATTTTTGAAGATTTATCTGGATATAACCAAAACAGTTAATTGTAAAAAGTTAAAATAACTTTCATGATTAATTCTAAATATCATAGCACTTTGTAAAAATATTATTAAACAATGATTTATGAAATTAATTTGCTGAAACCATATTTTGCTAGTCTTTTTGATTTAGTAATTTTTACTTTTAAATAATGCTGGTGTGATGATATATATTCTATTTAAATGGAAAAAATAATGATAAATCCACACATAAACCTATGGCTCTTTGCTTTGGATAATGATTTCCGTCTTTGTGGTGCAACTTGTGTTTGTTAAATATTCCTTGGAAAATGAGGGCAATATTTCAATATATTAAAAAAGTACTAAATAATATAATGTCCTTTTGTAGAGTCATCTGAACATAAATCAGCTATAGCTTCTGTAATAATATCATGCCTATTTATTTTCTATGAAATGCCACAGTCTTTAAAAATATAATTTCATAGCAGTATTCAAAATGTGAATAGTATTTATTAGATTTTATTTGACAGGTAGAATTACAGACAGTGAGAGAGAGACAGAGAGAAAGGTCTTCCTTCCGTTAGTTCAATCCCCAAATGGCTGCCACAGCTGGCGCTGCACCGATTCGAAGCCAGGACCCAGGGGCCCAAGCACCTGGGTCATCCATTCTACTGCACTCACTCCCGGGCCACAGCAGAGAGCTGGACTGGAAGAGAAGCAACCGGAACTAGAGCCCGGCGCCCATATGGGATGCCGGCACTGCAGACGGGAGGAACCATGGCGCCGGCCCCAGTATTTATTAATTTTAAAGTTATCTTTAAAATTATTTTCAATGTATCTTCTAAAGAATTAATAAGAAAAATTAATATTTAAAATATTTTATTTATGTCAGAGAGAATGAGAGACAGAGAAAGGTCTTCCACTTGCTGGTTCATTCCCCAGATGGCCGCAACACCCAGAGATGAGCCGATCCAAAGCCAGGAGCCAGGAGCTTCTTCTGGGTCTCCCACATGGGTGGGTGCAGGGGTTCAAGCACTTGGGCCATATTCTATTGCTTTCCCAAGCCATAGCAGAGAGGTGGATTGGAAAAGGAGCAGCTGGGACATGATCCGATGCCCATATGGGGCACTTCTACCACCGGTGGAGGCTTAGCCCACTATGCCACAGGGCCTGGCCTGGAAAAATTATATTTAAAATTTAAGTAAATGAATTCAATGAACATAAAAGATCTAATTTACTGGAAAATAAGAAATGTAATTTTATTCTCTTGTCTGAAAAAAATATAAGCACTTCTCACATCCCTCAGAAGTGATACCTAAATATGCAATCTTTTAATTCCAAAATAACTTTTTATAAGAATAAATAATGTGATTGATTTAGGAGGAAGAAGGATATACAAGTTTAGTGAAGTGTCACTTTTTTCTTAAGATTTATTTATTTATTTGAAAGTCAGAGTTACACAGAGAGAGAAGGAGAGGCATAGAGAGACACAGAAGGAGAGGCACAGAGAGACACAGAAAAAGAGAGAGAGAGAGGTCTTCCATCTGCTGGTTCACTCCCCAGTTGTCCGCATCGACTGGAGCTACGCCGCCAATCCAAAGCCAGGAGCCAGGAGCTTCTTCCAAGTCTCCTGCTGCGGGTGCAGGGGTCCAAGTGCAAGCACTTGGGTCATCTTTTACTGCTTTCTCAGGCCACAGCAGAGAGCTGGATCGGAAGCGGAGCAGCCGGGACTCCAACCGGTGCCCCTATGGGATGCCGGCACTGCAGGCGGCAGCCTTATGCCACAGTGACCCCAAAATGTCATGTTTTTAATGATACATTTTGTTTACAAAGAAAATACTAAATTGAAACAATGTTATTTTGGAACAATCAGAGCAATAATTAATAATATGAAATTGCACTATCATTGCCATGAGACAAGTGCATGTTTGTGATCCATACATATTGTTTGAGTCATTTCACAGATACTGAAAGTTTGCCTTTCCAGATTTCTTTGGAAAGACTTCTATTAATAAAAAGGAAAACAGAAAAATTAAAAGTTAGCAGATAGAAGAAACTTTTTGGTAACTAACATTGATGTTTCTAGCATGAATGAACCATACGTTTGAGATAAAGAAAAGTAGAATATGAAAATTTATAGAGAAGCTAATGAATGTGTTTTAATATTTCTGAGTTAAATGATCAATGACATTTTTGTGAAAAAGAATCAGTAGGCATTTGGAAGTTTCAAGGCAAAAATAATTTATATTTTTATGATTGAAAGAAATCTATGAGAAAATAATGATCCATAAATAGATTGAATTTTAAAGGAAAAAATATGAACTTTATAACAAAATATTTATAAAGAGCACATAAGTTGGAGAGGTTGGAGGTAAAAGGTAGTATTGTGAATTTAAGATCAAAGACTGAACAGAAAAATGATCAATGATTTCAAGTGTGCAGAAGTAAAAAATATGAAACAAAATATCCTTTATTTGCTGAATTACAAAGAAAATAAATTGAGATGAATGGACCAAAATTTTGCCAGCAACATATGAGTATGGACAAATGTATTCAAAATGCAAGTATTAAAGGACCAAATGAATGATAAGTTATGCGTGGAACTTCTCTCTTTTCTAAAAATTACAATAGAAGAGACAAATGAAATCTTGAAAGATTTTAATTGCTTGATTTGGGGATAGTTGTTGGTTCTCTTATTTTTTTTTTTTTTTTTTTTTACATTTTAGTCATCAGGGAGACTTGAAAATAGGTCAAGGAGAATAAATTTTCGCAATGAAAATTTGATTATACACCCCAAAATCTTTAAAATACAAAAGAGAAAAGATAAGGCAATTCAAACACATGGAAGTGAAAGAGCCAAATGCCTAAGTGAATGAGATTAGTCTCTAAGAGAAGCTAAGAGATAAGAAGTAAAAAGTGAGAGAATTTATTAGAAATTAAAAAGGCCTAAATTTTCCTTAATTTTCTAGCTTGAAATAGGAATGTTTCAAAATTGAGAGTTATCCAAGTGATATTGAGAATGAGACAATGAAACATTTCAATATTCCTATTATTTATGGCTAATCATTTTTTCAGGCATTACTTGGACTTTTAAATAATTCACTAATAAATATAGTAAAACTTAAAAGATAAATTGACAGACTGATAACAGAAAAATGAAAACAAATGATATAAAGAGAGGTAATGACAACCACCTTCTTATTTCTCTAAAAATTTCTTCAATTTTTAAACCCCAACAATTCAAGTCCTTTTAAATCCAAGTCTAAAAGCCAACAACCCATGGTGTTTTATCAAGATGTTTCCAAAGTCTGCCAAGCTTGGAAATCTTCTTTCATTTAATTGAATAAAACAGGTATTCCCATGACAATTTCTACGTTTTCTTGGGAACATACCTTTTGAAATTCAAAAAGGACACAGAATTTGTTATTAAACTTCCATTATTTCATTCATCATCTTAACAAAAATGAGACAGGTGAGATATTTCATAACACAAGAACCAGGAATAACTTAAGGTTGACTACTAGGTATCACATGCCTATGTTTGCTGCCATTCCTCCTTCCAGGAAAAAAAAACGTTCTTTCCCCAGGGCCCCAGTAAGGACCCCAACCTGTGTTCCTGAAGACTGCGTCAGGTGCAGGGACTGTAAGCTGACTTAATGAGTGTATCGTGACATTTATCCTGTCCTGGGCACAAGGCTGGTCCTATCTGATGAAAAGGCATCTTTTCTAGTACCAACAAAAGTCTCATATGGAATAACACCAGCTTTGGCTCATCTAGTTGCTATTTTTTTTAAACTTCCCTCTCAGGGCCGGTGCCGTGGCTCACTTGGGTAATCCTCCACCTCAGGTGCCGACCAGGTTCTGGTCCTGCTGCTCCATCTGTCAAAATAAAATAAAATAAAATAAAAACTTCCTTTTCAACTGTATCTACTTTCCTAGTTCAAGCACTCCCAAATCCCTCTGCTCTAATGTGCAGTAGCTGAATTATAATATCTATTTCCCTAACTTCTCCAGGCTTCCATCTGGACTATGACCAGTGGCCTCAACGTTTTATGTAAGGTCACAGAAAAGTACTCATCTAGAAAATGTTCTTTCCCAGTGTGATTTCTGCTTTCTTGGAAAGTTTCTCCTGCCTTTAGCATTATATTATACTGTGTGCTTCTAAACAAGAATAATAATATATATGTCCAAATTTAAAGAACCCTTTAGAACCATGTAAAAGTGGAAGAAGGAGTGGAGCTTACTTGTAGGGCCAATGCTCTTACAGACTTTCTGCATACTGCTTATTGATATAGTTATCAACTGTTTTCATAATAAGGAAAAGACTTACATGGTATCAGAAAATAGGCTGAAGTGATAGTTCAAAGAAAGCAAAAAGTATAGACAAAACTATGTATTTTATTTCCTTGAGTATTATAGAACATCTTGCCCATGAAAGAACATAGGTTTCTTTGAAGATCACAACTAGGAAAACAGACAGTTACTGATTCAGAGCAGCCTTGGGAAGGAGTGTAAAGATCGATTCAGCCTGGCTTTGGTCCAAAAGAAACTTTTTCTAACACAATGTTAAAGTAGTCCTTAGCAAGGTATCTACTTTTCCTGATGGCTGAAAATGATCTAATATAACTTGGTTTTAATTAACATATATACTCAATATTATATTATATAAGAAATATAATAATAAGGTAAGTGCTTATCTATTAATAATTTAATTAAACAGCATCAAATTACCTGAGCACTTTTGGCATGCTTATCTCTATGGGAAGGGATATAGAATCTATCCTTCACTGGAGATAAATATATTGAGATCTAACCCCAGGTTGAATTATAATTTATTATTAGAGTATACTGAATCGAGTAGACTTTTCCAGGGGCTTTCCTATTCCCTTTGGAAATAGAAAATACACACACACACACACATACACACAATACTATTTATGCTCAAGTTTAAAGAACCCCTTCAGAACCATATAATAGTAGAAGAAGGCAATTAGCTTACTTGTTTATAGTACCAATACTCTACAGACTTTCTGCCTACTAATTGTTGACATAGTTTATACATATATTTGTGTGTGTGTATATGTAGATAGAAATAAAATTAATGACCATCAGGAGATGTTCTGGATTAACATTAATCATATCTATATGAATTATTATCTCCAAAATGATAGAATATATCTATGAGTATATTTAAATCTTATTAATAATTTTTGGAGTCCGCAGTAACAATATGCATATTAATGAAACAAATCTGTCTTTTCATTACCATAAAACTGTAACATAATTATGACATCTTGTAGTTCAATACTATTGTTGGATGACCAGATGCCTTTTAACTCATGAACTAGAATGAAGGGCTTACATTACATAGAAGTATGACCTCACATCAAATAAGATAAATGGGAGTCTCATAAAATGATTATCAAAACCCTCTAGGAACCAATACATTCCATAACAGTTTTCCAAATACTAAGTTATTTTAGGATACTATTCTATAAAGTACCCCATCCAGACTACTCAGTTTGTTCTATCTCTTACTTAGGAAATGTTTGGGTGAAAACCTTAACTGCCCTGTTTGTATTCATTTTTCCTCTAGTCTTGTTAGTTGAATGAAAAGTTGAAATATAATTGAAAATCAAATCCCAATATGCAGAACTTATCTCAACTCTGCCCCTACATTAATAATTGGAAATGATAGAAACATAAACCTTTGAGACTTTCTGGAGTATGAATTTGCATTCCTTCAAAAACCAGAATTAATTCTTATTGTGAAAGGTTATTAATATTTCCCATGAAACCCTTATTCAAAGGGTACACAGAGTCCCATAACATAGAAGGAAAATGAAAGAGGGCCTATTATTTTAAGACAGAGTAGATGTGAAAATTAAAACCACAGAATGTGTCTATCTCTCATATTGCAAATGTACATAAAGATATATCTTTTATATCCCCAAAGAGAGAAACTTAAATATTGAAAACCATTTATATCACACAAGGGTGCAACTAAACATGCCTGACGTGTTAAGCTTCCAGCAGTGCCCTGGTAGAAATCCACATCCAATGAAGCAGTAATCTATAACAATTGCCTGACCAACTGATCTTATAATGGTAAGCTATCAGAATTCAATTTGGCTATTGTAAAGCCCATAATTTAAACAGAACACTTCTGGGATTTCCATAAATTGATGTTACAAAATACGTGCCAGAAAGAATCTTACTTTTATCATTTATATGTGGTTTTAGATTATTCTAATTTCTAAAATACAGCCTTTTTTATAAGAATTTTTCTATCACCCTACAGTCAGAAACCACTCTCTAATGGAACTTTGTAAAGATATCCTTTTGTTTAATACAAAAAGTCAGAGATAATTAAGTTTTCCTGAGATCAGAATGGATTGCTAGAGAAATTTTCATAATTCTCTTGATGGTGGAGTTTAAACATCTTGATTTCCATTACCTGGATAGATTTACATGTCAAATAGTTCCTAAAATCAAAGGATTACACAGCCTCTTATATGCAACCTCTTACATTTACATTTATTCTAGCTAAATGGAAACAAATGTAATCCTACAGAAAGAAAATGGAGATACGAATACATAATCATTGTTGGAAGAAATGCAGATGTGTAATAAAGATGAAACATTTTACAGTAACTAATAACAAGTTAAATACAAATTACAACATTGTACCACTTTGCCTACCAACTAACCAGATATATTAAAAGCATATTATTCAGTATCGATAAAGAAGAAAATTATTCTCATTTATATCAGGAAAGTAGACTGTTAACAGGACCATGGTCTTAAATTTGTGGCATTTAACTTGATTTTAATTAATATATACACTCAAATCCTAATGAAATAATCGGTAATACACACACAAGTGTCCACCCAAAATTTAATAATGAAAACAATGATGATGGTGACAATAGCTATCATTTAAGGCACCATCGTGATGCTAACTAATTAATTATCATAACAGTACTATTAAAAGTGCACTATTATTCTTCCGACTTAGGAGCAAAAACTGATGACAAGTGCATACAAGTAACTTGTGCAGTTTCAAAATGATATCCTAAGGTATTAAGATACCATCCTCAGTAAGTACTTCCTCCCAATATAAGCTGTAAACTTGACAAATTATTTTCTGGAATAACAATAATAACAAATAGATTTGCTTTATAATGGTGGAATTATTTACATAAATTACTACAATACATATGACAAAATGATATGCAGCAGTTAAGATTTGTTTTTGAAAATTTATAAATGTATGATAAAGAGCTAGTATTTTATAAAATAAGGAACTACAGAAGTATTTAAATATGTTAAGGTATGCCTCGATTATACAGTTGGCCCTCTGTATCTGGGATTTCCACATTCAGGGATTCAACTAAATACAAAGCAATAGGTTTTAAAAGGAAAATTGTGTCTGCACTGAACAGTTATGGATATATTTTTATTTCATTTGTACCTAAACAGAATAGTGCAGCAATTATTTATACAACATTACATGAATGAAGAATTACTGGTTATCTAGATTTGAGTTAAATTATATGGAAGGATGTGCATGTGTATGTTATATGAAAATATGCCATTTTACATGAGAGACTTAAATAAATGAAGATTTTGTTATCTATAGGCATCCTGGAACCAATCCTGCATCATATACTACTGATGATTGATTTTATAACAAAATAATTACTTAGGCTTAGCAATTAGAATTTATTCTCAAGACAGAATAACCTTTGTTTAGGATAGAACCTTGAAAATTTTAAAAATTCAGATTATGAAACACAGATATCATTAAATACTAGGAGACAGAAAATTATAGACCATAATACAGAAGAAAAAACAAAAGTATGTGTATATTTCTTCATTCGTGAATAGAGTTAATGGTAAGGAATGAACAGTATCAAGGGAAGGGAAAGACGGTAAGAGAAAGAAGAAAACATGAGATGCTTAAAAGACACAAAGAAAGGGATGGAAATCAAGAAGAGCAAAAGGCAAGGAACACATGAGAATCAGTGTTCCTGTTTTTTGAATGAATGAACTAATGAAAAGATTAGCAGTGATCAATTATGAACAACAGCGTTAGTAGAAAAAGAACGCAGCAAATGCAAAAATCAAAACCAGAAGAAAAATTAAATACAGAAAGATGAGAAATAAATGACCCCTGGGAATCACCTAAACTTTTAATATTTTTAAAGATTTATTTATTTATTTGAAAGTCAGAGTTACACAGAGAGAGAAGAGGCAGAGAGAGAGAGAGTTCTTCCAAGAGATGGTTCACTCCCCAATTGGCCGCAACGGTCGGAGCTGAGCCGATCCTGAAGCCAGGAGCCAGGAGCTTTTCCCAGGTCTCCCATGTGGGTGCAGGGGCCCAAAGACTTGGAGCATCTTCTACTGCTTTTCCAGGCCATTGCAGAGAGCTGGATCGGAAGTGGAGCAGCCAGGTCTCAAACTGGCACCCGTATGGGATGCTGGCGCTTCCGGTCAGGGCATTGTTAACCCACTGTGCCACAGCGCTGGCCTCAAGGGAATCACTAAATTCTTAGGAAGACATTGGATATACTGCAGGATAGGGTCCCAATGTCTGACATATTCTTTCCTAAGTCTTATAAGGTGGGTACAGCACAGCTCACATATAAAGTAAAGATGTAACTATAGGCTGTAAACAAAATGCTACCAAATATTATCTTTCTGTGTAATGGGAATTATGATTTTTAAATTAATTAATTTATTTGAAAGGCAGATATATAAATAAAGAAGAGAGAGAGAGCATCTGATGGTTTCCTCCCTAAATGGCCACAATGGATGGCTGTGGCTGGGCAGATACAAGGCCAGTAACTTCTTCCCCGTCTCTCACGTAGGTGTAGGGGCCCAAGTACTTGGGCCATCTTCTGCTGCTTTCCCATGCACATTAGCAGGGACCTGGATTGGAAGTGGAGTAGCCAGGACTTGAACCAGTGCCCATGTGGGATGCTGACACTGCAGATAGAGGCTTTACATTCTATGCTACAGAGCCTCACCCATGATGAAGATTTATCTTTCTCTCAACTTCTTCACCTTTATACATTTGAAATTTGAACTTTTTAAAAGAGGCGTGGTACAGAGGGGTAAGCTGCCACTTGTGATGCTAATATTCTCACACTGGAGTGTTGGTTTAAGTCCCAGGTACTCTGCTACCCATCCAGCTTCCTGCTAATGTTCCTCAAAAAACAGCACAAGATGGACCAGCTGTTACGAACTCTGCTCCCCATGAGGCAGAGCAGGTTAGAATTCCTGGTTCCAGCCCTGACTGTTGTGGCCATTTGGGGATTGACCTAACAGATGGGATATTCCATTATATATTCCTCTCTTATTAGAGTATGGAAGATCTCTTTATCTATCCCTCTCTTTCTGCTACTCTGACTTTCCAATAAACATTTTTAAGGTATAGCAATTTGATCTTCAGTAATAAAGTGATTGAAAAGATGACTATTACAAAACATACTTATGCATAACTGGTTAGATGGAATTTTTGTTTCAAATCCTTAAAAATTTCTAAGAGCTGGGATTGCCCTGCAATGAAAGAATTCTGTGAGCTAACAACTCACAGAAAAGATAATTCTGTCATAAATCATTCTAGTTATAAGTCCATTCTTATTTTTCTTTTTCTAAAACCTCTAGCATTTTATATTCATGATTTTCTATGAAATGAGCTCAATTTTCTCAGAAGATTCTCATAAAATGTACAAAGGCATGCAGCTCTGACTTAAGTTTGCGACAACTGAAAATTTTGAATCAATTGGTTCAAGATACTGAACAGTAAGTGCTTAGCAGGTATGTAATTGTGCTTTGTTTAAATATCTGTGGAAATTTGCTTTTTATATATTTACATTGCATATGAGTCTGCTCAGGCTTCTATAACAAAATTGCGATGGATTTATAAGCAACAGGAACTTACCTGTCATAGATGTAGACCCAAAAATCAAAATCAAGGTACTAATAGATTCGATATCTGTTTTCCTGGTGCATAAGTGCTTCTCTCTAGATCCTTACCTGACAGAAGAGATGAAGGAACCATTTGAAATCTGTCATATAAGCCTTAGTCCTTTCAAGGGAACTGTACCCTTGTGACCTAATAATTCCCCACAAAAAGCCCCACCTCTGATGCCATCACATTGTTGTCTAGGATTTCAATGTATAAATTTAGGTTACCACAAACATTAGATATCCATTTTCAGATTATCATTCCATTAACTCACATCTTTGTGCTTTAATTAGTTGCATATTCATTCATTCAATGAGTCAACTTTGGTTAAACTTCTTCCATAAAGTGAATTATAGGAGTTCAGATTAAATATAAGGATTTAAGATAGGTACACAGGAAGCCATTAAGCATACTCAAGTTGTATCCATATGTCACCAGAGCAGACAAAATGGATAAAAATATTTCTTCCAAATTTTACTAATAATATGCCTTAAATATAGGTTATGTAGAATAGGGAGAATTTACTTTAGAAAAATATTGGGTCACTTCTCAGTTAAAACACAGTCATGTTCTTAGTCACCTGAAAATAGAGTACATAAACGTGCTATGTGATTACTGATTCAAATGTGTGCATTAATCCTCCTTGGAAGAGAAAATACACACTTGTCTCAAAAATGAGCTTCAAAGCAAACCAAAAATGGATTCACCAGGAGTTACTAAGGTATTGATTTTTTCCTGGGGTGCTTTCCACATGGGCAGCTCTATGGTGTGCTCTACGCTTTGCAAAGCATCAAGATTTTCTTAGACTGTGGTTAGGATTCACCTGAGCAGCCAGACAGAGGCTAACAGCTCCTCTATGTTCCTGGAAGGACTGGGTTGGAGGAAGCAGTATCTCAACTACTGAAAATATTCTCACACATAGAAGTTTGGAAAAACAGAGTCCCTGAAGTAGGTCAGGTTGTGGTAGATTTTGGCTTTAGAATTCACAATACTTTTGTTCTTCGAAAAATCTTTAGACATTTTCAATCTATTGTGTTTTCATGAGGAAGCAGAAGCAATTTTAGTAACTCAGGCTTGGTTCTCAAATATGTGCCTGCAACACATAGAGCCCGTGATGACTATTGCTATTTCCAGATAACACAGTGATGCTTTAAAGTAGTTTTAAAGTAGTTTAACTACTACTTTTAAAAGTTGTTTTAAAGTAGTTTAAGTGATTTCTGTCTGTAACTTCCAGAGAGTCAAGTCATAATTTCTGTTATGGGATAGCATAGCAGGGACTTTTTCTCATGCAGAAAAATTGTCTGCTTCACTGACATTTGTTTCTAATGGTTTTAGATCAGTGTCTGTTTTGGAGAGTCTGAATTTTTAATGAGGGATGTGATGATTGAATTTAATACTTTGATATCTTTCTATCTTGTATCTATTATCTATCTATTTATCTATCTATCTATATATATATTCTGTAGAGTCTTAATACATGGGAAGAAAAGACACAGATAATAATGGGCATTTATAAGCATTTTTTTTTAAAATTCAAGTTATATTTCATATTAAAACAAACAATCACTTTCCTCATTGTTTTTTTCTAGAGTCTGGTGGCTAACAATGCCTATATTCTATGGCAATAAAGAAGAGAGAAAATTATGTCTAATATTATTTTCTTGAATAAAGGCACTTGACTGGACAAGATTCTGAAGTTATCCTGACTTCCTATACATTGTTTACTGTAAGACTTTACATATAAGCCCTGATGATATTAGTAAATATAAAGCATTGCAGAATTTGACTTTGAGGACTCTAAAAGGTACTTTGAAGGGTCACTATTTATCAGCTTATTTGCTGACTTATCTTGGCTTGGCTGAAACAGGTATTTAACCGCTGAAGCACATAGCTGAGGCAATTGAAATTTATGATATTTTTTGTAGGTCACCTTTAACATAATTAAACTGGAGTTAATTATACATATATTTTATTCTACAGGTAATAAAGATGAGTAAAGCAGGTAGTCCATTCACGACACCTATAAGCTATTTTTAGGCTCAAAGTACCATATGTACATAGCACTTCTTAAAGCTTCCATTGCTTTCAGGCTTAGATTAGGCAACAATCCAAAATCTACAATGACAATGAAGGAAGCAATTTAATTTCATTGTTATTAGCTTTTTCACTTTTCGCACAAAGTTAATCTCTCCATTTAATCTACATACATCTTAACCTTAAGAAAAAACATTTTTCAAGAAAGGATAAAAATTATCAGACCTCTTCAGATAAAATTAAATTAACACAACAATGACTCTATTCTCTCTTGCACTTATGTCTTCTTTTTTTTTTCCCCTAGGACAAGATTAGATTCCTAGCTGAGTATACTACTTTCAGAACTTGACTTTTCATTTCTGCCTCTCCTCGGGAAAAAAAAAAAAATTAAATTGTTGCTGATGTTACTTTGAATTTCACTCATCCTTGTATTATTTTTTTAAAAGCACTTCAGAATCCTCAGATTGATGCTCCTGTTCAAGAACTATCTAAGAGGTTACAGGAAAAGTTTTCTTTTCTACTTGACCCTTATTCTTGTACCTGATGTCTTTACTTGTTTACTCAGTAATTCATCCTACGACCCAAGGTAATTTTTCTGTAATTGTTAAAATGTCTTCATAAGTCTGTAGCTTCATTTAGCTAAGTGTGCTGTCACTTTTTATTTTGGAGTCTGGCATAATTTTTCATTATCTTTAAAGTTTCTGATAATCTTGTATATAGAAATTTGGGGTCTTTGTATGTTGAAGTAAAGCAATGGCAGATATTGTATCCAGAACAAAATTCTAAAAAAAAACCAGCAAAAATGGATATGAGGAAAGTCAACAAACGAGTAAAATTAATACTGCACTGAAGACAAGCCATGTAGTATATGACTTTACCCCCTCCCTCAGAAAGACATTTTTTCTCCATTTTAATATAAGTTAATAGTGCAAAGATCGTAAGATGCTAATAGATTTTTAGTAAGAGAAAGTACAAAGTAATGACTTTGTTTCATTTACCCAGAAAACATACTGTAGCATTGATTGGAAAATAATTTCAGTGAGAGTTTTGCATTTAAAATAGGTTCATGATGGTATGAACAAACATTAGCGCTCACTGCTGTGATTCTTAAAATAGTATTGCTATGCCCTATAATTAGGGTATAATTATGGAATTTTTAGTTAGAAAAATGGAACTGATTAATTATAAACTTAAAATGCTCAATTTAACATCATTGAGGAATTCTTGGACTTCAAATCAGTTTCTCCTACTTAAGTATTTGGTATTCATCAGTAATTATTTTCACATAATTCAAATTACATTTGCTTCAAATTAAACTGATTTTCAGTTATTTTGTCTTCAACATAGTCACTATTATTATAAACAGGATTCTTTTCAGGAATCTGATTAGTGTTATCATAAATGATCCCTTCATTCCTATATCAACTTAAGTCAAGAATTGCATGGTTCCAATTAGCAGTTATTTATTTCTTTATTTCCTCTTGTATATGTACAGTTGTCAAAGTTATAATTCATGGAAGAGATCATGAATAAGTAAATTAATATATTTTTGATTATTTTACTTAAAAAAATCCTCCATGGTTCTAGAGAAATTTTGATATATATCTTGTAATCTTTCACTTCAAATAAACTAGTAAAAGACCTCTGTAATTGCTCAGTGGAAATATTCAGAAGGGGTTCAAAGCTTAAGTAAATAGAAGCATAAATAATCTTATGCCAACATCAGTGTCATCTATAGAATAGTTTATTTTTCAATGTTGTGATAAAAGGGTACCTTATATTAAGCCTAAAAAGCCTTGTGTTATACTCTCCTTACATCTATGGAATTTTTTGACAATTAAATCATATGCATAGCTTATTTTACATAGGGAAACTCTTAGACTAGGGCTCCTACTTTTATTTCAGCAGTTGGGCATTTGAACTTTAGGTTAGGAGTTTATAATTTCTAATATCAGCAAACTGAGCTGGCAAATTTGGGATATATTTTATGAATGAGATTAGATCTCTACCTCTTACCATATGCAAAAATAAACTGAAGATGGACCAAAGACCAACATTTAAGACCTGAGACGACATAATTGATGGGAGAAAATGTAGGGGACATACTCCAATAAATTGATGTAAAGGCTGACTTCTTGGAAAAGACTCCAAAGCACAGGCAACAAAGGTAAAACTAAATAAATGGGATTATATCAAACTCAGAAACTTGTACACAGCAAAGGAAAATGCTAATAGTGTGATGAGACAGCCAACAGAATGTGAAATATAATTGTGTGCTACTTATCCAACAAAGGATTAATATCCAGAATCTATCAGTGTGTTCCACAGACAATGCTGAAAAGAAGAAATACCAATGACCAACAAATTTGTTAAAAAATGTTCTACATCACTAGTTATGAAGAAAATGGAAATCAAAACCAAATGAGATACCATCTCACCATCGTTAGAATGGCTAAAATTGAAAAAACAGAGAGTAAAAATGTTGGCAAGAATGTGGAGAAAGATGAACACTTATAATTGTTGGTGGGAATATAAATTAGTGAAGTCACTATGGAAAACAGTATGGCGATTACCTGAAAAAACTAGAAATTGAGTTGCCATATTATCCACCAATCCCACTTAGGTGGATGTATCTAAATGGCATGAGCATGTTGTATCAAAGAGATATCTGCACTACCATGTTCATAGCAGACAACAGCCAAAACTTGGGATCAACCAAGATGGCCATCATCAGATTAATGGATAAAGAAAATATGTTATACCGATACAATGGAATATTATTATGCTATACAAAGGAATGAAATTAGTATTAACATCAAAATGATTGTAATTGGAGGAAATCATGTTGAATGAAATAAGTAAGACATAGAAAGACAAATACTGCATGTTCTCCCTTATATGTGGGAACTAAAATTGAAAAACAAACATCAGAAACTAAAAACAAGTAGAAATGCCATGTTTATCAGTATTGCTGCTATTATAGTTTTGTAAAACTTTGTTTTATGCTTTTGTCAATTCATTGGTTAAGAATGTCATACAATTACTATAGTATTCATAATCAGTGATTTCTTCGATTTACTGTATATGGATGAAATGATCATTTTTCCCTTCAATTATTATTTATAGCTATTGCCTATATCCTCACTAAACTAGGGTCTTTTTGATTTTTGCTTGTTAAACTTCAGGTTGGATGAAGTTTTAAGCCTTTATACTGTAATGTAAACATAAAATATGTTATCTTTTTTTTTTTTTTTTTTTTTTTTTTTTTTTTTTTTTTGGCAGGCAGAGTGGACAGTGATAGAGAGAGACAGAGAGAAAGGTCTTCCTTTGCTGTTGGTTGACCCTCCAATGGCCGCCGCAGCCAGCGAGCTGCAGCCGGCGCACTGCGCTGATCCGATGGCAGGAGCCAGGTGCTTATCCTGGTCTCCCATGGGGTGCAGGGCCCAAGCACTTGGGCCATCCTCCACTGCACTCCCGGGCCACAGCAGAGAGCTGGCCTGGAAGAGGGGCAACAGGGACAGAATCTGGCGCCCTGACCGGGACTAGAACCCGGTGTGCCGGCACCGCAAGGCGGAGGATTAGCCTAGTGAGCCGCGGCACCGGCCCAAAATATGTTATCTTAAAAAGTAAAAAAAAATAAAGTGAAGGAGAAGGAGGGTTGGAGGGAAGAAGGGAATATTATTATATTCTTAGAATTGAATCTATAAACAATATTGAATCTATTAAACCTAATTAGAAAAAGAAATAAGTGTATGACATAACACTTCTTCTGACAATGATCTGAGATAAGTTACACAAGAGTAGCAGGATAATTGTAAAAATAATGTATATAAATACTTTAGTAGTATATGTATTGTGCATATACATAAGCACATTGTTGTCTTTCTAGTATCTTGAGTTTTATTGTTATTAATAGTTTATTTTGGAATACTATTGTTGGTCTAGTTTAACATCTGTTAGAAAGAACCAGTTCCTTCTGAAAACATGAGTCAAGTACATAGAGGGATTTAAGAAACAAAGGGAAGAGGAGCAAGAAGGAAATAAATAATTAAAATTTTAAAAAGGGTAGGGGGGATATATGCTACTTTTGTCTAAGTCATTGTCAAACTGCCACAATGTGCAATATCGAATCTCCTGCCAAAAACAGACATACTTTGTCTATAGACTATGAGCAGTAAATATATTGAAACCAGGAAACAAGTTCAATTCCATGAAATTTGTATTTGTTTTGTTCTGTTTTTATTTGTCAGGTAGTTTTGTGCATTTGAATCTCCATTTTGAGGGCCCTCTACCTGCCTTTCTACATTTGGGTAACTCAGTCCACCCTTGCAAGCCATTCTCAGGCATCACCACTTCATGGTGATAACTTCCCAGTTTTAGACTCCTCTGGCACTTTCCCAGTGATATGCTCTTAGAGAATGTGTTTGCCACAGCTAAAGTTTTACATTTTCTTGGTCACATTTCATTAACCACACATTTCATAGTTTTCAGGGATGATGAGTGTGATGGCACAAAATTGGTTATTCTTATAGTGTACATTATTGTCTGGCAAAGAGAAAATTTTCAATAAATATTGTTCAGTTAATGAATGAAAAAATGAATTGCCTGATTAATTTATAAGTACTCAACTTAGTGTCTTCAAAGGTATTAGTTTTGGAGGAACTATCATAACAAATTCCTTAAAGCAACACCGATTTACTCTCTTTGTGGAAAACCTGAAGTACAAAATCAAGATATCAGCAGGGATGGTTCCTCTGGAGGTGTTAAGGGAGATTCTATTTAATAATCTTGTGAAGTTCCTAGTGGCCATGACAGATCCATGGCATTTCTTTCTTTCTTTCTTTCTTTCTTTCTTTCTTTCTTTCTTTCTTTCTTTCTTTCTTTCTTTCTTTCTTTCTTTCTTTCTTGACAGGCAGAGTGGACAGTGAGAGAGAGAGAGACAGAGAGAAAGGTCTTCCTTTTTCCGTTGGTTCACCCTCCAGTGGCTGCCGCGGCCAGCGGGCTGTGGCCAGCGCACCACACTGATCTGATGGCAGGAGCCAGGTGCTTCTCCGGGTCTCCCATGGGGTGCAGGGCCCAAGCACCTGGGCCATCCTCCACTGCACTCCCTGGCCACAGCAGAGAGTTGGCCTGGAAGAGGGGCAACCGGCACAGAATCCGGCGCTCTGACCGGGACTAGAACGCTGTGTGCTGGCACCGCAAGGCAGAGGATGAGACTAGTGAGCCACGGCGCCGGCCCATGGAATTTCTTGATTCATAGATTTATCACTTCAATCTCTACCTCCACCATCACATGAACTTCACTTTGCATATTTATTTGTCTCAAATGCTCATTTTTTTTTTTATTCAAGAACATCAGGAAATGAATTTAGGACCCACCATAAGCCCAGATGATCTCATCCCAACATTCTTAATTCAATGACATCTGCAAAAGCCCCATGTCCAAATAAGTTCATTTTTATGGACACTGGGGATTTGAAGTTGGGTGTATCATATTGGAAAGCACTATTTAACCTATTATGGTTAACATTCAGTCACACAAAAATTCATGTATCTACCACATAAAAAATAAATTTATCTCATCTAAAACCCCCAATACTTTTAATTCCTTTCAGCATGACCCCAGGGACAAAATCTTATCTAAATATTCTCAATTCAGGAAGTTCTAAATGTCATCCAAATTATCAATGTTGGCATAGGTTAGACTCTAGATATGACCAATACTGGGGTAAAATTTCTGTGTATCTATAGACTTGTGGACTATAAAACAAAACATGTGCTTCCAAATTGGGAGATTAATAAGCATAGAGTACACATAGTTCCAGTCATTTTGAAGGACTGAGATAATCCTGTGTGGCTGGTCCTTCATCCATGAGCGTATACAAGTTTCGCTGGCCCGTGCTCTGGGCATGCCTCTGTGTTCTCTGGCTCTATGCCTGCGCCTCTGCCCATGAGGTAATTATTCCTTTTTCTTAAAGGTTAGCACATGCTCGCAGTCAATTACTGCATCAAAGTGTTTTCTGACAACAGAATCCAATAAATATGACGGTATTCCCTTATTTTGTCCCATCTCTACACCTTTCAGGGTAGCCTGGCGATGTTTGATAAGCATGTGATTCTCAAAAACATTGTCAGCCTACTGCACATGGCAAGTAAAGTACAATTGTACGCAGAACCTCTCTAGATAACACCATAGCTGTTCCTGGCTGGTTTTGAAGGCTGATTAGATCCTTGAACAATACATCTAGTTTCTTCAGCAAAGGTTGTCTAGCAATAATTTGGCCTCCTCTCTAGAGTACATGTTCTTAACAATGAATTTCCTAGTTTTAGAATCTTTTGCAACCTAAATAATCTAAGAACTTAGAAAGTCATCAAATGATTTTTGCTTAACATTTCTTTCCTAAATTTATTTCTTTCTTCCAAGGTTTGACTGTAAGTAGAAAGAAGCCAGATGGCACCTTCCACACTTTCCTTGAAAATCTTCTAAGCTAAATATCCAAATGTATTAATTGCATGAACTGTTTTCCACTCAAATCTGGAACACAATTATCCAAGTTTTCTGCAACTTTATGTCCAGGATAAGCTTCCTTATAGTTCACAATAGCATTTTTCTCATTTCATGATGAACTTCACAATAAGTAACATAAAAATGTTTATTTCTATCAGTATCTCTTCAAGACCATCTATAAATTTTCTATCACATCATATAACTCAAAATTCTTCAAAGCTCTACTTGTGCCTATGTTCAAATATACTTCCATATTATCACTTTTTTAAAAGAGAATCTAACTTCCCCGCTTACAAAACTCTATGCTTCCGAGGACTTTTTTAAAAAATAATGCACTTCTACTTCTCAAGGAATACAATTTATTTCAGAGTTCTAGAGACCAGAAGTCCAGGGTCATCATTCACATAGGATTGGTTTTGTCTGGAGGCTCTCATCTTTTAAATACATTCTCCTAGCTTCTTATGGTTGAGAGTACTCCCTGGTGTCCCATAGCTTCCTGGGACATCACTCAAAACTCTGACCTGGTCTTTACATGGCTGTCTCCCTTCTGCCTGCCTCTGCCTCAACTCTTGATTTTCTTTAAATGGACATTTCTCATTGGATTGTTTGTCTCGTTATAATGTCTCATTTGACATTTCTCATTGATTGATTTCATTCTAATTGCCTTAACTTATTTTCATGTTATGTCACATTCAGAATATCAGATAATACTTGAAAATGTTATAACTATTATAAAAAGTGTCCAATAATTAAATAGTAAATTCATTTAACTGTATACATTCTCTTATATAATAATGTATATACAAGTATAAATACATATAACTACATATATGCACACATATGCTTATATATACATAATATAAAATGTATTTGAGTTAAGAATTTTACTTCACATTTAGTCTGTCTGCCTTCCTTCCTTCTTCCTTCCTTCCTTTTCTTTTTCTTCCTTTCCTCTTTCCTTCCTTCCCTCCCTTCTTCCTTTTCTCTTTTCTTTCCCTCCCTCCCTCTCTTCCTTCCTTCTTTCCTTCCTCCCTCCTTCCTTCCTTCTTCCTTTCATCTTTATTCATCTTTTCTCTTTCTTTCATGAGAGACATGAAGACATACAGAGGGAGTACCCATCCTGTGCATCACTCTCCAAATATGACATATAAAGGCCCATGTGGACTGAATTTGGTGCTTGTGAACTCAGTCTACGTCTTGCATGTGGATAGTAGAGACTCAGTTACTTGAGCCATCAACTGTTTCCTCGCAGAGTTTGCATTTGTAGGAAGTTGGATTTGGGACCCAGTCCAGGACTCTAACACAAGTACTTTGATATAGGATGCAGATATCTGGATCTATGGGCTTTAATGCTAGGCCAAAAACTCTTTCCCCCATTTTACAATTTCTAAATTAAGATATGTAGCATTGTAGATGTACTCTGTGAATTTTTTATAGATTATTTTGCACCACAGCTTATGATAGGCATTCACAAAATAGCATGTGCAGAAAGATTAATTAATGACTTTGAGGAAGGAAAGAATGGTTAAAAGTATTAAAGGTCAATGTTTGGAAATATAGAACTAATAGGAAAACATTATTTTTGAAAATTTGAATGGATTCCAGATAATGGCATAGAAGTTACAAGTTTTCTTTCTTTTTTTAAAAAAGAAAATTATATTTATTTGAACATTAGAGTTAGAGAGAGAGAGAGAGTCTTCTATCTGCTGGTTCACTCCCAAAGGACCTCAACAGTTGGAGATGGGCCAGGCCAAAGTCAGAAGTCCAGAGTTCATCAGGATCTTCAATGCAGGTGGAAGGAAGCCAGGCCTTTGGATTATCTTCTGCTGCTTTCCTAGGCACATTAGCAGAGAGCTGGATTGGAAATAGGGCATCCAGTACTCAAACCGGCACCCATGTGGGATGCCAATGTTGCAGATTGTGGCTTAAACCACTGCAACACAGTACATACCCTGGAAGTCACAGGTTTTCTATGTAGGTTAGAGGGTAAAACCAATAAACATTGTATTATCTTGTATTACAGCTATAAGTATTTACTACAAATTGAGTATCTTAGGACAACATACTTTATTCTACTATTTTGTGTTTCAGAATTCATGATTGGTTTAGCTGTTTGCTTGTCTTTGGACTGCACAGTAAGATAGACACGTCCTTAATTCTGTCTGCTAAATTTCATCTTTTATATAACATAACATATTTTATCAGGTATTAGAGCTACTGTTTCTTGGTCATCTTGCTACTACATTATATATTTGAATTTCAGAAAACCCACTTTTTGCTCAGTATAAGGAAGTATTTTCAGTACAGCAGTTCAATACTGGAATTTTGTTTACCTTAAGACATACTTTCCATACCAGGAATATTCAAGAACAAACTGAATGTCCATGTTTCAGAGTCTGAAAGGTGGTTAGTCATCTACTCAGTTCATTTATAAGTCTTCTACTACAACTATATAAGGTGTATGGTTAAGTACAATTAAAATCCTTTTAAATATACACCATTTTCCTTCACTGTAGTAATCATTTGGAAACCTCACATTTAGAAAAATGTGTATTTTCAATAATGTTCCCTGCATTCATTTTATGCATCTGCTATTATTATTTAAGAGATAAAAAAAGAAATTTTGACCTCATTCTTCTTATCATAGGCTGGGGTTCAAAGGTGAGTGGGCACAAAAGTCCTCCCAGTCTGATATCCTGCCACTCTGAATGGGGCTTCGCACTGATATGAGCTTTCTCCTATGTTAAAAAGGAGGAGAGATTTTCTATTTTGCCATGAATTCAGCCTTTATCTCAACTTTCAAACCTTTAGACTCTATTATACCTAGGCTTTATATTGCTTTACATGGTTTTAGAAGAATAATTATATGTGCAAAAAGACCAGACTTATAATTATATCACCCACTGTTTATAATATGCATTACTTATTAAAATGACACTGAATTGAATCTGTAGAAGATGAACTCTTAACTTAGTTCTATTGTTAAAACACAGGTTTAAAAAATACTTTATTGACACTTGTAATAATTATCTTGGGGAAGAAAGTGATAACTTTTAAAATGTCAAGCTATTTAAACTTTTCAAATTTTAAAAACATATTATTTGCAAGTTCCTGTCAGGAATATTTAGCTAATAAGAGCTCTACCAGTATATGCTGACAGTAGCCTGACACATTGTAAGCCAGAGGAGGATCAAGGCTGCTTAGAACCTTGTAACAATTATCTATGTAAGGCATATAATGGTCTTCTAAATGTCATGTTTGTGGGAAGAACAGGAGGAGATGCCTTAATGAGAAACAGGGTGTCGCTATGAGAGGACTTTGAATTATGACTGTCATTAATAAGTGGTGGCAGATGAGTCAGCTCTATCACCAACCCAGAATTATGAAAATTTAAGGTATTTTACAGTGAACTTTCAAAACTACCTTTATCTTCAAAAACCAAGAATCATTGCCCAACATGTAAATTTCTCTGTGCTGAATAATATCTAGATACCACTTTCTTGCTTTTTCCCCCCTTTTCAAAAGGAATTTGAAATGTTGCACAAGTCAATGAACAGCTGAACTGAAATGAACACAACCTGTCACTTTGAGATTCATTTCCATGGAAAATAATGAAGCTGGAATAAAAAAGGAAACAAAACATATTTCCTGTCAGTCAACTGCCAGTGTGTTTATTTGTTTATTTAAGTAGAATACTCAGATAATAAAAAAAAAAGAATCACAAGGATTTTCCTTACCATATTGTTTAACAAAGCATTTATGTGAATTTAGGATATTTTTCATTTACTTCTCTGGTAATTACAAAATAAAATACTTTCATGGCTCTACTGAAATCAGAAACTCTTTTCTTCACATTGTTCTATTCACAGAATAGGGAAATAATTAAAACATCTTTGAAAAAGTAAAGAAGAAATAGAGATCTTAATTTATATTTTTCTGTCTTTGCGTTTCTAGGCCAGTTTTGCCCCCCAAAATGAAGGCAAACCCAGTTATTTGATCTAAAATAGTTTTTGACATTTCTTTTTAACTGGATTCAAATCTGGAAATTATATGTGAGAAATATGAATGAGAATAATGTGGTTTATGTAGCCATTCTTGTGTGAATTAAAAATCAAGACTAAAATTCACCTGGCCTCAATGACCCCATAAAAATACCCATTAAAAAGACTTACTCAAATTGTCCCATTTGGAGTTTTCCATTCATAAACTGTTTTTCAGTTTGAGGATCTCAGGCTGCAAATAATGAACACGAAAACAAATGAAGTGGGAATAAAAGAGGGAACATGCTCAAGCTGACTTACCTCAAACGGTAGAGTTAGAAACATACCAGGGGATTCCAATTCAATCCCATCAAGGTGGCATGTACCAATGCCATCTCACTAGTCCCAGTGATCAATTTCTGCTCACAATTGATCATAATGATAGGACTAAGAACCAAAGGGATCACATAAACAAGAATAGTGTCTGCAAATACTAGCTGATAGAATAAAAAAGGGAGAGAATGATCCAACATGGAAAGTGAGATACACAGCAGACCCATAGAATGGCAGATGTCCTAAACAGCACTCTGGCCTCAGAATCAGCCCTTAAGGCATGCGGATCCAGCTGAAAAGCCCATGAGAGTATTTCAGGCACGGAAAGCCAAGACACTCGGGGGGGCGGGGGGAACCTAAATGAAAATCTCCACGAGTGAGATCCCAGTGGAAAGAATGGGTCATCAAAGAAGGAGGTACCTTTCTCTGAAGGGAGGAGAGAACTTCCACTTTGACTACGACCTTGTCTGAATAAGATCAGAGTCGGTGAACTCAGGGGGCTTCCATAGCCTTGGCAGCTCATGACAAGAGCCTAGGGTGATTACTGATGCCATAAACAAGAGTGTCAATTTGTTAAGTCAACAACAGGAGTCACTGTGCACTTACTCCTCATGTAGGATCTCTGTCCTTAGTGTGCTGTACATTGTGATTTAATGGTATAACTAGTACTCAAACAGTATTTTTCACTTTATGTTTCTGTGTGGGAGCAAACTGTTGAAATCTTTACTTAATGTATGCTAAACTGATCTTCTGTATAGAAAGAGAATTGAAAATGAATCTTGATGTGAATGGAAGGGGAGAGGGAGTGGATAAGGGGAGGGTTGCTGGTGGGAGGGACGTTATGGGAGGGAAGCCATTGTAATCCATAAGCTGTACTTTGTAAATTTATATTCATTAAATAAAAGTTAAAAAAAATAAAAAAGACCTCTTGATTCCCCTGTAAAAAAAAAATTTAAAATCATTTCCAGATTTGAAGCCAGTTAAAAAGAAATGACCACAGTGCTGGCCCTTAATACATATTTTATCCTGCAAACTCAGTGAAAGATAATGGAATTGCAAAAGCTGGTGTTTCATTTGCTTAAAAGATATGCCAGATAATATGTAAAAAATAAAAGTAATATTGATATCAAAAGAGCTAAGCTGATGCGTTCCAGGTTAACTGATGGTGCTTACTCAGCACATATGCGGATCTGGCTGAAAAGCCCATGAGAGTATTTCAGGCATGGAAAGCCAAGACACTCTGGAAAAAAAAATTAAATAAAAGTTAAAAAAAAAAAAAGAAAACAAATGAGGCAATGCATTTTTGGCAGTAGAGGTACTAGCAGTAGTACTATTGTAAGTTGCATTCAGATTTGTTGTATCAAATAGTTTACATTCCTTAAGAAATATCCTTGAAGAAAGCATAACATTTTGTGACCAATTTGGACATGAGCCCTGTGTTCTGAAGCAATTTTTCATCTGAAGATATTAGGCCCTTGAAGTGTATTTTCAATAATCTCCATGTCTTCAGTGTATGTTGATGTCCAACTTGTGCTACCTTTAATGCCAATCCTTCTTCTCCAACGTGTACTTTTGCTGTTACGGTCAATCTACTTCCTCCTGCATTTTCCAGAACTCTTTAGTTTCTTCCTCATTGCTTCTCTGCTCTTTATTAGAATATAACATTCCTGTCTAATTATCTACTCCTATTCTTCTAAATTCTTTCTTAATTGTAATTTTGAATTCCAAAGAAAATAAAATTCACTGTTTTATATTAAAATGTTATGTAACTAATATACATTTATGTAAGTTTATTCATTGAGTCCTTTCTTGCAATGTATTACAAAGTTTGTTTAAGTCAACACGAATATCATCTGAAATTTCAGGAGAAACAGAATGCCGAATTTGTACTTTTCATTATGAATAAAATTTGTATTATATTCACACTGCATAAACACTTAGTTCTCTATGGAGTAACATCTCTCTTTGAAATCATATCTTTTTTTTATTTTATTTTTTTTTTTGACGGGCAGAGTGGACAGTGAGAGAGAGACAGAGAGAAAGGTCTTACTTTGCTGTTGGTTCACCCTCCAATGGCCACCACGGCCTGCGCGCTGCGGCCGGCGCACCATGCGGATCCAAAACCAGGTGCCAGGTGCTTCTCCTGGTCTCCCATGGGGGTGCAAGGCCCAGGAACTTAGGCCATCCTCTGCTGCACTCCTGGGCCACAGCAGAGAGCTGGACTGGTAGTGGGGCAACCAGGACAGAATCCAGCACCCCGACCGGGACTAGAACCCGGGGTGCCGGTGCCGCAGGCAGAGGATTAGCTTACTGAGCCGCGGCTCTGGCTGAAATCATATCTTAAAATTAAACTAGGATATTTAGAAATCTGTCAAATATTTCTAATTATTATTTTTATCATGTTTGCATCTTCTAAGTGTTATTTTAGTTAAAAATTTGTTATTCTAATACACTTATCTTTCAATCCGATTAAATAGCAAAAGAATTATTGAAGTATGTAGTTTAGGACGCAGTTTTCTTTCATTAGAATAGTGCCATAATTTCCTCTTTGAAAGTTTCAAGCACACAGGAAAGGAAAGCAAAAAATAACATCATCAACTCTACTGTCTAATGTAAGAGACTTTAGGAATTAGTGTTTATTCTATTTGTAATTCTAGATATAACTAAACAAATACTCTGCTGTGGCAGCTTGTATGACATTCCTTTTAGAAAAAGAGATACATTTTGGAATCATTGCAAAACATTATGTTACACTGTATAATCACCTCTTAAGATTCAAAATGCATACCATGTGAAAAGCTCTGAAAAATACTGCAGTAAAGGAAGCTACTTTAAATGGTTCTGAAATATTTGACAATAAGCCTTATCCCGAATATTGTTTTCGTAACTTGTCATAAAATGTCTCATAAACCTATCATAAAATACAGCCAGAGTTGTGGCTCAAGGTCAGAGAACCATTATCAAAAATAAACAAAGCAAAAACGATCTCACAAGTGTTTAGTTTGACTCTTAGCTAATGATTAAACTGTATTTGCTTATCTTATACTTATCTTCTAAATGAGTATCCTGAAAATGACACCTACCTAACACGGTGGCTGTGAAGATCAAATGAGAGGAGTATACAGCAGTTAATCATAAGCACAAGGAAATAAGCAATTGCTTAGAATGTGGAAACATATTTTACAGTTATTTTTGGGGTCAGACAGATGTTTTCAAATCCTCATTAAAACATTTCCTACCTACATAGATTTTTGCAAACATCTTTCTGTTTTTTTTTAACTTTTATTCAATAAATATAAATTTCCAAATTACAGCTTTTGGATTACAGTGGCTTTTTCCCTCCCAAAACTTCCCTCCCTCCTGCAACCCTCCCATCTCCTGCTCCCTCTCCCATCCCATTCACATCAAGATTCATTTTCAATTATCTTTATATACAGAAGATCAATTTAGTATATATTAAGAAAGATTTCAACAGTTTGCACCCACTCAGAAACACAAAGTGTAAAGTACTGTTTGAGTACTAGTTATAGCATTAATTCACATTGGACAACACATTAAGGACAGAGATCCTACATGGGGAGTAAGTGCACAGTGACTCCTGTTTGTGACCACACTTCTTTATCAGCAAAGTTAATTATATTTCACCTGCATAGTAAGAAGTGGGCATCAACGATCACAAGTCCTATAACATAGTTGTTTTCCAGTATATACTTATTCAATTTGTAATGCAATTTTTTTTTGACAGGCAGAGTGGACAGTGAGAGAGAGAGACAGAGAGAAAGGTCTTCCTTTTGCTGTTGGTTCACCCTCCAATGGCTGCCGTGGCCGGTGCGCTGTGGCCAGCGCACCGTGCTGATCCGATGGCAGGAGCCAGGTGCTTCTCCTGGTCTCCCATGTGGGTGCAGGGCCCAAGGACTTGGGCCATCCTCCACTGCGCTCCCTGGCCACAGCAGAGAGCTGGCCTGGAAGAGGGGCAACCGGGACAGAATCTGGCGCCCCGACCGGGACTAGAACCCTGTGTGCTGGCGCCGCAAGGTGGAGGATTAGCCTAGGGAGGCGCGGCGCCGGTCTGTAATGCTATTTTTAAGACAAGTTCTTTGCTGTGAATATGGTACAAGATATATGGGAAAGTGGGAAAATACATGTTATCAGAAATTTAATAAAATTCATTTTCTTAAAATAAGAAAGAGTAAATTACTACTGATTTCTCCATTTTTGAAGAAAAATTATAAAGAAGACAGTATAAAGTGACATTTTGTTCTTTCTTACTAGATTGTTGATGATTTTAATGATGAAATATTGCTAAGTGTAATAGTTTATACTATGTATCAGATCTGTGAAAAGTATTTTACATTTGGGGCTGGCACAGTGGGTTAAAGCCCTGGCCTGAAGCGCCTGCATCTCATATGGGTGCCAGTTCTAGACTAGGCTGCTCCTCTTCCAATCCAGCTCTCTGCTATGGCCTGGGAAAGCAGTGGTGGATGGCTCAAGTCCTTGGGTACGTAGGAGACCCGGAAGAAGCTCCTGGATTTAGATGGGTGCAGCTCCGGCCGTGGTGGCCATATGGGGAGTGAACCAGCTGATGAAAGACCTCTCTCCCTCTCTCTACCTCTCTCTGTAACTCTGTCTTTGAAATAAATAAAATAAATCTTAAAGGAATTCTACATTCAATATTTAACTCCTTGAAGCAACTCTATGGTATGGACATTATAATCATATTTTCTTTGAAAGACTAGAAGATATAAATGTAGTAGTAAAAGGAACTTGTCATAAAATATTTCTAATTCTTTTCCTTCTCAGCACAGGATAGGAGTACTTTCTCATCCCACAATTGTTGATAAAGTCATATGACTAACTGTGGCCAATGAGTGTTGGCTGAAAGTCAAACATGTAATTTATCAGAAAGTTCCCTGCAATGTTCTCTTTGCCTTCTGAAAAAGTTGCAGAGACCATTAAATCGTGGCTAGCCTTCAGGTTTTCCATGAGTTATTATAATGATATCCACCTTCTGCAGATAAATCTCAGTGGACATGTAACATCTATAAAAAAGTAATAATTTTCTTTCATATTAAGTCTCTAACATTGGGGAATATTTGCTACTCCAGCACAACTTAATCTGTTCTGATGAATGAAAAATTCAATACTCAAACTGCTATCTAATACTAGAGCCTCTGCTCATTATCCTATTTTTTACTGTGTCTCTGTAAACCTGGTAAAATAAGGATTATGAAGGAACCTCTCCAAATGCACACAGAATGAGTCAACGACACAATTTATTCCAAGTGTGACTGACAAAGTGTATCTTAAGCATACTTAAAAAAGTATGTTAAGAGGATCAATGATAAATCTAATGAAAAAAATGAATCAAAAACTCAAAGAAGATCAAGAATAAATGTCAATGTTAAACTTGTATATTCAATTAAAATTGAAAGTGATGCCTCAATATCTAGTTCCTTTAAAAACATCTTGAATTACATGTCCATAAAATGATATCATACTAGTATTTAACTTCTATATTGTATTGTCAAACTTATATAAAAATGGAAGGGAAATACATCTTTTGTAGTAGCACTCAAAATATTTTTACAAGGTTTGTTCCTAGCACTTTTTAAATTTATTTTTAAACTTTTATTTAATAAATATTAATTTTGAAAGTACAACTTTTGGATTATAGTGGTTTTTCCCTCCATAACCACCCTCCCACCTGCAAAACACCTCATCTCCTACTCCCGCTTCCATCCCATTCTTCATTATGATTCATTTTTAATTATCTTTATATACAGAAGATCAACTTAGTATATACTAAGAAAAGATTTCAATAGATCCCAGAACTTTTCTTATTCAAAGAGATAATTTAAAAACATACTAAAATATGTAGAAGTAAGGTAATCAGTTTAAAGTTAAAAAAAAAAATGGTGGAACCAAAACAGTAATTTATACAAGATGCAACTTTGACTTTGAAGAGTATAAATAGTAATTCCTAAGTTTGGGTGGTGATTTGAAAGTCTATTTTTGGAAAGTCATTGCTGGGCCTCTTTCTAGAAGATTTACACACTCAATAACACAAATTTTAGAGTACGGAACAAGTAGAAGGATGCCATGTATCAGAGAGACAAAGAGCAAGCATATGCTGTATAGCCAGAAAAATTAGCTGGAGACACATTAACATGAAATGTCTTCAAATGAAACACTCAACAAGAGCCTCAGGATTCAATGTTTTGTATCTTATTAAAGTAATAGTTTGTACTTTACAGCAATTTTATTATTGCATTTCCAAATACTTTAGAGGCAAAATATTATCATTACCCTTGCTCTATAGATTTGAATTGACTAAGATTAAATTGATTAGAGACTTTTAAGTTTACACATACACAAATAAAATTGTATTAAAAAACAAAGACTGCAGATTTCAAACCTGTGCATGCAAGACAAAGATTCATTAATTTAAAACATGCTCATACTTTTCTTTGAGCATAATGACAAACACCATAAAACAATAATCCTCTAAACATATTAAATGATCTCAAGGGATATTTTGTTTCTTTATTCAGTTATATTGAATTTTAAATATTTTAAAATTAAAGAAAATAGTTCATGATCACTTTAAGGAGATAAATTTCACTGAGAGTTCTTATCCCTGATTAGTTTTTATTATATCAGTGTTGTCATTTGAAGAAAATGAATTTTAACTGTCCTATGGGCAAAGAGTTATATATTTTCCATTAATTATTGCATTACATGAGCTTCAAAATTATTACCTTAAATGTTATAAAGAAAGTCCTTGTATCTCTGTTGTTGCAGTTGATCTTCCTAGATATTCCTGCAATGAGGACTTTATGAATATATTATGGTAAGGTTTTGTGTCCTAGCTGTTCTGCTTTTAATCCAGCTCCCTGCTAATGGCCTGGAAAAAGCAGCATAACATGGCCCGAGTAATTGGGCCCCTGCCACCTTTGTGAGAGACTCAGATGAAGCAACTGTCTTCTGGCTTCAGCCTGGCTCAGCCCTGGCCATTGTGCCCACTTGAGTTGGGGGTGAACCAGAGGATGGACGATCTCTATATATCTCTTGCTCCTTCTGTCTGTAACTCTGCCTTTCAAATAAATAAATAAATCCTTAAAAAAATTAAAAGGTGGTTGTGCCTCAGGGCTCTTTCTTGAGCTTTTGTATTATAAAACAGAAAGAGAAGAATTGCAAATGATGAAAAGATTCACAAAGAACAGATGGAAAAATGGAAGACCACTGTCAAAATGGTAGATTTTAATTCAGCAGTGTGAATTGTAAATGCTCTTACAACAATTAGAATGCAGAAATTTTTCATACTGCATAAAAATACAAGACCTGGCCGGCACCATGGCTCATTAGGCTAATCCTCTGCCTGTGGCGCAGGCACGCAGGTTCTAGTCCCTGTTGGGGGCCAGATTCTGTCCTGGTTGCTCCTCTTCCAGTCCAGCTCTCTGCTGTGGCCAGGGAAGGCAGTGGAGGATGGCCCAAGTGCTTGAGCCCGGCACCTGCATGGGAGACCAGGAGGAAGCACCTGGCTCCAGGCTTCAGATCGGCGCAGTGTGCCAGGTGCAATGCACAGGCCATAGCAGCCATTGGGGGGTGAACCAATGGGGAAAAAAAAAAAGGAAGACCTTTCTCTCTGTCTCTCTCTCACTGTCTAACTCTGCCTGTCAAAAAAAAAAAAAAAAAAAAAAATACAAGGCTGAACTATTATGTTTTCTTCAAGAAACATGATATAAAATAAAGGCAATTGAAAGTTTAAAAGCCACAGAGTGAAAAAAGGTATACTGTGAAGATATCAATCAATGGAAAGTTAAAATAACTGTATTAAAATTAGACAAAGTAAATGGGGGAAAAAACACCAGATTTGAACAATGGGGATCTAATTGAGAGATATAAATTATTCAAATCGATGTGATAATCTTAAGTGTGTGTAATCAACAAGACTTTGTATTTACACAGGTTCTAAAATTTGTGGAACTTTAAAAAAGGAATAGAAAAACAATCCATATCTGTGGGTCTGAACTACATTTCTCAATAATTGATAGAAAAAAGTGGGCAATATCAGGAAATATATAGAGCACTGATCGATATATCCAATTTGACCTATGTGATATTCATAGAACATTTTAAAAAATAGCAGTAGCATACATATTACATTTCAAATCATATACTTTTGGATCTGTTACACAAATAAACCATATTAAGTGGAAGCTGTATTATTTTTATATCCAATTAATGCAAAACACCCAAGACATATGGTAGTAATAAATACATTATTTCCAACCTAACCTTAAACTCCAGTCATGCATTGTGACAAAGGATGTGGGTGTGAGTGTGGGGAGTTAATGACCCAGTTTAAGGTTGAAATCAACAAATAAAACAATTACAAAACAATGATGGCTAATGTAGAATGTAACTGAGAAAGGATTCAGTGCTTAATTTTGCCAGGGAAACCTGTGATGTTCTCCTGTTCTTGTGCCCTGGTGTGTACTTACTTTATTTAATGGTTAAACAAAAGCTCTTGTGTTGACTTACGTGTTCTAAAAATTCAGGTAAATGGAATCATATTATGAAGTATTTTTAAAAGCCTTTTATTTATATATTAATTTTTTGTACCTGAGAGAGATGGAGAGAGAAAGGACACCCATCTGCTGGTTTACTCCTCATATGCTCCCAAGTGTAAAAGCTACTCAATCTAGATCTTTCATTTCAGTGTCGGTATCAACTACTTGAACCTTCATCTGCTGCCTGTATTAAAAGGAAGCTGAAATTGGAAGCAGAGCCAGGACTTGAATACGTGCACTCTGATAAGGGATGCTGGTGTCTCATTAGCTCTAACTGGCTAGGTCAAATGTCTGGTCCCATATCATATTTTTGTGCATGGCTTTTGCCCCCAACCCATAATGTCCTTTTTTTAAATGCATTCTTATTTGATGCAGGTCTATTCAGGTTCTCATTATTTTTTATTTACAGTCAGTTTTGGTGATTTTGTTGTTCAACATTTGTATCCATTTAGTGACATGAAGTTGTTTATGTTTTTTTTTTAACATTGTAATACCATCAATGACATCTTCACCTTAATATTTACTTCATTGTTAATATTGTAAATTTGTTTTTTTCTTCCTTTTTTCATTTTATTGTTCTTGTTAGAAATGCATCAATATTATTTATCTTCTCAAAATTCACCTATAGCTTTGTTAATATTACCCATTTTTTGGGGGTGGGGGTTGATTCCAGTTCTATTGACTTCTGCCCATATGTTTCTTATTCTTCTTCTAGGCTCAGTGCATTCTATTTTTGCTGATTTTTTAAAAGTAGATATTACATTATTTTTAAGTTGGTTCTTTTCTTGAAGATTTATATATTATTTATTTGAAAGGCAAAGCAACAGATCATTGTTCTTTAGAAGTTAAGAGAAAAAATTGTATAAATATGTATTTTTAATTCTAAGGGGCTCTTTATTTCTTCCTAGATATACATTTCTATTTGGTGCTGTTTTCTAAAATCTGATTACCTTGCTGTACATTTTTACAGTGTAGCATTTCCGGCAAAATTTTTTTCAATACTTATTTGAGAATGAGTTTCTTGTAACAGCATTTTGAGGGATATTTATTTCTGGGTGTAACATTTTACCCCACATGTTTATAAAAAAAATTTCATCCTCTCAAATGTTTTTTTTTCAATTTCTTTTGATTTTGGTGTGTGTTGTTTCTGACAAAAAAGTTAAAGGAACTTTGTTGTGTAATTTTTCCTTGTAATAATATTTCTATTTTTCCCTGTATATGATGTTTTCCATTTTTCTTTTATTATTGTTTTTTAGAATTTTTCATTGTTTTTAGAAGTTCATCATGATATGCTTCATTGTGATCTTTATTAATCTGTTTGAAAATGAATTACTAATATCTTAGCTCTGTAATATTCTTAACAAACATTAGGAAAATTTTCACCCATTATTCCTTCCAATACTTTTTTCCTCAGTCCATTCTGTCTCTCTCTTCTGTCTTTCTGAAATCCCAAGTAAATTAATGTGGTTATTATTGTTCCATCTGTATTGAGACTCCTCATTTTCCCCTAAATATAATTTAATCATGATGTTGGCTCATTCTGAGGTTTACATCAAAAAGTTTATTGACTCTTCAGAAATGTCCAAGGTACTGATAATTGGATGGTTTTCTATTTCAGATAATATACTTTTCAATCTTAGAAATTTAATTTGGTTTATTCATGGTTTATAATTCTGTGCTGACATTTCCTATCTCATCACTCATGACCACTTTCTTAATCTAAAAATATATTCGTAACAGAGGCTTTGAAATTCTTATTAGATTAGTCTAACATGTGTGTCTTCTTGGTGTCTATTTCTATTTACTTCATTTTTATTGATTTTTGTATAATATATTCTGGGTTCTCATTTTTAGTGACTTTGATTGAATGTCGGACAATAAGGATGATATTTTTGATTGAGTTTGATCATGTTTTAGTTTTTATTTTGTTTTATAAGCAATCATATCACCTGAGATCCTGCTAAGGCTGTCATCCTTGTCTTCCTCTGTTCAAGATCATTTCAGGGCAGATCTGATTCAGTTTTATTCTTCGTCCTAACGTGTGTTCCTCTCTTTTAAGATGGTTCTAGAGAGTCAACTCCATTCTGTGATGTCGGATGAGCATCATAACAGATGCTCACCTAGATCTCTCCACTCTGCCTAGACTAGAACTCAAAACCTCCCAACATCACATCTTTACCTGACATCTCACAGAAACCACTGTCAACTAGGACTCATGAAGTCCTGCTTGCATTTGTGTGTATTACTCTTAGCCAAAGTCTTGTAGGAAAACTCATGCAGATTTCAGGTCTGTTCTTTGTCCCAAGCGTTTCTTTTCTTTTTTCTTAAATATTAAATTATATTTATTATTATTATTTTTTTTTGGAAAAGCAGAGTTACACAGAAGGAGAAAGAGAAAGACAGAGAGATCAACAAAGATTGCTCATGTGCTATTTTGTTCTGTTTTGTTTTTCCCAAATAACAGGCCTGGCTGGAT
Organism: Oryctolagus cuniculus; assembly: GCF_964237555.1. Classification (NCBI taxonomy): domain Eukaryota; kingdom Metazoa; phylum Chordata; class Mammalia; order Lagomorpha; family Leporidae; genus Oryctolagus; species Oryctolagus cuniculus. The sequence goes on from NC_091437.1 coordinate 108,039,133, forward strand.
CTGGCAAGGATGAAGCCAGGAGGCAGGAGCTTTGTCTAGATCTCCCACATGGGTGGCAGAAATCCAAGTACTTGGGCCATCCTCTGAGCTGAATTGAAGTGGAGCGGCTGGGAATTGAACTAGCACTCATAAGGATGCCAGCATTGCAGGCTCATGATGCCTGCCCTCGGTGCAGCTTTATTATCTGTGGCATTTTACTTCATAAATTCCAGCCACCTCATCAGTGTCATGCTCCAATACTAGTCTTTAACTAAACAAGTCATTCTGCTTGGCTTGGACTCCATCTATTTGAACCAGTCTGGAACATGCCCCTAGCCAAAAAATTGAGACAAATTCAGGGCTAGCCTTATGTGTTACCTTCCCTCATATACTGCAAAGTTGGCAGTTTGTTTTCCAATGCCTGAAAACAACTTTTTAAAACTGTAATATGTCATAGCAGAGAAGAACATCCCATCCCATTTACAACATGCTCAGGAATCCTAGGGATTACTGAATGTCCAACAGGAAAGGGTGGTAAATATAAATAAACTTGTAGTGAGTTCTATTTATATAAATTGTAATGTAATCTATGCAGTTTAGAATAATGTATTGTTGCAAACTTCCACAGGTGTTGAAGTATTGAAATTTTATGAAATACAATCTGTATAACATATTTAATTTTAAAATAAGACATGTATCATTAAATTTTTTTAAAGATCCATTCTTCAGTAAGCCAAGATTTCTAACTATATCCACTTGTAATGCTTTAGAATGAAATTTGATTGAGAGAAAAGGTTCAGGTTTAATAATAACATGAAAACAAGATGAATACATGGTTTTACTATTCATTAATGCTACTTACTGTATCAAAAGTAAAACCGAAATGAAAAATTTTTAAAGCATTTTGTAAAACAAATTTTCCTTAGAAAAATCACTTAATTACATTTCATTATTATTAATTCTGTTCCAGGATATTTTTATAATTGTTGAATTGTGATTCAATTTCACATAAAAATTAACAAATAACCAAATTATTTCATTAATTAAATAATAATGAATATTTCCTTGGTCTAATTCTTTTTCAGAATAGATATGTACTATGAGTGAAGAAATATTGAATGTAGTTGACTAAAGACCCCTTTATTTTACTGATTTTGTTTGTTTTTACATTTAATTAATCCATCATAGTTATTCTTCTTAACTCCAAACCTAGCGACAGAAAAATCAGCTAGCTGTCAAGCAGAGTTCATGTTACCAGCGAAATGTGAATTATTATTATTTTTATGTGAGAAAAAAAGTATCACAAATGGAAAACAGCTGTCAGGCTAATTCAATTCATTATTGTTTAATGCGATATACAGAGATAGAATCTTATGAAATATTAATTCCACTAAATATAGAAGCACAGTCATGGACATATTCTCATTTTCCTGACAGCATTCTGGAAGCTAATATAAAGCTTTGTGATTGCAATAGAAGTTTATGTGTTAGTCAATCTTCACTTTGTCAGATGAAGTGTTCAACAATGGTCAGTGTTGTGGGCAGTGATGTCAGAGAGTCTTCCTTTTTCCTACAATCCAAGGGAAAAAAATTACTTAGCAGTACTGGGAAAATTATATATTTAAGACCTTTAGTTTGAGATAATTTTAATAATAAGTCTCAAAGACTATCTGTTTTAAGCAATAACTTTTGTCTGAGCTGGTCAATAAAGTTATTAATTCCATAAAATTAGGGTCTTTCTTTTTTCCCAAACAATGAATCTCCATTTCATTGAAAGAAAAGGAAAAGGAGCTCTAATAAATCTTTGAAATGGATACAATATTCCATTCTCCTAACTCCTGCTTAATTTTGAAGAGCAACTCTACTCAAAGTGTAACTTTATTTTTTATTCTCTTAATAATATTAGCTTACTTTATTGTCAATAGTTTACTGTATCTACACTAATTTAAAAACTAGTATCATGGCATATAAATGAGACTTTGTATCACTAGACCCTTGTCTATTTCTCAGTATTCTCAAAAATAATCACATTTCACAACAACATTCTTTGAATTCTGTATCAATGCTTTTCTCACATTATGTTCTCTTGGCCTTACCATCATTGCATCAATGCCTCTCTAGCACCTTACTCCCACCCCCAACACTATATGCATGCTTTTTGATATTATTCCTTTCTTACTTATTTTCTTTCTTTTTTAAAAGATTTATTTATTATTTATTTGAAAGGCAGAGTTACAGAGCAAAGAGAGAGAGACAGAGAGAAAGAGAACGAGAGAGAGAGAGAGGGAGAGAGAGAGAGAGGTCTTCTTTCTGCTGGTTCACTCCTCAAATGGAGCTAGGCAGATCTGAAGCTAGGAGCCTGGAACTGCTTTCAGGTCTCTCATATGGTTGCAGGTGCCCAAGGACTTGGAATAACTTTCACTGCTTTCCCAGACGATAGAAGAGTGTTGGATCAGAAGTGGTGCAGCCAGGACTCAAACCGGTGCCCATTTGGGAAGCCAGCACTGTAGGAGGCAGATTTACCCGCCATGCCACAGTGTAGGCCTCACTTACTTTCATTTTTTAAATTAAAAAAAAAAAAAATCAAGTCAAGCATCATTTCCATTGGAGGCATTGTCTAGATGCCTTACATTTGCAACATCTAAAAAAAAAAGTTGTCTATCATTTGTTTTCTTACTTCTTGGAACTTTTTCATATAACACTCATCCTCTCCAGTTTAATACACAGCATGATTCTTTGATTAAAGTGCATCACTCTTTTATAGTGTTAGTTCTATAAGGTGGAAGATTAGGTCTGTTTTGACTTATCTCTTTATTAAATGTCTAGCAAGTTGTAGATGCTCATATTAGTTGAATAAGAAACTGAAAATTTTTGTAATGTACCAAAAGCCACGGTTTGGTGTGAAACGAGATGGTATTGAGGCCTGCTAAGTCACAGTAGAGCTAGCACAGATATTATCACTAATTATATGCAATGCCTATGCTACATAAGAAGAGTAAACATATGATTAATTTAAAATGAATTTGGTCATGTTTTATTCCAGTTCATGATTCCTAACATGCTTTTTTAGTTGCTTTATCCATGTAGGTCTCTCTACTCAGTAAGAACTTAATGCCCTATTTTCAATAGTAGATGCTCTGCCATGTTTTTTCCCATATCCTTCACAGATCATACTTCTATTTTGAGTGCCTTAAAGATATAGAATAAACATTTTACTTATTGCATTGAAGTATATTTGATATCTCTACAATTTATTGTAAAAAATAAAAAAAGTAGCTGAGAAAATATGTAATAATATACAGTCTTGTACAGAAGCAAACAATATAATATGCTAAAATTGTGTTTTAAATAGTTTTGGCACTCTAGAAACATAGCGCATTGGACACATTGTTAGTTTCTTTTTTTCCCCAGAAACCTTTTATTTAAGGAATACAAACTTTATGCATTTCATAAGTACAACTTTAGGAATATAGTGATTCTTCCCCCCAGTACCTGCTCTTCCACCCACACACCCACCCCTCTTCCTCCTCCCTCTCCTATTTCCAGTATTTTTTACTAAGATATATTTTTAACTAAATTAAACACATAGGATTAACTCTATAATAAGTAAAGAGTTCAACGAATTATATGAAAAAAAAAAAAAACTGTTCCTCAATAGTCAAGGCAAGGGCTGTTCAAAGTTATTACCTCTCTAATTATTAATTTCACTTCTATAGCTTACCTTTTAGGTGCTCCATTAGTTATCACAGAGCAGGGAGACCATATAGTGTTTGTTGTATCCATTTTGTTGCAAATAACAGGATTTCATTTTTGTTTTAATCTCTGTGTAGTATTCCATGGTATACATATCCCATAATTTCTTTATCCAATCTTCAGTTGATTCCATATCTTACCTATTGTGAATTCAGCTGCAATAAACCTAGGGGTATAGATTACTCTTTCATATGCTGATTTAATTTCCCTTGTGTAAATTGCCAGGAGTAGGATGTCTGGGTAATATGATAGGTCTATATTCAGATTTCTGAAGTATCTCCATACTGTCACCCACTGTGGCTTTACCAGTTTACATTCCCACCAATAGCAGATTAGGGTACCTTTTTCTCCCATATCCACACCATTGTTTGTTGATTTCTATATGAAAGCCATTCTAAGAGGGTGAGTTCAAATTTCATTGTGGTTTTGATTTGCATTTCCCTGATGGCTACTGATCCTGAACATTTTTCATGTGTCTGTTGGCCATTTGGATTTCCTCTTTTGAAAAATGCCTGTTTAAGTCCTTTGCCCATTTCTTAACTGGGTTGCTTGTTTTGTTGTTGTGAGTTTTTTTCCTTTCTGCAATGACTCCCCTGAAGTTGCTGACGGAAAGCAGAAGATGGGCAGAGAACGTAATTTTCAGGTTTCTATATTAATAATCATTTATTTAACTTGACTTGTGGTTATATGTTGGGGAGAAATAATTCATACTGGTCAGCCACCAGGCTTCAGAGGAACTCATGAGCTCTGATTTGAAAAAAAATATATGTTAAGAAAATTGTAAGCATATGAGAGTAAAGGAAATCTGAATCTCTGAGTCCTTAGAAAGCAATTAAAATGTTGAATTGTTCATCTTCTGCTATTATAGATAAAAAGAGTAGCACAGAAACTAAAAATAAAATCATATGTGTAGAAAAATCACAATACTAAATTAATTATATTAATGCATTCCAATTTTCCTTTTATTCTATTATCCATCAAATCACTTTTCATGAGTCTAGAAATTATAACAACAATTATTAAGCAATGTACATGCTTCTTTAAAGCTTATGATATTTAAATGGTATTCCTATCATAGTAATTTTCTCAAAAAGCTAAAATATTATCATCAGGAACATTTTATTTAATAGTAAATGAGAAAATTAAAATTATAATTATCTTTCCTTACTTCCAAATTAAACTCCATAGGTATAAAATTGCCAATTAGACAAATTACTATATTTTAGGATTAGTGTTTTGGTGTTCATAAAGTACTGAATGTCCTTAAATTGGATTTAACTTATCATGATGCACAAAAAAATGGGTCTTTCTCTTTTGACAGATAAATATTTTTTCTTAAAAAATGTACAGAGGGAAATGTGTATGTTCCAAATCTCAAAGCTCTTATCTTTTATTGTAACTAAAGTATTTTTGTACTAACATATAGCACCATGATAGTAAAATACGCTAGATTAGAAATGTTGGACAAAATTATCCCTAGATTGCCTGCTCTGTCTTCCAACCCCTTCACAGGCTGCAATTTCACATACGTAGTTTTCCCTGGTTTCTATTTCAATCACACCAAATATACTCCAAGTAAAGAATTTGTATCAGACCTTTATTTTTTAATATGTGTGTGTCCTTTTTCTTCCCATTCCTTCTGTGATAGAAAGTAATTTACATTTAATGTTCTAAAATATTTTAACTGAGGCAAGTGTTGTGGAACAATGGGTTAAAATGCTGCTGAGGTCACCCACATCCCATTTTGGAGTTTATAAGTTTGATAATTACAACCTCTTCTGATTCAGCTTCCTGCTAACATGTACTCTGAGAGGTAACAGAAGGTGGCTGAAGTACTTTGGACCTTGCCACTCATGTGTGAGAAGTGGCCTGAGTTGGGGCTGGCGCTATGGCACAGGGGGTTAAAGCCCTGGCCTGAAGCGCTTGCTTCCTTATGAGCACCGGTTCCTGGCTTTGGATCGGTGCAGCTCCGGCCGTTGTGGCTATCTGGGGAGTGAACCAGCGGATGGAAGACCTCTCTCTCTCTGTCTCTACCTCTCTCTGTAACTCTGTCTTTCAAATAAATAAAATAAATCTTTTTTTTAAAAAAAGGAAGTGGAATGAGTTAATAACTCCTGGTTTAAGCCTGGCCCAGCCCCACCTGTTGCAGGAATTTGGACAGTATACCAGTAAAATGGAAGATCTCTCTCTATCTTCTTCCTATTTGCCATTCTGCCTTTCAAATAAATTGTAAACATTTATAGAATAAAATAACTGAATACAGTAGGAGGTCAACATATTAAGTAAAATGTGCCAGATGCAGAAAGATAAGTGCTACATGTTCTCTTTCATATATGGAAGTTAAAAATATAGTTGATCTGAAATAAGAATAGTGAATACTAGAAGCTGAGAAGAAACGGAGGAGGGAGAGAGAGAAGTTGGAGAACATGTAGCAAAAATAGAAGTAGCAAGTTCTAGTGTTAACAGCAGACTGGGTGACTATAGTTCACAATAATGTATTATGTACTATATCAAAGTACACGGAAGTGGAGCAGCCAGACAGGAACTGGCACCCTTATGGAATGCTGGCATTACAGCAGGAAGCTTAACCAGGAGCTCATTTACTTTTTTGAGAAAAGACTGTGTATCTACTCACAGAGCCATGGCCAGAAGTGGCTCAGGTTGCTTTTACCTGTGTGCAATAGAATGTGCCATTGCATATTCAAAAAATAAATTTTTTTAGGACTAATGTGAGGTCTAGGAGGATGCTACCTTTCTCTGGAAATCCCTTGATTTTCTTTTCTCAGTAGCCCAGCAACAGTGACAGGTGAAGAAGAAGATTCCAAGATGAGATGAGATTGCTCTGATCTTGTACTTGCAGCTGATGTGTACTCTGAGATTTCCAAGTTTATGTTTCGTTTGCCCTGCGCTTGCTCCTTGACTATAGGCAGACACCAATCTCACTGACACACTTTTGTTAGAATCAAGAACATTGTACAGCCTCTAGGTTTTCTTGTCTTTATTTGGAAAATCATCTAGTCCCCAAGAGAAGGAAAAATCTCAAACACTGCACAAAAAACATAGTCTTTAAATGGGACAGTTGGTCTCATTTACATAGTTTATTATTAATGAAGTCCTACCTTTTTATTGCAATATTAAACATTTTTGTTATTCAGTTTTAGCCATCTTTTGTAGGCTTATTATTGAGATTGATTATTATTTGATTTGAATGTTAGACATAATTCTTTTAATTCTACTAATAATCACCTCTTTGTGGACAATGATTAAATTTAACACATTTATCCACTATTGACAATAAAAAAATAATAAATAATGTCTACCAGAATGATTTTCCTTTCTTGGTAAACAACCTCTTTCTCACCATTAAAACCATCAATGTTTTAATCTAGAATTATAGGAAATGTAATTTTGGTAACATTTAAAAATATTTCTTGGATTTTTGGCTTTGAGCTTATTTTCTTGTCTATAACAGTTCTGTTTTCCTCCACATATTTCACTGATTTCAAGTTTACTGGTAGGCCTTTCATATGGTGACTTATTTTTAAAGAAAAATTTTTATTTTATATGGAGCCAAATTTTTATCCATATATGAAGCAGTAGTGATATTTTCACATATATAATAGTGCAGAGAAGTCACTCATGAGCTTAGCCAAACATACGTTTAGGTATTTATTTATATATATATTTTTTAATTTATTTAATGAGCATAAATTTCCAAAGTACAGCTTATGGACCACAATAGCCTCCCCCCCCCCCCCGCCCGTGTCTTCCCTCCCATCCACAATGCTCCCCTCTCCCACTCCCTCTTCCCTTCCCTTTCACATCACAATTAATTTTCAATTATCTTTATATACAGAAGATCAATTTAGCGTATGTTAAGTAAAGATTACCACATTTTGCTCCCACACAGAAACATAAAGTGTAAAATACTATTTGAGTACTAGTTATAGCATTAATTAAACACCTAAGAGTAATTGTGTATTAATTACAGAGCTCAACCAATAGTTTTAAGTAGAATATAAAATGCATCTTTTGCATTGTTGTGGCTTCCCCCCGACCTCCCTCCCTCCCATGGCCCTCCCCTCACCCACTTCCTCTCCCCTCTCCCCCCTTCATCACGTTTCATTTTCGGTTACCTTCATATACCGAAGATCAATTTAGTCTATACTAAGCAGGGATTTCAACAGGTTGCACTCACACAACCGAACCAGGTATAGGGTATTGTTCGACTAGTAGTGTTGTTTTTGAGTTTCATAGATAAACATATTAAGGACAGAGATCCTGCGAGGGGAGCATGAACCCAGTGACTCCGTTGTTGATTTAACAATTGGCACTCTTATTTATGACGTCAGCAATCACCCGAGACTCTTGCTATGAGCTGTCTAGGCTATGGAGGCCCCTTGAGTTCACCAACTCTGTATTTGTTTAGTCAAGGCCATATCACAGTGGAGGTTCCTTCCTCCCTTCAGAGAAAGGCGCCTCTCTCGTTGATGGCCTGATCCTTCTGCTGGAGTGTTGTTCGCCAGGATCCTTCATTTAGATTGTTTTTTTGCCACCGTGTCATGGCTTTCCATGCCTGCGAGACTCTCATGGACCTTTTAGTCAGATCCGAATGTCCCAAGGGTTGATTCTGAGGCAGGAGTGCTGTTTTGGGCATTTGCCATTCTATGAGTCTGCTGTGTGACCTGCTTCCCCCGCAGGATCATTCTCAACCCTTTTGATTCTATCTTTCATTATTTGCTTACACTGGTCTTATTTGTGTACTCTCTTCGACACTTACCCTATCTCTTGGATCAGTTGTGTATTTATATTTGTCTCTTTACCAAGTGTGCTGGCATTGGTGCCTGCCTCCTTGGTAAGATTGAGTTGAAATCCCCTGGCACATTTCCAGTTCCACCATTGGAGGTAGGTCTGATTGAGTATGTGCCGTCCTATATATCTCCTCCCTCTCTTATTCCCACTCCCATGTTCCACAGAGATCAATTTCCTATTAATTTTTAAACGCTTAAGAATGGTTGTGCATTGATTGCAGAGTTCAACCAGTGGTCTTGTGTAGAGCATACCGAGCAACAACAACAACAACAAAAATACTAAAGGAACAAAATAGTAAGTTTTTCCTCAACAGTCTAGACAAGGGCTGCTCATGTCATTGTCTCTCATAGTGTCCATTTCACTTCAATGGGTATCATTTTAGGTGCTCGTTTAGTTGCCATCGATCAGGGAGAACATGTGATATTTATCCCTTTTGGACTGGCTTATTTCACTCAGCATGATGTTTTCCAGCTTCCTCCATTTTGTTGTGAATGCCCGGATTTCGTTGTTTTTTACTGCTGTATAGTGTTCCATAGAGTACATATCCCATAGTTTCTTTATCCAGTCATCCGTTGATGGACATTTAGGTTGATTCCATGTCTTAGCTATTGTGAATTGAGCTGCAACAAATATTGAGGTGCAAATGGCTTTTTTCACCCCTTTAATTCCATTTGGGTATATTCCAAGGAGTGGGATGGCTGGGTCCTGTGGTAGTGCTATGTTCAGGTTTCTGAGGACTCTCCAGACTGTCTTCCATAGTGGCTTTACCAGCTTGCATTCCCACCAACAGTGGATTAGTGTCCCCTTTTCTCCACATCCTCGCCAGCATCTGTTGTTGGTTGATTTCTGTATGTAAGCCAATCTAACCGGAGTGAGGTGGTATCTCATTGTGGTTTTGATCTGCATTTCCCTGATGGCTAGGGATCCTGAGCATTTTTTCATGTGCCTGTTGGCCATTTGGATTTCCTCTTTTGAAAAATGCCTGTTAAGGTCCTTGGCCCATTTTTTTATTGGGTTGTTTGTTTTGATTCTGTGGTGTTTTTTGATCATTGTGTAGATTCTAGTTGTTAATCCTTTATCTGTTGTGTAGTTTGCGAATAACGTCTCCCATTCTGTTGGTTGCCTCTTCGCTTTCCTGACTGTTTCCTTTGCTGTTAAGAAACTCTTCAATTTTAGGTAATCCCATTTGTTTATTTTATCTTTGATTACCCGTGCCTGTGGGGTCTTCTCCAGGAATTCTTCGCCTATTCCGATATCTTGGAGGGTTTCCCCTATGCTCTCAATTAGTTTCATGGTGTCGTGGCGCAACTCTAGTTCTTTGATCCATGTTGAGTGGATTTTTGTATAAGGTGTAAGGTAGGGGTCTTGCTTCATACTGCGGCATGTGGACATCCAGTTTTCCCAGCACCATTTGTTGAAGAGGCTGTCCTTGTTCCAGGGGTTGGTTTTAGGTCCTTTGTCAAATATGAGTTGGTTATAGATGTTTGGATTGACCTCCGGTGATTCTATTCTGTTCCATTGGTCTATCCATCTGTTTTTGTACCAGTACCAGGCTGTTTTGATTATAACTGCCCTGTAGTATGCCTTGAAGTCTGGAATTGTGATGCCTCCGGCCTTGTTTTTATTGTAAAGGATTGCTTTAGCTATTCTGGGTCTCCTGTTTCTCCATATGAATTTCAGCATCGTTTTTTCTAGGTCTTTGAAGAATGACTTTGGTATTTTGATTGGTATTGCATTGAACTTGTAAATTGCTTTTGGGAGAATGGACATTTTGATGATATTGATTCTTCCAATCCATGAGCATGGCAGGTTTTTCCATTTTTTTGTGTCGTCTTCTATTTCTTTCTTTAGTGTTTTGTAATTTTCATCATAGAGGTCTTTGACCTCCTTGGTTAAATTTATTCCAAGGTACTTTATTGTTTTTGTGGCTATTGTGAATGGGATTGATCTTAGTAGTTCTTCCTCGGCCCTGGCATTGTCTGTGTATACAAAGGCTGTTGATTTCTGAGCGTTGACTTTGTATCCTGCTACTTTACCAAACTCTTCTATGAGTTTCAGTAGCCTCTTATAGGAGTTTATTGGGTCCTCTATATATAGTATCATGTCATCTGCAAACAGGGATAGTTTGACTTCCTTCTTTCCCATTTGTATCCCTTTTATTTCTTTTTCTTGCCTGATGGCTCTGGCTAAGACTTCTAGGACTATATTGAATAGCAATGGTGAGAGTGGGCATCCCTGTCTGGTGCCAGTTCTCAATGGAAATGCCTCCAACTTTTCCCCATTCAATATGATGCTGGCCTTTGGTTTATCATAGATTGCCTTAATTGTGTTGAGGAATGTTCCTTCTAACCCCAATTTGCTTAGGGTTTTCATCATGAAGGGGTGTTGTATTTTGTCAAATGCTTTCTCTGCATCTATTGAGATAACCATATGATTTTTGTTTCTCAATTTGTTAATGTGCTGGATTACGTTGATTGACTTTCGAATATTGAACCATCCCTGCATACCAGGGATAAATCCCACTTGGTCCGGGTGAATGATCTTTCTGATGTGTAGTTGGATTCGGTTTGCCAGAATTTTATTGAGTATTTTTGCATCTATGTTCATCAGGGAGATAGGTCTGTAGTTTTCTTTCTCTGCTGTGTCTTTTCCGGGCTTAGGAATTAAGGTGATATTGGCTTCGTAGAAGGAATTTGGGAGGATTCCCTCTCTTTCAATCGTTTTGAATAATTTGAGAAGAACTGGGGTTAGTTGTTCTCTAAATGCCTGGTAAAATTCGGCAGTGAAGCCATCCGGTCCTGGGCTCTTCTTTTTCGGTAGTGCGTTTATTACTGATTCTATTTCTTCCATGGTTATGGGTCTGTTTAGATTTTCTATATCTTCACGGCTCAGTTTAGGAAGGTTGCATTTGTCCAGGAATCTATCCATTTCTTCCAGGTTCCCCAATTTGTTAGCATACATCTCTTTGTAGTAGTTTCTGATGATTCTTTTTATTTCTATTGTGTCAGTTGTTACATTTCCATTACTATCTTTGATTTTACAGATTTGGGTCTTCTCTCTCCTTTTTTTGGTTAGTTGGGCCAATGGTGTGTCGATTTTGTTTATTTTTTCAAAGAACCAGCTCCTGGTTTTGTTGATCTTTTGTATTGTTTTTTTGGTTTCAATTCTGTTTATTTCTTCTCTGATCTTTAGTATTTCTTTCCTCCTTTTGGATTTGGGCTTGATTTGCTGCTGTTTTTCTAGTTCCTTGAGGTGCATAGAGAGTTCATTTGTTTGGTTCCTTTCCAGCTTCTTGATGTAGGCACTAATTGCTATAAACTTTCCTCTTAGCACTGCTTTTGCTGTGTCCCACAGGTTTTGATAGGTTGTGTTATCATTTTCATTTGTTTCTAGAAATCTTTTGATTTCTCTTTTAATTTCTTCGATGACCCACTGTTCATTTAGGATCATGTTGTCCATTCTCCATATATTTGCATATGGTGTAGAGATTCTTGGGTTGTTGATTTCAAGTTTCACTGCACTGTGGTCTGAGAAGCTGCATGGTATAGTTTCAATTTTTTTGAACTTGTTGAGGCTCCCTTTATGGCCTAGTATATGGTCAATCCTAGAGAATGTTCCATGTACTGGGGAGAAATACGTGAACTCTGTGTCTGTGGGGTGGAGGGTTCTGAAGATATCTATTAGGTCTATTTGGTCTATGGCGTCAATTAGCTCAGTTGTTTCCTTGTTGAATTTCTGTCTGGTTGATCTGTCCATTGGTGAGAGTGGGGTGTTGAAGTCCCCTGTTACTATTGTATTTGAGTCTATATCTCCCTTTAAATCCTTTAGTAATTCTTTCAGGTAGCCAGGCGCCCTGTAATTAGGTGCGTATACATTTATAATAGTAATGTCTTCCTGTTGGATAGATCCTTTAATCATTATATAGTGCCCTTCTCTATCTCTTTTAATAGTTTTTATGTTAAAGTCTATTTTGTCTGATATTAGGATGGCCACACCAGCTCTTTTTTGATTTCCATTAGCTTGGAGTATCTTTTTCCATCCTTTCACTTTCAGTCTGCGTGCATCTTTGCTGATGAGGTGTGTCTCCTGAAGGCAGCATATAGTTGGATCCTCTTGTTTTATCCAATCTGCTAGTCTGTGCCTCTTTGTCGTGGAATTAAGACCATTCACATTCAATGTGATTACTGTTAAGTACTGTCTTTTTCCCTTCATGTTTCCTGTAACGAGCTGTTTATGTATTTTGAACTTTGTTTGTGGGTTACTCTACATTCGCTTTTTTTTTGCAGTGAAGTTCTTGTTTTTGTATTTCTGTGTGCAGCACGTCTTTGAGCAAGTGTTGTAGGGTTGGACGCGTGGATACAAATTCTTTCAGTTTCTGTTTGTCGTGGAAGATCTTTATTTCCCCTTCATTCACAAATGATAGCTTTGCAGGATATAGTATTCTAGGTTGGCATTGTTTGTCTTTTAACACTTGGAATATATCATGCCATTGTCTCCTTGCCTGTAGTGTTTGCGATGAGAAGTTTGGGGTGAGTCTGATTGACTTACCCCTGAATGTGATTTGTCGCTTTTCTCTGGCACATTTTAGGATTTGTTCTTTGTGTGTCACTGAACTGAGTGTTGCCACAATGTGTCGTGGTGAATTTCTCTTCTGGTCTACTCTGTTTGGGGTCCTGGTTATCTGTTGTATTTGTGTGTTGTTATCCAGCTGCCTTTGTTTAAAGTTTTCTGATATTATTTCGTTGAAGACACCGTCTAATCCATTCTCTCTTTCCACCCCCTCAGGGACTCCTATTATCCGAACATTACACCGTTTGATTGAATCTTGTAGGTCTCCGACCGTGTTTTTTAATTTTTTAATTTCTTCTTCCTGCGATTGAACTGACTGTATTATTTCTGGAAGTTTGTCTTCGAATTCTGATATTCGGTCTTCTATTTCATCTGTTCGATTTCCGAGGGATTCCACGGTGTTTTTTATATGGTCAATTGAGTTTTTCAGTTCTAGTATCTCATTCTGGCTTCTCTTTAAGATCTCTAATCCTTGGGCTTGTTTTTCATTCAGCTCTTGACACTGTTTCTCATTATTTCTAAGTATTCTGATTATTAATTTTCTGAATTCTTTTTCTGGCATGTTTTCAACTTCTTCTTCTTCTGCCTCTGTTGATTTAGCCTGCTCCATTGGCAAATTTATATTATCTTCTATGTTTTTTTGGTTTTTGGTTTTGTTTTTTGGCATTCCGTCTGGGTGATTTTTCAGGTTGATTTCCCTCTACTATAGGCTGCTGTGAGTCTCTACCAATATTTAGTGTAACCAGGCTGCTCTACACAGCCCGCAGGTAAACAGACAGGGTGGCTGCTCTCTGCCCACTGCAGCTCTGGATCCTGTGCTTTTTCCCCACCAGGAGGCGTTATTCAGTAACTTGAGTAGTCGGGTCTCAGGACTTTGGGCTGCCCTCCCTCGAGCACCCTCAGCTCCACCTTTGGGCTCCGCCTCCGAAGGTTAGTGTGGAGGCAAAGATAGTTCTCCTTTAAGCCCGAATGTAAACAAACAAAATGGCTGCTTCCCGCCCGCCGGGGCTCCGGGGAGGCGCCAAGAGACACTGGCTTACTCAGTCTCTCAATTAGTGTCCCTGAATCGTGCACTCTCACCGCCGGCGCCACTCACTCTGTTCCCGTTCTCTATTTCCTCTCCCACTCAGTCGTGCAAGTCCCAGTGTCCGTCCCAGGATGTGTTGGGGGAGGGGCGGCGGCAGCTGTGCCGGGGTGCTGGGCGAGTGCCCCGTCTCACCTCGGCCTCCAGCGCTGGTGCGTACACGCTCCTGCTGGTGTCCTGAGTCCCAGGCGTCCGCGTCCTCCCCGCTTGTCCACCCAACACCCCAGTTTGAGGAAGGGCTTAAAAACTACAAATTTTCATCCCTCTTTGAACCTTCCCTTAGTGGACCTTCGCTGTGCTCCCTCCCTCTCTATTCCGCCATCCGGTATTTATTTATATTAATTCAAACTTTTTTCAACTTACCCAGGGGATGTGAACATTTAAAGCTGTAATTACATATTCTTACAAATTTCATGATTGTGTAGGATCAGGGTACATAGAAATATCACATTTTATTTAACCATTAATTTATGAAGCAAGGCATTCAAGTATCTGAGAACATTGGCTGTAGTACCTGATTACCTGGGGTTGATTTACAGCTCTGAAAATCCATAACAATGTGGGTTCTTGAGAGGTGATTTAAATTATCTGCTTTTCTTCAGATATCTCCCTCATGGAGTTGGGAAGACTACACAAACTAATGCACATAAAATTAATAGAAGAACCCCTGGTACATAGTATGTAATAATATAAATGTTTTTGATTTCTCATTTAACATATTGCTGCCTGTAGATTATGAATTAGACTGTATTTCTCTCAATTGATCTCATGATCCCACTATCTCAAAGAAACCTCTAATACTTAAAGGACTCTCTTCTGTAGTTTACATTCCTTAAGCTTTTTTTTTTACATCATTATTATGGCCATTACAATAAGAAATGTTGAAATTGTGCATTCATATCATTATCTCATCTCAAAGTCTGCTTTAGCCTAGTTTGCATTGAAATAGTTCGCAACTAAAAGCATATTCCCTATATATTTCTCATTGTTATTTTTCATCAGTTACCTTTTCAGCTTTTGAATAGGTCATCCTTGTGTCATTTCTATTAATAGGTATGTGCTTATTTGGTTTATGATAAAAGTTGTCACCTAACATGCACACTTTAAGAGGTTTTCCTTAAAAATGTTAGTCTTGCACAGAATGCAATACATTACACTAGATAGAAGGAGAGAGATTCATTTATTTAGTTGTAACTTGAATTCAATTTCAGGCAAAATATTAACTGTATGATGCTTAGATCCCTTTAAATTTAAACTGCCTTTTAAAAAGGCAACAGCAGCTTGATAATATATAACATACCTTAATAACATAGAGAAATACAGTTCATAGAAAGGAAAGATTATTCTTCCACTCATGGATGAAATGTGATCTCTGACAATAAATACTTAAATCTAGCATACTATATCATATTCTATTCATTTATTTCCATTGTTCACCACTGTTGTTAGACATCTACTTTTCTAGGTACTTGGAACACAAAGTGAAGATAACAACACCACTGTATTTATGAAGTTTGCATTCTGATATCCTGATTTCTCTTTAGGTTTTACTTGCCTCTGCTACATTCCCACATTATGAATTTAGCCAGACTGTCTAATTGACTCATTCTTTTTGACCTGTTAGTATTCTTTTACAACTTAATGTCTATTTTCTTAGAGGCAATTTCTTTATGACAAAAAGTCACACATTTAGAACATTTCATTAAACTCTCCTAAAGTTTCCATATTTTTCTTCAGAGTGAATTGAGATTAAGGATCTATAAAATTCTGGTATGTTGTCAGAATTAGCTATTTATTTTTCGGCGATATTGGACAAATTTTATCTGAAAATTCACAGAATAAAAAACTAAAATGAGTATATTTTCTAACCTTATAGGCAAACTTTCCCTTTCAGTATAAAGTTAATTGACAGTAGATCTTAGTAAAATTAAGAAAAGGAGGAGGAAGAAGGCTAGGAGTACAAATGGAAGGGCAGGTAGGGTAGGAAGAATCACTATGTTCCTAAAGTTGTTTTTATGAAATGCATGACGTTTGTATACCTTAAAGAAAAGATTCCTGGCAATTTGCCAGAAAAAAATAAAATATTTTGTTTGAAAAGAGATAAATACAAATTTATGTGGTATTTCTGTTCTTAATGATAAAAAGTAGGCAAAATATTTCAGTTCAAGGTAAAAAGTATATTGTTAGCATAAAACCCAATATGTAGAAGATTCAAGATTAAATGGAATTAAAATGGGATTTCAAGTTAGGTGTTAGGCTTGAACTTGGTATGTATCTATAACTTTGTGTGTAATAAGCAAGTAATAAAAATTATAAAATCTTTAGTGCTACTCTCTACTCCCAGAAGGAAGTACTCATCAGAACATCATGTTAGTCTGCAGGTAATTTCACTCAATATACTTGGCTTACCTAAACTCATAATTGTCGATATAAATTGCTGACTAAGATTGATAAGGAAAGCATCTAAAGACACAATATATTAAAATTAAATGTTCTCAAAAAGAGTTGGTAGAGATTCTACAGTAAAAACAAGCGTGTTTGTTGCTGTAATATCTTATAAAAAAGCTGAATAAAGATGGAAACTAAAGCAGATAAGCCATTTTCTTTTCCTGGGTAGTTCAAATAGATGTATAGTCTTGACAGAATCACTTAATAATTCTAGGCTGCATGATTTTGCCTGTAAAGTGTGAATTGTGATGAAGCATCCTGTATGAAAACTTCAACCAATAAAACTCTTTTAAGTTTTATTGATTTATGAAGCAAGACATTCAAGTATCTGAGAATACTGGCTGCAGCACCTGATTGCCTGGGGTTGATTTACAGCTCTGAAAATCGATAACAATGTGGGTTCTTGAGTAGTGATTTAAATGATCTGCGTTTCCTCAGATATCTAAGTCACATGATTTCTCATATTTCAGCAGACACAATATAAGTATAATCAATTTAATTAAAATACTCATTCATTAATTATTATACAAGATAGTGTTTAATAGAACTCATACCTGTCAATTTTAGTCACCTATATGCTGCACTTAAAATTATATATACCTGACAAATTTTTAGAATGACTATGGACAGAGGCATTGTATGGTATATAAAATAATTTTAATTGAAGTTTTCATCAAAAAATAATGGTAAGAAATTCATTAAATGTAAGTACACAGAGATCTGTCCTGCCATATTTCTGACATGTAGTTTTCATTCTGGAACAATATTTTATTTTTTTAAAGATTTTAATTATTTATTTGAAAGGAACAGTTACAGAGAGGCAGAGGCAGAGAGAAAGAGAGGGAGAGGGAGAGAGGGAGAGAGGGAGAGAGGGAGAGAGGGAGAGAGGGAGAGAGAGAGAGAGAGAGAGAGAGAGATCTTCCATCTGCTGATTCGCTCTCCAGAGAATGAGAGATTGCGCTGATTCGAAGCCAGGAGCCAGGAGCTTCTGCCAGGTCTCCAATGTGAATGCAGGGGCCCAAGGACTTGGGCCATCTTCCACTGCTTTCCCGGGCCCTAGCAGAGAGCTGGATCAGAAGTGAAGCAGCCGGGATTCGAACCAGCACTCATATGGGATGCTGACACTGTAGGCGGCGGCTATACATGCTACGACACAGCGCCAACCTCAGGAACAGTATTTTCTAATATTTATTTATTTGAAAGGCAGAGAGACAGAAAATCTCCCCTTTGCTGGTTCACTCTCCAAATGCCTACAAGAGCCAGGACTGGGACAGGCTGAAGCCAGGAACTGGGAATTAAATTCAGGTCTGCAATGTGGGTGATAGGGATGCAAGTACTTGTGCTATTACATCCTGCCCCTCAGTGTTCCTATTACCTGGAAGCTGGAATTGAAAGTAGAGCCAAACTCCAACCCAGACAGTCAAATATGGGGTATGAGAGACCCACACAGTGGGTTAATCCATCTCTCCAAAGCTATATTTTTAGTACATTGATAAACTGATTTGTTGAGACACAATTTAGCTTCTGTATTTTGGTGTTCTAAATACTCTGAGACATTTTATTTTAACAAAATTTATGAAACATGTAGCTAAATGTGTTCAGAACCTGTCTAAGTTATTATTAACCATTGTTTAATTATTTATTGTAAGATCTGTCTGTAGTAACTTGACCTTTTAAGCACTTGTTAATTGTACCGTGGACATTGTTATCAGTTATTAACTGGTTGATTAATAATTGTTCCAGGCTTGAAGAGGAGAGGCATTTGTAATTTCTGTGGCCTGCATGTTTTTGCCCACCAGCTCCAAGTTCCTGCTTTGAAACCTACTCACCAACTTGATGATTTTAGAAGGTGGGTGTTTTTCAGGTGATTATGGCATAAGGATGTAATCCTAATGAATAGGATTAGTGGCCATATAGTCAGGGTTCAGAGAGCTGTGGTCTCCTTCCACATGTGAGGATGCAACTAGAAGGCCCAGTTGAGTGTCACACACTGAATCCATCTATCCAGCCTACAGGATTGAGAGAAATAAACTCTGATTTTCTGTTTTTGTTTCCCCTAACCTATCCAAAGTTTGTAGTATTTTCTTATAAAAGTCCAAATGAACTAACCCTGTAATTAAAATTTATGTTAAGGAACTTCACAAACAATGCTGAGATATTCAGAGGGTAGACTTATAGGATCAATGCATTATTCCTCTTTTAAGGTATCAATACAGGGCCAGCGCCACGGCTCAATAGGCTAATCCTCCGCCTAGCGGCGCTGGCACACCGGGTTCTAGTCCCGGTCAGGGCGCTGGATTCTGTCCCGGTTGCCCCTCTTCCAGGCCAGCTCTCTGCTGTGGCCAGGAAGTGCAGTGGAGGATGGCCCAAGTGCTTGGGCCCTGCACCCCATGGGAAACCAGGAGAAGCACCTGGCTCCTGCCATCAGATCAGCGCAGTGCACCAGCCGCGGCGGCCATTGGAGGGTGAACCAATGGCAAAGGAAGACCTTTCTTTCTCTCTCTCTCTCACTGTCCACTCTGACCGTCAAAAAAAAAAAAAAAAAAAAAAAAGATATCAATACAATAGTTTAAAAATGAAGAATCCATAGAAACACCTCAAAGGGAGTGGGTGTTTGACCTAGTGTCCATATCCCCAGTTGGAGTCCTTGGGTTTGACACTGACCTCTGTTTCCTGATCAAATTTGCTGCTGCTGTAGACCTACCCTGGTAGGCAGCAATACAACTCAAGTGGTGGGTTCCCACCATTCATATGGGAGACTCCAACACTTTGTAAAAATGTTGCTTCTTATCACATTTGGAAATTAGTACCAGAGTGTTAGGAAAGCTGTGTTAGTATTCTCTTTCCACTGGAATGTAAATGCCTCGGGAGTCCTGGAGTTTGGTTTTAGCTCGTTGGTAAAACAAACTCCACCTTGCTTTCCACTCTAATTTCATTGTCTAGAGAAGCTCAAACATATAGCTTACTCCCCAAACATATTTATTTAACTGAATGTCTAATTTATATGCGAGATCAAGAATTACATCTCAAAAAGAAAAATACTAAGGTAAGTCTTAAAAATTATTGTTAGGTAAAGATAAAAGAACAACTGAAGCAGAGGCAACAGAATTTGTAAAGATGCAAGAAAACAGCCATTATTGTGAAAACTACATAAAATGTTGATGTTATTTGGATCTTTCCCAAAATACTAAATAAAAGTTATGGGGAAATTTACATCAAATTACAATAGAGTGGATGTTTTGTAGATTGCTGTAAAATGCAATTTTATTTGACAAGTGCATTTGTGGAACATAAAAATCTAAAGTTGTTGTTTTAATTAAACTAATTTGGTAATTTCTAGTATCTTTTTTTTAAAGTGGACAAACTGTGCAGAAACCAACTTTTAGTAATATTCTTGAATTAGTCTTAAGCATGATTTGCTGAGTCCTGTAGATTCTGCTCTTTCTGGCTTGAATTCAAACTTCTGCTTTTAATCAATAACCCCTTGTTTTCCAAATCAACTTAAACCCCATTTGGATAGCAGAAATACCTGTACTGCCCTGCCAAGAAACTGACTCATTCTCATTTGTATTGTGTCGTGCTTTTAATGAATCGTTTCCAAATAGATACCTATGACCTGGTCAGATAAACATCCTAAACCTACTTCTTCAGGCCTTAATACTTTGACTACATTTCTTAATCCAATATATCCCAGATCAACAAGGCTTGTTGCATAAGTGGATGTACACAAACACACACCCTTACACATTTAGCCTATCCATGGAATCAGAGTTCATGGCTTTTCTGATCGAAATCCACCCATTCCTTCCCTATCCCACTTAGAACAACATTCATATTCTTTCCTTGGCTCATAAAACCCAGTAAGATCTGGTTGTGATTATATCCAGTCCTTTGTCATATTTGTGCTGACTTTCTTGCATATCTTCAAATATATTGCGGCTCAGACGGTTGTCACCTTCTATTCCCTTTACCTGCAAGCCCTTTTCTCAGAAACTCTTGGGACCATTTTCTTACCTCATTACATCCTCAATTCCCAAAGTCATCTCTTCAGAGACACCTTGACCAACCACACTGCTTGGAATGGATAATTTTTGAATCTCTTTCTAGCCTTATTTAATCTGTTCTCTTTTTTTTTTTCTTAGAATCTTTCACAATTTGATGTGTTTTATTTTTAAATTGTTTATGACCTTTTTCTCTACATTAAAATATCAACTAGCAATGAAATCATTCTCTTGTTTTCAATACTCTTGCCCTAGCACTTAAAATGGCACATTTTATATGATAGGGACCCAGTATTTGTTGGATGAATGAAATGATTATTAACAAAAGAATTCAGATTGAAGTAGCACAGTAGTAACTGACATTTTGCTGAAGAAAACAAAGAGGTTTGGGATGTATAGGAAAGGAAAATAGCTATTGCAGTGCACGGTAACATTTCTCTGACTTCCATGGTTCTGGCAGCAGGACCACTGAAAGTTTAGGGGCATCATCAATCAGGATGACTACAAATATTAAGCTTGATCGTTCTCTAAAGAAGTTCATCTGTTTTGTCCAGTACATTCCTCTGCTAGGAATAACTTATAATTCTGATTTTATACATTATTTCCATTATTTCATTCATTTTATTTCATTCCTATATTTGGTTCATAAAATTATATTTGTTTATTTTTACATATACTATCATTAATATAATTTACTTTTATCTTCAAACTCCTAAAGGACTCTAATTAGAAAAATATGCTTTTCAGTGAAGAATACATTTTTTAGATATTTTATGTTTCTTTTACTGGCATAATGGATTATCCTTAATGATATTCTGGCCTTTCAAAAATCAATATTTGCTTTATTGAAATTGTGCTGCATTGATATTTACATGATACTTTACATTTACTAAAATCAGTGAATTATACACTTCCAGGGTAATCTTTTGGAATGTAATGCCTTGATAAATTATTTTCAAAAATTGCTATCCATGCTTAGTCATTACACCAATGTGCTGAGATGGTTCCCCACCCCCCAAATCCTGTCACAACTTTTTACACATGCATGTGCATGGATCTTTAATTTCTAAAGAATAATTTAGTCCAAATACTTTTTTAGTACTTTCCCAAATAAGTTCAAGAATGCTGCAGAGGTTGTTTTTATGAAGTTCAAGTTCCGTCTGGAAGGCTGTTAGGGCTGCTACTCAGTGAGCTATTTTCTAGTTGAGATGACCTAATTTCAAAGAAGAGTGGACTAACCTAGCCCGACTGGAGCCCTGTTTCCTCCCACTGATGCCATCTCCAAACTGACATTTCCAGGCATTAGTTAATGGATGTTTGGCCTTTTAGTTCAAATTCTCAATATTAAGGAACTCGCTGATTTCTGCTAAAGGACACAGAGAAAATACAAGCATATGAGTGTTCCCTCCAGATCCAATCAGTTTGTGTCTACCTTGCAGCATCAGATGGCTGTATAAGCAACACCTTCAACAGGAGAATTGTGGGAGTTGGCAGAGATCCCAAATGTGTCTATTTGAAGATAAATCAACTTTACCAAATTCTAAAAACTCTTCTCTTTAGGCATATTGTGATCATTTACCTCAAGCAATGTGAACTAAGTGTGCACAGGGAAGAAGTTTTAGGAATATTGTAGTTTATTAAATCAATGGAAAATAATATCTGATAATACACTATTTCAGACTTTTCCAGACAAAAAAGAATTTAAAACCTCAAAGTTGTTGTAGCATTTTTCTGTGGGGCTTATTACATATTTATTGTAACCTAATTTTGATATTTATCTAATCTGTGTTGTTTTGCAAATTTGCTAACTGCTATTTTATCGGAAGGGTTAAATCTTATGCTTAGATCTGTCAATTATTATCCCTACGCTGAGATGTGCAGGCTGACTGTTTAGATGCCTTTCATCTGCCTCATATCTAGTTTTCACCCCTTCCCTCTACACTGCTCTGAACTTTTATCAAGAACATAGTTCTGAATTCTGAGATGTAAATCCACTAAGATGTACATCTGATTTAATTATATTCATAAATACCAGTGAGATTTATAGGATTATTAAATCAACAATTAAGCAAACTGCAGTGTCTCCTAGCCCATTTAAGAAGGATTTAGCATATCACCGTGATGTAAGCTAATGTCAAAATAGCTGAGGAAAGTGCTTGGAAGGCAACGCTGCTCACTAGGCTAATTCTCCGCCTGCGGCTCCAGCACCCCGGGTTCTAGTCCCGGTTGGGGCACCAGATTCTGTCCCGGTTGCTCCTCTTCCAGTCCAGTTCTCTGCTGTGGCCCGGGAGTGCAGTGGAGGATGGCCCAGGTCCTTGGGCCCTGCACCCGCAAGCCGGATTCTGTCCCGGTTGCCCCTCTTCCAAGCCAGCTCTCTGCTGTGGCCAGGGAGTGCAGTGGAGGATGGCCCAGGTCCTTGGGCCCTGCACCCGCAAGCTCCTGGCTTCGGATTGGTGCAGCCCGCTGGCCGTAGCGGCCATTTGGGAGGTGAACCAATCGAAAAGGAAGACCTTTCTCTCTATCTCTCTCTCACTCACTAACTCTTCTTGTGGGAAAAAAAAAAAAAAAAAGAGTAAAGGAGTGCTTACTGGGACAGTAATCAGTGTGACCAATAAAGAACACTCTATCTGAAACCTTCAAAACTAAGGAAGAAAAGTGATGTCTTTGGGAAGAATGTGGAACATAGTGAAGGGCATTAGAATGAAATGTATGAGACATGACTGAAAATGCTGTTCCTAACATGTGAATGTTTTAAACAGCAGCTCTAAACCCTTTTTGTCTAGGATTTTTTTTTTTCTGAGCTGTAATAGATTTCTGCCTTCCTCCGCTTTATCATCCCAATATCATTTCTAAAAATCTTTTTGCTTAGCAATGAAAAATACATTCATTTAAAGGGCTCAAATCACCTAAAATGGGAAATTAATACTAAAATAGATCTAATGGTAATATGCAAAAAGTTTTGCAACCTTGCTTATCAATCATTCTGAACAGGCACTCAAAAATTTATTCTTTTTTTTACTTTTTTATTTTTATTTTTTGACAGGCAGAGTGGACAGTGAGAGAGAGACAGAGAGAAAAGTCTTCCTTTGCCATTGGTTCACCCTCCAATGGCCGCAGCAGCCGGTGCACCGCGCTGATCCGATGGCAGGAGCCAGGTACTTGTCCTGGTCTCCCATGGGGTGCAGGGCCCAAGCACTTGGGCCATCCTCCACTGCACTCCCTGGCCACAGCAGAGAGCTGGCCTGGAAGAGGGGCAACCGGGACAGAATCCGGCGCCCCGACCGGGACTAGAACCCGGTGTGCCGGCGCCGCAAGGAGGAGGATAAGCCTAGTGAGCCGTGGCGCCGGCAAGTACTCACAAATTTAAATGTTGAATAGAAGTTCATTCAAGATACATGTATACTCATTTTTGGTATACATGCTGCTTGTCACAGGTCAGCAGGTCTGATGGAGCTCCTCAGGGCCAGCCTGGGGAGCTCAGGAGCCGAGCAGGATGATGAGTGTCAGTGGCAAAGGAACCACTCCAGAGGCGAGAGATCAGTCAAGCCCAGGGTGCAGCTGGGTTCTCGACTTTATTGGGAGGGGAAGAGCTTTTATAGACACAAAAAGGGGGCTGTCCAGGGCACAAGGGAATCGAGCCAACCAGCAGAAAGGTAAGGCAGGACACGAGCCAGGCATGCCCTCAAGGGCCTATCACAGCCGAGGACACATAGTGTCCATGAATATGGAAGTCTCCTGTCAGGCCAGGCACCTCCCCCGGGGGCCATCTTAGATCATTGAAATGCTGAGTCACTGAGATGCAGAAGTGAGGCAACTGGAGCAAAGGCTCAGCGGCATTGTAGAGCGAAAGCTTAGCAACTTTGTTTCCTTTTCGGTTGGAGCCCTCCCCACATATACAGAGAATAATAATGGTAAATAGCTGAGCATCCTCAGAATTCAGAGAGATTTGTGCTAGAATTCAGACTGAACTTCCTGATACTGGACTTTTACCCACGTTACAAACTCTTGCAGAGCCATGTTTTTTTCCACATTTTAAAGAGCAGATAATAATAACACAAACCTCAAAAGTTAATTAGAGAATTAAATAAATCAATACATTCATGAAAGATTGCATAGAAAAATAACTGAGTTTTTGTCCATCTTATATTATCTGCAGTGTGATTTTGAAGTGAGTTTAGACAGTGCTGTCTCTTCCCAACCCCTGGGTTAGGCTAATACAATGTGGCAAAAATAACTTAATTTAGTTTTGAAATCTTGCTTGAAGAAGTTTTGTCTACTTTTTCTTGACCCTTGTCCAACTATCATGGACATAAACCCAGACTTGCTTGGTAAATAATGAAAGAAAATTTGCCTGGTTATTTCTATCATCCCAACTCACAGCCAGCCCATGCTAAGACATAGTCACACAGTCATCCTAAACCTGCCAGTCCCCATCTCACAAGCAGAGGAAATGTAGACTAAAGGAAAACCGACTCAGAAAGCAAAGTTGAGAAAAACTACCTGACCTAACCCATGTCCAGTTACCAGTTAATGGAAGCATGGACAACGACTACTACTAAATTCTTTTTCTTTTAGGGCAAAAGAGCAGGAATAATTATTGTGCAATGGTAGCTAAATGATAAAGACTACGGAGAACAATACCTGACACACAGTAAGCATAAATTTAACCTAGCTAATATTATTATCAGAAGTTAAAATTTTTGCTTTAATTGTTCTCCAAATGAATAAGAGATGGAATTTTTTTTTTTTTTTTTTTTTTTTTTTTTTTTTTTTTTACAGGTAGAGTTATAGACAGTGAGAGAGACAGAGAGAAATGTCTCCCTTCCATTGGTTAACTCCCCAAATCCAAATGGCTGCCAGGTGCTCCTCCCTTGTCTCTCACGCGGGTGCAGGGGACCAAGCACATGGGCCATCCTCCACTGCCCTCCCGGTCCACAGCAGAGAGCTGGACTGGAAGAGGAATGACTGGGACTAGAACCTGATGCCCACATGGGATTCCAGCGCTGCAGGCGGAGGATTAACCAAATGAGCCGTGGCACCAGCCCTTGAGATGGGACTTTTAAAAATATAAGTTGTATACTTTAAAGTTAAGACACGAAATTAAGATTCCTTTAAATCAATGCTGTATTTCATTAGGTATTTATTTATTGTTTTATGCATTAATAAGCTAATTAATTGTCTGCACATAAAACTACAATATTTATTCAAAGACTACATTTTGATTTCTGAACTTAAAACACTGTGTTCATATAATTGAAGTTAATTTTCCTATCTGGATTAATTCTTACTTCTCTATGCTAAAACTTCAGTATTATCACATTTCAGATAGGTGTTTTATGAACATCATCTTGACAACCATATGTGGTAAATAACTACTCTTCGGTTCTTCATATCAATTAAAACTATTTCTTTTTTCACTATTTCATCATAAACAGATCTCCCAGGAGTCCAACAACTAGAAAAAAATTCTCAAGTGAAAATTGACTTTTAGAAGTTCATCTCAAATAATCATTTAGTAGAAAACTTCAGATAGATCAAAACCTTCTCAGAGATCTTAGAGAAATAAAATTAATCCTAAAATTAAAAAAGATGACATTTAACATCAAAAGAACAAAAACAGCACTATATTTCACTACATGTCATTTATTATTCTTAGGGCTCAGTGCCCTGAGTTAACTCAGTTTATTTATTATGAAATTAAAATGCAATTTTAATGATCTTTTCAGAAAGGAAGACTCCTACTAGTCCCTTATGAATCATTTTAATGTTTGTTATTCACTAAGTTTTTATTGATATATTCAAATGACTTATTTCAAGGTGAGAATTATTTATCCATATATATGGAAAAAATACAATGGGAAAAGATGGCAAGAGAAACCTTATAACTTATCATTTTCAAAGGACACTTAACATACTGTTTCCTGCTCCCAATCCCAGAAATTTGTATTTATAAAAGACATAATGGAAATTGTCTTTAGAGAATAAAAAGGAACTAATCCTAATGAGATTACTCCAGGCATATAGTCACTACGAATCAAATAATATTTATTGATTATCATTACTAAAGAATTGAGCCATTATCCACATAAATAATATGAGTATAAACGTTGAGCCTTGCCAGCGCCATGGCTCACTAGGCTAATCCTCCGCCTGCGGCGCTGGCACTCCTGGTTCTAGTCCCGGTCAGGGCACCAGATTCTGTCCCGGTTGCTCCTCTTCCAGTCCAGCTCTCTGCTGTGGCCCAGGAAGGCAGTGGAGGATGGCCCAAGTGCTTGGGTCTTGCACCCGCATGGGAGACCAGGAGGAAGCACCTGGCTCCTGGCTTCGGTTCGGCGCAGTGTGCCAACTGTAGCGGCCATTTGAGGGGTGAACCAACAAAAGGAAGACCTTTCCCTCTGTCTCTCTCTCTCACTGTCTAACTCTGCCTGTCAAAAAAAAAAAAAAAAAAAAAAAAAAAAAAAAAAAAAAAGTTGAGCCTTGAAATTTGGAAAGTCGCATGTGAATGTAAGTGAAGTCTGCCATTGTACCCTGCTTACAAGCCAACATTTAGTCTGTCGGGTGTCTCAGTGTGTTTCATAGATGCTTGATTCAGAGGTGCCCGGTTTTATAGACACTGAAAGATGGCACACAATTTTGGGTCAGAGTTCAAGCACAGTTTATAGCTCAGAGCAATGGCAGTATCCAGAATATCATCATTTTTTGCCAAGTTTCTGAACTCTAATCCTCATAAGATACCACAAGAATGGTGAAATAATACCAATATAGTAGTAGGTCATATGTTCCTTAAGCTTAGGGAACCCAGCTTTTATATAATGGACAATGATATGTGTGGTTATGTAGTTTTTATTCCTGCCTAAAATTAACATTGATATAGTAGTTTAATACGCCGGCACCGCAGCTCAACAGGCTAATCCTCCGCCTAGCGGCGCCGGCACACTGGGTTCTAGTCCCGGTCAGGGCACCGGATTCTGTCCCAGCTGCCGCTCTTCCAGGCCATCTCTCTGCTATGGCCAGGGAGTGCAGTGGAGGATGGCCCAAGTGCTTGGGCCCTGCACCCCATGGGAGACCAGGATAAGTACCTGGCTCCTGCCTTTGGATGAGCGCGGTGCGCCGGCCGCAGCACGCTGGCCGCAGCGGCCATTGGAGGGTGAACCAAGGGCAAAGGAAGACCTTTCTTTCTCTCTCTCTCTCACTGTCCACTCTGCCTGTCAAAAATTAAATTAAATTAAATTAAATTAAATTAAATTAAAAAGTAGCTTAATACAACACAAATGATCATTTTACAATTTTTGTAGATCAGGAATGTTGGTACTGGATAGCTGAATTCTTTGTCCTGTGTCTCACCAGTTGAAAAGAAAATGCCACCATTGCTGTTGTTATCTTGTGGATTGCAGAGAATGTTTCAAGGTTACAGGTGGTTGATATAACTCATTTCCTTGCAGTATTAAGTTCGAGGTCCTCATTTTTCTATTAGTTATTTGTGATTATAACTGTCAGATCCTAGAAACTTCCCACAGTTCCTTGCCCAATGGTCCACATATGCAATTCAAAAAATGATATTTCATTTCTTTCAGGTCACCTGGTAAAGGTTTCTCTGATTTTCTTTTTTGTGTTATAAACTTTTTTTAAGATTTATTCTTTTATCCAAAAGTTAGACTTACAGGGAGAGAGAGAGAAATAGAGAAAGAGAGAGAGAGAGAGATATTCCAACCACAAGTTTTACTTCCCCAGTGGCTGCAATGACCAGGGCTGTGCCAGGCCGAATCCAGGATCCAGGAGATTTTTCTGGGTCTCCCACATGGGTGGCAGGGATCCAAGCACTTGGGCCATTTTCAGCTGCTTTCCCAGGCACATTAGCAAGGAACTAGATTGAGTGGAGCAGCTGGGATTAGAACTGGCACCCATATGAGTTGCTGGCAGCACAAGTGGCAGCTCAACCCACTATGCCACACTGCCAGTTCAATATCTACTTTTATGTGCTTATTTGATTAAGGGAGGTTTGTAACATTTTGCCATATACACAGGATCTTCCAACATTCAAACAGGAAAGGATTGAGACATGGGATATACTATTGAAGTCATCTCAGAATTCTGCCTACTACATTGGCCTTTTCTTGGAAGGAAACACTATCTTTATCTTCCAACATGGTAATCAAACATGTCCTTTGTGTTTTAGCTATAAATGTCTGTATCTTTCAATGTGGAATTTCCCATCTCATAGATAGAGGAGAAATAGAAGTGGTATTGGGAAAGAAAACTGCGAGTGTTGTGAGGTCTGCCTGGGAAGTGTAGACTCTAAGAACAACCCCTGTTGACTTGGTAGATTTCTGTTAAAAGTTTAAAGAAATATCAATCAAATCCTGGCATCATCTGACAAAGGATGACTGATCTAGAAGTCAGTTAAACATAATGTATTTTAAACCATTTAAAAGAGATGCACCAAAGCATTTTTTTGATGAGAAATGCTCTAAGGAAATTAGAAATTCTGAAATATAAATTAAGTAGTTATTTGCCTCCATTCTCTCGTCCCTAAATGCTGGAATTTGAGGTGTTCCCTTGTCAAGTTCTGAGATTGTTGCTCTCCCTCTCTCTAAAAAGACAAATACCAAAAAACAAACAGCGTCTTCCATCTCTGGAGCAACTCTTTTTCAAATTACCACCCAACTATACTCGATATTTTGTCCAGATAGCTAAGCTAAAATTAAACTATAATCCTCCAGAACTCCTTGGGCCGGACTGAAACATGAAGAATATATAAACCAGTTCAAGCTGAGATTCTCATTAGGGACCAGAAAGACACATCATGGTAGCAAATTGTCAGCGAAAAATCCGATTTGTCAAATGGGTCCTTATGAACTTCATTCCATTTTGTTCAGATTACTATTCAGAAAACTTCACACTGAGAGGTGGTCTTTTTCTGAAGGTATCCACATTTAGAGAACAACTCACTTTACCATATACCAGGAGAAAATGAGACAGGAAAGCTCTGAAATATTTTTAGTCAGTTTTTCAAGAATCTATCCAATTATTTCACGTTAGCTGACTGTGGATGGTGGATGATGTGGAATACCTTGAATATTGTGTGCATTATTACAAACTTTTTTTTTGCAGTAAAGTGTCAGACTACAAAAGGTCTGCAAAGCCACAACAGTTACTAGTTTTAAGGATCACATGGTGTAGAGAGAATTGAGTTAAATACTAAAGTTGCATAGATACACGCAGAAGACATGAAAATCTTGAGTCAGAGATAACAAATACTCTATTATTAAAAGCATAAGCCAGAGTATCAACTTTTTTTTTTCCATTCCTGAGCCCTAGGGATCACAAAGTGATATAAAGCCCATTAACACCTGCTCACACAGTGAGTTGCATTGGAGGAAAACAAAACAAAACAAAACAAAACAGCAATATTTTGTCTTCTTTTCCTTAAATAGAAGAATTTTTAAGGAAAAAAATTGGATCCAATATATTCTTCAAATATAGAAATCACTAAAATATATCTGGATCTGGAAACATAGCATACCAATTTTAACCCATAGGTTTACGTCCCATCAGGATTACTCAATAGAAACATATATGACTTGTAACTTACAGTTATTTGTCTAAATTTTATTGTATGCATGGTAGATCAAGCTTTGTTTAAGTTACTATTTACATAACAGTTTTTATAAGAAAAATATACTATTTTATGTCATAGGTGATACATTCCTAATAAATTTTTAAAGATCTATTTAGTTTTTTTGAAAGGCAGAATGACAGAGAGACGCAGAGAAAAACATCTTATTGCTGGTTCATTACCCAAAGACAGTGATGGTCAGGGCCAGGTCAGGCCCAAGCCAAGAGCCAGGAACTCATCAGGATCTCCCACGTGGAAGCAGGGTTTCAAGTACTTAGGCCAACTTCTGCTGCTTTCCGAGGCACACTAGCAGAGAACTGGATCAGAAGTGGAGCAGCAAGGGCTAGAACCAGCTTTCCAATATGGGTTTGGGCGTCACATGCAGTAACTTAATCTACAGTGCCAAGACACTGCCCTGTAATGAATTTTTAAACAACTGTCTTCAATGTTAATGAACCTATAACAGAAACAGAGGGAAAGTTTTCATTTCTTTGTAAACTCTTTCTGCTAACAAAAAGAAATATTTAATAGTAGAGTACCAAAATAAAAAAAAAAAAGCATTAAAACTGCATTCTATCTAAACATATCTTGATAGAAATGCAATTCTTGTGTCAATAGGATCTAAATAATATAATAGTCTCTGAGTGGGAGTGGGGAGGAAATGAACTACAATGAATTGTGTCATGTTAACCTGTGGTATCCTTGGAGTTTTGTAGCTAATCTTTGCAAAGATATATTTTAGTGAGTTTCTTCTGAAGCCGAGTGAAGCATTCAGCACTTCAGGGGACACAAAAAGATTAAAGAAAAGTGGAATATGACCACTCAGAGCGAAAAGAAAGAAAAATCACTCTAGCAGCACTTTCATTATTTAACATATTTTTGACTTCTTTAAGTCAGGAGGTCTTTTGGTACATAATACAACTCAGTAGCAGTTGGAGAATCTGAAGTCCCACATATAAACCTATAATTATTATTATCTCAAATGGGGAGATTTTCAAAAGTAAAAAGAGTCATTTTAAGCATATAATATGGTAACTCAGAGTCACCCAATGAGTTACATATGAATAGACAATTGATTTGTGATTACTAGTTATGACTCAGTAATATTGAAAATATTCAAAATTCAAAATTAAGACTATTCGTGGCCAATGATGGAAAATTTCTTATGTATTCATACACATGAGATATAATGTTTTGTAATATAGTACTATAATTTATTTTTTAAGTTCAAAGGACAAAGAATAAGAGCAAACAGTTCTTTACATATCTCCTTTTATGAAAGTTAATACTATGAATTATTATCTTAAATTTGAATTGTTTCAGATTATATTGCTATACAATAGGGAGAATAATGTAATTTCTAATGTTATGATGAATTTATAGAACTATAAAATTAACCTGAACTTATATTAATAGAATAAGTTCATTTAGGAACTTTCTTACCCTTATTGGAATTGGTTTTATAAGAATTCTGCTGAACATTTCTGCATCTATATGTATGAGTGAAAGTGCCCTCAAAACCTTGGCTTACAAGTTTAGAAATACTGTCTCTTTCTCCATTTATTAAAGAAATTTTCACAATATTATTATTCTTCCCCTTTCATAGGTTTGGATTGATTCACTGATGAAGTTATCTTGGCCTGGATATTTATATGGAAGTGGGAAGCTCTTTGATATTATTCAGAATTATTTGAATGTTCTATTCATTATTATTTCATCAAGTTGAATTTTCCTGGAATTTTTTACATTTTAGCTAAATTTTCGGAGGCAATATCATAATGCTCTTTACTATATTATCTCAGATTCTTTTTAGTTTCCTGATATTAAAAAGATGATGTCACTCTTTGAACTCCTGCTTATTTTGATGTTCCTTTACTTTCTCTCAGATTAACCCGAGACTTATCCCTTTTACCTAATTTTTCTGAGGACCAAAATATTTTGTGGAATGTTTATCTTAAAAATTATTAAAAGTACAGTTCTCATAACCAAAATATGATAAGCATGTATTCAGAAACCTGAATATAACCCTACCGTTCGACCCAGCCATCCCACTCCTTGGAATTTACCCAAAGGAGTTTAAATTGATAAAGAAAAAAGCGGTCTGCACCCTAATGTTTATTGCAGCACAATTCACAATAGCCAAGACCTGGAACCAACCTAAATGCCCATCAATGGTAGACTGGATAAAGAAATTATGGGATATGTATTCTTTAGAATACTATACCGCAGTAAGAAACAATGAAATCCAGTCATTTGCAACAAAATGGAGGAATCTGGAACACATCATGCTGAGTGAAGTAAGCCAGTCCCAAAGGGACAAATACCATATGTTCTCCCTGATTGGTGACAACTGACTGAACACCAAAAAGGATACCTCCTGAAGTGAAATGGACATTATGAGAAATGGTGACTTGATCAGCATAGCCCTGACTGCTAATGGACAACTTAATACATTATCCCTCATAGTATTTTTTTTTTGTCTGTTCTACTTAATATGACTGGTTTAATTCTGTAATTATCACACAGTTATTCTTAAGTGTTGAAAATTAACTGAAATGTGATCCCTGTTAAACATAAAAGTGGGAATAAGAGAGGGAAGAGATGTATAATTTGGGGCATGCTCGGGCTGACTTGCCCCAATTGGTAGAGTTGGAAACATACCAGGGGATTCCAATTCAATCCCATCAAGGTGGCATGTGCCAATGCCATCTCACTATTCCAAGTGATCAATTTCAGTTCACAATTGATCATAATGAAAGGACTAAGAGTCAAAGGGAGCACATAAACAAGTCTAGTATCTGCTAACACTAACCGATAGAATAAATAAAGGGGAGAGTGATCCAACATGGGAAGTGAGATACTCAGCAGACTCATAGAATGGCGGATGTCCTAAATAGCACTCTGGCCTCAGAATCAGCCCTAAAGGCACTCGGATCTGGCTGAAAAGCCCATGAGAGTATTTCAGGCATGGAAAGCCAAGACACTCTGGCAAAAAGATCTCTGTGAGTGAGATCCCAGTGGAAAGAACAGGTCTTCAAAGAGGGAGGTGCCTTTCTCTGAAGGGAGGAGAGAACTTCCACTTTGACTATGACCTTGTCTAAACAAGATAAGAGTCGGAGAACTCAAGGGGCTTCCATAGCCTTGGAAACTCATGACTGGTGCATAGGGAGATTACTGATGCCATAAACAGGAGTGTCAATTTGTAAAGTCAACAACAGGAGTCACTGTGCACTTACTCCTCATGTAGGATCTCTGTCCTTAATGTGCTGTACACTGAGGCTTAATGCTATAACGAGTACTCAAACAGTATATTTCACTTTGTGTTTCTATGGGGGTGCAAACGATTGAAATCTTTACTTAATGTACACTAAACTGATCTTCTGTAAAAAAAAAAAAAAAAAGAAATTATCAATTCCCAACTTGACTCTCACTGGGATTAAACATGACAATAGGTCTGATCTGATTTCATCATCATTTAAAAAAAATCATCTATTATTTTTCACTTTATGTTTCTGTGTGGGAACAAACTGTTGAAATCCTTACTTAAGGTATACTAAGCTGATCTTCTGTATATTAAGATAATCGAAAATGAATCTTGATGTGAATGGAAGGGGAGAGGGAGTGGGAAAGGGGAGGGTTGTGGGTGGGAGGGACGGTATGGGGGGGAAAGCCATTGTAACCCATGAGTCGTACTTTGGAAATTTATATTCATTAAATAAAAGATAAAAAATAAAAATAAAAAAAAAAATAAATTTAAACAGCGAAAAAAAAAAATTATTAAAAGTACAGTTCTCATAACCAAAATATGATAAGCATGTAAGGTAATGAATATGTCAATTAGCTTGATTTAACCATCCCACAATATATATCCATATCAAAATATGATTTTCACTATAAACATTTTTGTCAATTAAAATAAATTTAAAGTAACTTTATCTTACATGTTACTTTATTTTATTGCTCTTACATTTGATGTGTTCAGATATTTGTATACTTGATACTCGTATATTGAGCCTATATGTATAATTTTCATTTTTTTCTTTGTCATGTGTGTAATTAGGGTATAAATATTAATTAAGCTAGGTGATTCTGGAACCAACACTATTTCAAATTTTCAGTATCATTCTTTTCTACATATTTTGCGATTTTCATTGAGCTTGTTTGATAGCTGAGATAATTAGATGCATATCTGACTTTTCAAATAAATTATCATTGTTCTCATTACTTTGTTAGGGAGGGATTCTAAACCTAGTGCACATTTTGTCTAAGGACATGGCAATAAGATAAGATATAAGATAATTTAAGTTAGTACAGCTTTGTAGTATTTTTAACGTCATAGTGTACTGAGTCCTATTTTTTTTTTTTTTTTGCTCAAGACTGATTTTACTATTCAGAGTTCCATGCTAAGTTTTATAATGTTTATTTAAGTTCTATGAAAAACATAATGGTATTTTGTGGAAATTCCTTTGGATAGTATAAAAATTTTAATGACCTTGATAGTTCCAATTCAAGAACACAGCATGTCTTTCTTTCATCAATGTTTTATAATTTTCCTTGTAGAGATTGTTCAGCTATTTAAATTCCTCTCTAAACATTTAAAATTTTGTAGTTACTGGTAATTGAAGTGACTTCCTGATTTCTTTCTCAAATAATTTGCTATAGATATATGCTAATGCCTCTGATTTTCAGACAGAGACTTTATGTCTTGTAACTTTACAAAACGTAGTATTTCTAACACATTTTTGGTAGAATATTTGCAGTTTGCTATATAAGATTATATCATCTTCGTACAGTGATAATTTGATGTCCTATTTTTGGATTTGAATGGTGTAATATTTCTTTCTTTTGAGTAATTGCTCCAGCTAGGATATCTGCGGCTGTGTTGAATAAGTCATTAGAATGGAAATTCTGGTATTGTTCCAGGTCTTCGAAAGGGTTCAGCTTTTCTCCATGCAGTATGATGTTACATGTTTGCTTGTTATATACGGCCTTTATTATATTGAGGGGCATTCCTTTGATACTAACTTTGCTCAATTTTCTTTGTATGAAGGATTATAGGATTTTTACCAAACACCTTGATGCATAAGTTGATAAGCTCATATGATTTTTATAGTTCATTCTGTTGGTATGGAGTATCTTAATTATTGATTTATATATGCTGAACCATCCTTGCATCCTTAGGATGAATCCCATTTAATCATGGTGAATAATCCTTTTAATGTGCTATTGGGTTTGGTTTGCTAGTATTTTGTTGAGGATCTTTTTTTAATGTATGTTCATCAAGAATATTGTTCTATTACAATCCTTTGTAAAAGAATTCCTCAATCTTCTATTTTCTTGGAATAATTTAAAATGGATTAGTATTAATTTTTTAATTATTTTGTATAATTCAGCATCTAGTCCTGGGTTTTTTTTTGGGGGGGGGTGGAGAGTTGGTAGACATTTATTGGTGATTGATTATCATTTAATCTAGGTTATCAAAATTTGCTGTCTTAAACTTGTTCATAATAATCTCTAATAATCCTTTGAATTTCTATGATGTCAGTTGCACTATCTCCATTTTCATCTCTGATTTTGAGTTTTCTCTTTTTTTCCTTATTCTAGCAAAAGGTTTGTCAGTTTTGTTGATCCAATCAAGGAACCAACTTTTTAAATTGATTTTTAAAAAAGATTTATTTATTCACTTGAAAGTCAGAGAGAGAGAAATATTCCACTCACTGGTTCTGTCTACAAGTAGCCAAAAGGGGACTTAGCCAAACTGAAACCAGGAGCCAGGAAATTCATCCAAGTCTCCCACATGGATGACAGGGTCCCAATCACTTGGCCCATCTTCCACTGATTTTTCTAGGTCATTAGGAGGGAGCTAGTTCAGAAGTGGAGTATCCAGAACATGAACCAGATCCCATATGGGATGCTGGTGTCACAGGCAGTGGCTTTGCCAGCTTTGCCACAAGGTTGGGCACTTTTGCTGAATTTAATTATTATTTTAGTTTCCATCTCATTTATTTTTTATCTGAGTCCCATTATTTTTTCTTCTACTAATTTGGGATTTTATTTGTTTTTGTATTTCCTGTTCCTAGATGTATAGCAATGTGTTACTTATTTGACATCATTCTGCAATTTGATGCAGATATTGATTGCTGTAAACTTCCCACTTAGTACAACTTTTGCTGTATCTCCTAGCATTTGGTATGTAAATAAAGAAATACCATTGTGCTAATTTTCATTTTTTTCTGTAATTTCTTCCTTAAAATGTTTAGGACTGAGTACATTTTGCTCAGAACTAAGTTGTATGATTTCCATGTATTTTACAGTTTTCATTATTTTTCTTGTTACTGATTTCTACTTTTTTTGGATTTAGTGAGATACGCTATTTTTTTTTTTTTTTGACAGGCAGAGTGGACAGTGAGAGAGAGACAGAGAGAAAGGTCTTCCTTTTGCCATTGGTTCACCCTCCAGTGGCTGCCGTGGCCAGCGTGCTGAGGCCAGCGCACCACGCTGATCTGAAGGCAGGAGCCAGGTACTTATCCTGGTCTCCCATGGGGTGCAGGGCCCAAGTACTTGGGCCATCCTCCACTGCACTCCCTGGCCACAGCAGAGAGCTGGCCTGGAAGAGGGGCAACCGGGACAGAATCCGGCGCCCCGACCGGAACTAGAACCCGGTGTGCCAGCGCCGCAAGGTGGAGGATTAGCCTAGTGTGCCACGGCGCCAGCGAGATACGCTATTTTTAAAAAGTATGTTGAAGTTTGTTTTGGGAACTACCACATGGTATATCCTTGAGAACATTTCATGTGGTATGAGAAGAATGCATATTCTTTTTCTTCCTTTTTAAGATAAATTTATTTGAAAGGCAGAGTTTCAGAGAGGCAGAGAGAGAGAGAGAGACAGACAGACAGACAGAGACAGGGAGGTCTTCCATCTGATGGTTTTTCTCGCCAGATGGCTGCAATGGCCAGAGCAGTGCAGATCCAAAGCCAGGAACCAGGAGCTTCTTCCAGGTCTCCCATGTAGGTACAGGGGCCCAAGGACTTGGGCCATCTTCTACTGCTTTCCCAGGCCACAGCAGAGCTAGATCAGAAGTGAAGCAGCTGGGACTTGAACTGGCACAGGTATAGGATGCCAGCACTGGGAGTGGCGGCTTTACCCTCTACACCACAGCACCAGCCCCGAGAAGAACTCATATTCTTATTGGCATGGTAGAAATGTTCTGTAGAGTCTATTAGGTAATTGATCTATTTTATAATATACCTTTTTTTTTCTTTTTTTATATATTTTTATTTACATAAGGTATACAAATTTCATGTATTTTATATATACAGATTTAGGAGCATAGTGACACTTCCCACCTTACCCTCTCTCCCACCTGTATTGATTTATATTAGAATGACCTGTCCATTTCTGAAAGCAGTGTATTAATGTCCACTAGTGTTATTCTATTGGAGTCAATCTCTCCCTTTAGGTCTATTAACATCAGTTTTACAGTTTCTGTGCACTGGTACTGGGTGCATATGTAATTACTTCCTCTTGCTTCATTGAATTCTGTATCACTACATAGTGACCTTCCTTGTCTATCTTTACTGTTTTTGCTTTAAAGTAAATTTTATATAAGTAGAACTACTCCTGCCCTCTTTTGGATTCCATTTAATTGCATTCTTTCAATTTCAGTTTTTGTGTTTCCTTAGATGTTATGTGAGTTTCTTATATGCAGCATACAGTTTGATATATATATTCTTTCACTTGTGTCTTTTAGGTACGGAATTAAATACATTTTTATTTAAGGTAATTAATTTTTTTTTTTTTTTAGTTCCTTTCTTTCGTTCTCTCAGTATTAGAATCTCCTTTGAAGGAAAGTAATTTTCTCTGGCAATGAGTTTTTGATAGTAGTGTTTTGAGTCTCTCATAATTTTTTTGTTGTTGTTGTTGACAGGCAGAGTTAGACAGTGAGAGAGAGAGAGACAGAGAAAGGTCTTTTTTCCGTTGGATCACCCCCCAAATGGCCACTATGGCTGGCGCACTGCGCCGATCTGAAGCCAGGAGCCAGGTGCTTCCTCCTGGTCTCCCATGCGGGTGCAGGGCCCAAGCACTTGGGCCATCCTCCACTGCACTCCCTGGCCACAGCAGAGAGCTGGCCTGGAAGAGGAGCAACCGGGACAGAATCCGGTGCCCCAAATGGCACTAAAACCCAGGGTGCTGGCTCCACAGGCAGAAGATTAGCCTAGTGAGCCATGGTGCCGGCTCATCTGTTATAAATTTTTGCTTTGTGTTTATCATGTGGCTTATAAAAAAAGTTGGTTATAAAAAGCAGTTTCAAGATGAAATCAATTTGACATTTATTATAATGTTATGAAAATATTTAAAGAAATATGTAAGGGCCAGCGCCGTGGCTCACTAGGCTAATCCTCCGCCTGTGACACCGGCACCCCGGGTTCTAGTCCCGGTTGGGGCGCTGAATTCTGTCCCAGTTGCTCTTCTTCCTGTCCAGCTCTCTGCTGTGGCCCGGGAGTGCTGTAGAGAATTGCCCAGGTCCTTGGGCCCTGCACCCGCATGGGAGACCAGGAGGAAGCACCTGGCTCCTGGCTTCCAATTAGCGCAGTGAGCCGGCCGTGGCGGCCACTTGGGGGTGAACCAACAGAAAAAGGAAGACCTTTCTCTCTCTCCCACTGTCTAACTCTGCCTGTAAAAAATAAATAAATAAATAAATAAAATATGTAAGGAACTTGAATAAAAAAACTATCTTTGCACTCTTTTTTCTTTATATTTTTAATTTTTAATGGATTATTTTACATCTTTCTGTATTTCTTATCTCTTATTTATTAATGTAGTTATTATTATAACTTTTAAAATATTCTTCCTAAATATAGAATGGCTTATGTACCTTCTTCATTATTTTACAGTATTCTGAATATGTCTATAGAGTTACTCCTTTTTTTTTGTTAGATTTATTTATTTATTTGAAAGGCATAGATAAAGAGAGGTGGA
Source organism: Oryctolagus cuniculus (assembly GCF_964237555.1). Lineage (NCBI taxonomy): Eukaryota > Metazoa > Chordata > Mammalia > Lagomorpha > Leporidae > Oryctolagus > Oryctolagus cuniculus. Next base: position 108,078,375 of record NC_091437.1, read on the forward strand.
GGCAGAGAGAGAGAAGTCTTCCATCTGCTGGTTCACACCATAAATGGCTGCAATGGCCAGAGCTGGGAAAACACAAAGCCAGGCGCCAGGAGCCTCTTCAAGGTCTCCTAAGCTGACACAGGGCCCCAAGCACTTGGGTCATCTTCTCTGTTTTCCCAGGCCATAGCAGAGAGCTGGATCAGAACTGGAGCAGCCAGGACTCCAACTGGTACCCATATGGGATGTCGATAGTGCCTTTACCTGCCATGCCACAGCACCTGCCCCTGTATGGTTACTCTTACTAGTGAGTTTCCTACCTACAGGTATTTTCTTCTTACTCATTAGTTCTGCTTTATTTCAATTGGATGAACTCTTTTAAGCGTAACTTGTGAGATAGTTTAGGTGAAGATAAATTACCTTGACTTTTGTCTGTCTGAAAATTTCTATACTTCTCCGTCGTAGACAATGAGACACATTTCTGGGCACCCTATTCTTTGCTGATAGTTTTCATTATGCCGTACTATAAAGATTTAATTCTATTTACTCTTGGCCTTTTAGGTATTTGTTGATAAATCCATCATGAAGCAAACTGGGCCCTATTTTCATTTTATCTGTTTCTCTTTTGCAACTTTGAGTATCCCCTGCTTATCTTTAACCTTAGAGAGAGTGATGATAGAATGTCTTAGGGTAGACTTGCTTTAACTGAACCTGACTAATGCCCACTGAGATTCCTATAATTGGACAGTTATATCTTTCTCTAGATTTGGAAACTTTTCTATAATTAACATATTGAATATTCTTTATACCATTTTGGTATTCTCAACTCCCTCTTGTACCCCAGTCATTCAGATATTGTCTTCTTTCATGTGTCATAAAATTCCCATTTGGATTCTTTATCCTCTTCATCCTATTTTCTTCGTTTTTTTTTTTTTCTTCAAACTGTGCATTTTCAAATATCCTGTATTTGATCTCACTGATTTTTTTTTCCATTTGATCTATTATAGTACTGATGCCCTTTATCATGCTTTATGTTTCACTTAGTATGCCGTTCAGTTGAAGTGTATATCAGATTAAAAAAAAAAAAAAAGACTTCCACTTCTGTCAAATTTATCTGCTTGAGTATTACATTATTTCTTTCTGTTTTCTTGAAATGCATTGAGTATACTTAAAGCTTGATTTTGAATTTGTCATTATTACGTTTGGAAATTTCAGTTCATTGATTTCTGGCATCTTAATTTGTTTGTTAGGTGAAGTCGTGTTTCCTTGAAAGTGCAGGTCTCTAATGCAAAGATAACTCTAGGAGTTCCATCCACGGGCATTAGCCTGGCTGTAGAGGCGTTTGGGCTTTTTAGTTGCTGGGTCTCAAAGCAGTGGGCCTAGTTCCGAACTCCAATGGAGTGCTAAGATTTCTTCCAGGCCGGCGCCGCGGCTCACTAGGCTAATCCTCCGCCTTGCGGCGCTGGCACACCGGGTTCTAGTCCCGGTCGGGGCACAGGATTCTGTCCCGGTTGCCCCTTTTCCGGGCCAGCTCTCTGCTGTGGCCAGGGAGCGCAGTGGAGGATGGCCCAAGTCCTTGGGCCCTGCACCCCATGGGAGACCAGGAGAAGCACCTGGCTCCTGCCATCGGATCAGCGCAGCGTGCCGGCCGCAGCGCGCCGGCTGCAGCGCGCAGGCCACGGCGGCCATTGGAGGGTGGACCAACGGCAAAAAGGAAGAACTTTCTCTCTGTCTCTCTCTCACTGTCCACTCTGCCTGTCAAAAAAAAAAAAAAAAAAAAAAAAAAGATTTCTTCCATTAGTTGCTCCCCAGCAGCTTGAGTCTCGCTCTGCTCTGGTTGAGATAGGGGGCAGGATGGTGAATACAGAATCTTGGCCCCTTGACTTCAGAGGGTAGAATGACTCAGTGTGGAACTACAAACATGTGGAAGTCATGTAGGGTCCTGTCCAGCATAGGTTTTTATTTTTGTGGGCCTGTACTGAGTTTCAACTATATGGTCTGGACTTAAATCTCTCTCCTTCCAATTGTGAGGCATCTCTCTTCATGCTGTACTACTTTTGCTGTGGGTAGAGGGTGACATGGGTAACTCTTTCTTTATTGCATTCTTCAATGCATCTCTTTTATTACTATACTAAAACCCGGCATCATGGTCTCATGATTTCCATAGCTTTTGTAAAGATGATTTGGCGCACAAACAGGCACTCAAATTGGTATCTCAGAGGGGAGATTGTTACTAGACCATCTTATTCAGCTACACTCTTGCTCTGCTACCCTTTCAACATTTCTGAGTAATAATTTATAATATTTCTTTCATATAAATAACAAAATTTTTAAATTCCCAACATTGATAAAAGCTTCTTGAAATATATTTTAATAAAATAAAGCTCTTGGAAATAACCAACTAATCCCTAGTAAACTAAATATCAAATAGAACAAAATATAACAGTTTAATGGAATACAAAAATCCAACCAGCGAGGTATAAAATTTTCAGTCCTGGTGGCAGCAGAGCTAAGCCAGAGACACCCTTCCTCCCTCTAGCTCTCGGGCCCCACCAGCTCCTCCCAAGCCCAGTCACCATCCGGCCATCTCCTTTGGCAAAGATTCCGTGGCTGGAGATGTAGTTGCTGCCACCTCTAAGATTGCTGTGGCCCCAGTCAATGTTGAGGCAGACTGTAGTGCAGGGCTCTTTAAATGACTATTTCTATTTGATGTTAGAAATCTTCCAGAGTGAATAATATTTCAGGCATGAATTATCTCAATAATAAAACCATGACCATGACCCAGACATTTCTTATGTTGTTGTCTAAAAATAAAATTCTTCATATAGTATTCATGATTTTTCTTTATTCATCCTTTTTTTCTGCTCGCTAAAAAAGTATGAAAAAAGGAAATTAATATTCACTATGGCCAAGTAAGAAAAAAGTACCATTATGAACTGTGTAATTACTTTAATCCTTCAATAAACTCAAAATTAAAATTTTTCTACAATGTTTGGTGAATCAATGTGATCAGAGATATCTCCTAATAGTAAGTATCTGAGGTGTGATGTTAACATAAAATGAAAACATAATATGGAAACCCTATTTTTTGTCCTTGGTAAATATGATAATCTTAGCTATCATTTGTATGTAAAAACATTGAAAGATTAGGACACATGCTTTGTGTTATTTCTGGAACTCAAGAAAACTTAAAAGTTTATAGGATTTTTAAAAAAGATGTATTTATCTGTAAGTCAGAGTTGGGAGGGAGGGGAGGAGGGGCAGAGGGAGAGAGGAAGAGAGAGAGGGAGAGATTTTCTGCTGTTCACTCTCCAGATGGCCATAGAGATTGGTCCAGGAGTAAGCCAGGAACCAGAAACTTCTTCCAGGTCTCTCATGTGGGTGGCAGGGACCCAAGTATATGGGCCATCTTCATTTTCCCAGCCCATTAGCAGGAAGCTGGATCAGAAGCGGAGCAACTGGGACCTGATCCAGTGCCCATATGGGATGTGGGTATAGGCTTTACCTTCTATGCCACAATGATGGCCTCTTTAGGATATATTTGTAAAAGAAAAAAATCATGTAGAGCACTTGCTCTTATGAAAAATCTCATGCATGTGAATTATCTTGATGAAGTGATAGTAAGATTTTCCTGTGCAGTCTTATCCCAGATCTGTATTTTGTGTCTCAAATCTTTTGATCCTTTCCTAGAAAGACAAAAATAATTAATTATACAAAGGAGAAATCTGTACTTCTTTTCATTTTTCCCAGAGGTTTAATGGTTTGTTTTGCCCTTTGTTATTTCTTATCCAGGATTTCCATCAAATCCTGCTTCACCCATGGGGGACATTTTTGTTTGTATCTTATGCCTTCAACAGTCAAAGATACTGCTTTTCAATCAGATACACTGTTAAAAGCATGGATTGACATCACTTCTTACTCAAGTCTGAACAAATAGCTTTGGCAGCATTCAAAATCTGGGTGGTTTATCTTGCTTAGTTGATGCTCTTATACTTGCTATTGATTAATTCTCAGCACTGGTTTTCTCCTGTGTAAATCTTTTCTCGGTCATTAAGAGTAACTTACCTGACTGTTCTGGGATGATTTGATTCTTTTTTTCAAATTTACTATATCACCCAATCTCACCCATTAAAAATGAAAATCAGTTTTCCTTTCCTTGGTGAAATATTTTGTTTGTCTTTGCGTGTTGATGGCAACAGCAGCTACTAGCTCTTTGTATTCCTGAAATGTGAATTCAACAGACTAGAATTCTGATCATAGTCTCTTATTATTTTAATAAATGATTTTTAGCACAAACGTTTCATTATGTACTTTTTAAAATTAAGAAAATGAATCTTCTGTGGTTTATGCATGTTTTCTGTAAATATGTACCTATTTTATTTTTTAACCAAAATTATTTATATTTTATTTTTATTATTTATTTCAGAGCCAAAAATAGCAGATAGATAGATACAAAGATCTTGTATCCACTGTTTCTTTCCAAAATGACCAAAATGTCCAGTACTGGGCCAGGTCATAGCTGGGAACTGGAAATTGAATTCAGGCCTCCCATATGGGTGGTGGGGACCTGATAAATCCATTATCACCTCTACCTGTAAGGTTCTGCATTAACAGGAACATAGAATCTGCATAGGGCTAAGTATAGAACCTAGGCATCCCAATGTGGAACAAAGACATTTTTTTAATTTATTTTTATTTAGTAAATATAAATTTCCAAAGTACAGTTTATGGAATACAATGGCTCCTCCCCCCCCCATAATTTCCCTCCCACTCGCACCCCTCCCATCTCCTGCTCCCTCTCCCATTCCATTCACATCAAGATTCATTTTCAATTATCTTTATATACAGAAGATTGATTTAGTATATATTAGGTAAAGATTTCGTCAGTTTGCACCCACACAGAAACACAAAGTGTAAAATACTGTTTCAGTACTAGTTATAGCATTACTTCACATTGGACAACACATTAAGGACAGATTCCCACATGAGAAGTAAGTACACAGTGACTCCTGTTGTTGACTTAACAATTTGACACTCTTGTTTATGGCGTCAGTAATCTCCCTAGGCTCTAGTCATGAGTTGCCAAGGCTATGGAAGCCTGTTGAGTTCGTCGACTTCGATCTTATTCTGACAGGGTCATAGTCAAAGTGGAAGTTCTCTCCTCCCTTCAGAGAAAGGTACCTCCTTCTTTGCTGGCCCCGTTTTTTTTTTTTTTTTTTTTGACAGGCAGAGTGGACAGTGAGAGAGAGAGACAGAGAGAGAAAGGTCTTCCTTTGCCGTTGGATCACCCTCCAATGGCCGCCGCTGCAGCCGGCGCACCGCGCTGATCCGATGGCAGGAGCCAGGAGCCAGGTGCTTTTTCCTGGTCTCCCATGGGGTGCAGGGCCCAAGCACCTGGGCCATCCTCCACTGCACTCCCTGGCCATAGCAGAGAGCTGGCCTGGAAGAGGGGCAACCGGGACAGAATCCGGCGCCCCAACCAGGACTAGAACCCGGTGTGCCGGCACCGCAAGGTGGAGGATTAGCCTATTGAGCCACGGCGCCGGCTCGATCGCCCCGTTCTTTCCACTGGGATCTCACTCACAGAGATCTTTCATTGAGTTTTTTTTTTTTTTTTCTTTCCAGAGTGCCTTGGCTTTCCATGCCTAAAATACTCACATGGGCTCTTCAGCCATATCTGAATGCCTTAAGGGCTGATTCTGAGGCCAGAGTGCTATTTAGGACATCTGCCACTCTATGAGTCTACTGTGTATCCCGCTTCCCATGATGGATCCTTCTTTCCCTTTTTGATTCTATCAGCTAGTATTAGCAGACACTAGACTTGTTTGTATGATCCCTTTGACTCTTAGACCTATCAGTGTGATCAATTGTGAACTGCAATTGATCACTTGGACTAGTGAGATGGCAGAACAAAGACATTTTTACCGAAGTCTTAATTGCTAGGCTAAACACATGCTCCACTTTTTAAAACCTACTATATTCAGGGTACTATCAAGATACAGGTTAACTCCAGAAAGGGAAAAATACTAGATCTACTTGGTAGATTAGGGGTAACTGAGTAGATGGCAGTATGGTTCAGCATATGTCCTATAATGAAATATTTTCAAAATGCAACATAAGAGATTAGACAGACAACTGTGAGCTCTGAGTTGGGGTGGAATGGAGGTAAATTGAAGCACTTGGAGATTAGCCAATTTTCATGCATGAAGATTTCTAAGCCAAGGTATGAGTGTGCCATGCAATATCTGGAAGAATAAATGCCCTTAACAAAGGTGAATACCATCCTTCATTCTCTTCTGCTCCTTTTTTGGTAATCCAGTAATAGACAAACCTCCCCTTGCTTCTAGAGAGAATGTTACAGTCTCTTATCTTTTGCAGCAGCATCTCGCTCCCTAACTTTCTCAGTTCTCCGTCATCTTCCACCTGATAGCAAAACTACTGTTGCTGTCCCTCATTCCTCTGACCAAGGAGAGCATCTGCAGTGTTTTGGATCCTGGTGATCTTGCTCCCTTGAACTCTGGACTTTGCTTTGTGAGTTATGACACATCTTTCCAGTATTCCAGCCTCTTTTCTTCCTGGTTTGCTCCTTTCACCTTAAGTATATTCAGTTTATTTTCCACTTACAAAATATATGTGCTCTCAACTGAATCCTGTGATGAGTGTGCTTGTTCTTCATTGTGCAGCTAAGCTTCCTGAAAGTATGACCTAAATGCATTTCCATTTCATTACCACTTTACAATTAAATTTGTTTAAAAAAAGATACATTGGCTGCATATTTCTCTGTTCACTGTTTTGGATGCCAAGGGTGCAGACATGAGGCCCCATCAGATTTCCTTAGAGAATAGAAAGATCAGTTGCTTTCAAGTGTTTCTTCATGCTATGAAGTCCAATGAAGTGATCTTTACATCAGAGTAGATGATATTGAAAGGACAACCAGTAAAGGAAATGTTGGTATTGTTTAGAATGAAGAGTAGATAGGAAGCAATGATGTTCGGGCCAAATAAAATGTGCAAGAAGCTGAAATGCTGAGGAGTGTGTGTTTAGTAAATACTGCTCACTGAAGGATCAAATATTGCAGTACATCCGAACAATGATTACTATTCAGTGACAAAGAGAAATGATGTAGAGGAAGCTGAAATGCACATTACTAAATGAAATAAGCCAATCAGTAAAGGCTAAATACTGCATGATTCCAGCTAAATTCTGAAAAAGAGGAAATAATACAAAGAGTGGTTTCTAGGGACTCAGAGGAATAAATATGTAGAACCTGGAAGATTTTGGGGAGAGCGAAATTATTCCACATGATAGTACAGTCCTAGATATATGATATTATGCATTTCTCAAAACTGATTGAGCTTCACAACATACACATTAAATTTTAGTATAAAATATGAACTTTCTTTTAATTTTGTCATTATATTGGCTCATCAGTTTTATTAAATGCACCATACTAATGCAGCATGTTCATAATTATGAGTTACACTGTGGGAACATTGTCAATATTCTGGTCAGTTTTTCTGTTCACCTAAAACTTCTTTAAAATCAAATGATGTTTTTACAAATTAGCAGACTTTAAACGAGAAGTAAAATAAGAAAAATGATGATTATTCCCTGTTTTTTATGGAAAAAAAGTTTAAAATGGAGGAGTGTTTTTTTGTTGTTGTTTTTTTGATTTTGTTTTTGTTTTAAGGTAGGTGGAGCGGCATTGAGGTAAAGCTGCTGCCTGTGAGCCTGGCATCCCATATGGGGGCTCCAGTTCACATCCCAGCTGCCTCACTACAGATTCCAACTCCCTATTAAGGCCAAATGACTGAGAGATGAGTCTTTTTTTTTTTTTTAAGTAAAATGACGTGAATACTGTTGCCTTTGGTGATGTTATCTAGGTGTTAAACAATGCTTGCTAAAATTCTAAACAAAACCAAGTAGAATCTCTAAATTATTGAAGAATCCAATGATCTCTTTTTTATTTTTTAATTTTTATTCTTTTTTCTTTGACAGGCAGACTGGACAGTGAGAGAGAGAGACAGAGAGAAAGGTCTTCCTTTGCTGTTGGTTCACCCTCCAGTGGCCGCCGGCGGCCAGCGTGCTGTGGCCGGAGTACTGCGCTGATCCGATGGTAGGAGCCAGATACTTATCCTGGTCTCCCATGGGATGCAGGGCCCAAGCACTTGGGCCATCCTCCACTGCACTCCCTGGCAGCAGTAGAGAGCTGGCCTGGAAGAGGGGCAACTGGGACAGAATCCAGCACCCCGACCAGGACTAGAACCCGATATGCCGGCGCCGCAAGATGGAGGATTAGCCTAATGAGCCACGGTGCCGGCCCCAATGATCTCTTAAGTGGGATAGTTCTAAGTGATGAAATTGCCTTCCATCATGAACTTCAGTAGGTGTTCTCATGTTTATTTGTTTAATTGAAAAATAGTTTTTGTATTGTTCTTACCCAAGAACAGTAATCTATTGAGCAAATTAATCCAATTGAGCCTACTGGTAAAGTTTTTTGTCTGTACAGAAACACACCTTTCCATTGTTCTTATCTGGATCACCTAGGATTATAAGAATCCACTTTCTCTCACCTACTGGTAGATGTAAGGCCCATTGTTTTCTGTGTTCAGTTTTTACTAGAAACACATTCCATGATAGTAAATTGTTAGCGTAAAACAGGCAGGGTATATTCTTTACACTATGGGAAGTGACCGATTTTACAGATTAGAGCATTACTAATATTTATTTATTTATTCATTCATTCATTTTGAAAAGCCTATTTTTAAAACATTTACTAGAATAATAATGCTTCAGGCTAACATTAAAATCCAACCAAATAACTCTTGAACATTTTGGGTAATTCCTTTAATATTGCAACTCCTTTAGCAAGGAGCCCCTAGCAAAGAACTGAAATAAAAGGGGAAAAGTGCATTATTATTCCTTCCTCTAATAAACGTTCAGCCCTCTAGGAGCGCAGCTGCATTAGCTCCTCCGATTCAGTGCATCCGTCCTACTTCTTTCCTCCAGTGGGTGAAGGGAGCAGGCAAGCACAGAGTGGTGAGCTGGAGCTAGAAACCAAATCTGTGTTTGAGACTGGAGGTGACTGTCAATGATTCATCAAAGCAATCTTACTGTGGTTTGAAAGAATTACATCTTGGTTTTACGCTGGCATCACCAGTGTTAAGAATGTACAAGGGAACCGCAGAACAAAAGAGAAACAAGTATGTAAATACAGCAATGTCTTGACTTGTAGAGCCTAAATTTTCTTGACAGAAAATACCCTTGGCCCAATATTTACTTTTTCTGAAGACTCACATATCTGCTAGAACACTAGTTCTCTCTACAGTAGTGAAAGTTGTTAATAATGTATGAGTTTTAATAATGCCGCAATACTTTAAATATGGAACATTTTCTTCCAAATTAGTAATGAAAAGTTATCTTAAATGTACTAAAGTGGTATTATTTTGACAGTTTCTTATGCTGTACCTGAATACATCATTTGTGAATAATGATTTGTCTAAGCTGCTTTAGTGGCTGTAAATGTTAGGAATGCAGCAAGCTTCCTGGTGAATCAATTTGTGTTAGCTGTGCAGCACAGATTTGCAGCAGCATAATTCACACTGGCTTTCCAAGTAATACTTCCTCTGACAACACTTTCAAAACGGCAAGATATCTTGCAAAAGTACAGAATTGTCTTGAGATATCACATCCCCCAGCAGAATTCAAAATACTGTTGCAAAACTGACAAAAGAGAACCTAAATTGTAATGTGATATACTAAAGCAGCTGATAGATTGCACTGTGCACCAAAAATTGTTAACTCTATGCCCAGTAGAGAAACAGATCTGTAGCAACAGTAAAAAAAGTCTGAACTCTATAGAGGGGAAAATACCAAATGAATATGGAGTCAATGGTATTTTTTATCTTGATGAAATCCACAATAACACTTTATTGAAAATTATAAAGGTGGCACTGCAGATTGGAGAATGCACTTGTATTACCACTGGAAACATTGCAAATGCTTTTTAAAATTATGATTTAATATGCTATACAGTGTTAATTCAAACTTTAGTGGGAAAGTAGTTTCAATATACAAATATTTAAATACTGTTTATTGTTATCTGAAGGCTACTGAAAAGTTACACTGATTGAAGAATCTCACACTTTCTTTTGTAAATAACATTTCTTTCATAGTTAAGAATGTTTAAGATATAAGCTGTCAACATATCATGGAATCTCTACAGGCTTTTGAAGTTTTTTTCATATTTTTGATTGGAGAATGATTGCATTTTTAGATCATTTGGAAATACATAGAGTTTTCTAAAAGGAGGCACATCATATATAAATGTTTTTACCCTTCAAGTTAGCTTTATATTTACTGTAGTCTGACACTCCACTTTATACTGAAAGGCTCAATTTGAATTTAACTCAGTACTGCTCTTTATTTAGTTATTATGGATAAACATTCTATTGCTGTGAAACTGAAAATGCCTTGGCTGCAGAAGTAGACATATTTAAAGATGGATGGGTTTATAGTTGCTAAAAATAATAGTAGATACATAGTAGGTCTTTATTATTCTTGATGAGTTATTAATTGAATTACATTTATTTTAAGCACAAGATCTCCTACTTGGAACAATGAGTGGTGACGAGACTCTATTTCTTAAGAAGAGTGACTTTAACGTTAGGAGGAGGAAAACTCCTTTTCAGGAAGAAAACCATGTTTTGCATTGCTAAAGAAGAGAATATTCTTTGACTTACAGTTAGGTTACTAATAATAAGCCTATCAGAAATTGAAAATATGAGTCAGAAATGCAGTTAATACATCTATCCTACCGAATATCCTAGTTTGCAACAAAATACACTGCCGGTTATTGATTGTTTGCCTTCATGATCACAGGACTGATTGGAAACTGTTGCTCAGTGTTCCTGCGTAGCATCTCAAGAGAATACCATGAAGTAGGTTTTGGACAATTCTTGAGGTGCCCATGTCCCATATCAAAGTGCCTAAAGCACTGTTTCAGCTTCTGATTCCAGCTTCTTTCTAATGCACACCCTGGGTGGCAGTAGGTGATGGCTTATGTACTTGTGTCCCTGACATCCGTGTTGGGGACTCAGATGAAATCCCAGGCTCCTGGAAATTCTGGCTGACCCAGCTTTGGCTGTCACATTTGGGGAATAAACCAGCAGATGAAATATATCTCTCTCCTCTCCTCTCCTCTCCTCTCCTCTCCTCTCCTCTCCTCTCCTCTCCTCTCCTCTCCTCTCCTCTCCTCTTCTTTCTTTCTCTCTCTCTCTTTCTCACCCACCCTCTCATTCTTTACTGTTCTGCCATTCAAAAGATTTATTGAAAAGAGATAATATCCTACCACATATTGTTAACCTGGGAACATTTCAAAATTCAAAATTTGAATTGCAGTTTCTCCTGAATGGGTATTACATTTACCCTATCTTAAAGTAAATCTTTAAAAGTAAATATTCACATCATTATGTCAGGGACTTTCCTTATTCTTACAAACGTTTCTGTTCTTTGAGTACATAATAGAGAACTTAATATATTTTTTTACATCTGCATTTTTTCAAGTATTGCAAAAGAAAAAGTATAAGAGAATATTAACAAGAGAGATGTAGTCAATAAGACAAAGTCCTATAGATAACCAGGCAATAGAAAGAGGAGGAGAAATATATGGATTGTAAAGATCAAATAATTCCTGGATAAGATTGATCTCTGTCCTTAATGTGTTGTACTATGTGAATTAATGGCATAACTATTACTCAAACATTACTTTACACTTTGTATTTCTGTGTGGGTGCAAACTGTTGAAATCTTTACTTAGTATATACTAAATTGATCCTTTGTATATAAAGATAATTGAAAATGAATCTTGATGTGAATGTGATGGGAGAGGGAGCGGGTGATGGAATGGTTGCAGGTGGGAGGGAGGTTATGGGGGGAAAATCTGCTATAATCCAAAAGTTGTACTTTGGAAATTTATAGTTATTAAATAAAAGTTAAAAAATAAGGTATTTTTCAACTTGAGACTTGTCTTCATCACCTTCTCTTTGTGCTCATATGTGGAAGGGACAAGGCAAGTCTGTTGGGTTTCCTTTATAAGAGCACTAGTTCCATCCATGGGGAATCTACCTGAATTTCCCTAAAATGCCTTCTTGCAGTGCCATCACATTGGTCAGTAGGTTTTAACATACGAGTTTTGAATGGCCAAAAACATGCATATATAAATAGAATTAGAAATTTCTTGTAACTGTCACTGTCAGGATTGTCTTGCACTCTAGAAATGATCTTCGGCTACTTTAGATTTAAATCCATAGTAATAATGGGCAGTCTAGTTACATAAAATTATTTTGAGTGTGTTATTTATAAAGTATTAGCCTTAAAAATAATAAATGTCTAAAATAAATTGTACTGAATTAAATGGTCTTCTCCTGAAAGCAGGTTAGCTACACGTATCTATAGACATTTAACTGTTTCAGTTGGGTTGTTTCTTTCTTTTTGAATTAATTAATTAATTGATTAATTTTTGACAGGCAGAGCGGATAGTGAGAGAGAGAGAGACAGAAAGAAAGGTCTTCCTTTGCTGTTGGTTCACCCTCCAATGGCCTCCGTGGCCGGCGCGCTGCGGCCGGCACACCGCGTTGATCCAAAGGCAGGAGCCAGGTGCTTCTCCTGGTCTCCCATGGAGTGCAGAGCCCAAGGACTTGGGCCATCCTCCACTGCACTCCCGGGCCTTAGCAGAGAGCTGGCCTAGAAGAGGGGCAACTGAGACAGAATCCGGTGCCCTGACCGGGACTAGAACCTAGTGTGCCGGCGCCGCTAGGCGGAGGATTAGCCTGTTGAGCCGTGGTGCCAGCCGGGTTGTTTCTTTTAAAATTTTTGTTTCCTATATTTGATCTGGAAGTCCATCAGTTCCTCCAGAGATCCTCTTATTAAAGAGCGATTCATCAACATCATAAGCTAAAATCTACTGAATAAACCTTACAAAGTAAAAATATAGAATATCTATGATATTTTACTTTGATATAGATAAAACAAACACAAGTGTCTTAAATAGTCTGAGCACATAAGGTATTGCACTGGGAAACAGGAGATACAGTTATTTGATTTTACTTAACAAATGCCTACTTCATTATGAAGTGTGTAAAACTTCATAGATTTACTTGATAAAATTCAATATATAGTGAATTTTACCTGGGGCACATCAGTTATTTAAAGATGGTGAATAGCATTGATTAATTTAAGGTGATATTGGTTGACCACATACATGTATATCTCCAGATCTGCCTGGAGCAGGATGATAACCTTTGGCCAATGTTGTAAAACAGATCAGTTAAGGACAAAATGATATTCAATAGTCACAATTCGTGGAGTTCATTTGAAACAGGATGTGTTGGCCTATCAGTATTGTTTAATAGTAACAACTAAAATTTAGTTGATTTCAATACAATGTTAAGTGTTTCTATTATTTCTTTTTATTTATTTGAGAGACAGACAAAGAGAATGCAAGAACACTCCTATTTTCTAGTTTCACACTCAAAATATATACCATAACAAGTAGGGCTGGACTAGACTAAGCTGGGCACCAGTAACTCAATCCAGGTCTCCTTTGTGGTTGTCAAGGATCCAATTTCTTGAATCATCACCTTCTGCCTCCCAGGGTGCACATTAGCAGGAAGCTTGAGTCAGGAGGTAGAGAGAGGAATCAAATTCAAGTAATTTCTACCCTTAAGAGTGGTCACTTAGATAGTTCTATTTCCTCTTGAGGTTACTACAGTCAATGTCTGCCTCAAGATGACTTTGAGTTTGCTGATTATGAAGTGCTTTAAGACAAGGAGACAAGTATGTTCTGTGCAACCAATGGTTATGAGGAGAAAGAAATCTATACCTCTACCCCTAGATAATTTTCAATGCTATTGCTGTTTTCTTTTCTTTAGCTATAATATAAAATTTTTACAAGCAAAAACTGAGTGTTTCCTTTGCTGTGCAGAAACTTTTTAGCTTCATGTAATCAAATCCATTTTTCTATTTTTGCTTTCATTGCCTCTACTTCTGGGGTCTTATCCAAGAAGTCTTTGTCTTGGCCAATGTTTGCAGTGTTTCCTTATATTTTCCTCTCATAATTTGATGGTTTTAGATCTTAGGTTTAAATTATTGGTCAATTGTGAGTTGGTTTTAGGATGTTAGTTGGGGATCTTGTTTAACATTTCTGCATGCAATTATTCCAATGCCATTTGTTGAAAACATTGTCCTTTCTACAGGCAGTGATTATTAGCTTGCTTGTCAAAGATCAGCTGGTTGTAGATGCATAGGTTAATTTCTGGGATTTCTATTTTGTTTCATTTGTCGGCATGTCTATTTTTGTACTAGAACCAGGCTGTTTTGATTATAACTGTCCATTCAAAAAAGTGAAGAGGCAACTGACTAAATGACAGAAAATATTTTTTTAACTATGCATATTATAAAGGATTCAAATCCAGAAGACATAAGGGACTCAGGAAACTCAGCAACAAAACCAACAATCCAGTTAGGAAATGGGCAAAGGACATGAACAGGCATTTTTCAAAGGATGAAATACAAATGGCCAACAGCAACATGAGAAAATATTCAGCATCACAAGCCATCAGGGAAATGCAGATCAAAACTTTCAGGAGTTTTTTTCTCACCACAGTTAGAATGGCTATCATCCAAAAATCAAAAAAATGACAAATGCTAGTGAGAATGTGGAGAAGAAGGTACTCAAATACACTGATGCTGGGGTTGTAAGCTAGTACAGCCATTATGTCAGATAGTATGGAGAGTCTTCAGAAATCTGAGAATAGATCTACTATATGACCTGGTCACCTCCCTCTTAGGATAATACCCAAAGGAAATGAAATCAGTATACAAAAGAGTTATCTGAACCCCCATGTTTATAGAAGTTCAAATTATTATAGCTAAGATATTTAATCAATCCAAATGTCCATCATCTGATGACTGGATAAATAAAATGTAGTATATGTTTACATTGAAATACTACTCTGCCATAAAGAATAATGAAATCCTGTCTTTTGCAACAAAATGGAAACGACTGGAGACCATTATGCTTAATAAAATAAGCCAGACCCCAAAACACAAATGGCATACGTTTTTCTCTGATTTGTGGTAGCTAATATATGGAGTACAAAATGATTCCTGGATGAATATAAGAGAGAAAATGACATCTTGTGCTATGATTTTTCATAGCCTTGTCTATGTTCATGCTGAAAAGTGATCTTTCTACTTCTTACTTGTTGAACACTATATGTAGTGGAGCATTAATCCTGTGATTATAAAGCAAATTGAAAATATATTATTGCAAAAATTAAAAACAAGAAAGAAAGGAAGGAAAGAGGAGGGAGGGAAGAATATGAGTATCCTTATATTCTTAGAATTGTAACCATGGATACATAAAATCAGTACTCTTTATAGTAACAAATAAATTAAAAAAAACCTGTCTGAGTCCTGTGACTCGTCTAGTAATTGAATACTAACAGCAATTGCCAAATAATTAATGCAAACAGAAACAAGAAAGTCCAATAAACATCAAAAAGAACAAAAAATAACCAAAGAAAAATGGACCAATGAAATGATAAAGAGACCAGCTAATGTGGATTGGCTTAGTGGTGCTTAAAATAAATGGATATTCACCAGGGTATATAAACTGAGGAAAGAGACTTAATTAAGAAAATGCGTTGTTATTTGAAGAAGTTTGCCAGATAATTGGATAAGAATACCTTGGTTGGATATCTTGGCAAGGTGATACAAATGCAATTAAATGAATAATTTATTTTCTAGAACTAAGATAAAATGTATTACAAGGTAACAGTGGGATTTTTTGAGCAGTGTAACTGAAACAAATATTAGTGGGAAGGAGGTTTTGACTAAGGATTAATTGGCCTTTTAGATTTCCTTACAATTAGTTTTATGTAGACCTTTCATTTACTGAATTTGCATGTTTATTTCTTACTTATTTGCTCAATTATATACTTTTAGTCATGGGGCTATATATGTTAAATTGAAGACAAAGTGTTTTTTTGTGAGTAATATTGCATATACAGTTGCTATGGTTTGAGTGTCTTCCCCCAAAGTTCTTGTGTTGGAATATTAATACCCAAACTTATGTTAATGGTATTTGGATGGTCAGTTATGTAATTAATCATGCCTGTGAAATGAAATCTACAGAAAAAGTTCTGAGTGACAGAGTTGAGGGAGCTTCAGGTTGATGAAGATATTCACATGTCCAAGTTCAGTAAGGAGAAGGCATGGAAGGTGCCCCCCCCCCCTTTACCCTGTCCCTGTGAGTCTCTTTAATTAGCTATTCCTGAGATGCTTCCTTTATTAGAAATCAGCAATGATAGAAGACGTTTCCTTGGGTGCTGTGGATTATTCTAGCAAATTATTGAACCTGTCAGGAGTTGTGAAAACATTTGGTTAATAGCTGCTAGATCAGGTGTGTGATGTTCTCCCCATCTTGGACATATCAATCTGGAATCTAAGTAGAGACAATCATTAGGAACTGAGTTCTCAATCTTTGAGATGTGTGCTTACTTCAGTAGTTTTCATTGTGATTGAACAGAGTTGTTGGGCATCCAGTTGGTGTGAGGAAATTAAAGTGGGCTATTGCTGGAGAAGGTAATATCACACATTTGGTGTTTGAAATTGTGTCAGGGGTAAATATTTGAGTTTTGAAAACAGAATATTCAGGTTTAAATCATTATCATTTTATCCTGTAAAATCTCTAATACAACCCAATTACAAGTATTTCAGGGCATGTGTTGGGTCCAGTGATTATGACACTGTATCTATTTAAGACTTGCATCCCATATTGGAATTCAACATTTGAGTTCCAGTCCAACTTCCTAATGCAGCTTCCTGCTGATGTGTACCTGGAGAGGCAGCTGTTATGGTTGATGTAGTTGGGTCCCTGCCGTGCATATGATAGACAATGGTTGAGTTTCTGATTCTGGCTTCAGGTCACTCCCAGCCCTGGCTATTGCGGGCACCTGGGATGTGAACTAGTGCATGAAGTCTCCCTATCTCTTTGTCTACCAAATAAGTAAAATAAATATTCTTTTTAAAAAAGCCATGAATATCCTACATAGTGTAGCCAGTAAAGGTTGAAGGCCAGTACTGTATTGTTTGTAGCTAGAGTCAGATGGAATGATATAAAAGGCAGGAAATGGTATCATTTCCAATTAAATCAAGTGCTTTCAATTTGCCATAGGAATAAGGCAACATTGGCCTCTGAAAAATTTTAGTTTAATTGGGAAACAGCTAAGTTCTCTTGAGATTAGACCTTTTAGCACAGTAGCACAAAACAGACAGCAGGAAGCACTAAGAGCAGCAGTGAGCAGTGTAACTGAGGATAGTGGCCATACCCCTGGGAAGGCCATTAGGATCTTGCCCTCCAGTAGCGTGTGGTGGGAACTTTAACTCCTGCTCAACAGAGAAAGTAGATAGCGTTGGCAGACTGAAATGATTTGTGCATGGGCATCTCAGAAATACAGACATTGTTTAGGGAAATTGTAAGAAGCTGTTATAGTATTCCCTTAATTTATTGGTAATGTCAAAAACCAAAAATTTTACAAAAAAGTGATCTGTGCTGTGTAAGCCGTCTTGATTTGGTCACTGAAAAGACTGAAATAGGCAAAGTTTCAAAGCAAGTTATGTGTGCTTTATCCAAGGAAATTTTCATTCTGACAGAGGGGACTAGGCAGTAGTACATGGTAATAGTCATGAAAGATATTTTGGAAAAATTGTCTCCTAATCCACACTTTTGTCATGTAAGGATTAGGTTTCCAGGGGATGCAAAAACATTAAACCTCTAGCCAGAAAACAAAAACATTTAAAATTGACATTGTACTGCTACATGGAAAGTGGCCAAGTTACTTAGCATTTTTGTGTTCGGATGTACTTACTGCAGAGTGTTAATGTATGTAAAGCACTCAATAAAATTTAATTATAATTATTGTTCCTGCATAATACCTATTTATTTCACTGGTTCAACTATGCTTTATGTGTGTGATAGAACTTGTTTACCAAAATGTAGGCGATTTTCATCCTATTTGTTTGTATGGTTTATTTTAAATGAAATGGAAGAAATCACTTAGCTTTTGCTCTGAGATTCTTAGAGGTCCCTTCAATATTTGTACTGTATAGCATGAACCCATTACCAGTAATGTTCTGTTGTAATTTGCTACATTCTTTTTTGTTTTGAGGTTTATTTTTTAGAAAGTCAGAGTTACACACACACACACACACACAGAGCGAGAGAGAGAGAGAGAGAGAGAGAGAGAAATCTTCCATCCACTGGTTCACTCCCCAGATAGCCTCAATGGCTAGGGCTGTGTCAGGCTGAAACCAGGAGCCAGGAGCTTCTTCTGGGTCTCCCACTGGGTGGCAGGGGCCCAGAAACCTGAGCCATTGTCTGCTGCTTTGCTAGGCACATTATCTGGGAGTTGATTCAGAAGTGGAACAGTCTGGACATGCATGAAACAGTGCTGGTATAGGATGCTGGCACTTCAGGCCTTGGCCTAATCTACTGTGCCACAGTGCTGCCCCATAAATAAAATATTTTAAAGCCAGACTTTTTTCTTTACATACCTAAAGGTCTCAAGTTTTCTTTTCTTTTCTTTTTTTTTAAAAAAGCTTTATTCATTTATCTGAAAGTCAGAGTTACACAGAAAAGGAGAGGCAGAGAGAGAGAGAGAGAGAGAGAGAGAGCAAGATTTCATCTACTGGTTCACTCACCAGTTGGTTGCAATGGCCAGATCTGTGCCGATCTGAAGTCAGGAGCCTCCTCCAGGTCTCCTATGCAGGTGCAGAGGTCCAAGCACTTGGGCTATCTTCCCTGGCTTTCCCAGGCCACAGCAGAGAGCTGGATCGGAAGTGGAGCAGCCGGAACATGAACCTGCACCCATATTGGATGCTGGCACAGCAGGCGGTGTCTTTACCTGCTACACCACAATGCTGGCCCCTCAAGTTGTCTTTGTGAAAGGCACTTAAAGCTAACTATTTCTCAATAGATAAATAATTTAATTGGGTTTCTAGGTGAAAAAGGGAACTTTCTCTAAAATGTTCCCACAGAAAACATTGTTGTAGTCACATTTTATATTTTTGCTGTTTGTTATTATCAAATCTTCTACAAAATTACAACCCTTATCTTATTTTTTATTTTTTTTAACTTTTAGTTAATGAATATAAATTTCCAAAGTACAGAATATGGATTACAATGGCTTCCCCCCCATAATGTCCCTCCAACCCGCAACCCTCCCCTTATCCACTCCCTCTCCCCTTCCATTCACATCAAGATTCATTTTCGATTCTCTTTATATACAGAAGATCAGGTTAGCATACATTAAGAAAAGATTTCAACAGTTTGCTCCCACACAGAAACATAAAGTGAAAAATACTGTTTGAGTACTAGTTATAACATTAAATCTCAATGTACAGCACATTAAGGACAGAGATCCTACATGAGGAGTAAGTGCACAGTGACTCCTGTTGTTGACTTAACCAATTGACACTCTTGTTTATGGCATCAGTAATCACCCTAGGCTCTTGTCATGAGCTGCCAAGGCTATGGAAGCCCCCTGAGTTCACTGACTCTGATCATATTTAGACAAGGCAATGGTCAAAGTGGAAGTTCTCTCCTCCCTTCAGAGAAAGGTACTTCCTTCTTTGATGACCCATTCTTTCCACTGGGATCTCACTCGTGGAGATCTTTCATTTAGGTTTTTTTTTTTTTTTTTTTTTTTTTCCCCAGAGTGTCTTGGCTTTCCATGCCTGAAATACTCTCATGGGTATTTCAGCCGGATCTGCATGCCTTAAGGGCTGATTCTGAGGCCAGAGTGCTGTTAGGACATTTGCCATTCTATGGGTCTGCTGTGTATCTCACTTCCCATGTTGGATCATTCTCTCCCTTTTTAACCCTTATCTTATTAAAAAAAAAAAAAAAAGAAGAATCCCATCATGGGGTGAGCATTTAGTCGAGCAGTTAAGACATTCATATCTCATATCAGCATATCAGGCTTTGATACCCAGCTTGGAATTCCGATTCTATCTTCCTCCCAGTGCAGTCCCTGGAAAGCAGCAGTGGTGGCTCAAATAGTTAGATTGCTGCCACTGATGTGGGAGAGATGCATTAAGTGCCAGCTCCTGACTACCCTAACACAGTCCTGGCATTGAAGGCATTTGGGGAGTAACTCAGTGGGACTCCCTCTCCTTCTAAATAAATAATTAAATACGTATTTTTTTAAAAAAATCTATTTATTTGATAGGCAGAGACACAGGGAGAGAGAGAAAGAGAGACAGAGAAATCTTCCATATGTTGATTCATTCCCCTAAATGGCTGCAGTGGGGTAGGCCAGGTGAAGCCAATAGCTAGGAGCTGCTTCCGGGTCTCCCATGTGAGTGACAGAGGCCCAGGGATTTGGGCCATCTTTCACTGCTTTACCAGATGCAATAATAAGGAGGTGGATTCGAAGTGGGGCAGTTGGTACACAAACCGGAGCCCATATGGGATACTGGCAAGCCAGGCCCTATAAAATAATTTAAAAGAAGTTTCTCACATTTGCTGTATTTTTTCTCACATTTGCTCTATTTTTCTCCCTCAAAACTGACATAGATACTTAGTAATTAAAATGCATTATTTTACATAAATTGTAGGATATGCTTTTATATATTCTTTAAAAATCCAGGAAGTACTCTGATTTGGATTTATTTCCATTGATTGCAGAGAATCAAATGCATGATAAAGTCACAAGGTGATGTTGATAAACATAGTCAATCCTATCTGTTTTATGCAGTGTAGTTTTTCTTCAAATTCAAAGGAATATATATTAGTCATGCAGTATACACTAAATATATGTTGATTTATTTTTATACTCACTTTTTATGCTTTCCTTATTCTTTAGTTAGGTCACTTGCTTATGCTGAATATTTCCATTTCTTAAAAGCCTTGGACCATTAAATCCAAAAAAATAAACTTACAGATTTTATTGCAAGTATAAATGTTACTAGTGTGCTCTAGTAGTGAAGAAAAACTACTGTTATTAATGGTTGATCTGATGTTTGATAACTTTGTTGATTTGCTTTAGTCTAAATTTTTCTTCTTTATTATTCATAGGGTTAGTTATTTTTTAAAAAGGATCTTCTCTTTCAATCACTATTTCTCTTATTTCTTTTCTATGGCCAGAGTTTTTAATACTGTTGATAATTGTTGACTTAATCATTTTACATTTAATCTTTTGCATAACTGCTGTTTGTCTTATGTTTTGTTTTTCTATGGCCTTTTTAAATTGCTTCTTGCTTTTTGATTAAATGCTCTCACCTTTTCTTAAATAGTTAAGTGGATCCAACTTCGGGGAAGATGGTGTTTAGTCAAATAACAGCTTTTATCTGAGATAGAGGTCCTATCTTTCCCAGTATGTTATTATAAATGAAATCATAAGGTACCCGTTGTCAGCTCTTAAGTAAATATATGTAGTGAAATAAAAAGAGTAAATTAGGTGAAAAAGTAAAAAAAAAAGGCTTAGTTTTGAATAAATGATTAGAAGTCATGTATTCCTTTTCTGATGATAGAATTAGAAGGGAACATCTTCTTGGCATGGTGATTCTAAGAACAGTGTCTGCAGATTTTTAACAATCTTTCAATCCAGAGGTGGCATCTGATTGCCCACCTATTAATCTGGTATGGATGTTTGAATAGCACCAATAGAATAAGGTGTTAGAGACTTTCAAACTTCATGAATTGTGGTTGACTTTCAAGCTTTCATGAGAACACATAGTTCTTTAAAATCAGGAATTTTGCTTTAGATTGCTACTCCAATGAAATCCAGCCACCATGTAAAAGCTTCAATCACTTTTTTTTTTTTTTTGACAGGCAGAGTGGACAGTGAGAGAGAGAGACAGAGAGAAAGGTCTTCCTTTTGCCGTTGGTTCACCCTCCAATGGCCGCCGCAGCCGGCGCGCTGCGGCCGGCGCACCGAGCTGATCCGATGGCAGGAGCCAGGAGCCAGGTGCTTTTCCTGGTCTCCCATGGGGTGCAGGGCCCAAGCACCTGGGCCATCCTCCACTGCACTCCCTGGCCACAGCAGAGAGCTGGCCTGGAAGAGGGGCAACCAGGACAGAATCCGGCGCCCCAACCGGGACTAGAACCCGGTGTGCCGGCGCCGCAAGGTGGAGGATTAGCCTAGTGAGCCGGCAAGCTTCAATTACTTTAAGACCATTAAGCTACAGAGGCCAGCTCTGAGAATTTCAGTTGATATTTTCAGCCTTTTGCAACCTTGCAACCGTCTGTTCCAATCATGAAATATATGAGTGGTGATTTCTTCAACCCTGCAAGACCATCCCACTTATCAGCTCACAACTCCATGAAGAGAACAGCAAGCATTCAGCTGGGCCCTTTCCATTTCCTTGGCTCATAGAAACCATGAGTGAAAATGAAATACTTTTGTTTGAACCCCCTAAGTTTTGGAAATTTATTTAGACAGCAATAAACATGCCAAACATAATTTGGTACTGAGAGTGAGGCCTCATACAAGCAAAACATAAAATGTGTGACATTAGCTTTGAAACTGAGCTGCTGAAAGGCTAGATGGCACCGCAGGAGTTTTTGGAAGAAGCCTGATTACCATCAGTGTTTCTGCTGATGAACACCTAAGTGAAAAAAAGGGAAAAAAAAAAATGGAAGCGGAAAGAAAAGAAACAGTATTACGCAACAGCTGAAGTTAACAAACTTTTCATCTGTGACGATGTGAAAAACAGAAAATTTACCTAATGAATAGATGGATCTGACTGAAGGTATGTCCAGATGGGATACAGGACACATCAATAGGTTTCTTTTACCAGAGTCTCATGAGACACACACAGAAATCTGCTAAAGCAAGAATTTTTTTTCAGTTCTCAAGCAGAATGGAGACTAGTCTAAAGAAACAAGATTAGCTGGCTTAGAAAAAAAAATCAAAAAATATTTCATTCTAATTCTTTTTTCAACAGATGTCTCCAAGCTTGGGAACTCAGCTTAAAGAGATAAAGTTATTCTCAATAAAATTTGTGGGGTAGGGACATAAAACTGATGCCAAGTTTCCCTATAAACACGTTTGACCCTGCCTAATATTTAGAGTAATAGCTAGGGAAGCATTTCTGCAGAAAAAAGCACCTTCTGAGGATTTGCTTTGAAGACTATGTGGGTTATAAGTTACAGTCTCTAAGATCCTCTGGTGTCATGAGCTACAGCACTCTTATGTGGGGCTCAAGATGGAGAGTGACTAATGCTAAAAATGTGTACATGTGGCTTCTCTCTAATACAGTCAATTATTACTTGATTTACGAAACTCACACAAAGGTTTTGAATTACCTATAGAATTTTATACTGAAAAGGACGAAGACAGTAGATAATTAATAATCATTTTTAGATTGCTGAACATATTTCCATCTGGGCAGGAAGCAGGCTCAGAAACCACTCAACTGTAAATGTAAGTTGTTATTTATTATGATAAACAAGTTAGTTTTTAGTGAGTAGAAATAAGCACCAAGATGGCAGAGTTAAGAGTCAGCCCTAAAAACACCCATACCTAGTTGCATTTGATATGCCCCATAGGGCAATGACAATGGTTATATTTTTTTCTAACACAATTGACTACTACAATTATCCTATGTCTGTGCCTCTGTTGTACATTGTGAATATGCATGGATAATTTAAAATTTTAATTCATTGGTCTTTAATATAAGGGCAACTGTATCTGCCTAGATATGAGGTCTGTAAGTCTACACTGTAATGTGCAATACATGAGCTACATGGATGCTTGTGTGTATATTCCCAACATTTGAGGGATTTATAGGACTCTTTTTTCTACTTTATTAATATGTTTATTTATTGAAATTTACTAACAATCATTGTGCATATTTGTGGGGTACAGTGTTACATTTTGATACATGCACACAATGTTTATTGATTAAATCAGAGAGTGATAAGCATTTCCTCCGCTTGGATATCCCTTTGTGATTAAAATTCCCAATAGATTAAATATAGGAAGAAAATGCCTAAAAATGATAAAGCTTTTATATGACAATATACTGAATGGACAAAGCAGAAAACACTTTTCTTAAGATCTAGAATAATATAAGAAAGTTCACTTTTAACATTTTTAGTTGATACAATGTTGGATGTATCAACAAGAGTAATTAGGGAAAGAATAAAATGCATGGTGTCAAAATTGGAAAGGAAGAAGTCATATTATCAATGTTTGCAGATGATATGATTTTACATGTAGATTAAACTATAAACTCCACCAAAAATCTGTTAAAACTGATAAATTCAGTAAAGTTTCAGGATAAAAAAATCAACATGCAAACTATGGTAACTTAAACAGAAGATTGGTTTATGCATTTTATCTGAAATGTAGATACAGAGATGTAGGGAAAGAGTGGGAAAGAGAGAGATTCAGAGAGAGAGAGAGAGAGAGAGAGAGAGAGAGAGAATCTTTCACCTACTCACTGTTTCTCTCTCCAGATGGCTGCAACACCTAGGGCTGCACCAGTACAAAGCCAGGAGCCAGGAATTCTACCCAGTTCTCCCGTGTCAGTAGCAGGGATCCAAACACTTAGGCCATCATCTGTGGCCCTCCCAGGCACTTTAGGAGGAAAACTGGATCAGAAGCAGATCAGGCAGGACTGAAATCAGCACTCCAGTATGGGATGCCAGCTTTGCAAATCTCAGCTTAATCTGCCTCATAATGCTGGCTCTGATCAATGACATTTTATATGCCAATAACAACCTTGGTAGATATTCTACTTTATACATTTCTAGTATGTTTTCATTTTGTCCGGAATATGCTCTCCATGATATTTTATTTATTTATATCAAAAGATTTTCTATCTTGTTGACTATTATCTGTACACTTAAAAATATACATTCTCATTTTGTGAGTAGTTATACATAGGTACCAATTGGATCAACTTGCTTAGTAGCTTTGTTCAGGTTTTACTGTAAGAAATATTGATCATTTATTGAGAGAGGCATATTGAAATATCCAATTATGATTGGGATGGGTCTCTTTTTTTGCCATCACTTTTTTTCTTTCAATTTAAAAAATTTAATTTGTATTTATTTTAAAAGACCTGAGACACAAAGAGATCTCCCACCTGTTGTTGTTTACTCCCTAGAGGGCTGATATAATCAGGGCTGGGCCAGTGAAGTCAGGAGATCAGAACCTAATATGTGTCATCCACATTTGTATCGTGGGGGTAGGTACTTGAAGCATCATCTTCTGCCTCCCAGGGTGTGCATTAGCAAGGAAGCTGTAATAGAGAGCAAATTTCAGACCTGAATATAGACACTCCAATGCAAGATATGACATCGGAAGTATAGGGTTAACCACTGAGCCTAACGTCTACTCTTTTTTCTTTAGACCAGTTCAAGGCCAGCTGTAAAGTTTACATTCATTTTGATTTGTTTTAGTCACTGGCTAAATCAATCATTTTTTCATGAGAAGTACCCTCAGAAATATTCCTCATTCTAAAAGTCTACTTTGTCTGATATTAATATAGCCAATCCAATATCTAAATACATAATGTTGGCATTGTATACATTTTGCTTTTATAACAAAATTTTTAATTAATTTGTAAAATTAATTAATTTTGTTTAATTAATTTGTTTAATTAATTTTGTTAATTAATTTTTAAATCTTTCTTTAACTTGATGGTTTAAAATAAACATTTACTAATTTACTAATTACATATACTAATTCCCCCCCCATTTTGTTTTGCTATTTGCTTTCAACCTGCTGTTTGTTCTATCTCTTCTTAGTACTTGCTAAATCTTATTCTGTTTTCTTCAAATATATTTTATTTGTACTATATGGTTGTTACCTTAAACTGAATCATGTCATCTTTTTATTGGTTCTTCTATGATTTATATATTACTTGCCGCAGCTATTTTCAAATTATGTCATGTCACAATGTAAACCCTGACAAATTCACAATTCCTTGTTTCTGTTCCCATCATTCATACCTTTGTTGTCATACATTTTACTTCTAAAATTATCAGAAACAACTATTGTGTGTTATTCTAATTAAAGCAATATGCTTTCTTTAAAAGACATTTAAAATGTTTAAATATATCTTTCACATATTCCTTCTGAGTTACTATTCCCAGCACTCATCATTCCTTTCTGTAGGTCTAAGTTTCCTTTTGATGTGATTTTCTGATTAGTTAAAAACATAATTAACATTTCTGTAATATTGCCTGATAAATATAAAGACCTTATTTAGATGATAAGATTTTGACTTTGAGTTGATGCTATAATTGGATGAGACTTGAAGGCTTGGATAGGAAGTGAGAATATTTGTCATGTAGATTTTATATGATTCGTTAAGGGCCAATGAGTGAATAGCGGGGAAAAAAAAGTCTTGAGACAGCCGCCACAGCTACCCATGTCATGACATTTATGCCATCATTAATGCCTACCTTACTCATTGATTAAGGGCTTGGATTAGTAAATCACTTGCATTCTATAGTGTACCACAGTTGTGTTGAAGTTTTACTTACTGTCTTGGAAATCCCGCTTTGGAGAAAAGAAGATAAGGTATTATGAGTACTTTGGCTAATATTTAGAGAAGATCTTAGGCCTTTGAACAGCTCTGAGAATGAGTTGCTTAGTCCAAATAGGGAAACTTCCAAATGGATTTTTGAGTTCTCCAACAGCCATCAGAGTGACCTGATAAATGGATGTTGTTTCAAACAACCTTTAGATAACTGCAAACTCACCGGATATTTTCACTGGAGTCTTATGGGATCCAGGACTAAGAAGCCTTTAACTCAGCATGTCCAAATAACAGACTCACAGAGAATATATATTTAAAAGAAAATGAAGCTATTAAATGTGGATTTGTTGACACAGCAATAGATAATGTATATACAGATTATGCCATATATATATATATATATATATATATTTCATGAAAGAATTTGTTCAGGATGATTGAGAACTTGACCAAACATTGCAAGATGAAAGACAAAAAGGATGCTTTAAAACATCTTTCTACACACACACACACACACACATTGCATTTTTCTGTTAAACTTCTTTCTTATCAAGGTATTACAGGCTCAGAAATTGCTTTTGGAGAAGGAGTTTATAAGTAAAATATGTTAAAATATAATCTGGGGTGCTAGGATGGAGTCATTAGCATCAATATGTATTAGTTGTTTTTATTTACAAATAGAGAAAAATGGAATAAAATAGTTTCTGTATATGTCAGCATGAAATATGATGTGCATATATATTCTGTAAGTAAACAATGACACCACAGTAACAGTGCGCATACCTGGTGTCAATAAATTAGTTCATTAAGCCAATTCTCCAATAAAAGGAACCAACTCATCGCATCTTAAATTAATCTGATCAAGGAATACACAAAATTAACTTAAGGAAGTATTGGTGCCAGAACATAAGTAAGCAGATATATTAAAAGATAATATAAAGAGTTTACCAGAGCTGACCATAGAGCTGCTGATGGACAAAATTAGAATAATTTGAGCAAAACAAATCAGTTGACATTTGTTATAACACCACAAATGAAATAAGCATCTGTGAGTCAATACTGACAAAAATGAAGAACCAAAGAAATAACTAAAAATGAGAAAGCAACAAGTGTTCCTTATGCAAGAATTCCAGTGAATAAATTTAGGAGTGAGAGAAACAGAAAAATCACTATTATTTTACCACAGTTAAAATTCCTGAAGGCAATATCTTCCAATAGCTACACAAAATAAGTAGGTGAATGTCTAAACTGAAACAAAATATTTGCATAAACTCAAAATAATTTCTTCAAAATATTCATAATTATAATGGTAAATGAAGTGGATAATTCAGACAGACACAATTAATGGCAAAATATACAAGTTAACATCACCAGAAACACAAATATGTATCGTTTATCCCCAGATAAAATGTACTGAGAGGGGCATGTTACCCTTTTCATATTTTCCTCAGCAATGAATTACTTTCAAATACTTTTAAAGAGAGTATTAGCTGAGCCAAAATTGAAGAGAACTGTGACTATGTAACTAACCAATCTAAGAGTGTTAAGATTTGGAAAAACAAAGAAAGATTTTAAATGCATGGCTGGTTAAAACGACCTAAGGATACATAACAAGTAAAAATGCAAGGGATTTTGAATTGGATCCCAGAACAGGAACAAGACATCATGAGAAACCATTGAAATCTGAGTAAGTCTGTGTTTCAGTAAATAGTGCTGTGCCATGTCACCTTAAATTTTTATAAGTATGTCAGTTATATAAAATACTAATCTACGTAGAAGCTGGGAGAAAGGTAAACAGAAATTCTGTGTCCTATTTTAGCACCTTTTCTGCAAGTCCAAAATTGTCTGAAATGTGGAAATAAATAGTTAAGACAGATGTTAAATAAGCATGAAAATTTAGAACAATAGGGTACAAATGATAACTACCACCCCCAAATAATGAAACATTTTTCAACATTGTTCTTTATTTTGCTAAAACTTTTCTTACAAAAGGGAAACATTTTTTTAAGAAATAATCTGGCTCATTAGGAGCCTATGTAAAAATGAATAAGCTTATAAACTTTATTATTACCTGCAATAATAGCTTGTTATATGTAATTAGAATATTGCAAACCGCTAATGAAAAAGAGGAGAAAGGCGTCAAGGACTTTCTGGTATAAGCATGATAAACACACTGGAGCATCATTGTATCAATAGGAATTGCTTTAGTATGGGTGTGCAGAACAGACTCTAGAAATTGTTTCATAAGGATGTTTTGCAGATGAACTCATAGTGTATGTGTGGTAGTGTAGAAGATATTCTGTTAATAGACCAGTAGTTTTAACAGCTGACACGTTCAGAAAACATAATGGTCCATCATATCAATGATCAGTGACCTTAAAGGCTATAAATACACACTAACTGGCTTTTGTGGCAAGAATCTGCAAGCTAAAGAGTGCCCAGTAACCATAACTTGCAAAGGTACAGTCCTTAAATATAACTCTACGTGATGGACTGTGACTGCTAAGAATGAGCCGTCACCGTCTACTACATCAGTAATCGGCATTGTTAATATTCATGCTAGTTGCACTGCAAAATTCCCCACACTTGCCAGGAAAGAAAAAATATATTCTTTGTCCTTCTCTTGTTTAAGTTAGTTTCAGGAAATGTATTATAAGATTTTAGTAATAATGTCTACCAAAAAAAGAGAGGTGTAGAATTTTAAGTATAAAGAAAGAATTTGTGTTCAGAACTATTTCTTGTGTGGGATGATCCACACAAGATTATGACCCTAATCTGGCAATTTCCAGGATAGATTATTCCATTTTCTGTTTAAATTTTGAGAAAGTTAACATTTTTTATTTAAAAAGTCATAAAAATGTCATAGACATGGAAGACTAATGGTAACTTTGTTGAATAAGGACATCAGTGTGAAAGATACATGTATTTTATATACATATATAGAGAGATATCTTTGTAAAATGGAAGAATTATAGCAACTTCATTAAGCAGGAACAAACATCAAAGAACTTTACCTCAGTTTTCTTAATTCATACACCAAAAAAAATGTTTTCTCACAGGTTATTTAACATTGTTTCCCAATTCCATTCCATCTGTTATACCCTTTGTAAAATTTTTCCTAAAGTTAAAAGTAAAGTACTAGGAAAGTGTGAGTTTGTAACAATTATATTCCTGCAACCCATTTTTTTTTAAAGATTTTATTTATTTTATTTGAGAGGTAGAGTTACAGACAGTGAGACAGAGACACAGAGAGAAAGGTCTTCCTTTCGCTGGTTCACTCCCCAAATGGCCTCAATGGCCGGAGCTGCATGATCTAAAGCCAGGAGACAAGAGCTTCTTTCTGGTCTCTCATGCAGGTGCAGGGGCCCAAGCACTTGGGCCATCTTCTACTGCTTTCCCAGGCCACAGCAGAGAGTGGATTGGAAGAGGAGCAGCTGAGAGTAGAACTGGCGCTCCTATGGGATGTTGGCAGCACAGGTGGAAGATTAACCTACTGCGCCACAGTGCTGGCCCCAACCCATTGTTTTGAACTCTAAATATTATACACACATATAATCACAAAACATCAATATAAATGCATTATGGTGAATAGTCATAGTAAAAAAAAGGCTGGCATTTTCACAAACACTGAGATAGCTGTTTAAGGAAACAAGATTGAGTTATTCTGAGGTATATGCTTAATTTCCCTCGCTAGTTCCTTAATGCAAATATCCAAACTGCATCACAATTACCCATCCCATTAAAAAAAGTGTGATGTGATATGATATATTAAAGCATACATGTAAAAGAGTAGATAGAATAATATAATAGACAATCACAAAAATTAAGTATGGAATAAAGTAGTATGAAAATAATTATAAAGCAAAAATAAGAAAAACTATCATTTATTTTTAATGCAGCATTGCATTAAATAATTAATTTTTTATGGAAGGAAAATTGCTTTCATCAGCTTATCCTTCTAAATGATTAAATATAACATCATCATGTCACAAGCTTGCTTTTAGTAATATGGTAAAAGCCACTTAACTACAACATCTTGATAAATAATTTAATGATATTACCTAAAATTGTGTGTTGAGCATGCTAAATTAGATGTTAAAAATTAAAGCCATTTGCAGAGTAAAAGTACATAAGCTGCTTCTTCTGCCCTGAATAATACTTTAGTATATATAAAACATTGTTAAGTTGACAAACATAAATGTCATTGGAAAATATAAAAAAAATTAAAGTAGGAATTATAACACAAAATGTAGTTTTTTAAGTAACAAATTGCTTTAACTAAAAGTAATTAAATGAACAGTGGAATTTGGAATCAAAATAATTGAATTTGAATTCCAACTGTAAAGATCATAAATTATATGATGTGTAGAATAAAAATATTTTGTTTTTCTTTCCTTAAAATTTAATTATTTAATTGAAAGAGGCAGAGGGGAATTAGAGATAGAGGGAGGGAGAGAGATCTGGATCACTTCTCAAATGATCACAAGACCCCAGGCTGGGCCACACTGAAGCTAGGAGCCAGGAACCCCAGGTCAGACACTTGAGTGTTAGGAACCCAAGTCTTTGGGATATCATTCCCAGGTATATGTAGGCAGCCATATCAGAAGTGTGTTAGCTGGAACTCAAACTGTACTTCAATATGGGATGCTGATGTTTTGAGTGGTGGCTTCACCCACTGTGCCATAATGGTGGTCCCCAAATTTGTTCTTTTTAACCTCTAAGTTATCTTCTGGGGTAGAAAAATAATGTTTGTGAATGCACATCTGTTACCTAAGATCTTACTAATATTACTTATTACAGTATTGTCACCGATTTTTTTTTTATTTTGAAGAAAGTATAATTTGGAAATTGGTGTGTAGAGTTCTGTGGGCTTTAACAAACACTGCCAGACTTATGACATAGGACAATTCAAATAGTCCCTTGTACAATTCCTCTGAATTCAACCCTGGGTCTACTTTGCTGCCCTTTAATTTGCTTTTTCTAGATGGCATATAAATCTACTGGTCAACAAAAACTTCTCTATGTAGAAATTTTGAGTCTGGCTTCTCTCACTTAGCCAAATGCATGTAAGAAAGATCCATATTTTCCCTGTATCTGTGATCTGCTTTTTTTTAATTAATCAGTAATATCCAAGTATTCCATACCATTTATAAACCAGAACGTTATTCACCAGGTGACTATAAAAAGATGTCATAAATGTTAACATGTAAGACTTGTGTGATCATAAGTTTCAATCTATTTCAAATAATATAGAGGAGTATGATACTCCTATCATGTGTATGTTTGTTCCATAAAAAAACTGTTCCAAAACTGGTTATACTAGTTTATACTCTTAAGCAGTATTACAAGAATTCTAGTTGCTCTGAAATCTTCTTAGCAAATGATGTTGTAGCCGGTTATTAGTTTTAATCGTTTTGTGAGAAAGCTGAATTTTAGTAGGTGTGCAGTGGTGTCTCATTCATTTTTACATTGCATTTCTTTTTTTTTTATCCAAAAATGTAGTGTATATTAACAAAATTTACATTTTTGGATTTGATGAATGTTTATAGTCTTTATGTATACTCCTGAGAAACAGTACTTTTTCTTTTTTTTTAACTTTTATTTAATGAATATAAATTTCCAAAGTATGGCTTATGGATTACAATGGCTTCCCCCCCATAACGTCCCTCCCACCCGCAACACTCCCCTTTCCCATTCCCTCTCCCCTTCCATTCACATGAGGATTCATTTTCAATTCTCTTTATATACAGAAGATCAGTTTAGCATACATTAAGTAAAGATTTCAAAGTTTGCTCCCACACAGAAACATAAAGTGAAAAATAATAGATGATTTTTTAAATGATGATGAAATCAGATCAGACCTATTGTCATGTTTAATCCCAGCAAGAGTCAAGTTGGGAATTGCTAATTTCTTCTTCTTTTTTTATGTAACCGAAGATCAGTTTAGTATGCATTAAGTAAAGATTTCAACAGTTTGCACCCCCATAGAAACACAAAGTGAAATATACTGTTTGAGTACTCATTATAGCATTAAATCTCAATGTAGAGCACATTAAGGACAGAGATCCTACATGAGGAGTAAGTGCACAGTGACTCCTGTTGTTGACTTTACCAATTGACACTCCTGTCTATGGCATCAGTAATCTCCCTATGCACCAGTCATGAGTTTCCAAGGCTATGGAAGCCCTCTGAGTTCTCCAACTCTTATCTTGTTTAGACAAGGTCATAGTCAAAGTGGAGGTTCTCTCCTCCCTTCAGAGAAAGGTACCTCCTTCTTTGAAGACCTGTTCTTTCCACTGGGATCTCACAGAGATCTTCCATTTAGGTTTTTTTTTTTTTTTTTTTTTTCTTGCCAGAGTGTCTAGACTTTCCATGCCTGAAATACTCTCATGGGCTTTTCAGCCAGATCCGAATGCCTTTAGGGCTGATTCTGAGGCCAGAATGCTGTTTAGGACATCAGCCATTCCTTGAGTCTGCTGAGTATCTCGCTTCTCATGTTGGATCACTCTCCCCTTTATTTATTCTATCGGTTAGTATTAGCAGGTACTAGACTTGTTTATGTGCTCCCTTTGACTCTTAGTCCTTTCATTATGATCAATTGTGAACTGAAATTGATCACTGCGACTAGTGAGATGGCCTTGGTACATGCCAACTTGATGAGATTAAATTGGAATCCCCTGGTATGTTTCTAACTCTACCATTTGGGGCAAGTCAGCTTGAGCATGTCCCAAATTGTACATCTCTTCCCTCTCTTATCCCCACTCTTATGTTTAACAGGGATCACATTTCAGTTAAATTTCAACACTTAAGAATAACTGTGTATTAATTACAGAATTAAACCAGTAGTATTAAGTAGAACAGACAAAAAAAACTACTAAGAGGGATAATGTATTAAGTTGTCCATTAGCAGTCAGGGCTATGCTGATCAAGTCACCATTTCTCATAGTGTCCATTTCACTTCATGAGGTTTCCTTTTTGGTGTTCAGTCAGTTGTCACCGATCAGGGAGAACATATGGTATTGGTCCCTCTTTGCAGATGATATGATTCTTTATTTAGGGGACCCAAAGAACTCTACTAAGAGACTATTGGAACTCATAGAAGATTTTGGCAAAGTAGCAGGGTATAAAATCAATGCACAAAAATCAACAGCCTTTGTATACACAGACAATGCCATGGCTGAGGAAGAACTTCTAAGATCAATCCCATTCACAATAGCTACAAAAACAATCAAATACCTTGGAATAAACTTAACCAAGGACGTTAAAGATCTCTACGATGAAAATTACAAAACCTTAAAGAAAGAAATAGAAGAGGATACCAAGAAATGGAAAAATCTTCCATGCTCATGGATTGGAAGAATCAATATCATCAAAATGTCCATTCTCCCAAAAGCAATTTATAGATTCAATGCAATCCCAATCAAGATACCAAAGACCTTCTTCTCAGATCTGGAAAAAATGATGCTGAAATTTATATGGAGGCACAAGAGACCTCGAATAGCTAAAGCAATCTTGTACAACAAAAACAAAGCTGGAGGCATCACAATACCAGATTTCAGGACATACTACAGGGCAGTTGTAATCAAAACAGCATGGTACTGGTACGGAAATAGATGGATAGACCAATGGAACAGAATTGAAACACCAGAAATCAACCCAAACATCTACAGCCAACTTATATTTGATCAAGGATCTAAAACCAATTCCTGGAGCAAGGACAGTCTATTCAATAAATGGTGCTGGGAAAACTGGATTTCCACATGCAGAAGCATGAAGCAAGACCCCTACCTTTCACCTTACACAAAAATCCACTCAACATGGATTAAAGACCTAAATCTACGACCTGACACCATCAAGTTGTTAGAGAACATTGGAGAAACCCTTCAAGATATTGGCACAGGCAAAGAGTTTCTGGAAAAGACCCGGGAGGCACAGGCAGTCAAAGCCAAAATCAACTACTGGGATTGCATCAAATTGAGAAGTTTCTGTACTGCAAAAGAAACAGTCAGGAGAGTGAAGGGGCCACTGACAGAATGGGAAAAAATATTTGCAAACTATGCAACAGAATCTACAAAGAGATCAAGAAACTCCACAACAACAAAACAAACAACCCACTTAAGAGATGGGCCAAGGACCTCAATAGACATTTTGCAAAAGAGGAAATCCAAATGGCCAACAGGCACATGAAAAAATGTTCAAGGTCACTAGCAATCAGGGAAATGCAAATCAAAACCACAATGAGGTTTCACCTCACCCCGGTTAGAATGGCTCACATACAGAAATCTACCAACAACAGATGCTGGCGAGGATGTGGGGAAAAAGGGACACTAATCCACTGTTGGTGGGAATGCAAACTGGTCAAGCCACTATGGAAGTCAGTCTGGAGATTCCTCAGAAACCTGAAGATAACCCTACCTTTCGACCCAGCCATCCCACTCCTTGGAATTTACCCAAAGGAATTTAAATTGGCAAACAAAAAAAGCGGTCTGCACCCTAATGTTTATCGCAGCACAATTCACAATAGCCAAGACCTGGAACCAACCTAAATGCCCATCAACGGTAGACTGGATAAAGAAATTATGTGATATGTACTCTTTAGAATACTATACCGCAGTAAGAAACAACGAAATCCAGTCATTTGCAACAAAATGGAGGAATCTGGAACACATCATGCTGAGTGAAATAAGCCAGTCCCAAAGGGACAAATACATTGCATTTCTTGAAAGGCTAAGACTGTTGAGCGGCTCTTCATATGCCTAATTTGTCATTTATATATCTTTTTTTCAAATTTTTACTCAAATGCTTTGCGCATATATTTTTGTTGAATTCTGAGAGTTCTTTATATATTCTGGATATAAGTCCTTCTATAATAAAATGACTTGTAATTATCTCATTTTCTCAAAAGTGAATTACCTTTGGCACAGCAGAAGTTTTGATTTTGTAGTACGGTTTATTTTCTTCTTTCGGGATTCTAATTTTGTTATTGTATTTCATTTTATTTTACTTAATACAAGTTTACAAAAATTTTTCTTTTCTGTTCACTTCAATGACTTAAAATTTTATAATTAGTTCTATGATCCATTGAAGTAATCTGTCATGATCTTCATCTTGTGAGGTCAAAGCCAAGATATATTTATTTTGTTTTTGCATATGAACACTTAATTGTTCATCCACCACTTTCTGAGATGATTTTTCTGCCACTGACCTCTTTTTATAATTCTCTTAATTTTGTTGACTTTCTTCATGAGAGTCTGCTTATGGAAGTTTTCTGTTCCATTGAATTGTGTGTTTATCTTTTCACCAATACCAAACAACCTTGACTACTTTCATGGTAAGTCTTGGAGTGTGGTGAGTCCTCCTTGCCATTATGTATCCGAATTGGTTTATTCAAATTTCTTTGCCAATTTTCAGTATTCTGCCTTTCCATATCAAATTTTAAAACAGTGTATTAAACAAAGTTTATTGATGAAAGAGTGGCTAGAATTTTGATTGGAGTTATTAAGTCTATAGACCAAAATGTGGAGAATTGGCATCTTAATAATACTGACATTTTTGCCAAACCATAAGCATGTGTACCTCTTTATTTGACTTTGATGGTTTTACTAGTGTTTTGAAGCTTTTTATATTTACTATATTTTATATGCTAATACTTTGTTGACCATATTTTTATAAGTAAATGTGAGGGCCAATGTTGGCATCCCATATAGACACTGGTTAGGGTTCCAGCTGTTCCACTTCTGATCCAACTGTCTGATATGGCTGATAAAGTAGTGGAAGATGGACTAACTGCTTGGGCCCCTGCACCCACGTGGGAGACCTGGAGGAAGCAGCTGGCTCCTGGATTCAGATTGGTACAGTTCTGGCCTTTGTGGCCATCTGGAGAGTAAACCAGTGAATGGACCTCTCTTGCTCTCTGTCGCTGCCTCTCTGTAACCCCGCCTTTCAAAAAATAAATAAATCTTAAAAAAAAAGTGAATTTGAAAGATGGGATCTGTTTTTTTTTTTCCTTCTTGCAATGTCCTTTCCTGGATTTTGTGTTAGGCAATGCTGGTCTCATGCAGTATGTTGGGAAATGCTCCTTTCTCTTACATTTTGTGAAATGCATTGTGTAGAACTTTTGGTATATCTTCCTTAATTATTTGACAGAATTTACCAGTGAAACTTCCTGACCCTGAACATTTTTGTTGGATGATTTTAAATTAGTAATTACACTATTTTAGTAAATTATTCTATTTAAGATCATCAATTTTTAAGTTAGTATCCATAGTTTAAAGAATATTCCAGTTTGTTTTCAAAACTAATAGAATCAAGTTGTTTTTATTATTGCCTTATTATCCATTTAATATTTGTGTTGGCCATATTGATATCTCATTTTCATTATGGAAATAGTAATGTGTGTCTTTCTTCATTTTACTTGTCATTCTGGCCAGACATGTGTTAATTTTATTGATCTTTTCCAAGAACTTGCTTTTGGTTTGTTAAGGTCCTCTATTGTAATTCTGTTTTCAATTTCACCAAGTCATGTTCTTTATCCTCCAATTCCTCTTGTTTGCTTTAAGTATAATTTTCTCTTATTTTGCTAGTTTTTAAAATGCACTATTTTGCTGCTGATTTGAGACTTTTTTATTTTGCAAAATTTCACTTAATGATGTAAATTTCCCTGTAAGCATTTTAGTTGTATCTTTCATATTCTTACATATTATATTTTTGTTTTCATATACTCCAAAACAAATTTTAACTTTTACTGAGATTTCCTAAGTTAAATATTTTTTTACTTGCCAAATATTAGGATTTCCAAGATATTTTTCTGATTTTGATTTCTAGTCCAGTTCTGTGTTGGTTCATTCAAAGACTTGCCCCAAATGGTAGAGTTAGAAACATACCAGGATTCCAATGCAATCCCATCAAGGTGGCATGTACCAATGCCATCTCACTATTCCAAGTGATCAATTTCAGTTCACAATTGATCATAATGAAAGGACTAAGAGTCAAAGGGAGCACATAAACAAGTCTAGTACTTGCTAACACTAACCAATAGAATAAATAAAGGGGAGAGTGATCCAACATGGGAATTGAGATACTCAGCAGACTCATAGAATGGTAGATGTCCTAAATAGCACTCTGGCCTCAGAATCAGCCCTAAAGGCATTCAGATCTGGCTGAAAAGCCCATGAGAGTATTTCAGGCATGGAAAGCCTAGACACTCTGGCAAAAGATCTCTGTGAGTGAGATCCCAGTGGAAACGGTGACTTGATCAGCATAGCCCTGACTGCTAATGGACAACTTAATACATTATCCCTCTTAGTAGTTTTTTTTGTCTGTTCTACTTAATACTACTGGTTTAATTCTGTAATTAATACACAGTTATTCTTAAGTGTTGAAATTTAACTGAAATGTGATCCCTGTTAAACATAAGAGTGGGGATAAGAGAGGGAAGAGATGTACAATTTGGGACATGCTCAAGCTGACTTGCCCCAAATGGTAGAGTTAGAAACATACCAGGGGATTCCAATTTAATCTCATCAAGTTGGCATGTACCAAGGCCATCTCACTAGTCGCAGTGATCAATTTCAGTTCACAATTGATCATAATGAAAGGACTAAGAGTCAAAGGGAGCACATAAACAAGTCTAGTACCTGCTAATACTAACCGATAGAATAAATAAAGGGGAGAGTGATCCAACATGAGAAGCGAGATACTCAGCAGACTCAAGGAATGGCTGATGTCCTAAACAGCATTCTGGCCTCAGAATCAGCGCTAAAGGCATTCGGATCTGGCTGAAAAGCCCATGAGAGTATTTCAGGCATGGAAAGTCTAGACACTCTGGCAAGAAAAAAAAAAAAAAAAAAAAAAACCTAAATGGAAGATCTCTGTGAGATCCCAGTGGAAAGAACAGGTCTTCAAAGAAGGAGATACCTTTCTCTGAAGGGAGGAGAGAACCTCCACTTTGACTATGACCTTGTCTAAACAAGATAAGAGTTGGAGAACTCAGAGGGCTTCCATAGCCTTGGAAACTCATGACTGGTGCATAGGGAGATTACTGATGCCATAGACAGGAGTGTCAATTGGTAAAGTCAACAACAGGAGTCACTGTGCACTTATTCCTCATGTAGGATCTCTGTCCTTAATGTGCTCTGCATTGAGATTTAATGCTATAACGAGTACTCAAACAGTATATTTCACTTTGTGTTTCTATGGGGGTGCAAACTGTTGAAATCTTTACTTAATGCATACTAAACTGATCTTTTGTAAAAAAAAAAAAAAAGAAATTAGCAATTCCCAACTTGACTCTTGCTGGGATGAAACATGACAATAGGTCTGATCTGATTTCATCATCATTTAAAAAATCATCTATTATATTTCACTTTATGTTTCTGTGTGGGAGCAAACTGTTGAAATCCTTACTTAATGTATACTAAGCTGATATTCTGTATATTAAGATAATCGAAAAGAATCTTGATGTGAATGGAAGGGGAGAGGGTGTAGGAAAGGGGAGGGTTGTAGGTGGGAGGGATGGTATGGGGGGGAAGCCATTGTAATCCATAAGTTGTACTTTAGAAATTTATACTCATTAAATAAAAGTTAAAAAAAAAGAAATCAGCTAACAACAGATGCTGGCGAGGATGTGTGGAAAATGCACACGAATCTACTGTTGGTTGGAATGCAAACTGGTAAAGCCACTATGGAAGACAGTTTGGAGATCCTCAGAAACCTGATTATAACCGTACCACATGACCCAGCTATCCCACTCCTCAGAATTTACCCAAGGGAAAATAATTGGCAAATAAAATAACTATCTACCCCTCAATGTGCATTGCAGTTCAATTCACAATAGCTAAGACATGGTATCCACCTAAATGCCCATCAACAGATGATTGATAAAAAAAATTAGGGGATATGTAT
The DNA here is from genome assembly GCF_964237555.1 of Oryctolagus cuniculus. Taxonomy (NCBI): domain Eukaryota; kingdom Metazoa; phylum Chordata; class Mammalia; order Lagomorpha; family Leporidae; genus Oryctolagus; species Oryctolagus cuniculus. The sequence continues at coordinate 108,117,816 of NC_091437.1, forward strand.
TCTATCTAATACTACACAGCACTAAAAAAAAGTTAAATCCTGTCATTTGCAACAAAATGGAGGAATCTGGAAAACATCATGCTGAGTGAAATAAGCCAGTCTGAAAAGGGCAAATACTATATGTTCTCCCTGATTTGTGACAACTAACTGAGCATCTAAAAAGTAACCTGTAGAAGTGAAATAGACACAATGAGAAACAATGACTTGATCAGCCCTTGTCCTGACTGTTGAGGAACAACTTAATACTCTATCCCTTTTAGTATCTGTTTTTGTTCTACTTAACACCATTGGTTGACCTATGTAATTAACACACAATTATTCTTAGGTGTTTAAATTTATCTGAAAACTGATTGCTGTTAAATATAAGAGTGGGAATAACAGAGGGAGGAGATGTACAGTTTGGCACATGCTCACTCGGACTTACCCCTAATGGTAGAGCTAGAAACGTGCCAGGGGATTCCAAACCAATCCCATCAATGTGGCATGTACCAATGCCATCTTACTAATCAAAGTGATCAGTTTCAGTTCATAATTAATCATAATGACAGGATTAAGTGTCAAATGGATCACATAAATAAGACAAATGTCTGCTAATTCTAACATAGAATTAAAAAGGAGAGAACAATCCAACATGTGATGCAGTACACACAGCAGACTCATAGACTGGCAAAAAAAAAAAAAAAAAATGAATGGCAGATGTCCTAAACAGCACTCTGGCCTCAGAATCAGCCCTTAAGGCATTTGGATCTGGCTAAAAAGCCCATGATAGTACTACAGGCATGGAAAGCCAAGACACTGTGGCAAAACAACAACAACAACAACAACAACAACAAAAAATGTAAATGAAAGATCTCTGTGAGTGAGATCCAAGTGGAAAGAAAGGACCATCAGAGAAGGAGGTACCTTTCTGTGAAGGGAGAAGAGAACTTCCACTTTGACTATGGCCTTGTCTAAATAAGGTCGGAGTTTGTGAACTCAAGAGGCTTCCATAGCTTTGGCAGCTCATGACAAGAGCCTCAGATGATTACTGACATAATCAATAAGAGTGTCAATTGTTAAATCAGCAACAGGAGTCACTGTGCACTTACCTCCCATGAAGGATCTCTGTCCTTAATGTGTTATACTGTGAGAATTAATTGTAAAAAATAGTCTTCAAACAGTACTTTATACCTTTTGTGTCTATGGGTGCAAACTGTTGAAATGTTTACTTAGTATATACTAAGTTGATCTTCTGTGTATAAAGATAATTAAAAATGAATCTTAATGAAGAATGGGATGAGAGAGGTAGCAAGAGATGGGATGGTTACTTGTGGGAGGATAGTTATGGGGGGAAAACCACTATAATCCAAAACTTGTATTTTAGAAATTTATATTTATGAAATAAAAGTTTTCTAAAAAATAAAAAAAAAACTTTGTCAGAATTATTCATAGCTTTGACTAATCTGGAATTGATTAGTACACTATTTTATTCTTAAAAAATAAAAGTATAATCCATTTATCAATTGATGTTAATTACCTTAAAGTCATTTATTCTGAATGCCTACCTCCAATCTCCTAAATTTCTAATATTTTGTACCCTCTGCCTATCCTTCATTTCTGTCTCATAATATTCCAAATTTCTAACTCCTCTCTGTTACTGTTTAACTTCCCATTTATTCTGCTCTAGCCTAATTCATATAGGAGACTTAAATACTAGTGGCTAACATATAATAAGTTTACTTATTCCCATTAAATATTTGCCTATTGAAGACTTTCTGAGCATCCAACCCAAAGAGATTTCTCAGACCACAGTGCTTCAAAGTACAACATTCTGCTGTACATTGTGATTTAATACTATAACTAGTACTCAAACAGTATTTTTCACTTTGTGTTTCCATGTGGGTGCAAACTATTGAAATCTTTACTTAATATATGCTAAACTGATCTTCTGTATATAAAGAGAATTGAAAATTAATCTTGATGTGAATGGAAGGGGAGAGGGAGTGGGAAAGGGGAGGGTTGCGGGTGGGAGGGAAGTTATGGGGGGGGGACCATTGTAATCCATAAGCTGTACTTTGGAAATTTATATTCATTAAATAAAAGTTAAAAAAATAAATATGAAAACTCCAAAAAACAAAGTACAACATTCCATTAACGGCCATGTGCTATTTTTCTTGTTTCTCTTTATGTCCTTCATAGATTCCTTATTAACCCAAAATTGTCATCTATTTTGCAGAACTAATTATCTTACCAGTACCCACAAATCAGGAAAGCATCATTCATTTCACATGTATAATGACTCCTGATTTATGGTCAAGAAAATTCTACTTTCTGAGTAGAACAATCATTAATAGCCACATTAAGTTTACAGGAAGAAGATGTGGTTTGACTATAATCTATTTTCATATATTATTTTCATCTGACTTCGTGACTCATCATTTTATACATCAACTTTAGGTCAAATGGAGGCAGCTCGCTAAATCAAAAGTCTCCTTGTTGGTTATTCAGAGTTAAAAACATTTAGATGAATTTTCAGCTGGAGAATTTCCTCTTCCTACTTGCCATTATTTTATTTAAGATTTATTTGTTTATTCATTTATGTGAAAGTGACTAAGAGGTGGAGAGACACAGAAAGAGATCTCTGGTTCACTCACCAAATGCATCCAGTAATCATTGTCAGGCCAGGCTGAAGTAGGGAGTCAGAAATTCCATTCTGGGCTCCCACATAAATGGCAGGGGACCAAGTACTTAGACCACCAACCTTTGCCTCCTGAGGTGCACAAACAGGAAGCTGTCTCTGAAGATCAGCAGTCAGAGCTCACACAGTCACTCTGATATGGAAGCCCACATTGCAAATGGCAGCTTAATTTGCACCAGCCCTCATACTAGTCTTTAAACTAACAACAATTGGCTCTTGAGACAGACAGTAAAAAGCAGCTGGAATAATGTTTTACTCAGGTCAGTGGAATTAAATAAGTTATTTTTAGTGTTTCCCAGGAATATGGAATATAATAGATAGTATTTTGAAAATAAACTGATTGCTACTTGCCATACTGTAATTTGAGCATCAGTGGTTGCTGGGAATTTTAATTCTTTTTCACTCATAAATATCCATAATTTGCTTTCCAAAGTCATTGCATCCATTCTGGTTACTTATCCAGGAATTGGTGAGTCAGACAGAACGTAAAAAATACCTCTCATATTGAAATTTGAAATGTGTACCAATGGTAAATACAATTCTTGACATAATGTGTGTGCTTTTTCACATGATATTTTAATACGGCAATGGTTGAGATGTCTATTGCACATCATTTTACCTTAAGTTTTAGGTTTAATTTTCTTCTCGTCTCTGAGATAATTACAGACAAGTAGGAGTAAATATGCCTGAGAGTATGGTCTGTGTTGATCAGAATTTGTTTCTCCCATGAACTACAGGCATATAAATCAGTAATTGAATATTCAGGGTAAGTATCAGGAAGGTTATACCAAAGATTCAAGTTCCAAGTAATTGCCATGTTACTCACAGTGTGAAAACAGAGCAACTAGGCGTTTCTTCCTTTCCAAATGAGCGCTATACTCACATTAGTTGTTAGCTTTTCTTATTTACTTCTCTTGAATCAAAGGGATTCCAATTGTGGTGCCCTGTGAATGGAACATAATACTGCTATTTGTTTTCATTAAACTTAACTTAGAGAGTCGCTATGGAGTCTAGAAACAAGAAATAAAGAAAGAATTAAACAGAAGATTTAGTTACTGAGTTTTGTGAGCCACAACTCCCAAAAAGTTATCAGAGGACCAAATTGTAATATATTAATAATGTGGATGGCTTATTTTTTTGCAACACTTTTGTCATTTCTTGCTTATTCAGGTAAAAAAAATCATAATAAAAACAAATCATGATTTTGCTTCTGGAAATGTGCTTCTCTTTTTTAAATATTTATTTTATTTATTTGAAAGACAAATTTACGGAGAGAGGTAGAGGCAGAGAGAGAAGTCTTCCATTGGCTGGTTCACTCCCCAGATGGCCGCAACGGCCACAGCTGTGCCAATCCAAAGCCAGGGAGCCAGGAGCTTCCTCCAGGTCTCCCATGTGGGTGCAGGGACCCAAGGACTTGGGCCATCTTACACTTCAATCCCAGGCCATAGCAGAGAGCTGGATTGGAAGTGGAGCAGCCGGGACTCGAACCAGCACCCATATGGGATGCCGGCACTTCAGTCCAGGCTTTAACCCATTGCACCACAGCACCAGCCTCTGGAAATGTGCTTCTTTCATAATTAATCTGCTGGCTTATGATTTTGACCTACTATGGTTTATTATAAAAGTCACAAGGGTGATTTTTTAAAGAATTTATTTATTTATTTGAAAACCAGAGGGGAGACAGACAGAGAAAGAGAGAGAGAAAGATATCTTCCATCCGCTGGTTCACTCCACAGATCTCTGCAATGGCCAGAGCTGTGCCAGGCTGAAGTCAGGAGCCGGGAGCTTCCTCGAGGCCTTTCATTTGCGTAGCAGAGGCCCAGGCTCTTCTCAGGCAATCAGCAGCTAGCCGCATTGGAAGTGGAGCAGCTGGATCTGGAAATGTCACCCATATCGGATGCTGGCATTGCACAAGTGGTGGCTTTACCAGTTACACCACAGGCCAGATCCGCAAGATGATATTTGAAAACAAAATTGCACCATGTGAACCCTCAGCTTACAGAGGCAGCAAAGGCATCCCGTCATCTGCAGAATGAATCTCCCAAATTGGCTCAACCAGACCTCAAGCCGAATCTCCCACGCGTGACCTTCGTTTGCCTCTCTGATCTCTAATCCAGTGGTTTTTCACTTGCCTCCCTTTGCTTAATTGCCCTTTCTTTTGTGACTCACACATACATGCCACCAAATTACTCCTTCTGGCTTACATTCCCTCTTCCTGGAAATATCTTCTCTCAAGGGTTGGCATATTTATTTCCCACAAAATGGGTTCCAGCCTACAAATAAATCAATTCAGTTAAACCTGCCTTCCACCTCGTTACAATGTATCATGTTACTGTTTCATTTTCTTAACAGTACTTCTCACAATGAAAAAATACATCATTTTACTTGCTTTTTTTTTTTTTCTTTTTCACCACATTGCAGTGTTTGGTCTAAACATGAATGAATCAAGGTAAGAAAATATGTTGTGAAACTAAATCAGAGCTCCAGTTGGTTTAGTCTTTATGGAAAATTATTGTCCACAAAAGAAATTAAATTTATCCTTAGAAAATTTACATACTCAAACGTTTTCACCACATGTATGAAAACAGTCACATGGCCGGCATCATGGCTCAATAGGCTAATCCTCCGCCTGTGGCACTGGCACACTGGGTTCTAGTCCCGGTTGGGGTGCCAGATTCTGTCCCAGTTGCTCCTCTTCCAGGCCAGCTCTCTGTTGTGGCCCGGAAGTGCAGTGGAGGATGGCCCAGGTGCTTGGGCCCTGCACCCACATGGGAGACCAGGATAAGCACCTGGCTCCTGCCATTGGATCAGCGCGGTGCACCAGCCGCGGTGGCCATTGGAGGGTGAACCAACGGCAAAGGAAGACCTTCCTCTCTGTCTCTCTCTCTCTCTCACTGTCTACTCTGTCTGTCCAAAAAAAAAAAAAAAAAAAGGAAAAGAAGGAAAAGAAAACAGTCACATAACAGCAGCTGTTTAAGCAAAAATAATAACTGAGTTGGTTAAAAGAATATCTAATGTCCGGTACTTGGTGCTTAAGATGCTGCTTGCAATGTCTACATCCCATATGAGAGTGCCTAGGTTCAAGTATCCATACCATTCTAACTTCTGATAATGCACAGCCTGGCAGGCCAGCAGATGTTTGTTTGAGTGCTTGGGTCCCTGTCATCTATTTAGGAGACCCAGGTTGGCTCTAGGCTTCAACCTGGCCCAGCCCCAGCTATTGTTGATATTAGGAGAGTGAACCAATGGATGGAAAAATCCCTCTCTCCCTCTTCCTCTCTCTTTTACTCTTTCCTGCCTTTCAAATATACATAGATCAATAAACAAAATGTTATTTACAAATTTTATAACATCCAATGACTTTGAAAGTGGTTGAATATAAAGTGACCACTGTTAAAGCTTTTACAGACTGGGGCATTCCATATGGACTCCGGTTCTAGTCCCAGCTTCTTCTTTTCCAATCCAGCTCTCTGCTGTGGCCTGGGAAAGCAGTAGAAGATGGCCCAAGTGCTTGGATCCCTGTACCCACATGGGAGACAGGGAGAAGCACCTGGCTCCTGGCTTTGGATCGGCTCAGTTCTGACTATTGTGGCCGTTGGGGAGTGAACCAATGGACAGAGAACTTTCTCTCTGTTTCTCCCTCTCACTGTCTGTAACTCTACATCTCAAATAAATAAATAAAATCTTTAAAAAATATTTTACAGAGTGAATATCTACTTGTATGATATTCAAATTCTAGTGGTTATTAGCATGTAGTCACTCCTTTGTGTAAGATATTTAAGGAAGAAACCAAAACAGTGAGCTTGGGATCATTTCTCTCCAGATTGTATGAGCCAGAAATACCAGGAGAATGCATGAAAAGCTGTGGTCTAATCTGCTCTTAGATATGCTGATAGATTGCTTCTGTATGAGTATACTATTGATATTTTCTACAAGGTAAGTCCTTATTATAGAATATTCTTATCACAGATATCCTGGCCTAAAATTCCTTATTGTTCACAAACATGAACACTATATGTTATGGAACTGGTTCCTCAAGAAATCTAATTATATCTTATGCCATCTGGGATATAGGATAGATATTTTATAAACTAAATACTCTCAACCTTGTGAGGTGATCTGAAAATCTCACTTATAGAATCCATTTGCTATCTAGGTCACAATGGATGCATCTGATGAGAATTGCAAGGCCCTGAGTATCCACAAATGATGTCCAAGATTTCCCTTTTCCTGCCTGCCTTCCTTGATTACTTGTATCTTCAATATATTTAATAATGTTTAAAGCAGAGTAATCTCTCCATGAGTTTTATTTGATTATCTGAGCTAGTTCAGTCTTCTATGGTATTGGTATTGGGAAAACAGATTTTATTTATGTATTTATTTGAGAGGCAGAGAGAAAGGTCTTCCATCTTCTGGTTCACTCTCCAAATGACCACAACAGTTGGAGTTGAGCTGATCCAAAGCCAGGAATCAGGAGCTTCTTCCAGGTCTCCCAAGTGGATACAGGAGCCCAAGCGCTTGGGCCATCTTCCACTGCTTTCCTAGGCCATGGCAGAGAGCTTCAATGGGACCATCTTCCTCTGCTTTCCCAGGTCAGGGCGGAGAGCTGGGTCGGAAGAAGAGTAGCCAGGACTAGAACCTGCGTCCATATGGGATGCCGACACTGCAGGCGGGGGATTAACCTGCTGCACCACAGCGCCAACCCCAACAGATGATTCTTTGTACAGTGACCTTGCCTAAGTAGAGCCTTATCACAAGAGGCATCCTCATGCTTCTGCGAACACTTTTAACATTTGTTGGTAACCTTTCAAGTTTATGTTATAATTCATAATTTATACATCACCAAAGTAACAGGAAATTACAAATAAAGGCACCAATGCATGCTCAATGTCATGTACATACCTAGGATTTTACATATATTATTTCAAAGTTACTGAAGTGGTAATCCATTATGAAGATGAATTAATTGACATTAACTCATTTAAAATATTTATTTATTTTAAAATAAGAGTTACAAAGAGAGAATGAGAAGGAGGAAGAGATGGTGGAGGAGAAGAAGGGGAATAGAAGAAAGGAGAGGGAAAGAGGGCCGGTGCCATGGCTCACTTGGTTAATCCTCCGCCTGTGGTGCCAGCATCCCATTGGGTTCTGGGTTCTAGTCCCGGTTGCTCCTCTTCCAGTCCAGCTCTCTGCTGTGGCCCGGGAAGGCAGTGGAGGATGGCCCAAGTGCTTGGGCCCCTGCACCACATGGGAGACCAGCGGGAAGCACCTGGCTCCTGGCTTCGCATTGGCGCAGCGCCAGCTGTAGTGGCCATTTGGGGAGTGAACCAATGGAAGGAAGACCTTTCTTTTTCTCTCTCTCTCTCACTGTCTATAACTCTACCTGTCCAATAAATTTAAAAAAAAGAAAGAAAAGGGAAAGAGAAGATGGACGAGGAGAAGGAGGAGGAGAAAAGAAAGAGATCTGCTATGTGCTGGTTCACTCACCAAATGGCTGTAACGGTGCAACAGTTCGGGTGGGACAGACCGAAACAAGGAACCAGGAGCTCCTCTTGGTCTCCTATATGGCTGGCAGGGTCCCAAATACTTGGACCATCTTCTGCTTCTTTTCCCATGCCATTAACAGAAAGCTGGATTGGAAATGGAGGAACTGGAACATGAACTGGCACCCAAATGGATGTTAGTGTCACAGACAGCAACTTTACCCACAAAGCCACAACCCTGGCCCCCGAAGTTAATGCATTAACTTACCCAAGTCAAATAAACAAGGACTGAAAGTATAAATCAGTCATACTTGTCTTTTAAATCTGAGCTTAAAAAGGCAATTTTATAAGAATGACTTATTCATTCTATGAGTAACAGAAATAAAGTTGAAGTCATTTTATTATTGTCAAGGTTCACAGCTGTTACAGATTTATCAACTGAAAGTTTCCTATCACCATATTTTATGGACTAGGAAACAAAAACCTTGCAGAAGAAATTCAAACAGTTCCATCTACTTTATCTCCTTTTGCTATCAAACCATGCCTACCTACAATAAGTGATGTTGAAAAAAGTTAACATATACTGTTAAGACATCAATAATCAAAACTGCAAGTATCTTATGTCTGATAACAATACACATGACTATTCTGTTCTCCAGATTCTTATCCTGGTAGTAGAGGAAGAAGAGGAGGATTCGATTGTGACAGAGAACTTCAGTTTTGGCTATTTTTTTAACAGGAACTAAAATAATATAAAGTATTTCACATAACAGTTACTAAAAAACCTATATAAATCAAAAATGTCTCAACATGGATAAAAGACTTAAATCTATGACCCGACACCATCAAATTACTACAGAGCATTGGAGAAACTCTGCAAGATATAGGTACTGGCAATGACTTCTTGGAAAACACCCCGGAAGCACAGGCAGTCAAAGCCAAAATTAACTACTGGGATTGCATCAAATTGAGAAGTTTCTGTACTTCAAAAGAAACAGTCAGGAGAGTAAAGAGACAACCGACAGAATGGGAAAATATATTTGCAAACTATGCAACAGATAAAGGGTTGATAACCAGAAGCTACAAAGAAATCAAGAAACTCCACAACATCAAAACCAACAACCCACTTAAGAGATGGGCCAAGGACCTCAATAGACATTTTGCAAAAGAGGAAATCCAAATGGCCAACAGACACATGGAAAAATGTTCAAGATCACTAGCAATCAGGGAAATGCAAATCAAAAGCACAATGAGGTTTCACCTCAACCCAGTTAGAATGGCTCACATTCAGAAATCTACCAACCATAGATGCTGGCGAGGATGTGGGGAAAAAGGGACACTAACCCACTGTTGGTGGGAATGCAAACTGGTTAAGCCACTGTGGAAGTCAGTCTGGAGATTCCTCAGAAACCTGAATATAACCTTACCATTCAACCCAGCCATCCCACTACTTGGAATTTACCCAAAGGAAATTAAATTGGCAACCAAAAAAGCTGTCTGCACCTTAATGTTTATTGCAGCTCAATTCACAATAGCTAAGACCTGGAACCAACCCAAATGCCCATCAACAGTAGACTGGATAAAGAATTTATGGGACATGTGCTCTATAGAATACTATACAGCAGTCAAAAACAACCAAATCCGGTCATTTGCAACAAGATGGAGGGATCTGGAAAACATTATTCTGAGTGAATTAAGCCAGTACCAAAGGGACAAATATATGTTCTCCCTGATTGGCTACAACTAACTGAGCACCAAAGGGGAAACCTGTTGAAGTGAAATGGAAACTATGAGAAACAGTGACTTGATCAGCTCTTGTCCTGACGGTTGATGTACAATGTAATACTTTATCCATTTTCGTATTTTCTCTTTGTTTTGTTCTAGTACTATTGGTTGAAGATATAATTTACTCTTTGTAGAAAGCAGAATGATTTTACTATTAAACCTGCAATTCATTTTAAAAAGAAATGATTGCTACTCAAGAAGGTGGAAAAAATGTTTGGGGGTTCTTGCACAAATGGTTTTCCTCTCTGAGTGAGAATTGTTGAATACATAAAATACTCCTCTTATTTTACTTTTTAAAAAATGAAAATGTCTCAGAACTTTCAATTACTTTAAATTAATGGTGATTTTGTCATAAAACATTTATTTCTTGAGTGGGTTTAGCCTAGTGTAAAGGTTCCATGTCCCACTTCAGATTTCTTGGATTCAGTTCCAAGCTCAGGATCCTGACAACAATTTCCCTCCAATGCAGACTCTAAGAATGAGAAGTGATGACACAAGTTATTGGGTCACTGACTCCTACAGGGAGAACTGTATTGTTTGGCTCTGTTTCCAGCCCTGGCACTGCCCCAGCCATTGTGGGCATTGTGAGAGTGAACCCCTGGATGAAAGCATACTATTTCTGTCTCTGTCCCTGTCAATCACATTTACCTAATTAGAAACTTGAGGGCTGGCACCTTAGCTCACTTGGCTAATCCTCCACCTGTGGCACCGGCACCCCAGGTTCTAATCCTGGTCGGGGCGCCGGATTCTGTCCTGGTTGCTCCTCTTCCAGTCCACCTCTCTGCTGTGGCCTGGGAGTGCAGTGGAGGATGGCCCAAGTGCTTGAGCCCTGCACCCGCATGGGAGATCAGGAGGAAGCACCTGGTTCCTGGCTTTGGATCGGTGCAGCACACTGGCTCCAACGTGCTGGCTTAGCGGCCACTTGGGGGGTGAACCAATGGAAAAAGGAAGACCTTTATCTCTGTCTCTCTCTCTCATGGTCTAACTCTGCATGTCAAAAAAAAAAAAAAAAAAGGTTGAATAAATTAAAGTCTTGAACTTCCACTTGTTATCAGTGGTGATTTGAAACATTGCCTTATCATAGTTTTTAAATTTATTTAAATAGGTGCATTTTTATATCATGATTACAGAATATTATAAATCTTAAGCATAGATGATTGTTATCAGTGTAAACAAAATAGAATCTAAAGAACAAGTTGTAAGTGTTCGTGTTCATTCCAGGAGAAGCACTGGTTTCCAAATCGCAGGCCAATGCACCTCAGAACAGAAGTAGAGGCTAGGGGTTGTGCTTTCTTCTTGCCTGAGACCCTTCCCATAATTATGTCTTTTGTTCCATCATTTAGTTTCTGGTGTGCAGAATTGGCCTAAAGCATAGATGAAGTTCAAAACTGTGTTAGATTTTCTGACTCTCTGAATTTTCCAGTTACTAAAAAATACTTACTAAATTGGCATGTAGTGATTTTAGGAGTTGTTTTTCTGGAAGTATTGGAAAATTTAAGCAGGCAATCATAGTTGAATCTTTAGTTTTTCTTTTCATTGAATAAAAAAATATTTTCTCAAGGAAAATAAAATAATTGCACATACTGACCAGATATTGAATATCAACTTCATACATAAAATGCCAATCAAATGCTATACAAGTTTTTTTTAACAATTTTCTATTGTTTCTTTATATTTTTCTGGGTATATAGCTATTGTAGAAAAGATAAATAAATGGAAAAGAAACTGACACCATCTTCCAAAGAGCCTATAAACTAATTAGACTGATACAGTTAAACATAGCAACATTAAATTCATTATCATGTTTCTTCATTTATAAAATTTATTTAAAATAATGAAAATATTAAGTTAAATAGTATACTAATTATTCACAGAAAACTGCCTGCCTATAGAAATTAGAGGTAAATTATATGCTTGTTAAAAATGTCACATGTATATGTCTTTGAGCAAGATAACATGCATATTTCTCCTGTTTCAAGAATTGTATTCTGCTGACCACATTACAAGCAGATATTGGAAGTGAAGGATGGAGACAGTGTTGTGACACAGTAGAGTAAGCTGCAGTTTGCAGCATCCCATATGAGAGTACCATTTTGCATCCCGGCTGCTCCACTTCCAATCCAGCTTCCTACGAATGCACCTATGAAGGCTTTGGGTTATGGTCAAGTAATCTGACCCTTGACACACATGAGAGTGCCCCAGATGGAGTGCTTGGCTGTTGGTTTCAGTCTGGCCAAGACCTGATTGTTTTTGATTATTTGGGAAAAGAAGCAGCTGATGGAAGATATTCTCTGTCTCTCTCTCTCTCTCTCTCTCTCTCTGCCTTTCAAATAGGTAAATAAATCTTTTTTCTTAAGTGAAGGGGAGGCCAGTGTTGTGGCAGAGTGGATTAAGCAGCCACCTGTGAAGATGTCAGCATCCCATATCGAATTTCAGGTTTAAGTTACTGCTCTGCTTCTAATCCGACTTCCTGATAAAAACCTAGGAAAGCATGGACGATGGCCCTAGAATTTTGGCACCTGTCACCCACCACATGTTATACAGCAAAAGGAAATAAAATTTGCATTATTCTTCAAAAGAGAGATCTGCACTCCCCTTGTTAATGCTGCATTATTCACAATAGTAAGAATATGGAAACTAGCTAAGTGCTCATCAATGAACTGAAGAATAAAAACACACACAGACACAATTGAATACTAAATTCAAAAAGGAGAATTTCTGTCAACAACGTTATTGAATATGGAGAACATTATGCTAATAATCCAGGTTGAGAAAAGACCAAACTGCATGATTTCATATGCATGTGGAAAATTGAATTAATAGAGGTTGGGAGCAGAATATGATTATCAGAGGACAGGGTGAGGGTAGAGGGGGGAGGTAATGGGGAATTGATCAAGTGGTACAAAGTTTCAGATATACAGAAGTAATAAGTTTTGAGTGTATGGTGGGGTGATTATAGCCAATAACAGTAAAGTTCAAACATTTCAGAAAAATTATAGGTAAGCAATGTGATGGCTGTTAAATACTTGTATAATCTTTTTTTTTTTTTATTTGACAGATAGAGTTATAGACATTGAGAGAAAGACAGAGAGGAAGGGGTGAACCAATGGAAAAAGGAAGACCTTTCTCTTTGTCTGTCTGTCTGTCTGTCTCTCTCATTGTCTAACTCTGCCTGTCCAAAAAAAATCCATATAACTGCCTGTGCATATGGAACAATAGTTAGAAATGATAAAATAGGGACTGGCATTGTGACATAGTGGATAAAGCTGCCACATGCAACACTGGCATCCCATATAGGCACCTGTTCTTTTCCACACTGCTCTTCTGATCCACCTCTCTGCTAATGGCCTAAGGAAAACATTTGAAGATGGCCCAAATGTTTGGGCACCTGCCACCATGTGGGAGGCTGATTCTGAAACTCCTGTTTCCTGGCTTTAGTCAGGCCCAGCAGCGGCCATTGCAGCCATCTGGGGAGTGAACCAGTGGATGGGAAATTCTCTCTCTCCTTTCTGTGTAACTCTGACTTTCAAATAAAAAAAATCTTAAAAAAAAGAACTGATAGGGGCCAGCGCCATGGCACAGTAAGTTAGTCCTCCACCTGCGGTGCTGGCATCCGATATGGACAGCGATTCTAGTCCCAGCTGCTCCTCTCCTAATCCAGCTCTCTGCTGTGGCCTGGGAAAGCAGTAGAAGATGGCCCAAGTCCTTGGGCCCCTGCACTCATGTGGGAGACCTGGAAGAAGCACCTGGCTCCTGGCTTCAGAATGGTGCAGCTCTGGCCATTGCTGCCACTTGGGGAGTGAAGCAACGGACAGAAGACCTTTCTCTCTGTCTCTCCCTCTCACTGTCTGTAACTCTATCTTTCAAATAAATAAATAAAATATTTTAAAAAAAAGAATTGATAATATAGCTCAGAAGAATGTCTAAGACTAACCCCTATTATTAGAAAGTCTAGGTGTTTTCTTCACTGCCCCTGCACTTGGGTAAGTCTGTAGTTTTGGCAATGAGGTCAGCGCTTTTGTTTTTTAAGTAACTTAAATTATTGAGCTGTCATTTCACATCGGTTATTTTTGTTTAACTGACCTTGCAGCTGTCAGCTTACTTTAACTTTTTTGCTTTCTGGAGTTTGGCTTCTCAGAAAGCCTCTCTCTCTCTCTCTCCATATATATATATTTGTGTGTGTGTGTGTGTGTGTGTATGTATACACATACATATACATATGTGTATATATATATATATATATAATTGTGACATTTTATGTGTGAATAATAAGATCTGACAAGTTCTCAACCTCCCATGGGTAACTTGTCTCTGTACATGTTTATTAAGATGACACACTCTACTTTAGTATATGGATTTGTTCCACAGCAGACTATATACAGTATAAAATATATTTCCTTACTAAAGTAGCTGCTTTTTCCTCCGGTATACACTACATATAATTTTTATGTATGTATGTACAGTCTTGAAATTTGATCCAAGCATGTATATTCAATGTGATATAACAGTTATCTCACCTTGTTACCACTTCTTTCTTCTTCTTCCAGTACTTGAATATTTGAAATAATGTAAAGTAGAGATTAAAATGCTTGTTTCCTATTTTGTTTATTTGAGTCAAATGTATTCAAGTTGTATCATGGAAAGTTCATTCATAGAGAAATACATAAATAAACAAACAAATAAAGTGGCTTACCTTTTCAACTAAATGTTAGTTACTTTCCATAGATAAAAAATTAAATACTATCTCCTTAAACATGTTATATATCCAAAATTTTATCATTATTAAAATGAGGCAAATATATTTTCATGACAATTAGAGATGTATAAATAGTAAATGAGAAAAGTATATGTTATTGAAATTATAAAATTTAAAGAATAACTTAGTGTATGTGTTAACTTTAAATGAACACATATATATGATATGATTTTTATGTATCAATATGCAATATTATGTGAAATTTATTAGCTTACAGGTCATTACTACTGTAACTACTGTATAACTAGTTAGAATATACAAGAAAAGCAATGTTTGAAGATTTACTTGTTTATTCTAAAATGTTCTCGGTACCCATAGCCCTAATACTTTGTCTTTAATTGTATTTTGCAAGGAATACTATTTTTTTATTTCATTACTAGGTATATTTTTTGTACCAATTAGAGAAAGCAGACTACCTGCCAAATACAGATATTAAAATCAACAGATATTTAATTTCCAGATTTTCTTACACCTGCAGTATAGGCAAGTCATGTCATCTCTGTCTACAAAACACATCCTTCCTTTTAGCAGATGGTAATGCAAGAAAGAGCTCAGGAATGTGCTTTGAGAGAGAGTCACCATAGTTTTCCAATCTCTGGATTCCAGACAACAGGAGCATTGTCACCAGCACGTCTCAGTGGCCTGTGCTTGCAGTGTTGGCAGCCATGACAATGCTTCGAGGTCAGAAGAGATTGCAGCAATGACTTCCAGGGACAGATTCTGATGTTCATTTTGGTGAGACTCCAGCTGTAATACCTCTTGTGGGGAGCAACCCGGACTGGACTGAGTTGCTGGAATTAAGACTTATTCTATGCATCTGCTCTCCCACAATATGGCGCTGGGAAAGGAAAAAACAGCTTCTACACAGCTGCCTCCAGTTCAATCAATAAACTGCAGGACCTGCTCCTGATTGGAGGAGAGCAGCGTACTCGGCGTGTGGGTAGCAGAGTTGGGATTGGTGGAAGAGGACTATGAAGGAGGAGAGAGACAGCATGCACCAGGAACATCTAAGAGGAACATCTAAGGGGAACATCTAAGAGGAACACCTGTGCAGCCCCCGAGAGAGCCGGCCGGCGGTGTGCCGCTCCCCCGCGGAAGTGGGGAATGTGGCAGGGGGAACCGCCCTTCCACGGAGGTGGAAGGGTCGGTAGCCAACCCGGGAAGGACCAGCAGCCAACCCGGGAAGAACCAGCAGCAAACCCGGGGAGGGCCGAGCAGACAAAAGAACAGCGCAGGGTCCTGTGTCGTTCCTCCACGAAGACGGGGAGCGACATAATGGTGCCGTGACTCGGATAGGAAACTTAGGAGGGAAGAAACGGGAAGAAGTGGAAAATACCGGAGAGAGAGACTAGCAAAGAGCCTAGGGAAAAGCCGGACAGAAAAGGTGCCGGAAGAAGCTATCGAAAGCCTAGGCATAGACTCGGATATGGACTGTGGGAAAGAAGTTAGGATTTAAAGTGAAAGCAAGAAGAAACTTAGACTCAGATACGGACTGCAGGTTGAAAGTGAAAGAGAAACCTAGAAGAAACTTAGACTTGGATACGGACTGTGGGGAGAGGCCAGGAGAAATGAGGGAGGAATATTGTTGGAAGAAAACTTAGGGAAACATACCAGGTAGAGAAAAATGTTAGGGAGGATGAAGCCGCGAGTGCAGGCCGAGGCGGAGACGTAAGCCAGGTTGGAATTCTTCAAGTCAGCCCGGGGAGCAAGAGGCGAAGATCTGGAACCAGAGGCAGAGACGTGGGCCGCCAGGTTGGAATTCGCCAGGTTAGTCCAGGGAACTTGGATTGAATACCAGTGGCGAAACGTGAGCTATGCTGTGTGATTCGCGGATGCCGCCGCGTGCAGAGAGAGCACGGGGCGTGAATAGATAGGGAACGTGGGGCTGGCGCAAGGCTGTGGTGCGGGCGCGAAGTGCATGGAGACCGCGGAGTGTGCGCGCGAAGCCGAGCCGCGCAGAGTTGGGAGCCCGCCGCAGGGCGGGCGCCGGGAAGCCGCGCAGATGAGAGAAGCGCGGGCTGAAGTGGCGCAAAGCCGGGAAGCCGCTGCGGGGCGGCGAGGCACCGAGAAGCAGCCTCGGGGCGGGCGCCGGGAAACCTCGGGGATAAGAGAAGCCGCGGGAAGTTTAGAAGTAAAATGAGAGAAATAGGAATGCTGGCAGATAGAAGTCAAATGGGAGAGATAGGAATGCCCGGAGATAGAGAAATAGAAAAAAATAAGGCCTCACCTCAACATGGCAATGAGAGAGCTTGGATTCGGTCTGCCTGATTAGGGAGGTGGTGAGCACCTGCAGGCGGCTAGCAGCTTATGCGCCACAGGTCACCGAAGACAGGCACGAATTAACATCAATAAGTCTCCCCACAATACTGCAATGAGAAGGCTTGGATTCGGTCTGCCTGATTAGTAAGGCGGTAAGCACCAGCAGGCGGCTCGACCAGAGTATGAGCTGCAGGTCACCGAAGATAGGCACGAACCAACACTAATAAGTCTCCCCACAAGACGGCAATGAGAGGGCTTGGATTCGGTCTGCCTGATAGGGCTTGTAAGCACCTGCAGGCAGTTCTAGCAGAGTAGAGCATGCGCTGCAGGGCACCGAACACAGGCATGCATCAGTGCCTAAAAACCTACTCACAACATGGCGAAGAGAGGACCTGGATTCGGTTTGCCTGATTGATAGGACTTGTAAGCACCTGTGGGCAACTCTAGCAAGCAGAGCAGAGTGTGTGCCGTGGGACACCAAAGACAGGCGCGTATCAACGCCAAAAAATAAAAAGAAAGGGGGATCTGTGGGGAGCAACCCAGACTGGACTGAGTTACTGGAATTAAGACTTATTCTATGCATCTGCTCTCCCACAATATGGCGCTGGGAAAGGAGAAAACAGCTTCTACGCAGCTGCCGCCAGTTCAATCAATAAACTGCAGGACCTGCTCCTGATTGGAGGAGAGCAGCGTACTCGGCGTGTGGGTAGCAGAGTTGGGATTGGTGGAAGAGGACTATGAAGGAGGAGAGAGACAGCATGCACCAGGAACATCTAAGAGGAACATCTAAGGGGAACATCTAAGAGGAACACCTGTGCAGCCCCCGAGAGAGCCGGCTGGCGGTGTGCCGCTCCCCCGCGGAAGTGGGGAATGTGGCAGGGGGAACCGCCCTTCCACAGAGGTGGAAGGGACAGTAGCCAACCCGGGAAGGACCAGCAGCCAACCCGGGAAGAACCAGCAGCAAACCCGGGGAGGGCCGAGCAGACAAAAGAACAGCGCAGGGTCCTGTGTCGTTCCTCCACGAAGACGGGGAGCGACACCTCTGATCTCAGTTTTTCAATTATGACATACATATATTCTTTTCCTTTTCATTAGCCACACTCTCCTACCTGGAGAGTTGTAACTAATAACCCCAACCAATCTGTAGTCAATAGGACTACATTGTTTCAATGAATAGATTATAACTTCATGCTAATTTGGAGACTCTATTTCCCTTTGGCTTACAATTGATACAATATTTCTTTAATTATTTACACATATAAGTTAAGTTTCTTGATTATTGTCTGTTTGTTCAAAGCTCTTTCTTCATGAAGAAGTCACATCTAATGCCTCCTCATTAGATTGTGAACGTTCACAGGTATATAAAATGTATATGTATGAAATGTCTCTTTTGGCCTTTTAACTATCCATAATAAATATTATGTGAATAGTGAACAAAAAATACCAGTGGCATTTTAAATTGTGATTTATCCTTAAAACATCTGGTACAATTCATTTTGGAGCAATTTTCTAATTTTTTTTGTTGTCATAATCTCATTGGTAAAACAGATTATGAAATGGAAAAGATGATCACCAAACCACGTATCATTGATTTTCAAAAAAAAAAAATATACAAAGTAACATTTAAATAAGCATACTTTCAAATTATTTTTATTGCCTTTACTTTATTAAATCAATATATTGTTTTTCATTTAAGACTTGATAACCTCTTAAAGACCTCATGTTAAGCAATATTATATGAAGCCAAAATGCTGGTCATAAATAAGCAAAAACATATTGGAAAATGATTTCAACAGTTAAAAATCATTTCAATATTAGAATTTATTCAAAGAGAGTACTGAATGTTAGTTAACAGCTTATTTGAAATGAATTATGTATGTTAGAAAATGTGGGAGAGATGATAATCTAAATGGATTAAGGGAAACATGATTCTTAGGGCAACATTCACCAGTTGTGAATGGAGTGAGCAAGAGATAGAGGTTGTGTTATGTTGGAGTTGTGTTACCTGAGCTTTCTCCCTGTAAATTCATTTTGGATGGCTGCATCCTCTCTTAGCTCTTTTCATATCAGTGACTTAAAGTGCTCCCCACGAGAGATTCAGCAACTGTTTTCTCCCCTTGCTTCTTGTGCTTTAAAGGGAAAACAGTGTCTAGACATTGGTAGCTCTGAGATCTAGTGATTTCATTTGCTGGTTTCCATGAACCCATTTTATGGTTTTGCAAATAGCCCTCATTTGTTATTATACATTAGTATGTTTATTATATTAATATATGTGTATTGATAAGTTAATGACACATTTATATTTATTAATAATTATTATCAAAAGCCTGACATAATACTATTGTTTCCCAGGCAAATGTGTATGTTGGGAAAGAACAATTTAGATCTGCTGTAAAGACTTAAATATTCCAATACAATGCATTTTATATGGCTCCATTCTTTTTGGCATTATTTAAACATTAGATAACTTAATTTTGTTCTAAAACAATCCACAATTATTTCTGTTAGCTCTTTTTACAAGATTTATTAATTTACTTGAAAAGACAGAGTGAAAGAAAGGGTGAGACATGCACAGAGAAAAAGATACCTTCTTTCTGTTGGTTCACTTTCCTAATGGCCAAAAGAGCCAGGGCTAAGCCAGGTCAAAACCAGGAGTCAGGAACTCGATGCTGGTGTCAACACAAATAGCAAAGTGTCTAAGTGCTTCTGTCTTCTCAGATGCGTTAAAAGGAAGCCGGATCAAAAACAGGCAGCTGGGACTCTAACTGGCACTCTGATATGAGATGACAGCAACCTAAGCAGCAACTTAACCCACAAAACTGGCTATAAACCAAAATTACTACAATGCAATGAAAATTATAATGCTGAAAATATTATCCAGATAAGCACACACACTCTATATATAGATGCACATGAGAAGCTAAATCATCATTAGGTATCAGATTAGTCAGCAAGAAATAAGGAGGTATTAAGTTATCCACTGCAAATTTTAGTCACATTTTAAAATTAGATTCTAGGAGCAGGCATTAGGCACAACAATTAAGATACTAATGAGGTTGCCCACATCCCTTAATGGACTGCCTGAGTTCAAGTCCTGGCTCCACTTCTAGTTCCAGTTTCTGCTGATTCCTGGCTCCACTTCTAGTTCCAGTTTCTGCTGATGTGCACCCTGAGAAGCAGCAGGTGATGGCTCAAGTAATTGTGTTCCTACAACCCACCTGGAAGACGTGGATTGAGTTTTGGGCTCCTGGCTTCAGTTTGTCCCAGATTCAACATGAGACATCTGTGGTATGAATCAGTTGTTGGAAAATTTGCCCCACCCCTGGTCTATGTATGTATGCCTTTCCAAAAAAACAAATTTAAATCAAATTGGAGTATTGGGGATGATGTTGTGGGGCAGCAAATTAAGCCACTGCTTGCAACACCAGTCCTCCAAATGGGTGCCATTTCAGGTCTTGGTACTCCAGTTCCAACCAGTTCCTTACTCATATGCCTGGAAAAGCAGCAGAAGATGGCCCAAGTACTTGGGTCCCTGCCACCCACATGTGAGACCCAGATGGAGCTTCAGGCTCCTGGCTCCTGGTTCTTGGCTTTAGCCTGTCCCAGCTCTGGCCATGTCTTCCATTTGGGGAGTGAATAAATAGATGGACTATCTCTCTCTCTCTCTTTCTCTCTCACCCCTCCCCCTTTCTTCCCCCCGCCATAAGTCTGTCATTTAAATAGATAGATAGATAAATAGATAGATCTTTAAAAAAACAAAAACATTTTTGAGTCTGAAGTAAGCCTAAATTTATGAAGATAAATTTCTTAATGATTAAATAAATAAGGATATAAGTAATATAATTTTATAAGAGAATGTGAGAAATATTTCTTTTTCTTTTCTCTTTTATTCTCTGATTCTTATTTTTTAAATTATGAATAGCCCAACTTCAAAAATATTTAGGAACAAGGAAGAAAATAGGATAAGGTTAACTCTGTAAGAATATCAGTACTGTGTATGTTCCAGTAGTATGGCTGAAAGTTCTGTAGCACAATGTTATCTTTTGAAGACACATTTGTTTTATCTTATTCACAGTAGTTTTCACACCAGATCCACATATATCCCCAATAAATTATTTTATGAAAAATTACTGCTTTGACCCCATCCATTCAACATTTATCAACAAGAATCATCACAAAATGGACAATGTTTCTTCAAATGTGTCTTTGGACACCTTTTGAAACTGTCACTGACTCACTGAAGCAGGAAAACAGAATTTATGGGAGTGGTTCTGGATAGTGCAGCAATCGCAGTGGGAAATAAAAATAAGACTTCCAGAAAACATGACCAAGAGTCTCCAAAGGCTCTAAGCAGGAGAAATTTGGAGACATTTTCCAAAGATGTTGGCATCAGAAAATTCCTTGATGGAGTCAAGTAGCCTACAACTACTTCCCATGCCCAATTGGCTGAGTTTGTGATAATTCCAGCCAAGATTACTCTCCCAGGCACTGTGGTTGAGGAAGGGGTCTGAGCTTTCCCATGGGTAGTAATTCCACCACAGTTATAAGGATGGAGAAGGGGCAGCTTCTCCAGCAGAACAGATGTTGGAAGGACTTATATCTACATGTATCAGTGGGAAAAATGCCTGGATACATGGCAGACAATTCCAGGAATTTTTTTTTATGTCTTCCAACATGTCATTTTTCTTTCATAAGCAGTGATGGTTGAAATTTTAAAAAATAACTTCAGATAAATTTTTAAAAATCATATCTTTCTTACTATCATACTTGATTTTATTATCAGCAGCATATTTAGTAGTAGATTTTATGGTTGGTTAAAATAGATGAATGATAAATTAGTAATAAAATGTTTCTTGATAGAACTTTTAAAATAACTAATTATAATGTATTTTGGATACTAACTCCCATTCCAATGATAATAATTTAATTAATTAATTACCTGAACTAGTCCCTTTCCCAAGCACTCCAGATGTGTTAGGAAATAAGATTGAATCATTATGATGATATTATAAAAAAGCAAAATTAAAATTATATTCTTTCACATATGGGGAAACTTGGGCAGAGATAATGTAAATAAATTTCCCAGAATTCTGGATATAATGCATAAGACTCCTGAAAAGTCACTCTTAACTACCACCACCTATACTGCCTTTGTCTTGAACAAAGATTATCTAAAGAATTTTGGACTTAACACATGATTTTTACTGCAAGCAACTTAGTTCGGGGGCTATTCATATATGTGTTGAAATCTAACTTATTCACATTCCTAAACAATTTCAATAGCACAAGGGAAAGACAATCTGGTTGTGTGATCTAAGAAGGAAAGGAAATGGAATTTTGGGGATCAGCTTTTAGTAGGCACAAAAGAAAGTCATTAGCATTATTCATGTTGATTTCTATTATGAATCTCCATAAATATGCTGTAATTTAGACCCTATCTTCTCCATTTTAAACTTGAGGAAAATGTGACTCCTAAGCTTTATTTCATTGAAGGATGTCAGTTTCCTTGGCGAAAGCTTCTGAAGTCACTCATTTTTTAAATCCAGGCTCTGTATGATTCTGCTTGCCAGAGCAACCCGCCTCCATCCTTTATAACAACTTACCTTTTAGTGTTTGGCTCTCTCTGTAAAAATATAATCTGGAAAGGGCAGAAAAGATTAAATTCTAAAATACACATGTAATCTTTCTGTGCAGAGAAAACTGGTTGATATTTTGCTATGGTACCTTATAGTAAAATCTCTGTGTATTCATATTAATCTCATATGATTTGATCACACCAGAATTAAACTACTGTGCTCTTTTATTATTTTCCAGTGAAGACTAGCTCATAATATTTGTTTCTCATCAGTAATATATTTGTCTAAAAGAAGCTTCCTTGATTTTCTATGGATTACCAAAGTAGTTTTGTCATTACCCTAATTTTTTAAAAAATATTTATTTATTTATTTATTTGAATGTCAGAGTTACAGAGGCAGAGGGAGAGACAGAGAGATCTTCCATTCACTGATTCACTCCCTGGAGGGCCACAATGGCTGGGCCTGGGCCAGCCCGAAGCCAGGAGCCAGGAGCTACATCTGGGTTTCTCTCTAAGCTGGTGTCAAGGCCCTAAACACTCAAATTATCCAACACTGCTTTTCTCAGGCCATCAGCAAGGAGCTGGATCAGAAGTGGAGCAACCAGGGCACAAACTGGCACTCATATGAGATGTCAGAGTCCCCGGCAATGGTCTTGTCCACTGCACTATGACTCTGGCCCCTATTATTCTAATTTTTAACCAGTAAAATAATTTATACTCATATACACATACACACATACACACATATGCAATATTTGCAGTTGGAATAGTTATTGATAATTGACAATTTCCTATATGATAAGCCTATATGATGAACATTCCCTATATATTATTTCAATGGATCTTTGCAATAGGGATTATTCTTACTGTCCTAAGGTGATATAGTCCCTGAAACTCAGAGTGGTTTTATGATATTCCAAGAACATAAGGCTATGTCTGGTTTTAGTCCTATGACCACCTAGGGGCAATTACATTCTCCCCACGCACTAACTTCAAACATAGTGGGGCATCTCTCAGGCTCCTGAATGGTTTCTGGCCATGTATGGCCAGTAAGGTTAACTGTGAGTTTGAAAGGTACACAGCACAGAAAAAGGAGGCATCATGGGAGTGGGAAGAAGAGGGGCAGCAATTTCAGTAATAGCCGATTCTTCTATGAATCAATGTTCTGCTGATTGTCTGGGCTCTGTTTACGACTTCTAAGCTGAGTCAGTAGTGACTTCTAGTTATCAGACCATGATTTGATTCAGCAGACTCTGTTTGGCATTTCACCTAATTTATCACCTGTGTGTGTATCTAATGTCCTTTATTCTAACACTCCAGTGGTTCTTGTTTTCCTCTTGGAAACTACATTTCTAAATATAGTCATTTTTTTTTGGGGGGGGGGACAGGCAGAGTTAGACAGTGAGAGAGAGAGAGACAGAGAGAAAGGTCTTCCTTTTCCGTTGGTTCACCACCCCCCCAAATGGATACTACAGCGGCACAATGCGCCGATCCAAAGCCAGGAGCCAGGTGCTTCCTCCTGATCTCCCATGCGGGTGCAGGGCCCAAGCACTTGGGCCATCCTCCACTGCACTCCTGGGCCACAGCAGAGAGCTGGACTGGAAGAGGAGCAACCAGGACAGAATCCGGCGCCTCAACCAGGACTAGAACCCGGGGGTGCCGGTGCCACAGGCGGATGATTAGCCAAGTGAGCCACGGCGCCGGCCTTAAATATAGTCATATTTATGATATATATGTTTTCAAAAGTGACATTTCCAGTTTAAAGATTCTATTAAAATATTAAGCTAAGATATTATTATTTAAATATTTATAGGAGGAAATTACAGTAGACTTTCTAGTTTCCTGATGGATTACTGTGGCCTGCATCATCTAAAGAAACTGATAAATTATATCTCCCAGAGTGACCTTAGGCTATGTGCAACATGATAATTTGAAAATTTCCGAGCATTTACCATATGTTGAAGAAATTAGTCAATATGCTATAGCCTTCTGGTCAACATATTTGCTTTCTATTTTTCTATGTCTATTATGTAATAAGTATCACTGAACTTCCTGTTTAACTCATTATTTCAAATATCTAAGGATTACTTTACAGCATTCTTGTCATTTCCTATTACCCTAAATTGATACAAATAGTTTAATTTGTCTCTGAGATGAGCAATTTATTAGATAAAATGAACATGTAGGATAAGAATTTCTGAAAAAAATTTGCAGTTCCTATATTTTAGTACTTTGCTTACACTAGCTAAATCTGGACCACATTATAAATGTCTTATTCTTGTTCAGCTACTTTGTAATATTATCATATATCCATATTGCTCTTTTCCCTGTCATCTTTCTTCATCAGAATATACCTTACAAAGATTTCATCCTCAGAGTAATAGGATTCTAGACATATATACTGTATCTTCTTAATATAAAATGAAACTCCACTTTACCTAATAGCTTGTTAGTGATTTTGAACAAGATCTCTTTTATCATATAAACTAATATGGCCATGAGAACATTATTACCACATTTTGGAATTCTTATGTTAAAATATCAAGTCATTTTTATTATCCATTTTTATGTTTGGTTCTGAATCAATGAGTAGTGAAATGTTCTCCATAATATCAAGTTTAGATTTTCATCTGGATTATTTTGTTTGCATCTTCCCATTACAGTTTAAATTCTCTCATTCAGCTCAACAAATCTTTTGGGAAAAATTCCTTCTTTTAGAATAGTGAATTCCATTCTTATCTAACACTTAATTTGTAGATACAAACTTTGCTTTTAATTGTTTCAATATAGTCAATTTTATGCATATGTCTATCTTTTTACAAGTCAAGTTGCTCAGTTAGAAAAATGAATGAAGCTTCAACTTAACTCCAACTTCTAATTTTAATCTTGAGTTTTATTTATGGACCCATACATTCTTTCATGAATATGTGAATGTATTCATTTTTCAGTCTTTAATACACTAACTCAGTCATTCATTATTTTTATCATGAATATATCAAATTCTTGGTGTATGAAATGCACCACAATTTATTATTTTCTAGCATTTTCTTTTTTCACAGAATATCCACATATCAATCAGAACATTTATAGTTCAGCTATGTATAACTTATTATGATAAAAATTATCAGGGTGTTTTTTGGCTGAGGAGTTAAAATGCCAGTTAAGATGCTTGGGACTCACTTTGGAGTCCATTGGTTCAAATCTAGCCTCTGACTGCTAATGTCAGCTTCCTGCTAATGGAGACCCTTGAAGGCAGTAGAAATGGCTCAAATAATTGGGTTCCTGCCACTCAATTCAGAGCCTTGGATTGACTTTTCAGTCATAGTGGCCAAATGGAGTGTGAACTAGCAGATAAGAACTCTGTGTGTGTGTGTGTGTGTGTATGTGTGTTCACACATCTCAGTGTCTCTCAAACAGGCAAATAAATAATTCATTTAAAAGTTAGCAACATCTCACAGTTTAAGAAAAAAAATTATTTCGCTATTCATGAATGGTTTGAGTTCACTTTTTCAATCGTACAACGATAAAGAGGCTAGTGATATTTAGTGAACTAAATTTGGAGGGATTATTTGGCATAATAAGGGAATGTGAGTTTATTAATTAACATGTTAAGATTCCTATATAATGTTAAAAGTATACAATAGAAAATTATCTTACTATCCATATATATAACAAGAAAGATCTTTATAAAGGAAGCACATACTTGAGACGTATGTAAATAATAACTTTTGCTATTGTAAACATATACAAATTTAATACTTTATTAATAGCCAGGAAGATTATGTATAGAATGGAAAGTAATTACAAACAATTTTACAAAATACTAAACATAAATTGTAGTACATAGAAATGCTAATAATAACATTTGACTTTTGTAATTTCTTAGCTTAAAAATTAGATATCAACTTACACAATACATTCACAAGATATATGAAATTTATAAAGAGTATATATGTACAGATAAAAAAGAAAACAATAAAATATGTTACTTATGAAATGTGTACTGTGTTTTTAAACTACCAAGCTACAATAAATTTTGCCTTTCTCCATGTTATCCTGTTTAATCTAAGCAATAATTGGTTTTTATGTCATTTCTTCAATTCTCTTTCTTGTAACCATGAGTTTCAGCACTTCTCCAATGTGTATATTGATTTTGAGGCTTTGCCAGTGTTTCTGGCTTTTGTTACTATGCAAAGAAGTACACGCTAACCTTTCAGATTATTGATTCTTGAAGGAAAAAAATAATGTTTTTGTTTAGTGTTAATGTAAAGTTTATAATAACATTTTCTACATTTATTCACCCTTTAAATATTTTTGTCCACAGCGCAGGCTAAACTATTAAAAATACAGCTATATTAGGTTTATGTAAATCTGTATTTCCTCTGTATCTCTATCACTGATACATTTATAAGATATATTCCTTTTACCAAATTATATATAAACACTCTCATTTATTCAACTACCCATAATCTAAATATCATTCAATTCAATAAACATAATATTTATTGAGCACAAAATATGTGCCAGGTATTATGCCTAACGAATATAAAGTAATACCACCTAAACATTTGAGTATATAATCCTTTACAAATCTTAGTAATAATCATTGCTATTCTCTCTCTCTCTCTATATATATATATATGTTTTTGTATTTATTCTCAGAGTGTTAAAATATCTTTTACATGAGAGTAAATGATGATGATTTAAATAATAATATGATTTGAAACAACATTAACACTGGAACACTGCTAGATATTCTGTTAATTAAAACCCATGTTGCCATTAACAGGAAACTGTGGAAAGTCTGTTTCTGGGGAAAAAATAAAGAGGAGTGCGTGTATTTGAGGAGAACTGGGTTAGCACATGAATGGTAATGGGTGATTCTTACTGGGACCATAAACCATCAGCAATCATGTCAAATCTTATTTTCGTCACATGGTCTCTTATATAGCTACAATTCTTTCTGCATCTCTGCTTCATTTTCCTTCTCAGTTGGGTGCTCTTTTCCCTCTTTAAAGCTCGCTATCTCAGAACACTGGTGTTGCAGTCTGGGCTCCATCCCTCTCATCCACCTCTGCCTGCCCCTTCCCCCGCTGCCCCAGGCCTTGGCCTTTCCCAGGGCCTGCCATCTTCAGTTATAATTGTGAGCATGCTGGACTGGGAGAGAGCATGTGATGAGGAAGCAGGGAATACTTGGAGACTGACCCGTCAGCCTGCATTAGGTTTTATGTTGTTATCTCCTATCTAGGGCTCTTTTCATGGCATAAAAATAATCATAAAATATGTATTAATATCATTTTCATTTCATAGAATGGGAAATTGATGTTTACATAGATGAAATGACTTCCAGAAACTATGCCAGTAGGAAGTAACAGAGCTAAGTTTATCTAATTCTACATTAAATCACCATATTCTCTCAGTTCCTAGAAAACAGAGCAGGAAAGAGGGAGATGTTAGAGGTTTATCTGGAAAATTAAATGCTGCATAATAAAGTTAAGTAAGAAGGGAACCAAAGCTAGAAAATATGGAGCAAGATGTTGTGTTGGCATTCTGGCTACATCTTTTCAATGAGGCACAGATAGGGAAAATTGCATGGTTCTAGGTGCTGTTTTACGGGTTTATGGATAAATTCTGCAGACCTTCTCTGCTGTGGAACCTAGCAGGGAGGGGAACAATCTTTGTGTCCTTGGCTATTTTCCATTTTCTCTCTCCCCTAGACTGTGTTTGCTTCATTTAGGACTTTTGGAGGATGCTTAGAAAGGCTGTTATAAATCCTTGTGGTATGGTTTCTTATTGGAATCAAGAAGTGGACCATAGAGGTAAGAGAGGTTGTTGTACCAGCTCGGGAGAAACAAGGTGTGGCCATAACCAGAGGAGGTCGCTGTGGTAGCTGTTAAGGCAGAGGGAAGAGCATAGATCTCAGGATCAGGGGAACTGATCAGTTCTAAGCAGCCACCTATATAAGATACATTCACTCTAACCATCAACAAATATAGAAGAGGTACAGAAAGTTCAGCTTAGTTAAAATTCTCACAGTTTTCTTAGAAAGTAGTTAGAAAAAATTGTTTCAAAAAAGTTAATAACATTCCATAAAGAGACATGTAAGCAGACAGATGCCAGAAGTCAATCCTGCATTGTAGGTGGTAGCACAGACTGCATGGCTAAAATTAGGTAAGAGGATTACTATAGCATGGCTTATGCAGAAAACATGAACTATAATTATGTTTAATTACGGATTCATGAAGAGAACCTAAAAATAAGGTGTTCAGTGAAAACTAGAACACAATTGCTAATTATAATATAGGGAGTAGCAAGAGATTGTCATTCTTACTTAACAAGGAGGGCAACTAATGCAAGCTACAAAATCATATATATATAATTAAATGCTGCATAATAAAGTTAAATAAGAGGGACACAAAGCTAAAAAATATGGAACAAGATGTTGTGTTGGAGCTCTGGCCAAGCAAAGCTATGAGAACTTCATTCTAAGTGTTAGCGATTCCTTTTTACTAAAGACCCACAACTGATTAAATCTCTTACAGTGAGGACATGAGGTTATGAAGATGAATTCAACATTAATGGATGGGCTTAAGGATAAAATCAAAAAAAAAGGTTGTGATAGATGTGGATTTTGGTAATAGACCAGAATCTAAAGTGAATCTAGCGACAGAGTGCAACTGCAACCATTTGTCTATCCTTTCTCACTAATTTTCATTGATTTCTCAAAGCTGGTACTCTTACCACAGGAGATAGGATTTGGAATATTGGTAAAGCACTTTGTAACAGAGCATCACCAAAGGCTAGAGAGAAGTAAGAAGAAAATGGACTCTCCAAGGCAGTTTTGTCTTTATGACATACAAATGTGGGTGTCAAAAGCTAGAGGTAGGGGCTGGCGCTGTGGTGCAGTGGGTAAATGCCCTGGCCTGAAGCGCTGGCATCCCATGTGGGCGCCGGTTCAAGACCTGGCTTGTCCACTTCCAATCCAGCTCTCTGGTGTGGCCTGGGAAGGCAGTGGAGGTTGGGAGACCCGGAAGAGGCTTTTGGCTCCTGGCTTCTGATCAGCACAGCTCCAGCCATTGTGGCTATTTTGGGGGTGAACCAGCAGATGGAAGACCTCTCTCTCTCTCTCTGCCTCTCTTCTCTCTGTGTAACTCTGACTTTCAAGTAAAATAAAATGGATCTTAAAAAAATCTGATTGGGATTTAAAAATTATATATAAAAAAAAAAAAGCTAGAGGTGGGGCAGGAGTTTGGTGTAATGACTGACATTTGTCTCCACATCAGAATTCACAGGTTTCAAACCAAACTCTGGTTCAAGACTAGTTACTACCAAAGCAGACACTGGAAAGTAGTGGTAATGGCTCAAGTTATTGGGTTCCTACCACCTTTACAAGATAACAGGTTTGATTTTCTGGCTTCTGGTTTTGCCGAAGACTAGCCCTGGCTATGGGAGGTATTTGAAGAGCAAACCAGCTGCTGGGAGTCTTTCTGCCTTGTCTCTCTCTCAAATAATAATTTTTAAAGTTAGAGGAAAGCAAAAGGAATAAGAGACATTACCTTCCCTCTCTTCCCTCTTCATCAACACACTCACACGCACACACACATGCAAACACACACCATCTGCTGAGGTACTCTCAGCTTTATGGAACACTGTGTACCTGCCCCCTGAAGATTTGGGGTGAGGCTGAAAAATGGTTTGATATTCCTAAGAAGCAGAAAACCAGAGTAAGAACTAGGAGAGGTGATTCTCCATCAAAGGAAAAGCTGACAGATGAGATATGGAACAGGGATATCTCTCATGGCTTAAAGCTTTCAAGTATTTATGAAGCATTACAAAAATAGACCTGAAAATTTTTTAAAATCATATGGGAAATCTAAACAATACCAAGAAATTTAACTAAGAAATAATTAAAGAAAAAATTATAAAAGTAGAGTACCCCAAATAAGTGAGGAAGTAAGAAATGTAAGAACAAAGATGAGATTGGATCTAAATGTGTTATATTTAATCCATACATATTAATAATTGCATTAAACAAAAATGAGCTAAACTTTCTAATGATAAGGCAGGATAGGTTTATTAAAGAGAAGTTAGAGAGAGAGAAAAAACAGAGAGGAGAAAATGACAAAGACAAAATGATGTTTGAGAGGTGCAACAAGATGAACTCTGGAAATAATAAAGATAGGAAAGCTGGTATAGATAAGAATGCACATTTCAGGTATAAATGTTGATTCAAAAGGATATATAAAATGCTAAATATGCATGTATTAATATGAGAGAACAGGGTTAATTCGTCAAAGATATAGCAATTCTTACTAAATTCTTACTAAAGTTTCAAATCATGTGGAACAGTAATAGTGAACTAAACAAAGAAATAAACAAATATATAATAATACTTGGAATAACATCATCATCTTAGTTAATATTTAAAACCACTTACAGAAATATAAGTTAATATGTAGAAGTTCCAAATAATATTATCAACCACCTTTCCCTAATTGAAATTTATAGAAAATCATATCAAAGAAATACAGAACACACATTCTTATTAAATGTAGCATGAACTTTCACCAAAATATAAAATGGTATTAAATAAGATTTGATAAAAGTCAAAACTTAAATTCAGAATATATTCTCTGTAATAATGTTATAAATCAATGACCATCATTTTAATAGAAAATTTATATATATGAATAATTATAATACACTATAAATTTAGGGTTTGATGAAGAAATAATAAACAGGATTATAAAGTATTTGAATTGAATAGTATTAATAAAACCAGTATAGCAAACATTGTAGGACAGAATAAAAGCATTACTTAGAGGAAAATTCATTTTATTAACTTCCTATAATTGACATCAGAGTATTATCAGTTATCAGATTTTCACCTTAAAGGACTAAAACAATATTATAGTTAGAGTAGAAGAAAGAAAATAATAAAAATAAGGGCATATGTGTGGGGAGCAACTGAGACTAGACTAAGTTACTGGAATTAAGACTTATTCTATGCATCTGCTCTCCCACAATATGGCGCTGGGAGAGGAGTAAACAGCTTCTACACAGCTGCCTCTCGACAATTTGATTGACTGAGCTGCAGGAGCTGATCTTGCTCCTGATTGGAGGAGAGCAGCGTACTCGGCGTGTGGGTAGCAGAGTTGGGATTGGTGGAAGAGGACTATAAAGGAGGAGAGAGACAACATGCACCAGGAACATCTATCTGAAGGTATACCTGAGCAGCCCCCGAGAGAGCCAGCCGGCGGTGTGCCGCTCCCCTGCGGAAGTGGGGAAAGTGGCAGGGAGAACCGCCCTTCCACAGAGGTGGAAGGGACGGTAGCCAACCCGGGAAGAACCAGCAGCAAACCCGGGAAGGGCCGAGCAGACAAAAGAACAGCGCAGGGTCTAGTGTCGTTCCTCCACGAAGAGGGGGAGCGACACATATGTCATTGCAATAATAGAATTTGTAAAAATCTGTTGAGAAATTGAACAAGGTTAAAGCAGAAATTTGAGTAAATTGATAATGTTAAGTGTTTACCAAGAATGCTGAAGAGGAGAGAGAGAGAGAAAGAGAGAGAGAGAGATAAAGGAGGCTCTCCGTCAATTGTCAAAATCAGAAATGAAAGAGAAGCACCCATGGAAAAACACTCAGACCTTTTAAAAAGTATACATAAAAGTATAATTTGGGAAATTTTCAATTATATAAAACAAAAAAATCAGTTCCATCAGGACACATGAGTATATTTTTGGTTTTCAGGAAATGATGCATATGATATTAATAATTTAAAAATCTTAAGATATTCAATAAGTAAAAATGACAAATATCTTGAATTAAGAATTTATAAAGCCGGCGCCGCAGCTCAGTAGGCTAATCCTCCACCTAGCGGCACCGGCACACCGGGTTCTAGTCCTGGTCGGGGCACCTGATTCTGTCCCCGTTGCCCCCTTCCAGGCCAGCTCTCTGCTGTGGCCAGGGAGTGCAGTGGAGGATGGCCCAAGTGCTTGGGCCCTGCACCCTATGGGAGACCAGGAGAAGCACCTGGCTCCTACCTTCGGATCAGAGCGGTGCGCCGGCTGCAGCGCACTGGCCGCGGCGTCCATTGGAGGGTGAACCAATGGCAAAAAGGAAGACCTTTCTCTCTGTCTCTCTCTCTCACTGTCCACTCTGCCTGTCAAAAAAAAAAAAAAAAGAAAAAAAAGAAAGAATTTATAAAAACTATCACAAGAAACACATCATGAAGTATAAATAGACACACATCTATCTGAAAAATTAAAACCACTGTCAACAACTTTCAATGAAAAAGGTGCTCAATGTCATTAGTAAGTATCAAGCTAAAGCTATAGTGCATTGCCAGTTAGTACTCACTTAGCATGACTAACATTTGTTAAGGCAGCATTATCAAATGGTCCCTAGGGTATGGAGTAATTAGAACTTTCATATATTACTACTAGCAATGTAAAATTGTACAACAACTGTGAAGGATGTTTTGTTTGTTAGTGTCATATGAAATTAAACATACAACTACCTCATAATCTTGTGACCTAGAAATTCTACTCTTATTGAAAATCAAAAATACGTTATTCCAAAAGAGTATTTTGGAGAATATTCATAGCAGAAATAATACCTCAAATGGAAAATCAAATTGCTTATCAATTGGAGAACAGGATCTAAGTTGTGATTTTCATGCTGTGGCTAGAGTCCTACACTGAATAGGAAAATATAAGTAGTATTCAATGTGGATGAATCTGAAAAATATTACTCTAGATATAAAGGTTGAAATGATGAAATAATATGCCATTTATATAGTATCTAGGAATAGGCAAAATCATTCTATGAAGGGTGTTTTGATAATTACAAAAGTGGTATTATGAAAGTGAGGAAATGTTCTATATTTTCTTGTGAGTATACGAACTATATGCTTGTCAAAACAATGAATTGAATTCTTGAGGTGATACATTATGTTAAATGGGTATTATCCCTCAAAATGTGTAAATAAACCAAAAAGTTTGCAATTTTTAAATATATGCATACTATTCAAGAAATATAAATGTGAATGTCTTATATTAATCACAGAAAATGGGGCAGCATCTGGGCAAATGACTGTAAATAAGGTTGAGGATGTAGAATAAAAATAGTAGATTTTGTGAAATGTGGAGAAAACATTTTATGTACAACTGAATATACTTGCTCTTTTTGGAGGGAAAGTGATATTTTATTATTTGATACATTCCTTTGTATACTGTTTCATTGTATTTGAGATAGATAGAGGTGTTTCCTGAGAACTTATGCATAGTTTCCGGGCTGTTTTCTAAGAAATACAGCCAATCTTTGCTAACTTTTGGCAATATCGCTTTTATTTGAGAATAGTGGGAGGGAAAGGTTCTGTTGTGATGCAGTGGGCTAAGCTGCTGCTTGGGAAGCCCATGTCCCATATCTGATAGTCTGGGATCGAATCTTACCTCTGCTTCTCATCTAGCTTTCCACTAATGTACCTGGGAGGCAACAGATGGTCCAAATATTTGAGTTCCTGCTTTCTATCTGGGAGACCTGCATAGAATTCATAGCTCCCACTGTTGCAGGCATTCGTGGAGTGACTCAACACAAGGATGATAACCACTCCTCTTTTTCTAATAAAGTTAAAAAAAAATTTAAAAACGATCAGTGGAAGTTGACATGATATTTTTGAACAGTATTGAATTTGAAATAACTTGTTTTAATTGGCTTTATACATAATGTTAATAACATTGAACACAGTAGATTGCTGAAATGTTAGTAAACAGGAGCAACCCAGCACAGACTGTATTTGGGTGCTTTTGTTCTCACAAATACTCTTTCTGATAACTTGAAATGCCGTGCTTTTACATGTTTTAACAACCAAAAAATAGCCCAAGTGTCGCTCCCCCATTCGCGGAGGAACAACACTGGACCCTGAGCTGTTCTTTTGTCTGCTCGGTCCTTCCCGGGTTTCGGCACCATTATCCCTCCTAGGTTCATATCCGAGTCACGGCACCATTATGTTGCTCCCCCATTTGCGGAGGAACGACACTGGATCCTGCACTATTCTTTTGTCTGCTCGGCCCTTCCCGGGTTTGCTGCTGGTCCTTCCCAGGTTGGCTGCCGACCCCTCCACCTCCGTGGAGGGGCGGTACCCCCTGCCACTTTCCCCGCTTCCGCGGAGGAGCGGCACACCACCAGCCGGCTCTGTCGGGGGCTTCTCTGGTGTTCCTTCAGATATTCCTTGTGCATGTTGTCTCTCTCCTCCTTTATAGTCCTCTTCCACCAATCCCAACTCTGCTACCCACACACCGAGTACGCTGCTCTCCTCCAATCAGGAGCAAGATCAGCTCCTGCAGCTCATCAGTCAAATTGGCGAGAGGCAGCTGCGTAGAGGTTCTTTGGTCTCTCTCAGTGCCATATTGTGGGAGAGCAGATGCATAGAATAAGTCTTAATTCCAGTAATGTAGTCTAGTCTCAGTTGCTCCCCACACCCAAGATTATTTTTAATAATCTATTTAGTAATCTAACTATAGTTAGTTTCAAATAACTATGTGTGTATACATAGCTATGCATTATTTAATTATCTTACTATTGTTATAATACATACAAATACAGAAAAAATGCATGTATTAGTGAGTTGTGTGAAATGATCTCTATTTTATTATTCTATGTATAGTGGTCTAAAGTTTTCATAGATTATAGTCACTCAATGGAGAGGAAGACTTAGGACTAATGAGCTAAACCTTGAAAGCTTCTGCATTTTCAGAGATTATGTTCAGAAAAATCGATGTGACTCACAGAGGACCATGTTTTGTGCTAAGTATCATGATTATAAAGCAAAATACAACATTCTTATATTTGAAGTGTATGTAAGAAATTAAAAATTTGTCATGTAGAATAAGTATAAATTTATAGTTTTCCTCAGGACTCAAAGCATACATACACACATACACTTTCTCTTTATCAAAAAAAATCCATTTTTTGATTCTCCTCTCCTCCCCTCCCTTCCCTCCCCTCCTCCTCCTCTCCTCCCCTTCCCCTCTCCCACCCTCTCCCTCTCCTCTCCTCTCCTCTCCTCTCCTCTCCTCTCCTCTCCTCTCCTTGCAGAAGCCAGTGAAAAGAATACTAAGTTTGGAAAGATAAGCTCAATCTGTATATTAAACAACTAAATTAAAAATGAGAGCTCAGAGTGAGAGAGCTGGTTTCAGAGACGCTTCCAGTGTTAGTTAAAAGTGGGAAAGCATGGCACAGATCTCCTTGAAAGAAATGCTTAAGGTGACAGTGAAGTGAAGAGCTAACTAGAATTTTAAATTGTGCTAGGAATTAATATTACTCAGTTGTGATGCCTCAAATATTCAGTTGTTTTATTTTTAAAAAAATATTTATTTATTTGAAATGTAGAGCAACAAAGGGATAGATAGAGGGTCAGAGAGAGAGAGAGAGAGAGAGAGAATCATCCATCTACCATCCTCTGGTTCACTCCCCAAATGGCCAGGGTTGGGCCAGACAGAAGCCAGGAGTAAGAACTCCAGCTCAGCTGCAACATGGTTGGCAGGGATCCAGTACTTGGGTCATCTTCTGCTGCTTTCCCAGGCACATTAGTAGGAAGCTGGAAGAGAAGTGGATGAACCAAGACTCAAATCAGTATTCCAATAGTGGGATGCTGATGTCACTAGCAGTGGTTCCATTTTTTCAATTCATTTATTTTTATTTATTTGAAAGGCAGAGAGAGCAAGAGAGGGAGACAGAGATAGAAATAGAAATCCCCCATCCATTGTTTAACTTTCCAAATTCCCACAATAGCCAAGCTAAATCCAGTTAGTGTGAACTCAATCTGGAACTCCTTATGTGGGTTGCAAGGAACCAAGCAGTTGATCCATTCCCTGCTGCCTCCTAGGGTACATGTTAGCAAGAAGTTTAAATCACAGTGGAGCTAGACACAAATCCAAGCATGCTGATATAGGAAATGAATGTCATCTTAACTGTTGTGCCAAATGTCTGCCCTTGAGAAAAGATTTAAACTTTTCAACTACACTCATAATTGTTGTTGAGGTGTGCTTTCATTGTAGTAACATCACTGGGCCTGGGCTACACAGGATTTCAGTTATATTTGAGTGCAAAGACATATCCTATACATTGTAGTAGAGGTTATGCAAAGATACTGAAAAGCATATTAAGATTCCCAATGTAGTTCAGATAAAATTTCATAGAGGATCCAGTGTTGCACTAACCTCTTGAAGAATTAATAAAAGTTAATCAGGCTAACAATGAGAAGAGAGAGTAAGAAATAAAATAGGCAGTATGGATAAAGAGAATAGTATTGAAAAGTTTGGGTTATTGGAGAAATACATATAATTCAACAAGGGTGATAAAGGAAAACCAAATGGGAGACTGGGAGAAAATGCTAACTGTTCATTCTCAGGAGCAACATCTG
Source organism: Oryctolagus cuniculus (assembly GCF_964237555.1). Lineage (NCBI taxonomy): Eukaryota > Metazoa > Chordata > Mammalia > Lagomorpha > Leporidae > Oryctolagus > Oryctolagus cuniculus. The sequence continues at coordinate 108,154,777 of NC_091437.1, forward strand.
AAAGGGAGTCTGTGAAGTAATACTACGTATAATCTAACACATTCCTCACAACATTTCATTCAGAAAAAAATTTTTTTTCTCACTGCATTTTATTATAAATTAACCCCAATAATGTGAGCTTTTCGAAAGAAGTAATTTGATGTAAATTTGTAATATCTGACTTTGATTTCAAATATCTGTATTGGTGGGTGTTCAAGGCAATAGACAATAAGACACTGGAGGTCTTGCTACTTTGGAAACTTGCAAGTGATGATGAGTAAAAAGTGGTAGAGTACAAACCATGAGAAGGAGAGCCAGCCATACCACTTGGCCATAGTATAATGGGAAAGTAGACTTGAAACACTTAAGTGGGAGCCAATTCATGAAACTCTGGCAGATTTGAATGCTAGGCAAGATTGAGTGATTGAGATTATATCAGTGTACTCAAAACAAATTGGAAATTCAGAAAGAACACATTTTAAATGGAAGATGATGTTTATGATCCAGAATTTTTTTTTTTTTTATTTCAAAGAGGCATCAGGATATTTGCAGCAATATTTTGATAAGTGATTTGTTAGAAATCTGGAGATGGAATTTGGTGGAAGACCAGTTCTAAGATTTGGATTGAAGAGAAAAAGCAAGCTCATGGAATTAATTTTTATAAGAGACATAATCCTTTCAAATTAAGGGGACATTTAGATGGAAACGGACGATTTGATCAAACTCTCTTGGAAATGTGCTGATGGTATTTCCAAAGGAAAACTAACTAAGATTCTTATAAAAATGTTGTTAATAGTATATATTTGATCTTCTTAGATTGTTTATTGTCAAAAAAAAATACTGATTTGTGGACCTGGTATGCTAAATAAAGGGGGTTTGTTGTACAGGCATTTTCTGAAGAGTATAAAACTGCAGAGTGTCAACATTGAGACAGTATTCGTTGAGAACAGTATTTCCACACAGACTGTTCAGAACGCTTCGGCTATTTTAAAGCCAATCTGGAAGCTGTGCTTGGTAGATACAGGCTTCAACAGAAGGAAACATTACACCTGGATTTTCACATTAATAATATGGGTTGGTGCTGGTGTGATCTATGATTTGTGTGAATCTGCCTTAACAATTGAACTTTTTTTTGTAAAACAAGGACATTTTTAGATCACCAGAGTTTCACTGAGTATTGAGAAGAGTGATGATGAGAAGAAAGTATTGGTGAATCAGGAGACTAAATAATTAGCAAGGTCTTGGGGGAAACTCAAAAAAAAATTTTAAGGATCTACTTGTCAAAGGCATCAAATTTGGGAATATTTCTGAAGAAGCATATCAAGAAAAAGTTATCTCATGACTATCCAATAACTTTCTTTCAGATAGTTCAGAATAGCTCTCAAGGTATTAAATGAAGAGTTGAAAATAAGTAAATAATAAATATTCCATCCTGGAAAAATATGAGATCTAGTGATCAAAAACTAGTAGAAGCTTAAAAATGATAAAGGTATTTTATATATGAATACTGCTAATTAGCACATTATTTATAGCCAGTATGTTTTATCTTCAGTATTTCATTTCACAAAGTTTATGTGGTAATTATTCATATTTACCAATTTCAAACATAAATAATTAGGCTTTAAAATTAGTAACTCACCAAGATTACAAACACAGTATATTTTAGAGCTATATTTGAAACACAGACCTTCCACCTAAAGCCTCTACAGTCAAATCCTGACGTGACCCAGGCTGAGTACAACTGAAATTGTGGTTCTTAGAGTTTGACTTAGAAGAACAGTGTGTGGAATCAGGAAATAGTCTATAAACTAGACTAAATGAGAACAAAATGCAACCATCATGCTAAGTTAGAAAGTGAGAGAAAAGGATGTGTGACTTTGATTGGAAAAGAAGCTTCACAACTCAAGTCCTTACAAATGAGTGCAAATCTATAAATTTCACTTTAACTTGTTCAAATATTGCAAATACTTAAGAAGAACACCTACCAAGTGGGCTTCACTATAATGACAAATGAGTGGACAACATTCATATGTGATTTTTTGATAACATAAAGGCAAAATGAAAGCTGTTAGAATGAATCTATCAGTTGGCTTCTTTAAAGACATGGATATTGGATATATTCTTGGCATAAATGAACTAAAAGTTACTACAAATGATAAAATTAGATTCATTAGCTTTGGATTTAAGAATAAATCAAGCTGAGTGAGCCTTTTTGTCTCCATTTTTCCTTTAACTCATTGTAATTTTGGTCAGAGTTTTTTTCTTTTTTCTTTTTTAACCACTGTAACTTCATTACTTTATTATTAAATTAGTATCAAAATAAAACCTAGTACCAATTCTTTGTGAATAAATAAGGAAAAAAACATTAACAAAGTCAGCACATTACCTGACATGATAATAGGGCTTTAATACACACTAGTTTTTTATCACAGATATGTTAAATAAAATTCTGTCCAACGTCATAAGTTAACAGTTTTGAAAATTTTTATAAAGACTAGTATTTTAAAAAGATATTTTATCCTATCACTCCTGAATTCATAGCACAAAAAAGCATTTACTTAACATAATTTTATTCTATTATGTTAGATTTTGCTATACTCTCCACCTCTTTCCCCTTCACTTTTCTGAAGGAGCTATTACCTTGTCAGAAACCATTAAGATGTCAATATACCTGCATTACCTTGTTTTGACTCTTTCAAATAAGGCAGATACTAGTACTAACTGCTCAACAATTGAAATGACTTTCTTTGATGCAGTTGTTTGTTTAAAAAACATACAACAAGTAAAGGAAATCAATTTGAAAAGCTGAGAACACTATGTTAAAATATTATCTTCACATTGAGGCAAATTTAACAACTGAGTGCATTTATTTATTGTGCCTGGAATTCTCTGTATAATTGTGTTGTGTTTCCTGTCTACAATTTGTGTATGAATAAAAGTCAAGCCCTCTACTGTGCAGTAGCTCCTCTTTCCTATTAGACCTTGGGTTTGAGTTATAATGGTAGATTAAGTTTTAACTGCAGACATAAAGCTGCCTCCCTATCTGAAAGTGTAGTTTTATGAACCCACAGTTTTACTATGCAGTTTTCAGTATCTCTTTATGCCCTAATTTCCTTTTTTTCTGGAAGTCTCCAGGTGCTTGAATGTGATTGTTTGTATGAGGTATATTTGGTCAGTGAGGCATGTAATGCATTTATAAATTACATAGTCAAGATTTTGCATAGAAGAATTTTCAGTTTTATTTATATTACTTAAAAAATCACACACTGTCATAAAATAAAATCAGGATTAAACTATGAAATAGAAGAGATTGCACTAAAACTAGTTGAAAGCCATACATCTTTGTATTTCATTCACTTTATGATTCATCTTTGTTAATAGAGCTCTGGTTTCATATATTCTTTGTGACACTGAAGGAAACACATAAAACCTTTTCAGGAGTTTTCCGAAGTGGCTGGAGGACATATGAATAACAACCACAGTTTCAAGTATTTCACCTCATTTTTATAACAAGTTGGTAAATTAAATGTTAGTCTCACCATCACCAATTTATAAATAGTGAGTGATGGTCAACATAGTTAAGGAACTTGATGAAAGATACTCATTCTAGTAATCAATCTAGATGTAAACTTAGTAAGCCTCTTGTGTTCAGTGTGTTTAACATGGGTGCATGCTACACCTTCAGAAGTGTCGTAGATACTATTTCGGGGCTAGTAGCCAATTTAACTATGCTATTAATCTTTACAACAATTCAAGACTGGATCTCTCTCTTGAAGATACTCACAGAGGTTAACTAACAACATCATTACAAACAGGTAGGACTCCTGCTGATGGGTCAATGTTTCCCACTCCAAAGTAAGTAGCCTATTTTTCCCTTGGTAATGAGAGAAAAACCCTTAAAAATCTGTGTAGTGGACAAGTCAGGCAGACCACTTTGGGAAATGGGGTCTAAAGAAGGAACTAAGGTAGAAATGTGAAAATCACAAGGTACTGTTTTCAGGAATGCCTTGCTCTTTTAGTTTAGTTCTTACTTTTTAGTCTGAAAATGGCTTTTCTGTATTTTACACTTTAGTGTGCAGAAATACCTTTACTTGTCTGCTAAGCCTGGCTGGGTCAGGCAGAAGTTCTCGGAAATATATTGATTTTGTGTTAAGCCATCTCAGATAAATTGACAGTGAGTTGAGAAAGGATTTTCTTTGTTCCAGAGCTCTACAAAGGTTGTTGTTTTATCCTAGAAAGTAAACATGGCATTAGAGGGTAAAATTTGCAATAAAGACCAACACTATATTTAATGCATATGATAACAGCAATGTGAGAGGAAAGTATGCATTTTGGGTCCTGCTTCATCTCTGATCATCTTGTGAAATGGAGGGACCACTTGCCTTCTCTGAAATTTAGCTTCTAATGGGTAAATGGGGAGATGAATGCTATTCTCTAAGTTTAAGCTATATTAACCTGTGAAATCATTAGAAGCAGGTAGAAAAAGCTTATATTTACAGAGGAAAATATTGAATATCAAATATCAAATTAGACATAAGAGCTCTATGAATGGCTATATGAGGACACTTCAAAAAGTTCATGGAACATTGTATATACAGTAAGTTTATTTTGATTCCAAATATTCTTGAAATCCATGCATATAAGGGGCCTTCAAAAAGTTCATGGTAAATGCAAAGTTTAAAAGCTATGCGTAGAACTCAAATGTTTTTTTCCAAAATAAACATACCTTTTAATTCAATTTTCCATGAACTTTCATGATGCACTTGTATTTATTAAATGTCATAATTAAGATGACTTCAATTGAGACAATTGCTTAGACATGGTTTAAAGTACTTTGTGCTAAACATCAGAGAATATTACAAAAGGAATACAATAATGCAGTTATTTAACTTGGGTGCATTTGTCAGATGAATTAATAATGGAAAACATGTTGATATAAATGATATATGTATCAGAAGATGCTGCCCAGCAATCCCTTGTAAGGCACACATTAAATATTTATGCTCCAAAAGGCACACCATCCATGATTTTGTATTTTATCTTCATAAGTATATACAGCCAGTTCTACCAAAATGCATATTTTGATAAAAACCCATTTTCACGCAACTGAAGTATTAGACTACAATTCGAATAGAATAGAAATTTCGTGTTTTCTGATGCGTGATTTTATTTCTGAGAAACATCAGGTGAACTCAGATAACTGCATCCAGCCAAAATGAGCTGTGTAGAAATGCTCAAAAGATACACATGCACAGACCTCAAACATGTGCTCCATGGTTAACAGTATGTGCCATTCAGTCACGTTATGTTTTGTAATGTTTTGCATTTGTGAGAAATACATATTTATACATACACACACATCAACATTCCAGATGTATAATCTTGATCCCAGAGTATGAAAAATGAAATTTTAGATAATGAGCAAAATACTGAAATTTAAGTATTTTGGAAGAAACTATAGAAATTTTGGTATCTCTAGCCACCAGAACAAAAATAATTTATATTGTAAATCAACAGAGAAAATAAAACCAAAATAAAAGAACAATTTCAAGTCTTGCAAATTCCTAATAACACGGACTAAAGAAATAAAATGAACACATCAAATATAAAAATATTATTAATACATGTGTACATACATACATAAGAATGTTTTGAGTAAAAGACTCAAAGGACAACTAACAAAGATTCAAGAACCACTGTTTGTACAATCAAAGCAAAAATGCCATGCATATATGAAAGACCTAAATTGCTAAACCCATTGAAGAAGTGACTAATGCCAGTGCTAAATATGGCTTGTTTTGTAATTTCAAGGTCACCATAATTTCAAGTCTTCATCTGCTGGATTAAGCCACAGCACCTAAGGGAAACCTGAGGAGGGAAAAATTTACTGCCATTGTTCAAAAATTATATAAAGTAAAAGGCTAGACATTGCAAATATTCCTCAAAGGATCTACATCTCAAGAGATGAAATATATGCCTAAGAATATGAATAATACACATATAATTTATTATTATATGATATATAAAGTGTAATAAAAGCAATAGAAGGTAGCCCAAGTCCTGGTGCCCCTGCACCCATGTGGTAGACCGGAAAGAAGCTCCTGGCCCCTGACTTCTGATTGGCGCAACTCCAGCCATTGCAGCCATTTGGGGAGTAAACCAGCAGATAGAAGACCTCTCTCTTTCTTTCTCTCTCTCTCTCTCTTTCTCTCTCTCTCTCTCTCTCTCTCTGCCTTTGCCTTTCAAATACATAAATAAATCTAAAAAAAATTATAGGCAATTTCAGATAGTGCTCCTTCCAACACTTTACAAAAACTTACAAGCTATTTAGTGCTGACACTTTCTGAAGAACTCTCAGGTCTTTTTGAAGACAATGAGATATTTATTGTAGTATTTATTCATTTCTAAATGATTCAATGTATGTAAAACAGTGCTACCATTTATTAAAAAAGTATATTTTAAAAATGTGTGCCACTAAGGATATTTCCTCACATATTTCCATAAACACTAAGACTGTGTATTTTATATAGCAATGGCATTTAAAAATTTACTAATATGTAGAACAGATTTCATGTGATGTGTTTCATAGGTACAATTCTAGGAAGAGAACCATGTTTTCCTCCCCATCTCTCCCTCAGTCCCACTCCTTCCTTCATTTATTTTTTTTTTTTTTAGTTTTTGCAAAAACATAACTTCTTCTTTTTTTTTTTGACAGGCAGAATGGATAGTGAGAGAGAGAGACAGAGAGAAAGGTCTTCCTTTTGCCGTTGGTTCACCCTCCAATGGCCGCCACGGCTGGTGCGCTGTAGCCAGCGCACCACGCTGATCCGAAGGCAGGAGCCAGGGCTTCTCCTGGTCTCCCATGGGGTGCAGGGCCCAAGCACTTGGGCCATCCTCCACTGCACTCCCGGGCCACAGCAGAGAGCTGGCCTGGAAGAGGGGCAACCGGGACAGAATCCGGCGCCCCGACTGGGACTGGAACCCTGTGTGTCGGCGCTGCAAGGCGGAGGATTAGCCTATTGAGCCACGGTGCCAGCCGCAAAAACATAATTTCAATTCACTCTATAATCAGAGGCTTAATGCACCACTAACCATAATATTCAACAGATAAAAAGCAGAAGGACCACAGTTCTACAGAAGTATAAACAAAGTCTAAAAGAGTAATGAAAGTAGAAAATGTCCATTTCATTTCTACACGTTTTTGTAGTCTATATTAACTACAGCATATGAGAAAAAACATATATTTTTTTTTTTGGAACTGGGTTATTTCACTGAACATAGTTTCCAATTGCATCCATTTTGTTGTAAAAGACAGCATTGCATTGCATTTATGGCAGTGTTGGTGTTATGTATTGTATATATACCAAAATGATTGTATCATATCATCTATTGATGTCAACCTGTGTTGATTCCATATCTTAGCTATTGTGAATTGAGCTACAATAAACATGAGAGTACAACTAATTCTTTCATATGGAAGTTTCCTTTCTTTTTGGTAAATTCCCAGGAGTGGGATTGGACTACTGGATCATATGGTAGCTACATTTTCAGATATCTGAATAATCTCCATACTGCCATCCACAATGGTTGTACTAGTTTACATTTCCTGCAACAGTGTGCAGGAGACCTTTCCATCCACATCCTCACCAGCATTTATTATATTTTGATTTTTGGTCCAAAGCCACTTTAGCTAAAATGTGGTGAAACCTCACTGTGGTTTTGATTTGCATTTCCCTGATGGCTAGTGATCCTGAGCAGTTTTTCATGTATCAGTTGGCCAACTGTATTTCATCCATTGAAAAAGGATGTCCATTTGCTTTGCCCATTTCTAACCTGAACTGTCTGTTTTGTTGTTGCTGAGTTTCCTGAGAAATGTATAGATCCTGGACATTAATCTTCTATCATTTGCATAGCTTGCAGTATTTTCTCCCTTTCTGTTGATTACATTCTCACTTCAGTGAATGTTTCTTTTGTTGTGCAGAAGCATCCTAGCTTGATATAATACCATTTGTCTATTTTTGCTTTTAGTGCCTGTGCTTCTGGGGCCTTTTCCATAAAGTCTTTTCCTATGCCAATCTCTTGCAGAGTTTCTGCAATGTTTTTCTTGGATAATATTGAATGTAAAGGGACTAAATTCTCCAACTAAAACATACAGATTGGCTGAATGGATTTGAAGCAAAACCATAGATATACCTCCCACAAGAAACCTACCTTACCAGCAAAGAAACACACAGACTGAAAGTGAAGTGATGGGAAATAAATTCCATGCAAATGGAAATCTAAAACAAGAATGAGTTCATATCCTAATACCAGACACAATAGATTTCAAGTCAAAAACTGTTACATGAGAAAAAGACCATCATTATGTAAAATCACAGCAGGAAGATATGACTATTGTAAATATATATACACTCAATGATAGAGTATCCAGTTATTTAGAACAAATGCTGGGACTGGCGCTGTGGCATAGCAGGTGAAACTGTCGCCTCTAATGCCGGCATCCCACATGGGTGCCGATTCAAGACCCGGCTGCTTCACTTCTGATCCAGCTCTCTGCTTTGGCCTGGGAAAGCAGCAGAAGTTGGCCCAAGTCCTTGGACCCCTGCAACCGTGTGGGAGACACAGAAGAAGCTCCTGGCTTCAGATCAGCCCAGCTCTGGCTGTTGTGGCCATATGGGGAGTGAACCAGTGGATGGAAGATCTCTCTCTCTCTCTGCCTCTCTGTAGCTCTGTCTTTCAAATAAGTATATATATATATATATATATGTGTGTGTGTGTGTGTGTGTGTGTGTGTGTATATATAAAAATTGATGTAAAGTGAGACACGGGCTCCTATACAATGATAATGGGGAGTAGCAGTCAACTTTCATCAATGGAAAGAACAACTAGACAAAAAAAAAACAAGAAAAAACAGAGATAATCTTCACTATGAATCAAATGGACTTAATTGATATCTACAGAACATTTCACCCCACAGCTGCAGAATATACATTCTTCTCATTAGTGCAAGGAACTTTCACTAGGATGGACCATGCACTTGACCATAAGTGAGTCTCAACAAAATTAAAAAAAAATCAGACATATGTCCTTTTAAACAACAATAGAATGAAGCTGGAAATTAACAGTTTAATAAACTAGAAAATATACAAACACATCGAGATTGAAAACCATGCTTCTGAATGAATAGTGTGTCATTGAAGAAATCAAAAGAGAAATCAAAAAATTCCTAGAAATGAATGAAGATTGTTTATTTTTAAATATTTGTTTGAAAGGCTGAGTCACAGAGATGGAAGGAGAGACAGACAGAGAAAATTATCTTCCATCCTTTGCTTCACTCCCCAAATAACAGCAACAGACAAGGCTGGGTTAGGCAAACCTAGGAGACAGGATTCCCAATTGTATCTCCCATGTGGGTGGCAGGGGTTCAAGCACTTAGGCCATGTTTTACTGCTTTCCCAGGAGAATTACCAAGGAGCTGTATCAAAGTGGTTCAGCTAAGACTTGAACTAACGCTCATATGGGATGCCCATGTTGCAAGTTGTGGCTTAACTCACTGTACCACAACACGGATCTCTACAAACATTTTTAATAATGAATAACTCTGTAAAATTAAAAGTAAAGAAAAAGAAAAAAAAGTTATCCACTACAACCATTCCACACCTTAGACTTTTTCAGATCTATGGATTTGAATTTAAACATTGTAAAACATTGTTTCAAATTCAACGCATATATTGGGGAGACCATTTGGTCTCATAGATCAGATACCAATTAAGATGTTCATATCCCATATTGGAGGGCTTGGATTTGATTCACAGGTTTGCTACTGATTGCATATTCTGCAAATAGCAACACTGTGAGATAACAGGTGTTAGCTTATGTAACTGGGTTACTGCCACACATATGGGAGACCTAGATTGAGTCCCTGGCTCCCGACTTTGCCAACCACTTCCCCACTGCTGCCTTGCTGTCCACCAGAACCACTGTTGGAATTTGGGAGTGAACCAGTAGATAAGAGCTCTGTGTGTCTGTGTGTCTCTCTTCTTTCTCTGCTTCTTAAGCAAATAAATACATACAAGTAAGAGTGTATTGATTGTTATTTCATGTGAACTTTTTCACTTAAAAATATCAGTTATAGTTTCATAAGAAACTCAGAAAATAGACTAGCATATCCATCACTTCATTTTACCAAGAAACATATAAACATATTTTTTTTCTTTTTTAACTTTTATTAATATAAAGAGAACAGATTTTGTGTATTTCATAGGTACAGTTCTAAGAAGATAGCAATACTTCCCTCCCTTCACCTTTCCCTCTCTCAATACCCATCCTTCCTTTCATTTTTTTTCTTTAATTGTTGCAAAGAAATACTTTCAGCCCCCTCTATAATCACAGGCTCAGTTCACCACTAGCCATAATATTCAACAAATAAAAAGTAGGAAGACTGCTATTCCACAGGAGTATAAACAAGGGCTAAAAACAACATCACAAGATGTCCATTTAATTCCTACACATTTTTCTTATTCTATAGGTTTCAGAAAAAACATCACTAAGCATAATGGTTTCCAGTTACATCTGTTTTGTTGCAAAAGAAAGGATTTCATCTTTTTTATGGCTGAATAGTATTCCATATAAAACCCACAATGAAGGCCGGCACCGCAGCTCACTTGGCTAATCCTCCATCTGCAGCGCCATCACCCTGGGTTCTATTTCGGGAAGGCAGTGGAGGATGGCCCAAGTGCTTGGACCCTTACCCGCATGGGAGACCAGGAGGAAGTATCTGGCTTCTGGCTTTGGATCGGTGCAGCGTGCCGGCCGTGGTGAGTGAACCAACAGAAAAGGAAGACCTTTCTCTCTGTCTCTCTCTCTCTCACTGTCTAACTGTGCCTGTTAAAAAAAAAAATGAGATTTCACCTCACCTCAGTTAGAATGGCTGCCATCCAAAAATCAAAAAATAAATAAATAAATACTGGTGAGACTGTGGGGAAACTTGTACCCTAATACAGTGTTGGTGAAAATATAAAATAATACAACCACTAATGAAGACAGTATGGAGATTCCTCAGAAACATGAACATTCATCTACCATATGATCCAGCCATTCCACTCCTGAGAATTTACCAAAGAAAATGAAATCGGCTTATGAAAGAGTTATCTGTACCCTGTGTTTATTCCAGCTCAATTCACAATAGCTAAGATTAGGAATCCACTTAGATACCCATCAATAATTAGATAATTAATTCAAGTACATTACATATGGCTCGACTGAAATTCTCTTTATAGTGTTCTTTAAGCAGTTGTTGTGAAATCATGCTCCTGGGAGAGCAGCATCAACACTGCCTGAGAATTTGTTAGAAACACAAATGATCTGGGCCGGTGTTGTGGTGTAGCCGGTAAAGCGGCTGCCTTGCAAAGCCAGCGTCCTATCTGAGTGCCAGTTTGAGTCCCAGCAGCTCCAATTCCCATCCTGCTCCCAGTAATATCTTGAAAAGGCAGCAGAAGGTCACAAAGTGTTTGGGTCCCTGCCACTCACAAGGGAGACCTGTTTGAAACTCCTGTATCCTGGCTTTGGCAGGTACCAGTACTGGCCATCATGGCTGTCTGGAGAGTAAACCAGCAGATGTAGGATCTCTCTCTTTCTTCCCCCAACCCCCTCCGTAACTCTGACTTTCAAGTAAATAAACAAATGTTTAAAAGAAAAAAACACCCAAATGGTAAGACAACATCCCCCATTTACTAACTGAGAGCTGTAAAAGGAAGGCCCAGTGATCTATCTGCGTTTTAACAAGATTCCTACATGATTCTGATACCTATGTATGCACATAAATAAAAACACTGGATTCAGCCACAGCAAAGGTAACCCATTAATAGATTTTCATTACACTACCTGTTACTCAAAGTGTAGTTTGTGATACTTTCCCCTGACTATATAACTATGCTTATGTTACATAAATATCAAAATATTTCTCTATCCTCAACAGTTTTGAGGGTTATTTAAATAATTGGTAATAATAGAACACTAAGATCAAAGCATGGCACAGAGAAAGTGCTCAACACAAGTAACATAACATTTTAATTCCAGTCTAAACATCTTGTTTTATGAATATAACAGACTCTTTTTAAATACTTATTTTTCATATTTTTATTTGTAATTATAGCATCTCCATCATAGGTGCTCCTGAACAATAAAAGATTACACAGGGATTAAGAATGGACAAGAAATGTGAGAATCCACATGTCACAGGTAGAGTTCTCTGGGAGAGACTGAGAAGGACTCAAATTGATCAACACCTTGGAAGGGAGAGGAAAGAAGCAGGAGATGGACATAGGAGTAGTTGAGTTTTGATGCTGGCTTGAAGGCAACCGTGACCAGCCTCTTTGGGGAAGCCCTGGAGCTCACACAACAGCTAAAGGTGCCCTTCCTGGGGCTGAATTGCCTTCTTTAATGAAACCCCCTTCATCATTGATTGGATGTGAGCATCCAGGAGAAGGGCACGGATGTGGTTAAGGAAGTTCTCCACTGTTAAAGCCACCCCGAAGGGGCTCTCAGGGAGTTTGTCTGCCAGAAGCATCCATTACATCAGAGACAGCTAGTCTTTCTTGAAGGAGGGATCTGAATAGCAGATATGTTTTAAAAGTAGGAAATATATGGTGTCGTGTTGTGGTACAGCTGCCACCTGCAACACCTGCATCCTATATAAGTAGTGGTTTGAATCTTGGCTGTTCCATTTCTGATCCAGTTCCCTGCTAATGTGCCTGGATGTTGTTCCAAATACCCTTAAAAGTTACATAAGCTTTATCATAATTTCCACAGAAGAAAGGGAATTAAAAATGAATAGCACTCATTTTTTTCATTGAATCCTTAAGTGTGCCAAACATGGGTCCTTTATGTAATGTTAAACAGAGATTGTGATCCTTTCTATAAGAATGATAGAAACTGAAGTACCAGAAATGTGTGACACCAGTCTTTGTTCAGTTGTGCCCGAGCATGGATTGAATATTGTGGGTGCTATATCTGTTCTGTGGGTCAATATTTTATTATTGGAGATTTATAGGGTAAGTAAAATTCTTTCTCCCTTCAATAAACCAAACAAAATATCATAGTAAAGATTTATGAAAGTGAGGCATTCCATTAATATGGCATTTTAACTATGGAGAAGGAAAATCAGAATAACTTTTTTACTAAATATTAAACAGCACGTAATACAGAAAAGACAAAATTTCTTCACAAAACAGAGTACTTTTATAAAAATTCTAAATGTCTATGGCTTAGCAAATTTGTATTATAAAACTGGAAGTTAGGGAGAATTATATTTTTGTATTCATGATACTTAGCTGTCAACTGCCTCATGATCTGTGGTCTTAATCAACATCCTGATCTACTCCTTAATGGGCAGAGGGCTGCATACTGTGTAGCTACTCCCAATTCCCAGAGAACAATTCTTTGCCTGTTCTATCTGATCCAAGAAAAATCTAGACATGAATTTCTGAATAATTCCACTGTATGTGAAATCGTGCTTTTGATTAGATGTTTCTGTGAAAAGGTTATCTTATCAAACTAACAAATGAACTGCAGCACAGGCTGACAGACTGCATGGCAGGAAATGGCTTGTGCCCCATGGCTCAATTAAAAACCAGCCAATAGGAGGGCTGGAAGCAAAGCGAAAGGTGATTAATTGATTGCCATGTCACAGTAAGCAAGTGAACTCTCATTGCCCAAAATGTGAGTTGACACTCCAAATGAGAATAGGAGAGAGGCAAAACAGGATGAAAGCTATCAGACTGTAACAGAGAATAACAGAGAAACAAGTAAGGGCTCAGTTAAAGAGAGTGAGGAAGTACTTCCAAGGAAATACACATTCACCCCATTTGATTTGATAACAGTTCCTATCTTAGCCTCTCTTTCTCTTCTTATTTCCTAACTTAACAAAATTCCAGCATGTGAAAAGTTAGATTTCTGAAAGAAAGTTCTTCAAAAAACACAAGCAGAAGGGTTTGAGTTTCATTAGTATTTTGATGGGTTTTAATATAAAGCAAAGAAAAAAATAATAAACTGTCAGCATCTGAAGAGATAGATCTCTCCCACTTTCCCTAAAGTAGAGCAGGATCCAGTATTTTGTTCTACGAAAGAAGTCCTCCTTCAGACATTCCCATTGCTCTACTGAAAGCGAAATCTGCTTCCCAAACAGCAAGCAGATCTTCCTGAACTGCCTACTGACTAATGCGGCGTCATGTAAAAAGGCATTGGAATGAAAACCAAAAGACAGAAAAAAAAGTGAAGAAATGAGAAGAGAGGAGAAGAAGGGATCAAAGGAAGGGTTAGAAGGCTGTGAAAGGAGGAACAGAGAAGGAATGTGTTAAAAACAGTTTAACATAGGAAGATTGTATTTTATTACTTACAACCTGAACGGAATGGTGAAGAAGCTGCCAAAAATATTGCAAATGATAGTGACAATGACAAAAAAGCAAAAAAAGGGAAAGATTTAAGGCCTTTTCAAAGTACAAAGATAAGGAGAAAATCCCGAGAACAAATTCAAGCTTGTACTATGAAATGCATAGGGCTCAGGTTACTGCATTCTTCTTATGTCCATATATCAGCTCACGTTTTGACAGGGGAAGCAGAACAAAAACGAGGAAATAAACTATCCACATTGTGATTAATATATACAGATATAAGTTCTCAAGAGCACCAGGCTCTCAGTGAGCATTTATCATGCTCCAGCTTTCAAAAAGAGCCAAATCACTTCTTTAATCCAGAACCAGTGAAAAATAGGGAGACTCCTGGGGAAGACATTCACCTAAAGGACTTTACTGGAAATATAACTTTAGTCATCATAGTGTTACTTTAAATGCCTTTCTGGACCTTACTTTGGTTAATTTTTAAGACAGCCTATTGAAACTAGCCACATTCCAGTATATTCATCTCAGTTACATAAAAACAAATTAATTGTGAAAATGTAGCATGTTGACTCCAATCTATTCCTAATCTTGTGTTTGGGTATATCAGTTATTGTATACAGTCTGAGCAACCAGAGAATTTTATTCTACAGAGTGTCTATGATTCAGTTAATGCATAAATATGACTTTGTCAGTACGGTTATTAGCTTACTGAAGTAAGACTTGAACAGTGACTTTTTTAAATATCAAGGAGTAGGAATAAATATTTCAATAACATGGTGTTATTCTAATATATTGAGCACCTGTATTTCTAACAATTATTTCTACATTTTCTATATTTAATCTGTCTGAACTATTACTTCTGTCTCTGAATTATCTCCTTTACAATCTGTAGGTGACAGCACTGATGGCTTAAGTAATTGGGTTCCTGTCACATGCTTATGAGACCTAGCTCCAAGTGCTGGCCCTGGCCTAGCTCTAGTAGTTGGCAGTAGTTGGGAATAAACAAATGGATGGGCTCTCTCTCTCTCTCTCTGTCTTTCCCTGCACCCTCTCTGTCTCTGTTTTTCTGACTCTTAAATAAATAATTTAAATTTTTTAAAAATTAAAATGTTCTGACAAGAACAGATAATACTTATTGGATCATTTTAAGGTTATTGTATGAATTCAATTCATAACGCAGATTTTCATTCAAATCTAGTATATGTAAAACTGGAAAACATAAAGTGTCCCTTTGTTCATTTTCATCTTTTTAATAATTGTTTAGAAGTTTCTGATATATTACAGTAAAGAAAGAAAATATTAAAAACAAATATTGCAAAGCTCAGAATTGGAAAACAGTTGAACTTTATTTCACATTTTGATAAAAGACGTAGACCTAATATAAGTATTTTAAATATTTAAGAATAACCCCATTTCATAGTATAAATTAAGAAAATTGGAGTTTATAAAGTGAAGTAGGCACTGAGAGAAACTTTAACAATCTTGATCAGAGAAATATGAATTGCTAGAATAGTAATTTATCACATATTTTACCTCCTTAATCCATCCAATTCCTTATTTAATAATGTTCTTAATAAATACAGTTAATATGTTTTAATGTTATTGTATTTTTATGTGAGTTTATTATATTTAATTATATGTAATTACCACAAAAATAATCTTATCAACATATTCCTCTATAGTAACATCTTAATCAATGTAACCTTACATTTTATTGAAACATGTTTGGCCTGTTATTCAATGCAAAATATAACTAATTTTACTTGTTTGTTGTTTGAAACGATCCAAAAACATCAAGACAGAAAAAACTGACCAAAAATCAAATTCTTTAAAAGTAATGTTACAGTTTTGACCATGTGCTTTAAACTAAAATGTCTCCCTATTTTTTGCCACATTCAGAAACAGTTAACTCTTATGGCATTTGGAATAGATAAGAGACATACTTAAGAATAGCATAATAACCAACTGACTCCCCAAACTAAATAAATTTTATCTACACTCTATATGCCAAGTAATTTTGTAGGCACTAGAGGAGACTCAATAAAAATATAGATTTCATTTAGACAAGCAATCTAATTTCAAAAAAATATATTTAGCCCTAAGATAAAGTACACATCTGAATTTGGAAATATACCTATTTGTCCTATATTTAATTTTATATGATTAGGAAACTGTTCCAGATCACTGGGGAGTGAGTAGAAGAGGAAAGTGTAGTTTGCATGAGACAGAAGAGATCCTGAATTCAAAGACCAGCCACGAAAGAATGTGAAGCGTTCTCAGAAATGAAAGATTTCTTTCCCCCAAACACTAAGTTTTCTACTATAATATAATAGGATATAATATAATATTGTGGGGTAGAACTTTAGTCTGTATTGCCATGCGGAAGGTTTTTAGTTGATACTCAATTAAAACACGCTAAATGAAGTTTAAAGTCAGGTATTATTTGGAAAAACAAGTACACTATTGTAAAATAGAGAACAAAAAGTAATCTTGTTGTGTTCATACGTTAGCCCAACATTATCAGCTTCACTTTTAACTCACACAGAAGAATAAATATTTTACCAGGCTCCTTATCCCTCCCCATTAAAATAATAGAGAGGCAATTGGCAATATTGAGGGTTTTCTTTTTGCCATTAAAGAAAACTTTTACATAAAACAATGCTAAGTTGTTGAGAGAATTTTCTTCTATATTACTGTATTGAGATTTGTTTCTCATCCCAGCCTAATGAAGTGTCACTTTAAGATAGAAAAGATTGTCAGCTTCTATTAACAGTACAAGGGACAAGGTACTCCTCATTTCATCCCTGAGTTACCCTTTGTTTTTTAACTCAGAGGCATATGATTTCATTTACTTTTTCTGTTTCAGTATTTAATGTTAGCTAGGTAGCTTGCAATTAGAATGCAATGGTAAAGACATTAGTAAAGCTAACACTACTTTAACTAATGTGTATATATATATATATATATATTCAAGATTAAAAATGTTAAGCAATAGTTACAAAGCACTCATAAGAACTCAGTATCATCTCTTCTCATCAAAGTCACTTGTTCATCCAATAAAATGGAACCCTCTAATGCAACATCAATTTGATGTACCAGTGCTCAGTATAACGTCTTATTCTTTGTTGGGTTGGGTCAGATGGTTGTTGTGGCACAGAAGATTAAGCCACTGCTTGATACAACCTTATCCCAAATCAGATAGCACATTAGAATCCTGGCAGTTCTACTTGCAGTCTCACCTGGGTGGGACAGATGATGGCTCAAGTATTTGTGCTCCTGCCACCCATGTGGTAGACCCAACTAGAATATGGGACTCCTGGCTTTGCCCTGATCCAGACCTTGCTGTTTTCTGGCCCCGCCCTGGATGGTGCGTGCATTTGGGATGTGAACCAGCAGACAGAAAATTTCTCTCTCCCCTTTATCTTTCAAGCAGTTAGAAAGAAACAAATAAGCATTAAAAAGAAGCTTATACCTCTATAGGTGATGATACTGATCAGAAGGTGGTATGAGTGGATTGGTTTTTCACTGTGTAATTGTTTTGACAAAACTAAAAATCTACTAGACTACAGAGAGTAGTGTGGTTGTAAGCTCGAATTATGTTGTGCTCAGAGGGTGAGATTTAACATTTTTTGACTATAGATATATGAAGAACTACAAAAAGTTCATGGAAAATTCTCACTATCATTTTAAAATCAATTCCATTTTATTTGAAATGCAGAGAGACAGAGAGAGAAAGAGAAATAGAGAGTTCTTACATCTACCAATTTACTCTCCAATTCTGCATATTAACCAGGATCAGCACAGGATAGAATTCAGGCTCCGGAATTCCATCTGGATCTCTCTCGTGGATAGCAAGGACCAAAATATTTGCACCACCACCCACTGTTTCCCCAGGTGCACATTAGCAGGAAACTGGATCAGAAGCAGAGTAACTATGACATAAATGAATCATTCTGATATTAGATGCAGTCTTTGGAAGCCACATCTTCTGTGCCAAATACCACCCCCCCCAACACACACACACATACACACACATTATCTATTAATTCTACTTTTCTGCAAACTTTTTGAAATGCACACACAACTCTTTTAAATTCATGGAGATGTTGAAGAGCATCACAACTTCAATTATTTTTACTGTCAGTATGCCAACAATATGCCAAGGCTTATCCTCATTTGTGTTTATTACCTACCTTTATTTGCTTTTGCAACTGTCAAACACTTACTGAAAGCTTATTTTCTAATATTTTAATAAATTATCCCTGTGCTTTTCAAGCATTCTCATAAAAGTGGGAAAATAATTATTTTGGCTAAATTCATTTGAAAAAATGATCTGTGTACATAGATCTTAATTTTTCTTTTGAAAATATTTTATTTTGAATAAAGCATAAAGTACTGCATCAAAAGACAAAATTTGCCTCTTTAAAATCTAAAGGAAAATGCTTTACATATTTTATTTTTTGTATGAAAATATTAACAGAGCAATTTGTTTTATAATTACTAGTCTATTGATATAGTATTTCACATTTCAGCTTTCCATATTCAGCAGGCTTTTGTTTTTCTGAATAAATTGCTTACAATAAGTGTAATAATTTTAGGAATAATCTTAGATACCTGGACTGAAAGACTTTCAATGCTAAAAACCAAACATGGAGTATAACATTGTCTAAGCAAGCTCAAATAATAGTGGACAAAAGCAGACATTGCTCATTGTCTACACAACATCCATTCCTCTTTTTCCTAACAAAACCTCTTCATTGATATCACCCATATATAGCTCAGGGTATGTATGATCAGTCTCAGGAATCATTCCAATTGGTGTGTTTTCAGTGACTGTCTAAAGAACAATGTGGTTAAATAAAGGATAATGAATTATAAAGAGATTTTAGACCACACTGGAGATCTTAAGCAAGTGCTATTGGAGAAAGCAACTGTAAAACTCTCCTGTGGGTGAGAAAGAACCTGATTGCTTTGGACTTTTCACTGTTCCTAATAGAAAGAAGTTATAGATGAAGCCAACACTGTAGGTGGCCAAATGCAAACTGGAAGAAAATAAGATATTAAAAACAGCATAGGATGCATTGGGCAGGTGATTGACACAATGCTTAAGTCACCTCTTGATAGGCCCTTAACCCATAATTGTATCCTGCATCTACTTAAGATTCAGCTTTCTGCTATTTTGCATCCCTGGGTGTCAGAAGATTATACTTCAAATACTCGGGTCCCTGTTACTCAAGTGGGAAGACATAGATGCAGTACCAGGTTCCTGAACTAGGTCTGGAAGATTCCTGGTTATAGCAAGCTTTAGAAGAGTAAACCGACAGAAGGAAGATTTTTAAAAATGGTTTCTCATATATACAAACTTTAAACCTTATTCTCTCTCTTTTAAAAAAAAAAGTATGTATTTATTTGAAAGGCAGAGTTCCATAGAGAGTGACAGACAGACAGATAGACAGACAGACACACACACACACACACAGAGAGAGAGAGAGAGAGAGAGAGATATCTTCCATCTGCTGGTTCATTCCCAAGATGGCCATAACCAGCAGAGTTGGGCTGACCCAAAGTAAGGAGCTAGGAGCCAGGAGATTCTTCTGGGTCTCCCATGTGGGTGCAGGGTCTCAAGTACTTGGGCCGTCTTCCACTGCTCTCCCAGGGAGCTGGAATGGAAGTGGAAGAGCCGGAACTCTAACTGGTGCTTATATGGGATACTGGTGGCTCATGCAGTGGCTTTTGTTTGTTTGTTTGTTTTGGTAAAGATTTATTTATTTATTTATTTGAAAGCGTTATATTGAAAGAGAGAGAGAGACTGAGGGAGAGAAAGAGAGAGAGGTCTTCAATCACTGGTTCACTCCCCAAATGGCCGCAACAGCTGGAGCTAGGCTGATCTGAAGCCAGGAGCCAGGAGCTTCTTCCTGGTCTCTCACGTGGTTGCAGGGGCCCAAGAACTTGGGGACTCCTCTGCTGGTTTCCCTTGCATATTAGCAAGGAGCTGGATTGGAAATGGAGCAACTGGGATTAGAGCTAGTGCCCATATGGGATACTGGCGCCACAGGCCTGGGCTTTAACCCACTGGGTCCTGGCCCCATAGTGCTGCCCCAGTTCACTCTATCTGTAGACACTTTATTAGATATCAATTCTTTTATTTTAAGATGATATCTATTTCCATTTTTTGATGATACGTACCACAAAAGCTACTTTCTCTAACACATTTCTATCCTGTATTTAAGAGTTTAAACTATAGTTGAGAAAAATCATAAAATGCCTTCTATTTAATTTTATCTATTACTATTGTAAAAGTCTTTCTTCTCTGTTTTACCAATTCCTCAACTCATTAAAATATTGAACTACTTTTAAGCAGTTTTTCAATTAAGCATCAAGAGGATTCTAGGCAAGTATGTTTTCCAGATTCCAATAGTAGGAATATTGATTCTCATATACTACTACATTGTAATATTTGGAATTGATAGCACTTTCAACTGTGAATATAATTGGTAGCAAACAATGTTGTCTCTATGTAGGTGTTTATTTGAAAATTAGTAATTAACTTTGCTTGAAACATATTAAGGACTTTAACAATTGGTTAATTCCTGATAATTCACTCCCTCTGCTTTGTGTACTGCAGTAAAACAAAATTCTACAAATTGGCCCTAAAGGAAAATAATCAAAGAGGAATAATATAAGGCTTAGGTCATACACTGATATATAAATTGATATGGCCTACCAAATGGATTCCAGTTTGAGTTCCGGCTGCTCACTTCTAATACAGTTCCCTGCTAATGCGCCTTGGAAAGCAGAAGATAACAGTACAAGTATCTGGGCCACTACTACCCATGTGGGAGACCTAGATTGAATTTCAGGATCCAGGCTTTGGCCGGACCAAGCCCCTGCTATTGTGGCCATTTAGGGAATGTACCAGTAGATGGAAGATCTCTCTGTTTCTCTCTGTCTTTCCCTCTCTGGATATAACTCTGCCTTTCCAATAAATAAATAAATGAAAAAAATGTTTTAAAAACTGACAGTTGGGGCTGGCATTGTATCAGAGTGGGGAAAGCTGCTGCCTGTGATGCCAGCATTTCTTATGGGCATCAGTTTATATCCCAGCTGCTCCACTTCCCTTCCAGCTTCCTGCAAACTGCCTGAGAAAAGCAACAGAAATGGTCCAAGTCTTTGGACCCTGATACCCATGTTAGAGATCTGGGTGAAACTCTGGACTCCTGGCTTAGGACTGGCCCAGGCCTGGCCATTGTGGTCACATGGGAAATACAGCAGTGGATGGAAGATTCTCTCTCTCTCTCTTACTTTGTAACTTTCAAATACATATTTTTTAAGAGAAGGAAAAATACAATGTAAGCAGAACTATTTTTCCTAACTTACATTTAGAAAGCGATTAATTAAAACAGGTTACTTTCTAATAAGTAAAAACGAAAAAGATTATTTGTAAAACTGCTAAATAAAGTAAACCATTTATTCTACCAAACAATAGAAATGGACGTTTTTAAAGCCAGAATGCTAGATATTTGTTTCTTAACTCCTACTTAACTCCTACTTGGTCTATTTTGTTTTTCTTACCTATATTACTAAAGTAACATATACACTATATACCCTTTGGCACTTGACATTGCTATGCAATGCTATGCACGTGCAATTACAAAGTACCTATACCTACTTGATTCCAATTGCAAGCACTTGTGACTTTGATTGAGGCCTTGCTCTGACTGTGTGAACTTGCTTTCCTCTCCTACCAAGCAAGCAGGAAGTTCCAAGAAGTTACTAGGCTTGTGAAGCAGCCATCACCTGTGATTAATAGGACTTTCTTCCAAATATTTCTGGAGATTGATCACCAGTTGCCTACACTGAAAACTGCTTGAAACTTTGCCTTTACGTGTTACTTCTTCATCATCACAGCTGAGATAAAAAACTTCTGTTCACATTATTTTCTTAGAGTCCACTTCTAGGGTAATGCAACCAAAGACATTTTCTCCATTGTGTGTGTGTGTGTGTGTGTGTGTGTGTATGATTTATCTCTTTGCATCATTGCTTATGATTTTGGCAGGAATAATTCTTATTTTAAGTATGAAAATAGGTCCTCATTTAAAGCAATAGAAGTAGCACATTTTCATTTCCACAGTGATTGGAGCTGAAATGGCCAAGAGACATGATTTTGGATCAGGGCTGTGCTGAGGCCCAAACTAGGAGTTAGGAATTTAATCCAGACCTCCCATGGGTATCAGGAACTTAACTACTTGAGCCATCACCATGACCCGTTAGAGTCTACGTTTCTGGAGACAGTTAAGAACACTGTAGGGAGACAATCACTGGAAGGAGTACAGGTTTGATGCAGAGGACTGTCCATCAAGGTGAACAGCTTCCTTGACAACGCTGAGCATAGAGGTTTCTATTTCTCTCTCATCTTCTCTCAGATGATAGCTGCTCAGGCATGTCCTGCTGCATCTAGATGCTCCTTCTTCTGCAACACCTCCAAAGGCAGCAAAGTTGTTTGTTGGTAGTCTCCTATTTCTCAGTGTTTGTTTCTTAGTTCTAAAGTCCATGTAAGAATGTGAATAAACATAGGTTGGGGAAATCTTTAACCTTGTATCTTAGTTCACTGGTACTCAGTGTCAGGGAAAGCTCTTTACTAACATGGGAAGTTTAGACATTTGAGCATTTCACGATTGAAGTCCAGTGTTTTTTGTCAGGATTTGGGCCAAGGTGACAGGCCTTCTACTAGTCTGTAGTATTAAACAGCTAAACTAGTTCCACCTAACCAGGTTGATGAATGTTGTGGGAAATAAACAGGTAATTATGCACCAAAGAATTTTCAATCTATTAAAATTCAAGGCTGGGCAATTGAACACTAGATTTATTGTCTTACGTAGTAGCAGCTTCAGCAATTTATATCACAGTTAATTATGTCTGCGGTGCCAACTCCCAGTTGAATACTATCTAGAATTTCATAAAAAGCCCACTGCTTTCACTTAGACTGTGAGCATGTAGTGAAGCAACCAGTATCAACATTGGTTCCAAATATCCACAGAGCAAGCTTAATGATAGAATCCTTGGCAATATATATTGATTAGAAAATTGCATGGGTTTAGCATTGTAGATGTTGCCCATCATTTGAACAGGAGAACTTTAGAGGAGGCAAGGGCAAGTGTATTGATAAAATTTTTGAAAGTAAAGGAAGCTTGCAGGTTGCAGTGATGCATGTTTATTCATAGGACTTTAGAAAATTCATGTACTGATCCTTTAAATGCAAATATGAATAAAAACAAGATTCTGTATTTCTTTTCCTTATGTTTATTTTCAAATAGAGTTATGGATGTGGAGTTTGGACAACTGGCTACTTCTTAAATTCACAATCTGGCCACATTGCTCAAAATTTGAGAGTGAATGATGTGGCCATTCTAGATAATGGGTTAATGTTGAGTAATGGGACCAGTTTTGTGGCGACAGGAAAATAACCATAATGAATTTGCCAGCTGTAAATAGTTTAGATTATATTCAATTTTGTGGTCATTCTGCATATAATCATGTCAAATATCGATTATTACCTCACCTTCAGTTTTTGTTTTCCTTTGATTCCATAAAATGTTAATGTGGTTTGGTATTCTTGAATATTTTCCCAACCAACTTAGTTTTCTTCTATGATTCCTATGTAAGGAATCAAGTGAACATA
Organism: Oryctolagus cuniculus; assembly: GCF_964237555.1. Lineage (NCBI taxonomy): Eukaryota > Metazoa > Chordata > Mammalia > Lagomorpha > Leporidae > Oryctolagus > Oryctolagus cuniculus. Next base: position 108,178,831 of record NC_091437.1, read on the forward strand.
AATATATTCAGATTATATTGATGATTCCTATTCTGTTACCCAGAATGTAAAGTATAAAATATTTTAATAACTTGACTTGTAAAATATAGTTTTGGGGTGGCACTGTGGTATAGCAGGTAAAGCTGTCGCCTGAAGTGCCAGCAGACTATATGGGCACCAGTTCACATCCTGGCTGTTCTACTCTGACCCAGCTGTCTGCTATGGCCTGGGAAAACCGTGGAGATAGCCCAAGTTCTTGGCCTTCTGTACCCGTGTGAGAGACCCAGAAAAAGCTCCTGGCTCCTGGCTTTGTATTGGTGGAGCTCTGGCTGTTGCAGCCATCTTGGGAGTGATACAGTGGATGGAGGACCTCTCTCTCTCTGCCTCTGCTTCTCTATAACGCTGCCTTTGAAATAATAAAATAAATAGATCTCTCTCTCTCTCTCTCTCTATATATATATGTATATATAGTTGGGGGTGTGGATTAAGATGGGGGAGTAGGGAGGGAGCTTGCACCTTGAATCTAGGAGAAAACAGTTTAAAAAAATGGAGAGTGCATTCTCAGGGAAGAGTTAGGGAGAAAAAAGCAGGGGAAACTCTAGGTAAATTGGAGGAATGCAGTGGACCTACATGGAGGGCAAATACAAGCACAATGTAGGACTACAGCAGCTGACAGCCTCTGCACCAGTGTTGGAGAACAAGGTGAGACCAGAGTGCAGCAGCCCAAGCTACTGGTGAAAATGCTTCAGGAAGAACCTAGAGGGAATATGGCTTGGAGCCCTGTGGGGGATAGTGTACCCATAAAACTGGAGGAGAAAAAAAAAAACAAATGGGAGGTACATTTTTTTTCTCTCCTCCATCATCTTGCAATGACATCCTGTAACAAGCTGAGAGAGAGCAAGCTCCATTTTGGACACATGTAACAGCTGCGCCAGCTCATGTCAGTGCCCAGAAACCAATCAAGTAGTCACTCCTCTGTCTGGTGGAGAGATTAGACAGTGGGCTGGGTGCTCATGACTGTAGGAGGCTTGTGTGCTGGGACTGTGAAAACACTGAGGTTGTGTGGGAGGACTCAGGGTGTGGCTGGGACATTGGGCAGTCACTGTGGGAGGCTCCACATGATCAGGGCCTGGTGAGAGAAGTTGATGGGAATAAAGCTTATACTGAGGACTGCACAGATCCTTTGTGTGGTTTTTGTGGCAGAGTGGACGAATGATATACTTACTGGGGTGAGCACTTAGGCACTGGTCTCCATGGAGAGGAGTTCAGCTGAATCTAAGTCAACAGACAAGAAGAAACCTCCCCTCTGATTAAAACAAACAAACAAACAAACAAAAACAAACAGGAGATTTACCATTCCAAATCTGGGTGTGTCACCTCAGACACACTCTTCACCCTAGAGCACTGAATAGAGTTCCCTGGCCACTCCCACCACATGCCTCTAGGTATTCCCTGATAGCAGACACTCCACTAATCCTATCAGACATAGTCCAAGGATAAAAGCTACCACAGTGAAAAAGCAAAGAAATCAACGAGTATCCCCACAAATGCCAAATAACAAATGCACCAATCCAAGAAACAAGAAAAAGGAAGACAACGTGACACCCCCAAAATAAAACAATACCTCAATACTACACTGTTTGATGATGAGATTGAAGAAATGCAAGAAATGGAATTAAAAAAAAAAGATCATAGGATTATACAGAATAATCATGAAAATGCATGAAGTAATGAGATCCATACATGACATGGAAGAAAATTTCTCCCCACAAAATTTACATCTTAATGAGAAATCATAATGAAATCTTAGAAATGAAGAATTCAATAGAACAAATTAATAATACAGTGGAGAGCCTTACCAACAGAATCGGTGAAGCAGAAGGAAGAACATCCAACTTAGAAGACAAAGCACAGGAAGTTATACAGTCTGACCAAACCCAAGGAGAAGAAATTAGAAAACTAAAAACACTGTTGGGAATCTACTGTTTAATATCAAACAACCCAACATATTGGTTCTAGGTGTTCCTGAAAGCATGGAAAGAGAGAAAGGATTGGAAGGGCTTTTTAATGAAATAACAGAAAATTTCCCCAATTTGGAGAAAGAAAGGTGCATCTAAGTACAGGAAGCACATAGAACTCCTAATAGACAAGACCAGAAAAGATCTTCACCACGACACATTGTAAACCTTGCCTGTGCCAATGTCTTGCAGGGTTTCCCAAAAGTTCTCTAGTAATTTGATGGTATCAGGTCATAGATTTAGGTCTTTAATCCATTTTGAATGGATTTTCATGTAAGGTATAAGATAGGGGTCCTGCTTCATACTTCTGCATCTGAAAATCCCTCTCTCTCTCTCTCTCTGTCAGACTTTCAAATAACTCTTTTAAAAATAGTAACAAAATAAAATACAGTTATGTTGCTGGGCCGGTGCTGTGGCGTAGTTTGTAAAGTTGCTACTTGCAGTGCTGGCATCCCATGTGGGTGCCAGTTCGAGTTCTGGATACTCCACTTCAGATCCAGCTCTCTGTTAAAGCCTGGGAAAGCAGTAGGAGATGGCCTAAGTACTTGGGCCCCCAGACCCACATGGGAAGACCTAGAAGAAGCTCCAGGTTCCTGGCTTCAGATTGCTGCAGTTCCAGCCTTTGCAGTCAATTGGGGAGTGAACCGGGGGATTGAAGACCTCTCTCTCTCTCTCTCTCTCTCTCTGTTTCTCCATCTCTCTCTGTGCAACTCTTTCAAATAAATAAATGTCATTGAAGAAACTGAAAAAATGTGTTGTAAAGTTAAATTTCTAGTGCTAATTTTAAATGTGAAATTATTTAATCTGGTGAAACTTAATCAATATATGTGCAAAGAGTTCCTGCTAATATTGTGAACAATGATCTAGCTTTTGTAACAAGGAAATATGTTTAGGTCATAGGTTAAACTACAAGAGAAGTCAGAAAGCCTATTACTGTATTACTTAAGAATTCAGATGTCCAACTGTGGGTGATTGCATTAGCTGTGAAGATTCCAGTTGAGACATCTGCATCCCATATCAGAATATCTTGGCACTGCTTTAAATTCCAGTGTGCTGCTAGTGCAAACTCTGGGAGGTAGCAAGGGATGATTCAAGAAATTTATTCCATGCCACCCATGTGGGAGACCCTGATTGAGTTCTTGGTTATGGCTTGATCCAGTCCAGGCCATTGCCGTAATTTGAGAGTGAACCAGCGGATAAGAGTTCTTTGTCTGTTTCTGTGTTTCTCTGCCTTTAAAATGAATCAATGATTGAATAAAAATTTTAAAAAGATCAAGCTTCCAAACTAACCTCCTCCTTTTTTTCCTTTCTCCTAACTCATTTTGGCCTTGCCTGGAGGGTGACAGATCCTGTAATTCAATTATAATTTTTATTTAGAAATGTAAGGATGCAATTGATAGGACACAAACTATTATATAAGTCTGAGATAGTGGGGACTATATGTCCAAATGGTAAATATTTGTCCCTCTGTGAATGAGGTCATAGAAAAAATAGCAATGGCTGCGTATGTTGAAGAATCACTAAGATCAATTCTAAAACCTCACTGTCATTAAACTCTTAGCTTATGCAGATGTATGCCAATAATCAGGTTCAGGACACATGACAGATATAACAATAGAATAAATAAACTAACAGTCAAAGTCATTGCTTCTCATTAGCTGTTCAAACAAATGGGAGTTCATTAAATGAAAAGAAGTAGGGGGAAAAAAAAAAAACCTCTGGGAGATTGCCTACCCGTGGACATCTTTTAGAATAGATGGAATTAATTGGAAATAATTACAATTCTCTGCTTATTTCTGAATAAACAAGCACAACTCAGAATCCTGCGGGGAACTGATTAACATCCTCTGATGTGTGTTAATATACAGAGCACATATTCAAAAACGTATAGGCTTTAGTCACGCTAAGAGAGGACCAGCAATTGAATGGAACAAGGAAAATTGGAGATGGACGTGGAACCCTACTTTGTGCACGTAAAGGCTTGATATTGACTACCAAAGAAAAAAATGTTTGGGCTGACATTGTGGCGTAGCAGCTTAAGCTGTTGCCTGCAATACTGGCATTCCATATGGACCCTGATTCGTGTTCTGACTGCTTCACTTCTGATTCACCTCTCTGTCAATGAGCCTAAGAAAGCAGCAGAAGATGGTCCAAGTGTTTGAGCCCCTGCATCTACGTGAGAGACATTGAAGAATGTCTTGGCTCCTGGCTTCAATCTGGCACAGCCCTGGTCATTGTGGCCATCTGGGGAGTGAATCAGCAGATCAAAGATCTCTCTGTCGGCCTCTCTGTCTCTTTATAATTCTTCCTTTAAATAAATAAGTAAATCTTAAAGCAAAGAAAACAATGTTTATTCTTGAGGAGCAGTTTACACTAGTCTAATTTTATTTGGGAAATTGAATTTAATAAAAGAATCAAAAGAAAGAAAAATGAAACAAACTTTTGACATTTTCTCAGGAAGAAAATTTCTGTTTCCCCATTCTGCATCCCCAGTTTCTCAAAACTTTTACCTCTCAAATCTTCCAAGTAATAATAAAGATTTTTAACACAGGTTAAAAATGGAAGAAGAGATAATGACGTAGAACCCAACTGAGGTTAGAGACTGCAACATAAAGTCATACTGGTTTGTGTAATAGTGTCATTTTCTGTATGCAGAGGCAGGGAAGGCAAATTCCAGTGGTCTTACAGAATGGTGCTGCTTGTATGTTACAGAAGTATAGTGTACTGAAAATGCACTGAAACTTTGGTGGTAATAATTTCAGGTTGAGACTGAATATGGAAAAATAAAGGAGAAAAGGAGTAAAAATAGTATCTCAAGAATAGACAATTCTCTTTCTTGTTTTTTTTTTTTTTTGTTGTTGTTGTTTTTACATCTTAGTTGGATATTTGCATTTAAAATATTACAGAGGCAGCTATTACAGATGATGACAAGATCCAGACCATTTTCATGAAAAGTAGTGCGTGAGGAGATATAAAGACAGGTAATAGAAAAGGATATATGCATATGAATATAAAACCATGATGCTGGGTAGATGACTGAAACTGATGTCTGAAGCCAGTGACGAATCAGGATATCCAAGAAAAAAAAAAATAGCAGCCAACAACCTCTTGAGGTAGGAAGGTAAAAAAACGACAAGTTAAAGAACTACACCCTTGGATGCCACTGAAGGTCAACAACAGTTTCATTGTTGTTTTCTTATTTAAGGTGGAATACTGATGGACTAGAAAAAGGCAATAGAAATTTACAGTACCAATCAAGCCTTATCCAAAAGATGTCTGTGAAAGGGGAAAATAGACCATAACAATTGACACCAGAAAGTGATTCTGAAGAGTAGAAAATTAAATCATATTTTAGTTAATCCTAGGAAAATATACCAAAATTGATTTCAAACAGACAACGGAGGAGGGGCAGGTGTTGAGCATATCACATGTCTTAAAATGTTTCCAAAGAATGATGAAAGATTGATATGACTTCATTAGCTGTAGTATCGGTCAAGAATGATGACCTGGGGGCCAGCACTGTGGCACAGTGGGTTAAAGCCCTGGCCTGAAACACTGGCATCCCATATCGGCATCAGTTCTAGTCCTGGCTCCTCCACTTCCAATCCAGCTCTCTGCTGTGGCCTGGGAGCAGTGGAAGATGGCCCAAGTCCCTGGGCCCCTGCAGTCACGTGGGAGACCCAGAGGAAGCTCCTGGCTCTGGGCTTCGGATCGGCAGAGCTCTGGCTGTTGCAGCCATCTGGAGAGTGAACCAGTGGATGGAAGACCTCTCTCTCTGTACCTTTCTCTGTATCTCTGGCTTTCAAATAAATAAAATAAATATTAAAAAAAAAAAAAAGAATGAGGACCTGGATACTCAGATAAAACTTCATAGAAGCCTTGCTCATAAAAGTCAGTTTTGAAATTCTGAAACAATTTTCTAGAAGAAATGAATCAGAAAATTTCTGAAAGTTATTAGCTAAACTGGAGTATTGTCTTGTGAAGGAAGTTGCCTTGGCTTGTTTGGTGCAGATGAAAGGAAAAAAATAAATCAAAAGTTATTTTTGCATAATATTATTTTTACACCCATGCCCATGAAACACTGGCTTTCTAAATTGCTACTGTATTTCAAATACTTGAATTAAGACCCAAGTGGACCGACCCAGATGTGGTTATTATTATTGTGAAGAAAGAATACGATAAGGAAATATGCCATATCTGGAAATTAATATTAATCAAAATTTAAATTAAAGAGACCCCAAGTGACAAACAATATAATATTGCTATAGACAACAAAAAATGATTTAATGATTTTGTCCTGGTTCTCACTAAAACTTAATAAGAAAAAAGTTAATTTTCTTTAATTCAATATAAACTCAATCTTTGGAATATTTTCTAATATATTCATTTTAGCATTAAGAAACAGTGAAAAAATACACCATTTGAATAAGATTTATACAATACAAAAATTCTTCCATTTTCTTTTTTTTTTGTCTATTTTTTATTTGTTTAACAAGTAGAGTTATAGACAGTGAGAGAGACAGAGAGAAAGGCCTTCCTTCTGTTGGTTCACCCCCGAAACGGCCGCTATGCCCGGAGCTGCTCCGATCCAAAGCCAGGAGCCGAGTGCTTCCTCCTGGTCTCCCAAGTGGGTGCAGGGGCCCAAGCACTTGGGCCATCCTCCACTGTCCTCCCGGGCCACAGCAGAGAGCTGGACTAGAAGAGGAGTAGCCAGGACCAGAACCTGGCGCCCACATAGGATGCCAGCGCCTCAGGCAGAGGGTTAACCAAGTGAGCCACGGCTCTGGCCCCCATATTCTACAATGTGTTTATTTTGTCTATAATGTTGCATGTAGAAAAATGCAAGTTTGAGTCTTCTATTAAAAAAAGCCACATTAAAAACAATATCTCAAACCAAGTGCACATCATAAATACAAATTAAGCATATATTCTTATATCCATAGTTTGAAGCTATATAAACTACATTTATTTGAATCAATTATAAGAAAGCATATTTCTGAGTCTCAGAGATCAAGTTATTTGACTTAAATTATTGCTCATTTCCCACCAAAAAAGGAAAACAATTTAAGTGAATTTCTTTCAAGAAAAATGGAATACTATTTCTATGATAAAATAATAAGTATTCCTAATTTACCAGATCCATTAAAACTGGAACAAAAGACACTGAACAATTCCTACAAATCTTCATATTTCATAATTGCAGAAGCAAACAATAAGCGATGGTTCTGACAGAATTCCAGCATCCCATTTAGATATATATCATGGCTGACAGTCCAAGAAAATTGATTTAAGCCTCTCTCTGACTATGTGCCAAATATATGAATTCCTTGAATAATTTTATCCATTTACCACCCTATTTTTCTGGCTCCCAATTATTAAAATTGCTCAGATAAGAGGAAGTGTGAGAAATAACAAGACACCACACCAGCTGTGCTGAGCTACTTAGGCATACACAGCTTGAATATTAAATTATCCAGAAGGTGAAACAGTGTAATACACATGAAAAGTATCTTTTCTCAGAGGCTTAAACAATCCTCAGAACTAATAATGGTATTTGTGCCCCAATAGTCTTGCTGGTGAGTGGACGAATCATGTAGTAGATAAAGAACTCATGGAGCTCCATCATTCATTGGACATACAACAAAGTAAGTGCTAGCTCAAGGACCTGATTCTCCCAAAGCTGAACTCTACATGCTGTAAAAATGCTCTAAGAAGAATTGGAAATTGCTTTGAATCTCTGTGAACAATAGGATATCAACTTATTTAATACAAGGAAGCAATAAATTATGTTATGCTCTCCCTAAAGAATTATTTTTTTGAAAACAGATTGACTGGAAGCATTGTTAAATAGGAATCTGGAGAATGAAATGAATGAAAACATCTTCCAAAAATGTCTAATTTACAGCAAGGGAGTCGTTTAGGCGCAGGGAGGATAAGTGCTATTATCAAAATGCAATAGTGAAAATGCATTAGGCAACTGCTTAATGGTTTGTCAGGGATAGAACTGATAGCTCAATTAAAAATAAAATATTTTTATAACTATGTTTACTTGTTTTTGAGTCTTATTCTAAATTCCACATTACTGTTTCATTCACTTTTGTCTTCTTATACTCTCTATTGCTTAATTTGGTCCTCAGATTCAGTAGGAGGAAAACTGAAGCTGACTTAGTAGGTGACCTACAGAATTCAAACTGCTCGTGATAATCCTGTTGAAGATGTTGATGAAATAATAATCAGTGGCATTCCTCTGGACTCTACTCAGTGTGGTCCTGAGAGCCCAAAACATTAAGGAAAAGAAAGAAAAGGGCATAGAGGATGAGGAGAAAAGGGAGAAGGTGAGGAACAAGTGGTAGAAGAGGAAAGAAGAGGAGCAGGAGGGAACCAATGAGAAGACAGAAGGGGAGATAGAGATTAGGGTCAGTAGCAAGAGAAGGGGAGGGATGTTGAAAAGAGAAGTGGGGAAGACATTTCTTACATTTCCGTATGGAAACGAATACATGTTTGGTCCCTTAAGAAGAAATATCTTTTTTTTTTTTCAAAGATTTGTTTATTTTATTTGAAAGGTTGAGTTACAGAAAGAAAGGGAGAGACTGAGCAAGAACGGGAGTGAGAGAATCTTCCACCTGCTGGTTCTCTCCCCACAAAGGACATAAATGAGCTGATCTGAAGCCAGGAGCCAGGAACTTCTTCTGGGTCTCCCACATAGGTGCAGGGTCCCAAGTTCTTGGGCCATCTTCCATTGCTTTCCCAGGTGCATCAGCAGGGAGCTGGATTGGAAGAGGAGCAACCAGGACTGAACTGACACCATATAGACGGCAGCACTGTAGGTGGTGGCTTTAACCACTATACCTCAGCACTGCCCCCAAAAGATATTTCAAAGATGGGTGAGTTGGGGGTTGAGGGTGTGCTGAGTAGGTTGAATGTTTACTAGAGTTTCCCGATATTAGTTTGGAATGATCTTTCCATTGTTATAATTTTTTAACTATTATTTAATGAATATAAATTTCCAAAGTACGGCTTATAGATTACAATGGCTTCCCCCCCATAACGTCCCTCCCACCCGCAACCCTCCCCTCTCCCACTCCCTCTCCCCTTCCATTAACATGAGGATTCATTTTCGATTCTCTTTATATACAGAAGATCAGTTTAGCATACATTAAGTAAAGATTTCAACAGTTTGCTCCCACACAGAAACATAAAGTGAAAAATAATAGATGATTTTTTAAATGATGATGAAATCAGATCAGACCTATTGTCATGTTTAATCCCAGTGAGAGTCAAGTTGGGAATTGATAATTTCTTCTTCTTCTTTTTTTTTTTTTTTTTTTTACAGAAGATCAGTTTAGTATACATTAAGTAAAGATTTCAACAGTTTGCACCCCCATAGAAACACAAAGTGAAATATACTGTTTGAGTACTCATTATAGCATTAAGTCTCAATGTACAGCACATTAAGGACAGAGATCCTACACGAGGAGTAAGTGCACAGTGTCTCCTGTTGTTGACTTTACAAATTGACACTCCTGTTTATGGCATCAGTAATCTCCCTATGTTATAATTTTTTAAAGATTTGTTTATTTATTTGAAAGAGTTACAGAGAGCCGGCGCCGTGGCTCAATAGGCTAATCCTCCGCCTTGCAGCACTGGCACACCGGGTTCTAGTCCCAGTCGGGGCGCCGGATTCTGTCCTGGTTGCCCCTCTTCCAGGCCAGCTCTCTGCTGTGGCCAGGGAGTGCAGTGGAGGATGGCCCAAGTGCTTGGGCCCTGCACCCCATGGGAGACCAGGCTAAGTACCTGGCTCCTGCCATCTGATCAGCGCGGTGCGCCGGCCGCAGTGCACTAGCCTCGGCGGCCATTGGAGGGTGAACCAACGGCAAAGGAAGACCTTTCTCTCTGTCTCTCTCTCACTGTCCACTCTGCCTGTCAAAAACAAACAAACAAACAAACAAAAAGCAAAAAACAAAAAAAAGAGTTACAGAGAGACAGAATCAGAGAGAGAAGGAGCTGAATCAGAAGTTGAGCTGCCAGGACTCAAACCAGCACCCATATTGGGATGCTAGCATTGCAAGTGGTGGCTTTACCCACTAAGTCATGGTGCCAGCCCCCTTGTTGTTATTGATCACAACTACTTCCCCATTTAACTTGGCTGAATCATGTACATGTTATAAATATCACCATAGGTATTCTTTCTTCTGGGCGATCATCAGTAGCCTTCAAAAATGGGATAAGCACTCTTGTTGTGTATGTACATTCCTGTGCCCCCACCCACTTCATAAGGAAAGTGATAATGTGATTTAAATAAATATATATGTATATGTATATGTATATGTATATATTACTTATTTGAAAGACAGAAAGAGAGAGAAAGGGAGAAACAGACAAGACAGAACTCTTCCATCTGTTGTTCCACTCCCCATTGCCTATGATGAGAGAAGCTGGGTCAGGCTGAAGCCAGGAGGCAGGAACTCCATCCGTGTCTCTCACAGGAACCCTAATTTATGAGCCATTAGCTGTTGCCTCCAAGGGTGTGCATTAGGAAAAAACAAAGATTATGTGATTTTTAGTGCTGCATCCCCAGAAAGTTTGAACATGTCTTTCCACATTATTTATTCATAAATTCCATTAGAATAAATGATGTAATAGTCTCAGAAATTCCAAGTAGTTCTATGGATCACTTGTTTTCCTATGGATTCAGTAGATGCATCTCTAGGTGTTTTTTATTTTAATTTGAAATAGCTTAACAGAATTTTAATTTTAAAACAGTTGTAGATTTATAAAAAGTTGAGACCATTATTGTCATCTTACGTTTTATGGCACATTTGACACAACTATAATGAATCAATGATGATATATGCTTATTAATTATACCGTATACCACTCAGATTCCTTATACTTTTTTATCTTCAGTAATTTTTTAGAAAATTTCTTTATTTTCAGGGAAAGAAGAGTGGCAAAGATAGAGGAGAGACAGAGGAACCTTCCATCTGCTCATTCACTCCCCAAATGCCCGTAACAGCCTGAGTTAGGCCAGGACAAAGCTATGAGTTAGGAACTCTCTTTCTCCCACATGGGTACCTGAAGCTATGTACTGGATACATTATCTGTTGTTGTGTCAGCAGGTGCATCCGAGGTCCATCAGCAGGAAGGTGGAAAGGAGACATAGAGTAGCTCCAATATAGGATGCAGATGTTCCAGGAGGTGGGTTAATCCTACCTCGCTCTGTCATTTTATATTCCAAAATTTCATCCCAGATGCTACCTGACATTTAGTCATTATATTTTCTTAGTGTGCTGTAGAATGTGAATGTCTCAGACTTTCTTGTTTTTGATGACCATGACATTTTTGATGATGAATAATTAGATATTTTATAAAATTCCCCAACTTTGTGCTTAAGTTTGTCATTAGAATGAAGCCATAAATTTCTGGAAGCACCACCCCAAGCTTCAACTTTTCTTCTGCATTATTTATTTAGGGACACTAGTTAGGGACTTTATCTGATCATTATTAACTTTCTCAGACTTTTACTTCCAATGATGAGACAATGTTAAAATGTTTCTCATATTCCCATTACAATGGATGGATTGCCTGACATATCTCTGACTCAGACATGAATTAAAATTGCCTAACTTATTTAAAAAGAACAAAAAAAACACCAAAAATGATAACAATGAAAATGTTAAGCAGTATTTAGAAAAAATCCCATAGTCAATAATTTCAATATAAATTGCAAAAAATTAAGCACAGCAAAAGAAACAATAAACTGTGTGAATAAAACAATGGAAGGGGAGAAATTATTTGCATACTATTCTTCAAAGAATTAATATCCAGAATATATAAGGAATTCAGAAAGCTCAACTACAACAAAAGAACCAATAGTTTTAATGATCTGAAATCACTTTAATGTTTACTGTATATGGGTGAAATGGTAATTTTTTCCATCCAATTATTGTTTATAGCTGTTGTCTATATTCTCACTAAACTGGGGTCTTTTTGCTTTTTCTTTGTTAAACTCCTTATTTGGTAAAGTATTAGGCTTTTTTACACTCATCTAATTTTAAAATATGTTATCTCAAAAAGTAAACAAAAAAAAGACAAAGAGAAGGAAAGACAGTGGGAGGGAGAGGGAGAGAGAGAGGGATGAAGGGAATATCATGTTTTTACAATTGTATCTGTGATTCACATTGAATCTGTTAAACACTAATTAAAAGTATATATAAGTCAGCGCCGCGGCTCACTAGGCTAATCCTCTGCCTTGCGGCGCCGGCACACCGGGTTCTAGTCCCGGTCGGGGAGCCGGATTCTGTCCTGGTTGCCCCTCTTCCAGGCCAGCTCTCTGCTGTGGCCAGGGAGTGCAGCGGAGGATGGCCCAAGTGCTTGGGCCCTGCACATCATGGTAGACCAGGAGAAGTACCTGGCTCCTGCCATCGGATCAGCGCGGTGCGCGGCGGCCATTGCTCTCTGTCTCTCTCTCTCACTGTCCACTTTGCCTGTCAAAAAAAAAAAAAAAAGTATATATAAAATAAATAAGACAAAAGAGAGAAATGGGCACAGGATATGAATAAATATCTCTCTCAAAAATAAAGACCAATAGACAAAGAAAGTGTCAACACCCTTAACAATAAGGAAAATGGAAAATAAAAACAATAATGAAGTACCATCTCAGTCCAACGAGAATGGCTATTTTCAGAAAACACAAAAAATAGCAATGCTGGATAGTATGTGGAAAAGGGGGCACCCTTATTCACTGTTGGTGGGAATTCAAATTAGCATAGACATTATGGGTAACAGAATGAAGGTTTCTGAAAAATTAAATATAAATCTCCCAAATAACATAACTATCATTCTTTGGATATGTAGCTGAAGAAAATGATATCAGAATGTAAAAGAAATTCCTTCACTCCCGTGTTAAATGTAGGTAGCCCTCTTCACAACAGCCAAGATGATTAATAAGCCTACTTGTCCATTAACAGATGGACAAAGAAAAAGTGGTATATAGATACAATGGAATATTATTCAGCCATAAAAAGAATGAAATTCTAACATTTGAAGCAAAATGGTTAGAAGTGGAAATCATTAAGTGAAATACTAAATATTCTCTCTCATTTGTGGAACTTAAAAAATTAGAAGGTGTGTGTGTGTGAGAGAGAGAGAGAATGAGAATGAATATAATGGGTTCTGGTGTTGTGCGACACAGTGGGTGAATACAGCTTACAAAGAAATGAGACAGAGGAGCTAGTAAAATCCAAACACAAAGATATGATAAGGAGATCAAAAGGCTAATTGCCTAGTATGGTTGATTTTGCTGTAAAAGTGTTGAAATATTGCTCTGTATCTCTATAAAATGTAGAAGTATTGTATGTTAGTTCAAACTTTTAAACACTAGCTAAATTGCAGGTATGTTAAATAAAGAAATTTCCTTTTAGGTTTTACAATTTTTTTTATTCTTACCTATCAAGTAAAGACCTGATTGTATGATTTTTATCAATTAATAATTGGCAAGTAGAATTAGTAATACACTTTTGCATTAATAAATATAGAAGTCTGTTTTATATTTATTTCTCTTACTCTACATATAACCCTCCCTCAAGCCTACTGCTTTTTCAAATCAAAATTAAATTGTCTTTCAGATAGAATTATTTTATTTTTATGCAGTATGTATAAAATATCAGCTTGAATTTCATGTAACTGAAACTGTGAAAATATCTGCAATTACATATTTGGAAAGAACAAAGACTAATTATAATGAGAGACAGTGTGTGTTTTATTTCATGAATTTTTAAACATGCAAGGTGCTATAAAGAATTATATTATAAACATTAATGGACTAACCAGACAGTTTAAGATGTAATATATAATTTATTACCATTAATATTTATTGAAATGCTAAGCTCCCCACATATATTTAAAATGCACATTAGTACATAAAAGCTAATTGGTTTTTGTTGACTTTATTAACAAAGAAATAAATGGGTTTTCACCTTCACGACTTATATGACACTCTTTACCCAGGGAATGTATCGTTTTGTGTGCCAAGTGTCAAACTGGCTCTTCTTGTCAATTTAGGAAACGACTATTTGAAAATTTAGTTTTGACCATCTGTTCTGTTGTCAGAGTGGCAGGTGTTCCTATTTTGCTTTACCAAATCTTAATAATTTATTGGACAGTTTAATGATACAAGAAGTAAAGATTGCTTGTTGTTTTGGTTCACTGATTGGAGAACATAGCTCTTTTCCTGGGGAAAACCCACGCAATTTAATCCTAATATGATTATCTGTCCTCAACCAGCCTTATTCGTGTGCAGAAATGTAGAAGTAATCACTTTTAATGCATATCTAATACATTCAGTTTTTCTAATTGGATACACATTGGGGAAAGCAACATTTAACTTTTTGTATGCATCTATCTATAACCATAAAACCTTATAACTATATCTGCATCTATCTTTCAATGTTTTATTATTTTCTGAGAGGTTACTAAAGTATTTCTGTAGTGTTTACAAATGTAAACTGTCATGTATGTAGTTTCAATAAGAGTGAGTGGGTATAAAATAATGAATTTCTTTTAAATTAGAGTTGACTGATAGGCTATTTGTCTCCCATGCTATTTTCAGTCAACCAGCAACACAAAAATTTGTACAATGATTTAAAAATCTGCAATGAAATTTCAGTTAAAACATATGTCTGCTGAAATTGCTATACTTTACAGGATTTCTCAAAAGCTACTAAATAGGATTAGAGAGTACAGCATTGTGGCATAGCAGGTAAAGCCACCACCTGCAATGCCAGCATCCCATTTGGGCATGGGTTTGTGTCCCAACTGCTTCACTTCCAATATGAGGTCTTGAGAAAAAGCAGTGTAAGATGACCCAAGGGCTTGGATCACTGCTGCCCATGTGGGAAACCTGGAAGAAGTTCCTGGTTCTTGAATTCTTCAGCCTTGCCCAGCCCAAACGCAGCCCCAGCCTTTGCGGTCTTCTGGAAGGAAATCAGAGGATGGAAGATCTCTCTGTCTACTCCTTGCCCCTGTGTGTATATATGTGTCTCTCTGTTTTTCCCTCTCTCTCTGTAACTCTAACTTCCCAACAAATAAATAAATTTAAGAAATAAATAAATAGAACTAGAATAATATTTCCAACAATACAAACTAGTGTTACTTTTAATATACTTATACCATTTTGACAAAATGGGAGACTGCCAAAAAATATACTACAAGTGTATACTCCACAGAACTATTACAGATCTACATATGACTTAAAATATGTCCTCATTTAACAGAGAAATATATCGACCCCCCCAAGAGAAAAAATCTGTGTAGTTCAGTTAGTGTATCTATATGGCTGACAATAGCTTCCTTTGGGTTAAAAAAAATCATCCCTAAGGACAGACTTAATTTTGAACATTGTGAATTGAATGTTAAAATGACCATAATGAGACTCTTTAATACATTACTGAAGAGAGAGAAAGGATACAAATCACATATAACATGTTTAAATTAAAGCTTTATCTCTCTCAGCAGTTGTTGCAATGTAAAATAAATGCAAAGATTGTGTTATGTAGATTCACCTCTACTCATTTTTTTATGCACTCCTTTTAATATAAAGGATATTGCAAGACTGTTTTGTTACACATTTATAAACAGTTAAGTCCACATGGTAATAAAATATTTTAAGGTAAACTGTAACTTGGCAATGACAATGTTCACAAAACTGGTCAACACAACATGACTGAAGTTATTTTACCAATGGTGCTAGTTCTTTGTCAGTTTGATTGCTTTTTCCTTTTTTAATATTCATTGAAAATCAATTAAGGATCAGGGGTTCAGTTTCTAAATCATTAATTCACCTCCCAGTTCTTGGTACACCTTAAGTAAATTCCACTGGTTCAGTGAGAGGAAATTATATAAACTTTGATTTACACAAATTTATATCTAGCAGTGGTGACCAATATATACATAAAGGATGCTTGCTGTTTTTGAATGATTATGGATTATATATTATATTTTAAAGAAATTATGTATTTTAAGTTGAATTTTTGATAACAGTCTCTTACAAAGATAGACAATCAGTGTGATGAATTTTCATATACCTATCACTGAGATTAAACTTTGGTGCTGTTGTAGAAGCACAATGGGTTAACACACTGCTAGGGACACTTGCGTGACATATCAGAGTGCATAATTCGCTTCCTGACTACATTGTGCTTCTGATCTAGCTTCTTGCTAGTGTATCTGGGAAAGCAGTAGGTCATGACCCAAGTATTTGAGTTCCTACTCCCCATGTTGGAGACTCATATGGAATTCTTGATGCCAGCCTTTTCCCACCCTATTCCTGGTTATCACAGCCATTTGGGGAGTGAACCAACTGACTGAAGATATCCTTTCTCTCTCTCTCTCTCACTCTGTTGCTCTGCTTTTCAAATAAACAAATCTCAAAAAATTATAGTTTAACAAACACACTATTAAGTGGTTTTTTATGTTTATTTTATTTTTGTAAATATTCATTTTATGTATTGGAAATGTACAGTTACAGAGAGAAAGGGGAATATACATAAGGAGAGATCTTCTATCCACTGGTTCATTCCTCAAGTAGTTGCAACATCCGGGGTTGGGCCAAGCCGAAGCCAGGAGCCAGGAGCTTCTATTGAGTCTCCCATGTTTGTGCAGGGGCCCAAGGACTTGGGTCATCTTCTGCTGATTTACCAGGCACAATAGTGGGGAGCTGGATTGATCAGAAATGCAGCAGCTCAGACATGAACTGAAGTCCATCTTGGATGCTGGTGTTGCCGGTGGTGTCTTAACCTGTTATACTACAGCACTGGCCCTTGTTTATTATGAGAGATACTAGCATACCAGGCTCTCAGAATAGATGTCTATCATGTTGATCAGTCTGTTGACTTCTTTGAAATGCCGTTTCAATCAAATTGCTTTCTATCTCTATATTTATAGACAATTTTTATCAAAAGTTATGAATGATTGAAGATTAAAGATTAAAGATATGAATGCATACATGCTCAAACTTTAAAAAAAATGGTGTTACAAGAAAAGCTAATGGTTCATATAGCAGAACATCAGAGGTATTTAGTATGTTTACCAGCACTCTTAGGGGTACCAGTACTACTGTTTGGTGAGTCAGGTATTGACTGCCTAATTTGTCTTTTAAATAGTCCCACACTGATTTTTTTCAAAGATTTTTGCCCACTGATTATTTCATTTAAACTGAGATTGTGATGGCCAGTGCTGCGGCTCAATAGGCTAATCCTCCGCCTGCGGTGCTGGCACACCGCGTTCTAGTCCTCGTTGGGGCGCTGGATTATGTCCCGGTTGCCCCTCTTCCAGGCCAGCTCTCTGCTGTGGCCCGGGAGTGCAGTGGAGGATGGCCCAAGTGCTTGGGCCCTGCACCCGCATGGGAGACCAGGAGAAGTACCTGGCTCCTGCCATCAGATCAGCGCGGTGTGCCGGCTGCAGTGTGCTGGCTATGGCAGCCATTGGAGGGTGAACCAACGGCAAAGGAAGACCTTTCTCTCTGTCTCTCTCTCACTGCCCACTCTGCCTGTCTAAATAAATAAATAAATAAATAAACTGAGATTGTGATTTTCCGCTGATGACTATTCCAGTTTGTCAAATTTCTGTATCAAGCACTACAGTAAGTGATTTTTTTCTCAACTACTTGAAATGATTAATTTAAACACTGATTCTCAATTATTTTAAATTAATAGTGACTGTTGATTCTAATCATATATTTGCTTGTATTGGATCATTGGACTTATTTACATCTGCTGTGTAGCTGGAATAGAATAATTCCCAACCTTTAAATTATGGTAATCTATTATTGCTTTTTCCAAATACTTAATTATTGCCTTCTTAGGTATCTTATCAGAGTGTTCATCTGCCATTCATTATTGTAAATCCCCAGTTGGATGCTAGATCAGAGTGTGTGGCAATGACCATTTGACACTGGACTATAACATTGTGGGGAATTCCATGTGCAGAATTGCTTTAAGTAATAAATGGCATTTTTGGATACTCTTTGCAGAAATAATATATCAATTAAATATTTGATATAAACAGATATGCATCTAATTGGGGATTTCAAATATCTTGTATCTCCAGAATGAAAATCAGACATCCATTAATTCGTTCTTTTTTTAAAAAAAAATTTTTTATTTACTTGAAAGTCAGAGTTACAGAGAAAGAGAGAGAGAGAAAGGTCTTCCATCTGCTGGTTCACTCCCCAGATGGCTGCAATGGCTGGAGTTGAGCTGATCCAAAGCCAGCAGCCAGGAGCTTCTTCAGGGCTCCCACATGGGTGTAGGGGCCCAAGGACTTGTACCGTCTTCCACTGGTTTCCCAGGCCATAGTAGACAGCTGGATTGGAAGTGGAGCAGCAGGGACTCAAACTGGCCCATATGGGATGCTGGCACTGCAGGTGGAGGCATTACCCACTATGGCACAGTGTGAGGCCCACATTAACCCATTCTTCAGATCATTTAGATAATATCTAGCTAAATAATTTTGCATAAAAGGAACTGAAGTTACAATATTGAGAGAGGTACCATCACTTTCTCCAACCTGCCTACAGTGGAATATAATTATCTTATCAGTGAAAAAGACACATGGTAGCAAAGTGAAAAGTGCTACAGTAGGAGCAAGGTAAGAACTACCATAGAAAATTTGCCTACCTTTAGGAAACAGGGAAAACTATCCTGAAAGAAGAAGCATCTAAGATAAATACTGAATTCTTTTTTACAGGTTTTTCAGTGATAAAGTTATGATCTCCATTTCTTAAGACTTTAAACCTAGGGGCAGGCATGTGGTGTAATAGGTTAAGCCTGGCCTGTGGTGTTGGCATCCCATATAGTTGCCAATTCAAATCCCATCTGCTCTGCTTCTGAGACAGCTTCCTGATAATTTGCCAGGGAAAGCAGTAGAAGATGACCCAAGTACTTTGGACCCTGTACCCACATGGAAAACCTGGAAGAAGCTCCTGGCTCCTGGCTTCGGGTCATCCCAACTCTGGCCTTTGTGGCCATTTGGGGAGTGAACCAGATAATGAAGATCTCTCTGTCTCTCTGTCTTTCCCTTTCTTTGTCTATAACTCTGCCTTTCTTTTTTTTTTTTTTTTTACAGGCAGAGTGGACAGTGAGAGAGAGAGAGACAGAGAGAAAGGTCTTCCTTTGCCGTTGGTTCACCCTCCAGTGGCTGCCATGGCTGGCGCACTGCGGCCGGTGCACCGCGCTGATCCGATGGCAGGAGCCAGGTACTTCTCCTGGTCTCCCATGCGGGTGCAGGGCCCAAGCACTTGGGCCATCCTCCACTGCACTCCCGGGCCACAGCAGAGAGCTGGCCTGGAAGAGGGGCAACTGGGACAGAATCCAGCGCCCCGACCGGGACTAGAACCCGGTGTGCCGGTGCCGCTAGGCGGAGGATTAGCCTAGTGAGCCGCGGCGCCGGCCAACTCTGCCTTTCAAATACATAAATCAATCTTTTAAAAATACATTAAACCTTGATGTCTACTATATATTAACCTTAAAATATTATTTGGTTTGGTTGGGATTAGAAGATATATCATACCAAAAAAAAAAAAAAAAAAAAAAAAGAAAACCTTTTTGGAGACACTCAAGGCTCTGCTAAATGGTCTTTCTATGGTGTCCCTTGATGTAAAAGTAGTCTGGTCTTTCATTTAAACAAATACATTGTCAGGATTATGTACTATATTATAAGATCTAAAGCCCCTGTTTCAATACCCTTTGCTCATCTTTAGCTGACGATAATAAGTACCTTGAAAAGTTGTTGCAAGGATCAAAATAGAAAAATTCAAAGACAGTGCTAGTCCAGGGCTTTCAATGAATATACATTAATTACTATTTTATCAAAATAATTATTATGTGATTATTAATGCATATGGCTGTAGTGCTCTGGAAACAAAGAATAGCTATATTCTCAATACAATGCTTCTTGGAGTATGGTTTCAAATCTATTATCATGTAAAACTCACTAATATCTTTATAATTGTATTTTTTTTTTATTTTTTTTGACAGGCAGAGTGGACAGTGAGAGAGAGAGACAGAGAGAAAGTCTTCCTTTGCCATTGGTTCACCCTCCAATGGCCGCCGCGGCCGGCGCACCACGCTGATCCGATGGCAGGAGCCAGGAGCCAGGTGCTTTTCCTGGTCTCCCATGGGGTGCAGGGCCCAAGCACCTGGGCCATCCTCCACTGCACTCCCGGGCCACAGCAGAGAGCTGGCCTGGAAGAGGGGCAACCAGGACAGAATCCAGCGCCCCGACCGGGACTAGAACCCGGTGTGCCGGCGCCGCAAGGCGGAGGATTAGCCTAGTGAGCCGCGGCGTCGGACATAATATCTTGATAATTAAAATAAACCTTCCCAAAGCTAAGCTATTCACATGGAGAAATGATAAGTATATGACTTTGTAAAAATCAGGTAAAAATTATATGCCTGAATAGGAAAACGAAATAAAGGATTTAAAACATAATATGTATGTGTATATATAAATGATAGAGTAGATAATATTTATATATAATATTGATTTATGAAAGAAAGAACAAATAATATAAAATCACAAATGGAATCTGAAACCATTTATTATTGTCTTACTATACCAGTGCTGAAAAGTAGTCTGAGTCCATCCTTAAGTTCAAAATAAAAGAGAGGCAAAAAGAATGTTCCATAAACACCATTGAAATTTGCAAATACTCCTAAATGCAGCCTTGTGTTAAATCAGAAAAGAAAGAAGTTCATACCTGAGTTCCCTTATTTTGATAACAGAATAATTGCTTTTGCTAATCTACAATACAAGGCCCTCTGCAGTATATAACAAGATTTTACAATAGTCCTAGATGACTCATCACTATTTATTGGAAGAAACTTTATAAGGATATTGTTCAGACATTAGTACAATATACCATTTCATGACAAGCCCAAAAAGAAATGTCTGTTGCCAGGAGTAACTGGGTTTATCTTTTTTTTAATAAAGATTTATTTATTTATTTGAAAGGTAGAGTTACACAGAGAGAGAAGGAGAGGCAGAGAGAGAGAGAGAGAGAGAGAGAGAGAGAGAGGTCTTCCATCCATTGGTTCACTCCCCAGATGGCAGCAATGGCTGGAGCTCTGCCAATCCAAAGCCAGGATCCAGGAGCTTCTTCTGGGTCTCCCACACGGGTGTAGGGGGCCAAGGACTTTGTCCATCTTCTACTCCTTTCCCAGGCCATAGTAGAGCGCTGGATCGGAAGTGGAGCAGCTGAAACTCGACCAGGTGCCCATATGGGATGCTGGCATTGCAGGTGGTGGTTTTATCTGCTAAGCCACATCAAGGGCCCCTGGTCTTATCTTGAGCAATTAAGATGATCATAGGAATTCTATGAAATCAGATCATGAATGCATCATTATTTTTATTATTAGAAATACTAGTGACAATGTGGGACATTCCATTTGCTAGAATATGTATGAGGAAATCATTACAGAGTTATTTTTCTCTTGTCGCTTCATTCTTAATTTTCTATTAACTATGCATATTTGAACTTTTTTTTTGAACTCATGCATCCATCTCAAGTGTTATTTCATTTTCAAATCTATGTGTATAAATGTATAAACACATATCTGCATATATAAATATATATACACATACACACATATATATGAAAATATCACATTTTTCCCTAGATGAAGGCAAGGTTTACATAAATAAATGTAAAATTATTAAATTTTTTATACATATTAATTGTAGTGTAGTTTTTTCTAACATAGATTTCATATATCTGAAAAAAGTTCAAGTGCATACTTTACCTCATAAGCACTTTTCATGAACCTGGCAAAATAGCAGTGAACAAATAAGGCCAACCAAATCGATAAAATAGTAACATCATTTTAGAGGTGGTATTAGAAATAGGAATACGTGTCTAAGTGGCTTTGTTTTAATTTTCATAGTAACGGTTGCCAACTAGATAAAAATAGATATATATTGCTATGATAATAGTCCTCAAAAATAATATAGAAGGAAAGGGAAAAGAGTACTTCTTTTGCAATATCAGTTCTTAATCAACCAAAAGACTTTTTAAAAGGAGTCTATTTTTGTAAACATAAAATCATGGTCATATTAAGAAAGCACTCATGAATTACTGAAATTATAGTAAGTTATGGTGAGTTTGAAAGTCTCTGGCTTGTGGCCTTTGTAAAATTTTCCTACTAAAACATTTTAACATATTTTTGTTATGGTGCTATTTATTAGAAATGAAATGACTATCACACTGTGAGTGAAAGACCTATTTGTGTGAAATACAATGGTCCTTTTGGGAAGGAGTTGCTACTTAGTGTAAAGATATTTTAGGAGAAGTAAAAGGACTAAACTACTCAACTTGCCAATATTTGCTTTGTCAAGTCAATGGTTAATTACTTAAATATATTCATTGTAATTAGGTCATTTTTCCTTTTGATTTTTTGAGGTTATGGAATACTTTTAGATGTGCTAAAAATGTAGATAAAGTAGGGCATTCTCATAGATCTTTTATCTGGTGTCCTCTAATGTTAAGATCTTATGTATTCATGACCCCTTGTCAAAACTAACAGATCAATATTGATATGTTAACTAAACTATAGAACTTATTAAGATTTATATGCATTCCCTTTGTTTGTGTTAAGATCGATCCAGTATGTCATACTCCAGTTAGACTCAAAATATTTGGAAGAAGTAGAGTGTGCTTTTAAGAGAATAGAATTACTATCTGACCAACTTGGAGTTCAAATTCTAGTTATTTCCTAATGTCCTAATTTTGGACAAATAGTGTAACTAAACTGACAATTATTTTCTTAATATAAAAATAATATGATGCAATATGAAATAGTATATTTTCAAGGGATGATGCATAAATTCACTAAAATGATCCATGTAAACTCTACGCATTTCTTGTAACATACTCTCAATGAGTATATCCAATGAGTTCTATCCACTAATGGGGCCTTGAGTCTTTCTCTTTTTCTTTTCTTTTTTCCTTTCTTTTCTTTTCTTTCCTTCCTTCCTTCCTTCCTTTCTCTTCTTTTCTTTGAGGCAGAGTGACAGAAAGAAAGGGAACTAGAAAGAGAGAGATTGATTGAGAGAGAAAGAGAGAAAGAGAGAAAGAGAGAAAGAGAAGGGAGATCTTCCAGCCACTTCCTAAATGGCAGCTGCAGCCAGGGCTGGGCCATGCCAAACCAAGAGCTAGAAACTTCATCGAGTTCTCCACATGGATGACAGGGATGCAAGTCCTTGAGCCATTTTCTACTGAATTTTCAGACCCATTAGCTGGAAGCTAAATTGGAAGCATAGTAGCTGGGACTTCAACCAGTTCTCTGCAGTGGGATGACAGCGTGGCAAGCTGTAAAAGCCACTGAAGCACAACAGCCCCTGAGTCTTCTTTTCACTCACTCCCTACTCTTAGCTTCCTAAGAAGTTCCCAACTCACCCAGAAGTTTGGAATCTGGCAACATGCACTACAACGAAAAATGATGGTATGTGAGGTCAGAGATGTATAACCACCATGGGCTGAGAAGTTTTATTCATGAGTGAAAAATGATAAATTAAGGAAAGGTTTTCAAACTTTACCAGGAGGTCTATATTTATATAGAATAAGACTCATTGGAAAAGGATGAAAAGTGAACCACACTTCCTGGTTTTATTGTATTGTATAAATTGTAAATTCATTATCCTAATCTATAATAATTACTTTCTTAGTTATTTCAATGGAAATCATAATTTATGAAATTAGTTTTCTATTTAAGAGTTACCATTTATTTATTAGAAAGGCAGTGTCAAAAAGAGAGAAAGAGCACTGGAGTTTGAGACTTAAAAAAACTTCTGATTCTTACATTTACTCATGTGCATCCTGGGAGGCAGCAGGTGGCGGTTAAAGTGCTAGTGTCCTTGAAACCTTTGTGGGAGACCTAAATTGAATTCTCAGCTTCTGCTTCTATTGTAGGCATTTGGGGAGTAAACCAATGGATGGCATCTCTCTCGGAGCTTCTCTGTGCCTTTCAAGTAACTACAAATAAAAATAATAATAAGTTTAAGTACTAGATAATTAAGCAAACTTTCATTATGAGTCTTTTGTAAATGAAGTTGATGATTTTTTTTCTTGTCTCACACAGTTTTCTTTGTTTTCCAATATGTTTTAAAGTGGACTTGAGTGGTGGAGTTGGAAGCATACCAGGGGATTCCAATTCAATCCCATCGAGGTGGCATGTACCAATGCCATCTCACTGTTCCAGGTGATCAATTTCAGTTCACAGTTGGTCATGGTGGAGGGACTGGGAGTCAAAGGGAGCACATAGACAAGTCTAGTACCTGCTAACGCTAACCGATGGAGTAAATAAAGGGGAGAGTGATCCAACATGGGAAGTGAGATACTCAGCAGACTCATAGAATGGCAGATGTCCTAAATAGCACTCTGGCCTCAGAATCAGCCCTAAAGGCATTCGGAGCTAGCTGAAAAGCTCATGAGAGTATTTCAGGCATGGAAAGCCAAGACACTCTGGCAAAAGATCTCTGCGAGTGAGATCCCAGTGGAAAGAACAGGTCTTCAAAGAAGGAGGTGCCTTTCTCTGAAGGGAGGAGAGAACCTCCACTTTGACTATCACCGTGTCTAAACAAGATAAGAGTCGGAGAACTCAGAGGGCTTCCATAGCCTTGGAAACTCATGACTGGAGCATAGGGAGATTACTGATGCCATAGACAGGAGTGTCAATTTGTAAAGTCAACAACAGGAGTCACTGTGCACTTACTCCTCATGTAGGATCTCTGTCCTTAATGTGCTGTACATTGAGATTTAATGCTATAACGAGTACTCAAACAATATATTTCACCTTGTGTTTCTATGGGGGTGCAAACTGTTGAAATCCTTACTTAATGCATACTAAACTGATCCTCTGTAAAAAAAAAAAAAAAAAAAAAAGAAATTATCAATTCCCAACTTGACTCTCACTGGGATTAAACATGACAATAGGTCTGCTCTGATTTCATCATCATTTAAAAAAAATCATCTATTATTTTTCACTTTATGTTTCTGTGTGGGAGCAAACTGTTGAAATCCATACTTAATGTATACTAAGCTGATCTTCTGTATATTAAGATAATCGAAAATGAATCTTGATGTGAATGGAAGGGGAGAGGGAGTGGGAAAGGGGAGGGTTGTGGGTGGGAGGGACGGTATGGGGGGGGAAACCATTGTAATCCATAAGTCGTACTTTGGAAAATTATATGCATTAAATAAAAGTTTAAAAAAAAAAGAAAATTATATTTACTAAATAAAAGTTTTTAAAAAAAGAAAAAAAAAAGACCTTATAATGTGTTAGGAAGTATTTAATTATTATTTCAGTCTACATTTCCCTAATAAATAATTTTGTTGAAAAAAAAAAAAAGTGGACTTGAATTATATTACCAGAACAAAAGTAAAATAATCACATATGATGTGGAAAATCACTTGCTGATTCTAAGTACTTCAGGCTTACTGGGTTTGAAAATTGTTTCATGTGTCTATTAGAGGGACAATATTGCAAACAGTAGATGAACATTGCTACCACAGGAATGATCTAAAAATGTCTGAAGTTACATAACTATTTCATTAATGCTTCTATTTTTCTTCATTACAAGAAAACTCTGCAATTCTTGAAAATCTTTCAGGTTGTAATGGATACATGATGTCTAATCATATTAGAATACTTTCCTGAGAGTTTTTCATGATAAACATAGCAACTTTTTCTATTTAGTGAAAAAGATTGTTTATCCTAACATATTTATAAAAAAACTGGTACTGTGATAACAGTAACATATTGAGAATGACAATTAATATGCTTTGAAATAATGGGAAATAGTAGTCAGTCACAAAAACAATGTTCTGAGAAATCACCACCTAACAAACATAAACAGAAAGAGGAGAGGAACTGGTGAGCAGAATATCTGGAATTACCTTTTTTATGAGAAAGTGAAACATGATACTATAAAGAAATAATAAGAATGGGCTGGCCCCGTGTCTCACTTGCTAATCCTCTGCCTGCAGTGCCAGCACCCCCAGTTCTAGTCCTGGTTGGGGCACCAGTACTAGTTCCGGTTGCTCCTCCTCCAGTCCAGCTCTCTGCTGTGGCCCGGGAGTGCAGTGGAGGATGGCCCGAGTGCTTGGGCCCTGCATCTGCATGGGAGACCGGGAGGAAGCACCCGGCTCCTGGTTTGGGATCGGCATACCGGCAGCACCAGCCGTAGAGGCCATTAGGGGAGTGAACCTACAGAAGGAAGAACTTTCTCTCTGTCTCTCTGTAACTTTCTGTGTCTCTATCTCTCTATACTCTCTCTCTGTCTCTCTCTCTCTCACTAACTCTGCCTGTCAAAAAATAAAAAAAAAAAAAATAAGAAAACCCCTACCTGCTCTATATGTATTTAATTATCCACTCAATTACAATTTGAATTTTTGAAAACCATCTCTAGATTGAATAAGCTAGATTATTCATTTATTTTTCCTTGTATGCCTTTATAACATGGATTTGTGTTTATATATCAGAGTTGCTGTCATAAACACTCCTAATGGTAGAAATTTGCATCATAATCCTCTAAAAATCTCTTTTTCACATATAAGATTTAACTAGTCTATACTTCCCTGTAAAATGATAGAAACATAAAAAAGTTTTCCATGGCAACCAGTGATGAGATTGTTTATTCATTCATTACTATATATATATATATATATATTTATTTATTGTGTGTACTATACTACTATAGTAGTATACTACTATACTATTCATTACTATACAGCAAACTTTTACATCACTATACGAGATTCTTTGGGCACAAAAATTTAACAAACAAATCTTTTATTTCTTAACTTGTTCATGACATGGCAGAACAAGTTATGATAGAATTATATAATGTACTATAATGTAAAAAAAAAAATCTCCTGCAAATGTTACCTGGTTCTTTTTAGCTTGTTAATGTATAAATATAAGAAATAAAGGATTTTATAATCTCTTAAAAGTCATTCACATATATTTTTACTCCAGCAAAATGATGTGGACACTCAGGGTATTGTTTTGTGGTATAGTATGTAAAGCTGGTGCCTAAGATGCGAGCATTCCATATGGGCACTAATTCATGTCCAGGCTGTTCCACATCTTATCCAGCTCTCTGCTAATGGCCTGTTAAAAGTAACATAAGATGGTCCAGGTGTTGGGCCTCTGCAGTCACATGGGGGACCCAGATGAAGCTTTTGCCTCCTGGCTTCTGTCTTCAGCCTAGCCCAGCCCTGGCCCTTGCAACCATTTGGAGCGTTAATCAAAGAATTGAAGTTTCTCTCTCTTTCTCTCTCTCTCTCTCTCTCTCTCTCTCTCTCTGTGTGTGTGTGTGTGTGTATGTGTTCCTGTCACTATGTAACTCTGACTTTAAAATAAATTATGACATCTTTTTAAATGATAGAGGACCTCATAATTATTTGTGTTTTATTGGATATGATTAAATTCATTAAGAAGTATTCATCTGATTTTCAGCAGAAAAAAGTAGGAAACGTAGAATTTTCCTGTTGTTTATTCACTAACTATTTAAAGGAGTTCATGAAACAAATAGGAATGGTAAGCAAGTTTTGATAGAACTGATCCAGATCTGGAATCTTCTCTAGCCAGGCAAAATGGTTCTTGCTTTTTGCCACTTACAACTCAGTGTCTTTCTTTCAAATTCAAAATGTATCATTATGGTGATTTGAAAGGACAGGGACTGCATCTTCCTGACCATATTTCCATTAGTTAATTGTCTGATGCTTGATCAATCAGCAAATTATCCCAAGTTATTGTTTGGTACCATTAGAAATAATAGTTGTCCAGATGGCCTTAACAACATTGCTCTGAATCAGCACCTAAACACTTAATTAAATACGGTTGTTACTGTAATTCCTTCAAGAACAAAAACTCTTCAGAAACATAATCTTCTAATCAAATTTATCCATCAAATTAAATACTTACATTGAAATAACCTATACATTAAACAGTTCCATCTTTAGTTGGTGTAAAGGAGATTTCAAGAGACCACTGATTCATGTTTGCAAATGCTAAACATCTTTTTCTGTCCTATGGAATCATGTACATGTTCTGAAAATGTTCTAGTAGGGTTGCCACTCTTCAGAGCCCTGATTCTGATATGAGCTTTATCACAATATATATTTTTAAACCTAGGTTAAATATATATTACAATATATATTTAAGGTATACAAAATTCATGCATTTCATATATACAAATTTAGGAACATAATGATTCTTCCCAATATCTGTTAATTCAGTATTTATTTTGAGAATTAGAAGGAAGCTCTTAAAATTGTGCAAAGAGAAAAAAGAGAAAAAAAAGATATGTTTCACTATTTCTCTATAAGTGTGTGTGTGTGCATTTAAAGGGCTTTTAAATTCTCTGTCATTTACTGAGAATTCTTAATGAAGTAGTTTAGAAAACTCTAATAAATTAGTCTATTTTATAACATTTTTCTGAATGATTTTAAATTTAAAAGCAAAAAATTGTGAATTATTACAAAGTTCCCATATACCCCACACGCAGCTTCCCCTATTATTGATATATCATACTAGTATGATATATTTGTCACAATTAATCAGCCTTACCAAGGTCTCCCTATTGTTTTGGGGGCAAAATCCTTCTAATTTTCCCACTTCTTTAGCCACCAGAGAAATGCAATTGAAACCACAATGAGATATCAACATACTTCTTCCAGAATGGGTACCATAAAAAGACAAAGTGCTGGGGAGGATGTGGAGTTTAATTATTTTTATTTAATGACTTTACATCCAAAGACAAAAGTACAATGATTTCACTACATAATGTGAATATGAGATTGGGAAATGACATTATGCATTCAGAAATCAA
Organism: Oryctolagus cuniculus; assembly: GCF_964237555.1. Taxonomy (NCBI): domain Eukaryota; kingdom Metazoa; phylum Chordata; class Mammalia; order Lagomorpha; family Leporidae; genus Oryctolagus; species Oryctolagus cuniculus. The sequence continues at coordinate 108,207,717 of NC_091437.1, forward strand.
AGAAGCTAGTATGAAACATTGAGAATGAATATTTCCCCATTAGCAAACCCTCATCTTATCAGTACCTCCACTGGAAACTCAACTAGAAATAGCATTTATAAGTTTTATTCATTCAGATAATACAGGTTACATATATTAAGTTGGGGGCAGACATAATTTTAGTTCAATGCATGTGGAATTTATTAATAATAATTTTATCATAGATATCTATTACAGACTGAATTGTACCCCAACAAAATTCATGTTGATATACTGAACTCTTATACATCAGAACATGACTATTTGGAGATATGCCATTTAAAGAAGTAATCAAGGTTAAATGAGGTCCTATGAATAGGGCTAAATCAATATGGTTGTTATCCTTATGAGATGAGAAGATTTTAATGAACAGATTCATGGAGAAATGACTACAAGAGGACACCATGAGGCAATACGCATCTACAAGCCAAGGAAAAAGAATGAAATATAACCCTACCAACACCTTGATCTGGGAACTGTGGTCTCTAAATGTGTGAGGAAATATATTTCTCTTATATAAGCTACCAGTCATTCTATGGGACTTTGTTAAGGCAACTCAGCAAATTAATATAATAGCCTTCTATTTCTCAGGTATAGAATCTATTACAGTAACAATGATTATAAATATAATTAGAGAACAATTTCATTACTGAATATTTAATTTAATTTAAGAGAGAGCACTAGAGCCAGAGTCAGAGAGAGAGACAGAGAGACAGAGACGGAGAGACAGAGAGAGAGAGAGAGGCAGGCCAAGAGATACCTCTTATCTACTGGTTCAATCCCAAATGCCCACAACAGCCAGGGCTGAGCCAGGCAGAAGCCAGGAGCCTGGAACTCAATCTGGGTCTCCATATCAGTAAGAACCATACTAATTGAGATATCATCCTGTGTCTCTCAGTGTACACATTAACAGGAAGCTAGAATTAAGAGCAAAACAGAACTCAAACCTATGTACTCTCATAGAGTAGGTAGGCATACCAAGCAGCACCTAAATCAAATGTCAGCCCTCATCATCAATGGATTTTAATCTGTTCAGATTTTATATGATTTTACATGAAACAGCTTGAATATGGTTAATTTTATAGAATAAATATTAATTTATAGAATAAGTTTATAATTGACAAACGAGAATAAACCCTATTCCCCAAAAATAATACAAGAGCTGAATCTATTCAATAAATCCAGGTAAGAATCAGAACACTGTACATTATTCCCTTTACTTGTTAAATTCGTCAGGATTTCACTTGAACACTGAAGCCAGAAATCCATGCAACCACACATGCACATGCACACATAAACACACACATACACAGAGGAAAATATGTTTTATTTCTCCTGAGCCAATAAAGAACAACTTTCAGACATCTTTCTATGATCATGGGCAAGCTTAAATATTATAGTAGAAGCTGATTAGGAAATACAAGGTAACTTTCTTTGAAGTGTGAAAACTAGCTTCTTCACTGTTTCCTTGTTAGATCTATGCAGACCAAAGAGGATAATGGAAACTTTATTTGTATGTGATTTTCTTAAGATTTGTCACTTTATATTGTTTAAATCTGTCCTCTAACTCATTTATTAAGCTAAATCATTTATGAAGGTGTCTTGAATTATTTGCGTCATGCTGTTTGCCTGTGGCCTTTTCTCAAGGTTAGTCTCTGAATTCTTTAATGTTTGTGTTCAGAATAATCATTTCTGATTTCCATGCTGTAATCCTGGAAGCTGTTCCATTTCTTAATGTATCACATTTCTGCAAGGTGTTTTAGCAACTCCTTAGGAGATTGAAAATAGCAATGATTACTGTCTCCCCCAATATCAATCAATACTCAAAAGAAAATCCTTAACTAGGAGAAATTCCAGTTACTCTAGATTCCCTTCAAGGAACATATTCCTGAGAGAATATTATATATTTTCTAGATAGGCTGAAAATACACATTTAATGTTTAATATATTAATTACTTTAACAGTTATTGAACACCAATTTTTGGTTGTGTGTTCATAAAGTAGGGACACAGGAAAACTGTCACAGTTTCTGCCCTTGAAGAGCAAAAGCAACAGAAAAACAACTATAATCTTGCTGCAAGAATTTTGAAATACTGTGCAGTTTTAAATGGCCTTCCTGGGGCTGGCATTGTGGCATAGTGGGTAAAGCAGCTGCCTGCAATGCCGGCATCCCATATGGGCGCCATTTCAAGTCCTGGCTGCTCTACTTCCGATCCAGCTCTCTGCTTTGGCCTAGGAAAGCAGTAGAAGATGGCCCAAGCCCCTGGGCCCCAGCACCCGTGTGGGAGACCCTGAAGAAGCTCCTGGCTCCTGGCTTCGGATTGGTGCAGCTCTGGCCATTGTGGCCATTTGGGGAGTGAACTAGCAGATGGAAGACTTCTCTCTCTCTCTGTGTAACTCTGACTTTCAAATAAATAAATAAATCTTAAAAAAAATGGCCTTCCCTCAGTAGTCTCTCCAACCTTATGTTATTAATATCATGAATTTTTTGAAGATTACCTTATCCTGGCTATCTTGATTTTCAAAGAATCATAAATATCTTATATTTCTATATTACTAGATTTATAATAAAGTAATTTACTTTATTTATTTGAAGCAAAATTGACTCCTGTATTGTGGATTTTTTATTTGGGATAGATAATATATAACACGTACACTTATATGAGAAAATATACATCTAAGTGTGATAGGAAACAGCGTATGTATAGAGCCATTTGACAACATTGTCAGTAGTGTAAAGACCATTGCATTAAGTAATATTGTTAAAGAAGGGTAGGGATTTGAGTTTATGTTTAAGCTGATATAAAATAGTAGTAATAAAATTTCATGCAAAGAACAGACTAGGTTAGAGACTAGATTGGTTTAAGAAAAAACTGACACAAAAGAGAAAACTATGCTTTATGAGAAAAGACAACATAATTATTTTATTTTGGAACTTTGTTTCCCCTGAAAATTTACACTGAAAATATCCTGAACTGAATGAAGAAAATATGCCCTGTGGAAATGCCCTGCGCATTTTTATCTGCTCAAGAAGCACTCGTATGTTTATAAATAAGTGAATAATAGAAATGAGGTGAAGAGATTTCTGTCAACATTGGGCCAGTTTGGCTTCCAAGCCATAAAACTTTCCAGGTACTTTCAACAGAAGCAGAGGTTACCAATTAAAATAAATGCTAAGTCATATACAGAGTTGGGAGTTGGAGCCTTTGTGCATAGCAGGACTGCAGGAGGAAAATCAAGTATTGTTTTTGTCTCAGGTTATAGATTTCCTCCTCACTAAGATATCTCTGATCTTCCTGGTCTGTATAAGCTATCCTTCTTATATAAGTCCACACAATTCTGTGTTTGTTGCTCCAAATCCATTGATTAAACTTCATTAAAATTACCTTTTGTGTGGTTGTGTCCTGCATTGGAATGAATTCCTGGGGAGAATAAGGCTGCACATATTGGGAGTAGGAGTGGAGGTGGATTCTAGCCAGGAGCTGAATAGATAGGTAAGTGGCAAACCTCAAAATTCTACTGTCCTCCCCTCCCCAGATTACTTTGAAATATCTGTTAGCCTCTATTTTATAGATAAGACAAGAGTATGACAAGGATTATCAGGACAGTACAAATTTTTGTCAGAATAAGTATCTAATGCAACAGGTATTGCTCTTTTTTTTTAAAAAAAATTATTTCTACTTATGCATTTGTTTCTACATAGCATTCTCATGAAAGCAGGACTATTGTGCTAAAACTTGTGGGCTCTGTCTACTCTCACTGTGGCTTCTTATTAATGGTCTAAAAGGAAACACTATTGTCTTACCTCATCTGTGGTGTTGTAACAAAACACTTGAGGCTGGGAAGATCACAAAAAAGCGAAATGTATTTGTCACAAATCTGGAGGTGGCAAAGACCAAAATCACGGTGCTAGCAGGTTCGGCCATCTAGTGAGGACGGCTGTCGTCCAGGATGGTGTCCTGATGCTGTATCCCCCAGAAGGAAAGAAGATTGTGTCCTTGCATGGTGGAGGAGCAGACAAGAGCAAACCAAACACTGCCAAACACCACGTGAAGCATTTTTAAAGTTTTTTAAAAGGCTTACTTCTTACTATTATCACACTGGGCATTAAGATTCAACACATAATTTTTGGAGAGGACACATTCAAGGTGCAGCACCAACCCAGAGTTCTTCCCTGGTAGAGTCTCAGTGGTTTTCTGATCCTTGGAATGCTTAAGTTGAGGGGAAATGTTTAACTCTGGCTTCTGAATGAGCCAAAACTTGGACTAAGGTCCTTACTTTAGCCCTTGCAGGACATTTATTATTTACAATGTCACTGTTGGACTAAGGAAATCTAAGCTCACAAGCCAGAATCCTATATGTTTATGCAGCACAACAGATAAATGAGAGAGAAAAAATGCTGAGTAACATTGAAGTATTAGGAGAATTAATGAGAGAGATGAAACAGGAAATTGAAATAAGTTCATCTGATGTGCATGTGATGAAAATATATTAACACGTAGCAAGAACATGAATTTAAAAAAATGAAGTAGGTTGAAATGTCAGTCTGAAAAATATAAAACTTTAAAACACAAATTTGAAAGGCAAGGAGTCACCGAATGAGGAAACAAAGAAAGACATCTTTCATCAACTTGTTCATTCCCCAGTGAGCCTCAATGGCCAGGATTGAGCCAGGCAGATTCCAGGAGACTGGGACTCCTTCCTTCTCTGCCACGTAGGTTGCAGGGGCCCAAGCACTGGGGCCATCTTCAGCTGCTTTCCAGAGCACATTAGCAGGAATCACAAGCAGAAAGTGGAGCAACAGGCACTTGCTCATATGAAATATTGGCATTGCAGGCTGCGGTTTAACCCACTGAGCCACAATGCTGACACCTATTTTTACAAGTTTAATAGTGAATAAATACCGGGCTAGGTGTCATTTGCCTCTTAGTTAAATTTTTTCCCTCTCTAGAACCTCTTTCCAGACTTCTCCAGCTCCCTTCTACTCTGTGAATTAGGTGTTAGCAAAGAAACAAAACAAAACAAAACAAAAAACCTTTCGCTCTTGCTTTTTCTTGGCATCAGTCAATAGGATGCGCAGCAAGAGATTGAGCAAGAAGTGGTGATTCACATATTCTTAAGCCTCATTCACTGCAGACACCTATTTTACAAGAGCTGCTTCCTCATATTAAATTAGAGTTGGTGTTTGTAACTGCTCCCATCCCTTGCCTTTTTAGGAACAAAATGTTAACGTCAAGATGCTACCTCCATGGGGGTGCTAAACTATGCCTGTTAATTTCTTTAGTCCTGTCTACACCTTTGAACGTGACCCCTTCATCAAAACACTTTGAATTGCTCTTTTGAAGGTATACTTATTTATTTCTTGATGTTTGAACCATGTATTACTTAGTGGCACAACTAATCCAGGAAACAGATCTTGGAAAATAGAACCTTGAGATTTAGATTTTACAAAATTGAGGAATGCATGGATTAAATCTTTTCCTGGGACAAATAGAGACATAAACCATCCACACAGAGGCATGGCAAGTGCAGGCAAAGGGCAAGGTGATAGAACACCAAGCAGCTGAGCCACTTAGTTACTGTGTTGACACAGTAATTTCAAAGACGGTGGTGAATTAGAGCAGCACTTTCTACAGTGGCCCCAGAAAGAATATGTGGAGGAAGGGCACATGAAAGTCATGCAGGCGTGTTTTGTTTTGTTTTGCTTTGCTTTTTTTTTTTTTTTTAATGGCTGCTGGGGTACTCGGACTTTGTCCTGTAGCTGTTGATTAGATGTAGTTGAGAATTACAAACCTTTAATTTTTTCTTTTTTTTTTTTTTAACAGGCAGAGTTATAGACAGAGAGAGAGAGAGAGAGAGGTCTTCCTTCCGTTGGTTCACCCCCCAAATGGCAGCTACGGCCAGTGCGCTGTGCCAATCTGAAGCCAGGAGCCAGGTGCTTCTTCCTGGTCTCCCATGCCGGTGCAGGGCCCAAGCACTTGGGCCATCCTCCACTGCCTTCCCGGGCCACAGCAGAGAGCTGGCATGGAAGAGGAGCAACCAGGACTGGAACCCAGCTGCTGGCTTTAAAATTTTATAAAAATGAACAAAAAAATTTTATAAAAATGAAACCTGGACCCCAAATCACCTGAAGTTGAGTATAGAATGTCTGATATCCTCAAATTTTAATTTGCATTTGAGTCATTTGTGTCTGTTGATAATTTGAATTCTGAGATTGTACTTTTTTTTTTTTTTTTTTGACAGGAAGAGTTAGACAAAGAGACAGAGAGAAAGGTCTTCCTTCTGTTGGTTCACCCCCTAAATGGCCACTATGGCCAGTGTGCTTCTCTAATCCAAAGCCAGGAGCCAGGTGCTTCTCCAGGTCTCCCATGCAGGTGCAGGGCCCAAGCACTTGGGCCATCCTCCACTGCCTTCCCTGGGTCACCGCAGAGAGATGGACTGGAAGAGGGGCAACCGGGGCAGTATCCAGTGCCCTAACAGGGACTAGAACCCGGGGTCCCGGCGCCACAGACAGAGGATTAGCCTAGTGAGCGGCGGCGCTGGCCAGAGATTCTACTTTTTTAAGACCTGGGAATGGTCACTATTGTGAATCTACAAATTCTAAAATTGTGGAGGGAAGACCTTCAGACTCAGAGAACTGGGACTTCAGTTTCAGCTTCCACTGGGGATCTCATCAGTTTCTTCTCTAATCACACCTGCTGGGAGATTCCAGGGGGCAGTTTCTTTACCATGGCATTAAAGCAAAACAAAACAAAACACACACAAAGGCTTTATGAATGAAATAATAGCACCATGAAGAGATTTTTGGCAGTGCCAATTAAGAAGGAACTTCAAGTTCATTAAAAAAAAAAAAAGAATTGAGAGATAAGTTTTAAAAGATTTATTTTATTTATTTGAAAGAGTTACAGAGAGAGGTAGAGACAGAGAGAGCGGTCTTCCATCTGCTGGTTCACTCTCCAGATGGCTGCAACGGCTGGAGCTGTGCCGAAGCCAGGAGCCATGAGCTTCTTCCAGGTCTCCCACATGGGTGCCGGGGCCCAAGGAATTGGGCCATCTTCTACTGCTATCCCAGGCAACAGCAGAGAGCTGGATTAGAGGAGGAGAAGCCAGGACTAGAACCAGAGCCCATATGGGATGTGCTTCAGGCCAGGGCTTTAACCCACTACGCCACAGCACTGGCCCCATAAAGTTTTTTTTTTAGTCTTGGTACAAGAATTTTTGAAATCCAGGCATAGTGTGTTTCTTTCAAGCATTTTCCATAAACTTTAAAAAAGATCTTTAACTTTTGGACAGTAGAGGAAAAGACTCAATTTTATTAGCTTAGTTTCTTTGCCCCTAAAATAAAATGCAGTGACAATCCAGATAAACATTTTATGAATTACAAGTTCCATTAATGAAAGACTGCATATATTGTTTCTTATAGGTATATGAAGAAACTTTTTCTCAAGTCCTTCATGAACGGTTACAACTTCAGAGTCTAGAATGAGGCCAAAACCATTTACTACTGGGAAACAGTGTTTATTTTTTTCTTCTATTTGTTGAATTCTTTACTAATTGTAGGTTTCATCTTATGAGTATAAAGTGAACTGAGAGTAGATCATTATAAAAATTATGGTTGGAAAAAGAAGAAGGTGGGGAAAGAATGGAAATGTGGGCTGGAGGGAGGGTAGGGTGGGAAGTAACACCTAAACCTGTATACATGAAATGCATGGAGTTTGTAATCCTTAATTAAAATTAAAAAATAGAAAGTGTAGGAAATGTTTCCTTTACTGTATTGTCAGTCACCGCATTGTTTCCAGTTTCTGGTCTTAGTCTGCATCTTAAGTACCTAGTAGGATTCAAAAAAAAAAAAAAAAAAAAAAAGATTTTATAGCACAAAGGTCTGACATAAAATTGGCTGTTAACTCTTTGACTCCATATTATTTCAAGCAAATTGAAATAGTTACTTAACAATTTGGGACATTATATTTTCTATCTCAAATATTAGGTTAATGAATTTGCCTAATCAGGATTTTGTTAATCAATGAAAGTACTTGAAAAATAGCACTGGATACAACGTTCAGTCTGTAAATCCACATTCTTTTTCAACTGTGGGTTACACAAGAATAAAATGAAAAGACCAATTACAGATTAATGGGATCTTGGAGAGAATGATACATTGGGAATGTCCCAATATACTGGATGGAGGGGAGACACTGGGGAGAAGTCTGGGTCAATACTGAGATACTGAACCTAGATCTAGAACACAATTTCCTGATGTAAATAAGATAGATGAAAAGATCTCTCTTGAAAACAATAATCAGTAAGATTATTCCTGTCACTGTCTTTGAAAGAGGAAAGAGAATTATGGTTAGCAAGAAGCTTAGGAATACGCACTTTATTTTATTTAGTTTTTTAGACAGGCAGAATGGACAGTGAGAGAGAGAGACAGAGAGAAAGGTCTTCCTTTGCCGTTGGTTCACCCCTCAATGGCTGCTGCAATCCTCCTGGTCTCCCATGCAGGTGCAGGACCCAAGGACTTGGGCCATCCTCCACTGCACTCCCAGGCCCCGACTGGGACTAGAACCCGGGGTGCCGGTGCTACAGGCCGAGGATTAGCCTAGTGAGTGGCGGCGCCAGCCAGGAATGTGTATTTTAAAGACAGGCCACTCAAGCAATGAATTTGACAGTAGGTCTAATTCACATTAAAACATAATAATAGGAAATGCCTTGACCAAATTTCCAAAAAAATATTACTTTATACATTTAATTTTTTCTAGCACCTTTGACCTTAGTGACTCACATAGATACATCCATAGTAGAAATTCCTTAAGATTGTCATAAATTAGGACTGCATTTAATTATTTCTAGAATATTTTGTTAATTACCTTACACAAATAAAATGTGATTGTAACAAAGCAAAGAGTTCTTAGGAGACTTTTTTAAAGTTTAATTTTCCCCACAGAAATCCCCCCAATAGTACTGCATTACAGTACAGAGATTAATGTAGTATAACTTTCTGCATCCCTTTCTATGATTATATATTCACTTGCAAGCAGAATACACAAACATTCATTCAAGTGGAAGCATACTTACAATGTTCTCATTATTTTCTTTAGTTTGCTTTACAGAACTGGGATTATACCAAGCACAGGTGTTTTTTAAGCATAATGACATACCAAGATGTGTTTCCAGGGCAGTGCACACGCAGGCTAGAATACCATCTGCTTTGAATTCACTTTGCTTTTTTGCTTTGTTTTATTTTTAACAGTAATCACAGCTTCTGATCAGCACAAGGTAAAAAGTGTCATCACACGTAACTGTTACCGTTTTGACCAAGAGAAAAATTATTGACCTTTAAAATATCTTTGCTATAATTCTTCAAGCTTTGAGAAATGATGAAAATAGTATAAAGACCATTACTAATTTCTTAGTTTCTAGCATGCTATACACCCAAATTATGAAAGCTATAAGAAATAACAAGGCCTGGACAAGGAAATTATTAACTTTCAGAATTTTTTCAGAATCTTATCTGAGCAATATAACAGTATTAACTGTATACTGGTAAATGTTTTTAGAATAGTGATATGCTCAATTGAATTAGTTTATTTGATCTAGTTTATTAAACTCTAGCATAAAATTTCTAGAATAACAAAACCATAAATATCATCTTGAAAAGATATATAAGTACACAATTTAATAATTGTAATCATTTTACTTTGAAAATATGTAAATTACATAAAACTTAACCACAGAATCAAACTTTGAAAACACAGAAAGCAATGTACAATTGGAAACCATCCCCACTACCATACTTCATAGCCATTTAAAGGACTCACTTAAATATGAGACACAGAAGAAGCATTGAGAGTTTTTAAGTTGCCAATGTTACGTTCAATGTTTTCTTTGTTCCCTCCATTGGTTGGCCCCAATTTAACATAAGGTCTGTAAGTATATAGACAAGAATACCAAGGTAAAAACCTGAATTATTTCTGCCTTGAAAAATCAAACATTATTTAAGAATAATTACATATCATGTGCACATTTTCTAGGAAGCAAAGCTTTTACATTTGTATAAGTTTGTGTGTTGTAAGGAAAAATAAAAAAAAAAATAAACAACAAACAGGATAATTCTCCTAAAAGTATTGCATAGGTAAAGCAACTGCCGCTAGTGGAGATTACTTGTGTGTTTCCCAGGATGTCTGTTATTAGTGTGTGTGCAAGAGCTCTGGATGAACATCCCCCAACAGACAGGAGAGAATCAATTTCATATCCGTAGTTTACCCTTTTCTTTCAAATGTTGACTAAGAAAAGCTGCTCTCTCAACTCCCTCATCACATTCTCTTTGCAAATTCGAAATTTGTAGCAATTTCCTCAAAACTGCGAAGCATCCTTTAACTCTGGATTGGAAAGATGGTTTTTGGTTTCTATTAGAAAGGCAAACAAAGTTAATATGAGGCATTAGGATATTTAATCTTGACTTCAGTTTCAGCACATGGACTTGGATTTCCTTTAAGATCCAAATGTTTTGGGGGCTGGGTGTAGTAGCACAGCATCAAGTGGTTCTTGAAAATGGTAGCTGGTGTTTAAGCACAGGGTGAGCCTATTTCCTTAAAGGAGAGGTTGGGAGACAGGAAGAAAAAACTGGCAGATGTCTGCACTCTTCACTGCTGTTATGAAAAGCCTCAATTGATAGTCATCTCTCTTCCCTATCACTCATTCTGCATGCAAATCAGGTTCAGCAAACAGCTCTTCAGACCTCAATGACTTGACATCTTCAGTGTGTGTGATTTCTCAAGGCCCCTGTAGCTACTTCCTTGCTATGAGTTGGGCAAAGGAGTAAAAAGTGATATCAGTGGTATAACCTAGGTGACAAACACTCTTTTTACTGCACAGTTCAATATCTTGAGTAAATTTGTAGTAACTATGTAATTATCACCACAATTCAGTTTTAGAGCATTTACATCAGCTCAAAGGGCTTTTTTTTTTTTTTTTTTTTTTTTTTTTTGACAGGCAGAGTGGATAGTGAGAGAGAGAGGCAAGAGAGAAAGGTCTTCCTTTTGCCGTTGGTTCACCCTCCAATGGCTGCCGCGGCCGGCGCGCTGCGGCTGGCGCACCGCGCTGATCCGAGGCAGGAGCCAGGTGCTTCTCCTGGTCTCCCATGGGGTGCAGGGCCCAAAAGGCTGTCTCTTTTACGTGCGTCTTAAGTTAACCTCCACAGCATGCTCACTCTAGTATTTTGTTGAGGATTTTTTTGGTCTAGGTTCATCAGGAATATTTGCCCATGAATTGTTTTTTGTGTAGTGTCTTGTTTGGCTTTTGTATTAGGATAAAGTGGGCTTCATCAAATGAGTTAGGAAATATTCTGTTTTTGATGTTTTGGAAGAGTTGGGAAGGATTGGTTTTAGTTCTTCAAATATTTGATAGAATTCTGCAGGGAAGGTGTGGGTGTTGTGAGGTAGCAGGTTAAGCTGCTCTTCATTATGCCCATTTCCCTTGCCAGAGTGCCTGGGAGCAGATAGAAGGTCTCTCACTATCTCTCTGTTCTGTCTCTTTCATAGCACTCTGCCTTTCCAAAGAATGAATAAACATTTAACAAATTCATCCATCCGTGAAGTCCTGAGGTATTGGCCTTTTCATTTGGGAGAGATTTATAGTATTGATTCAGCATTCTTAGTTGCCATTGGTCCATTCAAATTATGTTACTTTATAGTCGAATTATGGAAGGTTTTATGAGTCTATAGGAATTTATTTATTTGTTCTAGGTTGTACCGTTTGTTGATATATAATTACTCATAATAATCTGTTATGATCCTTTGTATTTCTGTGCAATCAATTTTAATGTTCCTTCTTTCATTTTTAATTTCATTTATTTCAGTTATTCTCTTCTAACATTTTTTCAAATTGGTTTATTCTTTCAAAAATCAATTTAATTTATCTTTTTTGTATTTTCTGACCTTTATCTTACTTATTTGTTTCAATATCTATTACAATATCTATTATTTCCTGCCTATTGTTAAATTGGGGCTTAGTTTGTTCTCCATCATCTAGTTCATGGAGATATAAAGTATGTTGTTTATTTCAAGTTTTCTTTTCTGTTAATGTAGGCATTTCCTGCTATAAAATTCCCTCTTACAACTGCTTGTCTTGTAGCTTATGAATTTTAATATGTTCTGCTTTTATTTTTCATTGTCTTTTAAAATTTTTATTTCTTGTAATGCATTGATTGTTTAGGTGTATGTTGCTTAATTTTATATATTTATCAATCACAATTTTTTCATGTCTTTGATTTCTAACTTCATACCATTGAGGTCAGAAAATAGGCTTAAATTATTTCAATCTTTCTAAATGTGCTACTAATTTGTGCACTGACATGTGATCTAACCAGAAATATCATTTGTGCACTGAGGAAAACTGTATACTGGGACAAGCACTGTGGCACAGTGGGTTAATCCACTGCCTGTGATGCTGGCATTTCTTATAGTGGTGCTGGTTGGATTCCTGTCTACTCCATCCCAACACAGCTTCCTACTAATGCTTTTGGGACAGCAGCAGTAGACAGACCTGCTATTTGTGTCCCTGCCAGCCATGTGGGACATCTGGATAGAGTTTCTGGCTCCTGGCTTCAGCCTGGCCAAACCCCATTTGCGGAGTGAACCAGCAGATGGGAGGTCTTCCTCTCTCTGTTTCTTCTTCTCTCTCTGTCATTATGTCTCTCAAATAAATTTTAAAAATATTTAAAAAGATTGCATTTCATTGTTGTTGGATGCAATGTTCTGTATATGACTGCAATAACCATTTTGTGTATGATGTTTGCAAGCCGCTGTTCTCTAATTGATTTTCTTCTGGATGATTTAGTAAATTGTTTAAAGCAGGCATTGAAATATGACACTATTATTGTATGGCTGTTTCTTTCTTTTTTAGTTTCTGTTAATATTTCATTTATGTGCTATGCAAATATTTAAATAATTGAATAATTAATATTTTATATTTAGATATTGTGATGTTGGATGCATTTTTAATCATAATTGCTAATACTATTGGAGAATTGATCCATTTCTTCTTATATAATGAAGTTCTATAGTGCTGTTACAATTTTTCTGCTCAAAATCTTTATTTTGATATACGTATAGCCGTATAGTCATCATCACTCTCCTTTGGATTTCATTTTATTGCACCATCTTCTTTCATGCCTTCACTTTAACCCCGTGTGCTTTATTTGCAGTAAAGTGAGGCTCTTGACAGTGGCTTACAGTTAGATCTTATTTTTGAATTCATGCATTTCTTTATGTTTTCATTTTACAAGATTTAATTCATTTACCTTTTGTGTAACTACTGGTGTTAAAGCCTCACTATTGATATTTTGCTCGTTTTCTTCTAATTGCTGTAGTTTTCTTGGTCCATTTTCTCTTCACTTGTTATCATTTTTGTCATTTAATAATTTCGAACAGTGTGTTTTTTTTTTTGTCTTTTGTATAGTTATTCCGAGTTTTCTGTTTGTGATTATTATTAGTTTTTTTTTCTTTCTTTCTTTCTTTCTTTCTTTCTTTCTTTCTTTCTTTCTTTCTTTCTTTTTTTTTTTTTTTTTTTTGACAGGCAGAGTTAGACAGTGAGAGAGAGATAGACAGAGAGAAAGGTCTTCCTGTTGGTTCATCCCCCAAGTGGCTGCTATGGCTGGCGTGTTGCGGCCAGGGTGTTGCACCAATCTGAAGTCAGGATCCAGGCGCTTCCTCCTGGTCTCCCATGGGGTGCAGGGCCCAAGCACTTGGGCCATCCTCCACTGCACTCCCAGGCCACAGAAGACTGCTGCCCTGGAAGAGGAGCAATCGGGACAGAATCCGGCGCCCCGCAGGCGGAGGATTAGCCTAGTGAGCCGCGGTGCTGGCCTGATTACCATTAGTTTTACCTAAAACATTTTACTGTTATGTAACCTATTTTAAGCTGATAACTTATGTTAGGTCAAATACAAAAGCCCTACTTTTACTTCTCCTTCTTTAAATTTTAAGTGTGTGTTAATTTTTTGATTCAGCAATTTTGATAATAAAATCCATTCAAAAGAAATGATACCTCATGTCCACACAAATGCAGAAATGTTTACTATGGTATTATTAATAATCATGAAATTGTTGATGGAACAGCAATGCTTTTCAACTAATAAGTAGAAAAGCAAAAATTGATATACTTTTTAAATGAAATATTATACATTAATACATAGGAACAACATGTTGACAAATAATCAGAATTGAAAAAAATTCAAAAATAGAACTCTATCAGACACACACACACAATTAGACAAGCAAGTCCACTACTTTATGGTTTCATTAGATGAATTATCTTAAAAGGACACATTTACACAATGCCTTCTGTTTTCCTGACTAAACACTGGCTGATAAAGTTCCCTATTTGTGAAACAGTCTAGTAGAACATATTTTGCATAATTGGGATTTCTTTCTAACCAGATGTGATTTAAATGCATTGTTTACTGCATTTCAAATGGCCATTATATATTGGTAGATCATGACCTATAGTGTAATTAATTACCTTATAAGTTGTGATGCCCTGAAATGAAGTACATATTGCAATGTTTTTGGAGACCAAGTGCAGCAAATACTATTGTCTGGGGAAGTGAGGACTGCAAAGACTATACTGTTGTGCTGTTTCTTTATGACAGTACTGTAACCAAGGGTGAAAGATTTAGGAAAGAAAGGGACACAGGGATATGGCAGAGAATCTAAAGCAGTTTGCTTTATTGAGTTTGTTTTCCAGAATATATTGCAGAAAAACTTTCCTTGCAACATTGTACTCGAGGAAGGGAGTTAGACCACCAAAAATAAGGAAAGCAGCAGTAGACCAATCTGTCACATTTTTGAACATACACTGTATTAAGATGTATGTTGCTTGATCCAGAAGGCTTCCCCCTTACCCCTGATTTCTACATCCAGGACAGTCCCCTAAACTTTGTTATAAAAACTGGCAAACTGATTGTCAGGGAGGTATTTACCTTAAAAAATAGACTTTCTCACTCTTTCATTCACTTACTGCAAATGAATAGAGCTTTCCTTTGAACAACTCCTGCTTGAGGTTGATTGTTTGATGACACTTGCAGGAAACGGACTCTTGTATTGGCTAACAAAATTGACAACTCAAATGGAACTGTCTAGCCTACGGATGAGGCTATTGGGAACAATGAGTAAAGAAATTGGCAGTGGCAGCTTGTCCAGTGTTTATTCACTCTTGGGGAATGGCTGCTCCATCCTGGAGGCATGGGGAATTTCACTTGGTGCCTGATAATTCTCAGTTGCAGACTTTTTAAGAACCAGGAAGTAAAATCATTGTTTATATTCCTTTCTGTCAAGCACATCATGAATCAGTTAATGACAACTTGAAAATAACAATGGAACATGATGAGATTGGCATGTTGTACCAAAGCTGAAATGATAAATATCATTCTGCTATTGGTCTCATGATGAAATGATTATAAAACTGGAACTTTTATTCAAAAGGCAGCAAATTAGTAGAAACAGTAGCAATATATTAATTTAAGGACACACAGTTATTTTTTGAGATTGCTATTTGGACTAAAAATCCTTTCCCTTTGATAGTTTTAAAAATATGATCTGTCTGTATTATTTCAACTCATTGAACAAATAACTATACAGCCTAAGCAGAGATCAACACGAATTATAGATACTTTGCTTTATGACATTTGTTGATTGACCTACTATATATAATGAAAGTTTGAAATTCTCTGTGCCAAATATGAGAGTTGACTAAGTAATTCACTTGGACAGAGTATGAATGAACACACACAAATCTCAGCTTTTGTTGGTACTAGGAAGGTTGACATGACCAAGATAGCAGAAGTAAGAAATAAGTAGAAATTTCAGGTGCTAGCGCTGTGCTGTAGTGGACAAATAGAAATTCTGGGAAGTCATGTTTAATCCCAATGAGAGTCAAGTTGGGAGTTGATAATTTCATTTTTTTTTTTTTTTTTTTTTACAGAGGATCAGTTTAGTATGCATTAAGTAAAGATTTCAACAGTTTGCACCCCCATAGAAACACAAAGTGAAATATATTGTTTGAGTACTCGTTATAGCATTAAATCTCAATGCACAGCACATTAAGGACAGAGATCCTACATGAGGAGTAAGTGCACAGTGTCTCCTGTTGTTGACTTTACCAATTGACACTCTTGTCTGGCATCAGTAATCTCCCTGTGCTCCATGAATCTTGATGTGAATGGAAGGGGAGAGGGAGTGGGAAAGGGGAGGGTTGTGGGTGGGAGGGACGGTATGGGGGGGAAGCCATTGTAATCCATAAATCGTACTTTGGAAATTTATATTCATTATATAAAAGTTAAAAAAAAAGAAAAAAAAGAAAAAAAAAGAAAAAAGCCAAAGGAAAAAAAAAAAAAAAAGAAAATATTTCCTTAGAGAATGCTGTTGAAAAACCTGAACCTGTCATGAGTCCCTGTTAAGTATCTAAGCTAAGTGGCTTTCTTCACTTTCCTAGGTGCTTCATAAATATGTGCTCTGAAACAAACCAATTGTTCCTGTTCTGTCATGAGGCCAGTAAACATGACATAAGTGAACCAAGGACATAAAAGATTGATTGATCTGTAAAATGTAAAATAACTGTTTTGGGAATATTTTCTATTTGATAACAATAAAATTAAATTTATATTAAAAAAAAGAAATTCTGGGAATTAAGATGTCAGATTTAACTTGACAAGCCAGTGTTAATAAACTCAATAGTAAGAAAATAATCAAGTTAAGCATAATCCAATAAACAATCCAACTAAAATAGGACAGGACCAAAGATCACCTACAATGTGTTGTTGTTGTTTTGTTGGTTTCCATGATGTCACAACTCTTCACTCAATGGAAGGTAAGGAAATCAAGAGCCCTAGAATTTATCGGGGACATCAACATTCAGCAAATACTGAATTGGAGGAAGTAGAAACTCATTGGAAAGCTGAGGGGAAAGCAATTATAGGCACAGTGATGATTAATATTAGAGAAAGGAGGATATACTTAAAATGTATAAATATATCACGGAAATTCAGATAAATGGTGTAAACCTGCATGTGTTCACAGGGGATAGCACTGGCACTCAATAGCACAAGGATTTGCATTTTAACCAACACTATAAACACAGAAGTCTAGGCAGTCAATACAGAATTTCCATAGAAAATTAAGCAGAGACTGTTATCTAATATGTTGGGACCTTTAATGTTTCTAATATAGATCTTTATCTTTCTCACCCAATTTACCTCATGTGCAAAATTCTCCACTTACCAAAAGTGCTTGACTGATACCCCTAAGTTTGCTTTACTGATTTCCAACTCAATATAAGTGAAATAACCAAAACCCTCCCCCAAGAAAACAATTATCATGTTTTCTGATTTATGGCAACTAATAGGTAGAGTACAAAAAACCTTAATGTATATGAAGGAAATTGACATCTCGAGATTTGATTATTGCTCATTGTCCAATCTATATTCCTGCTGAATAGTCCTCTTTTTACTTTTACTTGTTGACTTCTTTATTAGCTGGAACATCAGCCTATGATTATAAAGTAAATTAAAAATATGGTATCACAAAAATTTAAAAAAAAGGAAGAAAAGAGGAAGGAAATGAGAGATTATCATTATACTCTTGAATTGTAGCTAGTAATTACATGAAATATGTTCTCTTTAACTTAATAAAATTTAAAAATTTTAAAGTTATACTGAGTTTTTAAATGTGCTTACAGCACAAAGTAGGTAAAAAAGAGAAATTCTTCAAATTTACAAGGATTGTATTCAAATTACTGTTTTATAAAACTACTCATATCACATTTGGGAAATATTTGATGCCAATTTCTAAGTCCACAAAAATTCAACATCTAACAAAATCACTATTGTCGTAAAGAACGAACTGGTAACAGTATCTCCTATTTCTGCAAGGGGGAACTATTATTTCCATGAAGAACTAAAGCAGCAAGCTAAAACTCATATATTGTGAGGAAAGTAGCTAAACTGCAACTGACAAATGTTTATTATCAAAAGTAAGCCTGACAGCACCTAGGTGAAATTTCTATGTATTACCTATCACAAGAGTTTTCTTTGTTTCCTTTAAATCCTTATTTTTAACAATAAGTGTCAAAAATAGTATACATTTGCCTTAAAGCTAGATACCATTTCTACTCTATCTTTCATATGTTAATAGAAATGGGACAAGGCAGACATATATGATGAAGGTTTATATTGCCAGTACCCTTTCGCTTGTCCATCTTAGAAAGGTTCACTCGGTACTCCATGAGGCAAACAATTCTGCCTGTCAACTTACCTCACAGATCTAGGAATAATGAACACATCAGATGCTGACCTCAAGCAATATTCCTCCTGATTTGTTCCCTTTCACAGCACTCTTGGGTTATGCCCCATTACTTCCTATGTATTGTTTCATTTCTTGGGTTTCTTAGAAAATGGAGACGTGGGGGAGAGGGAGAAACAGAAAGGAAGATGGATTTGCAAGTCCCAGAAAAATTGCTACCAATCAGAACCAAATATGTTGAAAAGCAAAATCCATAGCAACCTTTCCAATAAGCAGAAGATGTCATAGGTTTCCCTAGGCTGTAGTAATTCTAGTATCCACTTACACCAATAAACTAATCCTAAACATTACAAAAGCCTCTAGTTTTGAATATTTGTGTCTGTCACTGCTTACTCTTACTTAGCAATTAAGGCTCATTAGAAAAACAAATACTCTATCTACAAATCCTCTTTAAAATTATTGAGTTTATTGGTTCATGAGCTTCTTGAAAATGTTTTTAATGTTGCTAACCATATGTGTAACTACGTTATAACACAGGTATTTAATATTATTTTAAGGTAAAATTATCTATTTTGTCTTTTGCTGTTGTCAACATGTGATTCTATTATACATGTATACGTTTTGCCTTTTTGTTTGTCCCTATGATTGCTGATTATTTCCTAGGGAGGAGTGTATGAGAGGCTAGTAAAATTAGAGCACCCAACTCTTAGGTAGCATAAATCAGAAAAAAGAACGTAGTAGCATCATCAAAGTTTTGTCCCATGGTTTATCCCTCAGTTCTTCATCTTGTGTTCCCTGTCTGCTTTCATATTTCAGCAGGGAACTGAATCAGTTTTGTTCCCACTCAATTAGAAAAATTTCAGTTCATAAAATGCAGTATCTTATTTTTAGACATTATAGCTTGCAGACAGTATTGCTATTATCAGGTACAGCTTGTCTATTTTTAGAGAATTTGTTGTGTAGTCATGTAAACCAGATATATGAATTTTATTTAGCTTCTTTAACCTTTAAGTGTTGGTTTTATTTTTAATTCTCTAAACTACTTTATTAGAAATAAAGATACTATCATCATGGGACAGAGTGGGATGCATTAATCTCAAATATATTGCAAATAGATTAAAATTGAATCTCAACTCTGCTTTATATGAAAGATATACTTGACAAAAATAACAAAGCAATTAATCAAAATTGATTTAATTATGAATAGTAGAAAAGAAATTTGTTGATAAGCTTCAGTTAGAAATAAAGCTGTGATTATGACCTTCTTTTCTAAGAAAAAGGAGAAATCATGAAATCAGCCTCAAATTATGCAATGCTGTATAAACATCAACAACAACTATAATTAGATTTGAATACAGGAAAAATAATGGGATATAGAGGAATATGATCCAAGAGCCATGAGACAATACTAAAAGTGTAACATGTTAAATTGGATTCCCAGGAACAGTAAAAAGAGGTAACACAGTACAGAAAATATATGAAGACACAATGATCAAGATTTTACCATAAGTAATGAAAGATAATTAGTGGCAGATTTCTGATGTGTATGGAAGCCCAAACAAAATATCCAGAAATAAAGGCACAAAAAAAACATGAAAATTAAAGGAAAATTTTAAAAGAAGTTAGAATAAAATGATGTGTTCCTATATATATATATATATATATATAATAAAATAGAATATCAACAGTTAGTGAAATATTTTCTCCAATCTAAATTCATATTACTTCCTCTGTGATTTAACTAGATGAAGAATGGGCCAGGTGGAAGCCGGGGATCTGCATTATCCATCACCACTTCCTACTTTCTCCACCTTTCAAAATTAGGGGATGCACACATCATCTATTAATAACTTTGAAATCTTTTGGCAATATATTTTGTAGATTTAATATATGGTCCGTTAACCATTCTATTTCAGATTTTATTTATTTATTTATTTATTTATTTAAGAGGTAGAATTACAGTGAGAGGGAGAGACAGAGAGAGGTCTTCCGTCTTAAAATGGCCACAGTGGCCAGAGCTGTGCCCATCTAAAGCAAGGACCCAGAAGCTTCTTTTGGGTCTCCCACATGGGTGCAGGGGCCCAAGCACCTGGGTCATGTTCTGCTTTCCCAAGCCATGGCAGAGAGCTGGATCTGAAGAGAAGCAGCGAGGACAAGAACCAGTGCCCCTATGGGATGCTGGCAATGGAGGCAGAGGATTAACCTACTGAGCCACAATGCCAGCCCCCTAACAATTTTTACATTTGAAATTCAATATACTAATGTTTTCAGTAATTTCAAAATATTGCAAAAGCATCAAATACATTCTGCTGCATGTCTCCAACAAAAACCATGCAAAACAACCCATCACCCAGCCAAACAAGAACCTCCAAATATCTCTTGGAGCCTTAGGAGGTACTGTTTACATTGGAGACAACAAACCTGGTGTTAGTAAATACAGCATTCCAAGGCATCATGCAGTATAGCCCAGCTAAAATATTAGTCATATAAATTTTAACTTGAGCCTCTTTCCCTTTCTCCTTCTGAAAAATAAATAGTCCCTGCTTGGGTCATTGTGTCTGTAGAAGAAGCATGAGTTAAAGGCACAGCATATCAAAGCTCACTGCTATGACCCACTGTGAGGCATACACAGGAACCCACTTCACTTGGTCTGTTAATGACAGTTAAAAGAAAGTATGTTTTTAAGTTAGTAACTTATTGAAAATTGTAAATTCCATAGAATAAACTTTAAGCAAGTTGTTTTAATATTAAGATTAATTTTATTGGAAATGATCATTAATGTGAATTATAGGAGAGAGAAAAGAAAAAAATGGTATAAATATTAACTTCTTAGAACATCCAGGATATTTTTTAGATTCACTTGTTTATTTGAAAGGCAGAGAAACACACACACACAAACACACACACACAAATATCTTCCATCTCCTGACTTACTCCCAAGATGGTGGCAATAGCCAATTCTGGGCCAGGTAGAAGCCAGAAACTCCATCTGGGTTTCCCACATAGGTGGAAGATGTCCCAAAGCCTTCATACATGCTTCAACAGGAAGTTGGTTTGAAAACAGAGCAGCCAGGACTCATACCAGCATTCTGATGTGGAATACTACCTTGGCAAGCCATGGTTCAACCAGTGTGCCACAAAGCTAGCCACTAAATTAGTCCAATTTTTGAGGTAACTTCCAGATCACTTCAGAAGGCTTGAAAACAACTCCAGGCCAAAAAAGCTCTTCTGTTGCCTAGTGTGTAAAATTTGTATTAACCTTATTCAGATAATTCTTATAAAACTATTATAAGTCTAGTAAGCTTCTGAAAAATCATAACTATCCTGAATTACAGTGCCAGTGATTTGTCAAATCTGAGAACTGACACAGGCCTTAGTTTACCACATTTTAAGCAAAGCAATACATGTACCACACACTCAGGAGTAGTGGGGGACATACAGAGGATACAGGGAAGGATCTGACTACTATGTCATTTAGAAAATGGCTATTTTCAACTTGGTGACAGAGTACATGGAAAGCACAAAATAAGTATCTTCTCATCCCTGAAGATCTATGTTCTGGAAGAAAGAGATAGTTGCAGGTAACGCTAGCTTAAGCTCCTTATAAAAGTTAAATATATCGAAGGAGATTTTAATAATCAATGTTCTAAATTGACTCAATGGCTCACAATGTGGTTTCTGGAACTATGCTTCTTGGGTTTGAATCCCACATTCTGATTGATTTACTGTGGACTAGGTACTTTTGTTCATATCTCTTTCCCATTTATAAAACTGTAAATGACAATAGTAACGAGTCAAAAGTTTGGACTATGTACACATGAGGTGACTACAAGACATTTGCACATCTGTATATCCATTTGCAATAGATGGATGTGTTATATATTGTTATTGCACTAATGTATAACTTTGTAAGGTAACCAACTCTCTACCATTGGAAGAAGAAAACGCAGATATATTGTAGGAGAAATTGCTACTTTAGTTAATATAATTGAACATTGTGATCTCCAAGATAATTAACTTTTAAAGAATGCCATACTCTTTAAGACTCTTTAAGGAAATGGTCTATATGAAGTATTGACATTGGGTCAATAGGAAATATATAATATAGTTGGGTAGATATGGAAGGACCTTAATTATCGACTAAAATGTAATTCAGTATGTTTCTAGTGTAGTAAAATGGATAGGGTAGATTTTAGTGGGGGTTTATTTAGTTGTCCGTTAGTACGTGTAAGTAAAAAGTGGTGCTGTTCTCTAGCAGGAGCTTAATAAATACTTGCAGAATTATTGAATATCGTAAGATCAATTGGGAGGGTCCAAGCTTTGAGTCAACTTCTCTTTATATCTAGTAGTGTAATATCTGTTATTTTTCTTTCTGTCTGAATCCTGAAACTATAGGTCAATACAGATTGCAGTTAGGATTTAGACATTTTACATTGAAGTCAGTGTGAAGCTCAATAACCTTATTGAGAGAAAACAACCAGAAATAAATTGTTACAAAACCAATTTCCCAAAAAAATGCTATCAAGTTATGGTGTAGCACAGAAAACTCAAAGTGCCAGCAAATCTGTATCCCCACTGAAAGTTACATTTTCTGTTTCTATAAATTGTTTATCTATATAACTCATTGAACATATAAAAACTAATATTTGGTCCAATCTCTTTCTCTTGATAAAATAAATTCAACTTTGTTTTTAATTTCATTTACAAAGTTCAACCTACAAACATTTATTAACTTGAATTTCTATCTAAATGTTTTTTTTTATTGGACAATTGTAAAAAATATGAAAGTGTGTTGTCAATGCTCTATATATTTCCTATGACATATTATTTAAGTAAAAATTAGAATGCTTCAGACCCTAAACAAATTTACAATCTGCTGCTTTTAAGTTTATTCAATCAGATGACAATAGTGGGAATTCCTAGTCATAGGTATTATTAAACATTTGACTATGAAACAGAATTTTTAAAAATATGAGCATGCAATCTCATTTTTTTTCCTGTGTGACTAACAAAAATATTAGACAGACAATTATATCTTATACAACTTTAGAAACTAGAGAAAGAGCAGAAAAGGTAAATTCATGAGGTATTTAAAAATATTTATCTATTTCAAAGGCAGAATAATGGAGCGGTCATGAGAGACAGAGAGAGAGAGAGACAGGGAGAGAGTTCATCTGCAGGTTCATTCACCAAATGCCTGCAATGGCCATGACTGGATATACCAAAGCCAGAAGCGTAGAACTCCATCTGGGTCTCCCATGTTGGTGGTAGTGATCCTAGTACTTGGGTCACCTTCAGCTGCTTTCCCAGACAAGTTAGCAGAAAGTCGGATTTGAAATGAAACAGCTGAGTCCTCATATGGGATGCTGGCATCAAAGGTGATGGCTTAATCCACTACTATACAATGCTGGCTCCAATTCAGAGGTTTCTTTTCTTTTTTTTTTTTTTTTTGAGAAACCTTTTATGTAAAGTATACAAACTTCATGCATTTCAAATATACAAATTTAGAAACATAATTATTGTTCCCACCCTACATTCTCTCCTGCCCCCACTCCCATCCTTCTTCCTTCTTACTCGCCTATCCCCATTCTTATTTTATACAAAAATCTATTTTCAATTAACTTTATATTTTTAAAATTTATTTATTTATTTGAAAGTCAGAGTTACACAGAGAGAGAAGAGAGGCAGAGAGAGAGAGGTCTTCCATCCACCTGTTCACTCTCCAGATGGCTGTGACTGGAGCTGCGCCGATCTGAAGCCAGGAGCCAGGAGCTTCTTCCAGGTTTCCCACATGGGTGAAGGGGCCCAAGGACTTGGGCCATCTTCTACTGCTTTCCCAGGCCATAGCAGAGAGCTGGATTGGAAGTGGAGCAGCCGAGTCTCAAACTGCTGCCTATATGGGATGCCAACACTACAAGTGGTGGCTTTACCCACTGGCTACACCACAGCGCTGGCCCCCTCAACTAACTTTACACTCATAAGATTAACCCTACACTGAGTAAATAGTTCAGTAAATAGAATGGAAAAATAAGAAAATCTGTCTTCAACAGTCAAGACAAGAGCTGTTCATATTTCTTGGCAAGGAAAAAACAGGTAGAATTACAAACTTACATCCCATGGCATTTCCTTTGTAGAACATCAGTTGTTCCTATGCAATATTGAGTTTTTACTTCCACTTTAATAAATCTTCCCAATGGACACATGTATATTTTAGGAGGTTAAACTACATTATTTTGAAAATGTTCATGTTTAAAACACTTTGTGAAGAAAAATATTTAAATTAGAACAGCTATTAATAATACTGTAATAGTTTAGATATCAATTTGACAATAAAAAATCAATATTAATTGTAGTCTAGATTTCTAGGCAATAAATGTGACCTTTCCATGAATATCAATATGAATTTAATGCTTTAATTTGCATTGCAATGAAAATATATTTATATGAAAGCCATGTTTCAATTCATTATGATAAAATGTTGGTTTGTCTTCAATATCATGAATCAAGAATGTTTAGACTTTGATAATGTAAATCAATTGAGGATATTTTGAAACAACCTTTTTTCTATATAATATTAGAAAAGAATAACATCATAAATAGCCAATGCTTTTATAAACACACAAAGACATGTAATTTATAGAAAAAAATTAGTTTTGATTTCATTGTTCACATACCTAGTTAAAGAATTGGCACAGCTAAAAAGATAGGTTATAGGGTCTTCAAAATGTTCATGGATAATGCATATTTTGAAAATTCTGTTTGTATTTTAAGATGATTTGCACCAAAGTAAACTTATCTTTTGATTCCATTTTCAATGAACTGCTTGATGCATCATTGTATATGAGTACATATTATCTTTCTATTTCTAAAAGCAATATGATTTCTGAATGTGTGTATGTGTTATGAAACCCCTAATTTGGCTCATTTTTTCCTACTGGTATTGATATTTCTTCCTTTAAATTTCACAGGACCATAGAAAAATTTTTTTTATAATGTGAAGTTAGAAAGGCTTGATTTCAACTACTGCTGAGATAGTTGATGGAGATATTATAAGATTATCCCATGAGACACTAAGTGAAATAATCTTATTTCACTTTGTTTTGCTGGTACTGGATTTCTCTTAAATTTTTTCTGACATCCTTCAATATTATGCTGTGACTTTTCACCATTGTCTGTCTTCTCTATGGAAGCTTTCATTTTGATCGATTCTCCAATATCTTGTGTAGACTTGAGAGGAAAAAAGATAACTTTATCTATTGAGCCCTTTCTTAAAAAAAAAATAATATAAAATTCTGACCTGAAACCTATATATCTTCTATATGGAAAAAATGGTAAAGTCTCCATGCATATCCTTTGAGCTACATGTTACTTACTAACATGAGGTTTTTGTTTTTGTTTGTTCTGCATTTATGCTGTAATTCCAGAGATTGAGTAATTTAATATTAGAATCTATATTGTAAATTGGCTAGTAGAAACATTCATAAAATGCGTATTGACTCTCTGTATATATTCATGTTTTAATAGATAGTAGAATATTGTATAAATCAATTTATTTACTTGCTAAAACCATATAGCATAAATTGAAAGTAAAAAAAAATATATACTCCTGATTCCAACATTATACTGATGTTTCTATCACATGGAAACTGTGTAAAGAAACTTTGATCTATTTTTCTCTCAAACTACTCATTGCCATGGAGATAGTCTACTGTTGCTTAATTCACATTCACTGTGGCACTGAACATAAGTGTAATTTAAAATAGTAAGGTGTTTCATATTTGTTCTTTATTTATATTTCCAAAGATAAACATGGTTTATAAACTGAAATTCAAAAATGAATATAATAATGTTTTTAAACACAAGAACAGCCTCAGCTTTAGAGCTTGTTGAGATATATATTTCATGTAACACCATGCTAAATGTAGAAAATGTGATGTATGCATGTATGTGTTTGTGATTACAAAATGAAATAATTAATTTAAGAAAGTTTAACTTGAAGTGTTTTTACTTATGCACTTATTAGTGTTTCTTTGCTAGCCTCCACATACTTGTCCTTAGAAATTCTATGTTCTTCAACTTTTATAATATTAAATTGCTGGCCAGCGCCGCTGCTCAATAGGCTAATCCTCCGCCTGCGGTGCCGGCACCCCAGGTTCTAGTCTTCGTTGGGGCGCCGGATTCTGTCCCGGTTGCCCCTCTTCCAGGCCAGCTCTCTACTGTGGCCCGGGAGTGCAGTGGAGGATGGCCCAAGTGCTTGGGCCCTGCACCCGCATGGGAGACCAGGAGGAAGCACCTGGCTCCTGGCTTCGGATCAGCGCGATGTGCTGGCCGCAGCACGCTGGTTGCTGTGGCCATTGGAGGGTGAACCAACAGCAAAAGGAAGACCTTTCTCTCTGTCTCTCTCTCTCACTGTCCACTCTGCCTGTCAAAAAATTAATTAATTAATTAATTAAAATATATATTAAATTACTAAGAAGGCATTTAAATCACGTGACAGGTTGCATAGAAACAAGACAACATCATAATTTCAGAATTAATCATAGTATCTATTCATAAAAATAAAGTTTTCTGAAACTATATGCTTCTAAAGGAGCTATTTAACCAAATATGAAAATATTAGAATGAAATGAACTTCCTCCCTGACCTCACACTATTAAAATATCAAAGCACAATGTTTCATAGCCTTTGCCTTTCTTTCATTATTTCAAACTATAGGTTTTATTGACCATAAAACTATGTAACCCTTTTTAAAAGCTAGCAATATAAACTCTTGGAACAATTTCTCTCATTTTATCATTTAAATAGCCTATGAGATTTTATCTCTCCTCAGAAATATTCTTAGAATAATAGGTAAAGTGAATATTATATCCTATGCACCACTAAACTATTAATAATAATTTATTTATATGTTATGGGTTAAAGAAATATTTTTGTTTGTCCTCTATTATTCAGCATCTCTTTTTAATGTTACTATTTGTATCTATATTTTCAATCATGCATACTTAATTTGAATAGCATCATGAAAATATCTAACCTTCCTCAGAATAAAATATGTACTAGCAATTATAATTATTTATATTTATATTCAGAAATATAAATATGTACATTTGTAGTAATTCATACATCATACTCCTTGTTTGAAAACTATTTTTTTCAAACTATTTGAAAAAACAATGCTTCTTTGTTTCTATGGCGTAAATTTATCAAAAATGTTTAGTACATCTTTGTGCCATGAATTAAGAGGAATTCATTCCTCATCATACAGTTTGAAATTCTAGTCCACTTTAATTAAAATCTTCACATAGTATTTTTCAATTTAAAATTTTTCTTATCTTATTATATTATCTTATTTTAATATTGTCAGTTTTCTCCTTTTAGTCTGCAGTAGCATTAGGCCTCTTCAAGGAGAATGCACATAGATCAGCTCTGAATTGTTAAATAACATACAAAAAGAGGGATCTCTTAATCAAATCTTGTCGTCCTTCCTTTTTTTCACGGGTACTCAATAAATCCACAGTGCATTATGTAAAACATGGAAAATGAAGTGGAATTTAGTCACTTTAAGCAGACTTCATATCTTTTAATAATATGGATTGGTCAGAGGAAGGCTGATGCTTCATTATTATGATTTTTTAAAAATTGTTTTAAAGGCAGAGTTACAGAAAGGCAAAGGCAGAGAGAGAAATAGAGGTTTTCCTTCTGCTGGTTCACTCCCGTAAGGGCCACAATGGCTGGAGCTGGGCTGAACTAAATCTAGAAGCCTAGAGCTTCTTCTAGGTCTCCCAGGAAGGTGCAGAGGCCCAAGGACTTGGGCCATCTTCCACTGCTTTCCCAAGCCACAGCAGAGAGCTGGATCTTAACTGGAGCAGCCAAGACACAAACCAGTGCTCATATGGGATGCTGGCACTTTACCCACTATGCCACAGCGCTGTTCCCTGATGCTTCATTATTATAAATTTTATGAGTTAGCTGTTGATATCATAGAGTCAATACAGTTTTATTTTTTTTATTTTCATTTTTTACTTGAAAGGAGAAAGAGAGAGAGAGAATGAGAGGGTGAGAGCTGAATCACTCTCCAGTGCCTGTAACACCTGGACCATTCTGCCCTCCCATACAGGCAGCAGGGAGACAGATAGTAAGCCACCATCTGCTGACTCCCAAGGTACCCATTAGCAGAAAGCCGGAATCATGCTTGGAGTAGCTGGGACTGAAACCTGGCACTCTGATATGGAATGCATGTATCCCAGGTGGTGTCTTCACTGATGTGCCAAATGCCCAACACCTAATCAATGCATTTTTTTAATGTTATTTGCCTAGAATATTAAAGTTCCAATGTATAGTAGGATTTTCAACATAATAATTCCATAGCATATATACTGGTAAAAAGATAAGCATAAATAGCACACCATTTTCCTCTAAATGTCAAAATTAATTGTTTATATATATATATAAACAGCATATAACATAAATATATTTGGTTATATATATATATATAACAGTATATACTTATGCTATATACTGTTTATATATATGTAATGCAAATCTTATATGGATACTATGTTCTGGAAATTTATTTTTATCATTAACTTTATCCTATTAGCTTAATTATAAATGAATTATGAGGGCATAACATGTTGATTATGTGTTTGGGACGACTGTCTTCCAAATTGTATTGGATAATTTCCTGTTCCCAAGTTATAATTCCCTACATTCTAATACATAAATTTATAATAGATAAATAAATTCCACTCGTTCACAATCACCTTTCAGAAAAGAAAGCATTATACTTTTTTTTTTTTTTTTGACAGGCAGAGTGGACAGTGAGAGAGAGAGACAGAGAGAAAGGTCTTCCTTTTGCCGTTGGTTCATCCTCCAATGGCCGCCACGGCTGGCGCGCTGCGGCCGGTGCACCGCGCTGATCCAAAGCCAGGAGTCAGGTACTTTTCCTGGTCTCCCATGGGGTGCAGGGCCCAAGCACTTGGGCCATCCTCCACTGCACTCCCTGGCCACAGCAGAGAGCTGGCCTGGAAGAGGGGCAACCAGGACAGAATCCGGCACCCCGACCAGGACTAGAACCTGGTGTGCTGGCGCCGCAAGGCGGAGGATTAGCCTAGTGAGCCGCGGTGCCGGCTCGCATTATACATATTTTTATGTTAAGGTATCTAAGACAAAAATTTCCATGTAGATTATGTAGACATTCTTCCAAAGTGCACAAAATGTAAACACTATGGTTAAAATGTTACTTAGCATAGATAATACTGAATTGGTTGGTATAAATTTTCAAAACCAAATAAAAAACTTTGAGTAAAGTCCTTAATGAATCATATTGCTTGTGTACCTTAATATTCCAGATTCTTCCTTGGAAATAAACACCAGTTTGTGGAGTTTGCTTTTCTTGTTACATACATCAATTCAGATTTATTTTACTACTTTTAATGATGCTGCCTTTTATCACATTGAGTTATGTGTTAGCCCCTAGAGAATTTACTTTACCTGAGTCATTGCTGCATTCAGCTTCCCCTTACATGTAGAAGGGACATGTGCTAGCAAGAGCTTACTGACATGCTCACTTCAGCAGCACAATACACACACACCGATTAGTATAGCCCCTAAGCAAGGATGAACATAGAAATCATGTAGAATCCCCTCCCTTCCCAGAAAAACAACTCACTGCCCTTCATCATATGATGCAATTCTTTACTGGCTGCTAAGCTTCAGACAGTCCCAGAACAGCATTTGGTAATGACTGAGAGAAAGTTCAGGGGTAGATCAAGGAGTACCTAATGAAAGCCATCTCAGACTTAACAGATCCTGTACAGTGTCCAGTCAAGCTGAACCCATTTGTCTCCTCAAGCATTGATCATGTCTTCATGTGAAACCATTTGCAATCCTTATTGTGAGTACATTTTAGAAAGATACGTGGTTCATTATCACTTTCCATAATCTTTTCTCTAATGAGCAAGTTGATAAACTTTCCTTGAACAGAATAATAATGGTGATGACTCAAAGATAAGCAGTCATGTAGAAAAGCCCCTGGTATCCTGAGAACTGGTGGATATAACCAAATGCTTCATATTTTTCTCTCAGATAAAAACACGGGTACTTGAAAGAGTTTGTGAGAAAACTATAATTAAAAATCAGATGATTTGGATGCAAAACATTTTGAAATCCACATAAAGTATGATCATAATATACATTTTCTATGAAGTTTCTGAGGTCCCCTCAGGTGCAAAGACCTAGCCATGTACAATGCAATTATTTGAAAAATGAGGCCAGAGGAAGGTTTTCACACACTGTGACCATTCAGGCATATTAGAAGATTGCTTTTAAACAAGAAGAGGAATTAAAGTAGAATGGAGTAATTAAAATGAGCAAATGACTCAAATGTACGAAGGGCCCAACTGCATCCCACAGAGCACACAGTACCTAGACAGAAATTAATTCAACGTTTTTCAGTCTTTATGTGTGCTACTGGGTAAATACACATGGCCTCTGCTGTCACAGGCTGAATTTGTTTGGTCATAAATTCATAGGTTGAAGCCCTATCCCACATTATCTTGGAAGGTGACTGTGTTTGGAGACTGAGTCTTAAAGAGGTAATTAAGATTAAATGAAGTTATTAGGGTGGACCCTAATCCAACATGATTTTTGCTGAACAAGAAGAGATTAAGATGCAAACTATGACTCAGGGAAGACCATGTGAAGACCCAAGAAGAGTATGACCACCTGCAAGCCAAGGCAAAGATCCAGACCCTTTGCAGATATAAATCTTGTTCTTGGACTTCCAGTACCCATAGCCATGAGAAAAACTCTTGTGTTATTAAGTGCTCAGTGTGTGGTACTTTGTTAAGGCAGCCATAGTAAACTAATACAGCTGATGGATGGTTTTCCTCTGGGAAATATGTTTTATTATATTAGTATTAGGTCCTACTGTGCTTCATTATAAACTCCTGGTTTCTGCTACAATGGTATTTGTGAATCAACATTCATCTGCAGAATTATATGCCTCTGTGTAGTCTGGGTCCCTCAGTAGTTTTTAAATTGTGACTAGAGTCACTTTTGTTATAAAAACTCTTATATAATGGTGATAATATGATGTCTGCCTTCATGGTGAACACAAAATGAATATATATATATATATACACACACATATACCCTTCATTATGGGGCACATATTAAGTCAGCAGATTAAAAAGAATAATAGTGTTCTACTTAGCCCTCAATCTGGCTTTTATGGTACCTACTCAGCTGTGAAAATACTTATAAATTATTATCTTTTCTGTGTCTCTGTTTTTTTCAGCCATTTTATTTTGTTTGATGACTTCTATTAAAAAAGTTAAATGTATTTCACTTATACTAATTTTATTCCCTTGAACTTCCAGGAATTATATTAATTATGCTATATTGTTTCTTTCTTTTTCTTTTTTGACAGGCAGAGTGGACAGTGAGAGAGACATTCATGGTGGGAATGTAAATTAGTACATCCCCATGTAAATTCCAAAAAAAGTGAAATAAACATAAAGATAATTTTCTAAAAATTTGCAAGACAGCTTCATAAATTTAAATCCACTTGCCTATTTTTTTTTTTTTTAACAAAGTGGACAGTGAGAGAGAGAGACAGAGAGAAAGGTCTTCCTTTCCCATTGGTTCACCCCCAAGTGGCCGCTGCGGCTGGTGTGCTGCGGCCAGCACACGGCGCTGATCCGAAGCCAGGAGCCAGGTGCTTCCTCCTGGTCTCCCATGCGGGTGCAGGGCCCAAGCACTTGGGCCATCCTCCACTGCACTCCAGGGCCACAGCAGAGAGCTGGACTAGAAGAGGGGCAACTGGGACAGAATCCGTTGCTCCGACTGGGACTAGAACCCAATGTGCTGGCACCGCAGGCAGAGGATTAGCCTAGGGAGCCGTGGCGCCGGCCATTATGTCATATTGTTTTAACTGGGTCAACCAGACTATGCAGGTAATGTTAATTAGCTAAAATAACTAAAAACTTTTTTCTTGCTTAGGTATTTCAGAAATATATGCTTTATTTGAAATTATTAATGTGCTTATGCAAATTCATTAATTATTTATTCACTGTTCCCTAATATTTCCAGAAATAATTGCATATAATAATGATTAGAATAATGTGCAAAAGATTAAGGACTACTGTACACCCACAAAATACAACTAGTTTGATACAATTTTCACACATGAAAGACACATGGAAAGAGACACATCATGAAAATTATTAACACCGTAATAGTCTTTATTCACAATGAGATGTTTTTGTGTTTGGATAACAGTTTAGATATAGCCCAAAGACCCATGTATTTGGGGCTTTGTTCTCAAAGTCTTATGTTAATGATTAATGCATTAAAAGTGACACCTGATATAATTATGATGTTTAGGAGGTAGGCATAGTGTTAGGTTTTGGGTCACTGAGGGCAACCCTCTGAAGATAGTTCTCAAGAAAAGTCTGGCTGAACAAGATAGGGCTGTTCTCTGTGTCTTTCTGCTTTGGGTCTCACCATGTGATTCTCCCTCCAACCATCACCAGCCTCACTAAATGCCTTAAAGAATGTGGACTGTGACCATGCAAAACAGTAAAGTGAAATAACCCTACCTCCCTCCTATGTAGCTTGTCACAGATGCTTTAGTTGAAGTAACAGAAAGCAGACTTATACAGATAAACAGATATATCAATCAAATAAAATGTGATTATAAAAGCTTTTCCTCTTCAAACTTCAAAACTGGAGGTGGTGTGTGGTGCAGCAGTTAGGCTGCTCTTGGGACACCTGTATCTCATATTGGAGTACTTGATTCAAGTCCTGGCTCTTCCACGTGCGATTCAGCTGCCAATAACAGGCATTATTGGAGACAGAAGATGATGGATCAAGTATTTGGGTCCCTATTACCCACTTGGGAGATCTAGATTTAATCTGAGGCCTCTGGCTTTGGTCTGGTGTATCCCTAGCTATTGCAGGTATTTAGAAAGAGAATCTGCAGGTGGAAGATTCTTTCTCTCTATCTTTCTATCTCTCTCTCTCTCTTTCTCTGTCTGTCTCTCTCTCTCTCTGTGTCTCTCTGCTTAAAAAATGAATACAAATTTTTCAAAATTAAGAAATAACTTGAAAGCTGACAATGGATCT
Organism: Oryctolagus cuniculus; assembly: GCF_964237555.1. Lineage (NCBI taxonomy): Eukaryota > Metazoa > Chordata > Mammalia > Lagomorpha > Leporidae > Oryctolagus > Oryctolagus cuniculus. The sequence continues at coordinate 108,241,160 of NC_091437.1, forward strand.
ACTCTGGTTTTCCCATTCTTACACCAAACACATTTTAATGGAGAACCATGACTTAGGAATAGATTTTATAGACTAACAGACTGGCAACTTTCCTTCACTGTGGAAATAAAAAGAAAAACTTACATATTGAGCTTTTGATAAATTACTTTATTTCAGAAGATATTAAGCAATTGTGAAAAATTACAATTTTTAAAATATTAAGCAATTGTGAAAAAAGTCTTGAGAGTTCAAGACAAATAAAGAGTGTCCCATGTTCCCCACCATAGAGAGGTGGCTGTGGAGGAGAAACTCCCTTTCCTCCCTGTAACAGAGCAGAGAGAGGAACGTAGGAGGGCTGAAGTTTGCAAAGAAAATGCGGATATTTGTTTACAAATTTTACATTGTTTCCTCACCCAGTGTTTTCAGAAATATTAACAGATTTAATATTTCAGACATATTGCCCACATATGTAAACAGCCTACACATCACAGTACTACCGTATTCTGCTATATATTTAGTTTTAGTCCAAATCTACTGAGTGTATTTTCTTTAAATTTGATAATTATTCTTCGGAAACCAAGTTTATAAAAGTGATGTTAGAAAAAAATCATATAAGGTACTGCATAAATTTAATTTTTTGATGTAAGCATTTAACCAAAAATGGAATGTTTTCTTTTCTTTACCCCCTTAGTGGAGCTTAAGTTCTTTACCTTTCTATTCAGGAAGATATTCAGGAAGATAGCCATAACATGAACTATTCCAATGTTCAGAGCTATGACATTTATATAAACAGTTTGTAAATGCGTGTTATTAAAGAATATGGTGGATATAATAAACAATGTTTTGGCTTTTAAAAAAATAAGTCATTTACATTGCCCTATTTATTATTCACACTAAAATGATTTTATATTAAAAGCTATTCATATTAAAATACTGCTTAATATAATACAAGGAATAGAACTGAGAGGGGGAAAACATTGAACATAACAGTTCTTAAACTGAAATCTATGGCTCGAAATAGTTATATGATATAACTGCATTTTCTGTCCCTAGGAAACTAGGTTGAAGCCTCTTGTCTTGAATGTCCCTCTAGCATCTAATGCACACCTCGAGGAGCATTCTTTTCAATTGCTCCTTTTAAGTACACCTATGAATCAGCATTATGAGCAATATCTTCAATGAATATAGAAAAGCAGTGTGTGTGGATGGTAAACAGGACAGGTATTTCAATTGACCTCAAACTTTGCCTTTAAAGGCTACTGAAGAATGTTATGTCTTTATTCAGTATCTCGAGTGCAAAATTATTGCTTCACTTAGATGACTTTTTTAAAGAGCAATAAACTGCTTAGATATATTTGCTTTTCCTATTTGCCCTATTTGGTGTTTTCTTATAGCTTAGCTTTTTATTAAAATTAAGAGATATCTGTCCTTTTACCTTATCAATAATTGAAATTTAGGAAGTTTACCGTAAATACATAGCATCAAAGCCTGGAAAACCCTTCGTTTAAAAAAAGGATCAATTTTATTGAAATTGAATTCTACAAACAAAATGCAGGAGCAATCGACCAGTTTAATGGGGTTTTGGTAACTTTATACTTTACCCCAAGATACCCTGCTGTCTAGATTCTCAAACTAATTTATTAAAGTCAAGAAAAACTATTGGAAATCAGAATGTTATGGTCTGTTATCTTCTTGAAACATTACATTTATACTCATCTCTACTCACAATTATTTTAAAAATAGTCAATTATAGTAAAGAAGGAACCAAAGGCACTATTTTACTAATTTATGAGTGGGCCCACTCAATGCAAAGTACAATTTTGGCAATGCCTTAGAGATGCATGCAAATTAAATTGGAACTTACTGGATGTTAGGTCTTAATGCATATTTTGATTTTTGTGATAGAAAAAAACTTTTAAAAATCAGTTGTATGTTTATTTTGCTTCATGTTCATTGTTATCCAGAAATTTTAATTAATATGTGTTTTAAAAATACTATTCATGCATAGCCATAGCCCAAATGACTCCATTTTGCTTAATAAATGTTAACTGCTGATTTTGCTCATCTGACTACTTTTTGATTTAACAGATAGATAATGTTTGTTTGAGAATTCCAGGGACTAGTCTTGAGAAAGCTGGCCGAAGTTGTAATTAATCTGGCTCTGGTAAGCATGATGAGAGGATTAGATTTACAACTGCAAGATGAAAAAAGCTGTGTGACTTTATCACTTGGCTGGAGGCCAACAGGCAGCTGACCCCATCTTTGTCTAAGTTGTTCTGAATCCCCCCAAATTATTTTCGCTTTCTGCGTCTTTCCAAAGATAGCTGAGAGTTTCAGGTGGTCATTATGATGGGAGGCCCACCATCTCTTCAGGTTGCCAGCCTCTTGTCTGATATGCTTGCATCAACACCTATATCCTGAACATTGGCTTTTTGAGTGGTGAGCAGTTCTGGGTTTGTTTAGGGTAATGTTTACCTCTGTGTCACTATGAAAGTCAAAAGGTGGAGTGAGAATTTTTCAAAACCCATAATATTTTGGAGCCTCAAGAAAAACCCATGTGCACTTTTAGATCAGCATGATGAGGTTTAAATGATTTAATAGTATCTTTAATATGGGGTATTTATCTAAATTTAAATCGTACTATAATAATAGATTTAGTATACATGCATTTGCACAAACATATGAACAAACAGAATCAGATATTAACAATTAAAACTAAGCAACAGGCATAAATGCAATAGTAATGCTAATTAATAAAGATAATCCCGAATAGTACATTATCAGGCAAGTTACAAGAAGGATCAACTAAAGCTTAATCATACTGGTATCCTTAGGAGACAATGTTATCAAAGTGTTCCTCAGTTATCCCACAAGAGGAGCAAGGGAGCTGGGGTATTTATACATCAATTCTATCAGTTATGGAAGAAGGGTTTTTATTAGAGTTGATGGCATTAGGGCATTAATTCCCAGCACTGCTGGTCTGCGTGGCCCCCAGGCAGAGAAGGATTCTTCAGTCAGATAAAGTTCAGAATACTGATGAAGGTGTGGATATGGAAAGAAAGGCAAGAGAACACTGAATGGGTAAAATTTAAAGGGCTAGTGCTTCACTATGAGAAACAGTGACTTGATCAGCCCTTGCCCTGACTGTTGATGAACAACTTAATACTTTATCTCTCCTAGTATTTTTTTTGTTTGTTCTACTTAATACTATTTGTTGAATTCTGTAATTAATACACAGTTATTCTTAAGTGTTGAAACTTAACTGAAAAGTGATCGCTGTTAAATATAAGAGTGGGAATAAGTGAGGGAAGAGATGTACAATTTGGGACATGCTCAATCAGACTTGCCCCAAATGGTAGAGTTAGAAATGTGCTTGGGTATTCCAATTCAGTCCCATCAAGGTGGCATGTACCAATGCCATCTCACTAGTCCAAGTGATCAATTTCTGTTCACAATTGATCATAATGATAGGACTAAGAGTTAAAGGGATCACATAAACAAGACTAGTGTCTGAAAATACTAACCTATAGAATAAAAAAAGGAGAGAATGATCCAACATGGGGAGCGGGATACACAGCAGACTCAAAGAATGGCAGATGTCCTAAACAGCACTCTGGCCTCAGAATCAGCCCTTAAGGCATTCAGATCCAGCTGAAAAGCCCATGAGAGTATTTCAGGCATGGAAAGCCAAAACACTCTGTCAAAAAAAAAAAAAAATGACCTAAATGAAAGATCTCTGTGAGTGAGATCCCAGGGAAAAGAACAGGTCTTCAAAGAAGGAGGTACCTTTCTCTGAAGGGAGGAGAGAACTTCCACTTTGACTATGACCTTGTCTAAATATGATCAGAGTTGGTGAACTCAAAAGGCTTCCACAGCCTTGGCAGCACATGACAAGAGCCTAGGGTGATTACTGAGGCCATAAACAAGAGTGTCAATTTGTTAAGTCAACAACAGGAGTCACTGTGCACTTACTCCTCATGTAGGAGCTCTGTCCTTAATGTGCTGTACATTGTGATTAATGCTATAACCAGTACTCAAACAGTATTTTTCACTTTGTGTTTCTATGTGGGAGCAAACTGTTGAAATCTTTACTTAATATATACTAAATTGATCTTCTGTATATAAAGAGAATTGAAAATGAATCTTGATGTGAATGGAAGGGGAGAGGGAGCGGGAAAGGGGAGAGTTGTGGGTGGGAGGGAAGTTATGGGGGGGAAGCCATTGTAATCCATAAGCTTTACTTTGGAAATTTATATTCATTAAATAAAAGTTAAAAAAAAATTAAAGGGCTAGATACCAAAGTGTTTTGTATGTATTAGGAAAGAGTTTGTGTTCTGAGGGGAAAAAATAAATCTGTGTACAAAGAGAAATTGCAGAGTACTAATAGATGTGACCCTTAAAATGATGCTTACATTGTATGGAGATGAGTAGGAAAGCAATGCATTGCAAAGATAACTTACTTAATAGAGAGAGCATGCTCATAGAGCTGGCATAGAACCAGAATCACTAATTTAATTTGTGTGATTGAATTATGGAGTCATTAGTTATAGTCACATTGTATATGACATGTATTCCATAAAATTTTGTGTCTTACAGTGATATAAAATTCTTATAAATAATTATAACTTGAAACATAATAAGAAGTGAATATACCATAGATTGTTGTGCAATAATTACTTTTTTTATCTTTCTGTCTATAGGCAGAAATGTGTAAAGTCATCACTGAAATAGATACACAGATACACAAACACATTCATATACACACATACTTTAGCCTCCATTAGTACTGTTGATATTTCACTTTGGATTATCACACTAAATAAAGCTAATTTGATTGTATTAATTGATGGTATTGTATAACAGTCACATATTTAAAAGGCACACAGATTTTCTACTACAAGTTCAGAGATTTCGCATAGGACATTTCAAGGTATTTGACTGTAAGAAATATTTATTCAAATGGTTTCAATGTGACACATTACCACAAAAAATATGCCTAAATATGGAAAAGTCACTATTGGAGGTTAGTTAACATTCACAAACTCTTGAGCAGAATTCTTTTTTACTTCCTGAAGAACTCTAGAGAAATCTGAAATCATAGTCTACCTTATAACATTTGCATGTTTTCAGAATCACTTATAGCTATGACTATCATATAATAACTTATTTATTTTTATCTAGAAAACAAATTTATTCCTCTATGCTCTTGAAATAAAATCAGATAGTAGTCGCCATATAATCAAGTAGATTATAAATTTCAATTGCATTATTTAGTTTTACATAGCTTTACTTGCTTATACTTATTCTTCAAATATTTTTGATAGTGCATATTTCTCATTCCATTTTATCTTTTTATTTTCCTTAATACAAGCTCACATGTATGTAATACAAAAAAGAAAATATATTTGTGCTCAGTGACAAAGCATAACTTACTTCCTAATAATCCATGATGAAAGGGAAGATAAAATATCTCTTTTTTCACTACATTTTTTATGCTTTACCCACATTAAAATATCCATGATATTTCTCCTGTCTAAAAACTTGTATTTGTATTAAAATTCTGTTGATATTTTGGGGGTTAGTGAGCTTACCAATGGCAGGTCAATATTTGTATGCTATTTCATTTATTTATTCATTTGAAAGGCATAGTTTCAGAGAAGGAGAGACAGAGGCAGAGAGAGAGAGGTCTTCCATACACCGGATCACTTCCCAAATGGCTGCAAGAGTCAAGACTGGGTCTGTCTCAAGCCAGGATTCAGGAGCCAAGAGCCAGCAGCATGGAGTTTCATCTGGGTCTCCCACATGGGTGCAAGGGTCCACACACTTGGATCATCATTAATTGATTTACCAGGTTCATTGGCAGGGAGATGAATTGTAAGTGGAGCAGCCAGGAACCAAACCATCAACCAGATGGGATGCTAATGTGGCAAGTGATAGTTTAACCCGCTCTGCCACAGCACATTCCCCTTGATTGTTATTTTAAATGTCAGCATTCTTAGTAATAATTATCTGTGATAATTTTGCTTTGAAATATAATTGTGATTTTTTTGATTGAGCAAATGATCTTGATCATTGTTACTTAAATTTCCAACTTGAATTAGGGGATTACTTTTGATACACAAATAATATAGTTTAAAATGTCCACAAAGGGAGAATTTTCTGCTAAAGAAAATGCATTGTGGGTGACCTTTGTTTTTTTATTAAACAGGATTATTCCAAGTTAACAACTATTTTTTTTTTGTTAAATATTAAGTGAGCTCTCTGTGCCAAATTTCCTCATTGGAGTTATAGTTTGATGACTGAAATTATAACTTCTATCTAAAATTCAATATTATTACCAATCATTTCATTTTAAAGTGAGAGGTAGCCAATATAATAATGAGCCTACTTGCCATCTCTGCATGAATTCAAAACTGGTAGATTAGATGGTGTCAGAAAGGTACCCAGATCTATCTTTGAACTTGTCTAAACATAACGAATATTACAGCATTAAGTTTACTGTGACACTGTAAAAAACCCACCCCTGAGTAGTTCTTAGTACATCATATCATCCTTTCCTAGTAATTTGTTTCTTTTAGTGTCTGCAATAAAAAGGGGGAATTATTAATAAACTCATCCTATTAAAAATGTTGAATATGTATATTATAAAATGGAACTTTAAGAAATAGCTAATATATAGTCCAAAAGGTCACATAATGTTTGTAGTATGTGTGTTTTTATTGTAATTGAGTTGTTAATGATTATTGAGGGTATGAAATTTAAAGACAGTTTCTAAAAGAGCAATATAGTTAGGAATTTGAAGAGATGGGTGATGATATCTTACTGAGACGTAGTCTCCTCTGAAGTTTGAGGTCATTGCTTGTGTGAATCACTCTAAGAGATGAGTTCTAACTCACTCAAAGAAAGTACCAAAGTTAGGTAGGTTGGGGATTGAGAGAGACCTGTTACAGTCTATTGAATCTGAACTGGAACATCTTGGGATGCTTCAGGATAAATAAAATGCCTGAAGCACAGGAAAGTGCTGTCACAAAAGGTCTAATGGGCCCTGAGAATAACCCATGCCTTTTAAATCAAATCGTCCACCTCTGGGCTTCTCTGGATTTTCCCCTTCCATGTTTAAGGTAATCTGTACAACCTGGCTTTGGTTTAGCTTAACTATCAAACAAATACAAAGTGTGTGTAAGATTATTTCAAAGAAAGTCGCCCCTTTATCCTGAAGCTGGTATAAATAACAGTTTCAATAACCACCTGGTTATTCAACTCCTGAGGAGAGAAATTTTAGGCACAGAATTGGTTTTCCATAGTCCGGCAGCTGCTTCTATTCAAATATTGTTTTATTTGCTTACCATCTTAACAAATATGAATTTTATTGATATTAATAAAGTAACACCAAGCCTGTTTATGTATCATGTTTATATATTATGAGTAGTCTTAATTTCCTAATTTCACTCAAACTTCACTATATGAACTTACTTTATTATGAGTATTGCTATATGAGTATGGCTCCTGCTACCATCACAATCATTATCTGTACTGCTGCTGCTGTTTTTACTTCATTAGTATTGTGACTGCTGCAAACACCACAACCTTAAATATAAGCGTGCCATGACTTACAAGGTGCTTCCAAATGCAGTAGCAGGTCTACTAGTGACCTACCTATAGTTTAGCAACGGTTTACAAAGGAGCCCCTACAGGGCTAATCCCTCTAATGTTTCCAGGTAGCCTCATGCCCAAGTCATTCACTAACTTTAACTTAGGCCCAGAACTTGACTTGTGCAGCTCAGCTGAACTCATGAAAATCTAACCCTTTCAGGTATGAGATTGCTGGCAACTGGTAGAATGAGTATTTCTTAAAACACTATTTTAAAATGTATTCTGTGTACTTCCAGATGAGCTGGCCTACACTGCAACTTGCATATGTCATGTTACAGAAGCCCAAGTTGAATTAGTTTGCATATTTACTTATTTATGGTTTACTTATTTATTTGAAAGGCAGAATGGCAGAGAGAGATCTTTCATCTATTGGTTCACTCCCTACATGGCCACAACAGTCAGAGCTGAGTCAGGGCAAACTTGGGAGCCAGGATCTCCATCTGGGTCTCATGCATAGGTGGCAGGGTCCCACGTGCTTCAGCCGTACTCCTTGCCTTCTCAGATGCATTAGCAAGAAGCTGACTGAGAAGTGGGGCAGCTGGGACTTGAACCAGAATTTAATACAGAATTTCAGCACTGCAAGAGGCACTTTAACTAGCTGTGCCACAACACAGGCCATTGAATTCGCTTTTTAAAATATAAACAGGATTTGGGGCTCACAAAATCAATGTTACTAAGAGTGAATCGATCTGGGCGTGTAGTATAACCACAACGATTTTCTTAGAACTAGATCATTGCATTATATATACTTGCTTCTTGTTTTCCTCTAGCTGAATAGTATAGCTGCCATCTTGGGAGTGAATCAGCAGATGGAAAATTGCTCTCTCTTTCTTTGTCTCTCCCTCTCTCTCTGTAACTCTGACTTTTAAATAAATAGATAAAACTTTAGCAGAAAAGGAGTCTGAGAAAAGTTTGGTTAAGGAGAGTCTTGGGTCCTCCAAAATAATTTGGATATTATTATTACTAATATATAAAATATATAGTAAGTTGATATTATTATTATTTTTTATTATTATTACTATTATGCACCAGCCCTAACCCCTAATCCTGAAGCCCTGGAACATTCATTCCATGAACATTTTAATTAGAGATTTATTTTACAAATAGATTTCAACAAATCAGATTTTCTCCTTTTCCTTATTTCAGTTTTTCCTACAAGTGATTATTATATCTAAATTGTTCAGTTTGTTGACATACAATGTTGATGCATTCATAGACATTTTCTGTGCTTTACTGATTTTACTGAATACGGGACTTTGGTTATGAAATGAGTTCTGGTTAAGGTGGTCTTGATCTATGTTGTATTTAATGTGGGCAGAGCAAAACCTTCTCATCAGTCAGGTATTGAATTGAATCAATGTTGGTTTTCACATTTATAAGACCTTGCTTAGATTCTGTTCACTGTTGGTTCTTGTTGGCAGTGCTCTCTGGTCCTGCCAGAAAGCATGGAATGATTACCAGGACCCTATTGGTTGGTGGAACTTGAATGCCTTAGCTGTTGTTTGAAGCCATTAAAAGAGATGCTAACTTCTTAATTCCCCATAAGGAAGCATAAATCTCTCTCTCAAGTGGAAAAGCTGTGCCTATACTGATCTGACCTCGATATATATATATATATATATATATATATATATATATATCCCTCGGTATATATATTCCCTTTCTCTCAGGAATATTTCCAATGTTTTTGTAGTTCCTTGGTTTATTTAAACACATCAGAGTGACATTGTCCCTGTGTTTGAACCATTCAGAAATTGTAAAACACACTGTCAATTGAGCTATGCAGATGAAGTTTAAGTAAACCCCCAGACAAATCACGTCCTCCTTTTTGTGTTTCCACTACCATGTGCCAGCATTATGCTTCCAGTTTAAAAAAAATGTAGATCAATACAGAGATTGATTTTTAAGTCTGATACAGGGTGTATGTAACAAGATTTTTACTAATAAGATTATAGTTTAATTTCAGTAAGTGTCTACATTTATATAACTATAAATTATTAGTCAGATACATTAAAGATGCATCAGAATTAGTTTGAAGCACTGAAAAATTTCCAAGTATTAAGCCATTAATGTGGCATCACTATAGCAAAGAGACTAAAAAGATTTTGTTCACACATTTGCAATTCAAAGTGTTGTCAAATATAGCCCACGAATAGATTCAATTAAAAGCAAAACATAATTTTCAGTGAAAAGGTGAATTATAAGTTCAGGAAAAAAGAATTATAGATCAATTTTGTACATATGATGGCATTATAGGCAGCATGATAAAGGTGAATCTCTCCCTGAAGTAAGACATCTTTCATTTTAAAATTTCCTAACAATATAAAAGGGTATTTATGTAAATAAGTAATACATTATAGCATAGAACATAATGTTGCATAATTGACATTTGGAGATTAAAATCTCAATTCATATATCCGTTGTATAATGTTGGCAAAATAATTAAACTGCTTGAGTCTTAGTCTGCTATTTTTTTAAAATAAATCTAATAGCACTGACATCCTGTTACTCTTGTGAGTATTAGATGTGTTAGATGTGATCACATGTAATAGCAGCATCTACAGCCCTTGGCCACATTATGGGCTTAAAAAACATTTTCAATGTACCATTTTTATTCTGTTCATATCTCCATTGGTCTCTATATAAAATACACATGAAATTTTCAAAGGAGCATTCTGTGTGTTGTAAATATGTTTGAACTAAACTACTAATGATGATAAACCTTTAATTTAGTGAATTTGGTATCTAACTGTGTTTTGACGATAAACCTACAGAGAAATATAAATTGAAATACATCTTATAGGTAGTCAAACATCATATGTTTAGCACTGAGTGCATAAATTTATACAGTGTCACAATTCTTGCCAATGATAAAGAAAATCATCTAACTGGCAAAGCAGAAAGCAAGCCATAGTGAAAGTTCCAATAATATAGACTTTCACCCAGATTTCAAAGGGAACACACCCTTCAATAAACTATTTGACATGTTCTTTGAGAAGAATTCGCTTATCTATAAGTTTGAAATTCACACCAATTCAATGTGTATATGATATACAAACACATAAAAGATAATAACAACCCTTTTCTCTAAGAACAAGGGTGGCAAAATAAAATTCAGATAATGAAATTCCTCCCAGAACATTAGTGAACCAACTTATGCACTATTACATTTTATTTTCCCTAGAGGAATAAAGACTTTGGAAAGCAAAAATACAGCCCCAGTGTGTTTACTATCTTACAAATTATAAATTTTGTATATTTTGAAAACAACAAAACTTTCCTTAAGGATTTTCTTGCTTTTATGCTAGAAACACAAATATATTAGAATTTATATTCAAAGTTGCTGTAATTCTTAGATATGCAAAGCACAGGTGGTTTAGAATTCTTTATCTCATAGCCTCCTTTCTACCAATAAGTCCCTTATCATTTCACCTGTGGTGAATCTCAGATTGTTTCCTCAAAGGGTATTTAAGGTATTCCCCCACCAGCATTTCTAACTGAAAATGAAGTAGCCTTTGAAACAGAAACTGCTACAAATAAATAAATAAATAAATAAAACCAGTTACACTGTTTCTGTGATAAAAAGCAAATCAAGCCATTTATAAGTGGGCCCAGAAGAAAATAATGTAAGGTAATTCATCCTTCTAAAGTTGGATTTATGAACACATTGTAATTACAGTTGTCCATTTGTATCTGCCAGAGACTGGTTTCAAGAATCTCTTTGTAAATCAAAACCTAGGCATGTCCAAGACTCTTGCATTTTATTTAACTAACATTATGTGTATGACATAAATTTATATGCTGAGATGTAGCAGTGCATTCAGTTTCATAATTATACACATAATATTTCATTGTATATAATATGTAATATATATATCATTAGTATATTAGGCATAGTATTCACCTGTAACTCATGAATATCCTCCTGCATACTTATATTATCTCTGGATTAGTTATAATCCTTAGTACAATGCAAATGACTTGTAAGTAGTTGTGGATAGGGTGTTTAGCCAAAAGTTATAATTTTGGTGAAATTGTTGCAGTATGTATACGCCATAGTACACCCTAGGCTCCTGGCTCTAGCTTCCTGCTAATGTGGATCCTGAGAAAGCGTGATGATGGCTCAATTCACTGAGTTCCTGCCACACACAGGGCATACCTGGATTGAATTCTTGGTGCCCAACTTTGGTCTAGACCCACCCCAGAGCATTATACACATTTGGAAAGTGAACCAGTGGATGAGAGCTCTAGTTCTCTGCCTCCCAACTCCCTTTCTTGCTCTGCTTTTCAAATCAGTAAATGAAAATAAAAATAGTTGTTATATTGGATTGTTTAGCAAATGATGACAACAAAAATCTGCTCATGTTAAGCACATGTCCAATTTTTCCTTAAATAATTTTAAAGATTCATTTATTGATTTGAAAGTCACAGTTACAGCAGGAAAGAGAGAAAAAGGGAGACAGAGAAAGAGAGAGACGTCTTCCATCTTCTGATTCAGACCCCAAATGACCACAATGGCTAGGACCAGGCCGAGCCGAAGCCTGGAGCCAAGAGCTTCATGTGGATCTCCCTCGTGGGTGCAGAAGGCCAAGCACTAGAACCATCCTCTGCTATTTTCTCAGGCTCATTAATGGGGAGCTAGATCAGGATTGGAGCAGCTAGAACTTGAACTGGTATCGATATGGGATGCTGATACTGCAGATGACAGCTTAATTTGTTGTGCCATCGCTCAGGCCCCCACCTCAAATATTTTTAATCAGCAGCTGGGAATCCACACATTCAAACTTGTGGGTAGGGAGAGCAGCCTGTGTACTTTCATCTTGTTTTTGAGATCTTGATTGCTCAATGTTGGCATTGTTATTTTTTTTCTGCTTAAGAATGTATGAATACAGAATTAGGTAGAAAGACATAGAAAAATAGAGAGTGAGAGAGCAAAAGGAATTATTGGAGCAAGGGAAGGTGGAAGGAAAGGTATATATAAATGAGATAAATTATCAAGTGATTTCTTAGTGATTAAAATCTTGCATATATATGTATATCTTAGGTTAATATATATGCATTATCAGATCTATGACTTATTAATTGTCTTCAGCAATTTATCTATATTTTTCTCTTTTCTTTGGGAAATAGGAATAATGAATTTTATTTCTATAAACAGAAATGGAACATTATATAAATACAAATGGGCTATTCCCAGAAAAACGCTTTTGATAAGGACGATTTTACAAATAGTCATATGTGTTTAAGAGATAATTATTAATGTAAGACTATCATTATATATTTTCCACAGATTGTTACATCTGAAACAAGATTATAAAAATATTGTTTTAATCCAATTGATGTTTTGCAGCAGCGTGATATAATGAAAGACCAATAGACAAGCCTCAACTGCTGATAGAAGCTATTTAATACAAAACATTAAAATGTAACTAAACTCACTTATTTCATGAAGGATAGCACGGAGTTTACCCAGTGTTGGGCACCATGATAAACTCTGTTGATGAAATGATAAAGGAGAACTGGATGGCTGAGGGCTGGTGGAGGAGGGCAGCCATGTACTCTGATGAGCTTGTTAATGGAAACACCTACAAAAACTAGCAGGCACACAAAAAGGAAAAGATGTCATGCTAACGAGTAGCAGAAAACATGAGGGCATGAAAAGTCCGAAGAAGAAATGACAGTTTAAGCAAAAGTTCAAAGCAATTTAAAGTCTCTCATCACAAGAAAACGAACATGTATTCTTGATTTTCTATTATAATATAAACTGGCTTTCTATCGACACAGCTCCAGCCATTGCTGCCAGTTGGGGAATGAACCAGCACTCTCTCTGCCTCTCCTTTTTTCTATGTGTAACAGGCAGAGTTAGACAGTGAGAGAGAAAGACAGAGAGTTATAGACAGTGAGAGAGACCGGCGCTATGCTGATCCGCAGCCAGGAGCCAGGTGCCTCCTCCTGGTCTCCCATGCGGGTGCAGGGACCCAAGCACTTGGGCCATCTTCTACTGCACTCCCAGGCCACAGCAGAGAGCTGGACTGGAAGAGGAGCAACCGGGACTAGAACCTGTGGTGACGGCGCCGCAGGCGGAGGATTAGCCAGGTGCTTCTCCTGGTCTCCCATGCAGGTGCAGGGCCCAAGCACTTGGGCCATCCTCCACTGCTTCCCGGGCCACAGCAGAGAGCTGGACTGGAAGAGGAGCAACTGGGACTAGTACCCGGCGCCCCAACTGGGACTAGAACCCGAGCTGCCTGTGTCGCAGGCAGAGGATTAGCATAGTAAGCAGCGGCGCTGGCACGTAACTTTGACTTTCAAATAAATGAATTAATAAAAAAAAAGGAATCACATAAGTTGTCATTCAATTTTTTTTTTTTTGACGTTTCAGTGCATTCTCAGCCCATGCTGCTTTATTGCTAAGAAGTATATACACACACACAGGTGCAGAGTTTCCAACTCTTACAATTCTTTTTTACATCAACGAATAAAATTTCTTCAGAAATCCCAAAGATGCATAGATTATAAAGCAAGCTGCCTTTGTAATACTTCAAACATACTTAATGAAATTCTTTTAGCATTTACCAGTGGTGCAATGAAGAATGTGCCGAAGAAGCAAGCATAGTGAGCAACCCCTGTACTTGGGCAGTAAGTAAACTATATTATGAAGGACATGCTAATATTCAAGAGATGTGTGGCTTTAAGGTGTGTTCCCAAACTACTGATTACAACGTATTGGTGACGGAATGGAATGCCATTGATTAAAATATATTCTCCCACAGGTTAGAAAAGCTATTCTGGCAATACATCATTCAATTTTTTTAATGACAATGATCATTGAACTTCAAAGCAAGCTCTAAGATTTACCAATCACTCAACCAAAAATCAACTTAGTACTAAATCTATGGGAAAATTAAGATTTTTTAAAGGCAAATGTATTCTATAAATCAATGAAGTCATATGTTATAAAACATTCATTAAATCATTTGTTCAAAAATATCAAACAAACACTTTGCTTGACCAAGTATTATTACATATGGGGGGGTGATAAAGGATGCATAAGGCCCATTTTTTTCTTCATAGACTTAAAATCTGGCTGGTTTTATAGAAGTAAAATATAAGTATTTTATCTGTTATTTACTTGTTCTCCCATTAATCTACTTATTCATTCAATATATGTTTATTTCTACCATTTTTCAAGCCATGTGTAGAAATCAAATTTGTAACAGAAAACAAACGTTTTTTCACAGGCCTTCAGTCTAAGGAAGAGGCTAGGACCTAGAGCTCCACTTAGAAATAAATTGTGTGCATTAAAGGGGCTGGCATTGTGATGCAGTGAGTTAAGCTGCTGCCTGTTATCCCATATGGATGCTGGTTGGTGTCTGAACTGCTATAATTTCGACCCAGCACCCTGCTAATGCACTTGGGAAAGCAGCAGAAGATGGCCAGATTGCTCAGGTTCCTGCCAATACCTGGGAGACCTGGATGAAGCTCCTGGCTCCTGATTCTTATTTGGCTGAGCCCTGGCCATTGATCGTGGCCCATTGAAGAGTGAACCAGTAAATGAAAGACTCTCTCTCTCTCTCTCTCTCTCTCTCTCTTTCTGTGTGTTTCTCATCTTGTCTCTCTATAGATCTGCCTTTCAAATAAATAAATAAATCTTTAAAAAAGCTGTGTATGCATGTACTGTGAAATTATATGTATGTTGTATGTAATATAATTTATGTGTGTTATATATGTATAATAGAGACACACAATCAATTGATAAGAAAAGTAGTATGTTAAAATTGGAATGTTTTTAATATATTATGAAATGTCAAATACTAATTAGACTAATTATATGTGGAGATTCAGACAGGTTCCACAGAGGTCAAATATAAAATGGTGTATCTTTGCCTCAAATAATTAGTTATGTTTTCCTCAGGAAAATTCAAATAGTTGGAATTATGATAAGGAAATATTTGAAAGCACAAATTGTGAACTAGTAAAAAAGGCATTGTGAATTGAATCTGGACACTGATTAAGTCTGTTGTATCAAAAACTTGTCCAGTGAGCTGGACATGATTCTGCTAAGGGAGAGACCTTACAGCTTGGTGTTTAAAAACAGGGACTATGGATACATGTTCTCTATCATCATTTACTCTTGAACTTTTGGCAAGTAAATAACACTTTCCACGCATCAGCACCTGACTCAGTGTGAACTCTAAAGCAATAGTTAGAGGGTAGGCCTAGCAGCCTAGCAGTTGAGACACTGGTTACCACACTTGTGTTCAGGGTGTAAGCTGGACTCTGTTTCTGGCTAGGGCTTCTGATTCTGGCTAGGGCTTATGATTCCAGCTTCCAACTAATGCAGAATCTTAGAAACAGCGGATAATAGCTCAGGTACTTGGGTTTCCTGTGTTCCATGTGGAAGACCTGGATTGCATTTGGGTACTTGACTTTGGCCAGGCACAGCCTGGGGTGTTGTTGGCATTTGGGGAGTGAACCAGCAGGTAAGGTCGAGTGGGAGGGCACTTGCTTTCTCTCTCTCCCTCTCTCTGCCTCCTCAATTAAATAAGTTTTTCAAAAATTTTTAAAAATACTTAGTGTTTACTGTGCTCCAGACATTATTCTATATCTTTTTATTTAATCCCCATTCAATTTGATGCTTACTTTATCCTCACAAAAGCCTAAAATATTTTTCACTAATTTATGTGTGAAAAAACTAGTGCTTAGCAAATTTAACTTGCCCAAAGGCATACAAGTTAATAGGATTTTTAAGACAGTGCCATTGATTTTGCTATTAAACATAATAATGTGTAAGACAACCAAAAATGTAAAAAGTGTAACAAAGAATATTGCAAAATCTTATTGAATTACTTGTCTCCTTAGGGATAAAGGACATCCTTATCTGGTAATATTTTTATGGTAGGTGAAAAAGAAAAAGAAAATCTTTTTTTCTAATTTTTAAAATAGAATGTCTTTAGAATAAAAATCACATGAAGAAAAATAATGAAAGGGAAAATCAAAACTCATGTAAAAATGGAATTAAAGGATGTTTACTTTGTGTAAAAATTTGAAATCAATCTACAGTTTTCATAATATATTTCCTTGAACTTTATAATACCTTCATATTTATGAAATTCAGGAGTAACTGTTTTTGTATAAAGCAGTGTACTGTAATGAAACGTATTGTTGTGACCTTAAAGTTTACTCTTGACAATGTGTACTCTTTGGATTTTCACAACAGTATAATGACGTTGTTTACTATTGTAGTATTGTACTGTTCTGAAAATCCCTTCTGCTTCACCTACTCACCCTCTTAACTTGTGGCAATCTAAATATATAAAGAAATGCAATCATATGGAACAAAAAGATGAGGAATTCATTCAGAAAAAAAAACAATGGATTGAGTATATATCTGATATTAAGTATTTTACTGTATTCATTACAGAAGAAGTAATGTAATCTGATACAGTGTAAAATACAGTGAAACATCACATTTCCTACCAAAACCTTTTCACTGATATGATTAATGTCACCACATCTATTTGACACTGAAATATAGATTAAGCAAGTTCTATAATACAAGGAAACAGGAATAAAGCAGAAATTTGGTAACAAAGAAATAAAATTATAATATACATAAGAGGCCAGATTATACATGCATTAAAATAAAAAGTTTCTGAATGACTTTTGGTCAATAGACATAAGTTAAATAAACAACAAATAATCATATTCCTTTCTACTAACAAAGGACAATTTGGAATTAAAAAAATAAAAAAATAAGCCATTTGTAATATAAAGTAAATACACCTAAAATGATATGTGAGGCTTATAAAAATAAAATACAACACAAACTACTGAATTGAATTATATCAATCATATATAAATAAAGGATTTCATTATGTTCAGGGATTTGAAGTCTTAACACTACAGATATAATTTCTCCCCAAATTCATCTATATATTAAATGTAAGCCTAACATTAATAAGTGACATTTTTGGAGTTTGAAAAGCTACTTCTAAAATTTATATGGAAATATAATGAAAAAAATAGCAACTAGAATGTTTTAAAAACTAGAAGAGTGAACTACATGATAACCAAAACTATTGAACAATAGTGAGTAAAATAGTGTGCAATGTCACTAAAAAGACTAGATCAACAAAAATTGAGTGATTGTCTAGAAATAGAGCTGCAAATATAGACATTTGATATGTAACAAAGGCATCACTGCTCATTGGTTCTGGGTTAACCTCTATGTTTGTATGGAGAAAACATATATTGTAATTTCTATTGTGTATACACATTTAGCCCAGCTGAATTGCTTTTCTGTTGTTTTGCTTTTTTTTGTCCCCTCTATGACAGAGAACAGTTGGTACTCAATAAAATACTGGGGGAAAAAACTGGAAATATTTTACAAATGAAAATCATCAGATAGTTGCTATTAAAATGTATTCAATTTATACTCGCCAAGGAGTTTAAAATTACTGATTTTATGAGAAAACATTAACATTCAACAAAAGAGTATGTAATAAAATATTGATAACAAAAACTGTGGAAGAATTGCTGAAATGATGAATCAACAAAAATGTCACACAAAATTAGTAAGAGAACAGGTCAGTGCAAGTATTTTGGAAAAATTACAGTTGTTTTTCTGATTTATATACATCTGCTGTGAAAACAATGCACACACAGGTACACGCATACACTTACATGTACACACATATGCATGCATTGTATATGAGTTCTCTGTTTAGGAACCAGGTGTTATGCACAGATTTGAATATCTTAATGTGTTTGAATATCTTAATGGCTATTAGATTAAAAATAAGTATGTTGGATGCATAGAATGGTTACACTTAGCAGTGCTATATTTTTGTTTACTCAACATATTTATGAAATAGAGTAATAGTGTAGAGTTCTCGTCTATTCTTCTCCCTACTGAGTTTTTTTTTTTTTTAATATTACCTTGGCCTTTAGAAAAAAAATTAAAGAAACCATCACTAGGTTCCAGATAACCTGCTTTCTCTTTATTTGGTATTTTCATACTTAGTCACTAATGTGAACATGCAAAGTATGTAACACTAATGTTCCTTATATAAACAAGGACACTGAGAATCATGAATTTAGTAAAGTGCACATCTAGGAAGAGTCAAATCTAGGATCCATATGTTCAATTGGCATTATTTAGATGTAATACCCAATAGATCTTATTTGATGAGAAATATGATGAAAATGTTCTGACTGCATTTCAAAACTGACATTCTGTCATTCTTCATAACTACAGCATTTTGTGACTGTTTTAAATTAAGATTTTTAATTGTAAATTAAGATATCTTTATTTGGAAAAATGGCATAATAATAAAGTTTAAAATGTGTATGTATTTTTTCAGTTTAGGAAGTAATTATATCTTTAAAAATATTATTTGAATATAATTTAGTGGATTACTTTCTATCACTCATACTTTTGCTGGTTGAATATACTGTGGTTTTATTTAATGGGGAATGAGCCAATTCAAACCAGCCTTCAATCTTTGTGAGAATTGCTCTGTTTCTTATTGATCTGCATTCTAAATTGCTGATAAGAAGCCTTAGAAATCTTGCAGCATTGAACAGGTCTCCCATTGGCAAGTCCTAAATTCCAATATTGGATTCCCACACATAGGAGACTAGTTGAAACTCTTGTGGGCCCTCTCAGCTGACACATGTTGCTCAAATTTCTTGCCACTCATGTGCATAGGAGTACCACAAATGAGAAAAATGTATTCGACTAATGTCTTTGAGCTACAATTCTTTCCTTGTTCATGAATATTCAAGCTCTGACTTCTATGGTACTTTTGTGATGACAAACCGTTCTTTAATATTATTTATTTTAATTGAGATATAAAAACTGCATATTTCTATACTGTACAGTGATATTTCAGTACATATTCGTATTTTAATGGCCAGTTCATGTGAAGAGAGGACTTTGTTCTCATCAAAGAAAAAAAGTATAAATATTTGAGGTATTGACAAATAGAGTCATTTTGATATGTTTTATCCAATTTCCTAGACCACCCCTCAATCTGAAAAAGAAAAAGTATGCCTTGGGTTAGTGAGTCTGTCACCTGTATAAGGGGGAATACTGGTGTCAATGCACTTGTATTTTTAATAAAATTTGAAAAAAAAAACCAACAAAAATATAGGAAGTGAATAGATTATGCAGAATGTATATCAAACTGGTTATAAAAGTAATAAGGGCAGAATTCTTTTTTAAAAAAGATTTATCCATTTATTTGAAAGGCAGAGTTATAGAGAGGCAGAAGCAAAGAGACAGAGAGGTCTTCCATCTGGTGATTCGCTCCCCAGATGGCTGCAATGACCAGAGCTGTGCTGACCTGAAGCCAGGAGCCTTTTCAGGGTCTCTCACATGGGTATAGGGGCCCAAAGACCTGGGCCATCTTCTACTGCCTTCCAGGCCACAGCAGAGAGCTGGACAGGAAGTGGAGCAGCCGGATTTCAAACCAGCGCCCATATGGGATGCCAGGGCTGCAGACCAGGGCTTTAACACACTGCATGCAGCACAGTGCAGGGCTGCCAAAGGCAGAATTTTGTGATCTAAAAAGGTAAAAGGTAAGTATAAAAATTTGTCTGGGGATAGACTCACAATTTAATCATTGGACCAGTCTTAAGAAAATAATGCCTTCAAATTTTTTAATACTCATATATGGCAGTTTCTTTCAATGGAAACTAAGAATGTTTTAAACATTGACATCATTTTTGCACAATAATACCCTCTCCCTTATTTAACAGAGACGTATATATTGAGGACAATATTTAAAATTAATATGATTGTTAAATGTGTGTTGCTTCTGCGACTGCATTTCAGGACAGAACAATAAAATCTTGTAAGGAAAAATATACTGATATTATAATTTTACAGGCAATGTAATTTCTACTGAAAATTGCTTTAGCCTGAGGAAATACTGCAGAATTATAAAGAAACCCAAAAACCTATGCTGTCTGTTGAGTGCATATTTCCCTCTCAAACATGCTTATGAAAAACAACTGTTAGAAATTTTGACTGGGGTTATTTGAGAGTGAGAGAGGCATTTGGGAAGAAAGCAGGGGATGGTAGTTGTGTTTAGTAGCTTTCTTTTCAAGAGCATTGAGCTAAGTGTACAAGGAGGTATTTATTATGGAGAATTAAAAAGGTAATTCTTGGGGCTGGCACTGTGGCATAGTGGCCTGCAGTGCCAGCATCCCATATAGGCGCTGGTTCGAATCCTGGCTGCTCCACTTCCCATCCAGCTCCCTGCTATGGCCTTGGAAAGCAGTAGAAGATAGCCCAAGTGCTTAGGCCCCTGCACCCATGTGGGAGACCCAAAAGAAGCTCCTGGCTTTGATCTGCGCAGCTCCAGCCGTTGGGGCCACCTGGGGAGTGAACCAGCAGATCGAAGACCTCTCTCTCTCTCTCTCTCTCTCTTTTGTCTCTCTGCCTCTGCCTATCTGTAGCTCTGCCTTTCAAAGAAATAAATAAATCTTTTTAAAATTGATTCTTAGAAAAGAGATACCATCATAGTTTTGTAGAATCTTTCTATATGATTCTTTGTGGTAAATACTTTAAATGTCATGCCCCACTCAGTGCTCTATAAGCCATTAGCTGGAGGTAGATATAGTGTATTTACAAAGCAGAAAATCATGATATAAAAAAATTAGTTTCTTTTTCCAAATGTGCAAATGTAGTCAAGTTTAGACCAAAGCCAGTGTTCAGACTTAGATCTTCCTTGTCTCTGAAACCTTTACTGCATGTAGCTCCATTATTTTGTCTTTTTAATTCACAATATTCCATAAAATGACTTAAAATAAGAAAAGAATAAGTTCCTTATCAAATGTAACACCTTACTTCTATTACTATAAACTACAAATGATTTTGATTGGTAAAATGAAAATAATAACTTACTGTATGAAACCAGCAACCTGTAGTAAGAGAAGTTCAGAGGATGATGGTCCTGGGTTATTCCATTACAGTGAGTTTGATTTATTCAAATCCTGCTATAATTGTTTCAAAAACTAAATGAAAATGGAATCATTTATTATCATACAGAAGGATTAAGTATTAAATTGGATTTCTGCATTTAAGATGAAAAAAGTAAGCTAACCTCTAAAATGCCTTAAAATTGAACTTTAAGAGCTTTAAGAGATTTAGAGGAAGAATTAGCCATATAAAAGAATCTTTTAAAGTGGTATAGTAACACAAATGATGGTTTTATAAGCAAATTAGGCCATATACTTTATTTTGCCCTTTGACCCAATATTACTATGATCCATTATAAAAATTTTTCAGTTAAACTCTCTTTTGACATATTAGTTTCTTCTAGGTTAAACACACAATTTTGGGATAAAGGCTGAAATTATCCTCACACATATTAGCACAATATGGATAACTTATTTTCCTAATTTAAAAAGATAATCATAAATATGTTTTCTTTAAAAAGACAGGTACATTTCCACCTCATTCGGAGATTAGAGAGCACACATTTCTCTAAGGGAACTAAGGTTTACAGTTCCACCTTCCCGGTGGGAGGAAGAGCCTGTAGAGTTTCTGGTTAGGCAGGCATTTCACTATGCTGCTTGACAACACTGTAAGAGGTTGTGAAAACCCATGGGGTAGGGAATGCTCTGTCTATAAAATATGGGAATAGGTCAGTGGTTCTTGACAGAAATAATTCCCCTGCTTCAAGCCCCAAGTATATTTGACATTGTCTGAGAAAGTTTTGATTGTCACAAATGTGAGGAGTGTTGTTGAACTCTAACGGATAAAGGCCAGGGATGTTGTTAAACATCTTAATAGCCCTTACAACAAAGAATTATCTACATTAACAGAAAAAAATTAATGGGCTTCCATCTCTAAGTTTTACATTGGTTTGTATTTGTGGAGTTCCTTTCAGGCAGAACACAATTGCCTTGGAGTCAGTAGCAATATTACTTCAGAGCAAACACATTAGGCAAGTGCCTCTTAATTTGGTAGGAAAATAAAAGCAACAACCCCTCTCCATGTATGTTTGTTTTGGAAAGTAAAAACTAACTTTCCGTTCTACACTTCTATCTTGTTCATGATTATGAATGAATGTTGTGTAAATAAAGTCAACCAGCTCCCAGATTAAAATATGTGAGACACATGCAATATATCATCAAAGTATTTGTTTATAAGAATTTACACAAATGCTTTGAAAAACCAGGTGTCCAAAGTTTCTATTGGAGACATTTTGATTTATTAAGTGTAGTTAGGGTAAAGAAGTCTATATTTTAGTAAGAATTCCACATGATTTTGATGTAGTCAGTTCACTTTGGGAAACAAGCTAGAGAAAATGGAATGAAATTTCTTTGGCTCCAGTTGCATATTAAATAGCAATGTATAAATTTGAACCTCAACATATTTGATACAAAAATTAAATGTTAATTGAAGAAATATGGCCTGCAGCTTGAAAAGCACAAATTATACTAATGAAATAGAGTCTATGTTTGTAGATATGTATTTATGTGAATACTGTCACCTTAAGCATTTCAGAATGCAGCTTACATTTTGACATATAGTGATGCACTAAACTTATTTCTAATGAATGAACAAGCAAATTAATGAAGGATAAATATAATATAGTCTACATTGTGAGTTCATAAACTTTCATTTTTGACAGAATGTTATCACCTTATGGTAAGAAGATATATTTCAGGCAAACACATGTGATAGAAGTGTTCATTAGCAGGAAAATATTAAGAAAGTCATATATATATATATAGTAGCAAAGTTGCTTGACAAGGTCGTAGTTTATAAATGTTCATAGTATTTACAAAGGTTTGGAACAGAACACACCACATGCCAATGCAATAAGAGACAAAACAATGAGTGAATATCCTTGGAGCAAGAGGCTGTTTGGAGAACTGTTGAAAAAGAATTGAAAGGGAAAGTTGAGAGCAAGAGCATAAACATATTAAAAATAAAATAAAAAGAAATTCCTCAGAAATGTACCAGAATATGATGCTATGCATTTTTTAGATACCTTGCCTAGAAGCATGCTTGCTATAGTTAAGGCAGGTATTGCAATGTAATTCATGGAATATCTAAGTCTTGTTATTAAAGAGACAATATTTGCAAGTACAATTATGCTTTGTAAATAATCTACTATAAGAAAGACAAAGATCCAAGACAAATAAATGAGAATTTTGAAGACAAAAAGAAGAACAAAAAAGCTAATGACAAAAAGAGGTTTCTAATAAGTGGTACTATCAATAATATGGAAGAGCTTATATCATTCTTTAATCTATGAGTATATTCTGGATGAATAACAAATACTACTGGTTCCTTTGTAATGAACTGAGGCTGCAGGCTGTATTTCATTTACCAGACTTTAATGAAACATAAAAGAAGTATGTATGTCAATGAGCTCAAACACATGCACACACATGCATAACCATACACTCAAACATTTGCTACAGAGATGGATATGTATTTTTCAGCATGTAACTTCTCTATGCACCTGGCTATAGCAAATTGTAAGTGTCTGCATATTCATTGACCATCCTCTTGTTCTTAGATGGTTTCCCTTTCTCTTTCATTTCTAACTGAGTAAGCTTAGTCACTGTTTGGCCAGTAGAATATGGTGGGATTGATTTGGCAGTTTCTAGTTTTATGGGCTCTACGAAATTTGCAGCTTCCACTTTTTGTCTCTTGCAAGACTCTTATATAGAAGCCCTGGACACAAAACAGTGGTATCAAGTTCATCTGTTTGGAGACTACAGGCTGTGGAAGCCCTGCAAATCCCAGCCTCCTAGTGTCTCCCACAAAGCAGCAAATATATAAACTAAAGCTTCTGGGATCCTCCAAATGTAGCCCATCTACAAACTGAATGCCAGCAAAAGACATCACTTGACATAATTTGGAGCAGAGGAACCTCCCACCCAGAGCTAAAGAATACCTCTTGTCTAAATCACAAAACATTATAAGATAATTAAACAGTTGTTTCAATCATTGATATTTTGTAACAGTTTGTAACTTGGCACTAAAAAATGTTAAACAGAGGCATTGCAACCAAGATTTTAAGATATATGCAAAAGGAAGTCAAAGGAACAGAGGCAGAGAATCTTTTTTTTTTTAAAGATTATTTATTTATTTATTTTACAGGTAGAGTTACAGACAGTGAGAGGGAAAGACAGAGAGAAAAGTCTTCCTTCTGTTGGTTCACCCCCTAAATGGCCGCTACGGCCGGAGCTACGCCGATCCGAAGCCAGGAGCCAGATGCTTCCTCCTGGTCTCGCACGCGGGTGCAGGCACCCAAGCACTTGGGCCATCCTCCACTGCTTTCCCCGGGCCATAGCAGAGAGCTGGACTGGAGGAGGAGCAGCCGGGACTAGAACCCAGCACCCATATGGGATTCTGGCGACACAGGCGGAGGATTAACCAAGTGAGCCACGGCGCCGGCCCTGAGGCAGAGAATCTTAAACAGTTTACTAGCTGAAGCTTGTTTTACAAAGAATGTTCCAGGAAATTGTATGTTGTAATCTGAGGAGGGCAGACTGCAAGAAACCAGTCTGAGTTAGTTGTAAGCGTACCATATGTGAAAATATATGTTGTTAACTAGGAAGGACTTTACTGCTCCTCCTCTTCTGCATCCTAGATGTGAATTGCAAGCAGGAGGGGCCCTCTGTCCACTCAGCCCCTTTTCTGCACCCTGGACAATTCCCTAGTGCTTGTGATAAAAGCCTAGCCCTTGTCAGCGAGATGGTTTCTTTAGGGAAATAGACCTTCTTACTGTGTCCTTTATTTGCCACAAGTAAATAAAGTTCCCCTTTGAGCAACTTCTGCTTGAAGATGATTATGCAGGGACTCCCCAAGCAGATGGACCCCTGTACCCTCTTAACAGAATTTCTTTACTTTTCCAATTACTCATTTTCTGCATAACATTTATACACTATGATATTCCTTTACTTATTTATTATCACTTTTGTCCTAAAGAACATATACTTGGTAAAAGCTAAGACTATATGATGTGCTTACTTGTGTATACCAGCCCCTAGTACAAGGATTGGCAAATAAAACACTTAAAATATTTATTACATCGTTGCATTCAATAAATGGTATCATATTTTGGCTAATGCTATCAGAAGCCATCTGTGCATTTATTGTGAGAAAGATAAGTAACTAGGGGAGAATCTGGGGTCTGACTAAGTCAAACTACTGCTGGACAGCTCCTTGTCAACTCAAGCCAAACAGCTGTTGATAGCTGCCTTGCAGACCCACAGGGGTCGATGATTGACAGCTCCAGGTGATTTGTGTTTTGACAGCCCTGGCCAACTAACCACAGGACAGCTGCTGCCAGACCTATGACAGCATGACCCATCCTGTATGACAAGTATCTTTTTGTGCATCATCCAAGCTTCCCTTTCTGTGTGTACATGCAAGCCTGTATCCCATGTACCAGCAAGCCTCCCCCACCCAACACACACACTTCCCAACTAGTGGAAACTACAACGACCACGATGCTGCAAACTTGTAATCAGCACCAGCTGGAAATGTCCAACATAGTTGCAGGATGTGTGCCTCTGATGACCTTTTAGGTCATTATAATGCCATTATGATAAAATTACTCTTGGAATCACACCCACTATCATTAAGCACCTAACACCAGGACCATGATGGTTCTTATATTTTCTATTTTTTTTTAACAGGCAGAGTGGACAGTGAGAGAGAGACAGAGAGACAGAGAGAAAGGTCTTCCTTTGCCGTTGGTTCACCCTCCAATGGTCGCAGCGGCTGGCGCGCTGCGGCCGGCACACTGCGCTGATCCGATGGCGGGAGCCAGGTACTTCTCCTGGTCTCCCATGGGGTGCAGGGACCAAGCACTTGGGCCATCCTCCACTGCACTCCCTGGCCACAGCAGAGAGCTGGCCTGGAAGATGGGCAACCGGGACAGAATCCGGCGCCCTGACCGGGACTAGAACCCGGTGTGCCGGCGCCGAAAGGCGGAGGATTAGCCTAGTGAGACGCGGCACTGGCGGTTCTCATATTTTCTACAAAGAGCATACAAGTGGGCAGTGCTGTAGCTCCACCACAAACTCCGCCCTCCTCCCTGAATATTCAGTTTGGCATTATCATAACATCACCACCTATACTTCTAGAAGGGAAGCCTAACCTTGTTGAAGAGACTTTATATTGAAAGGGGGCTTTTTCACTATTGGATGGTTTTCCTTGAAAAGAGTTTTTTCTTGGGTCCTTTTTGCATTTTCAGATGCTTGGTCATATATCAATTCTTTCTTGAGTTTGCACTCTGGTTTTGCTTTGAATACACATCTTTATGGCTCTACCTTTTAATTCTTTCACATGCTGGAGTGAAGAACCTACAATAAGCTTAGCTGGGAGCCCTAGAGCCCACAATGAGCTAAATATACTTATAAATTAACTAATGAGGAGTCTTTTATTTGTTCATGAAAGTATCAAGAGATAACACTTCAACCCTGTCAGAATGGTTTATTATCTAAAAGATAGAGAGTAACAAATACTAGCAAGAGAAAGGGGAATTCTTACACTCTGTTGATGAGAATGTAATTTAGTGCATTTTTATTTGTTTCCCCTGTGTTTGTTCATTCAAAAAGGTAATCATATTTATTATGTAGCTTGTGATACTTCAAAAGAAATCAGAGGTTTAAGGAAATGACTAATGGGAGAAAGAAATAGAACAGAAAATATGACTCATACTTTTCTTGGATTATCAGAATAAATTGTTTCCAACTCAAAGAGTGCTATGATTGATTATCTAAAGCTTCAGAATTCAGTCATCTTAAAGGATAGCTTTGAACTGAGTTCAACCCTCATAAAAATCAGTTTTATCATTCTATCAGTCCTGTACAACACACAGCAAGCATGTTTTATTTCCTCAAAAAATGTTATTCTGGGGCCTGTGTGGTGGCATAGGAGGCAAAGCTACAGCCTGCAATGCCTGCATCACATGAGTGCTGGATTGTGTTCCAGATGCCTCGCTTCATATATTGCTCCTGGGAATGACCTGAGAAAAGCAAAGCAGAAGATGAACCAAGTATATGAGCCCTTGCTATTCACATGGGAGACCTGAAAGAAGCTCCTGGCTCCTGGCTTCAGTCTGGCCCAGCTCTGGCCTTGGCAGCCATCTGGGCAGTGAATCAGCAGATGTAAGATTCTCTCTCTCTCTCTCTCTCTCTCTCTCTCTGTCTGTCTCCCTTCATCTTTCTCTGAAACTCTGACTTTCAAATAAATAAATAAATCTTTAAAATGTAATTTCAAGCAACAAAATGATACTGGAGGCAAAATAACAAGACAAAATACAAATGCATGGGCATAGACTTTATTATCAAATACAAATTGACATGTTTTTAAATTAGTCTAAGAGTTATTCAATGTAAGACTTGTAAGAAAGCAATATAACATTTTTAAAATTATTTATTTGAAAGGTAGAGTGACAGAGCAGAACACACACACACACACACACACAGAAAGAGAGAGAGAGAGAGAGAGGGAGAGAGAAAGGGAGAGAGAGGTCTTCTATCTGCTGGTTCACTCCCCAATTGGCTGCAATGGCCACAGCTGCACTGATCTGAAGCCAGGAGCCAGGAGCTTCTTCTGGGTCTCCTACGTGGGATCAGGGGCCCAAGGACTTGGGCCATCTTCTGCTGCTTTCTCAGGCCATAACAAAGAGCTGGATCGGAAGTGAAACAGCTGGGACTGGAACTGGCGCCCATATGGAATGCCGGCCCTGCAGGCGATGTCTTTACCTGCTACGCCAAAGCGTTGGCCCAAGCAATTAAAGTTTAATCTCTAATTTCTTCATTTATAAAATGCCAGTGACAATTTCATATACTTTATTGTCTTACAGAGAGGGTTACATGAATCAATATAGTTAAAATTTCTAGCACATGGTGTAATTATAAATGTTAGTTAATATTATTAATGTTCAAAATAAAAAAATAATTATCTGAAATTATTTCATATTTAGTCATTTGGATTTTTAATCATTGAAATTACTTAGTAATGAAAAGAAAGAGCAAAAAATTGTTTAATGGTTTTAGATACACTAATTAAACTGGTAACTAATTATTGCTAGAACATATATAGGATGTAAAGAAATCAATTTTCAAATTTAAGTCTACCTAATTATAAATTTATTATTAGTCAATAATTGATGTTTTTCTCAAACCAGTAATATTATCATTTGTGTTTTTACATATAAACTTTTTATTTACAAAATTATTTAGGAGCAATGACATAGATAAATATTATTTGGAGGATTTCCTTTAAAAATGTGCATTCTAAATATTTCGTCTAATTTTAGCAATATTTTTTAAAATGCATCAAATGATTTTATGATATTTCCATTTCAAATGCTTTTTTCATACTTTCAACTACTTTTCATAAGTATTTTGTTGGTTGGGATCTACTTGTTGATGCTAATCCTTGATTCTATCAAGGTTTTACCAGACAGATCCTTAGGACATGTTTAATGATCTCAACTACTAGGCTGAATTTTTAAAAATTATATATATTTATTTTCTTTTTATTTTAAAGGCAGAGACAGAGAAAGATCGATCAATCAATTTCCCATCCATAAGTTCACTCCTCAAATTCTCACAACAGTCAGGGCTGGGCCAGGTGACACCAGGAGCCTGAAACTTCATCTGGGTCTTCCACGTGTGTTGCAGGGATACAAGCATTTGAGCCATGCGCTGCTGCCTCCCAGGCTGCACATTGGCCAGATGCTGGATAGGTAGTATAGGAAACAATACTTGAACTAAGCACTCTAAGATGCAATGCAGGCATCTCAAGTGGTGACAAAACCATTGTATCGAACACCCACTCCCTCTATTTATTTATCTGTGATGTATTTATGTGTGATGCTTGATTATGTACAGGCATTTATTTTTCATCCCCATGCATATTCTAATTATTATGTGTAGGGAAATCATTCATTGCCTATATATTAAGGTAAAACATGATAATATTTCTGTAAAGTATGTACTTCATCTATAAATCAAAATAAATTTGGTAAATCCAAAATTCAGGCTGAAATTACAAGGTGGTATGTGCTTTGTTTATGAATTAAGTTAGTGATTATTTCATGAACTGAAGATAAAATGAATCACTGATTTCCGGACATTAGTTACCATTAATTAATTTCTAAAATAACAGTGATAGTGAAGAGAAGAACATTTGCATGCACCGAGTACTATACATTGTGCATTCTTTTTATATGAGAAAATATGCTAGACAATTACAAATAATAAAGTATGAAAATATGCTAGACAATTAACTTTACAAATAAGAAAATATGCTAGACAATTAACCTACTCAGGATTATAGTTTCAAAGTTGAGACTTTCCTAAAATATGTAGATTGAAACCCAGAGTAATGAGTGATTGATTCAATGGTAGATCATAACAATAATTGTGAATACTACATCTCCAATCGATTTACTCCTCTCTTTAAAATAAATATCAATATGATTGTTTTGAGAAAAATATATAATTAATAATAAAGTTTTAATTTTCCTTAATTCCTTACTTAATTCCATTCTAGATCCACTAGTAACTTAGACCTGAGTGCTGATGCAGAAGACTCCAACTATGCAGACTGGGCTTCATTTAAAATCATCACTTCAAATAAGAAGTAGCCCTCAGCATATCACTCCTACTTGATTTGCTTGCTTTTCTGCAGACTGGGTCACATTATCTCTTCTTGAAAACCCCAACTCAGCTCTCTTGCTCACACTCCTATGTTGAATTCTTTTTTTTTTTTTTTTTTTTTTTTTTTTTTTGACAGGCAGAGTTAGACAGTGAGAGAGAGAGACAGAGAGAAAGGTCTTCCTTTTCCGTTGGTTTACCCTGCAATGGCTGCTGTGGCCGGCGCACCATGCTGATCTGAAGCCAGGAGCCAGGTGCTTCTCCTGGTCTCCCATGCGGGTGCAGGGCCCAAAGACCTGGGCCATCCTCCACTGCCCTCCCGGGCCACAGCAGAGAGCTGGACTGGAAGAGGAGCCACCGGGACAGAATCCAGCGCCCCGATCAGGACTAGAACCCTGTGTGCCGGCGCCGCAGGTGGAAGATTAGCCTATTGAGCCGCAGCACAGGCCCTATGTTGAATTCTTACTATTCTCCTACTGACGTATATGTTAAACCACCTTACTTGTGCCTATTTACTTCTTCCTATTTACCTACATAAATTAGAGGCAGTGAGAAAAGAGAGGCAGATAAGTAGAGACAGGGAGTGTTCCCATCTGCTGGTTCATTTCCTATTTGTCCACAAGAATCCCAGGGAGGGTAAAAAACTAGAAGTCAGTAGTTTAGTCATTCTGCATTAACAGAAGTCTGTTTTGAGAAGTCAGAGGCAGGAAATGACATGGGGCACTCCAATATGGGATGCAAGTGTCCGGGCAAGGATCTTAACCAGTAGACTAAATATGCACATCCTCCTCTCTCTCGCTCTCTCTCTCTTCCTCTCTCCATCTCTCTCTGTCTTTTCCAGTTTGGTAATTGTCATACTGCCCATGCTCTTCCCTAGGAGTAATCCCTCTTCCCTAATAGATTATTCACTTTATTATACAAACATAACATAGCTCATGTTTAAAAGGAATAGAACTTTGACCTCTAATTCTACTGCACAGTCCTCCTTTTCTCATTTTCTTTATAGCAAAATTCCCCCATTTTGCTTGTATTTCTTGATGTTTCTTTAACATTATTACCATTATATTTTTACTTTTCTCCTTAGTCTCTTTCATTCCTTAGAAACTATTTATCATTGTTGCATGACCTGTCATGTTTCTAAATTTAATTCTCAGGCCTCTTGCTCTAATTCAGCATCATTCAATAATTTTTAAAAAAAAATTTATTCAATGCATTGCTTCACTTATATTTGGAGATACTATATTGCCCAGTTTTCTTCCTGCTTTACTAAATACTATTTCTCATTTTCCTTTTAGTTTTCTCAATTCCTACAAGTACCTGCTAGGATGTCTCAGATCATACATATCCTCATCCTTCTGTACTTGTCAGTACACTCTATTAAAAGGGATCATGAAATGACAAGGCTTTAAAATAATCTTTAATGAAGAGGCAGATGTTTGGTACATGTTTTGATGCCATTTGGGATGTCTTCATCCCTTATCAGCGTCCCTGGGTTTGAGTTCCAATTCTGTCTCCAATCCATATTCCTGATGGTGCACACCTTTGAAGGCAGCAGATGATAGTTCAAGTACTTGGGACCCACAGTGAGTTCCTGGCTTTGGCTTTGGCCTGGCTCAGTCCTTGCATTTGTGTTTCAAATTGGTAGATAGGAGATATTTCTGTCTCTCTGTCTCTTGTTCTCTTTCTCATTTTCCTTCTTTCTGTCTCTATCCTATCCTATTCCATCCCTCCATCCCTCCTTCTCTATCTGCCTTTCAAATAAATAATTTTTTTTTTTTAAATCCACCTCATGGAGACATGACTCACAAATTCAGATCTAAGCTTAAACTAATCAATTGATGTCAATATTTGTATTTCAACAGCTTCTGTAGGATTTTTTTTTTTGGGGGGGGAGATAGGTAGAGTTATAGACAGTGAGAGAGAAAGACAGAGAGAAAGGTCTTCATCCGTTGGTTCACTACCCAAAGGGGACTACGTCTGGAGCTGCTCTGATCCGAAGCCAGGAGCCAGGTGCTTTTTCCTGGTCTCCCATGCGAGTGCAGGGCCCAAGCACTTGGGCCATTCTCCACTGCTTTCCTGGGCCACCAAAGAGAGCTGGAATGGAAGAGGAGCAACCGGGACTAGAACCCGGTGCCCATATGGGATGCCAGCACCTCAGGAGGAAGATTAACCAAGTGAGCCACGGTGACGGCCCCTGTAGGATGTTTTTTAAGGACAGTCTTTTATGATACACCCACCAGGTCATCAGAAGAACTGATTTCATATTTCAAAGAGAAATGCTGTCTGAAGTCTCTCTTAGGTATTAATTACGTGTCCATTTTTCCAAATGTTTAGTGGAAAACAATGACAGCAACAATAAAATACTTGAGTCCTTTTTGCGATATGCTGTTTATCCTCTCTCAACTTGTCCAAAATATGGCAACATCTAACTTCCTTAACCACTAACATCCTAGACCTAATAAACATAGTCATTAGTCAGGACTACTATATTAACTTATTAACTGATCTCCTAACCAGTAACATTGATTTATTTCCTATCCCCTACTTATATATTGAATATATTTATATTATTGACTATAGGGCTCTTTAGAGTATGGAAACTACCTATGACTTCTTCTATCAGTTTTACCAGATACATTATACACCCGCATCCTTTCCTTCTTTCTGCTTCTCAAATATTCAAAGCATTTTCTAGTCTCAACATTTGCATGTGGCATTCCCTTTGCCCAAGAAAACATTGCTTCAGATCTTCCATGACTTGCAACTTCATATTATTCAGATCTAAGTTCAAATGTTACCTACTCTCACTGATTCTCACCACCACATTCCTCTTCTTCCAACATCACTCTACTCATATTTATTTTTTCATAGCTCTATCACTTACTACATAATGTTCTTACTTGTTCACTGCTAGTCCAGTCCCGTGTAAAAGAATTTTCATGAAATTAGTTTGTTCAATAATTAGTTACGAGTGTCTTGAACTGTGGGTAGTAATGAAAACAAATAGATTATGAATTAATGTATAAGCTTAGCCATTATTTCAATCTTATTTTAATCATGTTTTAATGGTAAAGTCAAATGGAATAAATGCTACCCACACATATTTCCAATATCTGCTTAAAATATAAGTATAAAAACAAAGAATCATAGAAACATGTTCAAGACTATCAATACCAAGTAGTTTAAAAAGTAAATAGGTATTTGTATGCTAAAATTATCTCCACTTGAAGATCTTGAGTTGAGGAAATAAGCCACAATTTAATGAAAAGGTAATAAGCTAGCTCAAAATATTTTTTTGAAATTGAACAAACATCATTTGTTGTTTTCTATTACAAGAACTGTTTACATTGTTTTAAAATGGAGATAGAATGACTCAAACATATGTCATTTCTTATTAGTAAATGAGATAAAATCTCCTCATAGTCAGAGTATATTTATCTTATTTTCTAGATATGTTAAGCTCACTTCTGAGCTTAACTTACATCCTGAAACATGAGGTTTCAAATGAATAAAAATGCTTTTATTCTTCCAAGTTAACCTGTTAGGTAATAGAGATAGTAGATTGTAGTAACAAAAAATCCTTTCAACTTGAACTATATCATTTACTTTGTTTGCTGATGAGATAACATTTACACAACATTGTGTGCCTAAATGTGTATTTCTATTTAAATCAAATTCATCTCCAGAGTTTATGTGTATAGTGAAGGAATGAAATTGAATTCTGTTAGAGAACTAAAATCAGTTACCATTTATTTCAAGCAAAGAGGTAATCAACATGCTTGACTGGAGAAGCTATTCAAGAATTGAGATTTTCTAAACTGTTTTTGCACAAACATTCTAAAACATAAGATATTAGGAAATCTACTAAACTAATTTTGGAGGAAAGGTGTATTATACACAGTTTATGACTATGGGTCTTACATGCCTCATATAATCCTATTAAGAAAGGAGTTTTAGAAAAATATAAAATAAATAAAAATCAGAACAAATGTGCATTATATTGTCATAATTTAATCTGTTGTTTTTTTCAGCATTTTCATCTTAGAAAATACAGATAGGTTGGCACTACTCCATAGAGTTCAAATTGCACGCTCTAATCCTTGTAGCTGGTAAACCTCCCCAAAGACAGACTTTTTCTGTTACCCAACAGCACATATTATGTTAGCAATCCTGTAGAGAAATACTTTCTTCAATGAAAATAAAAGTTATGAAACAAAATTAGACTTACATCGTTTACCCTTCCAGTTCCTTTTAGAATAGCATATTGGATTGATTACTGATGTTATCTGATTGTTTCTCTGAAATCCTAAAATGACCGAAAAACTGTGATTTCTTTAGCTTTTTTAATAGGAATTAGTTTCTCACTATGAACTTACCTTAATTGGTGATGAGTATATATGCCAAAATTATTAAATCCCAGTTTAATTTGATGTGAATAACTAGATAGATAGACAGACAGACAGACATAGACATATACGGTTTCATAGCATGGTTAGGAATCTGTTTATAGCAGCTCAATTCACAGTAGCTAAAATATCAAATCAACCCAGATACCATCAACTGATGACTGAGTAAAGAAAATCTGGTGGGAACCATTGCTGTCACGAGGCATGTAAAGCCACTACCTGGAGTGCCTTCATTCCTTATGGGCACCAGTTGGAGTCCTGTCTGTACCACTTACGATTCACCTTCCTGCTAACATGCCTGGAAGGCGGTGGAAGATGGCACTAGTGCTTGGGACCCTGCATCCATGTTGGAGACCCAAAGGAAACTCTCAGCTCCTGGCTGCAGACTGGCCCAGCTCTGGAGCTGTGGTCATTCAGGGAGTGAACCAGTGGACGGAAGTATGCTTGCTCTCTCTCTCTCTCTCTCTCTCTCGCTTGCTATCCCTCTCTTTCTATGACTCTGCCTTTCAAGTAAGTAAATAAATCTTTTTAAAAAACAGACAAAACAATCAAAAAATCTGATATATATGTATGACAGAATACTAACTACCCAGCCATAAAGAATAATGAAATCCTGTCTTTCACAACAAAATAGATGTAACTGGAGACCATCATGTTTAGTGAAATTAGCCAGTCTCAAAAAGACAAATATCAGATATGTTATAGTTAATATACAATACAAAAAAGTACAAGAATTAAACTGACATCTTGTGATTTGAATATGCACTTGAGTCTCTCTTGTTGCCAGAAGTATCAGGAAACATGAATAAAAGGGAATTCTGGACCTGTAGACTAGTCTAATCGGGTGCCCAGTTTGTTCTAAAGATTGCTTTAACGTTAGTTAAAAGTTACTAATTGCAACAATTTGCCAAATGAAAATCCAATCGTGGGGCAGGCCTATAGCACAATGGCTAAGATGGTGCTTAGGACACCCCTATAAGATATCATAATGCCTTGGTTTGAGTTCTGGCTCAGCTCCCAGCTTGATGCTAATGTGCACTCTGAGAATATAGTGAATACGCAAAAAAATAGGTACATGTATTTGTTACTGATACATTACATAATATATTATACTCATAAATACAACCACTAATCTTACTCTCCTCCATAAAATTATAAAACTTCTGTAACAAAGCAATAAATGAAAAAATAAATGAATGTCTTTAATACACACAATAGTCAAATATACCATGGCTTAAGCAGTAACTTTATGCATTTCATAGGAACATCTTGCTTTTACATAAAATCACTAAAATGTGAAGATTCTAAAATAAAAACTTAAATATACTGCATCCTACACTTCAAACAAACACAAGGTAATTTTCACCATATCACAACTCTAAAACATCCTGTTACAAAGAAAATGAATGATTGTAAAAAGAAAATGGAAGAACAAAAAAACTGGATTTTTAAAAATATATAAAAAGTTCATATATGTGAATATCGTGATGAGATCAGTATTTTTTGTTGGCATGAATAATATTATATCAAGATCAGTTGCAGGGCTGGTGCTGTGCCTGCAGTGCAGGCATCCCATAGAGGTGCCGGTTCGAATCCTGACCTCTGTATTTCTGATACAGCTCTCTGCTTTGGCCTGGGAAAGCAGTGGAAGATGGCCCAAATGCTTGGGCCCCTGCACCCACATGCGAGAACTGGAGGAAGCTCCTGGTTCCTGTCTTCGGATCAGTACAGTTCTGGCCATTGCGGCCATCTGGGGAGTGAACCAGCAGATGGAGGACTTCTCTCTTTCTCTCTCTCTCTCTCTCTTTCTAGCTCTCTCTCTCTGCCTCTGCCTCTCTGGAACTGCCTTTCAAGTAAATAAATAAATAAATCATATTGCATAGTTAATTTAAATTTGATTATTTGAACTATATTCTATGAAAATCACTTTAGTTGGGTCTCAAATTTATTCCTACAGAATCTATTTACTCCTGGCTCTAATAAAGCTCCATATAGTAGCAACATTATCTATTTTTAAAAAATAAAGTGTAGTAAGGGAAGTGTCACTATGTTACTTTTTAACAATTTTTGTTAAAATTTTTAACAATTTTCCATTTTCATTTTATATGTAAATACTACATACACATGCCTACATTTTTAAAATTTCGTTTAAGTTATACAAGTTTCCTGTATTTCATATACACAGATTTAGGAACCTAGTGACACTTCCCTTACTACACTCCTTCTCATCCACTCTCCATCCCTCCCCCTCCTCCCTCTCATATCCCCACTATTAATTTTTGCAAGGATCTACCTTCAGTTTACTTAAAGATCATATACTTAAACCCACACTGAATAAAATAGTTCAACAAATAGTATGAAGAGACAAAAAGAAAAACAAAAAAACCCGTTCCTGTTTGTTTACAAAGGCTGTAAACAATCAATGAATCTCAAAATGTTTATTTCATTCCAATGTATTACATTTCAGGTACTCTATTAGTTACCTCAGGTCAGGGAAAACATGATATCTGTCTTTTTGGGATTGTATTATTTCACTAAATATAATGGTTTTCAGTTGGATCCATCTCGCAGCAAAAGACAGGATTTCTTTTCTTTTTCTTTCTTTCCTTTTTTTTTTCTTTTTTTCTTTACAACTGAGTTGTACTACATTGTGTATATGTACCATGACTTATTTATCTAGTTAACAGTTGATGGGCATCTGGGTTGATTACATATATGTGCTGCAATGAACATGGGGGTATAAAAGCAGCATCAGATATAGTAACATCATATTGTGGGATTCATGACAAAGATCATAAATGAAGAAACACATGTATATTATAGTATGTGGCCTATAACTCAGTGAAGAAAACATTTATAATATATATAAAATAATATGGCATTCACACATGCATACTAAATACTTTTACTAATCTTCCACATATAAAATATATCCATGTCTGGCTTATTTAACTTTGTGTATGATCTCCAATTACATCCAATTTTCGTAAATGTTGTAATTCTATTATTTTTCATGACTGAATAAAATTCCAATTTTTGGTTATTTATCTATTGATGGACATCTAGGTTGATTCCATATTATAACTATTGCAAGTAGTTTTGCAATAAATATAGAAGTGTAGGTATTCATTGCACGTGCTATGGTTTCTATTGTGATATGTTTCATGAATGAAAGAATTCAGGATAAATTATTTGGGTTCAATTGTTTCCTAGTATCAAGAATAGTGAAGATGGGGCCGGTGCTGTGGTGGAATGGGTAAAGCTGTCACCTGCGGCTGCAGTGCCGGCATCCCATATGGGCACCTGTTCAATTTCCAGCTGCTCTGCTTCCGATCCAGCTCTCTGCTGTGGCCTGGGAATGCAGTAGAAGATGGCCCAAGTCCTTGGGCCCCTGCATCCATGTGGCAGACGAGAAGAAGCTCCTGGCTCCTGATTCAGATGCGTGCAGCTCCAGCCATTGCAGCCATTTGCGGAGTGAACTAGCGGATGGAAGTACCCCCTTCCTCTGCCTCTCCTTCTCTATCTGTGTATCTCTGACTTTCAAATAAATAAATAAATCTTAAAAATGAAAAGAACATTGAAGTCTGCTAAGTCTGTTAAAGGAAGTCATGTGTAAGATAACTACTGAGACTATGAGTAGCTTGCCAATACTGCACAGGCAATAACGTTATTCCCAAGCAAAATCAGTGTATACTGGAAGATTTTTAATGAGCAAATTAAAGTATCACAATTAGTCAAAAATAAATTATAGCAAGAGGTCAATGATACTGGAATGAATGCAAAGAGAAAATCAGGAGCCAGATCTCTTAATGTCTTGAGAGCCATTTTGAGTAGTTTAAACTTCAGAGATTTTTATGAATGAGGACAGTTAAACTAAAGGAGGTGTTCTGATTTGCACTTTAAACAACTCTGGCTACTGGAAAAAAATGAGAAATTGCAGAAAGGAAAAGTGAATATAGGGATAGGATGTAAAAGATTATTTACAATATTTTTGGTGGGTAAGCATGAATGCTTGGATTAGGATGAACTCAATGGACTGAGAGAGATATAAGAAGAATTTTTAAAATACATTGGAGGCTGAACTTGCTAAAAGGTAGTGGGCTAAGTAGATGGAGACGGAATTGCCAAGAATAATTTCCTAGTCATTTGGCATGTTTAACTTTGGTGGACACAAGTTAACTGGAAGAAAAGTGTCATATTAAATATATGGACATAATATATTGCTAACCTCAAATTTTCAAAATTTTATACACAGAGTACTCCTATAATCAACATTTATTGTTTGCCTAAAAGGAGCCATGGCATAAAAGTTGCAAAACATTCCTGAGGCAGAATAACTAAGTTTGAATAAAAGTAACATAAATAAACCACAATCTTATGTATTAAAATATTTAGCACAGAATATTTTAGCATTTTTTGGAAAAATTAAAGACAACCTATGGTTAGTTAAACAAGAAAATAATTTTTAATTATATAGTGCTACAGCTCTTAAGATCTGGTTATTTATTTCTTTGTTTGTTTACGAAGCAGAGGGACTGAGAGAGAGACAAAGGGAGAGAGACAGAAAGAGACAGAAACATGAGCTCCATTTGCTGGTTTACTCCCCAAATGCCTTTAGGAACTAAGGATTGGGCTAGGGCCACAGTTGGAAGCTGAGAATTCAATCTATGTCTCCTTTAAGGGTGGCAGGAACCAAACTACTTGAGCCAATACCTCCCTGGATCTGCATTGACAGGAGGCTAGAATCAGAAACCAGAACTGGGAATTAAACTGAGGCATTGTGATATGAGATGCGGGCATCCCAATTAATGTCCTAACCTGTAGGCTACATGCCTGCCTCTACCAAGTGCTTTCCATGGGGGGAAAGCACACATTCCTAAAATGTACCTACAAGAAGTTTAAAAATTTGTGTCAATGACAATTCCACCTTCACTTTTGTATTTCATTTTATGGGAAAATAGAGATATACCATAACTTATGATGTAGCAACTTTAGGATGTAAAAACAACTAAAGAACTGTTTCCACTATAATCTATATGAATCCACAGCATGAGTTTTATAAATGGTCTGAATATTTTATGACTAAGGTTGGTGCAGTTGATAAAACTGTTTTGAGTAGTGGCCTGATAGTCAAACTTCATCAGATAACTTCTCTTTAGAATCCAGAAAGCTGGAACGAACAACACCCTCAACTTATCTAGAAAAATTAGATAATCTATACAATCTAAGGGTTATCTGATCCCATCAGGGAATTGATGTTATTTGGTCAATAACTAAGATGGAATCTAGGAAAGGAGAGCTATGCCCCAGTAGTGATGTTAGCTGTGTACTGATTCACTAGAAGTAGAACATAGAAGGAGGTGGCTGAGAGTCTCAGCTAAGTTTTAACATCTGTGTAACGGCTGGAAGTGACCTGACATCAGAGTATAAAATCCGTGGAAACCAGAGATAGGAGGGAAGCTTCGATCTACTATCTTCTTTGTCCAGAGATTTGTTTTGGGAATTCACATGAGAAAAATAGAGGCAGGTCAGGATATTGGATAAGACCTCCCAGGTGGTGCATCGGAGGAGCAGGGAGGTAGCTGATTTTGCTGTAAAGAAAGGAGTACCTGCCTCAATAATTCTATTCTGCAGAAGTGAAACTCTAACTGCTGGAGAAGTACAACAAACTTCCATCCTCACAATCTGTTAAATACCCACTCTGTCTCTCCTTGAAACACACACATTCCATATTGTAGTCCCTGGGTTTGAGGACCCAAGTCCAGTCTCAATTCCAACTTCCTGATAATACATACTCAGGGGAGCAGCAGCTGATGGCATAAGTACCTAGGTCCATGGTAACCATACAGGAGACACTGATCGAGTTCCAGATACCTGGTTTCCACTAGAACCAGCCACAGCTATTACAGGCATGTGAAGAGTGAACAAGCAGATGGAAGATCTCTCTATGTCTGCTTCTCTGGCTTTCAAATAGCTAAAACAAAACGAATCACAACAGAAGAACCCTTATGACTTGGCCTTTATTTTGGAAAATCAAACTTGTAATCATAAGGGAAGGACAAGAAACTGTCCTCGGCCCAGTTTATTAGAGACCTCTTTCCACTGCGGGGGGCCACAGGATTAGTGAGAGTTCCCAGCCCAGGGTACAAGGACATGGGGATGCCTAAGATTAAGAAGAGACTGTGATAGGCTGGTGTCTTGGCTCACTTGGTTAATCCTCCGCCTGCGGTGCCGCATCCCATATGGGCACCGGGTTTTAGTCCCCGTAGCTCCTCTTCCAGTCCAGCTCTCTGCTGTGGCCTGGGAGGGCAGTGGAGGATGGCTCAGGTGTTTGGGCCCTGCACCTGCATGGGAGACCAGGAGGAAGCACCTGGCTCTGGCTTCAGATCGGTGCAGCGCTGGCCGTAGCGGCCATTTTGGGAGAGAACCAATGGAAGGAAGACCTTTCTCTCTGTCTCTCTCTCTCTCTCTCACTTACTCTACCTGTCAAAAAATAAAAAAAAAAAAGAAGAAGAGAATGTGTTATCCAGAGTTCTCTAAAGAAATAGTGCAAACAAGATACACAAAGCAAGTCGATTACCTCCTGCCTCCTGCACATATCCACCATTGCTTGTCTCTGCCTCCTTCAACCTCTATTACTCTCTCTCTATTACTAGAGAAATCTACACACATCCTAAATTTTTATTAGATTGAGTCTTTACTTTCCAGTTTGATTCACCTACAGAAATACATTTCTTCATCTGATTTCCCTGTTTAAATTTCATCAGCTTCACAGGACTGTTGTTATGTCCTTCCGAGCAATGGAACAAGAGATGAGTGAGTTCTTTTATTATCTGGGATCCTGGATTTCTGAAAGGCTGTATCTTTTTGTTATGTGAATCAGAGTGGCATAAAAGAAAGTCACTCCTGTCTTCACAGGAGTGATTTCAAATTGAGTCTTTGATAACTCTTAAGATTTTTCCAAACACTGAATTACTTTTTATTTATTTTTTTAGGGCCAATGTGGTTTCCTTGTCCTTCAACGAGGTGTTGCCAACAGATAGCAGTATGTGATATAAAACTGATTTTGAGTAACTCTTCACTTGCTGACATGCAGCAGATAATTTTAATTTATTTGTAGTAGTCCCTAAGAAGTAAGAATCTCTCTTTCAGAATGGTGGTTACAACCTAGTAGTGAAATGTCCAATTTTTAAACAGAGAGGATAACTAATAAGATATCTCATTTCCAAACACAGAACAAGTTTTTTCACACAAAAGGATCTCTATGTTCTCTTTCATGGCATTCTGGAGCCATGTTTACAAACAGTGAGTATAGCAGTCCCAGGCTTGGATGCACATCCTCATTTTATTGTGCTATGGTTTTAACTTACTTCACCTGTCACCGACATAATGAAGCCTGATGTTGATGAGCACGCCTAACAAGAAAACAAAAATCCACTGAAGAGAATCCAGCGAGCAGCAATATGTTCACTCCTATACCAACACAATTTATCCACCACCTTTTTGACATTTGATTGGAGCTATTCATAGGCAGTGCACTTCATTCCCTTTATCAAGACCTCCAGGTTTGGCTTTATTGTCTGAGAGGATAATCCTGCTGTATGTTCAGTAATTCTGCAGTTGAAGTATTTAGTCACTGATCTGTTGCAGTAATATGAAAGAAATAAAATGGGTACTCCTTGAAGGAATGAATTTTACATTATAAATACATAGTCACAGGGCAAACAAAGAAGGCACTGAATAAACATTTCAACACTCCAGAATGAAATATGTGTTTTATACTGAAGATTTAGAATATATTTAACATGGCATTTAGGCCAAATGCCTACAGGAACAGAATAATGCTGGTATAATGCATATTTCTGGGTAAACTCCGAAAAAGAACCAGATTTTAGACTGTAAGAATCCAGGCAACTGGATCCCTCTAACTATGTAAAAATAACTTTTATCACTATCATAAGCTGATAAAATATAGGTTTTTTTTATTCTGTTCCTTTTTTTTGCTTTATATTTTCTGTTTCAATAGGATAATTCATTTTCCTAGATAGTCTTAACCCTTGGTTTGAGAGAATCTATGTATAACTATGCTATTGTCATAGTAATTTTTTCATTAGTAGGATCATACATCTGTCAGAGTCCCCAGCATGTTATTTTGCAGTGCAACCTTCCCACAGGTGGTTTTAATGGTGTTATGGACAGAATTATGTCACCAAAAAATCATGTGAGGAAAACTAAATCCAATGCGATTGTATTTAGACATAGGGCCTTTAAACAGGTGATTGAATTTAAGAGACATTTTGAGTACAGGGTCCAATACACTTAAAATAGCACGAGGAAAACACCAGAGAAAAATGCATATAAGGGCACAACAAGGCAGCCAATAAGGCCATAGGAAGAGGTCTCTTGAGAAACGAATCCTGTTCAGACCTTGTTTGGGAATTTCTAGCCTCCAGATATTGGAGAGGGTAAATTTATCTTGTTTAAGATAACGAGTCTGTGTTATTTTTGTTACTGCATCTCTTGCAAACTGATATGAATTTATATTTATGCATCTAAAGTATGCTTTGGGGATTACTACATTATTAATCCAGGGAAACTACAATGTTTTTTCACTTCTCAGATATTTTCTAAAAGCAAGATCCTCCTAGTTCTACAGAGTTCCTGAATCTTAAAAGCTTCACCTGAGGACACATGTAGGAATGGGCCTGAGCAGTGGACTGAAGTGACGATTTAATAATAAAATGGTTTGGACATTGCCGTTGCTCTTATCATTAGCTGACCTCACCTCAAACTGCCTGTTACATTTTTTTTCCTTTGATTTGTGTGGTCTGGGCTCTAAAATGGTGGACCTGACTATATCCTTTACTGGTAAAGGACTTCAATGAGCCAAGCCCTCTAGCATGTGGAGAGTGATTTCTGGAGAGAATTTGGAGAAATTTTACCATACAGGATTCCCTGCATTTTGACTTTAGAATTATTCTTTTCCTTGTTTGCCACAGCACAGCTAAGTCAGAAGGTGGGAGCATTATGATGGACATTAAATGGATAGAAAAATTTGCACAAACCCCTAAAAATATGCAATCAAGATATCTTCAGATTTATTCAAATATGTGGATTTAGTTTTTTCTAATTTCTCCTTCTCTTTTTTGGTCTGAGATATTTCCAAAAATGTGTCTTCTAGCTAGGATATTCTTTCTTCTGCCTCATAAGTCTGTTAAAGCTTTTCACTGTACATTTTATTTCACATACTGAATTATTCATTTATAGTATTTCAAATTGGTTTTTCTTCAAAATATCATGGGAAAATTTTTCATCAATGTCACGTATGGGTTTCTTTTTTTAATTCGCTTTTTTTTCATCTAGGGAAAATCACTATATTTATTTTAGTGCTATCATCCCTCTATTTTTTAATTAATTAATTTATTTGAAAGGCACACTTGAGAGATAGAGAGAAGAGAGAAAGGAAACACACACACACACACACACAGAGAGAGAGAGAGAGAGAGAGAGTGAGCTAGGGATATATCTTCCAGTCACTGGTTCACTTTCCAAATGGTTGCAATGGCCAGAGCTGGGCCAGTCTGAAACCAGGAGCCAGGAAATTCCACCAGCTCTCCCACATGGGTACAGGGGCCTATGCACTTGAGAGCCATCGTATGCTGCTTTCCCAGGCTCATTAGCAGGGAGCTGGACTGAATGTGGAGCAGCCCAGACTTGATCAGGAACCCATATGGGATACTGGCACTGCAGGTGGTGGCTTTACCCACTACACTACAGTGCTGTCCCATGTATGGATTTCTTTAACTCATGAATGCTTCTTATTGCTTCTGAGTAAACCTATGACCATTTTTTTGAATTCCTTTTTAGGCATGTCATCAATCTCTTTGTCTTTACCATCTAACATTAAAGCATTGTGTTCCTT
This sequence comes from Oryctolagus cuniculus, assembly GCF_964237555.1. Taxonomy (NCBI): domain Eukaryota; kingdom Metazoa; phylum Chordata; class Mammalia; order Lagomorpha; family Leporidae; genus Oryctolagus; species Oryctolagus cuniculus. The sequence continues at coordinate 108,285,773 of NC_091437.1, forward strand.
AGAGGGGATCATGCTGTCTTTCTTGTTCTTGTTTCTTATAAGTCTACATTTATTTTCAGAGATTTGTGGAAAAAATTACTTGCATTCTCCACTGTTGGGTTTTATCTTTGAACCATGCGTACATGGCTTAGTGGAGAGTCTGCTTCTTCAGTGAATACCCAGAGTAGTGTGCTTGGTATGGCCAGGGAGCTCTGGTCAGTGCTCAAGGGTGGAGCAGGAGTCTAGGGTGACACCTAAATAGGGTGTGGTACTCTCCTCTGTTGTCAACAGCAAGAGGGATGATCATGACTATTGGCATAATGACAACCTCATTTCTCCTTTTCCAAGGTGATCAATGCCAGAGGTTAATCTACACTGGCTCATGAACCACACAAAGAATCTGTGCAGTTCTCAGTATGAGCCTGAAATATGCAATGACCCATCCCAGGCAGTCAGGGAGCTCTGAGCTCTGACACCAGACACAGTGATTGCTCAGATATACAGCTATACCTCACACCCTATAGTACAGTCACATGTTTCCCACAGTCACAGTGCACAAAGCTCCCATAGGCCCATAGTGCAGAAGACTCCTCTCCACCCCCTGAGCCTGCTCCATCCACTGACAAAGCAGATTCACTTCCCAGAGCCAACTGCCTGTTGGTGCTCCACCTTGGCAGTTGGAGCCCTGGAGCCAGTGATAGGTTGAGAAGATGGGGGCATCTCACATTCCCTTAGTGGATGCCCAGACCACTGTCAACCCTCTCAGCTGGAATCAAAGACAATGGAAAACATTGATTTTTTTCTTCTGTGAAAATCCCCTGGTCACACAAACGAGTCTACACAGCATCTCCTTGTGTCAAGATGTTGCTTCTTCCTGCCAGTTGCCAGGTGCCCCGTCAGGGATGTAGACAAAGAAATTTGATTTTCCTTTGTTGGTATGGAAGGGTGGTACCCTGCCCCTTGCTGCGGCTCCAGGCTGGAATCAAAGACAATGTGATCCCCAAGGATTTCCCTTAAGCAATATCACCACTGGCATGGGCTGCCACAGTCTGCTCTCACCTCGCCCTAAGAACCTGGCATCTACTCCAGCTGCAGGAGTCATGCATGGTGTCCCACTTTCCACACTGCTCCATGGCATTCCAATCTTTCTGTATAATTTCCACTGGTAACTTCTCTTCAACTCTATGCTGGGAATATACTTTGTCAGCTTTTTTTATGCTGTCTTTCCTTGGTCAGAATCAGTACTTCTTTTTTCTATTCAGCCATCTTGGAATCCTTCCCCAAATATATATCGTCTTATTCAAGTAGCATAACTGGTGACTATTTAATTTATTTTAATATTGGGAATTCCAGTTTAAATCAAAGCTCATATACTAATCACTATAGAAGGGAAAGTATAGGAATAGGATTGTGTACTCATAAAAACAGAAAAAAATTATTCATAAAATAAGGTATTAACTTTATTTTTGTGAACTATATAGTCATTTTTGTGTGGGGAGCCATTGCACTGCGCCCTAAAGATGGCGCCGGCTCCTTTCTCCTGGAAGGACTGGCAAGAAACAAACAACTCCTAATAAGGAGATGGCTGAGCTCCCTTCTGGCTTCCGCATTGCTGTACCAATCAATGCTTGCCACTTGGCTGCTTTTGATTGGTGCGCTGATGGCTATAAGAGGGAGGGGAGAGGAAAGGAGGCGAAAGAAGAAGTTTGTAAAAGGTTCCTGAATAAACTGCTGGAAGAAGAGTTCGGGTCGTGTCTTCCTTGCTGGTCGAGGGACGCGACAATTGGTGGCCCGTACGGGGAACATCTCGAACGCAAACTCAGAACTTCCTGCAGTCAGGGCAGCGCTGGTAAGTCCCCCAGGAAAATAAGGTGGGGATCCGCGATTAGAGCGGGCAGTCCTGCGATAATAAAAATTACTCATGTACAAATAATTCAACAGAAACTTTCAAATAGTTTCATTGGAATAATTGCAGACTTTGATCATTATAATTAGTGCTATTAGTTTGAGAAACTATTAAAACAGAAAGTGTTCAAAAGAATTCAAAAAACATTTAAAATTTGACTTCCTTGGTTAAATCAATTTCAAGGGATTTAATTTTTCTATAGCTATTGTTAATGGGATTGATCTTATAGGTTTTTTCTTGGCTGTGGAATTGTTTGTGCATACAAAGGCTATTAATTTTTATGTGTTAATTTTATATCTTGCCACTTTACCAAACTCTTTTATGAGTTCCAATAGTCCATTAGTGGATGACATGATTACATACAATCATATGTAATATGTACATATAAAGCAGGGATAATTTGACTTTCTCCTTTCCAACTTTTATCCCTTTGATTACTTTTTCTTGCCTAATAGCACTGGTTAAAACTTCCAGGACTATCTTAAATAGCAATGGTGAAAGTGCACATCCTTGTCTTGTTTCAGATCTTAGTGGAAATGCTTCCAATATTTCCCTATTCAATAAGATGCTGGTGGTGGGTTTATCATAAATTGTTTTCATTGTATTGAACAAGGAGGGATAAACACAAGGGATAAATCCCACTTGATCTGGATGAATGAGCTTCCTAATCTGTTGTTGGATTTGATTAGCTAGTATTTTGTTGAGGATTTTTGCATAGTTCTTTTTCTCTGTTGTATCTTTTTCTGGTTTAGTAACTAAGGTGATGCTGGCCTCATAGAAGGAGTTTGTGTGGATTCCATCCCTTTCAATTGTTTTGCATAGCTTGAGAAGAATTGGAATTAGTTCTTTAAATGTCTAGTAAAATTCAGCAGTGAAGCCATCTGGTCCTATGCTTTTCTTTGTTGAGAGGGTCTTTATTACTGATTCAGTCTTAATTTGGTTATTGATCTGTTCAGTTTTTCTTTTTTTTTCTTTTTCAATTTATTTTGCCAATTTTAAAAAAAACTTTTATTAACAATCATACACATTAATGAGCTATAATGTTATATTCCAATTCATGTATATGATGTATACTGATCAAAACATGATAATTAAATTTTTCCTTCTTTGATGTTTTCTTGTAATTTTTTTTTATATATTTTATTTTATTTAATGAACATAAATTTCCAAAGTACAGCTTATGGATTACAATAGCTTCCCCCCCATAACTTCCCTCCCACCCACAACACTCCCCTCTCCCACTCCCTTTCCCCTTCCATTCACATCAAGATTAATTTTCAATTATCTTTATATACAGAAGATCAATTTAGCATATATTAAGTAAAGATTTCCACAGTTTACACCCACACAGAAACACAAAGTGTAAAATACTATTTGAGTACTAATTATAGCATTAATTAAACACCTAAGAGTAATTGTGTATTAATTGCAGAGTTCAACCAATAGTTTTAAGCAGAACATAAAAAATACTTAAAGGGTAAAGTATTAAGTTCTTTTTTTTCTTTTTTCCTTTTTCTTTTTTTTTTGTTTGTTATGTAGTTTTTTTTTTTTATTTAATAAATGTGAATTTACAAAGTGCAACTTGTGTATTGTTGTGGCTTCCCCCCCCCAAACCTCCCTCCCTCCCGTGGCCCTCCCCTCTCCCACTCCCTCTCTAATCCTGTCCTTCATCGAGTTTCATTTTCAATTACCTTCATATACTGAAGATCAACTTAGTATATACTAAGCAAGGATTTCAACAGGCTGCACTCACACAACCACACAAGGTATAGGGTATTGTTGGACTAGTAGTGTTGTTTTTAAGTTTCATAGTAAAACACATTAAGGACAGAGATCCTACGTGGGGAGCATGAACCCAGTGACTGCCATTGTTGATTAACAATTGGCACTCTTATTTATGACGTGAGTAATCACCCGAGACTCTTGCTATGAGCTATCTAGGCTATGGAAGCCCCTTGAGTTCACCGACTCTGAACTTGTTTAGTCAAGGCTGTATCACAGTGGAGGGTCCTTCCTCCCTTCAGAGAAAGGCGCCTCTCTCCTTGATGGCCTGTTCCTTCTGCTGGGGTCTTGTTCACCAGGATCTTTCATTTAGATTGGTTTTTGCCACCGTGTCATGGCTTTCCATGCCTGTGAGACTCTTTTAGCCAGATCCGAATGTCCCAAGGGTTGATTCTGAGGTTGATTCTCTCAGATCTGTTCAGTTTTTCTATGTTTTCATGACTCAATTTTTGTATATCATATGTTGAGGACTCTATCAATTTCTTCTAGATTTTCTGACTTGTGATGATTCTTTTTATTTCTGTGGTATCTGTTGTTTCATTTCCTTTTTCATCTCTGATTCTATTGATTTGGGTCTTTCTTTTTCTTTCTCTTTTCTTTTGTGTATTTTTTCAAAAAAAAATCTCTCATTTAACTGATGTCTGGTAGTTTTTGGTTTAAAGTTTGTTTATTACTCCTCTAAATTTAATTATTACTTTTGCATACTAATTTGGGGTTTGTTTTGTTCTTGGTTTTCTAGGTCCTTGAGATGCAGCTCATTTATTTGCTGCTTTTCTAAATTTTTTTTAATGTAGGCACAGATTGTTATAAACGTCTCTCTTAATTCTGCTTTTGCTGTATTCAATAAGTTTTCATACGTTATATTGTCATCTTAATTTTTTCCAGGAATTTTTATCCCCCTTTTTATTTTATTTATTTATTTTTTAAAATTTATTTGACAGGTAGAGTTATAGACAGTAAGAGAGAGAGAGACAGAGAGAAAGGTCCTCCTTCCATTGGTTCACTCCCTAATTGGCCGCTACGGCGGGCACTGGGCCGATCCGAAGCCAGAAGCCACATGCTTCTTCCTGGTCTCCCATGTAGGTGCAGAGGCCCAAGCCCTTGGCACATCCTCCGCTGCCCTCCTGGGCCACAGCAGAGAGCTGGACTGGAAGAGGAGCAACCGGGACTAGAACCCATCACTCATATGGGATGCTAGTGCTGCAGGCGGAGGATTAACCAAGTGAGCCACGGGGCCGGCCCCTACCCTTTTTATTTGTTCTATCAGAATTTATATTCTGATAGGGAAATAGAGTTGAAACTTTTAGTTTTTGCTTCTTTGAGACATTTAGACATAGAGAATAAGAACAGAAAGAACTGGAATTTGAACAATTGCTAAATTGTTATATTGGTATGTGTATCAGGACAGATATGCCTATAAAGGTAAAAAAAAAAAAAAACTTAGTTTTATGAAAGAGCACTGTCAGGCTTCTATGTAAGGAATGCTCGGATAATACTGTAATGCTGGGGTAATCTTTGTGATGGCAACGACGCCTGAGCTAAAACCTGACGTATTATGGAAAGCACAGGCAGAATGTATTAGTGAGCTAATCTCAAGACTTAATTTGGATTCTGAACTTTGTATTACTGGATAAATCACTTTGCCTCTCATGCAGTATTTACAAAGGGAGAGGATGGCTCAAGTGTTTGGGCCCCTGCAACCTTCATGAGGGACATAGAGGAAACTCTTGCCTCCTGGCATCAGCCTGGCCCAGCCCTGGTTATTGTGGCTTGCAGGGAGGTGAATCTTTGGATGGAAGATCTCTCTTTGTCTCTCCCTCTCTATGACTCCAACTTCAAATAAATGAATGAATGTTTTTTTTTTTTTTTAAGTTTAGAGATAATAGAGATAAATATCTCTACACTTGATCTTAGCCAAAAGGCCGAGATGTGTTACAGATAAATATTTCTAAAGATGGAACCCATTCTCCAATTTTCACAATGTAGGGACATATGTAATATTCCTGGCCAAAAGATGCCTAGATAAGGAACACAGGCTTTGAAAAGGAGCTCATGCATCTCTCATAAAATGTGCAGGACACTGTCAGGAAGTACAGTTTTTAGCCCTAGTGATCAAAGAAGAAATAGTTCTTTCTTTTGCTTTGATGTAAAAATTGTGTAAAAGTTGCCGGCGCTGCGGCTCACTAGGCTAATCCTCCGCCTTGCGGCGCCAGCACACCGGGTTCTAGTCCCAGTTGGGGCGCCAGATTCTGTCCCAATTGCCCCTCTTCCAGGCCAGCTCTCTGCTGTAGCCCGGGAGTGCAGTGGAGGATGGCCCAAGTGCTTGGGTCCTGCACCCCATGGGAGACCAGGAGAAGCACCTGGCTCCTGCCATTGGATCAGCGCGGTGCACCGGCCGCAGCGCGCAGGCCGTGGTGGCCATTGGAGGGTGAACCAATGGCAAAGGAAGACCTTTCTCTCTGTCTCTCTCTCTCACTGTCCAGTCTGCCTGTCCAAAAAAAAAAAATTGTGTAAAAGTTTGTCCTGCTCATAAATCTGCTAATAATTCAAACCAATCATGCTCTCTTTCTCTTCTATAAACTGTTACACGATATATTACTGACAAGATTGTTTTAGTTCTCAACACTCCATCTCTTATAGCATCTTTATAATTGCTGTCAATTTGTAATTTAAAAAAAAACAGTAAATTTATTTTGAAATTAGCAAAGAATTTTATTTTAAAAAATAGAATACCATAATCCATTGAATATAATTTAAAAATCATAAAGTTAGCTATTCTATATAAATCCATATTTGTAATATTCTTATTTGTTAAGAAATACAGCTAACCCAAGGCCATAGTATATCATCAGTCTCTGCTGGAATCCTTGGGGGGAAATCGAGATTAGAACAAACTTTATAAGATAAAGATAGGAAGGATTTCATAAGTCAGCTTCAGACATTTAAGCTTCTTTACTTGTCTTACCATTACCATGAGAAATTTATTTTTTACATACTTGTCTTCTTAAAATCAATGTATTGAATATTTTTGTCCCATATTTCTAGTGTCTTAACATTTTCCCCTAAATGTTCCAGATTCCTTTTCCAGGGATTCCAAATCTCAGCTTCTGGTTGCTTAGTGAAAATACTAACTTTTTGTTCTGTTGATCTTTCTAATTTATTTTTTTGTTTCATTTTCATTTGTTTCTGCTCTCATGTTTATTATTTCTCACCTCTTGCTGATTTGTGGTTTGGTTCGAGTTTTTCTAAGTCTTCAAGATGGATCATTAGCTCTTTAATCTGAGACTTTTTTTTTTTTAATGTAAATGCTTAATACTATAAACTTCCCTCTTAATATGGCTTTGTTGTATCCCACACATTTTGATATGTTGTGCTTTCACTTTCCTTTATATCAAGAAATATTTTGATTAGTTTTATAATTTCTTAAATGACTCATTGATCACTTAGTAGCATGTTGTTTAATTGCCAGTATTTATGAGTGCTCTATTGTATTTGATGTTGACTTCTAGTTTTTTTTTTTTTCCTTTATGGTCTTAGAAGGTATATGGTATGATTTCAATCTTTTTAAATTTATTGAGTGTTGATTTGTGGCAGAATATGGTAGAGTCATGATTTTTTATTTGTTCAGCCAAACTAAATCTTTGGTTGATGAATTTAATCTATTTATATTAAAGGTTAGTGATAGATAAAAACTAAGACCCATCATTTAGCTGATTGGATAATGATACTACCTGCTCTGTTTTGCTAGGGTCATGTGTTTTCATGATGTTTACTTCTTACGCAGGACACTCTTCAGAATGTCTTGTAAGGCACATCTAGTGGTTGTAAATTCTTTGATTTTGCTTATCTGGGAAATTACTTTATTTCTCCTTCACTATTGAAGAATAGCTTGACTGGATATGATATTTTGCTTGGTATTTTTTTTTTCTTATAAGACTTTGAATATACCCCACTCTTCTGGCCTGTATGGTTGATTGTCATCAACCATATGCCTTAGAGAAGATTTTTTTGGTTGATTTGGCTGGGAGTTTTTTGAGTTTCTTATATCTGAGTGTCCATGTCTCTTTCAAGACCTGGGAAATTTTCAACTACTATTTCAGTTAGTAAGTTCTCAATGCCTTTTTCCTTTTCTTCTCCTTTAGGAATACTTATAATATGAATAATTGGTTGTTAAATTGTATTCCATATTTTAAAAAGAATTTCTCCATCCTTTTTAACTCTTTTCTTTTTTTCTGATGGGGCTATTTCAAAATTATTCTCTTTGAGGTCAAGTATTCTTTCTTTCACTTGTCTATTCTGTTAAAGCACTCAATTATATTTTTTATTTCATTGATTGAATATTTCATCCCCAAAGATTCTATTTGGTGTAATGAGTTCTATCTCCTTAGCAATATTTTCATTTATTTCACTCATTGAATTCCTCATTTATTTGACTTGTGTTCTCATGCAACTTGTTGAGTTCCCTTACAATCATTATTTTGAATTCTATATCTGCCATTTCATATATTTCCTTCAGTTCAGTGCCTAAATCTGAATGAGTGTTATGTTCTTTATGAGGCATGCTACCTTGCTTTCTTGTGGCTCCTGTGTCCCTATGTTGATATATATGCATCTGGTGTATTCTTCCCTTTTTTTGTGGTGTAGGTTTTATTGTAAAAAGATTTTACAGTTTAGTTGGTATGCAGGTTATTACTTGGCTTGTCATTTTGTCTTTGGTTTTAGGTGAGCTCAGGATTGAATTCTCTGAGTGATTTCTTTTGTCTTAATCAATGCCAGCTGTGTCTTTAAGTGGCCGAGGGACCAGTCTTCTTTAATTTGCAGAGGTAGAAGTGTGGCTTTGAGATGAATAAGGGTTTCATAGGTTGTGTATCTTTGATCCACAGAGAATTTAGTGTTAGTCTTCCTGGTGAATGTGATAGCCAGGACCTTGCTCTTAGTGCTGAGGGAGACAAAGGTGGCTGCTCCCTTGTTTTATTGGCAAGACTGGAAGATGCTGGGGATTGTGATATCAATTACTATGGCTCTAGGGATGTGTGATATTGATGGACCCTTCCTCAGGTCCTGTTAGGAGAGTCCTTAATAAACTAACAGCCCTAGTCCTAAGACTAGTGTATGTGAAATGGACCTTTTTCCAATCCTACATTATGACTACAATGGATACAGGGACTTTACTCCGGAGGGTATGAGTCCAGAGAGGTGGAATGTAGGTAGGCTCTTCCATATGTCCTCTAGGTAGACTCCAGTCTCACCAAGAGATTTAGAACAAATTGTTACACTCTGATGTCGCAGGGTATAATGAGATCATTACCCATATCTCCTAGAGTGGGAGCAGACCTTTTTATGCTTCTGATGTTAGCCCCCAGAAGCTAAGGCGAATCCCCCTTGCTCATGTATAGTGCATCAGTGTAGCTCTGGTGCTAATGACCAAAAATTCCCACAATTGTAGGATGCAGGTGATCTGTTTTTTGCCCCACACATTGCAATGTGTCTGTGCCAAGCTGTGCTGCATGGCTTTCCACCTCCTGATTTGGTGCTCTGTGGGAGTAGAGGAGGGGAAGGAGTAAGTTGACTTCCCAGCTGTAAAGCTGGCAGTTGCTCAGACCCCAGTCAACTCCCCAGGATGAAGTATAAGTCAGTGTGCAACTGTGTAATTCCCTCTCAGCTAAAACTGTATGGTTGTTATTACAATTTTATATCACAAGGAAACTCAGAACATATCTTGAGTTTAGCATAAATTTTGAATTGCTTCCCATATATTACATAGGCATAATTAGAGAAAACAGCGGTACTTGAAAAATTAGCTTAAATTTGATGTTTTCCTTTGTCTTTCTATTAAACTCTAATAAATCAATTTTCAAAAATAGCACTCAAAATGCTGAAAGGGATAAACAACTTATTTTAATGAACTATGTCTTTTACAGAAACAATTCATTGACTTGAAGAAATTGCTCATTAATTATTGCACCAACTGGAATTAAGGAATTGAGAAATGGGGTTGGTTATAAAATGTAAACAGATAGTGCCTTATTAAATATCTGCCAATATTAATTAGAAACAGCTAATAAACTTTAGTGCTTAGATAATATTTGATTCCCTAAAAAGATTCTTGGTTGGCTGTCAATTAAATAATGCACTATACAAGTGAAGTGACATGTAACTTTCAATAACATAGACTTAAATCAATCAATGTGTCTCTGGAAAGCAGGGAACATTTTTAGAAGTTTTGTTTCCATATGACAGCAGAAAACAAAGCTCCATAAACCCATGTGACCTAAAAAGATCAAATAAAACTTAGGAATGTGTTACTTTGACTTTCAAATAAATAAATAATTAAAGCAAACAAGTACTATCTAGACTTCCAAACCAGTCACTAATCTTTGGAAGTGGTACAATTTAAATACCACAAAAAACTTCTAGTATAACTATTTATATTTTCTCATTTTGTAGATGAAGAGAACAAGATACACGTAATTTATCTAAATCTCACAAGGTCATAATTCTATATATGACGAAATGGGAGTCTGAATGTGTACCTTGAATCCTGACAATGTGCTCTTACTACAATGCTTGGCACTATTTCCTTAGGGATATACACATCCAAATATGGACACAGAGATAGGTATAAACAAATATGAATAGTTAAGATTTTTATATAACTTGCTATAGATGCAAAAATAAATGTAACAGAAATATATGTATTTGTCATTATAAAATAATTCTCTAGAGAAAGTAAGAAGAGCAAGGAGCTTGGAAAGATTTAAGGAACTATTCCATGGTAATAGTGGCTCTGCATAGTTGTTAGATGAAAATTTTCACTGCATCCTTTCTGATGGCCACATGGTCATCTTCACATTGCCAGCCTATCATTGCCATACTGTGATGAGAAACTTCTACACATTGAGAAAATAAAAGTTAGTTTGTCTAATAATTGCCAAGTTAGAAGTATGAATGTACATCACATTCCTAATCTCACTTTTTTTCCTTTATAATAAATATCACCTTTTCTTATCAAGAAAAAACAGCAACAGAAGTTTCTGAGGCTCAACTTCTCTCTGAAGTTCTCACATAATTCCAACTACACAAGGGTCCAGAAGTTTCATTAGACACCAAAATTTTGTACTATAGTAATATCAGCTATGAATGTGAAAGACTTAGTAATTTTAATATTCAAGAATACCATCAAGATTACTTTATTTACCTTAAGTTTCAGTAGCAGTAATTATGAACAACCTGTCATTAGAATATTTGATTGAGTATCTGACATTTGGAAATATATGTTCAGACTCTGCTATCTGATGGTAAAATGAAAGGGTACTTCCTGTACAAACCCATGAGAATTAAATTTGAAGGAATTTTCTTATGTCCAAAGACATATAGGATGATGGCTACCTTCTTTTGCCTAGTTCAAAACACAATTCATAAATATGCATCACTCATCTCTTGAACAATTTTTAGAATTCTTATACAAATAGTATGTTTAGGATATATTCTTGCTAGTTTATTTGCAATGTTTTCATTACTCTCACAGAATGCTGCCCTGAGTAACTACAGAGTCTTTCCTTTCCTAAAGAAAATAAAAATGACCAGGAAGGGAAGAGTCATGAAGAAACTGACAAAGTGGCTGGTATCATGATTTGATATTAGCAATATTCTTGGAATTTTGATATGAGTTGATTATTTTAAATGAAATAGGAAGAAATGCTGATTTCTATTTCAAGGCTGAGATCAGGCCAAATTGGTGGCCTCTCAAGAGGAGAGCTGGCAAACCTTTTAGCGGTCTTTCAAGATTTTAAATTTATGAATAGAACATAGAACAAGTCACATATATAATAATATAATAAAAAAGCAATTTTATTATAAACTAATTTAGCTAAGAACAATTGCTGAATAATTGTCTGCAAGGTGTGGTTCAAACAGAAGTGATCCTTAGTGGGTATCATTTGTCCTCAGTTATTAGAATTTTCATTCAAAGTAAAAGGTCAGCTATGCTAAGATACTTTAATCTTTGGGAGAAAGAATTGTTTCTTATGGCTCTTTCAGCTCGAAACTAGATATGGACAGTATTCATTTACCTTTTGCAAAAGCAATCAAAGGAGGACATAGAATTATTGCACATCCAAACAGAGTACTTAAAGTTTTCACTGTGTTAGAACAGATGTTATAACACCATGGGCTATTCCGCTGCTTGCAATGCCAGTATCCCACTTCTGAATGCTAATTCCAGTTCTGGCTCCTCTGCTTCTGATCCAGCTTCCTGCTAATGTGCTTGGTTTAGGTGGTCTTTTGAGACATGAGCTATTGAATGGAAGAACTCTCTCTCTCTCTCTCTCTCTCTCTCTCTCTCTGCCTTTCAAGTAAATAAATATATAAATCTATAAAAAGTTCTCACTATGTTTCATTTTCTGACCAGTTTCCTGAACAACTTTTGGTGTAAGAGAGACATAGACTCCCATATAATAGTAATGGGGAGCTTCAACACCCCATTTTCAGTATCGGACAGATCAACCAGATAGAAAATCAACAAAGAAGCACAGAGTTAATCGACAATGTAGACCAAATGGACCTAAATGATTTCTACAGAACTCTTCATCAAACCGTTGCATAATACACATTGTTCTGACCATTGCTTGAAACTTTCTTTAGGATAGACCATATGCTAGGCTTAGAGCAAGACTCAACACATACAAGCAAATGAAAAAAAATATCAAAATCATACCATGCATCTTCTCTGACCACAGCGGAATGAAGCTGGAAATCAAAACTCAAAGAATCTCTAGAACATATACAAACACAGAGATATTGAAAAAAAATGCTCCCGAATGAACAGTGGATCATAGAAGAAATCAAATGAGAATCAACAAATTTTGGAAACTAATGATGACAACAATACAAAATATCAATACTTATGAGATGCAGCAAAAGAAGTGCCAAGAGGGAAGTTAATAGCAACTGCTGCCTGCATCAAGAAATTGGAAAGTCACCAAATAAATGAGCATCTCAAGGGCATAGAAAACAATCAAATAAATCAGTGCATCTCAAGGAGCTAGAAAACCAACAACCAACCAAACACTAAATTAGCATGAGAAAAGAAATTATAAAATTAGAGAAAAATGAACAATATTGAATACAAAAATAATTTAAAAATCAATGAAATGAAAAAACCTGTTTTTTAGAAAACATAAACAAAATTAATATACCATTGGCCCAGCTAACCAAAAAAGGAGAAGACCAAATCAATACAATCAGAGATAAAAATGAAATATTGCAGCAGATAGCACAGAAATAAAATAAGCACTAGGAATTACTACAAATATATTTATGCCACCACATCAGGAAACCTTGAAGAAATGGTTAGATTCCTGGACACATACAACCTGACAAAATTGATCCTGAAGACAAAGAAAACCTAAACAGACCAATAAACAAGTTGGAGATTGAATCAGTAATAAAGACATTGCCAACAAAGAAAAGCCCAGGACCAAATGGTTTCACTGCTGAATTCTACCAGACATTTAAAGAAGAACTAATTCCAACTCTTTTCAAGCTATTCAAAACAATGCAAATGTAGGGAATCCATCCACACCCCCTCTATGAAATCAGCATCACCTTAATTCCTAAGCCAGAAAAAGATACATCAGAGAAAGAGAACTACAGACCAATTTCCCTGAAGAACCTAGACACAAAAATTCTCAACAAAATAATAACCAGTTTAATCCAGTAACACATCAGAAAGACCATTCACCTATACCAAGTGGGATTTATCTCTGCTGTGCAGAGATGGATCAACATTTGTAAATCAATCAATGTGACACATCTCATTAATAAACTAAAGAACAAAAACCACATGATTATCTCAGTAGATGCAGAGAAAGCACTTTACCAAGTACAACATCCTTTCATGATGAAACCCATAGGCAACCATTTTCAACACAATCAAGACAATTTGTGACAAACTTATAGTCAACGTCTTATTAAATGTGGAAAAGTTGGAAGCACTCCAACTAAGATCCAGAATCATACAAGCATGCTCACTCTCACCATTACTATTCAATATAATTCTGGATGTTTTATGCAGACCCATTAAGAAAGAAAAAAAATCAAAGAGATACAAAGTGGGAAAGAGGAAGACAAAATATCTGCAATAGCAGGTGACATGATTCTATATTTAGAGGATCCAAAAGACTCCACTAAAACTACTAGAGTTCATAAAAGAGTTTTGCAACATGACAGAATATAAAATTAACACAAAAAATCAATAGCCTTTGTAGACACAGACAATGCCATTGCTGAGAAAGAACTTCTAAGATTAATTCTTTTCACAATAGTTACAAAAGAATTAAAGAAACTGAAACAAATTTAGTTGAGGATATCAAAGGTCTCTATGATGAAAATTCAAAAACATTAAAGAAAGAAATAAAATAAAACATTAAAAATGGAAAAATCTATTTTCATGTATTGGAGGAATCAATATCATCAAAATGTTCATACTGCCAAAAGCAAATTATGGATTAATTGTGATCCTATCAAAATACCAAGGACATTCTTCTCAGATCTAGCAAAAATGATTCTGAAATACATATGGAAACACAGGAGACCCCAAATAGATAAAGCAATCTAAACAACAACAACATAGCTGGAAGCGTTACTATACTATAAATTCAAGACATACTATAGGCAGTTATAATCAAAACAGCCTGGTACTTGCATAAAAACAGATGAGTAGACCAATGGAACAGAATAAAACTCCAGAAATCAATCAGTTTATTTACAATCTACTGATTTTTGACAAAGGATCTAAAATCAATCCCTGGCACAAGGATATCCTTTCAACAAATGATTCTGGGAAAACTAGATCGCCACATGCAGAACTATGAAGCAAGACCCCAACCTTAAATTTTATACAAAAACCCACTCCAAATAGAACAAGGATCTAAATCTATTAACTAGTACCATAAAAGTACTAAAGAATATTGGGGAAACCCTACAAGACATTGGCATAGGGAAAAAGTTCCAGGAAAAGACCTGAAAGTCACAGGCAATGAAAACCAAAATTGACCATTGGGATTACATCAATGTGAGAAGCTTCTGCACTGCAGGTGAAATACTCAGCAAAGTGAAGGGTCAACTGACAGAATGGGAGAAATTATTGCAAACCATTTGACTCATAAAGGATTAATAATTTTATTGATTCTGCCAATTTCAGTTTTAATTGGAGATTATAATATACTTACACTAAAAATTATTGCTGATAAAGGGGTACTTCTTTCATTGTGCTATTTGTTTTCTATTTTCCTCACAATTTTTTTAAAATTTTATCCTGTATCACTTCCGTTTTGTGTTTATTCTATTTTGGAAGCAAAACATTTAGATTCCTTTCTTTTTTTTTTTTCATTTCTTTTTTTTACCTATTATTTTGCTATTTTGTATGTAGTTACCATAGGAATACATTTAATATATTGAAGTTATAAGAATATAATCCGAATATGTATCAGATTAATTTCAATAATGAAATCTCTGTTTCATAGCTGTCCTGTTCTGATTTCAATGCTTGAGGCCACAAAATTATACAAGCTGCTAGAAACTTAAAATAACTTTTAAGGTAGAGCTTCTACAATTTTATATAAAACAAAACGTAGACTTATGGTGCTGGCACTGAAGTGCATTGGGTTAAAGCCTTGGCCTTAAGCACCAGCATCAATATGGGTACCAGTTCGAGTCCTGGCTACTCCTCTTCTGATCCAGCTCTCTGTTATGACCTGGGAAAGCAGTAAAAGATGGCCCAAGTCCTTGGACCCCTGCACCCATGTGGGAGACCTGGAAGAAGCTCCTGGCTCCTGGCTTCTGCCTCTGGATCTGTGCAGCTCTAGCTGTTGTGGCCATCTTGGAAGTGAACCAGAGGCTGGAAGACCTCTTTCTCTGTCTCTATCTCTCCCTGTAACTCTGTCTTTCAAATAAATAAAATAAAAATCTTTTTAAAAAAATGAAAATGTAGAGTTACAAAGTGCAGTTGAAATATTTATTTTAGAATAAAACTAAGTAATATAAACATTTTTTAAAAATTCTTTATTTATTTTTACTACTTTAGATTACTCTACAGTTGTATATAATGTAAACTTACCAGGCTTTTTAGAATTACAGATTATGTCTTGTGGTTATACACTGTTAACACATTTTTCATGTGGGATAGTATTAATTTCTGTTCCTTTTACTAGAGATGGGATTTTTGGTTGACATTATTTTCTTTTAATCTAGTGAATATATTATGCTACTGTTTTCTCGTAGCCTACATTTTTAATAAGCAATCTATTTGTAAAGGATCACTTGCATGTGATGTGTTGCTCCTCTCCTGTTAGTGTAAAAATTCTCTTTGTCCTCCCTTCAGAGAAAGGTACCTCCTTCTTTGATGGCCCCATTCTTTCTACTGGGATCTCACTCACAGAGTTCTTTCATTTAGGTCTTTTTTTTTTCTTTTGCCAGAGCGTCTTGGCTTTCCATGCCTAAAATACTTGCATGGGGTCTTCAGCCACATCCAAATGCCTTAAGTGCTGATTCTGAGGCCAGAGTGCAGTTTAGGACATCTGCCATTCTATGACTCTGCTGTGTGTCCCGCTTCCCATGTTGGATCGTTTCTGTCCCTTTTTTATTCTATCAATTAGTATTAGCAGACACTAGTCTTGTTTGTGTGATCCCTTTCACTCTTAGACCTATTAGTGTGATCAATTGTGAACTGAAATTGATCACTTGGACTAGTGAGATGGCATTGGTACATTCCACCTTGATGGGATTGTATTGGGATCCCCTGGCACGATTCTATCTCCACCATTTGGGGCAATTCCAATTGAGCATGTCCCAAATTGTACATCTCCTCCCTCTCTTATTCCCACTGTTATATTTAACAGGGATCATTTTCAGTTAAAATTTAAACACATAAGAATAATTGTGTGTTAATTACAGAGTTCAACAAATAGTACTAGAACAAAAAAATACTAAAATGGATAAAGTATTAAATTGTACATCAACAGTCAGGATAAGAGCTAATCAAGTCACTGTTTCTCATAGTGTCCATTTCACTTCAACAGGTTTCCCCTTTGGTGCTCAGTTAGTTGTCGCTGATCAGGGAGAACATATGATATTTGTCCCTTTGGAACTGGCTTAATTCACTCAGCATATTGTTTTCCAGATTCCTCCATCTTGTTGCAAATGACCAGATTTCATTGTTTTTGACTGCTGTATAGTATTCTATAGAGTACATGTCCCATAATTTCTTTATCTACTGTACTGTTGATGGGCATTTTCGTTGGTTCCAGGTCTTAGCTATTGATAATTGAGCTGCAATAAACATTAATGTGCAGACAGCATGTTTGTTTGCCAATTTAATTTCCTTTGGGTAAATTCCAAGGAGTGGGATGGCTGGGTTGAATGGGAGGGTTATCTTCAGGTTTCTGAGGAATCTCCAGACTGACTTCCATAGTGGCTTGACCAGTTTGCATTCCCACCAACAGTGGGTTAGTGTCCCTTTTTCCACACATCCTCGCCAGCATCTATTCAGATTTCTGAATGTGAGCCATTCTAACCGGGGTGAGGTGAAACCTCATTGTGGTTTTGATTTGCATTTCCCTGATTGCTAGTGACCTTGAACATTTTTTCATGTGTCTGTTGGCCATTTGGATTTCCTCTTTTGAAAAATGTCTATTGAGGTCCTTGGCCCATCTCTTAAGTGGGTTGTTTGTTTTGATGTTGTGGAGTTTCTTGATTTCTTTGTAGATTCTGGTTATCAGCCCTTTATCTGTTGCATAGTCTGCAATTATTTTTTCCCATTCTGTCGGTTGTCTCTTCACTCTCCTGACTGTTTCTTTTGCAGTACAGAAACTTCTCAATTTGATGCAATCCCAGTAGTTAATTTTGGCTTTGACTGCCTGTGCCTCCAGGGTCTTTTCCAAGAAATCTTTGCCGGTACCTATATCTTGCAGGGTTTCTCCAATGTTCTCTAAAAATTTAATGTGTCGGGTTGTAGATTTAAGTCTTTAATCCATGTTGAGTGGATTTCTGTGTAGGGTGAAAGGTAGGGGTCTTGCTTCAAGTTTCTGCAAGTTTAAATCCAATTTTCCCAGCACCATTTATTGAATAGACTGTCCTTACCCCGGGGATTGGTTTTGGATCCTTGATCAAATATAAGTTGGCTGTAGATGTTAGGATTGATTTCTGGTGTTTCAATTCTGTTCCATTGGTCTATCCATCTGTTTCTGTAGCAGTACCATGTTGTTTTGATAACAACTGCCCTGTAGTATGTCCTGAAATCAGGTATTGCAATGCCTCTTGCTTTGTTTTTGTTGTTCAAGTTTGCTTTAGCTATTCGAGGTCTCTTGTGAGAATCTTTCTCTGAAGGGAGGAGAGAACTTCCGCTTTGACTAAGACCCTGTCTGAATAAGATCGAAGTCGGCGAACTCAAAAGGCTTCCATAGCCTTGGCAACTCATGACTAGAGCCTAGGGAGATAACTGATGCTGTAAACAAGAGTGTCAAATTCTTAAGTCAACAACAGGAGTCACTGTGTACTTACTCCTCATGTGGGATCTGTCCTTAATGTGTTGTCCAATGTGAAGTAATGCTATAATTAGTACTGAAACAGTATTTTACACTCTGTGTTTCTGTGTGGGTGCAAACTGATGAAATCTTTACTTAATATATACTAAATCGATCTTCTGTATATAAAGAGAATTGAAAATGAATCTTGATGTGAATGGAATGTGAAAGGGAGCAGGAGATGGGAGGGGTTCAACTGGGAGGGAAGTTATGGGGGGGGAAGCCATTGTAATCCATAAATTGTTTTGGAAATTTATATTTACTAAATAAAAGTTAAAAAAATTCTCTTTGTGTCTTCCAAAATTTCAATAATTCAAACATTATATCTTTGAACATGGGTCTCTGAGTTCATTGTCATTTCTGTTTTGGCTCCTTTGATGCTTATGTTTATGTTTATGTCTGTCAGCACATTTGGGATGTTATCAACCATTATGACTTCAAATAATCCCTCTGCCAAGTTTTCTATTTCATTTCCTATCAAACTTCTTTTTTTTAAAACTTTTATTTAATGAATATAAATTTCCAAAGTACGACTTATGGATTACAATGGCTTCCCCCCCATACCGTCCTTCCCACCCACAACCCTCCCCTTTCCCACTCCCTCTCCCCTTCCATTCACATCAAGATTCATTTTCGATTATCTTAATATACAGAAGATCAGCTTAGTATACATTAAGTATGGATTTCAACAGTTTGCTCCCACACAGAAACATAAAGTGAAAAATAATAGATGATTTTTTTAAATGATGATGAAATCAGAGCAGACCTATTGTCATGTTTAATCCCAGTGAGAGTCAAGTTGGGAATTGATAATTTCTTTTTTTTTCTTTTTTACAGAGGATCAGTTTAGTATGCATTAAGTAAGGATTTCAACAGTTTGCACCCACATAGAAACACAAAGTGAAATATATTGTTTGAGTACTCATTATAGCATTAAATCTCAATGTACAGCACATTAAGGATAGAGATCCTACATGAGGAGTAAGTGCACAGTGACTCCTGTTGTTGACTTTACCAATTGACACTCCTGTCTATGGCATCAGTAATCTCCCTATGCTCCAGTCATGAGTTTCCAAGGCTATGGAAGCCCTCTGAGTTCTCCGACTCTTATCTTGTTTAGACAAGGTCATAGTCAAAGTGGAGGTTCTCTCCTCCCTTCAGAGAAAGGTACCTCCTTCTTTGATGACCTGTTCTTTCCACTGGGATCTCACTCGCAGAGATCTTTTGCCAGAGTGTCTTGGCTTTCCATGCCTGAAATACTCTCATGAGCTTTTCAGCCAGCTCCGAATGCCTTTAGGGCTGATTCTGAGGCCAGAGTGCTATTTAGGACATCTGCCATTCTATGAGTCTGCTGAGTATCTCACTTCCCATGTTGGATCACTCTCCCCTTTATTTACTCCATCGGTTAGCGTTAGCAGGTACTAGACTTGTCTATGTGCTCCCTTTGACTCCCAGTCCCTCCACCATGACCAACTGTGAACTGAAATTGATCACCTGGAACAGTGAGATGGCATTGGTACACGCCACCTCGATGGGATTGAATTGGAATCCCCCGGTATGCTTCCAACTCCACCACTTGGGGCAAGTCAGCCTGAGCATGTCCCAAATTATACATCTCTTCCCTCTCCCATTCCCACTCCCATGTTCAACAGGGATCACATTTCAGTTAATTTTCAACACTTAAGAATAACTTAAGAATAACTGTGCATCAATTACAGAACTAAACCAGTCATATTAAGTAGAACAGATAAAAAAACTACTAAGAGGGATAATGTATTAAGTTGTTCATTAACAGTCAGGGCTATGCTGATCAAACTTCTATACTTAGTTTACTTGAAGACATCTCACCAGTCTCAGGTACTTTCCATTTGTTTTTCAACTATTTTTCCCTTTTGCATTTGATAATTTCCATTATCTTATCTCAAAGTTTTCTGATTCTTTATTCTGCCTGCTCAAATATGTCCTGAATCCATCAGGTGAAAATTTCATTCAGTTTATTGTTTGTCTCACTACCAGAGTTTTTTTTTTTTTCATGACTTTTATCCTTTTATTAATATTTTAATTTTCTTCATACATAATTTTCTTCATTTTTAATTTAGTCATGACTTCCATTAGGTTTGCTTGTTTGTTTTTCCCCTCTAACATCTTTAAGTCTCTTCTAAAGTCTTGTTTGATAGATCTGCCATCAGTAATTTTCAGACATAATTTATGCTGATTTTTCCCCTAAGAATATGTCATTCCTTGCTAAGTTTTTTTTTTTTTTCTTTTTTGACAGGCAGAGTGGGCAGTGAGAGAGACAGTGAGAGAGAAAGGTGTGCCTTTTTCCATTGGTTCACCCCCTCAATGGCTGCTGCAGCCAGCATGCTGCGCACTGCATTGATCCAAAGCCAGGAGCCAGGTGCTCCTCCTGGTCTCCCATGCAGGTGCAGGGCCCAAGGACCTGGGCCATCCTCCACTGCACTCCCTGGCCACAGCAGAGAGCTGGACTGGAAAAGGAGCAACCAGGAAAGAATCCGGCACCCCGACAGGGATGCAAACCCGTGGTGCTGGCCCCCGCATATGGAGGATTAGCCTATTGAGCCAGGGCGCTGGCCGCTAAGTTTTTTTTTATTGTTGAAAATATGATAATTCAATTGAATATTGTGATAACTTGTGAAATCCATGCTTATCTTTTGCTAGGGTTTGCAATTAAAAATGTCTTTTATTTGCTATAGGCTTTCCTCAATCCAAGGATCAGCCTGTGCTGTCAATTTATGGACTCCTTGGCTCTTTTCTTAACCTGTGCCTTTCACTGGGACTATTTAGTGATTTACTAAGATTTTATATTTGCGTTAAATATCTTAGTCTTCATTGAATGGATTCCAAGAGTAAAAAAGAGAGAGAAAGAAAGAAAAATGTATAAAGGACCGGCACTTTAAAGCCTCTAGAAATCATTTCTACCTAGAGGGGTGGCTTTGCAACAATGGTTTGGCTGAGACACAACAATATGATTGCCATTTCCTTGTACCCCTGTCTTTGGAAACAGTACATAGTATTCAGAACACTGGTTCCTGTGTTTGGAAGACAGGGTCCTTTCTGCTCTCCCTGACTCTTAACAAGCTGTGTATAAGCTGCTGCAACAAAATGTGCACTACTACCTGCCAATGGGTTGAAGGATGAGAGAGAGTTAGCTTCTACATTGCTAAGAGCTCAAATTGACTGAAAGTGACTGCAATTTACCATCCCAGCCTTCCCCTGGATATTATAAGCCTTCATTCAATAGACTCTGAAGTTTAAAAAAAGGAGTTATATCAGATAGTTTCTGCCAGAGCAATTGTTGTCTAGGTGAGGAGACAGATTCCTTGAACTTCCTCCTTTGCTATCTTCCCCAGAATCCTTTCATATAATACACCCTTTTGAGACAAGTAAATTATAGACAAAACTCTCAAAGCTTTAACATTTTACTCTTCCTCTCATCATCCCTAGCATTGTGATATTTCTCGGAGCAAAGATTCAGCTTGACAAAACACCTATAAAATTTAGCATTTCCATACCCTGGGAATTATTGTAAATAATTTAATATAATTTATTGTCAAAAATGAATAGATGGAAAAATTAACTTTAATCTGTAGATGCCCTGTCTGTTAAAACTCTTACTACTGGTGGAAATGTCATAATCTTCTGTTTTAAAATATGGTAGTTGCTAGCCTCATGTATGTTCAAGAATTAGAATTGACCTACTATAATTGAAAACCTGAGTTAAAATTTTATTATTTCAGATTAATTTCTATTTAAATAGTTATATGTGGCTAGGGGCTATCATATATCATCAGTTGCTAGTTGTTCAAAATATTTTAATTTGAACATGGGTTTACTTGTGACAGAAATCATTGTTGAAAATGATAATGGCATTCATTGAATTCCTAAAACCTGCTGATGATAAATGTCAATGTTAAACCAAAAAAATTTTCTTCTTAAAATTTCTACTAAAATATTTGTATAAGTGTTGCAAAAAAATAAGATACACAAACAGTTTTTTTTATCTGAGTTGAAATTCCCAGCAATCACTCGAAACTATCAGGGGTCACCATTTTCCAGTAATTTCTTCTCACACAATAGGCATCCAACCAATATGTAACAAATGGATATATTATTAACCAATAGGTATTCTTTGGTACCTGTACACTGTGTGTAACCAATGAAAATTGTTATGATTAATAATTTTATTATTTATTAAATTTACTACCCAAGTGAATTGATAATAATCTACATATAAATAAAATAGTCCAGTAGATTTATATTGACTTCTTGGAACCTAATGCTTATCTGTTTCCCAACTCAAACATTTGATTATCCTTTTTATAATTTGAGGTTTATTGAGATATTAACTTTTAACTTTCTTAATTAGTGATTTGATAAGTATATAATTGTTAAATAACCATTTAATATTTCTTACATAATGTGATTATGTGCTACACATGATTATTTAAACAAATATAATTTTAAATATATATAAAATGTAAATATTTGAATATTTGTGAATATATGTATTTTGAATATATCTTAATACATCTTAACTTTTTTAAGGAAGCTGCGTTTTGCATTCATTTTTTTCAGATGTATATCATAGAGCCTTACAATTAGCCGGATTACTATTCAATTTTTACTTATAATTTGATATTCACATAGGCATATAGTTTTTTAGATCATCTATGTGAAACTTTGGGTAGAGATTTCTACTGGAATAAGAAGCAAGAAGGAAATCATTAATAATATTAGAAAAACAACAGCTGTTACTATTTATGCACATTTCCAATAAAAAAACTGAGAACTCCAGAGTTGTTAGATAAACTCAGTTTCAATCTATTAAATATTCACTGATATTGCAAGATTCCCATTTAATTTCCAAACAAAAAGTTTGAATGAGTTTTTTCTGCTAAATACATACAAAATTGACACATAATAGTTTATTTTATATGAAAATGTATTACTAAGCTATCATATTGCCCATACTAATTTAATGAGTTGTTGAAAATTATTTAGTGCTTGCTACTTGGTGTTTATAAGTGCTTTTCTTTTACACCATTAATTATGAATTTGTTAATTTTGACAACATTAACCTTGGCAACAGGAGAACACATGGGATATTGAGATTTTTTTTCATCAGCAGCACACAAGATCTATAGCTAATAAGCCATCTTAGATCTATAACTACTAAGGTTTCCATAAGCTTTTTATCCCACTCATCTTTTCAAAAAATATAGATCTCTTTACCTGGCCAAACATTGAACCAACCATTGTTTCCAAAATGTACTACAGTTCTGTATTCCTGACTTAGGAATCTACCTCTCTTTTTTCTTTCAAAATTCACCAAGTGCCTTCTAAAATTGCAAATCCATAACTAATTGCAATCCTGTAACTTCATTATTCTCTCAGTGTACTGCACCTCTCTTCCAGAAATAATGCTTTTTTCTTCCCTGGAGACAACATTTCAATGCTCTCAATGATTTGTTTTCCTCTCACACTCCATGAATTACAGGATAAGAAGATGGAATCTGAGTCATGCCGTCATTTTCATAGGTAATTTTGCTAGCCTTTTATTTTTCTTACTTTTGAAGTAAAATATTTGGGGGACTGTGCCCGTTGGATTTCCCTTTGTGTTCCACCATTTTGTCTTCTGATTTCGCGTCAATTCCTGCCTTCATAAATGAAGATATGGAAGTCAGTGTGGCTGAGGGATATATCTTCCTGTTTTCATAGCCCTTTGATTTCTTCTTTTCATTCTTGCTCTCTCAGGCCCTTGGTGTTCTATTACAACACTGAACTTTGTTCCCAGTCATAGCTGTTCTTGGTGTTCTATTACAACACTCAACTTTGTTCCCAATCATAGCTGTTCTTCCTCCCAAATCAGGAATTCAGACACCCCACTGGTTCTTCCTTTGTGTAATCTCTGGACAATTACTTTGTGAAATTCTCTATAACTGCTCTTTAATTTCATGGGACTATCCAATATTCTGACCTGTCTATACTTCTATCATCCTTCATCCTTCTCTTTTTAACTTACCTTATGATCTAGATTACAAAGACATTTTGATAATCCTCTAGCCATTATGTTAAATCCCTACTTCTTGGTCATTTGTTTTCAACATTTTAGCAAAATGTAAACCTAGGTAAACACTGCAATTTTTTTCTTTCTACATGCTTACATCTATATATCTGTGCACACTCCACAGTGTGATGGATGGATT